>NC_140580.1:128882480-130082480 GCF_964204655.1 Triturus cristatus
TAGGGTGTTCACCAAGGTGATGGCGGTGGTTGCAGATCATCTGCGCAGGTTAGGGATTTCAGTCTTCCCATACCATGACAACTGGCTGTTAAAGGCATCTTCGCCCCAGGTTGTCGTCTCCCATCTCCAGACTATGGTGGATCTCCAGCATTTGCTGGGGTTCTCTATAAATGTGCAGAAGTCAACCTGACTCCTTCCCAGGCGCTCCCTTTTATCGGTGCTATTCTGGACACAGTGCAGTTTCAGGTTTATCCTCCTGAGCAGCAAGTCCAGGATATTCAGGTTATGATACTGATGTTTCAGATTCAATCCTGGATTATGGTGAGCCTGACTCTGAGGCTGCTGGGCCTCAAGGCCTGTTAGTGATGCCATATGCGGGCTCTGCAGTGGGCCCTGAAGTTCAGGTAGGCGCAGCATCAAGGGAATCTCTCCGACATGGTCCAAATCTCAGAAGGAACTGCAAAGGACCTGCAGTGGTGGTTAACGAAACGCGATTGGGTCAGAGGCAGACTCCTCTCTCTTCCCCAACTAGATTACACAGTAGTGACAATTGCATCACTTCTGGGGTGGCGCGGCCATCTGAGAGAGGTGGAGATAAGGGGACACTGGTCTCTGGAGGAGTCGAGGCTCTGCATCAAATTATTAGAGCTTCGAACTATCTGGTTGGCATTGAAAGTATTCCTTCCCTCTCTCAATGAGAATTTAGTGCAGGTGTTCACGGACAACACCACCCCAATGTGCTACTGCAACAAACAGGGTGGGGTGGGGTCATGAACCCTTTGTCAGGAGGCCCTGCATCTCTAGACATGGCTGGAACAGCAGGGCATGAGCCTGGTGGTTCAACACCTGGCAGATCTTTGAATGCCAGTGTGGATGAACTCAGTCGTTGATGCCTAGCAGATCAGGAATGGCATTTCCAGTCAGAGGTGGCACAAGGTCTCTTTCAGCAGTGTGGAATGTCTTGGTTAGATCTGTTTACCTCCGAAGAGAATGTGCAATGTTAGCAGTTTTGTGCAATGGAGTTTCCAAGACGGCTATCGCTCGGCAACACTTTTTGTCGCAGGTGGAGCTCAAGCCCGCTGTATGCCTTTCCTCCCATACCACTTCTGCCCACTGTTCTCAAGAAGATCAAGAACGACCGGGCCCAAGTCATTCTTCTAACTCCAGACTGGGCAAAGAGAGTTTGGTATCCAGAGCTTCTGGAAATGAGCATCGATCCTCTGATCAGACTGCCGCCTTCGAGAGGATCTTCTGTTGCAGCAGCAGGGGAGGGTCTTCCATTCAAACTTGTCAACTTTCACCATCCATGGGACCTTATTGGTATCTCGATAATTGGGGACCTCTGGAAAAATGGGGAAGTAGTGGCGTTCGCTCAACTACAAACAACATATCAAATGGCTGACACAGAACTGTTTCGCTACACACTAATTAAGCACGCACTTACAAGGACCATACCCAGAGGCACTGATCTCCCCGAATCATCGCCACTCGAGGACCATCTCCTTACAGACCATCTAACTAAGAAAGCCATTTCTCTCACCTACAGCAAGCTAATTAATAATCAGAAAGATCCCACACAAGCCTTACGAGACAAATGGCGGGCAGACCTTGGAGACATGAACGACCAGGATTGGCAGGAAGCGTTGGCGTCCCCACGAGAGGTAGCAATCCTGTCTCGATTACAGTTGGTGCAAAATCCTACATAGGACGTACTAAACTAGAACCATGCTCCACAAAATCGGCCGAGCTGAGACACGTCTCTGTCTGCGGGGATGTGGGACACGGGGCACATTTTACCACACGCTTTGGGACTGTCCTCACATAACACACTACTGAGATGCGGTTATGGAGACAATTACTCGGGTGTGTGGCTTTGAAGTTCCCCCTGAGCCAAAAAGGTGCTTCCTCAATATATGGGAACCAACTGACCTTAATCACGCAGCACAGGACTGGGCGACCCTTGGGATCACGTTAGCAAAACGCAATATCGCACAACATTGGAGTGCGCCCACAGCCCCCCTACAACAACACTGGTGTCAAGATATGGATAGATCAATGGTGGCCGAAAAAGCAGTCTTCATACTCAGAGGATGTCCCAAAAAGGGGGAGAGGATGTGGGGCAAGTGGAATTCATTCTGGGGCAATATTTGTGCCCCCACCGATAGAAATGTCAGACCCAGACTTAAGCAACTAGCCCACAAGGTCTATTAGAGGGACAGATAAACAATGAGGATCGGGGGTCCAGACACTTTGACAATCGGAGATGTAAATTAAGGCAACTCTTTACAATGCATTACCTGTGTATATAACCTATACTGTATGTGCCATGATAATGGACATTGCTAAGTGTAACCAGCACTGTTTTGTTTTACTTTTCTGAGTAAATGATAATAAAAAAATAAATTATAAAAAAAAAAACTTTCACCATCCATTCGTGGAGATTGAGCGACAACAGTTGATTGCTTTTGACCTTCCTGAAATATGCGAGGTTATTTTGCCAGCCAGGCGGCCCTCCACTAAGACGGTATATGCCTGCTGTTGGCAAAAGTTTATAAAATATTGTACAGAAAGGTCTATTGACCCTCTTACTGTTTCTTAACTACTATCCTTTTCATTCTTACCGTTGCCCAGCAGGGCTCTGCATTGGGTACTCTCAAGGGTTATATTTCTGCTTTGCCTGCTTTCTTGCGGCTGCCAGACCAACCTGCTTTGTTTAAATCTCCTATTGTACATAGATTCTTAAAAGGGCTCGTACATATGTTTCCACCTATGCCCTTTGTCATGCCTCAGTGGGACCTTAATTTAGTCCTCACATTTCTCATGTGTGCTCCTTTCGAGCCATTGCATAATTGTCTTCTCCGGCTGCTTAGCATCAAGACAGCCTTTCTAGTGGCAGTAACATCTGCCCGGAGGATGAGTGAGTTGCAGGAATGGTCATCCAAGCCTCCCTATATGATGCTCTTTGCCAATAAAGTGGTGCTTCACACCCTGCCATCCATTTGTGCCAAAGGTGGTGACCCCATTCCATCTGGGTTAATCAATAAATCTCACTGTCCAACTTTTTTACTCCCCGCATCCCTCTAAAGAAGAGGAGCGTCTCCATCATCTGGACCTAAAAAGAGCGTTGTCATTCTACCATGACTGCACAAAAGAATTCTGGGTGGATGACCAACTCTTTGTTGGGTATGTGGGAGCTAAAAAAGGTTGGCAGTGCAGAAAAGGACCATTTCTCGCTGTGTCATTCTCTGCATTAAGATCTGCTACGTCCTGGCTAAGAAGCTGCCGCCAGAGGGCTTAAGAGCTCATTCCACCAGGGGGAAGGCTGCGACCATGGCGTTGTCTTGGGGTGTCCCAGTCCTGGACATCTGCCAGGCAGCAACATGGGCATCTTTGCACATGTTTTCCAAACACTACTGTCTAGATAGTCAAGTCCGCAGGGATGGGCATTTTGCCTGTTCGGTCCTGCAGGACATTTTAGTGTGAGAATTTGCCTGCAGCCTACCGTCAGGATGGTATGGCTTGGGTATCTATTCAAAGGTAAGGAATCTGCAGCTAGAAGTCTATCAGATGAACAAATTACTTACCTTTGGTAATGCATTATCTGGTAGACACAATATCTAGCTGCAGATTCCTTACAGACCCACCCATGCCTCCCCGCACTGCGGACTCATTGTTAGGGCTAGGGTTGCTCCATTTTCAGGGCCCTAGTTATGACACACAACCAAGTCTGTCATTTCATGACTCTACGCTTCTGGCGTGGAAAAGTGAAAAGCACGACATCCGCATGCCTGGGTGGCACCTATATAGGTGACTGCGACATCATAACCAAGGCTAACAATGCCTAAGACCGCACGTGGAGCCAAGTGGAGCCACCCGATGGCGAGCACAAGGGTTACTGCTCATGCAAACGTTTCTGCATCCAGCCTGATGCCCGGGGAATTGAAAGTTAAGCAATCTACAGCTAGAAGTCTCTATCAGATGCTCTGTATAAAGGCAAGTTGTTTGTATCGTACCAGAGAACTTCAGTGCATTTTTAGAAAACCTTAATTTTACATTATCATTCACATGTTTTTAGAAGAAGGCTATATGGCTGCACAGAGTTCTGTATGAACAGAGCTCTGAAGGCTCCTTGGTGCTGTTCAAATAATCTACTGCAGATAATCTGTTTATGTAATGTTCCATTTTGAGACTTCAGTTGCTGGGTTGAGGATTTCTATCTGCAAGCGTTGTTTGACTTTGTCCTCCCTATTAATTGGTTGGTTATTGCTTTTGCTATATGGGTTTGCTTTCTGGGGTGCTGTGCTGTAGATTAAAAATGATACATCCAGTGACGGGCAATTTTATTAACAATTTTACTAGTATTCTGGTTGCAACGTAGCTGCCTCTGAGCTGCCACGCCTAATGTTGCGCCTGAGGATGGTCAAAAGTGGGGACAAGGAAAGACTACTGAAGTGAATTCTCATCACAACACTTGCCTGAAACCTGGATAATTCCAAATCTGTACCCCATATTTTCACTGAGTCACTTGTTTTTCATATGGTGTAGAGATGATTCTAGTGTTGTACTATTTTCACTTATTGTGTGGATTTATTGGGGAATAAATCCTTTGCAAAACATTTTAATACCGTCCAACATTTTTTCTCAATCACGTCGGGGTTTTGTTCACACTATAAATGGGTTTATAAGTAAATATATCATGCAAGAGAAACCAGGTCACGTTTGTTTAATGGCATAAGAGCCTTTCTCCCATTTGGAATCTGCGGTTTGATACAAGGAGGAGGATTACCCAGGGTAAGTAATAAGTTACTTGTTTTTCTGATGGAAACTTCTAACCACAGATTCCTCACCTTTAGAATAGATACAAAAAGCAGTAACTCCCAAGGTGGAGGGTTTGCGGAATGGGCTCAGACCAAAATGCCCTGCAGGACCGAAATAACACATCAGTTAGGGCTGCATTAAACTTCATTAGGGCTCAGATGGGGCCTGCCCAACCTACAACACTTCTCTAAGTACATTAGTTTTAACTTTTAGAGAGGAGAGGAGTAGGTCTAGCTGAAAATCTAATTGCCACAGCAAAATATGCACTTTCTTCTGATGGGTGTTGGTGGGGGCAATCATTCCAGTATCAGGCAACTATCGAGCCCACTAGCCTCTTGTATGTCCATAAATAGGTTGTTGTTGTCATAATGTGGGGGAGAAATCACCCCTTCATCTCCATTGTCATCTCCAAGTGGTGGTTGACTTTGATCTGAGTCCGAGCCAAAACGCTGATGGAGCACCTAATTGTACTGCATTACAATATTTACATAGCGCTTACTACCCCCTATGTGGGGCTTTGAGAAATGCTTGCCTACATGAGTAGCACGTTACACCTTGTAGGGTGAAGGTTGGAAGTGTTTTCTTTGCTTTGATCCTACAAGGAAAATCTTTCCATGTCATGCGAAAGCACCACCAGGGTGCAGTTATCATCTTATGGGACACAGCTCTGAGGACTGTGATGGAAGAAGTGTAAGGGTCTTGTGCACAGTTCATGATTTTCAGGGAGCTATCAGCTCTTCAGATCCCGTTATGGAATTTCTTATATTCATAGTCCACTTAGTTAGTTACTGCACAGGGTTGCCCAATCTGAGATATTTTATTTAAAGTTTATGGTCCGTAGCAGGCATAGGTAGAGATATGCTGGCATGGCCTTTGTTAAAATTAACCTATATCTGATTGTCATTGTCAAGTGCCAGGAAGAGGTCATGTCTGTAGCTACTTGGGACCTGCAGTCGTGGACTAAACTAAAATCCGTTGTTGGCCTGTAGCATCTGGCAGATATTCCATGCCTAATCAGTTGGTGATGGAGGGTTTATTTGCTGTTGACTGGTGCAGTATTGGATTATGGACATTTCCCTTAGCAGTTGCGTTGTATGTGTGCGTCAAATTATGCTGCTTGTATAGACTATGACTGCCCTTCTGCAGCGTGTTATGGAATTAGTTTAGTGTGGGCTGTACATTGTTTTTGTATTGTAATTGCATTAACATAGCATTCACTACCCATGTGCACGCGGCTCCGGAACAGAGGGTTAGTAGCTTTGCTTTGTTATTGTTGGCTATTGGGATTAGTCTTGATTTTTTTAAGGAAGCCATGCCATGCATTTACACCAGTTTCTAGGTGGTAGATTAAATAAATAGTAGTTAGCTGTGATCTTCAATGGAGAGGCAGGGTATGTGAATTCATGCACTGGTTGGCGGTTTTAATAGATGAGCTACCAGTTTGCACAGATACAATAACAGATACAATAATAAATGCAAACATACATGGGACTTTGAGTAAGCCGTGCACAGATAGAGGCAAGCAGAGGAAGGAAAGAGTCATTTGAAAGGAAATGTAAAGTCAACAATCCACTGTTGTGCTTAAGACCTGATTTGAAACAAGCTTGTCATGCAGATGTATTTCCTAAAAATCTTTCCTGTGCTTTCTTGGCCATTTGTCAGTGAACCTCTGCAAAGACCACCAGAGTGACCTGTCATAGTGGTCTACTAATGCTCCATAAAGGAAGGCACAATGGCGTCCGCATACCACGCGAATACACCATTTGTGGATCGGGATTATACCCAGAAAGATGGTGTCGCACAGACTATAATCAAGTAAGTAGATGAGGATTTACACCCCTCAATAATATTTTTTTCGAGCAATTAGCTTAAATCGCTAGCAATATGACCCGGCCTCACAGCATTTGGCTTTCGATTTTCACTTGCAACCTGATTCCGCAGCGTTTGAGGTTCTTTATTATATTTTGTAAAGCGTTGTAATTTAGCTACTCTAAACGCCCGCACCCCCACCGAGGCCCCACAGCCAGCATGCACTCGCTGCTACTGTAAAGGTGCCTACAAGGTAAGGGGGGGAGGGTTCACGAGTGTTTGTAAAGCGCTCCTTGCAATGACGAGGCTTACACCACAATTCTTATTTGGGCTGGAAGTCCCGTGCGACCTCCGCCCATTTATTTATGCTCTCTGGCCACGCCTGGCCAGAGTGTGTTACATTGTGTGGTTGCCCTTCCGGGCTATGATTATTGTTGGGCTTAACAACTAGACCGTTACATCCCATCCCAAGTTAGTGTTCTTTCAGAATGCCAACATGCGAAATCTGCCAGTCTCTGACTCGGTCTGGGATTGGGCCTCAGGTTGTATCGGTGTTGCGTGTCCTGTTGACTTGTCCCTGGGCTGGCTGCTGATGCGGCTTCTCTGGTGTTGTCTTGTCCACATTCTGCGGATGACGTGTCAGGTTCGTGGAGTCTGTTTGGGATACTTTCTGTACGCGATGGCAAACTGTCATTGGTGGGGTAGTCATCGTTGGGGTCACTGGAATGCTGCAGCACCCCAATGTCTGGCTGTACTTGCTTAAACCAGGATATATTTCAGGTGATGGTCTCTCCTCCTTTCGTAGCCGTGACGGCTGTCCCATTGACGTTCCGCACGGTCAACAGGCCTGGCTCGTACAGTGTGCAAAACTTTCCTCCTTGGCGACGGTGACGCACTAGGACAGTGCACCCTGGTGCCATGACTCGGGATCGTGCCCTTCTTTGGCGGCTCGCTTTGTCGTTGGTCATAGTCCGTCGGCTTTGGGCTTCCTCGGGATTGTATGGCTCTGGCGCCCAGCCATCTGCCACCGGAATAGTGTCTCGTCGGGGCCCAGCCAGAATCAGCGCCCACGGCGACCGTTGTGTGGTGCAATGAGGGGTACTTCGGTATTCTCTTAGAAAACGGTGAAGAGCTACTTCAGGGTCCGACTGTTCTGCTACTGCTATCCAAAGTATTTTATTGAGTGTTTGCATGAAGCGTTCTGCTTCACTATTTGCTTGCGGCCATTGCGGGGTGATGCAATGGTGTTTGACCCCTAGGTGTGATAGCAGTGCCTGGAATTCCCCTCCCTGGAACGGTGGTCCGTTGTCGGTCTTGACTACCTGGGGCAAGCCAAACAGGGCGAACGCCTTTTCCAGTACGGTTGTAAATAGTTGAAGGACGTGGATGGTATGACTTCCACGAGAGGGCACTTCGTGTAACTGTCTACCAAGACAGCGGTCACTCGTCCGTCAGGGAAACTCCCGAAGTCTAGGCTCACCCATGACCACGGGGAGGGTGCAGGATCCTCTTATCATAGGCGCTGGTGCTTCAGGGCTGCTTGTGAGTTGACAGGCGCGGCAGTTTCTCACGACTGTGTCCACGGCTGCTTCTAGCCCGGGGAACCATACTTTTCTCCCTCATGTGCGATTTCATCCTCACGGTGCCTTGATGGCCTTCATTCGCCAGAACTGTCGCTTGTTCCTGGAGGCCTATCGGGATGACAATCCGTGGCCCACGTAGCACCATGTTATCGTCAGCCGCGCTTAGTTCATCATGGACTCTCCACATTCTCCCCAGTCGGGCTCGGTCGTCTTCGTTCCATCCGGTGATGCCCTGGAGGAATCCTTCCCACGATCCCTGGCGTAGAGCTTCCAGTACTTTCTGTAGCACTGCGTCTTTGTATGTTTCTGCTTTGATTTCCTCTATAGTGAGAGCTCCTGGACAGGCCCATTGAGATAACATGCGCACGTACTCTTCGGTACACTTGTTCTTGTTCATTTTGTTCTGCGCCCTCTGCTAGTGGGTGTTGTGACAGAAAGTCAGCCGGATTCTTGGCTCCTGGTCGGTATTCTATTTCCATTTGGTAATGTTGTAGTTGGATTGCCCACCTTTCAATCCTTGGGGGTGGGTGCGGAGCGGTGCCTCTGAACAGAGGGAGCAATGGTTGGTGATCGGTTACCATTTTGAACGGGTGTCCACTAATGTACAGATGAAAGTGGTTACATGCCCACTTGATGGCGAGTGCTTCCCGTTCGATTTGGGAGTAGCGTGCTTCAGTGGGTGTGAGTGATTTGCTGGCAAACGCTAGCGGTGCCCATTTTCCGGGTTCTGTCTCCTGGGCCAGGAGCGCTCCCAACCCTACGGGGCTGGCGTCCACGATAACCTCCGTCCGTCGCGCAGTGTCGAAGTACGCCATCGTGGTCTTGCTCAACAGAGTCGACTTCACTTTCTGGAACACTTCGTCCTCCTGTTGTCCCCACTTCCATTCCACATCATTCTTGGTCAGGGCTCTTAGGGGGTTCGGCTATGGTTGCAAGGTTGGGTATGAACCGACTACAATATGTGGCCATACCCATGAAACTCCGGACCTCCGATGCTGTGGTAGGGGCCGGCGCCTGCTGAATAGCTTGTGATTTCTTGGGATCTACTTGCACGCCATCTTGACTAAATACGTAGCCAAAGAATTCAATTGATTTTTGAAAGAACTGACACTTGTCCCGGTGAACTGTTACTCCATCGTCGACTAGGCATCGTAGGGTGGCTTGGAGAAGCCGGTGATGTTCTTTGAGTGTTGCCGAATGTATGAGAATGTCATCACTGACGTTGAGGACCCCTTTAGTCCTGATAACATTTCCCTGGCCGCATTTTGGAATATCTCCGCTGCTGAAGAAATGCCAAAGTTCAAACTTTTATAGCGTCGTAGCCCTAGATGAGTTGAGAAAGTTGTGATGAATCTACTTTCTTCCGCCAGCTTCAACTGGTGATAGCCGGCATTGAGGTCAAGTTTTGAAAACCACCTAGAGCCGTTGAGATCAGCTAGGATATTATCAACTGTTGGGGTGAGATGGTGTTCACGCTTGATTGCTTGATTTGGCATGCACATGTCGATGCAGAGGCGGATCTTTCCGGGCTGCTTTTGTTTTTCTGCGATGACCATCGGCGACACCCATGGCGTTGGTCCCGTGACCTTCTCAATCATTCCTTGCTGCTCTAGACTCAGCAGCTCTTGCTCGACGAGAGGCCGGAGGTGAAACGGTAAACGACGGTGTTGTAAGGCAATTGGTTTCACGGCTTGGTCGATATGTAATTTCACCGGAGGCCTCTTCATGCATCCGAGGCATTTAAAGAGTTGTGGGAACAGCTCCATGATGTCATCATTCCGCAGTGTCTTGACTGCGTTGGCAAATGCCACCAGCCCTAAATCTTCGGCCGTGTGGCTGCTTACTAGGATTTCTGCCTCTCGGTCTATGACATGGAACGTCGTGTTGACTTCGTGGGTGTCGGACTTGACCTGTACCTTCAACTTTCCTTTGAAAGGTAACGGCTTCTGGCTTCCGTATGTTAGGATTTTCACGTTCGACGGGGTTAGTGCTGGTCTTGGCTTCAACTGTTTGTATTGTTGGCAGCCCATAACGTTTACTGACGCTCCGGTGTCAATGAGCGCTGTCACTGGTGTTCCTGCGATCTCAATGGCACATGTCGGCTGAGGTCTCCGCCGTCTCTTGAGATCGCTTGCAAATGATATCAGGTATGCTTCCGCCTCTTCATCACTGGATGAATCTTCGATATATTGCTTCCGACTGGCTGTTGCTTTCGTCGCTTTAGAGCTCTCTCCTTCCTCAAGCGACAGATGTCGTACTGCTTTGGACGGAGGTCGTCTTCCGCGCGCTCCTCTGCTTTGGGCTCCTCCCCGACAAACACTTGCATAGTGATTTGGGATGCCGCATTTTGAGCATATCCTTCCTTGTGCGGGGCATTCCTCTGGAGGGTATTCCTCATTCCCACAGTAGCCACAGCGTGGCCCTCGCGAGCTCTTGGTTGACCATCATCCTCGGGTGCCTCTGGATGATGTCCGTAAGGCATCTGCTCTCTCCGTCTTGATTGTTACAGGTTTTTCTGCCTGTTGGGCAAGCGCCGCATCCATGACTGTTGCTCTAGCATCGAACAGCTCGTGCGATCTTGCTAGGATAAGGATATCTTCTAGAGTGATTCCTGGCTTTCGCAATATGAGAGTCCGAAGATGTTTGATGCGGCATCCTTTGATTGCTTGTGCTCTCACCTCTTTATTCTGGTCATCATACGTGCATGTACTGGCCATTTCCCGCAGGTGAGCGTGGAACGCGTCCATTGTTTCGACTTCCCTCTGACGCGCTTGATGGAGCTTGAAGCGCTCATAGGGGTTGAGTTAAGGGTCAAAATGGGCATTTAGTGCCCTGACAGCGGCGTCAGAATCCGTGGGAGGGCCTGTGTTCAGGAGGTGGGCAAAGAGTTTGTATATCTCCTCCCTGCCAAAATGGAGCAGTAGTGACCTCTTGACCTCGCCGTCCGTTTCGCGAGTCGCAGTGAAATAGTTGTTGAGTCTGCCGATCCACACCGTCCATCTGGGTGACGCCGTGGCAGGGTCAATTAGTTCGCTGAACGGGGCAGCGCCGTAATCTGGGAGTGTTGTGAGGTGGTCCGCGCCACTTGTGGAGCGGGGGCCGCATTCTGTTGGGCTGCGGCTGCGTTACCTGGGTTCGACATGGTGATGTCACAGGTGCGTCAGCTACGTGGTACCTGTCAGCAAGGTGAGACCAAGTATGACTGGATGTGCTTTGCCCCTGGCAGTCAGACTTCTTTCTTCTGCCTTGAATGCTGGGGTGTTGGGGCCTGTTCTCCTGGCTTGCAGTGATTTTCCCAGTCAGACTTATTTCTTCTGCCTTGAATGCTGGGGTGTTGGGGCCTGTTCTCCTGGCTTGCAGTGATTTTCCCCCTCCAAAAGGCATCAAGACAGGTGTGCTCCCTTGTATGCACAAACCGGGCGATAGCAGGGCCAAGGCTGTATTATACAAAACTGCAGCGTTGGGGGCATGCAGTACTGACCTTCCTCCAGCAGGTGGCGCTGCGCGGCACCCTGACGGAGCGATCAGGAGGCTCAATCGGCAGAGAAACACCATCTCCAACAAGCGCGCGTGCGCTGAAGCGAGAAGTCAGGGACGGCTCAGGCTCACGGGGCAGGATGACGCCGCTGCAGGCCTCAGGCACCGCGACCTCCGCCCGTTTATTTATGGTCTCTGGCCACGCCTGGCCAGAGAGTGTTACATTGTGTGGTTTCCCTTCCGGGCTATAATTATTGTTGGGCTTAACAACTAGACCATTACAGCTACGTCATGATAATATTTCACACATGGTTGTAAAGATTAAGACCGGTACAGAATTCGAACTTTACGTCAAAAACTATGCGCATGAAATACGCCAGCGCCTAGCCTCACGACACGCACCGTTTGTAACTCCTGGGCAAATATCTAAAAGTCAACCAGTATAATGCTTTGAACAGATCTTTTTCGACCAATGCCAGTTAATGTGACTTTGGCAAGTGTACTAGACGTGACATAAATGGTAGCAGTAACCAATGCACCGCATCGGCTTTCAACCCTCGATCAGACTGCATCGAAGTTATGCGGTAGGCTGAACGCCGGGGCTGCTCAAAGACAACACCTAGTTTGCATTAGACAACCAAGAAGAACGATGTTCTTTCCCCCTATTTCTGTGGTCAATTAAATGCAATATTATGTTATCTCTCCTGTTTTGGATATGTATTCCTGACTTTTGAACTGTGTGAAATATAAGAGTTATCTGAAACAATATTGAAAATGTAAGAATTGATAATAACCATCTTAAAAGGTATTTGCCCGCAAAATCATGCATATTGACTGTCCACACAAATGGGCTCATGGCACTAACTTACCTTTCTAATAAACACGGCCGTAAGACAGCTGTAATCCTCATTCAAAAATACGTTTTTCTTACCTATCACTCTAAAACATAATACACATTACTGACCAACAGTGCATGAATTGGTTAGATCAATCTTTTGACAACAACCTTTTTTAACATACTACCGTAAGGCATGATACGAACTATCAATCAAAAAAGCCTGGACTAGGTCATGTTGCTAAATTGTATTCGTGTTGCCAACACTTTTGCTAAGTCCCGTTTCATCCATCCTTTTATGAATATTTCTTTCAATAATTTTCATACATTTCTAAATTTTTTCTTAGTCACAATATCACTACACCATTTTAGCGGTCATTCAGACTGAAAACGCATGGCACAATAATCACCAAAAACTATCTTTACCTTTGTCACATACTACTTGGTGGGGGCTATGAGTGATCTCTTTAATATTGAATCATAGACTTTTTATTAAATCTATTGCAGCCTTGAGAAGCCCTGGTCCGAATGACCTTGTAAGAGTGAAACACGTGTCAGCTGTTAAAAGTTCCCAACTGTACCTTCTAACATCTCGATCAAATGATGAAAACTTAAAATTTATGAACAAAAGCAAAATAAAAAATCATCACTAGAAGCCGTAGAGCACTCTCTTCTTACTAACACTGAAAAAGGAGGAGGAGGCACTTACATACTTCCAATTATGCACTTGTCTTCATGCCTTTAGCTGCAGTGCAGCCCATCTTCATCCAACCAAATCCATCCTTTTGCTTTCCTTGTCAGAAGGAAAAGTGGCTAAGGAGCAACAACATGAGTTCCAAGCAGCCAACATGATGACAGAATCTGGTGGTGGAACCATCCTTCTGAAAGACAGATCTTGGTCTGACACTTTGTCTTCTTCCCCCCCTGCAGTCTAGATGGAGCAGACTTTGCAGAGGGCAGGATTAAGAACAGCTGTTTCACCTGTTCTTTAAGGGCAGAGGTCAATGGCAAGAGAGGTTAAGAAGATGTTCTAAGATGAAATATCTTTAAAAAAAACAATGTGGTGGTAGTGGAAGTCCCTATGCACATACCCAGTTTTGCTTCACTCCTTACCAATACTTATTTAAAAGTACTGACATCACCTACAGGTGAAAATGCATGCCTCTCTTTCGATCGATTTCTCTGGCTGTCCTTAGAGCATGAATATGGAGTGGAAATAGATGCCAAATCATCACTATCCTAACCCCCCTCCCACCCACCGAAACATCCTGAAGTTACCTAAGTCTCTCCTGCAGCCAGTGCCACACTATCTTCTGACTGTTCTTTAGTGTCCCCTTGGACATCTTCTGGCAGTGGTAACAGTCTTCAGGGTGGTGATCATCTGGGAGGCAGATTATACAGAGAAGGGGTGGGCGACACTGGCAGAGTTTCGTTCTGCTGAATAACGCAGAAATACATTAAAATTCCACAAAATTCAGCTGTGTGGCAAACTGGGCATTTGGCCCTATTTTCATAGCTCTAAATGCACCCTCACCTCGAAATAAAGATGTGAGGGTTCATTTTGCACTATGAAAATAGAGCAGCCAAACATACAGAGTGTCGCCGTCCAAATGTCCTCAGAGTCGCACGATGCTGTAAGGGGTCCACCTCCCGATAACCCCTTGGTCTGATGTATATAGAACAGACACAGAAGGGTGATCAGGCGAGGGAAGGAAAGGAAGGGGACAGCAGGGAGGGAGATCTGAAAGAGAAAGAACAATATGCAATGGTTAAATCAATCCCTAGCTTTCTATCACCCTGTTCTTCCCTAACTCCCCCTTTTACCTGTAAAAGAAAGAATGCACTCTGGGAACAGGAGACTGGAAGGACCTGATCGCAAGGCAACTGGAACCCTACAGACAAGACACTAATCAGCAGATGTCGTAATACTCTTACTAGCACACCTCGTATTTCCCCTCAGCTACTGGACCTACCATGAGTTCTGGATTCTTCTCTGTACAGGGGGGAAGGACGTATGCCAGCAGTCACCTTTCCACCCCTGTAGGGAGTACAAACGAACACACATAAAATGCAGCAGGGCACGTGATCAGGATACTTCTCCTGGTCGCCCTACAAGGTTTTCAGGACGAACCTCTTTCTCACTGTTACAATACTCTTAGGCAGTGTTTACGAAATACAGAGATGAGACCATAAGATCCCTGATGCGTCCATACTCCAATGTATGGTTTGCCAACAACACCACCACGAGTATATCGCGCTTGGAAAGTAAATACAGCCCTCCGCCCTATTAAATGTCACGAGGCGGGTTCGAGCAGCTGAGAGTAATGACCGAACAAACACTGATCCTAGGTGTTTGCGACCCCGCACACCTCAGCTCGGCATCCAACGGGGCCACCAAAATCAGGCATGGAATAACAAGGCTATACTCCGCCTTGCTAAAACAGAGGGACTGAACAAACACTGATCCTAGGTGTTTGCGACCCCGCACACCTCAGCTCGGCATCCAACGGGGCCACCAAAATCAGGCATGGAATAACAAGGCTATACTCCGCCTTGCTAAAACAGAGGGACTGAACAAACACTGATCCTCGGAACTTGCGACCTCGCACGCCTCAGCGCGGCATCCAACGGGGCCACCACAATTAGTCACGGAATAACAAGGCTAACCCCGCCTTGTTAAAACAGAGATACAAGCGAACAAAGAGCGTACGAAGTCAGCGAAGAACTACAGGTTTGGTGCAGAGCACCCCTACCAGAACGCTGTTCTCCGTCCGTACTTCCGACCTGGAATCAAAATAACCGGCACCTGACTGATGCCGGATGTTCCCTTTTCTTCGACTATGCGTTCAGCGCGCTGACGTCACGAGCGTCCGCACGCATTGCTCCATGGGAATGGTAGTTCCCATTATGTCCGCCTACCGCGGTTGGTTGCCGCTCTGTATGGCAGGGCTCTCTTGCGCAACCTGTGGGCCACAACAGTACATCCCTCCCCCGAAGAGCACTGACATAAACAAGCTTTCTTAGGATATTTCTTGTGGAACTGAGCTACCAGTGTAGGGGCGTGAACGCTGGTAGCTGGTTCCCAAGAGTTTTCCTCATCCCCATATCCCTTCCAGGCCAGCAAATACCACAACTTGGAGCGATATATCTTGGAATCCAGAACCCCTCTCACTTCGTATTCTGCTTCGCTATTTACTATGACTGGAGCAGGGGTCTTAATCGGTCTCACCAGAGCTGGCTTCACTAGGGACACGTGAAAAGCCGGATGTATTCGCAAGGAGGAGGGCAAAGAAAGCTTAACCACTACCGGATTCACCAATTTCACCAGCCGATAGGGACCTATGTACTTGGGGTTGAATACGCTATAACGCTTGAAACCAATGTTTCTTGTGGACAACCACACGTAATCTCCCACTTTATAGACTGGTCCAGGCCTTCTACTCTTGTCGGCGGAAGCCTTGTATCTGCGCTTAGCCTCTCGCAAATTGTTTTTTGCCACCTGTAAGGTTGTTTGAATGCGCCCTATTCTGCTCTGCGCCTCCAGAACCTTTGTTGCTTGTATCGGATTAAGGAAGGGCGAAAACCAAGGATGGAGACCATAAGTGCAATAATAAGGAGTAAGTTTGGTGGACGCATGCAACGCGCTATTATACGCCACTTCTGCCAACCATAGTAAGTCCACCCAATCGTTCTTAGAAGCGCTGGAGTAACACCTTAGGTATTGCTTAAGGGTTTGATTGACCCTTTCGGTCTGTCCATCGGTTTGCGGGTGAAAACTAGTGGAGATGTTGGACTCTATCCCTAACGCCGAACACCAGGTCTTCCAGAAGTTTGCTGTGAACTGGCCTTCGCGGTCTGAGACAATCCTCCTAGGTAGACCGTGTAGGCGGACCACGTTAGCTAAGGGTAGATGTGCCAACTGTCCTGACGTGGGTAGTTTCTCACAGGCTACGAAGTGTGCCATCTTTGTTAAATAGTCCACTATGACCGTGATAACGGTACATCCTTTGTCGCAAGGCATTCCCACGATGAAGTCCACCGAAATGTTTTCCCAAGGGAGATTAGGAGTGGGGAGAGGCTGTAACAATCCTGCTTGTTTGGAATGTGAGGCCTTCATTTGACTGCATACTCTGCACTCCTTTACCCATGTGCCCACATCCTCCCGCACCGAAGGCCACCAGAATTCCCTCAGGACTCTGTCAAGGGTTTTCTCCCTGCCGTTGTGACCTGCGCTGGGTAGAATATGACACCATTTAAATGCTTGAAGACGCAAGGCCCGAATGGGAAGGAGAATCTGCTTTCCCCGTATCGGTATGTCTTGTATCAATTTCCAGTCAGGATTTCTTCTCAGCCAGTCCGTCCATCTGGTTGTTTTAACGTTCTGGGATACACTCCTCAAAAACGGATCCGTGCACGTCGCCCCTATCACGTGTTCAGGGCTGATGATGGCTCCTTTAGGGGAATTAGGGAGAGTGTTCTGGGATGCTTGCCTGGATAAAGCGTCTGCTTTTTTGTTTTCCTTTCCTGGCCTATAAGTAACCAGAAAGTTGTATCCCGCAAAAAAGAGAGTCCACCTCAGTTGAGGCTGCCGTCATGAACTGTAAGTTCCTGTGGTCAGTATAGACCGTTACCACGTGTCTGGCACCCATTAAATGATGCCTCCATTCACTGAAGGCGTCTTTGATGGCGAGCAGCTCTTTTTCAGCTATGTTGTAATTGCACTCAGCGGGGTTCAATTTTCATGACATGTATGCCACTGGATGCAGTTGCCCTGTTTCGACGTGTCTTTGGGACAACACAGCTCCCAACGCTGTGTCGGAAGCATCGGCCTCCACGATGAATGGATATTCCGGGTGTGCATGAGCCAACACTGGGGCCGTAGAAAACACCTCTTTTAGCTCTTCGAAACCCTTTTGGGCACCAGCGGTCCACTGAAACACCGACTTCTTGCGCAACAGCTGGGTGAGAGGGGTTGCCAATTCTGAGAAGTGGTTGATAAAACGACGATAGAAATTGGCAAACCCTAAGAAACACTGTACATCTCTAAGGTTGTGTGGGGTAGGCCATTGTTTTACTGCCAATACCTTCCTTTCTGACATTTCCTGGCCCCAGGGCGTGAGGTTTACCCCTAGAAATTCCACAGAAGTCACACCAAACTCACACTTACTGATTTTGCAAAATAAGTGGTGTTTTCGTAGGGTTTGAAGGATGGTTTTTACGTGTTGCGTATGCTCCCTGGTGTCATGTGAGTAGATCAAGATGTCATCTATGTATACTATGACAAAGTGGTCAAGATATTCGCGGAGAACATCGTTTAGGAAGAACTGAAAGGCCGCGGGGGCATTGCACAGCCCGAAGGGCATAACCAAATACTCATAGAGCCCGAATCTGGTTTTAAACGCGGTCTTCCATTCGTCCCCTCTCCTCATTCGGACTAAATGGTATGCCCCTTTCAGGTCTAAGCACGTGTAGATCACTGCCTCTTTTACCTGCTCCAGCAGAACATTAATTAGCGGTAGAGGATACCTGTTCTTCACGGTAATGGCGTTTAATGCCCTGAAGTCCACGCACGCGCGAAGTTCGCCGTTGGCCTTAGGAATAAAAAAGAGAGGCGACGCAGCTGGAGATTTCGATACTCTTATAAACCCCAGGCCCAAATATTTATCCAAATACTCCCTGAGGTATTTATGTTCTGGCTCTGTTAGGGCATACACCCGTCCCGCGGGAATGACCGCCCCAGGTATCAGGTCTATTTGACAATCGTACGACCTGTGAGGAGGCAAGACTTCTGCATTGTCCTCGTTAAAGACATCATCGTATTCTTTATAGACCTCGGGTAATGCTACTGCTTGTTCTACAGCGGTCGCCACCTGGTAACAAGTTGCCAATGACGTGGCAGGGTTCCTTGGGGGAATGTTGCAGTTAGCTAAACAGTAGTCGGATGTAAACATCAGGGTTTTTTCGAGCCAGTTTATGAGAGGATTGTGGAGGCGTAACCAAGGCAACCCTAGTATTGATCCGTAATGGGGTGCTGGAATAACATTAAAGGAAATCAACTCCTGGTGCTCCTTGTTTTACCGATAAGGGTCCAGTATGGAATCTCACCGGTCCTGAATCCAACATTTTGCCATCAACCGCAAACACCATCTCAGGCATACTTTTCTCTTGTAACGTTATTCCTAGCCGTACCACCTGATCCTGGTCCATAAAACACCTCGTGGCCCCAGAATCCAATAACGCCCGGACTGGCAACCACATGTCTTGCACCAAAATGTGTACGTCCACATAAAAATGGTTTCTTTCCTTGGTCTTTAAGTCTTCCAACGAAGGGATGTACATCGCGCTCAAAGGGTTCCCTTCTTCCTCCTTTAAGCTGGAGCGTTTCCCACCTCTGAGTGGGTGGTTCTGGTAACCACAGCTTTCTGTTCCAGTCGTGGAACTTTGGGCCGCAGACTGCATTCGCGTATGAAATGTCCCTTCCGTCCGCAATACAAGCATAGGCCTCTCTTCCGCCTATACTCTCGTTCTTCGGAGGTGAGCGGGGAAAGGACAGCTCCAATTTCCATGGGCTGAGGGAACTTGGTTGTTTGCCGACCTAGTAGGTTCCACACTAGGCACCGGTCTCTCCCTCCGTCTGTGATCCCCTTTTCTCACGCATATGCGATGATCCAGCCTTAACACCAGACTGATGAGAGCGTCACAGGTGACAGGTTGCGGGTCGATCTGAGCCAACACATCCTTCAGGTCTTCGCTTAGCCCTTGATGGAAAAGGGCCGCTTGCTTCTCTTCTGGCCACTCGGTTTCCGTGATCAATCTCCTAAAATCGTTAAGATAGGAAATAACATCCCTATTGCCTTGTCGCAATTCTAGCAGATCTCTGTCAGCCGAGAGCGTGGCTGCTCGGCGGTTGAATGTTTTCTCGAATTCCACCAGAAAGGCATTCCAATCATAGAGGAGTAGATCGTCCCGTCTCACCAATGGAACTACCCATTGAGATGCGTCCCCAGATAAATACGAGAGAAGAAAGGCGACCTTTGAATGGTTGGTGTTAAACGCCCTAGCCCTACAGGTAAAATGTAACATTACTTGTGTGAGAAAGACTTGCAACTTCCCACCTTCCCCGCTGTACCTTTCAGGGGTAGCTAATGGAACTGGCGTGGGAATCTCCACAACTACGGGGTCCGCTGGGGTGGCGCGTTGTAAGCCTGCATCAAAGGGATTGCGTTCCATGCGATCAACCTGCGCCTGTAGTGTTGCTGTTTCTGTTCTAGAAGCAGCTACCTCAGCCTGCAACAAGGCCAAAGCAGCTATGACATCCTCTAAGGAGGCCATCCCACCGTGCGACTGGGAGGACAGTTATCCGTGGGCCGGTTATTTTGTCGCCGTCCAAATGTCCTCAGAGGCGCACGATGCTGTAAGGGGTCCACCTCCCGATAACCCCTTGGTCTGATGTATATAGAACAGACACAGAAGGGTGATCAGGCGAGGGAAGGAAAGGAAGGGGACAGCAGGGAGGGAGATCTGAAAGAGAAAGAACAATATGCAATGGTTAAATCAATCCCTAGCTTTCTATCACCCTGTTCTTCCCTAACTCCCCCTTTTACCTGTAAAAGAAAGAATGCACTCTGGGAACAGGAGACTGGAAGGACCTGATCGCAAGGCAACTGGAACCCTACAGACAAGACACTAATCAGCAGATTTCGTAATACTCTTACTAGCACACCTCGTATTTCCCCTCAACTACTGGACCTACCATGAGTTCTGGATTCTTCTCTGTACAGGGGGGAAGGACGTGTGCCAGCAGTCACCTTTCCACCCCTGTAGGGAGTACAAACGAACACACATAAAATGCAGCAGGGCACGTGATCAGGATACTTCTCCTGGTCGCCCTATAAGGTTTTCAGGACGAACCTCTTTCTCACTGTTACAATACTCTTAGGCAGTGTTTACGAAATACAGAGATGAGACCATAAGATCCCTGATGCGTCCATACTCCAATGTATGGTTTGCCAACAACACCACCGCGAGTATATCGCGCTTGGAAAGTAAATACAGCCCTCCGCCCTATTAAATGTCACGAGGCGGGTTCGAGCAGCTGAGAGTAATGACCGAACAAACACTGATCCTAGGTGTTTGCGACCCCGCACACCTCAGCTCGGCATCCAACGGGGCCACCAAAATCAGGCATGGAATAACAAGGCTATACTCCGCCTTGCTAAAACAGAGGGACTGAACAAACACTGATCCTCGGAACTTGCGACCTCGCACGCCTCAGCGCGGCATCCAACGGGGCCACCGCAATTAGTCACGGAATAACAAGGCTAACCCCGCCTTGTTAAAACAGAGATACAAGCGAACAAAGAGCGTAAGAAGTCAGCGAAGAACTACAGGTTTGGTGCAGAGCACCCCTACCAGAACGCTGTTCTCCGTCCGTACTTCCGACCTGGAATCAAAATAACCGGCACCTGACTGATGCCGGATGTTCCCTTTTCTTCGACTATGCGTTCAGCGCGCTGACGTCACGAGCGTCCGCACGCATTGCTCCATGGGAATGGTAGTTCCCATTATGTCCGCCTACCGCGGTTGGTTGCCACTCTGAATGGCAGGGCTCTCTTGCGCAACTTGTGTGCCACAACACAGAGTGTTATGCAGTGGTTTCTAAACTTTCTCAACCACTGCATATCACTTGGCACCCGCCCCTTATATACTCTGCAGTGATTACTTTTGATCACCGCAGAGTATGGAGGGCACCGGTGAGTGGGATATGCAGGGGTTTCTAAACTTTACAAACCACTGCATAAATCGCTCCGCAGCCTTAAAATACTCGACAGTGATTAAAAGTCAATTACTGTAGAGTATCGGAGGGTGCCAAATGTGCAGTGGGTTCTTCTGTGTTCAAAATAGTTTATCAAATTTTATAATAAACTGAGACAATACAAAAAAAAGAGTACTATAAAAAGTACCCAAGGAGGCTACATAGTTATGAAGAACAATAGTTATATATAAAACAGGTACAATGTAATATAGAATTAATAGTAATAAATACAAAAGGGAAAGGAGAGGAACAAGCATAAATATATTACAAATAAATATTTGAGTAGAGCTATTATCAAATAGAGGTATGAGTCAGTTATAATATAAGTAAATAAGAAGAGAAGGATATATCTAAGAAGATAAATAATGATCAATAGGTTTCCTCAAAAATGTATAAGAGTTACAGTTGTGAGTAATACCATCCAAAGATAAATGGGCACCTCTTCTGGTAAAAATAATACATGACCACCAAACATGAACAGATAATAATGAAACATCTTTCCAACATGCTGTAATGAATTTTAAAGCAGCTGATAACAGAAAGGTAACAGCAAAATATTTACAAATCAACAATTGAAATGAGAGATCCTCTTGGATATTAAGTATTTTTTTATAATATCCCAAACTTCATTCCAAAATTTAAAAACAGATGTACAATCAAAAAGGATATGTTTTAATGAACCAACATGTAAGTTACAATGCCAACAATTTGAATTCGGAAGAAGTTTAGCTTGCAATAATCTTAAGGGAGACCATAAGCAGTTAGATAGAATATAAGAATTTGTTTGATAAAGTGATACAGGTTAGCAACCTGAGATATTATTCAGCCACATTTTTTTCATGTATCATATGAGAAAGAGATTGAAAGTTCATTGTTCCAAAATGTTGAAATTTTATCAATGCAGGATATGTAATGTGATTTATTAAAAGTGACCGTGCTTTGTATGTACTTGTACCTCAACCAGCGGATCAACTGTATAACATGTAAAAGGCAATAAAGTTTGTTTAAAAAAAAAAGAAATGCATTCATTTTCTTATACAGAGGAAACAGTTTGAATATAAATTAATAAATCTGACTTAGTATTTGAGGAAATATGATGAGGAAAGGAATCTAATATAGAGTTACATAAAAGTTCATATTTGAGAAAATCAGAAGATGGTAAATTATTTTTTTCTGTGAAACATCAATGATATAAAAGTATCGTTATTGTAGACATCTTTGAGGTAAAAAAAATACCAGTCTTAATCGATGAATGCCAAAATCCAACAGTTCGAGAAAGTTTTAAGCGTGGATTATACCATAATGACATATCTACAGTGTTGGACATGGGTGATTGAAAAAAAGAGTCAAAATCGTTTAATATTAGTTTTGTGGATTTTAAAATAATGAATTTATGAAAAATTATTGATTTATTAGACATGGATAGCAAGGTAGACAATGGAGACGGAGTTACCAGACTCCTTTCTATCAAAAGCCATGTAGGTGGATTAATTAGGTGAGAATGATTAAACCAAAGGGAGCTTTGTTTTAAAATAAATGCTTTATGATAATTTAAAAAGTTTGGTAAACCAAATCCTCCATTACATCTAGCCATTTTTATTTTTTTATAACCAATACGAGGGGCTTTATTGTTCAAAAGAAACTTAGAAAGGAGTTGATCAACAACTTTATAAAACTTCATAGGAAATTGACTAGGGCTCATGGCTAGGGAATACAGAAAATTCGGTGCTATAATAAATTTTATTGAGTCAATTTTTCCCCACCATGAAAGAGTAGGCGAAGACCATGTAGATATTTTATCCTTAATGTAACTTAAAATAGAATCACAATTTAATGATATTGTTGTTTTTACAGATGAGGAGAACAAAATACCAAGGTATTTGAATGTATCTCGTTGCCAAATTATCTCCTTAATAGGTAACATATCTGGGGTACAATGAATATTTAAAGGAAAAATTCAGTTTTATTGGGGTTTAACGTGTAACTAAAAATTTCGAAATATGATGAAATGATCTCGAATAAAGGAGGTAGGGAGGATTCAGGGTTGCTAATAAATACAATTATATCATCTGCATATGCTAATGTTTTAATAATAACCTCATTAAGGTTTAATAACAAGAAGAAATAATAACGGGCAATGTGGACAACCTTGTCTGGTACCTCTAAATAGAAAAATCGATTCGAGGTTTGACCATGATAAAATAAACGAGCAGTAGGAGTAAAGAGTAGATATCATATGGATAATTAAATCACCAAAATTAAATGTAGTTAAAGTACGAAATAAAAATTGCCAATGAACTTTTGTCAAAATCTTTCTCAGCATCCAATGCAAGTACTCCAGATGGTAGGGATAAAGTGGATCCCTGTTCTATAGCAAGTAATACAGTTCTTGTGTTATTGAGAGAGTATCTATTTTTCATGAATCCAGACCGATAAGGATGGATAAGAGAATCTAAAATAGGGGTTAGTCTAGTTGCAAGTATTTTGGCATAAAGTTTACAATCCTGATTTATTAAGGAAATAGGGCGATAATTTAATACAAGTGTAGGGTCTTTATTAGATTTAGGTAACACAACAAGCAGAGCCTCAGTAAAAGAACCTGAAGTTGATCCCGCAGAACTAAAAAAGGTAAAGAGTTTTAATAAATGAGGAATACGTTGCAAATTAAATTCCTTAAAAAAATTCTGCTGTTGTTTTGAGGTAGGCAATTTTCATGTCGCCTCAATACGTTTTGGGGCCTTGCCTGTCGCGGGTACTTGGGCCTCCCACACGAGTGAGGCCCCGTTTTTATCGAGAGACCCGGGGGAACGCTGGGTGGTAGGAAATTTGTGTGGAATTTTAATGTATTTCTGCGTTATTCAGCAGAACGAAACTCTGCCAGTGTCGCCCACCCCTTCTCTGTATAATCTGCCTCCCAGATGATCACCACCCTGAAGACTGTTACCACTGCCAGAAGATGTCCAAGGGGACACTAAAGAACAGTCAGAAGATAGTGTGGCACTGGCTGCAGGAGAGACTTAGGTAACTTCAGGATGTTTCGGTGGGTGGGAGGGGTGTTAGGATAGTGATGATTTGGCATCTATTGCCACTCCATATTCATGCTCTAAGGACAGCCAGAGAAATCGATCGAAAGAGAGGCATGCATTTTCACCTGTAGATGATGTCAGTACTTTTAAATAAGTATTGGTAAGGAGTGAAGCAAAACTGGGTATGTGCATAGGGACTTCCACTACCACCACATTGGTTATTTTTAAGAGGCTTCCTGAGGCTGTTCCACGGAATGTTATCATTAGGCTGTCCGGTATTAGGTTTAAACCTACAAAAACTGATAAAACCCCACTGAAAGAGAAATAGCCCTCACCAGTGAAAACATATAAACACTGAAAAAACACCTGCACAACCACAAACTAAATGTTATTCAAAGAAAGGAAAAACAGAGTGATAGTCATTTTTTCTTCCTGAAGGGGCCAATACAATGTAACTTTGTTATGCAAGAAGCAGTAAGAAAGTCTGGGCTAACACTGTTCTGCTTGAGTTTTGTTGTTTATGGATGCCACTAAAATATTGTTTCTTCTTCCTTTTGGTTTTTTTTTCAGTTTTGTGGTCTTTGCTCTAAAGATGCAGGGTTTGGAAGCATGTTTTAGGTATTGTTTAAATATTTTATAAACTGTAGAGAATCCGGAAATATCAAAATCATATTTGATATTTTAGCTTCATTTGATTCTTTCACTGATAGGTAAAATGGCTGGTTTCATAAGAATCTTTTCTAATATGTGTCATCACATTTACCCACAGAGAATGGGTAAAACCCCTTGATACATCAGCCCCCAGTTTCTAGTGAGTCAGTATTGATAGTAGGTGAATTTGCAACACCTCAAGCTTTAAACATTCAATGCAAGGTATAGTGACAAGTATATGTGAAAAGAGCGCTATCACAAAGCATCTGGGATTGTGGTTAAACATGGCACCAGACTTTTGGAAAACATGGAATGCAGTGTCACTTGGAATGCTCTGCAAAAATGGTTCTTTCCAAGTTCAACAAAGATTGGAGTGAAATTGTTTGTATTTGCAGTGATTCAGCTATGTTTATGAAAAAGTTGTGTGATGACCTGTCAAAATCGATATCTGAGCTGAAGGGCTTGCCTGTAAGAGATCCTTGCCACTCGTTAGATGGTATGCTGAACGCATCTTTACAATCTTCAGAGTTAATGAGGAATGCTATTGACTTTTTAGTCCATTCTGTTGCACTGTTTTCTTATGCACAGGAACTAAAACGCAAATATTTATCATTTTGTGCTTTGTGTGGCATCAAAGAAAGAGTCATCCCAACTGTGTCCCTTAGCTGATGGTTCTAAGTCCAAGGGGCTATGAATGAATCAGAAAAACTTTATTTGATTGTGAGGAAACAATCATAAAAGTATACATAAAAAACACAGAATACATTTGAATCATAAAACATTAGGTTAAAAAATACATAATGGCCAAAGATTTGCAAGAAAATACATTTATAAAATCATCCTTTTCCTGGTAGAAATCACATTTTTCAAATACAGGGTAAGTATTGCAACACAAAGATGGTTATCCAGGCGTTGGACATCGTACAATGCACGAAGACATTGACGATGTCCTATCATCCTTAAAAAACGGCAATAATATAGTTCGCCTTTCATGTATATAAAATTTACAAAACAATACAACATGCATAGTACTTTGGGGAGAAATTTCATCACAAGGGCATGGGGACAAATCATGAGACCAATCGTTGGTTGTGGGAAAACTAACCAATCTGTGGAAAATATTAAATCTGAAGCGACACAATAAAAATCTATTATAATTGCCCGTGACATAAGTCAAATAGTGTTGAATATTAAGAGAAGTTAAAATTAATTCATGTTGAAAAACAGTTGGTTTTAAAACCTCCACAGCACATCTTAAGGATTCTAAATGTATGAGGCATTCTTTTTTAAGATCCTTCCTGGAAATAGCTGAGATAGTAAGTGGATTTAAGAAATAATCCAATTTGCCTATATCAGATAGAAAATTTCGTACATAACTCAGCCATGGTATCCTTATATGTCCGTCTAACTTTAAAACATCTGACAATATATCTCTATTAACCTTAGGTTCTTCTTTTGACCATACCCTGTGCCATAATAATACGGGTTCTAGCTTAATAACGTCAGATATAAAAGAAAGTCCCAATTCTGTATGACAGTTATAATTAGAGGAACTATTTGGGACCGCAAGGATAAACTTTAGGAAGGTGTTCTCAACTACCTGGAGCGTGATCGGATCCACAGACCCCCATATCCCGCTACCATACATGGCGCCGGATACACATTTAGCTTTATAAATTTTAATTAACTCTGCGGGAGGACGGGTGCCTAATTTCCCTGAGAAGGACCTCGGGGCAGCGGTCGAACGAATCATCGCCTGTTTTTTTGCAACCAATGCCTCGCTCCAAGAGTCCTTCTGAGTGAATAAAATACCAAGATAACAGAATTGTTGCGTAAAAACCAACCGTTGACCTACAATAAATATAGGCTTCTTTGATTTTACATTTCTGCCACAGTGCATGATAAATGTTTTTGCTATATTTACTTTTAAGCCCAATTCTTTCATGAATAGGGCAAAACTACCGACCACGCGCTGTAGTCCCAATTGAGTACGGGACATCAATACAGCATCGTCCGCATACATTAGTAGCAGAATCGGGCGGCCAGCGGCGTAAGGGGGATCAAATTTATTGTTGCACAAGGCCTTCTCCAATCCATTTATATACAAATTAAAAAGGAAGGGGGCCAGGACACAGCCTTGCCTAACCCCACTCCTAATTGGGATTTTACCAGTGCGTTCCCCGTTTTGGCCGTAGCGTACAGACGCTGAAGCCTCACTATAAAAACATTTAAGAAAATAAATAATATTATCTTCAACCCCAAATTGTTCCAATAGTAACCACAGTTTGGAATGAATCACACAATCAAAGGCAGCTGAAAGATCAACAAAAGCCACAAACAGATTCTCCCTCCTAGCCCGAGTGTATTTTCCAGTCAGCATCAAAAAGTTTAAGCCCTGTTCCACAGTTCCTAGTCCAGTGCGGAAACCGTATTGTAGGTCAGAAAGGATAGAGTTGTCATCAGCCCATTGAAGTAGTCGGTCCAGAATTAATCGTCCAGCTATTTTTGTGAATGAATCTAA
This sequence comes from Triturus cristatus, assembly GCF_964204655.1. Taxonomy (NCBI): domain Eukaryota; kingdom Metazoa; phylum Chordata; class Amphibia; order Caudata; family Salamandridae; genus Triturus; species Triturus cristatus. Next base: position 128,910,016 of record NC_140580.1, read on the forward strand.
AAGGGAAATAGGTCTATAACAGGCCGGATTGTGTCGATCCCCTTTTTTATATATAGGGACAATTATGGACTCCACCCAGGTAGGCAAAAAAGTAGATGCACAACAAGCATTTAGCACCTGAACCAGAAGGGGAGCCCAAAGTGGCATAACTGCCTTAAATACATCTATAGGTACACCGTCTGGACCAGGGGCCTTCCCGCCCTTGCTTGCATTAATCGCCTTTTCAACCTCGTGAAGAGAGAACTGCATATTTCTCAGGGATGGATAATCAGAGGGATTACAAGGAGTGGAATACGTTTTATCCCCCTCATACACTTTTGAAAAGTGATCCATCCATTCGTCCTCAGAGATTGCTATTTCAAGGGTGGGACATGACTCTTCTCTAAAAAGGGGATTTCTAATGATCTTCCAAAAGCTTGCACTATCGTTGCATAGCGACGCCTGGTGCAACGCCTCCCAAGATTCCTTTCTTATCTCCTCTTTCCTCTCTTTAACAGCAAGTTTATACTGTGTCCTAAATTTGCGTACATCATCTAAACACCTGGGTTGTTTATGTAGTGCCTTCTTTAAGAGAGAGTACGCTTTGGTGCACCTAGAATTAAACCAGCCGCCACTCTGTGCTTTATTAAATCTACGATATCTCGTTAAGGAAAATCTAATCTCATTACAAATTGACAGAAAGGAAACTAATATGTTATCTGGAGCAGCATCCTCTGTTAGGCATGTTGAGAAATCAAGAGCACAATAAGCGAATACCTTTTTAAACATACTAATTTGATCCACCTTATCCCATTTGAGGGTATAGCCATTGGTAGAACCAATGGCAATGTTTTCCCATAGTATATCTTTATCCATGCCATTTTTTGGGGCAAACCTCTTTGGAATAAAAATGGAAAAACAGAGTGGAAAATGATCGCTTAGTGCGATGTCAGATACCTCAAAGGTGACAATAGCACAGGCATGCCTATTTGTGATGAGTGCGAAATCAATCGTAGAGGTGCAACCTCGCCCGTTAAAAGTTGGGGGAAGAGGAAGTGGTATTGGGCAAACCTCGTTTATAAAACCCAAATCAAATTGACCAATGAGTTCATTCAAATGATCTCCCAAAGTAGAATGATTAAAATGAGACGAACTCAGGCCGTCATCATCTCTACCTATAGCACATCTATTATCTGCCGTCATATTGCATAAAGTGCAATTAAAATCTCTCAAAAGGAGAATAAGCATATTAGGTCCCAAAAATTTTTCCTGTGAGGAGATTACCTTAGCCAACTTCTTACAAACAGTAATAACTTCCCTGGAGGGGATATTATTATAAAGGTTTAGTAGAACAATCGGAGTGGGTGAGTCCAAGACTATTATCAATGCCTGAAAATAGCAGTCTCTTACTGGCTCCATAATCTTTGTAATATGTAGTTTATTAGATATATAAGTCGTCAAACCCCCCTTGGCCCTACCGTGGAGGGTACCCACAGCTGGAGTATGAAATGTTTTGAACCCATTTAGATGTACCGGGTCCTTACTCCATGTTTCTTGCAAGCAAATAAGATCTTGTAATTTAATGAAGTCTTGCCAGAGTGGGTTACCAATTTTAGATTTAACGCCAGCAATGTGTCAGGCCAGGCTCCGCAGGGGTCAGTCGTGTAGAAAGAGCGTCCACCTCCTGATATTACCAAGTCCCTGAAGTGTCAACAAAACAGGGCATTCGAATTATCAGGCGAGGGAAAGGAAAGGGAAGGGACAGCGGGGAAAGGGAAACCTGAAACGACAAAGGCAACAGTGTTAAATATGGGAACTGCTGGCTACTCTACACCCCTCTCACTAGTGCTGCAATGCCTCTACCTGCAAATGAATAGCTGAGGTCCTGGGGTAGAAACATGCCCTCCCAGCAAACATACATCCTTCTCCGAGCAGCGGTAGGAAAAGATTGATAGTCACGGAAATCTTTAGGCTCTTTCCCCCATAAGGTTAACTCCACCCTATTCAGAGCCAATGGAAAAAACAATTCGCCGGCAATCCGGGCATAGTTCCAGAGATATGTGGGTACCTAGAAGGCAGGAGACTTCTATAGTTCGGCACCCCTCGCACCGGGCTTAGGATGCAGGAGAACAGAGTAAAGCAAAATGAACGGGCGATCAGAATACGCGGTTGGGACCGCCTCGGTATTCTGCCGCCTACACAGTCACGGTTCGATACCTGTTTGGTGAAGATGGAGGGCCCCCATTCGTATCGTGCAGCGCTCGGAATAACCTTCTTCCGACCTGCTGTTGACGTGGAGCGAAGGGTGGCAGGGCTGCCCCTCGGGATCAAGAGGTCCGGCACTTCCCGGGATGCTGCCACCGAACGCACTCGCAGACTCACCGTCTGCTCCTGAATGCGGGACGAGCGGTTGAATCCTCCGCCTCGACCCCCTGTATTCTGGACGTTCGCCTAGGAGCCGTCAACGTATCATTCGACTCCTGGACGCTTAGGAATCAGTTTCTTCGTTCTCGCCACTGCGAGAGATCCGGGTGACGTCAATTACGCGCGCCGTCTCGGGCGCCATTGGCGCTTAAATCCTGTCATCGGAACTCCGGCCTTCTGGGAGTTGTAGTCCGCTGACGGCTAGGAAGGCGCCTCGGTGCCACGGAGGTGATCCTGACAGTAGGTCCCTCCCCCTAGCGCCTCCTAGGCCCGGGTTTGTGGGGGAAGCGGCGATGAAATGACCGGACAGCGGCCGGTGCATGCACATTGGTAGAGGGCTCCCAGGAGTCTTCCTCAGCTGAATAGCCCTTCCAGGAAACCAGATACCATAGCACTCCTCTCCTGATCTTAGAGTCCAAAAGCCTACGGACCTCATACTCCAGGCCATCATCGGTCACCACCGGAGGCGGGGTTCTTCTGCGTGCCCCGATGGCTGGTTTCAACAGGTTGCAATGAAATACAGGGTGGATGCGAAGAGTACCGGGTAGTTTCAATTTATAAGTCACCGGATTCACTTGTCGCAGCACGGTGTAGGGTCCGATAAACTTTGGATGGAAGATGCTGCGAAGTTTAAACCGTATGTTTTTCGTGGAGAGCCACACCTTGTCTCCCACCTGATACCTCGGCCCCTCTCTACGGTGACGATCCTCCCACCGTTTATACGTCTGTTTGGCCTGGCTGAGATGTTTTTGCATCTTGCGTTGTAGCCTGTGAAGTCTTTTAACGTGATTTTCAACCACGGGTTGGGAGTCGATGTCCTTAGGAATAGTAAGGGGTAGGATTCGGGCGTCATATCCATACGTTGCATAAAAAGGGGACTGTCCGATAGACGTGTGCCAAGCGTTGTTATAGGCCAGTTCGGCCATCCATAACAAGTCTGTCCAAGAGTTCTGGGCGTCTTCAGCGTAGCATCGGAGATAGGTCTTTAAGGTTTGATGTAACCTTTCAGATTGACCATCGGTCTGAGGGTGAAAACTCGTCGACAAGGCGGGTTCTAGGTGCAACGCCTTGCACCATACTTTCCAGAATCGGGCCACAAACTGGGGACCCCTATCTGATACAATGACTTCTGGCAATCCATGGATTCGTACTACGTTCGTTAATAGTAACTGGGCGGTTTGACTAGCTGTTGGTAGATTGCTACAGGGGATGAAGTGTCCCATCTTCGTGAGTCCATCGATAACTACTAGGACTGCGGGGTTGCCTTTTTCCATCGGAAACCCTGTGATAAAGTCCAGGCTTATGTTTTGCCAGGGGTACTGCGGTGTGGGCAACGGGATGAGTTTGCCTTTCTTTTTTCCTGTTTCATGTTTAGCTCGGGCGCATTCCTCACATCTAGACACCCACGCGGTGACATCCGAGCGTAACGAGGGCCACCAGAAGTGCCGCTGTACGAGGTGGATCGATTTCCGTGATCCCGGATGTCCAGCCAGCGGGGCTTCGTGGCACCAAGTAAAGGCCTTCCTTCTCAACGCCACTGTGGAAAGGAACAACTTTCCCCCATAGAAAGGTAGTCCTTGTTTCAAGGAGCGCTCCACCTCCATACTGGCCCATCTTTCCCAGACTGCCCGGGGAGAGTGGTTCTTTACCTCTTTCAAAAACGCCTCTGCTCTGAGGACACACACCACTTTCTTAGGACTGATGATGGCCTCGTCTTTGGTTTCTGGGCCAGGGAAGTCACTTACTCCCAGACGAGACAAGGAATCCGCCTTGCGGTTCTCTGTTCCGGGTCTATACGTGACAACAAAATCATATTCGGCAAAAAATAACATCCACCTCATTTGTCTTTGGGTTAAATGTCTGGCTTCCTTCATGTATTGCAGATTTCGGTGGTCGGTGTAAACGGTGATGGAGTGTCGGGCCCCCCACAGGTAGTGTCTCCACTCCTCAAAGGCTTTCTTTATTGCCAAAAGTTCTTTTTCGGCCACGGTGTAGTTCTTTTCCGCGGAGTTTAACTTTCTTGAGAGGTAAGCCACCGGGTGCAGTTGGCCAGTCCCCGCGTTTCTTTGGGATAAGATGGCCCCAATAGCCTCATCCGAGGCATCGGCTTCTACGATAAAGGGGTGCTCCGGCCGGGGATGTGCCAGTACCGGAGAGGCCGTAAAGGCGGTTTTCAGAATTTCAAAGGCCTCCTCCGCCTCTGGGGTCCACAGAAAGACATGTCCCTTTCGGAGCAGTCGAGTGAGTGGTACTGCGATTTGTGAGAAATGGAGGATGAATCGCCTGTAGTGATTTGCGAAGCCCAGAAAACACTGCACTTCTCTCACGTTGGTAGGGGTTGGCCACTGTTGAACGGCCAATACCTTGCGGTCGGCCATTTGCAACCCCTCAGGACAAAGCATGACCCCCTTGCTAGCTGATATGTCAACTCTATGAACTCTGTCTGTTCCACCACCCGCCCTGACTTCAAAGGTTTCCCGTCCACAGTTAACACCTCTTCGGCTACGGGTTTACGGACTCGTTGCAGTCCTAATCGTTTCACCAGGCCGTGGTCTATAAAATTACCCGTCGCACCCGAATCCAACATGACTTGGACGGGGTTTAACTGTAAATTGCGACCAAGGTGCATGGGTAGCATCAGCTGGGTTTCAGTGTCCTTCGGAGGTGACGTGGCTAACGAAGGGAGCTGTAAACCCTTTTTCTCCTCACTACCTTCTTGAGTTAGGCCCTGGGGTTCAGGAGTATGCGCGACAGACACCGCCACCCGCTTCGACCGGGGCCAGGCGTCTGTTGCCTTGGGTTTAGCCGGGCATTCTCGTACATAGTGCCCCTTCTTGCCACAATACATGCATAACCCCTGGATTCGTCGGGTTTCTCGTTCGTCTTTGGATAATGGGGGGCGAACGGCCCCTAGCTCCATGGGTTCTGCTGCGGTGTCCGGACCGGGAAGGGGTCTACGGGGAGGTCTATCGGCTCTTGGGCTCCCCCTCTCCCACTTCTTCTTCTCCCCCCCGCGCTCCAACATTCTCCCATCTAAACGTAAGGTCAAACTAATCATGTCGGCACAAGAGGTAGGCTGGGGGTCTATTTGCGCCACCACATCCTTCAGTTCGTCTCGTAAACCCTGATAATAGAGGGACATCCTCTTTTCCTCTGGCCAGGAGGTTTCGGCCACGAGACGATTGAAAGAGGTCAAATAGGTGACCAAATCCCCTCTCCCTTGTTTGAGTTCCAGAAGCTCTCTATCAGCGCTAAATGTCGTGGCTCTTCGGTCAAACACCTTCTCGAATTCTGTTCGAAAAGCCATCCAATCGGATAGCACTGCATCGTTGTTTCGAACCAGCGGGACCGCCCAACTGGCCGCGTCCCCTATCAAGTACGAAATGGCGAACGCCACACGGGAGTGGTTGGTGGGAAAGGAGGCAGGCCTGCACGAAAAGTGCAACATCACTTGCGTTAAGAAGATCTGCACTTTGGAGGGATCCCCGGCATATCTTTCAGGGCTAGCCAACGGTATCGGTGGGGGCACGGTGACCTGTATTTGAGATGGCCCTGGGCTGGCATCAAAAGGGTTTCGTGCTAGTCTCTCTACCTTTTCTCTTAAGGTGGCGGTCTCCGCCCTAGATGAGGCCAGTTCTTGTTGCACCAAATGGAGTGCCTGAAGAACGTCTTCCATGGACGCCATTCTTCCCACCCCGTCTGACCCAGGCGGAGCCAAATACTTGGGCGCGTAATTCTGTCAGGCCAGGCTCCGCAGGGGTCAGTCGTGTAGAAAGAGCGTCCACCTCCTGATATTACCAAGTCCCTGAAGTGTCAACAAAACAGGGCATTCGAATTATCAGGCGAGGGAAAGGAAAGGGAAGGGACAGCGGGGAAAGGGAAACCTGAAACGACAAAGGCAACAGTGTTAAATATGGGAACTGCTGGCTACTCTACACCCCTCTCACTAGTGCTGCAATGCCTCTACCTGCAAATGAATAGCTGAGGTCCTGGGGTAGAAACATGCCCTCCCAGCAAACATACATCCTTCTCCGAGCAGCGGTAGGAAAAGATTGATAGTCACGGAAATCTTTAGGCTCTTTCCCCCATAAGGTTAACTCCACCCTATTCAGAGCCAATGGAAAAAACAATTCGCCGGCAATCCTGGCATAGTTCCAGAGATATGTGGGTACCTAGAAGGCAGGAGACTTCTATAGTTCGGCACCCCTCGCACCGGGCTTAGGATGCAGGAGAACAGAGTAAAGCAAAATGAACGGGCGATCAGAATACGCGGTTGGGACCGCCTCGGTATTCTGCCGCCTACACAGTCACGGTTCGATACCTGTTTGGTGAAGATGGAGGGCCCCCATTCGTATCGTGCAGCGCTCGGAATAACCTTCTTCCGACCTGCTGTTGACGCGGAGCGAAGGGTGGCAGGGCTGCCCCTCGGGATCAAGAGGTCCGGCACTTCCCGGGATGCTGCCACCGAACGCACTCGCAGACTCACCGTCTGCTCCTGAATGCGGGACGAGCGGTTGAATCCTCCGCCTCGACCCCCTGTATTCTGGACGTTCGCCTAGGAGCCGTCAACGTATCGTTCGACTCCTGGACGCTTAGGAATCAGTTTCTTCGTTCTCGCCACTGCGAGAGATCCGGGTGACGTCAATTACGCGCGCCGTCTCGGGCGCCATTGGCGCTTAAATCCTGTCATCGGAACTCCGGCCTTCTGGGAGTTGTAGTCCGCTGACGGCTAGGAAGGCGCCTCGGTGCCACGGAGGTGATCCTGACACAATGTTCCAAGAACAAATGTTTCAAGGTAGGGAACCAGGGGGGGGGCACACAGACCGTACCATAATGGGATCTGCCAGAGAAGACATGAGACCACTCTCATTTCTCTCCGCAAGTCCCACATCCAATGCCCCCATCCTTCCTACATTGCCCTCAGACTCTAATAAACAACAAACTGCCCCCAGTTCTTCCTTATTGTTGTCCATAGGATCACGCCTAGGCTCTGTCGTAATAATTAAGGTATTTTGGGAAGAATGAGTTTGCTGTCAGTCGTTGTTATCTAGTCCACTTAAAATGTCAAAATGATTACATGTTGATATATTATATCTCTCTCCTTCGGGGTACCCCTGGTTATAAAGTTGAGGACCATGACCCCGCAGCCTTTCCCATTGTAATGGGGGATAGAAAAAGTCAAGGGGGACAATATTGACATAATCAGCAGCTAAGTGGCCAGTATAGCATTTTTCAAGTATATGGGCAACCAGCAAGGGGGACCGGAACAATACAATCACACAATCTCCTCTCAAAGATTTAGCTGACGAACCAAGCCAGCGGACTCTTCTAACCATCTTGAAGTTTGTAAAGAGAGCGGAATTCGACCCAAATTTAATAGACAAATAATGAAGGGCCTTATTTCTCAAAGTTGACCAATGTTCGAGAGCATTTGGAGGGAGAGGTGGGACATTTGCTAGCACCACAGTATACGGTCGAGCCTCAGGAGGTAGATTCAACGTGGGTAAGCTAGATGAGGAATTTTTCTCTCTGATAGCTGCAGCAGATCTTACAATAGTTGAATCTATATTATGAGCTACATTTGGGGGTCCTACAATATTTGTTCCATCAGGGGTAGTGTCACTTGAGTCAATGACCTCCTTCTGCGCACAGCCATTAGACATCTCTGATGTTTTCGCAGGGTTGCTATGAGCGTCTGACGAGGATAATTGGGGTGCAACAGGCGATAAAGTAGAGAGTACATTTGCCGGTAAAACATTTGAGTTTCCCACCACATAAGTTTCCATATTATTGACCCTCGATTCAATGTTTGTTAATTTTGTCAAAAGGGGTGCAATTAAGGTAGTTAACATGCCCTCCATTTTCCCCCAAAAGCTCTCCCCTAATAACAGGTCATTCATACAGCTATTAGAAGGGGCAGCTAAAGATTTGTTATTTTCCTTTTTTCTTTTTTCTTGGTCAATCTTAGTTTCGCTAACAACTTTGCAAGATTTATTAGGTCTCTTTCTTTTAGCAATTATTGTTTGCGGCCCTTCCTTGTTACAATGTTTTTGCTTGCTCTTCGCCTTCTGGCCTCTAGTTGTCATTTGCGGGACATTACTACTAATACTATGCACTGAGCCTGCAGTAGAAACTGGACTTAAGGGTAGATCCAGCCCCATCTGTACTGCAGGGTCCTCGTGCATAGATGGGACCACAGGCGAATCATTTGTGGAAAATATGGCCGGGGACAAGGAGAGTCTAGATTGTGTAGGCACAAAGTCTCCAGCTAGCTGTTGCTGGGATGTTACTATATCCCCTACTTCTTGTCGTGTTCTTATTGCTGGGAGACCAATAAACGATGGTGCTATTAAAGAATCCTGAGACAGTGTAGTATAGATAGATGCATTATTAACAGACAGGGGGGGGGGGCAGACCTGCAGGAAGTGAAAGACGCCTTTCGGTGCTTTCAATGGCAGATGCGACCACCCCAATTGTTTTTTGAAGCATAAGATCAATTGCTGTCAATGTTGGTAATGAGCTATTATTTTGCCTTACATCAGCATGGCCATGAAGGACCTTACGCTTCCCCATATTGAATATTAGTCCCGGTGCAACAATATCTACCTTAATAGGCAATCCTCATGCAATGAGTATATATGATACCACCAGTACACAAAGGATGGTTACAATAGTTAAACATCAAAGGCAATATTAAAAATAAGGATATGATTGACTGAACCAAGAGATGTGGCCCGGCCCGACCTCAATCTGCCCCGGATGGCCACAGACGGTCCCGCCCTTGTCCCGGGCTTCTCCCGGCGTCACCCGCACGCGGTCCCGCGATGGGGGGGGGCGGTGTTAATTTTAAAGCGCGTTCTGGCGCGAAATGCCGCTTCCGGTATCCTTGGCGATTAACAGAGGAGTCTGGGTAATGTAGTTTTACTGGACCCTCCTCACTATGGTCGCCGCTCACGCCACCACAACGGCGGAGAGGAGGAGAGTCAAGCAGCAGCAAGGATCCGCCAGCCCTCAGAGTCAGTCAGCAGGTAGGGACAGCACCTCCGTCAGTTTCCAACAGTTGTTCAGAGAACCCCTGTTTACAGAATTGTTGCAGAGTGATGATGCCAAAGGCAAGAAATGTAAGGATCTATGGTCACATATTGATAGTGATGTGAAAAAAGTACACTCTACTGCATTCTTAGATTTTTACAGGAAAACATAACTGCTACAGTGAACATAATAGAGTCTGAAAACACCCTTGTCTGCCATGTTTTCAGCATAATTGGTGTAGATGTATAACATCTCCTTGAGAGTAGGGTGGGTGACACCTTTAGTGACTTTGGCACTGCAACATTTTCCATGTTAGAGTGCTTGCCACTTGGTAAGCAAAGCAATGGTAAAGAGCAATTCACGAACTTTTATTATACAATGTATGAGAAATGGCTTGCAATGATGCATAGAAATGTCCCTTCACAGCCAATGGCTTTTGAAGTCAATGAAACCTCACTGTGGTACTCTGTTCTAGATCCCTTCGATAACGGGGAATTTCCTCCATAGTTTCAAAAGTGCTGCTTCATTTTTCACCGCTTCAGTAACTCTGAGGGCATAGGCGCCCAGATCAGCAAAAATGTTGCAGAACCTACCCTGAGAATCGCAATCTTCAAGTGAACCAGTATTGCCATGGAAAGCTTTGTCAGTGGCCAGAGTTAACAAATTGTGTACTGGCCGTTTTGGCATTGCTCATCTCAAGTGCCGATGTTGAGAGGGCCTTTTCACAAAAGTTTACATGGGAAGGAAAGAGCGAGCGCACATGGGCAAAGACTCACTGAAGAAGTATTGTATGGCGTACTACAATAAGTTTAATTTGCAAAAATCTATTTGGACCTCATATACACTATACTTACACTGTCTATATACCATGTGCTATACATGCAGAAAGTAAGCAATAATAAAAGCAAAATGTTCCATGAACACCAGAAACACACTGTTTCTGGTGTGCGCGAAAATGTGTAATCACTGATAACCACTGTTTTTTTAAGGTATTGAAATCACTTGAAAACACTGAAAAAACCCCACCAGAATTTACCAAAAATAGAAACTGAAAACAGGAAAGCCTAGTTATCATTAAGGCCTGTCTTGGGATTGGACAGGCGGTAGATCCATCTCTGCTCTTTTTCTTCTAAGAGGCGACTCTGTATGTTGGGTAGGTTGGGATACCAACCTTCCCACTTTTCAGTAAAGCCATTATGGTGCTGTGGAGTTCGTAATGACAAACTCACAGCACCATATACTCATTATGGCATTACTGAACTTACAAAGTCTATGAATTGACTTAGACACTGTAGTGGTACAGGGTTCATGCACCTGTACCCTCACCAATGGTATAGTGCACCCAGCTAGAGGGGTGGCTTACCTATTCCAGGGCAGTGGATTGTAGGCCATGTGTGCCATGTTGGCTCTTCACTTTGTTCTGCACCAAAACAAGCAGCCTGTAAGGGCAGTGTGTGTGTGTGTGTGTGCGTGTGCGTGTGTGTGTGTGTGTAAAGGTACATGGATTCTAAGGGGGGGGCACAATAAGTGCTGCAGTCCTTAGAGGCCTTCCCTGGTCACAGTGCCCTTGGTACATATGGTACCCTTCACAAGGCACTTACATGTGGCAAGAGAGTTGCCAGTTGGGTTTTGCAATAGTACAATTTAGGGAAAGAACATAGGCCCTGAGTACCTGGTTGGCAGGAACCCAGGGCACACTCAGTCAAAGTACATCAACAGTTTGGCAAAAAGTGGGGGAAACCATGCAAAAAAGGCACTTTCCTACACCTATATTGAGTATAGGCGCAATTTGGTGGCCATCTTGGAATTCTATTTTTTCCTATTGTTAAATATATTTTTATAGTTACAAAATGGACATTATGTAGATGGCCTTCACTACTAAAGATAAAATAAAACTTGAAGATTGCCACCTAGGAATATTGGCTGTTCAAAAGCAAAATGGCTTTGTGAACAAAACATCTGGTCAAGAAGGAAAGAGGGAGGGGTGAGGAGAACACACCCAAAAAGCAAAGCATGGAAAAAATTAGTAGCAAACAAGCACCTGGAAAGAGAGCACCTTACTTTGGGCTTGGTTCAGAAACTGAATGCTGTCACCTCTCTCTTTAAATCGCTCTGCAAAAATGATCTGAGCATCCTTCAAAGAGCAAGTCTCACTGCAGTTTCTTTTCATCCGTAGATGTTCTGCATACGGATTGCTATGCTTAAGTTTCGGTGGGTGGAAACTGAGTGAGTGCAATATAGAGTTCCCTGCTGTGGGCTTTCTGTGTGTTGGTGTATGTATTTTATCAATTTTTATGAACACCTCAAGATCCAAAAAACAAAACTTGAGAATCGCTGATTGTGCCAGTAAATTGTAAATTTAAAGGATTGTCATTCAGTGCAGCCACAAATATCTTCACTGATTCCTGTGAACCCTTCCAGAGGATATATAGGTTAGCTATGAATCTTGTCCAGATAATGACATTCTACCTCCATTATCTGGCATATCTGACCTTGAGCACCTGCTCCTCCCACCAGCCCATATGTAGATTGGCATAACTGGGGGCGAAGCAGGTGCTCATTGCTGTACCCCTTACTTGTCAAAATGTGTCTTTGCCAAACATGAAAAAATTATTTTCTAGGCGCACTCTTGCCATCTCTATTAACATTTCTGAATGTTGGTATATATAATTCCTTTGAGAAAGGGTAATATACAGTGTATTAGAGCTTGCACAACAAATCAAACTATCAAGGAGCCAGCACCCTATGAGTGACAGGCAGAAAATGCCACACCAGGAAAACAAGCATTTGCAAACCAAATAGGTCATTTCTTTCAAAGCGGTTCGCCAATTTGGTTTCATCAGTGTTTGTTGCCGATACTGAGCAGCATCTGCTAATAGAAGAAAAAAGCCAAATAGTTCCCCACTGTGTGAGATGACTTGCACACCGGTGGCTAATTTGACTCTTTTGCATTTAGCATTCCACGATGGCAAATGCCCATCATGAAGCAGTACATTTAAAAAAATATATATGTTAGCGCAAAAGTACAGTATAAGGAAAGGAGTGGCCCGACAGCACATTTCTGCCGGGCCTCAAAAAAAGTTAAAAATGGGGATAGGGATGAGCAGTGTTAGCAATTGAATGCTGAGCAACAATGCCCACAAAGGAGGGGTGAAAAAAAACAAAATAGCTGAACAGCACTGAGGAAAGAGCAACACAGAGCATGCAGGAAGCAGCATGGGGGTAAAGAGAGAGCTAGAATACTTGTGCACTGTCGAGGATTGCTAAAAGAAAAAAGTAGCCCCCTGAATGTAAGCATAGGAAGGATACAAGTCACCCATTCAAAAGAATGATAAAGAAGTTATGATCCAGGGGAGAGACAAACACCTCAGCAAAAAGCAATGCCACTAAATAAACAGCCAAGCCAACCAAACATGAGCAATGGGTTGACCCAAAGTATTGTTCTTATAGATACCTTTAACTACAGGTTCCACACCTTGTGAATTTCCCCAGGAGCCATACTATATCAGGAAGCTTTTTCCAGAAATTGCTGCTGTGTGCTGATAAGTGGCACCATTGGATTCAGCGACATCGCCAGAAGTGACTGCATGGAGCTATATATAGGTGTCAACCCTGCATGTTGGAGTTAATTCATTTATTTGGTGCCGTTCTACATGTTACAGTGGAAGATATGGTCCCCACATAGGCAACCCCTGGATTCATCTCACAAGAACCCTGCCAGTCCATATCAGGTAACTCCCATTTAAGAGTAATCTGATAGTTTGACGTATCAAGGCCGCCGGAGACCCTTTCAAGTAGCAAGATAGGTTCGCCTGTGTAGGACTTGGCCCTTTTTGGCTAAAGTTCCCTAAACCTTTGGCTTTCCCCCCTAGACCTTTTTTCTGACATGGTGTTACCAACTTAGATGCTTTGGGCCCTTTGCCACTGCTGATCAGTGTCAAAGTGCAAGAGCTCCCTGTATAAAGTATAATGGTAATTGGTTGTCCATGATTGGTATGGTTGCCTTACTAGTAAAGTCCCTAGTAAAGTGCACTATGTGTGCCAGGGCTGGTAATGCAAATGCTATTAGTGGGCCTGCAGCACTAATTGTGCCACCCACACCAGTAGCCTTAAAAAGGGAACTCACGCCTGCCATTGCAGTGCCTGCGCGCAGTTTGTTAAACTGCCATGTTGTTCTGACAAGTGCACCCACTTGCCAGACCTTACCCTTCCCTTTCTATCCACATCAGACACCACTATGGTAGGTCCAGGGTACCCCCTGGGCAGGGTGCATTGCATGTGAAAGGTAGGACATGTACTAAGGTGTGTACCATGTCCTGACAATGAAATAATCTCCATTTCGTTTTTCACTGTTAAAAAGGCCATCTTGCCCATAGGATAGAATGGGAAGGCTGTGTAATATGTTTGCCAACCTATCTTCCCAAAGGCTTAAGATGAAGAGGTGAAGTTTAGTGTGCCTGAACTCACCATGTAATAACACATCTTTTTATGAAGGTGGTTTTTGCATTGTGTGTTTAGAAGCCACTCTTTTAAAAGTGGCTGGATCTTTGTGCTCTAACATTTCTGTCCCTCTCTGCCAGGTTGTGGATTGACTGTCTGAATTTGAAAGCGATAGGATCTGGGGAATGTCTTGACCCAGGGGAGGAGGTGAGAAAGCAACAGGCTGACCTGCATCTGGAGTGTAGGGGGAGGAGTAGCCCTTAGAGATGAAGAGGCCTGGGTTGCTGCCATAAAACAATTGTCCCATCTCCTGGTGAGTGATTGGCAGGGAGGCACCCAGAACTGGTTTGAACAGGGGTCAGTGCCCTCTGAACACAAAGACTTCAAAAACATTTAGGGGTATAACTATGAGAGCTGAAGCTCCTGGACTTTGGAATGATTGCTTGATCAAGAGTGAACAAGACTGAAGCTACTAAGTGGTCAAGAGGAACCTTTGCCAAGGAAGAAACATCTGAAGAGACTGAAGGAAAGGACTGACCCTTGCTGTGTGTTCTGGGGCTAGCCTGCAGTTTGCTGTTTTGACCAAGGAAAGGCTGAAGGGACTTTGCGGTGTGCTGTGCCCCCCTGCTTGAAAGGACTTTGCTGTGCTTTGTCCTGAAGTAACTTATCCCCAAGGGCCCAAGGTGAGCTGGCTCCCTGTTGCGGAAACTCAGGAACACAAAAGTTTCCAGGAGAGTCTCAGCGATGCTGTGTGCTTATGCTTTTTGCAGCCTGAGACCCTGGTAAGAAGTGCCCTGAGAATCGTGGGCACCTGGCATCCAAGCAAGGATCAGTGACGCTGTGTGATTGTGCTTTTAGCAGCCTGAACCCTTTGTAAGGATTGTCCTGTCATCATGTGCACCGGAATCCAAGTGAGTCTCAGCGACGCTGTGTGCATGTGCTTTGTGCAGCATGAGACCTTCGTGAGGATTGCCTTGTTATCATGCACCGGAATCCAGGTGAGTCTCAACGACGCTGTGTGCGTGTGCTTTGTGCAGAGTGAGACCTTCGTGAGGATTGCCTTATTATCGTGCACCGGAATCCAAGTAGGTCTCAGCGACGCTGTGTACATGTGCAGCCTGAGACCTTCGTGAGGATTGCCTTGTTATCGTGCACCTGGAGTTAACGTGTGTCTCAGCGATGCTGTGTGCGTGTGCTTTGTGCAGCCTGAGACCATCGTGAGGAGTGCCATGTGATCGTGCACCCGAAGTTAAGGAGAGTCTCAGCGACGCTGTGTGTGTGTGCCCTGTGGCCGCCTGAAATCTTCGTAGTGTCAGTGGCCCGGACCGGCAGCCCCGGAGGAGCTGAGTCGCCAGCCCGAGCCCGCCGTTGCCAAAGAGGGACCGCAAGCCAACCTTGTTGGGGGAGGGCCCAAGACCCACTGCCCAAAGTTCACGAAGATTTCATCTGAGGCTCAAGTCGCGGGAAGAGGAGAGGAGAGGAGAGCGAGGTCGCACCCCCCAGGTAATGTGTGGACACCTGGGGCGGGTTGCAGGCTCGGAGGGAGACGCTCTCGGCCTCTCTCCTTCCTGAAGTGTGAGCCCCTGCTTCGGCTCGTATCGCGGCCCATTCTTGCCAGAGGTGTGGCAGTACCGGGGCCGGAGTGCAGAGCTGTACTCTTTGTTCACATCATACCCGTGTGGGGGGCAACTGTTGACAGAGGCTGACAGAGAGTAGTACGAGTAGCGGAGAGACCGCCTGAGGCACCGTGATCGGTGCTGGAGCGTATTATGAATTGCATTGTTTCGGCATAACGAACTACCTGATTAGCGTATTACGCATTGCATTGTTTCGGCATAACGAACTACCTGTTTAGCGTATTACGCATTCATTGTTTCTGCATAACGAACTACCTGATTAGCGTATTACTCATTGCATGGGTTCTGCATAACAAACTGCCTGATTAGCATATCCCGCATTGCATTATTTTTTCATTGCAAAGTGCCTGATTCTAGCGTTACGTATTGCATTATCTTTACATTGCAAAAACAACAGTTGATGGACGGAATGCAGAACAATGTCATACATTCACCTCAGTACAGCGATCTGGGCCTAAATCCATCGTTTTTTTGCTCACCATGCTGTTCCAGTTTGAACCCAGCCATATGCAAATCAGTCTTGACCCTGTGCCTCATGGGAACAGTCCAGCCCGAACTGCCAAGCCAGGTCCTCCCTGGAGTCGAAACAAGCATCCTAGGACTGGTTTTGGGGTTTCACCCCTCTTCAGCCAGGATAGCTTGATTCCAGTGGCATGGAGAGCACGGGACCCACGTCTGGGCATACCCTTCCCACTCGGGGTGACACATGCAAAAACAACAGTTGATGGACAGAATGCAGAACAATGTCATACACTCACCCCAGTACAGCGATCTGTGCCTAAATCCATCGTTTTTTTACTCACCATGCCGTTCCAGTTTGAACCCAGCCATATGCAAACCAGTCTTGATGCTGTGCCTCATGGGAACAGTCCAGCTGGACTGTTCCCATGAGGAACAGGGTCAGACTGATTTGCATATGGCCATGTCTGAACTGGGGTGGTGGAGTGAGCTAAAGAATGATTATGGATTAAACTCAGATCAGTTGACTGGGTGTGAGTGTTTGATTTGCTCAAGCGCTCCGTCCATCATCCCCTTTGGTATCGCTTTGTTCGCCCTAAGTTGGCAGGGTATGCCCAGACGTGGGTCCCTTGCTCACTTTGCCACTGGATTCAAGATAGCCTGGCTGATGAGGGTTATGAACCCGAAACTGGTCCCAGGATGCTTGTTTCCGGTCCAGGGAAGACATGGCTTGGCAGTTTGGTGATGGACTGTTCCCATGAGGCACAGGGTCAGACTGATTTGAATATGGCCATGTCTGAACTGGGGTGGTGGAGTGAGCTAAAGAATGATGATGGATTAAACCCAGATCAGTTGACTGGGGGTGAGTGTTTGATTTGCTCAAGCACTGTGGGTCCCATGCTCACTTTGCCACAGGATTAAAGATAGCCTGGCTGATGAGGGTTATGAACCCGAAACCGGTCCCAGGATGCTTGTTTCCGGTCCAGGGAAGACATGGCTTGGCAGTTCGGGTGGACTGTTCCATGAGGCACAGGGTCAGACTGATTTGAATATGGCCATGTCTAAACTGGGGTGGTGGAGTGAACTAAAGAATGATGATGGATTAAACCCAGATCAGTTGACTGGGGGTGAGTGTTTGATTTGCTCAAGCGCTCCGTCCATCATCCCCTTTGGTATCGCTTTATTATCTTTACATTGTAAAGTGCCTGATTCTAGCATTACGAGTTGCATTATTGTTACCTTGCAAAGTGCCTGATTCTAACATTATGAACTGCATAGCATTGTATTAGGACTGCGGTGGAACGTTTAGAAGTGCTCAGTAATATCGCCAGAACTGACAAGGGCTGGCTGGCCTAATAACTGGCCAGGAAGAATATTACAAATACGCATATGTTGGATTTATATTGTGTGGTCTTATCATATATCTTTTATATAAATTTATACTCGTTTTTATGAAACTCGTGTGGAGCCTATTTGTGGTGTCATGATTGGGTTGCTGTGAGCATGGTTGCAAATACTTTACACATTTGCCTTGAAAATAAGCCTGGCTGCTCGTGCCAATCTACCAAGGGGGTGAGCGGGGGCTATCTAAGAAGGTGTCCTTCCTTTCCCTGACGTGAAATCGCTGGTCCCTATTTGGCCTAAGGTACCTACCTCAGCCAACCAGGGATACCGGGTCTAACAGCCACCAACGCATTACTTGCCCCACGCAACAAAACATCCTGACATACTAGGGACCCACTTAAGTATTCTTGCAGTCTGAGCCACTGAGAATGACTTTAGTATCCTTATTCCGGCACCGGAATATGAAAGGAAGCACCCATTTTTCATGTCTGAACCCAACCCGTCACCTAACATTTCATATCTGCCCCCTTGATGGTGTTGTAGACCGTACTGAAAGTGGAAACTCGATATTGGTAGTGTAATGTACCTATGGATAGTATCTAGGCAATGTTAAAAGGTAATTTTTCAAGACTTTCGATGTGTAACATTGTGTATGTCGCTTCTATCCGTGCCATAGCTATCTGCTGTTCCGAAAGGTGGTATGGTGAAAACCGATTAGTGATGTTGATGTTGCCACAGCACATGACCAGAATATAATGTCTGTAATGTCCAGCTTAACAATAGAATTGACCTAAATTCAGACTGCCCATGTTGTAATTGAGATAAGTCCTTCTGAAGCACGTATATATAAATCCTAGATGGCAAGATAGTCATACCGTTGTCCACTATTGCACCGAGACAGTGTCGAAGTTTTGAGGCAATCAAGTCACAACTGTTTGCTGTAAATTCCTCGATGTTACCTAGGAATCTATCCTGACATTTGTTAGTGTCTAGTGTCCACATTAGCCATCCCCTCTAATTGAATTCTGATGAGTTATGCCTACTCTTACGCTTCATAGTATCAATAATGTTTTAATCGTATGGTGTTAACCGCTGCCAGTTGTGAAATAGTGTAAGACTGGGAACTCTTGGTGTGTTCAAGACTTTTATCTAGGCTAAGCCCAGACATGTTGTCTGTTGCACAGTTTTGTTCAGGAAAATCATCTTTTGTGGTATTAAGCAGGCTCTGAATGAAATCTGCCAATATTTAGTCCCCCAGATAGATTTTACATCTACTGTATTCCTCCAAAAGTCGAACCTTGTACAGAGAGTTGAGAAAGGAAAGACGCAGAGTAAATCAGCTTAGTATCACGTAACATATTTTTCTTTGCAGGTGACAGTGCAAGCCTATAATAAAATGAGGCCGGGTCCGATGTGTCATAACCAGAAAAATAGTCAAACTTCTGTGCACCTGCTCTTGAACTACCCCTTGGTGCTGTAGGGCAATGTTCTCAATGTGTAAAGTTAAATACGTCACGAGGTGTACTAGCCTTGTGTAGAAAATTAAGACCGTAATGTGAAAAACAGAACATCTCATCAAAACTAGCTGTACTATCATAAAACTTCTAGGAAGAAAATACAGTTCCATGTTCTAGATCTTCTAACATTTCATATACCATATCAATGTCCCAATCATCAGAAATAGTACTGAAGTTGAGAATTTCATTCAATGAAATTTTAAATTAATATGGAATTTGCAAGCGTTTAGTGGGACAATACACATCAAATGATACCCTGTCCCATACAGTCCCATCTGGAACTGGAACAGCTGAAATGTTCGCCAGGGACAAGTCTCTCTGCTCACCGTGTGATGATGCGTATGGTTTTAGAACCAAATTCATGGTGTGTACAGCAGAGTGTTCTGGAAAAAAGTGTCCATTTAGGGGAAGGAAGAACACAGTCACAAAACCAATCCAAAGTACAAGGAACAGTAATGCAATTGTAATCCAAAGATGTAAACATGGAGAAACAAAGAATGTTTTTTTCAGCCAACAATATAATACATGCACCTTTAGTTTGAAAGGCAGGGGCGGTGGGGCTGTGGAACCTTTGATGCATCGGAGGAGAAGTCATCAAAGTGGATGAAGTATCCAGATGCTGGGCAGCTCAGCCGGCTGGTTTGAATTGGATGAAGACTCCATCTGTGGTTCATTGACATAGACTTTTTTCTTCTAAAGATTCCGAATTGAAATCTGTGTTTCTGTACTTGTACACTGCACAGTTGTTGTTTGAAACATGTAGAAGGCATACTTCATTGTTGTTCATCGTTGTCTTTTCTTGAAGAGAGCAGACTACATTTGTAATTAAAGCTTCTATCTGAACCTCCTGTATGGCAGCAAGAGGAGATTGATATATACCCAGGAGTCCACTTGGCTTACTGTTGCGATTCGCACACATAGTGTGGTTTGGTCAGATCAATAGAGACAAACCTTTTGTCTCAGCGTCCAGCAAGGAGCGGGAGAAGTACCGTTTGTGTAACCACAACAGCCAGGAAAGGCACAGGCGCGATGTAAGATGGCCCAAACTCATTTTTGCCCACTATCTTTTCTCAGACCAGATCTTCTCCAGTGGTGGTGCGTTTTACTTGGACGTTGGTTTGTTCATCCCAGGAATTGTTAAATTCCTGTAAAACAGCCAAACATTCATTGGTGTCAAACAGTGTTTCTGCCGCCACTGTGCTGGTATTATCGAGGTCTGGAACCTACATCTTAACCTCAAACAGGATTTCATAAGGAGTCTGCCCACCCAGGGATTTACTTGGCATATTGTTCAAAGCCCTCTGGACCCCTTATAGGCAATGGACCCAACTGCGACCAGAGCCTAATACCCTTGCTGTTAAAGACTGCTTTAAGTTCCATTTTTTCCTCTCCATGACCGTGTTTCCCTCTTGATGATATTGAGACGGGAATTGCAGGGTCACACCCAAATTTCCAATTGCCTCTTTGTAAGCCTGAGATCTAAACGCCAGATCATGATCAGAATATAGTGTGCGAACTGCGTTTGTCCCAATAAAGACTCGCAGGTCCTTTATAACAGTTTGGGCGTCAGCCGATCGCTGTGGCCATACCCACAAGAATCGAGAGCAGGAATCCACTGCCACCAAGATGTACTTGTAAGCCCCGTCAGATGATAAGGGACTGCAGTGGTCCAAATGCACACAAGCCAGAGGCTTGTTTGAAATCAAAAGAGGTGTCTGAAGTGGACGCGTCACAGTGGAACCCTTCATCTGCTAACAGATGTCACATTTCAGGACCAAGTACTTAGTCTGGTTGAAAGGACCTGGCTACTAATAGCGTTGCAGACCCTTGTGCAACCAGAATGAATCCTAGTTTGCGATCAATGTTTGGTATTGATCTGACCCCCACTCTTGGAATCTGAGCATATGGTGTGTTTTGTGCATCTAGCTTGTAGGAGAAGTGTGGGGAAACCAGCATCCGTACTCTGTAATGCCAGTATTAGAGCCTTCAGTTCTGCCAGCTGTGCCGTGCAATCACCTAGAGCCTGCGTGTAGGTTTTTTTAGGATGGAAGCTTACATTGTACATAAGGCCTTTCACGACTGCATATGCGACTGAATATTGGTGTTGGTTCCTACAGCAAGCTGAGCAGAACCATCAGTGTATATAATATAGTAATAGTATTCTAGAGGCATTATTTCAATAGGAGGAGAAGGATGTATGACGTTACAACGCACACTTTTACAACGCATGCACTTACAACGCATTTTTTACAACGCATGACATTACAACGCATGACACTACAACGCATTTTTAAAAAATACCTTTACAACGCATTTCCATTACAACGCATACTACCTTTACAACGCATACCATTACAACGCATAATATTAAATTACATTTAAGGTAAGTATTAGATAGTATAGGGGTAAAAGTTACTTTTCTAACTCCAGGGGGTGCAACAGTAGGGTAAGTGTTGGATAGTATAGGGGTAAAAATTACTATTCTAACTCCAGGGGGTGCAACAGTAGGGTAAGTGTTGGATAGTATAGGGGTAAACATTACTATTCTAACTCCAGGGGGTGCAACAGTAGGGTAAGTGTTGGATAGTATAGGGGTAAAAATTACTATTCTAACTCCAGGGGGTGCAACAGTAGGGTAAGTGTTGGATAGTATAGGGGTAAAAATTACTATTCTAACTCCAGGGGGTGCAACAGTAGGGTAAGTGTTGGATAGTATAGGGGTAAAAATTACTATTCTAACTCCAGGGGGTGCAACAGTAGGGTAAGTGTTGGATAGTATAGGGGTAAAAATTACTATTCTAACTCCAGGGGGTGCAACAGTAGGGTAAGTGTTGGATAGTATAGGGGTAAAAATTACTATTCTAACTCCAGGGGGTGCAACAGTAGGGTAAGTGTTGGATAGTATAGGGGTAAAAATTACTATTCTAACTCCAGGGGGTGCAACAGTAGGGTAAGTGTTGGATAGTATAGGGGTAAAAATTACTATTCTAACTCCAGGGGGTGCAACAGTAGGGTAAGTGTTGGATAGTGTAGTGTAATATTATGCGTTGTAATGGTATGCGTTGTAATGGTAGTATGCGTTGTAATGGAATGCGTTGTAAAGGTAGTTTTTAAAAATGCGTTGTAGTGTCATGCGTTGTAATGTCATGCGTTGTAATGGATTATGCGTTGTAAAAAATGCGTTGTAAAGGTAGTGCGTTGTAAAAGTTGCGTTGTAAAGGTTGTTCCCCGGAGGAGAATATTCTTGCTAGCAGAGAAATGCCTGTGTCTGTAATGTAGCGTCAAATCTATAGTCTACATCTGTTGCAGTGAAGGAGTTTCCCATTGTAGCCATCTTGGATGTAAAGTTTTACCGTCTGGAACACTTGCTCTGGTAACCACCTTTAAGGTCGGTACCTGGGTCACAACAAAGATGCATTTCCCTTCAGCCACGGCACTCTCTTTCACTATGGCAGTCTGTACTGCTGTCAGTATGTTTTTCAGTAGGTGCAAAACGCATTTCCACATTTGTATAAAGATGTGATTTATATGCAATCTGTACTGTTACCTTAATTGAACGCAACATGTGTACCCTGATGTACCCGCAATTACACAGATCACCCGGTTTGTAGTGTTTACATTTGTGTGTAAGTGTTTGGAAGCGATCATGACTGCTTGAATGGAACGTAAAATTTCTGTATGTTCTTATGTCCAATATGTACCTGAAAAATATGGACGAATAGGTCGTAGAATGGTTTTACCCATTCTGCGTAATCAGGAATGAATGTTCTGCCAAAATTTAGAAATCCTACAATGGATTCCCAAAAAATGCATTGCCAGGGTCTTGTCCTTACTTGATATCCCGTATCCTAGAAACAGAACACTGAAGTGGGCAATTTTTGATTTAAAATAAAAAAAAAAAAATCTTTTGCCTACATGAGCAAACCCCAAAATGATGCGGTCCACTCTGGTCAAGTATTCGATCAGGTCATCGTTCGTTAAGTATGTGTCATCGACATATGACAATTCCTGGTCATCAAAGTTTTCAAGTAATTCTGTGACTCTGGCTGAAAACAGCCCGGGGCTATGCTTATACCCCTGTGGCAAATGGCAACTTTTTGGGGGAGAACCTAGCTACGTTAAGGCTGTCAAATATCTGCTTCCAGGTGCTAAATTTTTTTTAATCCATGTCTAGTGTTGTTTTGTACTCATTCTGCATGATGCTATTCATTAGTGCGGCGCTGTATGCATTTTGTACTGTAAATGTGACAGTAGCTGTGTTCAAATGTATGTAATCTTGTACTAGGCAGTATGAGTGATCCAGTTTCATTACTGGAACAGAGGGTTATTCATTGAAGAGGTGCAAATTTCATTCGCACCGTGATATTTAAGCTGTTTTACGATTTCCCTAACTTGTTGTTTTGCTTAATTTTTGATTGGGTATTGTCTTTGAAGTTGTGGGGTTGTCCTGAATGGTATATCATGATAAGGTGAACCGTCATCCCACACCACATGGTTGTGGTATAACGTAGGAGCTAGCGCTAAAGCCCACTCACTGTTGTACTAGTGTTTAATTGATTCTGGAACAAGGTCAGAGAAGGCTGGTAAAATCACTGTGTCCCCATTTGAGCAATCCATTCTCAATTCAGGGGGCCAATTTTTTTTCGGCCAGCAAATGTCTTAACCTGGAGTGAGTTCCTCCCAAAAGAGGACATTTATAAATTGTGGTACGTCCCTTTCAGTCATAGATGGACTTCGTATAAACAATGTGGAATGCTTACCCTGGTATCCG
This sequence comes from Triturus cristatus, assembly GCF_964204655.1. Lineage (NCBI taxonomy): Eukaryota > Metazoa > Chordata > Amphibia > Caudata > Salamandridae > Triturus > Triturus cristatus. Next base: position 128,933,619 of record NC_140580.1, read on the forward strand.
ATGTTTCCACCGTGATATACTCACACCGCGCTACTCCCACCAGACAATCCATCAGATTCAGTCGAACTTTTGCTACTTCTGCCGCACCATCCAGCATCGTCAATGCCCATTTCCTGTTCAGAAGTAGAGTGCTCAAAATCCATGGCATGCCTGACCTTTAGTCCAGCTACCTTCTTCTTTTTGAATTGAGGTTTCGATATTTTAGGCTGGTCTTCCTGTTTTGCTATGTATTTAGAGCATCGAGTCTTTTCTTGATTTCACGTGCTCTCCTGATTTGTGCTCTGATCGGCCTCCTTTCTCTGAATGATTGAATCCTGAAAGGAACTAAAGGAACGTATATCAGTATCCTGATACCTAACAGGTGGTTTAACATTATCACGGTTACATAATTTGTAACGTTTTTCGGTAGATTCCTGTGTAGGAGACCCACCCCATGATTTTTTATTTTTTTTATTTTCTTATTGACCCACTTCTTCGTTGAAGAGTCGTGTGCTTGCTTAGAGTTATCCTTTTCAAAATTACTCCTCAATTGTGGTTTTCCTGGGCTGGATCCCAAATTATCTCTTCTCAGCATAGCATAGGTTTCTTTGATAATTTTAGGTAATTCACGCTCCTGCTGGGTAGGAGTCAAATCCCTTAGGCATTAGTGTATAGCTAACGCTGCTGCTCTCCCTTTGATGTTACTTAACATCATGGCGGATACTGCGGCAACGTTGCCCATTAGTTCTATCCCTAAGTCCAGGGCAGGTGCTGCCCCAATGCTCATTCTGTACCTGTTTTGATACCTCTGGTAGAACCGCCAACGAAGGGGTACCATGTATTCTGGTATATACTGCAGCAAAGGCTATGCCCCAAGTGGCACAATCCTCTATCGGGGAAGCCATCCCAATTGGCAAACAAATTGTCAGTATCCTGTGCTTCTCCTGTGGGCTCATATTGGGAAACACTGCTTCAAGGTGGTTTGTTTTTTGTGCAATCAAATCCGGACTTTCTTCCGTTTTGGTGGGAATTTTTCCCATTATTGCATTCACGGTTTGAGGACTAATGCCTGGTGTAGGTAATTGTGGTGCTACTGCTTGAACAGTCCATGCAGGAGCAAGTGTTAATTTTCACATCATGAATTGTGTAAGACTTCTGCATATTGTTACTAGATTATTGTATAGTCTCTGCAGCTGGCCTCCGGTTAAACGATCAACACCAGGATGCAATGTGTAACTGGCTAGGACTGGCCAGGCCGCCCCTTCATTGCTGAGTGGCCCAGTCTTGCATCTTGCATATTATGAAGGAGGGCGCTTTTACTAGAGGCTATATTGCAAGGTGTATAGGAGGAGCGATAATTCAGACAGTATGTAATCAGGTACCAGTGGGCATGGCTATACTAGGAAAGCTGTCCAGTTGGAGGTTTTACGTAAGTGTTGATTGCTGACTGTAATGTGCTTGCATGATCTCAAATGTTAATAAACATATTTTACAACAAAAAAAAATGAAGGAGGGCGCTTTTAAACCAGTTAGTATGTCCTTGGTAGGTTGGAGGGATTTCTATCTCCTCATAAGGAGTGTATTTCTCCGGTATTTCGCCTACTTCAGCATTGTGAAAAACCTGTGTACCATCCGTGTAGCATCATCTGCAGCAGGGAACTTAACCCAACAGTAAAACGCCTCTGTTCTAAATGCCTTGTGTGCCTCCACTATGAAGGTAACCTCCCCACCATCTAGTGAGAGGCCATGTTGTAGTAGTTTTTGAGTGACTGCATGTCTGCTGTTCTCTGAAATATTCTGTGCTATGTTGTGTAAGAAATGAATTACAGAGTTCGGCTAACACAGCGGTAATATCCTTTAAAGCTTGAATTTACCAACAGCCAATTCATTGGGTATACCTACTCAGCCAAGGAGGATATTCCCTACCATCACGAACGGCTCTGGTTTGAAAGGCGTGTAGGGAACTCTGCGGAACCACAATTGAACTACTCAGTTGATCCATACAAAATAAGATACCAGCCAACTTTGGCGGTGCCATGTCGTGTAGTTTCCAAAAATCAGTAGTGTAGGAAGCTGGCTCTGTATATACTATTCCAACATGAGGTGTAGTGTGCCTTGTTCTCCCTAGCAAGTGAGGGGGTGGTGGAAGTTATCCTCATCCCCTCCATCCTCTTCCCCATCTGAGAGGTCTTCACCTTTTTCAGAGGGATGATCCTTAGCACACCCTGCCAACAGCTCCTGGAGCTTTTGTTTGGAGGGATGGGACCCCATAGCAATGTATTTGAGTTTACATAGAGATCTTAACTCCCTAAATTCTAAATGGAGGTAAGGGGTGAGGTTGACCTCCCCAACCATGCTCTCTGTCATTTGTTATGTTTTCACTAACAGTTGTGTTCTTGTTAAGAGACATTGTACAACAAGATTCTAACCCTCTTACCCCTAACTATGGTGAGTTTTAATTTTTCTAAGATTTTAAAGGGACTTAACCATGGCCCTAACAAGACTTTTAGTAATTTGGAAACATTTATCAATTCAAAAATTCAGAATTCTAAAGACAATTTAAGAGTTCTGCCGTGTGATCAGGTGTTGACCAAGTCAGTCCAACAAATGGAAAGTTGTGGACCCCACCGCTGTCCCACCAATGTAGGATGCTGGCTCTGTATATACTATACCAAACTGAGGCATAGTGTGCACAGAATCCAGTGGAACCCCAAAAGTAGGCAGAGGTAAAAGTAGGTAGCACCTTACTCTCTATTTGTGATTGTGTGGGCGAGCAATAAGGCTTTATCAGGGTAGTGTTAAGCATTTATTGTACACATTCAGGCAAGAAATGATGTCACACACACAAAGACTGAACTCAGACTAATTTTGTTTGTATAAAAATATTATTTAGTTATATTTATCTTCTAGAACCAAGCAAGCCTAGCACAGGTAAGTGTAAATGGTACTAATCAAGGCAGGTTGAACAATACAAGCAAGTGGAATGAAAATGACGTTGTTACAGGTTTGTAAATACATCCATACAGTTTAAATTACTGTTAGATATGTCTAGATATCCCACTGGGATACATCCTAGAGAAAACGTAAGTAAATCAGTTTTTGTTTATTTGCAGTTTCTTGAGCATTCCATACCAACCAACTCCACACTTGAAACAATTTTCAAGGAAAAGCAATCAATGCAATCTTATGGGAGGAAACAGAGTTATTGGTTTACAGGTGAGTACTTGGTTGTGGGAGTTGGGTTTCTAGGGTCAGAACCAGGGTTCCCCCAGGGTCGAGGATACACTCTCAAAGTACCCTCAGAGGTACTAGGGTGGCTGAGGCCCGATTTTATCCAATGGGGGATAGGGGGCCTCCGGTTGGTGGCTGCTCATGAGTTGTGGGAGCAAAGCTCCTAGGGTTTAGCTCAGAGCTAAGGGGGATCCAAGTTAGCACACAAGGTGCACCCACAGCGGCACAGGGCAGCTGGGTGCAGAGTGCTGATTTGGCGTCGGATGCCCTGTTATTTTCAATGGGAGTTGCCGGTTTGGGATTTTGGCAGCAGGTTCGGTCCAAGAAAACTTCTGGGAGGAACCAACAGCTGGGCAGGTAAGTTGGAGGGCTCGGGTTCTTTTCTCCAATACGTAGGGCAGCTGGATGCAATGGTATCTTTGAGGTCAGATTTCACCTTACCAGGCCACTCACAGTTGGGGGGGTGGTCTCTGTGCAGAGGCTGCAGGCGACGTCGAGGAGTCCTGAAGGTGTCAACCTGCAGTGGACTCGGACTCTGGAGCGCTGGGGGACCTAGCTGGGACTGGTGGGCCACTCTGAGTGGCCGTAGGCATCGGGTGCAGTGGTGGTTCCAGGCGTCAGGTATCTTTGTCCTCAGCAGGCTCGAAAGAGTCTCTCTTGGCTATTTCTTTCTAATAGAGCTGCTGTTCACAGGAGATCCAGTCTTTGTTGAAGACAGTCAGTCCTCCCAGGGTTTCTGGAGGTCGCTGGCTGCATGACAAGGTGACTTTTGGTGCAGGATCTCTGGAAACTGCAGATGGGCCGGTAGGGCTGTGGCCAAGTCAGTTCTTCTCTGCAGTCTCCTCTGCTGGGCGTCTTCATTCGTCCTTCTTTGTAGGTTGCGGGAATCTGTCTTCGTGGTTCAGGGCTGCCCCCTAAATACTGTATTTAGAGGGCGTTTTAGGAGTCTCAAGGTCAGTAGCCAATGGGCTACTGACCTGAGGGTGACTATACCCTTGGTGTGCTCACCCCACATGGGGGAGTGGGCACAATCCCTAATCCTGATTGGGGAGTGCCTACCGTCTGCAAGATGGCGGGCACTGAAGAGTGGGCTTCACCTCGCCTTCCCCACCTAAGGGGTGTGGTTGGCAGAGGTGGGCACACCTTTTGGGCTGGCTAGTTTTTCCCGACTGTCTTCCAGCTGAAAAGGAGGGGCCACAGGAAGAGGGCATGCTCCTGATAGCAGGAGAGGCTGGGGGTTCGCATTACAAAGGTGGGAAGGCTTTTGAAGCTCCCCTGCCACAGATGGCTCTTTCTGGCCTGGGGACGGCCAGGAAGAGCCTGAAAGTCTTTGTTTCTGGGCTCCGCATCTCCCACTACCCGTATACATGAAGAAGTAGAACAGGAAAGAGTAACAAACACTGCGAGGAACAAGTACCGAGTGGAATCAAAGAAAGATGCTTTGGAAAGAAAGCCCATTAAAGTTTCGGTGCATTAATGAAGAGATCAAGATGTCTGCATGAGGTTTCTACACAGGAGAGGGTGTCCATTTTAGTATTGAAGCTTTGTCCTGTACAGAAAAGATTGATCAATACATCTCAATGATAAAGACAGTTCTCAGATCTACAAAGGATACCAGTAAAAAACAGGGTGAGCACATCAAGGCTCAAGATGAAATTTTAAAAATCACCCATGATCTAGTGTCTGTTTGGCGTCATAAACAGCCAGAATCAAGGGTCGTGCATGCAGCCAAAAAAAGGACACTCTCAGGTGGCAGAGAAGGTTCATGCTGGGATGGAGCTGATGAGGGTGGTTGTGGGAGTAGCCATCACCGGGGAGTGCTCAGTTCCATGCCTCGCTTCGGAAGCGTGGAGGAGATGGATAATATACTCCAATATATTCCACAGTTACATGCAGGACACAAGAAATAATACAAGAGTGCAAGACAATTTCTAATATGGGAATTTGATGACCCTTGGATAGTGCAGTCAGATCAACGCTGCGCTACTGATGAGACGTCACGCGTGGATGCTACTTTCTGGATTCAGCAGCATCGCCTTTTAAGGTGGATCATCTTTTTGATGAAATGCACAATGGACACTCATACAGCAAATCTATACAGTAAAAGCACCCGTACTATAGAAAATGACAGGCACACAAACGAGTGGTCAAGAACAAGCTTAGCAGTCATCCTATATTTTCCAGCATTCAATGTTCCATACATTTGTGTGCTGAAATGATTCCCCGTCGTCAGGATGGAATTCCTCTGAAGCCAATGTTAACGTAGTCTACGCATACACTCAGTAATATTGAAAACAGCCATAGACCGTATGTACTTTATCCTCCTCCTTATATGACTTTAACTCTGGCCAGTGAGATTCCCAGACACACCGGTGCACTTCTCCTCTCCATAAGTGCCTTTCGCTTCAGGCAATATATTGAAATAATTAATAAAATAACTGAATTGTTATTTTTGTAATCCATTATGTGCATAAATGAATACAATATATATAGTAAACATACATCATTGCCATTCAACTTTATAAATGAATTAAATAATAATAATGTTGTGCAATCCAAGTAGTCTTGTTGATTATTACACTCTTGATTGAATGATAGACACCTCCTTAATAATGGTAGGTACACTGACAAGGTAAAAATAAAACACATTTTACAACCTGGATAACGAGCAAGCCTTAAAACTAGATTTCATCCTAAAGTAGTCTTTCATGAGAACCAGCAGCCCCTAGCATCTTTTTTTTCCAACTCACCAGCCCTCTTTGGCATTACAGGGACATTGCAACATGTGAAAATTAAGAGAAAATGCTTCATTTCATTAATTCATGATTCTGCATATACATATGAAAATTATTATACCTTAAATGGTTCTTTTCTAGATTTAATTTTCAAGAGCATATGTGAAATCACTGCTTCAGGGAGGGTTTCTTCTCTTTTTACCGAATCACAGCAGGAAATATAAAAAGGCATTTTTTTTTACAACCTAAATGCCCAAAAAGTATTTCAATCTCGTGATATAAAATGCATATGTCCTTTAAAACACGACATCTTGAGAAATATTAAAAATCAACTGACTCTGAGCAAGAGCTTCATGAAGCCTAACTAATACCAATAAGTAAGTGACCCGGTTGGCATTGGGGTTTACAAGTATAGTTGAGTTGCAAAAGATACAAGAATAAAACATTACCAACTATTAAAGGGGTAACATTTCATATTGGGGAAGAATAGCGCCAAGAAGCCGACTGGTGTACGTGCGTTCTACAAATGCTAGTAACATAACATAGCAGTATCCCAAGAAGATCTGATTATCATGTTAGATAACTTGCTTCCCTCCCTCTTCGGTAAAAAGTCAACTCTTGGAGCACTCTTTTCTTGCTAATGTCACATAGCTCGTGTTTTTACATTTCTCTACCACTACTCCAGTTTTGGCTGGGACGAGAGAAGGTGCCGTTAAACTGAGCCGCTCTAAGATTAGTCAGAACCAATCCTTTTGCCATGAACTCCATAGTCCAGGCAGAAATATATCTAGATATGACAATTACAATTATTTCAAGGGGAGAGGCTTTCCAGTCAACTATCTGCACAGCTCAACCCTGGAAATGTTGATGGAATTCAGGTGTACTGACTGAATTGTACAACAACCTTCTCCACAGTCGCAGGCCTCACTCACATTCTGGAAGTCCACGTTTCATCCAATTTTCCAATACACCTCGTGGGTCAGTGTGTCACCTCGTCAGTTTGATGGTGGGAAGCAACTATGGCATGAAGGAGGCATTATCTGCAGTACTGGGCTGGCTGCTAACAATATCCTTTGTGGCGCTTCTCCAGTCCCGTCATCCTGATTTTGACTAATATGTTGTGTGGTGGTACGGTTTGGCACTTCCCAGCATGCCAAGTTTGTCAGTTAACTCTGCAGGGATTTAGAGCTGACACTTTGCAGCTTTGCTCGGATACTACAGTCACTCAGGAAGAAACAACAGCCTCATTCATCTGATGTAATGAATCACAAGTGGTCTCAGGGGCAGGTTGCATCAGGTCTTCCAGGGACTAATTCGAGCGGATGAAGGCTTTGGCCAACACCTTCTCAGCTTCGTTTTCATGTTGATGTTGAAGTATTTGAGTGACTGTAGTTTACTCTTTGGGTGCTTTGGAATAAACCAACTGCCTGCTCTTGGCCCATTCTCCAGCGGTGCCAGGAATAGTCTTCATGTTCTCCTTGCTTTTGCTGATGCAGAATCTGCCTAGCGGGCAGGGGAGCCGCTCTAAATTTCATCTCCCTTTAGAGAATCTGCCATTCTTCCTCAGTCAGATTCATATTGTCTGAATTGGTTGTCTCTTCTGATCCTGCTATGAACTCATACTTTAGTACAATTCTTCCAAAGTCGCTGTATTGTAACGGGGAATGGAGTGGGACGCGCATTCACCCGTGGTCATTTCAAGAGATATGTACAGTTTCTTTTTCAGCTTATACATGGTATACATTTGCTTATAAGACTTGAGCTCAGTATGACAAACCATAACATTTGTTTAGTGGTCCAATGTACAGATCACCTACGTTGCATATTTCTGTCAGACTGGCTAAATCATGATGCTGGAGACAACAAAGTCCACCAGGCACCCAGAAGAAGCCTTCATGGAGACGCGAAGGGGGTCCTCTGTCAACTCCCGCCTAGTCACCTACTGCCCTTGTCTGCTCTCACCCTTAGCCAGACGCAATTGCTTCAACCAGCACAGCAAACCCTATACTCCCTATGGGAGTTTCTTTACTTCTAGACTTTAAACACTTTCTTGAAGCTACATATATCAGCAAAATAATTTTTATTTTTGGGCCAATTTCAGTCACCATTGGTATATAACATGAAATTTGCAGGCCAGCCCTGTTTAAAGCCGATGGCCCCATGACTGTTAACCGCTAGGATCCAACAATATGGTATGGACCTGTTGAAGGGTTCATAGCGACAAAGGGCCATCTCTCTTCTTTTCATCTCCTCTTTTGTCTATGCTAATATGGTATGAATGGGCAGACCAGTTGCTCACCTACCTGTCCCTCGGTTGATTTTTGTGTCTGCTAGATCACCCACCCATTGTTTATGAAGCATCCCAAGACCCTGTCTGGTACAAACAGTGGGATGGAGTCAGTGTTGTGACTATGAATAAGTGTACCCCTCTAGAATTGTACTGTAGCCAAGACACACCTTTGTTTTTAATTTCTTGTTTCTCTATTTTGTTCTATTCCTTCTTATTCCATCTGTAGTGGCATGGAAGATTGTGGGCTTGTTCTACTCTTCCAGTCACACTGCTGAATTGTATTGCTTTTGTGATTGCCGATGATCAATAAAAAGAATTGCTGAGAAAGCTACGCATGTTCATAGAGGTTGCCCTAAAAAATGGGAGCAGGTGTGGGGTAAATGGAATATATATAGAGGAGGTATCTGTACTCCACCGACTATAGTTTCAGTTTCCGAAGATGATGATTAACAAAGAAACACTGTCTATTTATTAACAAGCCACAAGATGTACATACGACATATTGTTTAATTATGTTTTCAATATTGTATAAAGGAGAAATACTGTTGAATGGATCCCTCATATCGCAAGGTTACCACTGCAAGTCTCGTCTTTAATACAAATTTTTTGAAAATAAAAAGAATTGCAACAAAATAAAATATTTGCAGAACACTGGAGACACTACACCCTCAAGATAGAAATACAAGTGACCAAAGCAGCCACAGCGTTAAAACGTAGAAGAGAATACTGATTGATTTCTGTAATGAATGTCATTAACATCTGGGTGTTAAAAGCTGCACTGCATCGTGGGATATGGTGATGGAATACAATAAGTAGCCATCTTAGATCACCGTGCTTGGACCTTAAAAGGAAAGTGTAGAGTATTCATGCTTGGAATGTTTCCTGGCCTGTATGCCATTGGGATGCTCTCATGTTTGTTTGTTAATGTACCAAACTCCCGCAGCTGCTTTCCAAGAGAGGTGCTGATGGTGGCGTTTTCCACCGCGCCTAAAAACTCCACCTTTCTGTAGGTCCAGCTCTTGATGAGCTGTGAAAGAGATGCTTGTCAATGTCTAGAAGGGGGCGCTGCTGCACAGGAGGGATCCTGCACAATGCAGGTTCAGGGACACCTTCAACTATAGGGATGAAAATAGGGTTGCCATATTTCCCAGATAATTATCCAGGCCATTTGTTGCTGTTTTAGGAGTCTGCGAAGATCAGGACACAATTCTAAATCGCACTGCAAAGAAAATCGTATGTATTCATTTGTAACAAGACGTTTCTGTCTTTGTTTACCTTAATTATTATTCAGGGATGGAACACAGCTCCAGAACATGTTTAAATGTGTTTTCTGTTTATATTTGCTGTTGTGATTATTTATAGAGAAGGGCTAACAATAACAGCTTTAGGTGATTTGCTTATTTTTGTACCGTCCAGGACATTAAACAAAACAGAACGGGACAGAAAACCAGCCAGGTGGCAACCCAAGATGTAAACAGCCTTCAATGAGGAATAAAACCCATTTTTGCAGTTTTGAATCGAGCAAATGTGACCCTAAAGGTATTGGAGCGCTTTACATGAGATATAATGCAAAAGAAGAGGCCCCCTACTATTAAGATAAAGGTTCCTTAAGGTAGGGACAATTATCAGTCAATGTACAAATTTAAGGCAACCAACTTAGAATATATGGATGATAATAAGGTAGTAGTGGACAGAAAGAACATAGGCAACTAAAATATTTATCAAAAGTACAGAAAAATAATGTATTTACATTTTTTAACAAACAATGACTTAAAAAATCATACTCTCACATTTATATCCATCAATCTCACTCCCATTCAAGCATTAACGATGAAAAATGTGACAATTTATGTAATAATGGAATGACAAAATAATTTAAAAAAAGGTCAGATTAAAAACAATGTGGCATAAATTCGAATGACTGGTGATGTCTCTACGAGCGTTTCGGCACAGCAGAGTGCCTTCGTCAGGAAGAGAGCCACAGCTGGAACATATGTAGAATCTCCAATCGATTTATGTGGGATGACCAGAGATCTAGTTAAAACTTTGAAACAGTGAAATATCTGAAATATAGTCCACGCTTAATTTTCTAGATTAGCGATAACAAATAAATCCGAATGCCGCAAAGAAAAGAATCGCTGTTTCAGATTTTGTATTCCTGTTCAAACGCTGGATTGTAGACTTTGTTGACGAAGTTAATATTTGTGTTCACTAGCTGTCGTGGCAATCTACGATATTGGTGGTCTTTTACGTGATGACTGAATTTTTCGTAGATACGAAAACCTCCGGATATGGGGTTCTGACTCACAGCTTTAGCGACCCAGGGAAAAAAACATTCAGTCATCACATAAAAGTCCAACAATATCGTCACAATCGTCACAAAATTGTCACATTTTTTCATCGTTCATGCTTGAATGAGAGTGAGATTGATGGATATAAAAGTGAGAGTATGATTTTTTAAGTGGTTGTTTGTTAAAAACATTTAAATAAATTATTTTTCTGTACTTTTGATAAATATTTTGGTTGCCTATGTTCTTTCTGTCCACTAGTGCTTTACATGAGAACCAGTTACATTACACAAGGACACATTCTTATTTCAGGCACAAGGAGATTAAGGGCCAGATGTACATAGCCTTCTTTTAAATTGCGAACATCCAGATTCTGTGAATAGGCAAAAAAGCATTCGCTTTATGTTCAAAAAGGCCTATTTTGCGATTCGGTAACCTATTCCCAAATTGCAAAACGGGTTTGCGATTCTGTATTAGGAAGGGCATTGTTAAGGGCATCCCTTAATATCGATTCTCTCGGTGGTATGTGTGGATGTTTTCTGCCTGAAATGCCTACGCAAAGCATTCACATTTTACTGCCTACTTCAAGTAGGTGGTAACCCATTCGCAAAAGGAAGGGTCCCTTTACCTTTTGTAAATGTTTCTAAAAACTTTTTTTAAGAGCAGGCAGCAGTCTCACAAACCACTGTCTGCTCTTAAAAAATGCAAAGAAATTGTTTCATTTTTAGGTCTCGCCTACGCAGCGCGTATGTTCTGCCCTAGGAGATGACCTTTAGAAATTGGTCAGCTCTTTTCAAGCACTTGTGCTTGTGCTGGCATCCACCTTGCGGGAGGGAGCAGCAGCGCGCGGGCTAATTGAAAACAGATGGTCCTCGCGCCGCTGCTCACTCCCGCAAGGTGGATGCCAGCACAAGCACGAGTGCTTGAAAAGAGCTGACGTGCAGCGGCATGTTTTCAATTAGCTTCGGCGGTGCGTGCTTGCTCCTCCACTGCCTGTTTCACCCTCGCTCTCCCTTATTCTCTCTTGCATGTGTGATGCTTTTCCCCTCTGCTCCATTCCCATGTTGCCCCCCTCCCACCCGCTCCTTAGCAAACTACTTGCAGTCCTGTAAAAAAAATGTATTATTAAAATTACTCTTTTTGTAGGGCCCTGCAGCCACTAATTGCAGCCGGGCTGTTACTCTGTGTGAATAGTGCTTTTGCTCCACTAACGTGATCTGTAGCAGCTCACCCCGTCTGCACTTTGCTTTAATCCCCCAAAATACTGATCTTTAATCGTCATTCCGCTCTAAAGTCTCTGCGTCATTCAAGTGTCAGACGGAGCGGAAAGCCTGCAGGAAAACACCCTTCAGCAGAACTACGGGCAGCAGAGCACGAGGTCCTCTGCAGCTCTGGTCCTCGGAAACATGCATGCCCCACCTCTCAATTTTGTGACAGTTCCCCAACAATACACTATCGCCGCTTAGCAGTGCCAGTACAGAAACCCCTAACAGCAGGGGAGAACCTCTCTGCAGCATGCCGACTGCCGTCCAGCTAGCAATAATATACATTGCTTTCTGTGCTTTTTAAACAACCGACCATGGGAAAGCTCAGGCTCCCACAACATGTTTCCTCCCCTCTCCCTGAGCTCCCCCTCCCCCAGCCCGCAAACTCGTGCTCTGAGGCCTCCAGACACCCCCCCCCCCAAATCTCTCCTTCCCCCTCCACGCCTTGGGACCATTTTGCAGCAAGGTTGACATATTCGGCTACATCTCCCACAATTCACCAATATTTTTCCTAACTTAATTGTGCAAGTAAAATCAAGTTGAGCCGACAGACAGATTTTGGGCTACAATCCACGCAGTGTACGTCCGATTCACAGAATTGTGCCTCGCAGTCATATTGCAGCCTGGGGTTGCTTCGCCACGCCCCTCTTCCACTGTCTGCCTCTCCACAGTAACACCGCAAACATACATTTTTTGCTACACGAGCAATTCCTTCCTATGAGGGTGTTGCTGTTCTTGCATTGACCTTTGGCCTGCCCCATAAACCTGAAGACCTGCCCCTTCGTTCCTTTGACCCAATTGTGATCAGATGCATACCTCACTGCTTGGGCATGCCAGCACTTGTAAAGCCCCGCACCAAACCTTTTTGCCCTTTATTGTTTCAGGCTCACCACCCTACTTCCTTCTTTTTACCTGCCTGTAACTTCTGCGACCACCCTAATTAACAAAGGAGGCATCCTACCGCCTGGCGCCACATGTGTTGGAAATCAGATCTGCCCCCCAGTAGTCAGCAGTTTGTCGCTGACACAGCCCTATCTGATTCACAAACATTTGTTTGCCTCGGGCACTGGAGTTCGGCGGCGCCACCCCTAGCTACTTCAAAGGAAAGTAAGTTAAAGGGAGAGTGTCTTTCTGGTGTTTAACTTTCAGCACCACGGCAGCAGCGTGTGTAACAAAAGCTGCTCTTATGTGAGTTCAGTTAAAAGGTGCGAGAAAACTATTACTTCGCCTAGTAATGCTCAATAAGGTTTCTGCTAAGAAATATTTACAAAACCTATGTTACTTAGTAATACAATTCTGCTAATTACAATAAATACATGCAGTGCTCTGATGTGGTGTGAGGCCATCCCACCCATGTTTTACAAGTGGTGTACAAGAGGGCTACACCTCTGGCTCTGTTTCTGTAATTTTCTTGAATGTGTGAGTGTCATGTCCCACCTTAGAGGGCGCCAAAGAGCAAGACTATAGTGGTATAGGGCGTCTGCTGGCTGATACACTACATTGCCCATAAGGCAGTGGGCAGGAACACGGGGTATATAAGCCCCGCCTCTTGTTCTAAACGGGGCTTGTCACTCGAGTTTACTTCACGTTAAACCCCTTGATGCGAGCCTTCCTGGAATCGTCCATGCAGTGCAAACTTCTGCTAAACTACCGAGAGACTGCATCCGACGTGACCTTCATCTATTCTTCTGCTCGTTCCCGGCGTGCCTTCACTTCACGCACAGCGCGGGGATTGCCCTTGCGTCGCTTCCTTTGGAAGAGACTTCCCACGCCGAGGAAGACAGACATATCCTAGAGGTTACCGAGAGCGTCTCGTCATACGAGGTGGCTCGGGGGAATCCCACAGCACCAAGACCCTCCTTCCGGTGAGCTCAGTCCTACGATGTCAGAGGACCCAGCACACCAGCGGTGACGTCTTGTAACCCGGAATTAGGAGTCGAGACTCCAACGCGTTCTCTTCGAGCGAGCGGGAAGCTTGTTCGGAGCACTGATGCCTGAGAACAGTCCGTGAAGTACGGGCTGAAAACGAAGGGCGCTTTTTCCGCGCTAGGCACGTTCCCTAGCACTTGGTCCGCCGTAACCTGCACTGCTCCTCATGATTCAGAGCCACTGAAGCCAGGAGTGAGTTTCCTGAACGTATTCTTTTGCACACCTCCAGAACCAGGGGAACACACAGAAGTTACAACAAAACGATAACTACATTTACTGCATATATTCAAGACTGCATAATCCTGCTGAATTCTCACACCTCATTTCACAGTGTACGGACTGCCTCTATTACTACATGCTTGAAATGCTCCTTTACATGTAAGTGTATCTAGACAGCCAGACTAGTGAGGGGGTTGAGAGGTACGTTCACTACTATATTGATGTATGTTTGTTGTCTCTCCTTTTACAGGGTCTGGGAGTGTTGAGAGTAGGAGAGGCGAGTCTTCACCACTCACGCCAGTCTTTTCCGTTGTCTGGAGGCAATCCTGTTTTTGTTTCCTTTGTCCCTTTTTACCCTTTCCCCGGTAGAGGTGCCTCCTGTGGCGTGTTATATCTCCACGCACAGGGGTTACCTCCTAGGGGGTAGGGCTAACCTAGCATCGTTCCCGCTGTACCCGGCTTCCAGGTTAGTGGCACTCTCTGTTACCTCCGAACCCGACAGAGTGACAAGCCCACGGTTATATACAGCCTGAACGATGGATACAAACACCGTCCTGACATCAGTGTTAGAAACCCTGACCCCCTAACGTATGGAAGTGGAAGCTGTCCGGGGAGATAATTTGGAGTTACGTAACGCCATGAGTAAGATGAGGCGTGAAGTAGCGGGGCTATCCCGTCCTAGTGCTAGTGAGCAAAGAGGAGCGCAATATATTAGGCACTGGACACTTCCTCCACCAAACACTAGTAGCACGAGTACAGGACAATCTACACCGGGGGAGGAGGCAGTATAGGTCCATCTACAATACAAGTCATCCAACCTGCTAACTTGCCTTTGGCCCCTCCTGAGAGATTCTTCGGGGATCCGAAGAAGTTTGGTATCTTCCTTGGGCAGTGTAAATTACACTTCATGTGCAAACCAGCTGTGTTTCCCGACGACCAAACGAAAACTGCCTTCGTAATGTCCTATCTGGGGGGTGATGCGGCAAGCTGGTCTTTTCCCCTCATTGAAAGAAATGACCCGGCATTGCGGGACTTCGACACCTTTTGCGAAGAAATGCGCAAATTATTCAACAGAAAAGCTCACTTACTATCCTTAGATCGTGAACTCATCACCCTAAAACAGGGAAATCAAGAGTTATTAACGTACATCACCACGTTCAATCGGTTGGTGTCAGAAACGGATTGGCCCGCAGAAAAACGTACTTCCTTGTACTACCAAGGTCTGAGAAGCGAGTTGAAGGATGTCCTTGCACAGGTGGTGCATCTTCCAACCTCCTGTGATGAACTCATCGACCTCACGGTCCAATTGGACCACCGCCTCCAAGAAAGAAGAGGAGACAAAACGAGGATAGAAAACCGATACACAACTCCACGTGTGCGCCCTGTGAGTACAGTACCACCGCCTGTAAGTGAAGGGGTTGAACCTATGCAAATCAGCGGAATTCGAGGCCCCTTAAATCAAGAAGAAAGGGAACGGAGAAGAAAACAACGATTGTGCATGTACTGCGGGAAGTCTGGGCATTTCATAAGAGAATGCAAGGCTAGAACCAAGGACCCGTATCGAGATCCTAAAGAAGCACAGAAGGTGAATGCCACGGAGTACCTGTCTGAGGCGTCGGAAAACTAGAGCGCCCAGACAAGGAACAGGCCTTTTGTTTGCGGCTTCAGGAGGAAGAGGTCTGTCCATCCATCATCAATACCCTACAAAGTGCGGTAGCACATATTAACGTATGTGTCAGATTAGCGGTAGCTAACCTTGGAATAGTGTCAGTTCACGCGCTACTAGATTGCGGTGCGACCGGAAATTTCATGGATCATAAGTATGCCAAGGAAATCGGCATTCAGTGGGTCAAGAAGAACGTTCCAGAGATGGTGAAGGCGGTGGACGGCACTGAACTAACGTCGGTGGCATACCACACACAACTTGTACAGATGACTGTGGGGGACAACCATTGTGAATCCATCCAGTTTGATCTAATCGACGCCCCTCAATTCACCCTGATATTGGGAATGCCATGGTTGACACTACATGATCCGCACATACAGTGGGCAGCCAGAACAGTTACTTTAAATTCTCCGTATTGTTCAGAACACTGTACTCGTGACCGAGCGTCTGCACGAGCTAAGACGGATACTCCGTCAGGATTTCTGGCTAAAGGCGGTGGCCTCACGTCCGTTGGGTGTACTTCCACGTTGCCCCTAGAATATCAGCAATATTGTGATGTTTTCAATGAGCAGGAAGCAAATAAATTACCTCCGCATAGGGCATATGATTGTGTTATTGACTTAGAACCCGGAGCGAGTATTCCCTGCAGTCGCATATATGCCCTCACCGAAGCAGAGACGACATACTTACAACAATACCTCAGCTCTCTCTTGGCAAACGGGTTTATATGGCATTCATCCTCTCCTGCGTCCTCTCCTCTATTTTTCATACCAAAACGTGAGGGAGGCTTGAGGGCTTGCATTGACTACAGAGCCCTGAACCGCATTACCAAAAAGAATCGGTATCCCCTCCCTCTTATTCCAGTTCTACTAGACCAATTGAAGGGAGCCAAAGTCTTCACGAAATTGGATCTCCCTGGTGCCTATCACCTGGTCAGAGTGCGGCGGGGGGATGAATGGAAGACGGCTTTTAGAACCAAGTTTGGCCTATATGAATACCAAGTCATGCCTTTTGGCCTTTGTAATGCCCCCGCCGCCTTCCAATACTTCATGGATGAGGTATTAAGGGGCCTGCTGGACGTCTCCTGCATCGTGTACATTGATGACATCCTGGTGTACTCTTCCTCCTTGAAATAACACATTCACCATGTGACTGAAGTCTTGGAGCGGCTTCAGCGCTACGCCCTCTATGCCAAGCTGGAAAAATGCTTTTTTCACACGAGCGAGGTAGAATTCTTAGGATACGTCATTGGTCCAGAAGGGGTGTGTATGGACACCAAGAAAACACAGGCCATCCAAGAATGGAAAACGCCATCAAGCATTAAGGCTCTGCAGAGCTTCCTAGGCTTTGCCAACTTTTATAGAAGATTTATCAAAAACTTCTCTACCCTCATTCATCCATTAACCTACCTCTTGAAGAAAGGAGCTAAATTCCAATGGACAACAGACTCCGAGGAGGCCTTCTGCACCCTCAAGAAGTGCTTCACCACAGCTCCAATCCTCAGACACCCCGATGCATCTCTCCCATTTATGCTTGAGACAGATGCCTCCTACTACGCATCGGGAGGAATATTATCGCAGCGACACCCAGATACAGGACAACTCCACCCTGTTGCCTTCTCCTAGAAGAAACTAACCAACTGCGAAATAAACTATAGTACGACGGACAAAGAATTGTTGGCCATCAAGCGAGCCTGTGAAGAGTGGAGACATCATCTACTTGGGGCAAGACACACCATGGAGATATTTACAGACCATCGTAACCTTCTGTTCTTAAAGAGCGCTCGAGCTCTAACGCCTCGGCAGTTGCGATGGTCTCTGTTCTTCGCGGATTACGATTTCATTATTAAATACCGTCCAGGACCACAAAATGGAAAGGCAGACGCACTTTCTAGACCAGTACCATTGGGTCCTTCAGACTCCGAGAAGGAGGAGGAACCTCCTATCATTTTACAGAAGGTGACCTTTCCTACGAAAACAATGGCATTGGTATCGTCACAACTCTTTCTTGCTGAAGTGAAACAACAGACAGCTACCCTAGACACAAATACATGGATCCAGGAAGAACCCCAACAGAGAAAACTAGAAGACGGACTGTTATTCCATGCTAACAAACCCTATTTGCCTAATGAACTTTTGCAACAACAAGCCTTGCAGTGGACTCATGACACCCCCTTGGCAGGTCATTTAGGGAGTCGGAAAACCGAACTTGCCCTATCGCGATATTTCTGGTGGGAAACCCTCCGACAAGACGCCACAGTCTATGTGGCAGATTGCACCATCTGTACTCAGGCAAAGGCTACACATCAACGCCCTAGCGGGTTATTGAGGCCTATTCCTACACCTCCCGCTCCCTGGCACACCGTATCGCTGGACTTTATAGTGGAAATGCCGCCTAGTCGAGGGAACAACACTATTCTGGTCGTCATAGACCATCTATCCAAGATGGGCCATTTCATTGAGCTCCCTAAACTACCTACGTCCTCTGAAGTCGCACTGATCTTCTTGCAACAGGTGATTCGGCTACATGGAGTTCCGGCCGTTATTATCACAAATCGAGGGACCCAGTTCACCTCCAGATTCTGGACAGAACTTTGTGAGATCATGAGGGTAGATGCGAGGTTATCCTCCAGCTATCATCCACAGACAGACGGCAAGACAGAAAGACTTAATCAGACCTTAGAGCAATATCTCACATGTTTCACGCTCCTGCACACCAATGAATGGAGTACGCTATTGTGGACTGCAGAGTTTGCGTATAACAACGCTCACCATTCCTCCTTGGGGTGTTCTCCTTTTTTCTGTCTTAATGGGTTCCATCCGAACATGCTGCCATTTGAGCATCCAATTACTTCCAAACTCCCTTCCATTCAAGAACACCACACACACCTCAAATCTGTCTTAGACACGGCTAAAACACACCTAGGAGAGGCAAGAACAAGAGATAAGAAACAGGCAGACAAGAAGAGATCCCCCGAGCCAGGGTATTGTGTAGGAGACATGGTATGGTTGAGTACAAAACACCTAAAACTCAAGGGCAACAATAGACTACAGCCTAAATACATAGGGCCCTATCCAATAAACAAGATTATCAACCCTGTGGCCATGAAACTCTCGCTGCAAGCTAACTGGCATATCCACCCGGTATTTCATGTATCACTTCTCAATCTCTGTCGACCCAGCACACGCCTCCCTAACCGGCCCCCAGCAATAGACGTCGAAGGGGAGGAAGAATATGAGGTACATGCTATCCTAGATTCCAAAATAAGCAGAGGCAGAATTTACTATCTAGTAGATTGGAAAGGGTACGGGCCGGAAGATAGGTCATGGGAACCAAAAGGAAACCTGCATTGTCCAGACCTATTGAGACACTTCCATTCACTCCACCCTTCTAAACCCGGAGGTCCGCCGAGACGGCGACATTGAGAGGGGGTTCTGTCATGTCCCACCTTAGAGGGCGCCAAAGAGCAAGACTATACTGGTATAGGGCGTCTGCTGGCTGATACACTACATTGCCCATAAGGCAGTGGGCAGGAACACGAGGTATATAAGCCCCGCCTCTTGTTCTAAATGGGGCTTGTCACTCGAGTTTACTTCACGTTAAACCCCTTGATGCGAGCCTTCCTGGAATCGTCCATGCAGTGCAAACTTCTGCTAAACTACCGAGAGACTGCATCCGACGTGACCTTCATCTATTCTGCTGCTTGTTCCCGGCGTGTCTTCACTTCACGCACAGCGCGGGGATTGCCCTTGCGTCGCTACCTTTGGAAGAGACTTCCCACGCCGAGGAAGACAGACATATCCTAGAGGTTACCGAGCGCGTCTCATCATATGAGGCGGCTTGGGGGAATCCCACAGCACCAAGACCCTCCTTCCGGTGAGCTCAGTCCTACGATGTCAGAGGACCCGGCACACCAGCGGTGACGTCTTGTAACCCGGAATTGGGAGTCGAGACTCCAACGTGTTCTCTTCGAGCGAGCGGGAAGCTTGTTCGGAGCATTGATGCCTGAGAACAGTCCGTGAAGTACGGGCTGAAAACGAAGGGCGCTTTTTCCGCGCTAGGCACGTTCCCTAGCACTTGGTCCGCCGTAACCTGCACTGCTCCTCATGATTCAGAGCCTCTGAAGCCAGGAGCGAGTTTCCTGAACGTATTCTTTTGCATGCCTCCAGAACCAGGGGGAGTATATAATAAGAGGGGGGATTCAATGAGGTTTTCAGAGGCCAGAATCTGGGTAATATTTTTATAACAACAAATACCTCTGACACCATAGATCACAGTATTACTTTAGTCTCAGCAGATCTATTTATTGACTGCGAGTTGAATATAATTTCATGTATTTTGATAACTTAGTGAACACTTTCTCGGTGTGACAATCATAAATCTCCTAATTTCCACTTTTTCAACAATACAATGTGACAACAAAACACAAATATCACAAATATAAGTTTCTCAGTGTGGCAATGAACACATTTTCACTTTTCTAACATAACATATAACGACATACATAAATGTGAAAAATTAAAGCATGAATCAAAACAGTACTCAGATATCCTCTTTGTAAGATAGAGTGGCATATAAAGTCATTATTGCCTCCACGTTGTATGATTGATTTGGTCCTAAATGTGATTAGAGAAAAAATATATGTTTCCAAAGTGATGATAAAGAGCTATCATCACTTTGGAAAAATATATTTTTTCTCTAATCACATTTAGGACCAAATCAATCATACAACGTGGAGGCAATAATGACTTTATATGCCACTCTATCTTACAAAGAGGATATCTGAGTACTGTTTTGATTCATGCTTTAATTTTTCACATTTATGTATGTCGTTATATGTTATGTTAGAAAAGTGAAAATTTGTTCATTGCCACACTGAGAAACTTATATTTGTGATATTTGTGTTTTGTTGTCACATTGTATTGTTGAAAAAGTGGAAATTAGGAGATTTATGATTGTCACACCGAGAAAGTGTTCACTAAGTTATCAAAATACATGAAATTATATTCAACTCGCAGTCAATAAATAGATCTGCTGAGACTAAAGTAATACTGTGATCCAGAACCAGGGGAACACACAGAAGTTACAACAAAACGATAACTACATTTACTGCATATATTCAAGACTGCATAATCCTGCTGAATTCTCACACCTCATTTCACAGTGTACGGACTGCCTCTATTTCTACATGCTTGAAATGCTCCTTTACATGTAAGTGTATCTAGACAGCCAGACTAGTGAGGGGGTTGAGAGGTCCGTTCACTACTATATTGATGTATGTTTGTTGTCTCTCCTTTTACAGGGTCTGGGAGTGTTGAGAGTAGGAGAGGCGAGTCTTCACCACTCACGCCAGTCCTTTCCGTTGTCTGGAGGCAATCCTGTTTTTGTTTCCTTTGTCCCTTTTTACCCTTTCCCCGGTAGAGGTGCCTCCTGTGGCGTGTTATATCTCCACGCACAGGGGTTACCTCCTAGGAGGTAGGGCTAACCTAGCATCGTTCCCGCTGTACCCGGCTTCCAGGTTAGTGGCACTCTCTGTTACCTCCGAACCCGACAGTGAGAAGGAATTTGCCTGAGTGGTGGGGCACATTTAGTGGGGTCGCGGACGCTGTAAGTAAAACCATCACTGTGTCCTTGTGTAAATATGTAACTGCTGCTCATACATAGCGCTCCAATACCCTCTGGTTAACTTCCCGCTTTATACATATGTAAACATGCTTTCTCTCGTGCAGGCTGAACCAAGCACACAACCAAAACTTTCACCATAATACCAAATACAATGTCCTTGGAATCCCCAACATCTGTCCCCTATCTACCAAGCAACTCCACCACCTCTACAAACAGCATGCAGACAACAAAAATTCTCACCATCATCTATAAACTATAGGTATAGTCAGTACTCCTGAACAATTTTCTCGTTTATATCATATAGTATAACATTCTTCTTTTACAGTTGACAGCTTAACTCGATTAAACAAGTACCAATCATGTACGTTTGTTGATCTCCTTCCCTCAAACCCACCCTAATCTCCTATCTTTTACTCGCTTTCAACATTTCTTCCACCCATCCTCCCTATATAATTCGTTCAGACCCACCCCTCCTTCCTTTATCTCTCTCTTCCTTATTCCCTTGTTCCTTTCTTCCTTATTGGCCTCCTTAATCCCTCTTACTTCTTTCCTTCCTTCCTTGTTTACCCTCCTTCGTTCCTAACCCTACTTCCTTTTCCCACTCTTCATTACTCCAACCATCTCTTGGCCCTTCCTCGATTCCTCCTTCCCCCAAACTCTTCCTTCCTATGTACTTCCACTGTCCCATCTGCCTATCTTCCTCTCTACCGTCCTATCTTTCTTCATTACCTCCTTTCCTCCTTCTTGCCCTTCTTAATCCCTCTCTTCACTCCTTAATACTATACCCTCACCTTATTTCCTAAACCCTAATTTCAACTTCACTTATTCCAGTCACTCATATCCTGCCTTTCCGCCTTTCACTAAGTCCTTTCGTTGTTCTTTTTGCTTTCTCTCCTATCCTTTTTTCCTCTTTCTCTCCCTCACGCCGTCCCTCTTTCCCTTCCTTAAATCCTCACCATTTTTCCTCCCTTCTCTTAATCCCTTCCCCCTTTCTTCCCATCCTTCCCTTATCTCTCTATCACATTGCTCCTTCACTCTTCACACTCACACAGTTCCATGCCACACAATTCAACTCCACACATTTCCATTCCACACCACATAATTCACCAACAAACCCCATAATTCAACTCAACACAATTACATAACACCACATACATCCAATCCAAACCACATAATTCCATATCATGCTACAAAATTCAACAGCACACCACATAATTAAACTCCACTACATACCACTCCACACCACTAAATACCATTGCACATAATTACACTCCATCACACCCAACCCCTCTCCACATAATTCCACATAATTCTTAACTAACAATTCCAATCCAACTCACAGAATTCCACTACACACAACATACATACACTCCATAACACATAGGTAAAAGACATCATCATTTACAACATCAATAGTTCTAACTCAAGCAAATGCGAAAGCTATTGCATTCTTTTTTGGATCATACAAGTAAACAAAAGGCGCATGCGTCATGCGTCTCTGGGGAGAGGATGTGGTCTCACGGCTAGACTGCTGACTTTGGAGACGATAAACCAAGGTTCGAGCCTCGGGGTCGACTCCACATCCTGTGATTCTAGGCAAATCACTTAATCTCCCCGTGCCTACCAAAAAAAATGAATGTGTCCTTGTGTAACGTAACTGGTGCTCATGTAAAGCGCTCCAATACCTTCGGGTTGCGTTTGCGCTATATAAATCTATAAAAAAATAAAAATACATTTCACATGGTAATGTATGCACGTGCCTGCACAATAATGTGGTCAGTCTTCTTTATTATAATTTTCAACATGATACACATCAGCCACACTTCTCTACGACATAGCTTAGAAACAATGGCAAAGCCAAAACCTCTGGCTAACCACTTATAAGGTCCCAAAGACGAGACCTATTGGCTATGCCAATGCTTGTTTAATGCATCCTGTTTTCCTTTAGGAAAGCAGACTGCATTAAAAAAACAAGAGCATTGCTTCCTTTAAAAGCCATCACAGGCATGGTGGTCTGCTGACCCCCACAGGCCACCATCCCAGTAATTTTTGTGATTCCCAATGGGTAGCAAACCAAGACCTACCTCATGAATATTAATGAGGTAGGTCTGTTTGCGACCCACAGGGAATCGCTAAATGTGTGAAATACACATTTGTACATAGCTGTTTGCGATTACCTGTTAGCAAATTGCAAAAAATCAATATTAGGTAATCACAAACCCAAAGCTGTGTATATATCTAAATGATTTACCCAGAATCACAGGATCTTGAGCTGACGCCAAGACCTGAACCTGGTTCCCCAGTTACAAAGTTGGCATTTCTAGAAGTAATGCCACATCCTGGTTAGACAGAGGGTGGCAGGCAGAAGGCATATGAATGCTCAGTTCTTTATAGACTTGTGGTTCAAACTGGACCATGAGCTTAGCCAGAGCCAGAGAGTATGCCTTTAGTGGCCATTTCTCACATTACGCCTGTTTCAAAGTGCTGCCATATTGTCAGATCAGTGGACGAGGCACAGGGAGAGTGTTACTTGCCCAGGATCATACAGTTTGTTAAATTAGTATACCCAGGATTGTAGTGCACTGCTAATTGCATAAAGGCTATATATTTACCATGGTCCTGCATTTAGGTGACTATTACATATGACTGGGAACTTCCCTTCTCTCAGGAAATATTCAGTAAATTTTTTTAAATCTCGGTGATTAGCAGTTTTTACATTGAATCAAAATACTTCCAAACAAGCCAAAAACAGGGAGCAGCACAGCAATAAGCAGAGCCACTGGAATTATGTGGCAGTGGAGGGTCAAATTATGCGGCAGGGATGAGTAAATTGTGTACCAAGATAAGGCATATTATGCAGCATACTTCGGCGCATTTCATGATAGTACTACTTCACTATATTGTCATTTTTACACTTATTAACACTGCCTGGGCATTTGTTGCACTTAATTAGTACCAGTTTAACATCCAAATTTACCAATAAGCAACAGAAAGGTAACCAGTCTAGCTGTGCAAAGGATCTTTCTTTGCGCAGTAACACATGTCATGATATTAGGAACGTTTGAACCATTTGAGATATAAACAAAATGTGTTAAAACCTGCAGATTATGCAGCAGATGATAAATTATGTGGCAAATTTGGCAAATCTATAATGATGCGAAAATATAGCAGCCGAGCAATCGCATAATTTTAGTGGCCATGGCAATAAATTCAGAAAAATCATTGCCCAAGAATACGCAATTTGGCTAAATGGGAGCCAGGTTTAAAAAACACGTCTCCTGGTTCCATATCTCCAACTTGTCCACTAGAACGCAACTGGGGTGTCAGTGATTCTGATGGCAAGGTGAAGGGGCTGTCCCTCCCAGGGAATCGTCACTCTGTTATCGATCCTGCTCAGCTTTAGAACATGGTGATTCTTTCAATCATAAAACTGAGATTAGATGTCAAATATCCTGGTTCTATGGTTAAAACGTACCAGTTGGACCAGGTCCTGTGGCAGTGGCCACTTATTGGACAGTATGCATGGTAGATACTGATAACACTGATGTTGAACAGCTTAAGACTATTTCATTCTGTTTGAATACCAGAGTTAATTTTCTACACTTGTCACTTAAAAATTGCAATTTCGAGTAGTCAAGGCTTGCTCCAGGAAATGGTAAAGGGATTAGAACACACATATAGTATGAAGAGTAATCACACTTGATAAACTCAATCTCCAGCTAAGTTGTCTTTTAAAATGATCCATTTTAGGGGGGGGGATTTAGAATGAAGCCCCAAAAATCTGCTATGTGACTCTTAGTTACCCAAAATGTGTCTCCACACGTGCAGTGTTTCTCCAAAGGCATAAATTGTTTTGGGAAGCGATAATGGAAAATTTTCAACTCTACTTGACTCTTGCAGAGATGACTAGGGCTCATGGCTGTAAAGCCCAGGGAAGAGGACTCCCCTTCCCTGGGTCTTGGAGCACCGGACTATGAACGTGACGCCTAGAGCAGCAGGGCCACATTCAATGCACCTTGTAGCACTACCACATATGTGTGAGGCCAGAGGATGGGACAAAACTCCCATGGGCATCACAGCTGTGGATCATGGTGAGGTGGTCCCTGGAAGGGAACACCTTTCCCCTGAGCTTGCAGTGCTACATTATTGTTGTGAGGCCAATGCTTGGGGACTCCCCTATCCTGGGTCTCCTCTCCTGGGCCTCATAGCACTAAACTACGTTAGCGAGGCCAAGGCAAATGGAGGTCCCTACCGTATGTCTCATAGCCATAGTGGAGCATTGCCAGGCCATGGGGAGAGCCCCTCTCTCCTGAGCTTTGCAGCCGTACTTATGTGCTGGAAAGCCCATGGGTTAGTGGGTCCCTCCCCTAATCTTCCCAGTGCTACACCATGTCTAAGAAGCCCAGGATGTGGGGGCGAAGGCTCATGTGGACCCCTCCCCTGGGCCCAATTGACACTATCTCACAGGTCTGTACCATGGCACTGTGCATAGGTCAATGTCAAGGTATATGTCCTGTGATGTCATTTCCTGTGATTTCACCTTGCATGCAAATGAAAGGGGCCTAATGCATTCCGTTTGTGCCTGAGCATAGTCATCAGTCAGGGGCATAGTCATCAGTAGTGCAGCAGGTGCAGTGGCACTAGGCCATGGGGTATTAAGGGCCCAATGTTCCCAAATTATGGATTTATTTTACTGTGCAGCTAGTAGACAAGAGTGAGGGGATGCTTTTACTTTGAACCAGTGCCCATTGCACTATTGCTGTGCTACTTGCCTCTCTTCCCTGGGCATTGCAGCCATGTTCCAAAGCTGTGAGGCCTAGGAGAGGCCATCCCTCCTCTGGGCATTGCAACCGGCCGTGGTTGAACACTGAAGGGAGGAGGTGCCAGTCCATGAGCTTAGCAGACCAGAGGTATGGCTGTGAGGCTCATTGGAGGCCTCCCTCAGTAGTTATATTATGTTAAATTATTTGTAGAGAGCATGGCTGCCTCAACAACGGGGTGTCCCAGCGATACAGTTGAACATAGAATGAGGAGTCATAAGGGAGTTAATAATTGCAGAAAAGCCAGGACTTCACCATCCTTCAATAGGTCCAGTGGTCAGGGGTGCTACAGTTAGGAAGGGGTAAGGAGTCCCACAGGGCGGGGGCCGTGTGTGGAAAGAGCAGCCACCCGCTCTGGCCTTCCATATCCGAGGGACTCTGGCCAGTCGCAGCTCTGCAGAGCACGTGTGGGTACATAATGGGAGCATATTTCGCTCAAGATTCTAGGCCAATGTCCAAAGGGATCTTGTGAATGATACACAGGGCTTTGGAGTGTATTCTCTGTTCCAAAGGTAACCAGTGTAACCGATGGAGGAGGCTAGAGACATGGCAGTGCTTAGGGAGAGTAAACAGAGCGCAGGCAGCAGGGTCCTAGATGCGTTGAAGCCTATTGGTCACGGACTTGTTGGCTCCCAGGAGTAGCACATTGCTGTAATCCAGTCTAGCCATAATGGAAGATTAGATGATCAACTGCCAACTTTGAGAATCAAAGAGACCTAGTATTGATTCTAGGCCACGTAGTAGTCCAAAACATTTACCTGCCCCTGATTTGGCCTGGGCTTCAAAGGTGAGGTCCTTGTCCACCAGAAATTCCAAGTTCCTAACCACAGGATTGGCCTATGGGTACTCTAACAGCAAGAGGCCACCACTGTTTGCCCCACAGATGAGAGCCCTTCCCTACCAGAAGGATCTTGGATTTAGCCGAATTTAGCTGCAGGTAGTTGACTGCCATCCACTCTGAAATGGCCTTTAGATCAGCTTTAAATTTTGCAGAATCCTGGCTAGGATTGTTGGAAAAGGTAATCACAAACTGGGTGTCATCAGCGTATGACACCAGAGAGATGCCCCAGGTTTTAGCCATCAGAGCCAGTGGTCTGATGTAGATGTTAAATAACGTCGGGCTCAATGCTGACCCCTGGGGAACACCACAGCGTAATGGGAGAAAAAGGAGGGACAATTGCTTGGAAGGTCCGATCAGCAAGAAAGGACGAGAACCAAGAGAGGGCCTTGTCATCGAGATCGATCTCTGCCAGGCGATGTAGCAGAATCTCATGGGAGACCATGTCGATGGCCGCGCTCATATCTAGCAGAACTAATGCCGTAGTTCTGCCCGCATCCAGAGAGGACCGTAGCTATCCTATGACCGCCAGCAGAGCAGACTCGGTGCTAGGCCATGGCCTGAACCCATTTGAGATGTGTTCAGTATTTAAATCACTTCCAGATATTGAGTTAGAAGCGTGTTGACATATGAGTCCATGATTTTGGATAAGAACGGGAGGAGTGATATAGGTAGAACATTTTCAGGCTTGGACACATCTAGTGTTGGCTTTTTCAGCAAAGGGACCACCTTGGCATGTTTCCAAGACTTGGGGACCAACATCGAAGTTAGGGACAGATTAATCAGCTCCGAGCACTCGGGCAGAAGACACTGTTGACATTTTTGAGGCAAGTCAGGTTTCAGGCATCATCTTGAGACCCTGTTTTACCTTAGCAAACAGTGTTTCCATAGCTTTAGGGGAGATGGGTGGGAACGAGGAGAGAGTGTGGGTCACAGAACTTAAGGACGTGTTCAAACCCATGCCGCAGGGGGTATCACCAGGGCAGAACCTGCTATAGATACGCTCAACCTTCTCGATGAAACTTTTAGCCAGTACTTCACATTACAGACTGGAAGATATGATACTATCGGGAGTGGAAGGGGACTTTAGTGTAGCTATCAGCAGTGCAGCAGGTGTAGTGGCACATGGGCTCATGGATGTTCTGGATCCAATGCGCCCAGATTAAAGCTGTGTTTTACTGTCTGGTATCATTGTCTTGCATCAGGGCCCATTGCTACATTACTTTGCCACTGACCCCTCTCTCATGCACCACACAACCATGATCCAGAGCTGCTAATGTCAGGAAAGGTCCATTCTACCCTAGGCCTACCAGCTATAGGCCAGTTCTAAGAAGGCCCAGGGGAGGAAGCCAGCTGTTCTGGGTCTTGCAGCACTGTCACACGGCTGCAAGACCCAGGGCAAAATGCCCTCTGAAGGGTATAGCTATCAATAGCGCTGAAAGTGCAGTGGGACCGTGGCCTGGGTCCAATGCACCCAAATTATGGCTGTATTTTACTGTCCACAAACAAGTATACAGAAAGTGAACAGGTGTCTTCCTAGTTAGGGGTCATCAGCCAGGTATATGTTGGTTCCAGTGACAGTGTGCATGGGACTCACGTCTGGGCATTACCGTCCCACTTAGGGTGACTCACTAAAGTATACAAAAAATGAAGGATGGAATGCTTGAATTAATCTCAGCCACTGCTGAGGCTGATGCCCCCTATGATAAATTGAGGTCCACCAGGGGAGCCGTATCCCAATTTGAAGACCTCTGCTCACACCATTTATCTTTATATTTTGTGCACTTCCAATTTGAAAGATTTTACTTAGCTGATGAGGCACAAATATGTTGTTCTATATTGTTATATCCCTATCGGTTCTATTGAGATCTTCAGCTTTTTTGCTCTGTTTTAGACAAAAAATACTATCCATGTCAGTACAATACTGACCAGACACAACCCTAGAGTCCTGTCCCCTCTCCCATGGGCCTTGCAGGCATAGTCCAGCACTGTCAGGCCCAAGGAAATGGTCCAGTTAGTAGACCTGGCTCGTAGCATTATTTAAGAGCATTTAAACGTGTGCTTTCCAGGTTTTGTTCAAAATTTGGAGAAATCAAATGAGAGGAGATGTTAACTGAATCTGCATTATGCAAATTTAAAAAATTAAACCATGTACGTTTTTAATAATGATTAGTATCAGAACATTTAAAGGCTTCAGAGGACGTTTATACGGGAGTTTTAGCCATGGTTCATGGCACATGACATTGAATCCTATTAGGCTGCATATGATTGTATTCTGGTAGTTTCTGGTGTTTTTCAGTGACTAGGGTGATGCCTTCAATAGAAGTCAAGCTATTTTCAACTGTTTTATTTGCTTTCAGATCTTTATTGCAGATAAGCCTAAATTGCACTGGTTATCTGGGAAACCATCTCGGAATTTTAATCCACACTGCCTCCCCCCAAGAGTATTCCACGTGCTGCAGCTCAACTCACTAAGGCATGAAGAAATATGACCACATCATAATACAGTGATGCGACTCCACAAGTCCTCCATACTGGCCCGCATCATCTTCAAGCTCAGCTGCATTATCTGCAAAGCTATCATAATGCAATAACAGTCCACAATCCAGCAACCTTTCCCACCACCCCTTGACTTTATGCTTGCCATTAACCTTGTACATTGCTCCGCTGCTTTTGGCTAGGTTTGCACTAAACGACTAACACCCCTGCCTTCTTGGATTACAAACTTGCCATCTCCAGTGGCTCTCCACACACCCGCAGCAAGGACACCAGAAGATGTTCTAAAAATAGATGAAAAAAACAAACAAGAAAAAGGCCTTTCCGATCTATGCACCAAGGATCTGGAATATTATTCCCATATCCATCCGGACAGCCCGAAGTCAGCTCCAATTTAGGGAATAGCGAATACTTAACTTAAAAACAAAAACTCAAGCATGATGCAATCACAATCCACAAACCATCTACTCCTCCTATCACATGCTGACTGTGTCTTTGAATCTGTACAGTTCTTAGCAGCCTTTCGGCTTTGTCTGTGCTACATAAATACTGCATGCACATATATGCACATATATGTATCTAATGCACTAATCTGGAAACAAATGGTTAACATTTGATTGAACTTGTACGTTTTGGAGAGACTTAGGCCAAACCTTTCTATCCTCTGTGACTAATATAATGCATTTCCAGTTAATTGAAATGTAACATATATGTGCTTAATTTATTAGTGTTATTATTTATGTTTTTGCTTTACTGATATCCGCACCAGGAAAGTTGCTTCTTGCAAAGTCGCTAAACAATATTTAATTAATGGCACTTCCTATGTGTGCAAATTAGGGGGGCCTCACACATTCCTTTTCTGCCCCGGACCCCAAAAGTTCTACGACCGGCCCTGATGTCACGTACCGTAGCAGAGCAGAAAGTTGTAGTGACAAGGATAAATGCTCCATTTCAGGAGTGCCCTGCACTTACCCAGTGTTGCTGGAGTCCAGGATGGGCCATTGTAAGAGCCTCCCCAGAAGCTGGCTGCCAACACTTTAACCAGCGCTCCCCTCTGTGGGACTTAGATGGCCAGCGAGGTCGAGGAGCTGACAATCACTGTAGCCAAGCGGGGAAGTCCACAGCCGGCAGGAAAGGCTTGTCGACTGCTCTGTAGCTGAACTGGGATGTCATTGGCCGACAGGGGAGTTTGACGTCAACTCGGCCACCCTTCGGGGAAGCCTGTCACCGATCAGAGAATCACATAGGCAATTCCCAGCCACCAAGCATGGAAGTAGACACACCCACTCTAAGACGTAAGGCTGACACCAATGAAAGCCAAACGAGGATTGATTCATTAATGGGGATAACAATGAACCAGTCTTCGTGTTGAGGAACAATTATCAAGCAACGAGGATCTGAACTAGACAGCATTTATAACCCCATTAATCAACATGGCTGCAAGGGTACAGCTGAGGGACTTACCTGCTAGGTCAAAGAACTTTGGGATCTGGAGTTTCCTATCCCAGGTTAGTGCATAACCCAACACACATTCCTCATTTGTTCTCCTGTAACCTTGCTATAGCACATGGGCCTCACCAATGTGCCTCGGCTAGTGCACAGGATCATGACACTCGTACTGGCAGTAATTGAACTGGCCAGCAGAGGGGAATATCTGCTCATGCAGATATGTCCACACATGCAGTATAGTGCACCCTGCTCTAGGGCTGTAAGGATGAATTACATAAACTGCATGCAGTATATGCAGACGTAGTATACAGGGTTGTGTGCCATATTCGTGTTTTCACTTTTGTTTGCACCAAGACATGCAGCCTGCAGTGGCAGTCTGCATGAGTTAGGTGAGGGATCCCTTAGGGTGGCACAATACATGCAGCAGCCCTTAGGGACCCTCTTTGGTACCCATGCCCTGGGTACTTGAGGTACTGTTTTCTGGGGACTTACAGGAGTGCCAATTGGGGGAATAATTGTACAGTTTTGAGAAAGAGATCTGGCACTGGGGACCTGGATAGCAGGAGCCCACCGCACTTCCAGTCAAAATAGCATAGACTAACAGGCAAAATGTGGGGGTGATCATGTCAAAGAGGGGCACTTTCCTACATTTTCCCAGTGAAGTGTTAAGTCCTACAGCCTTTACCATTTGCTTGATACTACATGCAACACAGGCATACTGAAGTGTGCATAAACAGGCAGCCATCATGCATACAGTTATAAAATTACAAATATGTACAGAATTACAGTTGGCATAGCAATACACAGCCTCTATAAATAGGGCCTAACAAGAACCTCCTCACAGTGAAAATCTACTTCCGTGGTTTGTCAGAGTGGGTGCCCAACACCAACACCCTTGCCTACTTTGGTAATCTGTGAGGTTAGATGGAGCAAAATACTGCAGCCTGTGACAGAGTGTGATAACAATTCACCGTTAGAGTCTTATTGGCTTTCACAACTGCTGTTCACACAAAAAAGGCCTACTGTCTTTGTCATCACGTTTCATAGTAAACAGACGAGACCTATGACTTTTTGCATATCTTTTCTCTGTCCAACAATCAGGCTTATAGCTGTTATAATTGACTTGTCACTATAACCAACTCAGGCCAACTGCAATGAGAGTGAGATTTCCCACAAGGCAACCATCAGGCATGACTCATTAAATTACAAATGTGTACACAATTACAGTTGGCAAAAAAATGCGATCTCTCCTAAGAGAGCCTAATAAGGATTATCATGGTGGATATCTTTTATCCCCATAGTTTGTGCAGATGGCTCACCATCACCAAAACCCTTGCCTACTATGGTGATCTATGAGATTCCATGTAACAAATTTCCATCATGCATAGTTATAAAATTACAAATGCACAGTAAGATACAATTTTCAAAACAATTTACAGCCCCTCTCAATAGCGTCTACCAAAATCAGCATAGTGAAAACCCTGAGGGTTTGTCAGAGCGGGTGGCCAACGCCAAAACTCTTGCCTACTATGGTAACCTGTGACATTGCACGCAGCAAAATGCCTGTCGAAAGTCTATAACAATGTGATGACAACCAACTGATAAATGCCTACTAGCCTTCACAAATGCTTTTTACAATAAATAAACTAAGCCTAATGAGCAGATCACACTTATAGCATTAGACATAATGCTTCCCAATGCACCAATCGTGTCTAGAGCTTGTCACCATAACCAACTCAAGCCTACAGGTTTGAGTGTAAACATTTCCACAAGGCAACCATCAGCCACACAGTCGTACAATTCGAATGGCATACAAAATTACAGTTGGTTAAGCAAAATACAATTTCTTCTAAAAATGCTTGACAATGATTCTGAAAGAGCAAATCCTTTATATCCACAGTGTCTTACAGGGGATAACCAACACAAAACCTCTTGCCTACAATGATACACTGCGAGATCTGATGCAACAAAATACCTATGTGTAGGCTTCAAGACAGAGAATGACAATCCACCCTTAAATGCCTATTCACTTTAACATTTGCTTTTCACCATAAATATGTCAGACCTACTGCCTTTTTTTGATGGAAAACTCCAGAGTCTGTAAAGGCAATATGTGATGTTTGCCATTTCCACTGTAGTTTGTATGTCTATTCTGAGTGTCAAGTGCTGTCACAGTAAATTCACATGATGTACCTCTGTCCAGCGCTAGGTGAACACAATGTATTCTTGGTTTCCCAGATACTAGAAAGGCCACCAAGTCAATAGTCAGCTGTGTCTGGTCAAAAAACAGTTATGTTGTACATATACTCATCCTCCTGAACTTCGGGCTATAAATATAATAACACAAAGTCGGCTGGTACACATGCTCCTTGCGGCCATTATCAATATCTCAGGCACGAAAAGAGCATAAAACAGAACAGACTCTAAGAATAAAATTGTGAAACTTTTGCAGATTTGTTGCATTTCCTTAAAGGGTTTCGCTGTCTCAACCACATATCCTAGAAATAGAGGCAAACTTACAAGGAGGTTGAGGAGAGCTAAAGGGTGTCCTTCACATGTATACAACATTTTTGTTTGTGCAAAATGGGAGAGAGCTTTAACATTTGCATTCTGTGGCAGTGAGGCTCTCAAGTCAAGTCAAGTCAAGAATAGCTTTATTCAGTTAAAAATTTTAAAACCATCAAAGCATACGACGATATTTCATGTTGCAAATAGTTACAATTACAGTAATCTGAAAAGTCCATTAATACAATACCAAATAAACACAATTAACAATGTTTCATCCATAGTAAATAATACAATATAATTGGCACATAATCACAATAAAAAGTATGTCATCCAAATGATTCTACAATTTTTACATATCCCATAAAACCAAAACTAATTCATTAATCCACGTTCTCCAACTATCAAACGAAACTAAAAATGAGGGAGGTTACCAGAGGACTGCACCCTATTTCTACACCTGATGGCCCCTGTGATGTAGCTGGCTACCCCGAAACATACCAGTGGTGACCCTAGCATTTGCAGATAAACCAATGCGGGCCTCACTTGCTCAAAATTACGGTCCTTAAAAATAGGAAAGATAAATTTCTTGCGCTGCAAAGTGTAAAATTTGCAAAAGAAAACCATATGCAGCGTGTTTTGTTCTGAGGTGTTATCACAAGGACAGGGCCCCAGGGTTCCCTCTTTGAAAAAACCCTTAGGGTAAGCTAAAAGCCAGGGAAGCATGCCATGCTTGAACCTTATTAACAAAAACAGATGGAATGGTTTGCTTATATAGGTCAGGTATGGCTGAATCTCTCTGCCTATACTTAGCGTGACAAATCTCCTGACTGTCGGCTTACCCAGTTCCCCTCCTTCCCTCAGCAACATTGCTCTACTCAAGAACTGAGTCTTGAAGGCTTTTATTTCTGTTTTACTCAGCGCGCTTGGTTTATCAAATAGTTCGAGGTAGCCGAGTGACTCCAAGTTAGTTTTGATATATCGCAACCAAGGAATACACATGGCTTTATCAAGAGACAAACAGTCTTGAATAACAAGTTGATTTAGGTTCGGAGGATGCTGTGCCCAAACTCTCAACCAACCTAATAATGGAGCCACAGAAATTTGATCAGTAAGGTAACCTACCCCCAAGTCTTCATGAATATTAAAAATAGGAGCAGATGTGGGGAGTGATAGCAATTTCCGGAAAAAAGCATTTTCTACTGATTGGATCTCTGTCAAAGCCTTATAACCCCATACCTCGCTACCATATAGGGCCATAGGAACACACTTGGCGCTATATATCTTCATAAGAGCGGGCAGGGGTTTACAGCCCACACGTTTTGCAAAGCCCAACAGGGCTCCTGTTGCCCTAGCAAGAATATTCTTTTTCTGGGCGCATTGCATGACCCAAGTTCTCCTGTCATCAAAGACAATCCCCAAATATGGGAAGGTCTGCACTTTTGTGAGCTCCTGCCCATTGCAGTAGAATTTAGCCTTTTTCGCCCCCCCACAACCAATTGACATGGAATGTGTTTTTTTAAAATTTATTAGTAAATCTAAAGAGACCATAAAATCATTAAATCCGTTTAAAAGGGCTTGTAGGCCTCTCGCGGTTCTTGCCAGCAGAACCGTGTCGTCTGCATACAATAATGCGGCGATCAATTTTATGCCGGCTTTGGGGATATCCTTGCTGGTCGAAATTAAAGCATCACCCAGATTATTAATGTAAAGCGAGAAAAGCAGGGGAGCAAGAATGCACCCCTGTCTTACCCCTCGCTTCACCTGCCAAGCTTCTGACAGACTCCCGTCATCACTGTAGCGGACGACTGCGGTGGTGTCCTCGTGAATAAGCGCCAGGAAGGATATCAACACCGGGTCAAGCCCCAATACCACTAGGGAGGCCCATAGTTTTTGGCGATTTACAAGGTCGAAAGCAGTGGACAGATCCATGAAAGCTAGATGTAAGTCCCCCTGCTAAGCGACCGTGTACTTCCCAATGATAAGATGTAAATTGAGGCATTGACCCACAGTGCCCTTTACTTGTCTAAACCCATATTGTAGATCAGAAATTATATATTTATCCTCCAGCCAATTTGTTAATCTAGCGAGAACTACTTTAACCATTATCTTCATGGCAGAATCCAAGAGAGAGATAGGCCGATAACATGCCGGATCCTCTCTTGAGCCTTTTTTGAATAATGGTACTATGACTGCTTTGCCCCATGAACTAGGAGCACCCGCCTTAGATACTGCATTAAAAACAGAAGTTAAAAGCTTCGCCCAATACCTTGAATCTGCCCCATAAAGGTCCGCGGGGACACCATCCGGACCTGGTGCTTTGCCTTTTGCCATTGACTCAATGGCCTCCTGGACTTCGTCTTCCTTAAAATGAATTTTCGAAGCCTGGTTAATATCCCCATAGTTTACTGGGTTAAGTTGAAGAATTTCAGAATAGAGACCACTAAAGTGAGCCACCCATTTATCTGGTGGAATAAGACAGTCTTTATTTGTGTTCTCCAGCTCGTTAAAAAGTGGGCTATTAATCACTTTCCAAAATTGGGTGCTATTTTTTAAAACACTTGCTTCTGACAATTCCTCCCATGCCATATTCTTTAACTGAATTTTCCTTGCCTTTATTACTTTTTTGTAAGACCTTCTTGTCTCCACAATCTTACTTGCATCTTTCCCACCTTCTTTTAATGCCGACAAGAGTGCAGAATGCGCACTAGAGCATGCATGATCAAACCAGTTTTTAAATTTCTTAGGCCTTGGTCTCCCGTGGTGGGTTAGGTTGCCCACTACCTGTTTTGTTATTCTCTCGAAAGCACCAAGGATTTCCACTGGTTGTGACTCTGTTGACAAACATATACTTAAATCCACGATATTACTATTGTACAAATTCTCGAGGAAATCGGCCGGGGTGATGACGTCCCATCTCAAACGTCTTCCCTGATTTATAGAGACTAAGTTTAAGTTAGCAATCGTAGGCAGAGGGTTTATCCTAGTCACAGCCTTAATATTAATTTCCATAGTGAGAGGATTGTGATCACTTAAGGCATTTTGAGTGACACAAAAAGAACCTATAAGGTCCTTCAAAAGACAAGAAACAAAAATATAATCAATAGTACTATAATGGCCCTGTCCAGTGAATGTAGGGACAGGAGATAAGGAATCTTGTACAGGAGCAAATAAATGAAGGGCAGATACAATACCCTCTAGGTACATCCCACCCTTAGAGTGTTCAAAGTGAGTTACCTCTTGAGGGCAATGATCATAATTAATATTTTCAAAACAATTGAGATGACATACATGAATATTAAAATCGCCAAAAAGTAAAAAAGAATAAGGTGTAACATTACTTGCATCAAACTCGT
The DNA here is from genome assembly GCF_964204655.1 of Triturus cristatus. NCBI lineage: Eukaryota > Metazoa > Chordata > Amphibia > Caudata > Salamandridae > Triturus > Triturus cristatus. The sequence goes on from NC_140580.1 coordinate 128,970,310, forward strand.
CCAGGAATGTAAACAGTGCTTTTAGGTGCTCCAGTTCATCAGACCTAGTAAATGAGTTATAAAAATTCACCACTAATAATGACGGGAGAGTGGCACCTTTAAGTTTAACCGCCAGTATATTTGGAGAACTAGTCGCTAATAGTTCTATACTATACAGTAACTTGAGGCTAAATAATAACGAGAGACCCCCCCGAGATCTCCCCATAGAGGAGGGCACAGCGTTTTTATTAAAGGACTGATACCCATCCAAATAATAGGGATCTTTAGCCTCCCACGTCTCTTGAAGGGCAATTATATGGTGGGTAGAAAGGAAAGCCTTATAGTTTGTATCGCCTCTTTTAGTTCGCAGGCCGGCAATATTCCATGACAAAGTCATAATTTTATTTGTTGATGAGGTTACCGCCCCCCCCCTGCCCCCTCTCTTGTGGCACAAAATTCACCGGATTCAATGAACGGAGTTGAAAATCACCAACCTCACTATTTACAGGAACCGTGACAGTCACGTTACCAGTTATACCAGGAGGAATTATTTCACTCTCGTCTACTTGGACCACCTCGGAGGTTATCTGACTAGTTCCTTCACCATAAACTGCCTTTAGGGGTAAAATTCTATCACCAGAGCCATTAAGGTCGATATTGTCTTCCGTGGTCAGCACAGACTCAGATTCTTCAGAAAAAACCAATCTAGGATCATTGTGGTGGGCCTGAATATTAACCACACTGAGTCAATCATTGACATCTAAAGTGCTAAGGACCTCATATCTGTTACTAAGAGCCAATGTCCTACTCGCAGGGACGAAATAGGGATATGTCCACTGTTTCCAGTGGACCCCAAAATATGAGGTGGATAAAAAAAAACAACGGGAGAACATTAACATAGTCCTGGTGTAATCTGATCAACCCTCCCTGTCTTAAGATGTTGACTACTAAATCGGGAGAGCTGAAGCTCACTACAACACAGTCACTCTTCAACGTCTTATTGGTCTTCCCCACACAAGGAACCCTTCTAACCATCTTAAAACTTTTGAAAAGGTGGCTCCCAAGAACTGTCTTACCTGCCAAAAAGTGGAGGGCTTTATTTTTTAATGAAGACCAATGCTCTTCCCTCCCATCGCTAGGTTTCGGAACATTTGCCAAAATTACAGTATACGGGCAGGCCTCCGGCGGCAAATGCAAAGGTCGTTCCCTTGATGGATGCGCAGGAAGAGGGCTTAATCTCCCTATCATGTCCCTAAGCCTCGAGCTAACACCACCATTGGTTCCTAAGGCAGCTGGAAGAGGATTAATGGGACCTACAGCAGTGATCGTCATTGACTCAACTAGATCAGAAACTCTGGTTGCTACTCCACTTAAAGGGTGCATCTCGGGTGGATTTAGCCTTGGCATTGATACTTCCTGGCCCACTATGTGACGTTCGATGAGAGCGAGTCTGTCATCAATTTTATTAAGTCTGTCCATAACTGGCAGTATAATCGCTCTCAATCGCTCATCCATAAGCTGTAATAAATCGGCCGTCTTAACTCCCGTAGTAATTATTTCCCCCTGATCGGTATTCTCGTTACGCCCATGACTCTTGTCGACCGTGGCCTGGATTGCCACAGTACTTTCCTGAGAAACCAACCCATGAGCGGAATCAATGTTCCTGGGTTGTTTAGCTTGTTGACGACTTCCTTTAGGGGCTTTATTCGCTTTTCTTTTGCCCTTAACTATTTTTGTAGCAACAACAGGAAGGGCATGTGACTGCCTAGTACGTGTGGCTGGCGGTGAGAAAAGAGGACTAGAGGTATTCACAGAGACTGGAGGAATAACAGAGCTGGACTCTGACACAGACTCAACGGAAAAATGACATCCAGCCTGTATGACACCTGAACCTAAAATAGGATCACCAGATCGTTTCACAAAATTAGGCTGGGATAATGGCTCCAAAGATAGCCTCCTTTCCACCATTTCAATTTCCCTAGTAACAACAGTTTCAGCTTTTTTCAAAAAAGCGTCTAATGTCCCCGTACCCCCCATTGCAGAACACTTACTGTTACTTTTAGCCATGGAAAGAAATAAACAAAAACAATACTCAAAACTTACAGTTTTAACAACTGGCAAGAAGATGGGAACTCTCAAGGTACAAAACACCCCCAAATCGCACACAGCCTAAATAAGCTTAACGCTGAAATACCGGGACAAGGCCAACCTCTTCAGCCACGTGCAGATACGGGCGTGGCGATAAGCACCTCCCAGGCGCCTAACGTGCTACACCAACAAAATCCTAATTCAAAACGTCCTGGGCCGCACAGTCCTCACTGGTCAGCAAAAAGTCAATGGCACCGATCAGAATGTCAAACCTCGGGCAATAAGGGGGGTGGCCCAGCCCAGCCTCTGTCTGCCCCTGACGGCCACAAACGGCCCGCCCTTTGCCCGGGCTTCGCCCGGCGCGACCCGCGTGCGATCCCGCGACAGGGCAGGCTGGGGGATGGAGTCTCCCACCCTCCACTCGGCGGCCGCTGTGAGTCCAGTTGCGACAGCGGGAGAGGAGACAGCAACGGCGACAGCACTCTGGGCAGGTCAGGTAAAGTTTCGGTGTCTATTGCCCCAAAAAACAAAGGCTCTCATTAAACATGCTCTAGATACTTTGAGCCTCTGATCCCATAAAACAGTCACTCATTCAGTCAAGATGTATTATTTGTATCCTAATACTTACAATACTGAATTTTATACAATGGACTATGAGTACTAGATTTCAAATGTATACTCTGGACTGCACAAACTGCCAAGGCTGGCCCATCATCCTTTCATTTCTGTTGAAGCTGCAAAAGGTGATACTCCTGAAGAAAAAAACGTTGTTAGATGATAACTGATCTCTAAAAAGAGGCTGCGGGGAAAATGAAAAAGTGGGCAGAGAGAGACGGCCCACTAGACTCACTGATCATACATTTAAGACACTAATACTAATAATGGATAACTTTGTTTTTCTGAAATTAAACTCAAACTCTTGCTAATATAGAAACTTTAGATCTCATACTCTACCTTGTTTCAGACTTTAATGCCAAGTGACCTGTATCACATGGATAAACTCGTATTTTAATCTTTCAATAGAGTAATGCTTGAATGTTCTACTCACAGGCAAGACAACAACCTTCACTAGAATATTAAACTGTTGCTTTAGTACAACTGCTCCTGTTCAAGGTTGCACCTGTGTTTCTTAGCAAAGTTCCACACGATGTAACAATATGTTTTCTGATATAGGTGGTGTCCGTGAGATGCTCCATGTTGGAGAATGATGAAAGATTTTCCAAATGTAATTTCTTGCAAATGTTGCACCCTGTTTAACTGATTGGTCTAATGTGTGAGAACCATATAAAACTGTAGCGAACATATGAAATCTTTCGTTTAGAGCTTTATAAAAGTGTTGTGCTGTTTTTGGATGTGAGAGAGGCCGTTCCTTACTGACCCTTGTAAGAGAATCCATGCCGGATTTCTCTCCAGTTGTACAGTTTGTATTTTGCAGACCCGAACTTTACGGAGTTCTTTGACTGACTCTGTATTTTAAGTAAGTTCTACACGTTTTAACTGAGTGCTACACTGATTCATTGATTCTGTATATTGATCAATTTCTATAAGACTTAGAATCAGAAAATAAACCTTTAAGGCTTAAATGTACTCTGTCATTTTTCTAGGTCAAAATGCATCCAAGCCATCTTTTTACAGCAGGCAAGTGAGGGATTTCAAAAAAAGTAGGGAGAATGTATTTGCCCCATATACTTAGATTGAAGAAGAGGCAATCTGCCTAAATCGAGTCTATTGGCATGAATGGTGACAGACAATCAGCATTTCATTTTTGGCAGTTTAATAACATAGTGAAAACAAAAAACAGATTTCTAAACTCTGTTTATGTATGCGCTATGTAAACTGCCATAAAAATAGAATGTTGAGGCCTGTCCCATGCACTACTCTCCCCCTCCAAGTATTACAAAGAAAGCATTAATCTTTGATGTCACAGGTAATTCTTGGAGGAGGGAGATGGGATTGCACGTGACACGCATCAGCATTTCACTTTTGCCATGTTTCCAGCAGATCGTGATTCGGCAATCCGAATTGGATTTCTGCATGCAGGACTCGGGAGGCGGAAGACTAGCCTTGAAATCAGTAGTCTCCTGCCTGAATCGGGAGGATTGGCATGTATGCAAAATGGGTTCTACGTACTCAATTGAAATTGTCATTTAGAATGAAGTGGCCAGCGCAAGTCGGGTACATGGCACCCTCGGACAAGGTGTCAAAGGGACATTGGGGAGTCTCCATTAGTCCCCTCGGGGTCCAACCCTAAGTGCGCAATGGGTCTTTCTTGCAAAATATCCTGTTATACCCTGAAAATGCATCACAGGGCAATGAAGATACTCTAACAGGAGCAACCTAATAAAGTTATTTGCCGCTATCCCTAACTTACAGACTACATCGCCTTCACAAAAGGGCTGAGTGATGAAAGTAATTTAAGAACAGAAGTCTGCTTCTTTGATAACAGCGAAGTTCGCCTGATACACGCTTAAAAGAAGAGACTGGCTGAATCTGGCATAAGGATAGTCAAACAGGTTATAGCAAAATATCCCCCAATTTTTGCCCTCAAGCAGCTTCAGCCTCACAGGAGCAATATTGCCTCAAATTCCTTTAATCTTACGCTCACATTCTTGAAAGGCACTCAAAATCGACAGCCCCCTCCTCCCTTAATAATGATGTAATCATGTATAAACATCTAGAGTCAGGGAGTTGATTTTGTTGCCTGACGAACATGTTGAACTCCGTTGAAGCTAAGCTAATCAATGTGACCTCATATTTGCCATAAACACCTCCGGGTAAAGTGTCAACCTCCCTAACGATCATTCCTTGGAACATTAGGGGATATAACACCTTAACGTCTTCTCAAGCACATTTGGATTCTCTATGTACATTTAATCTAATCTGCTTGCAAGAAACATGGCAATTGTCAGCAAACTCCTCGTGGGGTTATGCTGAATATCACTCTCCTGTACTCAGTTCCATCAAGTGGGGCCTAACATCTGGGGTGTCTCAATCCACGTATGCAATCAGTTGGGTTTTATCATCTCCATCCTGGCTAAACTAAATGGAGCGATCGTCATCCTCAAATTCTTATCCTCTCCAGCATAGTGGAGCCAATCAAACTCATTAGTACTGGCAAATATCTATCTTAATCCGAATCATGAGGAAAAAAAGTACTACAATACAATATCTCATCGAAACACTGCAAGACTTACGACAGGATCACCTAAATTGTACCTGGCTATTAACTGGCGATTTCAATGTCGATCTGCTAAAACAGATGAATGCCCATGAGTGGCTAGATGTTGAGGACAAACTTTGGAACATTTCATCTCTAAATCCCTCCTCCTCCAAGAGAAGTTCAAAACTTGACATCGAGCTGTCCTCAAGTCTCCATACGATGGGCCTGCACTCCCTGAACGGCAAGAGTAGCACAGATTGTGATGCTGCCAACACGTACGCCTCTCGTGAAAGGCTGGAAACACTTGACTACCTATGGGTCACGATCCAAGACTTGCATCCGATCTCAGACTTTAAAATCTATCATAACCTAATAAGGGATCATGCAACACTGTCATGTTCTTTTCATTTGATGACTGCTACCTTACATAAGGAAACTCGGTTGGGAGAGCAAGCAGGGTTGGAACCAGTCAAATGAATAAGGTTGCACGTACATCAAGAATCACCAACCATAAAATTCCTTGATTCATTTCTGTCACACACTTCAAATATGGCCTCCACTCTAATAGAAACCTGGCCAAAGTTCACCAACAGTTTACTAAATTCTTTGAAATAAGTGCAACCTCATCAAGGTCCGCTGCTCAAAACATGCCTCTGCCTGACGAATAGCTACCAACTAACATAACTGAAAAGAGACCTTTAAAAGATGCATAATGGCTGCGTGCACGGATCCAATAAAGATGGCACAGAGAGAAAAGATCAAGTCAGTGTTCAAGAACTAGAGGCACTGCCCTTACGTGAATGGACAGTGTGACTTGGATTCCCAGTGGTTAGCAGTCTTGCAGCAATAAATGCAAGAGATTGTAAAGATTTCTGGCTCATGGTCTATAAGGCGAGTGGGAAGCAAAAACAAGAGGAGTTGTTTAACATCCCCACGGCTAACTGGACAGCATACATCTATGTTATTCATTAACCAATCTGCTGTCCAAGGGGCTATTTAACCGTTGCACTTGAATGGAATGTTTAGCCCTGCAGGTCGTCTTTCAACTCAAATCACGGATGAAAAGCCAGGGAAGCTTTAGCATCAATCCACACTGCAGGTGCTCCTGGTCCCAGCGGCCTTCCTACAAGCATTTCTAAGGTCACAATCAGTAAATGGACCACCTATTCGACTCCTTTGTTTAACTACTGCTTTCAGAATGCACTGGTGTAGTCCCAATATATTAGAAAGGTGCAAGGGACAAGCCTGAAAACGTTAGACTGATTGCTCCTTTGTTCGTGGAGGGGAAAATCCTCCACAAGGAATTGGAGGCTTGGGCACAACATAATAAAATAATTCCCACCACACAGACTGGCATTCAAAAGGGTCAGGGTACGGAGATCAATCTACTATGTTTGTCTATCCTAATCAATAATGTGACTAAAAGGGAGGCTCAGCAGCTCGATAGTGTAATTATTGATTTTGCAACAGCATCCGACAAAGTAGATAGACAGCTGCTGTAGGCCAAACTGGATGCATGGGGGATTCCACCACGTTTATTGGACACAACAAGGAGTCTCCATACAAACACATGGGTCAAAGTACGAATATCCAGCAAATGGGCCTACTCACACAAGATTTATACCAACTTTTTATCTTGCATATCTGAATGACCATCTCAGCAGAGCGAACTACTTTCCACTGAAACTCCAAGGGAAGAGGGTGCTAGTGCAACAATACGCCGATTACACGATGCTTCTTCACCAAACCACAATTGGTCTTCAAAGAGCCTTAACTTCTCTGGCTCACTACTGTGAGATAAACTCAGTATCAACACATCGAAAACTAAGAACTTAATCTTCGTTAACAAGCAAAAAAAAGGAGCTTGGTATAGAAATACCCAGAAGATTAAAAGAGCACCTGGCATCAAGAACCTAGAAGTTTGAAATAATAAAAATGGCTTTCCAACCCCTCATCTCGAGGTTTTGGCAACATCAGCCAAGGCCCTTATTTTTGCTTTCCGGGGCCGCCTTCAAAATCTCTCTGGCCCGGATCTCACAGCAATACGCTAAGTTATTGAAAGCAAATTGATGCCTACACTGGCATATGGAGCATTTGTTTATTTTTAATCGCATCACATGCTGGCTTGACTGGGCTCAATGCCAATGTTATAGGCTCTTTTTCAAATTACTGGCAGGTTCTACACAAGCACAGATCTGTTTGGAGTTAATCTAGTTCGTCATAACTATGCATGATATGCCAGCTTTTTATCTATGTGCTCCAAGCTTGCAATAGCTGAGCGGGGATCTCTAAAATAAATTTGTATGAGACATTACTCAGAATCCGAACTCTAACATCTATATGTTTATCCAGGTTGTCACAGACCATCTGGTTGCTAGAGACCTCTTGAAGACTGCTCTGCCCCCAAAAAGTCTCTCAAAATTACTGATGAAGCTAGCAAGGCTCTTGTTAGCCCATGAGGACCTATGTTCCAATAATACCAAGAAGCACGCTGACCTAAATATTGTTATATATCACCCAGTGACCCGTCCTGTGTACTTATCACTTCCTATAAACTTTACAGTAAAGCCTTAACTAATGCACTTGAGATTTGGCTTAATATCACCCAAATCATATAAGTACAGTCGCTTGACTACCACCTCAAACGTTTTGTGTAGAGGCTGTGTGTAGGAAAGTGCCCCTTTTTGCATGGTTACCCCCCACCTGTGGCCTGACTTCTGATGCAACCTGACTTGATGTGCCCTGAGTCCTTGCCAATCAGGTTCCCAAGGCCTGTGTCCTTTCCTGAGACTGTACCTTTATACCCACAATTGTCACATCTCTGGCCACAGATAAACCCCTTGTAAAAGGTACCATGGATACCAAGGGCACTGTGAACAGGCAAGGCCTCTATGGGCTGCAGCAACTATTGTGCTACCCTTAGCACCCATACCCTGCCATTGCAAGCTGCGTGCTTTGGTGCAGAGAAAAGTGAAGAGTTGACTCAGCACACATCCATGTGTGCCATGCCTGCAACCCATTACCTGTGGCCTTAGGTAAGTCACCCCTCTAGCAGGGTGCACTAGCCCTTAGGTGAGGGTACAGTGGCATGAGCCCTGTACCTATACAGTGTATATGTCCATTCTTAGACAAGGAAAGTGTAGGAAAGCCATAAATAGTATATGGGCTGTGAGTTGGTCATTATGAACTCCCTGATCCATAATGGCTTTACTAAAATCTGGAAAGTTTGGTAGCAAACGTTAGCACATTAAATCCACACTGATACACTGATACTAGTGTGGAATTTAATATAAAATGTACTTGGAGGGCATCTTAGAGATGCCACTGAACAATGACCAGCCCTGGTGTGGTTCCTGAATGGCTACCTGCCATTTGCCACCACCAGACAGGTTTCTGGATCCCTGGGTAGAGAGCCTCAGCTCTCTGGGTCCAGAAACAAAGCCCATCCTGGGCAGAGGAGTCATGCCTCCTCTCCCACGATGGCCAGGGTCCACAAAGGGGAAGCTTTAAAGGCCTTCTGCCTTTGTAAGCTGTCCTTGCGTTTTGCTGCCCCCAGCAACTGGCCCCATCAGTTCTGCCCCCCCCCCCTTTGGGTGTGAGAATCAGTGGGAAAATCAAGCTAGGAGGAGAGGTGTCCCCACCTTTGCTAACCCCACCCCTCAGGTGGGGGAGGCGATAGAAGCACACATCTCAGTCCCCTCCATCTTGAAGATGAGGGGACCCAGCCAACTAGGCAGAGGGTCATGCCCCACTCCCATTGGTGAGGGCTGGCGGTACTGCACTAGGCATCCTGCCCAAACCAGATCATACCTTTATTTGTATGTGTTAGGACACATCGGGTGGGCACAACAGGGAGTATTCCACTCCTCATCGGGCTGTTGCTCAGTTTCTCCACAGACTCGTACGAGTCCGTCTGCCTCGCTAATCCTGCCACTGCAGGCAGCGTGTGACAGCGCAGTTGGGGGCAGGCCTATGGCAGCAGCTGCGGTGTGGTGTTGGAAACAACCAGTCTCCTTTCTCGCCTTCTTTTGGTAGCGAAAGGGTTTACTCTCATCGTGGGGGTGAGGGGCTTACTTCCCCTGACAGGCTATGGTGCAGCATCTATGGAGCCATACACCCTCCTTCTTCAGGGCAGTTTAGGCGGCACAGAAGGTGGGGTCAGACCCCTCGTCGCCATTGTAAAGTTGTGGGCTCAAGACCCACATACTTAGTAAAGGAAGACACAGACACACGTTATTGAGGGTACTAAATTGTCCTCGAGCACATGCGCTCGTCTCTTTTATTTACAGGGTCACCTGACAGATGACGGCTGTGTTGGATGGGCAGGGCCGGCTTTAGTGCTGGTGGCGCCATGTGCGACAATGTTTGTTGGCGCCCCCCCCCAATGACCACCTCCACCACGGATTCTCTCACTAGCATCCTTTAACAGTGACTAAGTCTCCATAACCACACTCTCTCAGATACACTGAATTAGTTATATAGCACCACTCATACCAGTGTAGGGTGTCCGAGCACTTTGCATCACACATACATTACACAGAGACAATCAATCATGCGTGTGTAAATCAGTGTAAAAAAATGTTACATAAGCCAAAGGACTAAAAGTGTAGGAGTCACATGTAATCCATACTGGCAGGCAGTATAGTTTAAGAGTGCTTGGTGTGGAGAGGCACAAACTCAGAGTTGAAAAAGAAACAGCATAGTTGGGAGTTTTCTTTAATAATAAAAATCGATTTCTAGCCAAATTAACCCTTTTTGCAACATTAATCAATGTTCTAATAATGTATACTTTGCAGTGTGTATGCAGTTCTAGGATAAAAGTTAATAGCTTACTATTCTATATTAGGACTTTAAGTTATAAATTGCAAGTAACAAAAAAGATGTCTCTTTTGAAAGCAGTAACCTGATGATCTGTTTACATCATATGCACTCTGTAATCCACTTGCTACACGTTCTTTGCAGCAGGCATACTAACCCTCTGCACTAACTTTACTTAAGTCAAAACCTCAACTATACAAAATTCTGATCTCTCTCCAGGAAGATAATTAATCACACGAGTTATCTTGACATTTATGTGAGGCCTGGTAATTGCGAGTGGAAAGAAACGCTGCAGCCGGTGCTTCAAAAGCATAATAAACTTTCAAACACGGCGCCCCCAGGAAGCCAGCACCCGGTGCGGTGGCACCGGTCGCACCGCCCTAAAGCCGGCCCTGTGGATGGGTGTATGTTCAGCCTCGAGGGAGCGGCTGGTAACCTAGTGCCTGTTGAGACACTACAAAGTGTCCAGCAGGACACTACAATTGCTGACATTCTGGACGAGAATATTATACGTTTACTTGGTGTGGTTAGAATGTATTTGCATGAAACACAATTTATTTTTTGAAGATGGAAAAAAAAACAACTTTTAGTTGGCCCTCCACCCCGTTTACCGTTATTCAGGCCTTTGCAGTAGGGCACGTTTCTCCCTTTGATCAAAGTTGAAAGTTTGGCAGCAAATGTATAGCAACTTGTACGTTGTCAAGCCAGAAGTAATTACCAATATTTTATTTCAGTCAAAAAGTTGCAAGCATTTCTTGGCATTAAGCATTTTAAGTGTTGCAAATTAAATAATAGTTTTGATAATATTGAAAATAATTAGAGTTTTGTAAATTTCTTAAATAGGAGGTTAGTGTTTGAATATTTTATGAAATCACGCATTAAACCACACATTCGAAAAGCGCCCCTTCAGCCTGCGGTCCGGATGTGTCAGCCCCACTCTCAAAGGTACTCGAAGAGCAATCTAGTTGACCTGGTCACAAGGCGTACCCCTTCCAAAAATTGGCGTAAACAGTTGGTCACAGAGGAACTGGAATTTGTTTTTCCAAAGCTGGAATGTCAAAGGGAAACAATACATTATTGCAAAAAAGCTTTTACATTTCGTATTATTTTCTAATTACAAGCTATTCTCTTGGTAAGATTTTATTTTTTCAAATTGTGTAAAATATTTGCCCATTACTTTAAGCGTCTGGTTCGTTTCTTTCAAGGCTGTGGTACACATACACAGTAATGCAAGGTTTCAATGAAAACCGCGTTGCGTTTTCCTGCCGCCTAGTTCTCTTCTATGACTGCACTCGGAATCAGCTCCTCTTCAAGATGGTTGCCGCTCTGCCTCTAGGAGAGGTCCGGGATGGGGCTGCTGGCTCTTTGGCGGGCTCGGCAGCTCCTCCTTTCTGGCAGGCAACGGCAAGCTTTGCACCGGGCGGCATGGCGGCAGTAAGCGGTGTGGGGCTTGGCTCTCCCCCGCAACACTTGTTAAAATGTGACCACTGGTATACGGAGCATTTTTTGGGGGATTCTCCTTCTTTAACATGAATGTTGGTACCAGACACAGCACTCTCTTTTGATTAACATAGACTCCTAGACAGTGCGTAATTATATGAAGTGGTCGTTAACCTTTTGACGTCTGTGGACCCCCCCCCACTTAATCATTACTGGAACTCGGGGACCCCCACTGAATCTTTATTGAATTTTGGGGACCCTCACTGAGTTATTACTGGTAGCTGGGGACCTCTGCCTAAGCATTTTTTTGATTACTTGACCTGGAAAATAATACACAGAAAATACAGAAACAAACGTTCATCAAATATACACCAACTATTATAATTAAAAGTAAATCCATTTTTAGGTCTCGCCTTGCTATAGCTTAAGCGATCGCAAAGCGAGACTATAGGGGCTTTGAAAAGTGCTCCCAAAAAGCGGATTGCATGGCTAGCACGCGCACAATCACGCGCATCGTGCTGCCATGCAATCCGCCTTTTGGGAGCACTTCAAAGGGTCCGCTCCCCCGCCCCCAAGAGCGCGCGCGCCACGCTCCGCCGGGCTTGTCTTGTTTTTTTTAACTTTAAGCGCGAGGCGTGCGTGCGGCCGATGCTTGTTCTCTTTCTGCAACTGGAGCAGACTGTGAGTCAAGTCAGTAATTATATGAGGCCATCACAACTCTGCTGTCGTCACGATTTGAGTAGACTTTGTGAGTGAAGTCAGCCTCATGATGTGAGCACAGAACGGAGACATCCGCCTGTTTTTAATGAACTCACACTGCGCATGTGTCATACACTAACTCGTTAACTACTCGGGTTAGTGCGCGGGCTGCATACAGCAGGGCTTGTTTTTCTTTATTTGCGCAATGGCGTGGCGACAGCTTGTTCTGTCTTCCAGCAGGACCCTAATGCTCATCTATATTAAACCATCTGAGTTCAGGAATCCGGCCAGATCATCTCCTCCTGCTTCCGCTCCGGGAGGAGGAGTGCTGCCGGGAGAGTTTACTTTTAACGAGGACCCCCCTCTGCCCGACAGCATCAGAACAACATTTCGGATGGGAGGTCGCCGAGGGAGCAGGAAGCCATCCAACCTGTTGCAAGCGACGGAGCAAACTTCAGGGCTGTGAGCTCGGGATGAACATTTCGCCCTCAAGGTAAGCCAGTCTGGGCTGTTTGCTCTGTCTCTCTTGCCTCTCCCCCTCCTGACTGACCAGCAGGGGTAGATCTCTCTCCTTCACCGACTCTCTGTAGCTGCGTTACTTTTCCCCGTAGAGATGGTAATGTTTTTATACTTTTTGTACCACTTTGGTTTTCTTACGCCAGGCGAAAGCAGAGTGCTACTATTTAAAAAAAACACTTTTTCTTTTTATTCCCACTCGTATTTTTTTTTTTGTCAGTTAATTTCGCAGTATCCTCCCTCGTGTGTGTTTTGTACGTTTGCACTTTGATACTAGGTAGGGGAAGAGGTTACACATGATTCCCTTGTAGCCAACATCACTTTTTCTTAGTCTTGTACAGCACAGTGCTCTTAGAAAGGGGGTATTACGGGTGGTGGGTATGTTTTTTCACTACATATCTTTGCTTCTAACTACAAAACCCTTATACCAAAAAGGCATGTGCACCCCATTTGCACTTGGATACATTTTTCCCCTGGAAAAAAGACGGAGGACACAGTGGTGATGGTGTTGCGTGTGTTTGTTGAGGGATGCCTACATTGTGTCCGGTGTCCATCTTTTCCCTGTCGAACGACTTCTCTTCGGCATCCTTGACGATGCCTCATTTGCACTTCTGTGAGAAGAGGTGAGGTTTCAGTAAGCGAGACGAAAGAAAATGCTTTTTCTACTTTTTCATTACAATTGTCATGGAGTGGGGTTGTGATGCATAATACAGTGTCCGGATATTTCACTGTATTGAAGGAAAGCCCCTTCACCTTCTTTTTACTCCTCACAATGTTTGAATCACAGCCCATTAAAGAGGACAAGTAGGATGGGGAGCTAGGTTTGGGTTAGCCCAGGGAGCTATCTGAGAAAAGACCAGCTCTGATCACCACACACCATCATGCAACGGTACATACCTGGGAAGAAAACATTTAATAGGCCTCAAACACAGTTCAAAACTGACACTAGTACAAATGCAAATAGATTTCGCAGTTGCAACAAAGTGAGCTATTGCCATTTTGCATTACACAATTTGATTAATGCTTCACAAAGGGAAAAAAAACAATTACATTTACAATGTCAATAGCTCAAAATAATGTAATTGTGAGACCTATTGCATTGAAAATGCTTGTTATGCTATTGGGAAGGTTGGAGCTTTTCTAAATGCAAGTTGAGGCCGCTCATCATCCATACTATAGTCTGTTTGATGCACTTGCACTGCTCTCACAATTGAATCTGAGGCCACTAACTTAATTTATAGCCTCCAATTTCAAACTCCTTCACACATTTAAAGAACGTTTTAAAATTTTCAATTTTGTGTGTTAGAGATATATCTATCTATCTATATCTGTTTATTATATTTAATTTTCAAAGCAGTTGCGGAGCCACGTCTCCCGACCACAGTTTAATAAACACTGCTCTAGGGTGGAAGTAAAATGTGACTAACAGACCAATGACTGACAGGTGCTGACTGAAAGGCTAGTTGAAGCATTATATACATCCTATATAGCATTCTTCCCCTTTCCTCAGATCGATCTTGGCAGCAACAGTATAATAAGGAGCTTACGGTCTTGCCACACTGCATTGATGAACGTGTATTAAAAGTGATAGATTTTAAACATGAACTTAGAAACATTCCTGTTCCCATACCATAACAAAAACGGCACTAAATTAATTAGTCAGTTATTGATATCCTATGAGTAGACTAGCATCTCACAGGTGGAGCAACATGATAGTCTGTTATATCAAACACAATGTTTTTGGGCAGCAAATTTTCTGAATTTACATATTGTAATTGTTTTTAATCGCGCTTAATACCCATTTCGAGGTTTTGCAGTGATTTTTTCTGGGAAGCACGCTGCTTCGGAACTCAAGGTTAGTGGTTAATTAGGTATTTTTGGGTTGGAGCAGTCTGACTTTCAGAGGAAAGAGAGGTTGTGTTTTTGAAAATGAGTTGTGGGCAATTTGCTGAAATACAATAGTAGAGATTAAGGCACACATCTATGTGACAGAAGCTTGTGCTCAGAGAGAAGAGGCATGCAGAGAATGAGAGGGCCATTTTAAAGAAAAATGGAGAGGGAAAATAGGGAAGTTTTAATTAAAAGTCAGTTTTTCATGTTGGATTTTGGGGATGCAGTCAGATGTTTGTGAGGTGGCATGCAGTTTGAGGATGCAAGACTTGTAGCAAGAAACATTATCTGCAGGTGCAGATTGTGTAATGCTAGGTATTTCTATAAATATTAGTCAGGTAAACAGCCTTTCTGTTACTAGGCTAATGCTACTTCACCACTCCAGCCAGGTCAGGTGATCGGCTCAAGGTTTGGATGCGAAAAGTAATGTCTGGACACACATGGTACAAAATATCAAGAGCCTTAGGTTGCACTAAAAGGAAGCAATAACCTTGAGTTCATAGCACTGCAGACCTCGAAAAATCCACTCACCCTCTCGCTGTGGCAAGTCAGATTTTATCTGATAGAGCTATATTTAGGACTTACTCGCCCGTTCTGGCGAGTTGACAAAGAACGTGTTCTGTTCATTCAGAAAGTAAAGGAGTTATAAAGATGCCTTTAAATCTTGATCGTGTCACATTTGCTCTGTGTTCAGAGACAGAGGTCCGAAGTCAGTTTACAATTACTTTTTGTTCTTCGACTACAGAGTTCCAGGATTTTGTAAAGTGAACTGTCTGACCTACTGTACGAAATCTGAAAGGAAAGTATGTAGGGTATCAGGTTTTTCCTAAAACACATTTAAATAGCTAATAAATCAACTGTACAAACATTTCGAAATATATTTCAGTAGTTGTGAAAGCCCAATTTTGCACTTCTGTGCGATGATGAGAAATATATTTTAATAGGATGAAAATAAATCAGAGCACATTAATTGATGATGTGCAAATGATAAATGTTTTCTGAAAACCAATTTTCACAGATTATTGTTAATACATTATATAGTTTATCAGTAAAGCTGCAAGGTAGTGGGAAGGTTTTTGACAATTTCTTCGTCATTTCCGGTCTGTAAATGACTGTGCGCTACCACATCATGCTTAGGTACTATATTTATTAAAAATGAGTGTTTAAACATGAACTGAGAAACATTCCTGCCTCTGCACTGATAGCAATGCTTTTAGTAAATTGAGAGGCAAGTCGGGGATCATGTGTACCCTATATGTGGGCTAGATTCTTATTGCACATGGAGCAAACATTTAGTCTACTTAACCCAAAAAAAGAGTTTTGTTTTGTAAAGAAGAAAGGCTGAACTCTCATATTTAAAGGTGCACTCATATGAGAATGAAGAAAAAGGCAACTCTTTAAAATAAAATATTTGTCAATGATCACACAATTTGAGACCAGTTTACTGGTCAAGTTCATTACAGTTAGGTTGAGTAGTTTATTCAAGTTACTTGACCTGCAGGTCTAGTAACATTTTTTGATTTTTCGAGGCCTGCACTGTGAGAAAATACATGGGCAAGAAATGTACACATTGGAAAATAGGATTCTGCGAATGCTGGAGCCGATGTCTTCTGTTGTTCATCCTCAAGTTTTTCTCACTGTATACATTACAAAGCAGAGCAGGATCTATTTGAATGCCTCTGGTTTGAATTATCACAGAATGGAGGACAATGGGGGATAAATATAGCCAATTTTTATGTGGTCATTGAAGGTCAGCAGTAAGAATTATATCCTTGGTTTTGCTATCAGTATATTTTGTGATACAGTGTCAGAAGTGTAACTGGCATTGTGTTTAAGAACAAAATGTATTCAAAGAAAGAAGGTACAATTCCAAGGAAGTAGTTACTTTCAATCTTAGCTGTCTTAAAATATACAACAAGTTCATTTATTTTCCTGTCACTATTTGAGCTACAACGTTTAACTTTATCAGCCTGACTTAGTGAAAAAATATAGGCCTTTGCAAACTGTGAGGGCTAAGGTGCACAGGAGATCATCGGTCAACATTCAAGATGAGCTAGACCTATTCACCAAATATATGATAATAGAAGGAAGGTGTAGGAAGCTGGGTTTCTGTTGCAGTAACCCCCCCCCCCTTTTTGCCAGACGACTGATGCACTTTGACTTGATGTGCCCTGGGACCCTACCAATCAGGTTTTCAGGGCCTGTGTTCTTTCCCAAAACTGTACGCGGTACCCCCAATTGACACCTCTCCGGCCACATGTCTGTCTCTTGTAGAAGATACCATGGGTAAAAAGGGCACTGTGGCCAGGGAAGGTCTCTAAGGGCTGCAGCACTTATTGTGTCACCCTTCGACGCCCTGTACCTTTACACAAACACACACTGCCATTGCAGGCTGCGTGTTTTGGTGCAGAACAAAGTGTAGAGTCGACATGGCACACATACCTGTGTGCCGTGCTTTCAACACACTGCCCTGGCATAGGTCAGCCACCGCTCTAGCTGGGTGCACTATACCAGTGGTGAGGGTACAGGTGCATGAGCCTGTACCACTACAGTGTCTAAACCAATTCTTAGACATTGTAAGTGCAGTAATGCCATTAGGGTATATGGTGCTGACTGTTTGTCATTACAAACTCCACAGCACCATAATGGCTTTACTGAAAACTGAGAGGTTTTGTATCAAACTTCTCAGGACATTAAACCCACAATGATGCCAGTGTGGGATTTAATGAAGAGTGCACTCAGAGGGCATCTTAGAGATGCTCCCTGAAAAACGACCATCCTCCGGTGGGTTCCCTGACAGGTACACACCAGCCTGCCTCCACGAGATATGTTTCGGGACTTTCTTGGGCAGGGGTGGTCACACCTCCGCCAGGCCAGGAAGGGCCATCTGTGACAGGGGAGCTTCAAGGGCCTTGCCACCTTTGGAATGCGACCCCCCAGCCTCTCCTGCTAGCAGGAGCTGGCCCCCCTCCTGTCTCCCCTCCTTTTCGGCGGGAAGGCAGGCGGGAAAAATCAGCACAACCCAGGAGGTGTGCCCACCTCTGCAAACCCCTCCCCTCAGGTGGGGGAGGCTAGGTGAAGCTCTGCAGTATCCACAGATTCTGCGCCAAAAGTCGCCTTGTCTTTCAGCCAGTGACCTGACTGAGTGCCTTCAACAAAGACCGGATCTCCTGTGAACAGCAGCTCTGTTCAAAAGAAACTCCCAAGATGGACTCTGAGCCTGCTGAGGACAACAAAACCCGACGCCTGGAACCACCACTGTACGTGTTGCTTACAGCCCCAGTTCAAGTGGCCCACCCGTCCCAGTGAGGTCCCCAGCACTCCAGAGTCCGAGTCCACTGTGAGTTGACTCTTCCAGGACTCCCCAACTTCACCTGCAGCCTCTGCACGGAGACCCCCCCAACTGCGAGTGGCCCTGTAAGGTGAAATCCGACCTCAAAAGACACCTAGCATTCAGCAACCCTGCTCCCTGGAGAAGAGAACCCGAGGTGCACCTATGTCCCCGAGCCCTCCAACTTACCTGCCCAGCCGTTGGTTTCTCCTGGAAGTCTTCCTGGACCGAGCCTGCAGCAAAAATCCCAAACCGGCAACTCCCATTGAAAACAGGGCACCCAGTGCCAAAAGAGCACCCTGTACCCAGCTGCCCCTGTGCTGCTGCGGGTGCACTTTGTGTGCTAACTCTGATCCCCCCCCTATGCCCTGAGCCTAACACCAGAACTTTGCTCCCACAACCTTGTGGCCTGCTCATGAGCTGCCACCAACCGGTCGCACCCTATCCTCCATTGGATCACATTGGGCCTCAGCACTCTGCACCCGGCCTCCCTAGTGCTGCTGAGGTTGGTTTGAGAGTGCATCCTTGACCCTGAGGGAACCCTGGTCTAACCCCAGAAATCCAACTCCCACAACCAAGTACTTACCTGTTAACGATAACCACGTCTTCTCCATAGGAATACATTGACTGTTTTTCCTTGCAAATTGTTCTAAATGGTGTGTAGTTGGTTTTGTATGAGAACTTGAAAACTGCCAATAACCAAAAACGGCTTAACTTACCTTTTCTCTAGGAAATATCCCAGTGTGATATCTAGCCATTTCACACTGAGTATAAAAAGTAATTCATAAAGTAATCTGAAAAGTAATCCAATCATCAATTTCCACTGTATCGAAAAGATTTACAAACCTGTAACAAAGGCATTTTCATTCAGCTTGCTTGTATTGTTCAACCTACCTTAAAAAGTACCATTTACACTTACCTGTACCAGGCTTGCTTGGCTCTAAAAAATTAAATTAACTACATAATATTTTTGAAAGAAACAAATTGGTCTGAGTTCAATCTTTGAGTTGTGACATCATTTGCTGCCTGAGTGTGTACAACAAATGCTTAACACTACCCTCTGATAAAGCCTTACTACTTGCCCGCACTACCACAAATAGAGAGTGAGGTGCCATCTACTTTTACCTCTGCCTACCTTTGGGGTCCCACTGGACTCTGTGCACACTATACCTCATTTTGGTATAGTATATACAGAGCCAAATTCCTACAGAAGGCATCTTTGAAGTGGTTCTCGGGAGAGAATCCACCATAATAAGATGTTTGGTATAAATGTGCAATACACTTACTCTCTTAGGCTAAGCACTAGAGCAAGTAACAAATCAAATATTAATCCCCAAACCAAAAGAACACATTTAACAGTTTCAGAAAGATAAGTTGCACCTCATTTGAGCAGCGTATGAGAGTGAACAACCTAATTGGCATCTTTCAGTCATCTAAACCCCCAAGCATTTCCTAATATTAAGGTAACTTTAATTCAGTAACCCAATGCAAACCTCCGTTTAACTTTTTGTGACATACATGATGTGCTGATGAGACCCACAACAGTCAAGGGTGTCTAATATAAAAATGCAGTTTAAGTCTCCTAAGCACGGTTTTTTTCCCCCCAGGAAATGCAACATTAGATTATAAATGTATCCCGGATGCACTGTGTAGAACAGTAGGACATCAATTTAGCAAACACAGAAATCCACATTGCCAGATAAAAATATGAACTCCGTATGAACTCAGCCTTTGCTCTTTAATAGTGCATAAAACAAAAGCACTTTGGAAATCTTCTGTATTTTTTTTTTTTTTTTGCATGTTGTCTTGAAAAATGCAGTAAGAGTACTTTGAGGAATCCCGCCACTCTTCCCCACACACTAACAGCCTAAGTTAGGAAATAAACATTTAATGGACAGTTGTTAAAAGAAATGCTTGCACTAAGTACAGTTTACGTATTACTATAATCTGTACTTTGGAAGTACTATTTTATCTTGAACCTAATTCTTTGCATATTTTGTGGCACCCTATGTTATATTGTTTCTAAATGCAAGTTTAAAATAATGAGTCTCACATTCAAAGTGATTTCTGTCTCCGGTAGGGTGACCTCCTCTCCTTTATTTACATGGACAATCCTTAATTTCGGACTGCTGTTCGTAATGGCTTCTTCAGCCGATGCAGTTTTTCCATAATTGTTGTGCAGGGTGACAGCCTATACTGTGACTGAGTTCAACATCCTGCATTGGACTTTTAATCTGCAGCATCTTAACAGTCAGAATTAACCTCTTTTTTTACCAGAATGTATAAAATAAAGGGTAAATGCTGTCCATTAAAACATCAGTGATGGACATTGGAGTGAATTTACGGGCAGTCCTTTTAAATTGCAGACTGGTGGTCCCCTAGTTTGAATTACTATTACTATTTCTTATTTGAGCGCAGTACAGACCCCAAATTGGCATCTTGATGTTGAGACGAAACCCTCTTGACATTGGCTAGAAAGCATGTCCATAAAATAGACCACAATTCTTGCGGTCTTCTGACAATGAGGTCTTGGGAGATCAATATAACGGAGTAAGGAGCTTTCCAAACGTGTGCATACTTCACTCTGGTGCCAGAGGGGCTGCCGTTTATTGTGGCTGTGTGTTCTATTAGCTGCAACTGTTTGTCCTGATTGCAGAGCTGTTCCAGCCATTACCCGGTTCTCTAGTTATTTCATTTTGAAGTCACATTTGCATTGTAATCGTAAATACCAATTTCTACTGTTTGTGCTTTTCGTCATTGTACCACTGTTGCTGTAACATAAAATATTTTGAAAAAACAAGAGGCATTTGGCAAAACAGGAACAGTTTGTTTAATTAAACAGAGTTGCCGGGAGAACAGTGGCAAGCACAGGGTCTGAGGGCTGTCTCAATTTATAATTGGTTTGTGTCCTCCTTTTATACAGTTCATTGTAGGTAATAAAGAATTTCCGGTGATCCGTGTATGGTGAGGAACGTATGTTGCTGCCTTTGGAGTCGTAAATTAGTTGTCTAATGGAACTTATAGGTGGGCCTCGAACTTGCATTGTCACAATGTGGCCAGTGAGTAACATGTCCAGATGTCCGGCAATGGGAGCGCGTGATCACTGCATATGCTGTGTCCTTATTGACTATATGTTTCTAACTCATGTGGCATCTAACTTTATGGTGTTTTGGGAGCGCGCATACCTCTCCGGCCATTTGTGCTTTGTTTGGACAACACTCCCTGACCATTGTAGTGTTGCTGCGCCTATCTGTGGGATTGATCGAAGGTTTTCTGTTCATGTGATTGTCTGCTGGCTACCAGCCACCCCACCTCTGACCGATTGATCAGTGAATTTGGGCCTAGGTCTTAGTGTTATCCTGACTACTTATTTATGAATCGGGGTTGATGTGGAGTTCACAACGAACTAATTCGATAATAAAGACGCATATAACACAAGGGGGTATAGTGTAATGAAAGGGATACCAGTAACCTAATCCTTTTGTACTGAGCGACTTTTTTTTTAGAGACAGGGAAATTTCACCCGCAATCCTGTGCTATGCTTCATTATAGGTGACCCTGTAGAAAATTTGCAGTTTCTGCAAGGTTTCCCATGATTTCTTTGCCCTTTGAACACCTAATATTTTTGCTGGCTGTAGGACTAGGTGGTGTTTACCCATGCTAACCATTAAGTGCATGTTCCCCCTTTCAATGTAACGAAAGCGGCATATTTAACTTACCTGTATATCCCTGGTATATGGTACAGAGGATATGCAGGGCCTGTAAGTTAAATATCAGTAGTGCACTGCAGCATCCATTGTGTCATCCACTGCAGTGACAGCGCAAACATGGCTGCAGGCCTGCCATTTCTATCCTGGCTGTTGCAGGTTTAAATTGTAAATTTGAATTGTCAAAAGAGCCCCTTTGACAGGTCAAAACCTTACTTTAAAATATTGATGTCACCCTAAGGCCTATAAGGCAGGGTACATGGTAGGCCATGTAGGAATTTAATGTTAAAGTTGTTCTTGCAGTGAAAACTCCCGATAAGATATTTTCACTGTCAGTTGGGAAACACAATAAAACAACTATTTTTGATAGTTGCTAAAAATACAATTCAGTGGTGAAGTTGAATTTTCGATAAATATTAAGGAAACAGTACTTTAAAAAAGTAACCTTTTCCCTGCCTAAAGCATCTAGAGGCCCATTTGCTCTTGCTCTCCCACTTCTGCCAGCCTATTAGCATTTGAAGAGGTCCAAGTGAAGAGAACCAAGGCCTGGGTGTGGAGGTGGTGGTGTTCTCGTGACAGGATGCACAGAAAAGTCAGTTTCCTTGATTCAAACATTCGGCATACTTTGTCCAACAGCATTAGAAAACATGAGTTGCATATTTTTATTTTTTATTTTTTTATAAATCTTTTTATTAACTTTGCTCAGACCATCGAACAATACAGGACATTTAGCACGATACATGCAGTGAATTACCCATCCTCTGAACAATGACCGACCTTCAAGGACACAGATGAGACAAATAACAATAGCTGTTAGGGTCCCAGTCCTCCCCCCGGCTGCCTGTATTTCCGCCATGGCCCCCATATCTTACGCCATTTTTTGGTGCAACCTCTGCTTTTGTAGATAGTTTCTTCGGCCCTTTGGCACCAGTCCATATCCCGTACCCATTGGTCCCATTTGGGCAGGGTCCGCGAGCCCCAGTCCCTTGCGATATTCCTCTTCGCCACCCCCGCCGCTAGGGCCAGCCAAATCTCCTTGTGTCTAGTCCAGTCCGAGTCGCTCCTAATCATTAATAGCAGCCATCGGGGCTCCAGCGGGACCACTGAGCCCACCACTGCCGTCATTATGTCAACTACCTTGGTCCAAAACAGGATTATCTGGGGGCACTCCCATAGGATGTGATAGAAGGTGCCCTCCTCCCCACATCCCCGTACACAAAGGGCCGATCTGCTCCTCCCCCAAGCGTACAGATGGGTGCGGGGGTAATATACTCGGTGCAGGATCTTAAGCTGTACTAACCGGAACCTACACCGTATTGCAATCTCCCTTGGGCTCTGCAGGGCGTCCTGCCAGTCTTCGTTCTCCAGTTCCCCTATGTCCCCCACCCATCTCTCCCGCAATGTGACCAGGGGGTCCGTCATGTTATTGATGAGTTTGCGGTATATTGTGGAAGTGAGTTTTCCTGCTATTGGGTCCAGGAGTAGCCTATCCTCCAGAGGCGAGTACTCTGGGATGGACGTACCGCACCTTATGTGCGTCCGCAGGGCGTGGGTGAGGTTTAGGTAGTGGTAGTGTTGGGAGTCCTGTAGGTCATACTCTTTTTCAAGGTAGGAAAAAGACCGCGGAGCGTCTCCCTTCCAGACGTCCCCCAGGTATTCGATTCCTATGAGCTTCCAGCCCCGAAACCCTGTCAATCTAGTCACGTCCGACAGCAGGTCCCCGTGCCATAAAGGGGTTTGTCCCGTCAGGGAGTCCGACCACCCCAAGTAGACCACCCCAAGTATTCATTGGCCTCCCTCCAACATTGAATCACCACTCTGGTATGTGACGGCCAATCCCTACCCTGTTTACGGGCATACAACAGGGGCTCGCAATTACCGTGCGGCATTACCCATCGGTCCACTCTGTAGGCTGGTTCCGACCGATCCGCGTAGACCCAGCCATTTACCACCTGTAACTGGGAGGCCCAGTAATAGAGCCTGACGTCCGAAAGGGCCAGCCCCCCATCAAAGACCCCCCTCGTCAGCTTGGGCAACGATATTCTGGGACTGCCACCATCCCAGAGCAGGATACGTAGTTCCTGCGCTGTCTTCTTGAACACCCCCGCTGGTATCGGGTATGGCGTGTTCTGCAGGATGTAAAGCAGGCGCGCCAATGCGAGCATTTTAAACAGCGCCGCCCGACCCATCAGGGAGAGAGGCAGCGACCTCCAGTGGTGCACGTCAGTTTTAAGACGCGATAGTTGGGGTTCCAGGTTCCTGGCGAAGAACTCCGCCCTGTCCCGTGTAATGTAGAGTCCCAGATATTTGAATCCGTCCACAGCAATGGAAGCGGGACACCGAGTCGGCCTGAGAGCGGGAAAATCACCGACTTTCCCCAATTGATTGTGTAGCCCGAATAGCTACCGAACAAATCAAAGAGGTGTAGCGCCTGTGCGATCGAGTGGTAGTGCCTGGCCATGTATAACACAATGTCATCTGCATATAGAGAAATACGGTCCTCCCACTCATCACTCGGTGCCAGGCCCCAGAACGACCTATCCCTCCTAATCCAGTGTGCCAGCGGTTCCAGGGCTAATGCGAAAAGGAGGGGGGGGATAGAGGACACCCCTGCCTGGTGCCCCTTCGTAACGGAAAGGCTCTAGACACCGCCCTGTTCACTCTCACCCTCGGTTGTTCGTACAAGAGCCGAACCCAACTACAGAATACGGGACCGAATCCCAGTCTGCGGAGCACCATAAACAGATAGGGCCATTCGATACTATCAAAAGCCATTGAGGCGTCCAGCACCATCAGTGCTGTCTGGGCGGCCCCCACCTCCTCTGTCATATAGAGCACTCTGAAGAGGCGGCGTAGATTGTGTCGGGTGCTCCTACAGGGCATGAACCCGGACTGGTCCACGTGCACCAAATCCGGCAGAACCAATAGCAGCCTATCTGCCAAGGCCTTAGCCAATACCTTGGGTTCGACATTTATGAGTGAGATCGGGCGGTAGGATGAGCAGAGATCGGCTGGTTTGCCCGCCTTGTGGATCACCACAATCATGGCCTCTCTTTGGTCAGGCGGAAGCCTGCCCGCCTCCTACGCTTCTCGGTACATCCGGAGGAGCGGGTCCGTGATAATACTGGACTGTCGCTTGAAAAGCTCCACCGGGAGGCCATTGGGTCCCTGCGCCTTCCCAGACTGGAGGGAATTGAGGGCCTTTCCCATTTCTTCCACCTCGAAGTCTGCCTCCAGGCGGTCTGTTTGTTCAGCCGACAAAGTGGGGAGCGCAAAGTCCTTCAAGAATTCTGTGCACTCCTGTTCAGTGCGGGTGCAAACCGAGGTATATACCCCTTCGTAATAGGATGCAAAGGCCTCTGCTATCTCTGCACTCTTGGAGACCAGTGAGCCCGCAGGGTTACGCACCTCGGCTACCCATGAGCGCTCCCTATCTCTTCGCTTGAGCCACACCAGCAGCTTGAGAGCCTTATCCCCCACATCGTAAAGTCTGTGCTGGGTTGCGATAGAGTAGGCTCGCGCCTCACCCTCCGCTAGGGCACGAAGCTCCTTCTGTTTGAGAGCCAACTAGTGACTGGCATCCGGCGCTGGCGATACACCGGCCTCCCTCTCCATCTCCTCAATCTCCCCCTCCAGCCGGTTGGCCTGCAGGGACTCTTCTTTCTTTTTTGCCCCTATCAGGGCCTGGGCCTGTGCCCTTAGAACGGTTTTGAAGGCCTCCCAGAGCGTGATGCAAGACTCCACCGACCCCTTATTTTCCTCAAAATACCGCTGGGAGCCCTCGTGGAGCCGAGCACTAATAGTATCATCTCGGAGGCGCCACGGGTCCACCCTTGGGAAGGAGGCCCTGTTAATCAGTGGCCCTTTAATCATCACCCCCACCGGTGAATGGTCGGAAATTCCCCGGGCTAGGATGCGGGGCTCCTCAAAGTCGCCCAGCTGGGCAATATTCGTGAAAAAGTGGTCCAACCGGGAGAAGGACCCATGTCTAGCCGAAAAGAATGTGTATTGTCGCTGTGTGGGGTGATGCGTGCGCCATATGTCACTGAGCCCCAACGAAGAGATGAAGTCCCTCAACCCATACTCCCCCCCCCCGGGACTCCGCCCCTCACTCGATCGCTCCATGTTAGCGTCCATTACGGCGTTGGTGTCCCCGCCCAGCAGGAGGGTACCCCATGGGAGGCCAGTCAGGAAAGAACCCAGTCGTGTGTATGTTGAGGAGTGAAGTCCAGGCGGGACATAGCAGGATCCCAGTACTATGGTTCGTCCCTCCCACCTGCCTGCCACTGCGACCAGACACCCCGTGTCGTCTACCCAGGTGCCCGATATTATTAGGGGCAGTGCGTTGCGGATTAAGATGCCCACACCTCTGAACCCCGAGTGGGCCACCATTTTATACCCAAACCTGTCGAGGGCCCTGCATCTGTTGCTTCGCAGGTGCGTCTCCTGAAGCAGGACGACATCCGGCGCGTGTCGTTTCAAATATTGGAGCACTAACGTCCGCTTTATTTTGTTTTCCAGCCCATTGACGTTCCACGTCCAAACTGTAATGCGTGTCTGATTACCCATCGTCGACATCTGGTCTACCACTGGTTTGATCACCTATGTCCCCCAGTGACCCCTCTGGGCTAATTCGGCCTATGAAAGAACTGCATTGTTCTCGAGCATAACTCACCCCTGAAACAATAACCCCCCCCCCTCATTAACTCCCCCCTCCCTGCCTCCCTGCGTGGTGGGTACCCAACCTCCCACCCTACAAACATGCAGAGTGTCTGTCGTCCCTTCTGCCCCATTTCAAACCTGAAAAGGAAACATGGGCTTGCAGCCAGCAAAGAAGGCTATACATAAGTGACGGACGTTACACCCTGCATGATAAACATTAACTAGCAGCCTCCGGTCAACCCCCCAGGTCCTCCCCCCGCCCCAGCCGGCCGAGGTAAGTGCATGTCCCAACCAGCTTGTCCAGTGCATGTCCCCGTTGGGCATCAACGCTCCCCTACCACCTCGCAGGCCCCAGGACCTTGATATAATGCCATGTCCCCATTATCTAGGCCCACTAGGGGCACTCTCGCTGTTCTCTATACCGTGGGTGTCCTTTGGCATCGCCTCCCGTCTCGGCGAGGTCTGTCCAGGTCCGCGCAGGCTCCCACTCCTGCCCACCGACCGCCATCCCTCCAGCCAGTCACTGGCCTCCTCAGGCGACTCGAAAAAATAGGACTTACTACCATCTAGGATCTTGAGACGAGCAGGATAGAGCATCATATACTTTACACCTTGCTCCCGGAGAGCTCTCTTCACACCTTCAAAGGACTGGCGGAGGCGCTGAACGTGGAGCGTAAAGTCAGGGAAGAAACGGATGGTGGCGTTGTCCAGCTGAAGATCCCCAGCCACCCTCGACGCCTGCAGAACAGCATCTCGGTCCTTATAGTTCAGGATCCGGGCGATGATCGTGCGCGGCGGGGCCCCTGGTTTAGGTTTACCTCCAAGTGCTCGATGGGCCCGTTCAACGGAGAAAAAGTTGGAGAGTCGTTTCGGTTTCAGGTGATTAAGGATTAAGTCCTCAACGAACCAGTCCGTGGATTGCCCCTCCATTCCTTCCGGAACCCCAACTATGCGGATGTTGTTCCGCCGCGCTCGACCTTCCTGGTCCTCCAGCCGGGCCTGAATGGCAGACTGATTTCTCGTTAAAGCGGCCACTTGGTCTTCCAGTCTCTTCGTTTTAGATTGAAGACTGCCTATCCCGGTTTCCGCCGCCGTGACCTTTTCGGACATCTTGCGAAAGTCGGCCCGCAGGAGGTTGACCTCCTCCGTCACGGAGTCCAGTTTGGGTTCCACGGTGCCCCGCAGGTCTCTGATCGCGCCCATGATGTCCCTGAGCGACGGGTCTGGGTCGCCGTCTTCTGGTTCCCTTTAAGGACTGCCACCGGGGGTTCCATGCGCCTTTCCCACGGCCACCGTGTATTTATCGATGTGATTAGACTGGCCTTGCCCCGGCGGCCTTGTGCGACCCATACTGGAACGGTCCGCCGCTCCGGTGCGCGGTCGTGAGTGTCACACAAGCCCCTCTCAAACGCCCGAGAATGGGGCCCGAATCCTTCAGTGGCTGTGCGTTCCGGAAAATTCAATCACTGCAGGCCCACTCGGACCCACCCAAGGCCGCAGGGGGCCCCCGCCGCCTCGCACCTGTTGTCTTGTGTTCCTGTCCTGGGAAGTGCCCGGCTGGGGGGCTCCGCGGCCCTCTCACTGCTGTGTCCGACCCGTCTCGCCCGGGCCACTGCCCTCAGTCCATACCCCGGAGCCAGGGGACTCGGGGAAGCCGCCAGGTCCACCACTGCAGCCACCGCTCGCCGTCCGACCTGCTTTCACCGCCCTCGAGTGCAGATTCCCCAGGGATCTCGCCCCTAAGTAGCCTTCAGAGTTAGGCGCCCCCACTGCCACTGGGGGAGTCACTGGTGTCCGGTATGCAGGCTCCCTCTACCGCCGTCTTGCCTGGAAGATGCACATTAACTAGGGGGGGGGGGGGCTGTCCCGCAACTCTGAGGCCGGCCGGGCGCCACCAAACAGCCCTCCGCCAGGACCACGTGTCCCCCGCTGTCCTCCGCCGCCGCTATTCGCCTCGTTTTTTGTCGGTGAACTTGCTTTGTCTGAATGCTCTGAACTCGTCTTTAGGTTTCTGGCTAAATTCCACTTGCCGTTGTGGTTCCTGTTTGCTACAGAAAGTATCTGAGCTGGATGCAGATGTCACCAGTTCTTGTTGTCCCTACCGTTGTTTTCTGATATGTTTTCCTGACATTGTTGAATTTTCTCGCCAAAGTTGGAGTCTGCCCCTCAGCAACTCCGAGGCCGGCCGGGCGCCACCAAACAGCCCTCCGCCAGGACCACGTGTCCCCCGCTGTCCTCCGCCGCCGCTATGCGCCCCCGCTATGTGCCCCGCGGGAAGCCCGGGGGACGCCTGCTGCACTGCCCGCTATTACCGGAGCCTTAACTGGCGGGCGCCATCTTGATGCGGCGCGCGGCCGACCGGGCCGCGACAGACAAGTGCCGAGGAGCCCCCAGGTGCCGCTTGGAAGCCGCAGCGGGTCCCGCCGCCTCCCGACGGCATCCGATGCCACTGGGACCCGCTTGCGGTCAGGATAATGTCGGATTGCAGGTGTTTACAGGCTGGCTGCTAGCGCAGCTCTGCTAGTGCGTGGCCATCTTCGGTGGTCGCAAGCCACGCCCCCCATGAGTTGCATATTTGATCGTTATATTTCATGGAGACTGCTGGAATTCCGGAGGGGGAAAACATTCTTCTCTAGTCATTAACTTCAGAGGCCTCCCGTCACAACAAATGTTGCTGACACATGGGCAGGGCCCTTCCTTTGTCCCCCCCCCACCCCCAGCCAGGAAGGCTTCAATAACAGTGGGTCTCTTTTTGTAATTGGAGTGTTAAATCCTGCTTGACAGGTCTGCTGGGGTGTACATGCAACAGTGGGGGCGCACTTGAATGGAAGGGAAACGAGGATGGCAAAACATTTCTTGTGCATCCACTGAATGGTTGCTGGACAACCCTCCCTGAGTTTGTGGGTGCAGTGACAGATTGCAGTGTTACATGTGATAGACCACTAGGCTTCCCATAGTACACCAGGGCTCGAAAAATAATAATTTTTTTACTAGGCCAGCAGGCGTAGTAACTTAAATAAACTACTCAACCTAACTGTAATGTACTTGACTCATGCACTGGTTTCATCTCCATTGTCACACAGTTCACTTTACAAAATCCTCTGACTCTAGTCACAGAAAAAAAGTAAATGTAGGAAGACAAGCTGACTTTTGACCTCTGTTTCTGAAAGGGGAGAAATGTGACAAGATAAGATTTAACGGCTTCTTTATTGCTCATTCACTTTGTGCGCAAGCAGAACACCTATTGTTGGCTGGCCAGAATGGGCGAGTAGGAGCTAAAAATAGCTCGTCCTGAATAAATCTTGCTCACTATAGTGAGTAGATTTTTCGAGCCATGCAAGCCGTGCATAAAGTACCCAATTTGGCATTTTAACTTATTGTTTTCCATGTATGTCTATTACACCATGATTTCCTACTTTCTTGATAGGTTTCATGGAACCGGTCTACATCTTGATGCAAATTGCTGCTAATCGCTGTAGGGGATAATCATAAACGCATTCAAATGCATACAATGGAGCGGAGCGAATTATAGAAGTCCTTTCCACAAGCTCCGCCGCTTTCTAAAGATCATATGAGAGAACATTTTATTTTAGTTTTCATCAAGTTGGTGCAAGTTGGTAAAGGCACTTTGTCCTGCTGGCTCTGCTGCTAGTTTTTTCACCTGGAAAGAAAAAAACAGAATATTCAAGTGCTTTGACTTTGAGCCTCATGACTTAAAGAAGCGTTAATTTTTTTGTAATTGTATCTCCAGAGCACTTACTACCCCTGACGAGGCGTTAACACGCTTTTCAGCAAGTAGCATGCTACCCAGGAACCCAAAAAGGATTAGTGGTGGATTAGTTTAGTGAAATTTGAGCGGAGGACATGTGAGTTTGTTCGTTTGATTGAAAAGGATAATTTGGGGGGGGGGGAGTTAGAAGAGGGATGTCTCTAGAAAGTGTTTATTGGGAGATCATAGTAGTAAGATGAGGTTTGGAATGAGTATAAGGAGAGATGGAGGAGGGAAGAATCTCTAGAAATGGATCAGGGAGATCATAGTAGTAAAATTACTTTTCGTATGACTTTTTTAATAGAAAGGGTTTGGGATATGTCAGGAAGTTTGGCGCCCTGCTATGTTTGCGTGAAAGGTATTCGTACTGCCGTATGGCATGGTGCAGCCAGGATGGAGGAACACCCTAAACCCCTAATTGCGTGTGGGTGAGGACCCACACACTTAACAGAAAACCACGTAAGCTAGGTAAATTAGTTATTGTCACAAAAGGTCACATATATTTTCTCAATGTCTGATAATAAATGTCCACGCATTCGTTTCTTCAAGTATTTGATCTTTGATCTGTTTCGTCACATTTGGGAAGTATCCTGTGACTTCTTCAGGGCTGTATTAGGAGCGTCTGTACCAGTACAGAGGTGAACCAGTGCATGTCACCGTCTTGAAGCGCACCGCGGTAGGAATACACACTGCGAACTCACCGTACTCCGTTTGACTGGCGCTCTGATTGGGATCGCCAGCACCCTGGCGATCTGGCCCTAGAAGCGGATTTCTCAGGCAGGCTCTGCTTCAAAACACCTTAGGTCTCCGGTATTCCGGATTGGCCTTTCCTGACAACTCGCTACCCTGAGTATTCTTTTTCAATTATCTTCCGCTGCCAGCTGAGCCGGGTTGGAATTATCACCGGCGAAGCGACACCACCCGATAACGAGGCTCCTAATATAGCGCTGAAGAATTCACGGGATACTTCCCAAATGTGACGAAACAGGTGTTGGCTGGTTCGTTCATAAAGATCAAATACTTGAAGAAACTAATGCGTGGACATTTATTATCAGACATTGAGAAAATATGTGACATTTTGTGACAGTAAGTAATTTACCTAGCTTACGTGTGCCCGGGACTTTGGTTTTCTACTTTTCGGATGAGTCAAAAGATGGATAGGTGAAGGAAGACTTGAGAAGGGTTGTTTGGGAGATGATAGTATTAAAATAAGGTTTGAGGTGATTCAAGGAGGGATAGCGGAGGGGATAGTCTAGAAAGGGTTATTTTGGAGATCATAGTAGTAGAATGACGTTTGGGTTGAGTCAGAGAGTGGGGGTAGAGTATATATTTAGAGGTATAGGGTGAAATATAGGGTAGCGCATTGTAGAGAGTCAATTTCTTTTATCAGGGTTAAAGTAATATCTAGATACATACCTACACATTATCATACATAGATATATTAAGAAATACACATATCTAGATACATATAATCAAATTAAATGTTTATATACACTGGGATATGCCTTCCATTTGTGTTTGAGCATGGTGGTTATATTGGAAAGAGCCAACTCTTGAGTAACCTTCTGAAGGAAAGATAGTTAACTGTGGATCTTATGTTTGGGGGTTAATGAATTCCATAGTTTCGCTGCTTGAACAGAAATATTTGTGCCACCCATGGTTTTTGTTTCTTGTATGGTGGGATCTTGAGGCGAGGACCAATCTGGAGTCGAGGTTCCTATGTTGAATTTATTTGGTGATTTTATTCCTGATTAAAAAGCGGTTCCGTTTCATGTATAGGTTTGTGGGTGATGCAAAGCAGCTTGAATGTGGATCTTTTGGCAGCCCACAACCAATGTGGGGCCCTCAAGGCAGGGGAGACATGGGCTTGTGGCTTTACATGTAGGAGTCGTTTGGCAACAGAGTTCTGAATCCGTTGTAGTCTTTTCAAATTTGCTAAAGATGATCCATGGAAGAAGCCATTGGTGTAATCAAGTTTAGACAGTACAAGAGAGAGTGGCTTGGACTGTAACAAGGTGGCTGCAACATAAGATACTTGAGTCACAGGGTAGTTAAACGTGAAGTTTATTCCTTATACAAATAGTCCCATCCATCTTCAGTAACTGCTCTTCATTAACTCCTTTCCCCTCTCTCTCTCTCTCTCTCCTACTTTTATGTCTTCACCTGGTTCCATCACCATGGTTACCATCAAATGTTAGTTTGTACATACACCAGCATTTGAGATACCTTACACCTTCCTCCCTTAAATAACAACAAACAATGTATTACCTATATACAATGTTACATAAAATATTGGAAAGATTCAGAACTTGTAATACAAAAGGAAAATGGATCAGCCACATTATAAAATATTGGATAGATACAGAAATCCTAATAGACAAAGATGCACCAGGAACATACTTTATCCCACTCATTAGTCCTTCAAGTACAAAGGGACTTTACCTTCTGTGGTAGATTTTCTTAAGTGAAAGTTTGAAGTGGGTATCATCGCAGCACCTTCTCTAACGACATTCCCACTGACAACGACAATTCAATTGAGATTTCATATCCGGGAGTCTTCCGTCATAATAGCATTGGTCAAAACTTTGATAACTCTCAGGGACATATGGTACCCAGCCGAATCCACTCCAGCATGGTTTTCTAACCATGACCCAATCTCCAACCTTGACTTTTGTTGTTTTTACAGATTTCCTTGCATCAAACATTTTCTCACGAGCCTCTATTATCCTTATTTTCCTGGATTCCCAACTCCTATCACTTTTGAGCAAATCTGACTTGATTCCATATAATTCACCCATAGGGTGCCACCAAAGTGTAGGAATGCCTTCCCTTGAACAATTCAAAAGGAGACTTCATGTGACTGCATGAGGAGAGAGACTGTATGGTTCAGCCTTTTTAGCAATCTCCTCTTTCCGATCCAATCTACTCTACTTATCCATAGCAATAGTCTCTTTTATTGTCCGGTTAAACCGTTCCATCATGCCATTTGTTTCTGGGTGGTATAATAAACACTTCTTGTGTCTTATCCCATACTTTCCCCAAAATTCCTCCATTTCATGTGACACCAATTGTACGCCATTATCTGTAAGCGTAACATTGGGTATACCTTCCCTTCCAAACAACTCTTTCAGGAAATGTATGACCTGTTTAGTTGCAGTTCCACTAGAGGCTTTCATCTCCGCCCCCCCCGGAGTACATGTCAATTAGTACTTTCACATATGATTCGCACCCACCCACATTGTTAAAATGTAAAAACCCCAACTTCTCGCATCGTGTTGACCTATGCGTCATCCATTTTCTCTGTCCTCTTTTCCAGCCCCTGCCCCACTCCCCCTGCACAATCGTGTGTAAAGAAACCAGATTGGGGTATTGTGAAATGTGTACACACAGAAGCAGCACAAAAGAACAGCTGGCGTCTGCTCGGAGTTTCCTATCTATAGTTAAACCATGAATAGAGTGTACATAGATGGCGTATCTTGTTATGTAGCTCGAAGTTGCTTGAACACCAAGGCTGTTGGTGTTTGTATTACCTCATTGTGTGTGTATTTCTCAAGCTCTATATACACCATTGGGCTTCCCCTGTTTGTGACCTTTTCCTATAAAAACCCATGTAATCATTGCTCGGTGTGCTTCCTCCTTGAGTGCCTCTTGGTGCTCGTCGGACAGAGCCCCCACTCATGAGTGTTAATAAATTGCCTGATTCTTACTTCACTCCAGTGTTGATTCTCCTTACTTGTTTGAACCCGTGGACGAAGGGTGATCCTGCACCAGTTTGTCTGGCAGAAGGCACACTTGCACAAGTTGGCACCCAAATGTGGGGCACCATCAAAGGCCTGCAGTTGGACCGGGGAAGGAGATCGTGTCGGTGAGAAGAAACTTCACTCAGGAGATCACCACCTGAGGAGACTAGTTCTCTTGGCCAAGGTAACTTTTTTGGCTTCCCGACTCTGGTCTTCCCGGAGGCTGCTGACCTTGACTTGGGCTTCCGAACGGCTATTTGGAATTGATCATTTGATCACGGAGGATCGACAGGTGGGAGTTGAAGAGTACGAATAGGTCGGATTGTATTGGACCAGTTTTTGTTTGTTTGGTATTTGTTTGATTAACATTTGCAAATGTTAAGATTATACAGGTAATGCGAGAATTTTCTCTGTTTGTAAGCTATTGTTTATACCTTATACAACACGCCTGTTTTTAGTAAATTATGGAAGTTTTGTTATTGCTGCTGCGATAAGCAGCGCATTTTGGAAGAGTCAGCCAGCGCCCCAGAAGGTAGGCCGAATTTTAAAATGTATGCTAAAAATGGTATTTGTCCCATCATGTATAGTGCATTGTGGAACAAATATACAAAAGGGGAACCCTAATTTCAGTGGCCATTAGAGGGGACGATTGACCCTCATAAACTTGAGTACTTAGAAAAAGTATTGTTTGCTAGGAAAGTTGGACCAGCTATGTTTGACAGTTTGCGTATGTGGAGGAAGGAAGTGAAGAAGCGGCAGCTCAAGGAAGAGAAAGTGAGAAAGAAACAGGAAAGGAAGACAGTTTATCAAAAGTTTAAGGAATTAAAGGATAATGAAGGTCAGAAAAAAATAGAATGTTTAGGTCGAGAACATAGATTGACAACATCTAAAGAATGTCGTTAGGCCAACGGCGACGGCCCAGGCCCACCATGATGATGTTGACTCAGAAACTGACAGATTATTAATTGAACGACCCCCTCCCCCATACGCACCTTTGGCACACCCTCCTCCTGGACCACCAACCCCTTACTTTTCCACCTGTCCAGATTTGTCCCTTATCCCCCCCCATCCCAAGTTGACGCAACTGGACCAGCAGCTGCTCCCATACCTATCCCAGCTCCCCGAATTCTCTGCTCTGCCATACCTCAACCACGCCAAGATGTAATAAAACAGATAGTATTGAGTTGGCTAAATGATCTGGAAATGGAGGCAGGAGAAATGATACACCAGATACAAGATTTCTCTGAAGGCGAGCTCCTTTGTCTCATAAACAAACTTTCTTACTAGTTTTTGGCCCAATGGGAGATGATTACAGGGGAAAACGGTCCAGACGATGTTGGAGGCATTAATCGGCAGTGACAGGTAGGGGCCTTCCCTGTAGGAAGGGTTAATACTGCCATAGCCACAATAATGCAGCATCGCAACAAACTTTTTGCCTCTCCCCGAATAAGACCTATGAGGTAAGCTGCACCCCAGGTTATGCCCGGGAGAAGAAACACAAACAATGATGATCCTAACAGCCCCGATGCTAGAGCCCATTTCTTGTATAATTGGATTTACATGCCCTGAAAACGGATGCATATTCTCACTCTTAAAGCCTCTTTACCGGATATTCGGAAGAACCCCAGAGGTTATTATGATGAAGTACAGGCAGCTATTGACTCTTGCGTTATGACGCTAGCTGATATTGATATGTTTTTCGGTGTGATCTTACCGCCGGATATGTGATGACTCGCCCGGAAACAGGATCATGTTGCCGAGTTAGGAGGAGATTGGGCTGCAGTAATAGCGGCCGAAGCTGATAGGAAGCCTGGTAAAAAACCAGCTCAGCTCATACTGGAACTCCCTGGCAACATACTCACTTAAATAAAGATGATAATTCCCCCACGGAAGATAGATTGGACGCTCCTTACTGCTTGTAAACAAAGAAAGGACGAGTCTGTCCCTGATTTCTTTACTCGCTTTGAGGACGTTTTTCACAATTTTAGTGGCCAAGACACATCTACACCCACGGGCTCCCATTTATTTGTAGACTGATTTGTTGGAAACTTACTTTCCGAAATATCTGTTCGTTTAAAGAGGTCTGAAAGTACATGGACCTCAGTCTCACCTAAGGCCATATTGGATATAGCTCAGTATTACCAGAATCAGGTGACAGATGAGCATGACAGGAAAGAAGGTAAAATAAAGGATTTAAAGACTAAGGTTATGATGGTTCAGGCTTATGGACCCCAGAGTCGAGGCCGTGGTCAAAATCACAGACAAATGCCCCCACCAGGCCCACCTTGTAGACAGACTCCACTGGGACTGGATCAATGTGCCTATTGTAAAGAGGTAGGGCACTGGCGTTCTGAATGCCCCGTCTTAGCTTCTAGTGGGAAGGGCAGGGGACAAGCAAGTAATAATCTGTGAGATCAAGCCCCCAGACAGCCACAACAAAATTCAGGCAGAAATTCGTCAGATATTTATTTGATCAAAGGAATAATCAATATTGTTTGGATGTTTACAAACCGGATGATGCCAGGACCGGCTAGGACAGCGTAGGACAAGGCGGACCAGTTGAGATACCTGTAGATCAGTCAGGACCCTATTTAACAGCTCCCCTACTTGGGCAGGATCAGAAATTCCTAGTAGATACAGGGGCGACACGTAGCGCGATTTCTCAACAACTGGTCCCTGGGACACCCTTGTCTGGCCAGATAATTACATCAGTGGGGTTCGATGGAACCCTAACCCCAACCCTGTGTCCTGAAAAATACCCTTACAGGTTAACAATTTTAGTACTTCTGCACCCTTTTTGCTTCCCCGCATGCTCCTCATAATTTGTTGGGACTTGACCTATTGAAACATTTTCATGCTACCGTACATTGCTCCCCATCTGAGGTGAGTGTTATCTTTAGAAGAAAGACCTCACCCAAACAATGTAATATTTCCCCATGCTCGGACCTCAATTCCATTCCCCCATGTGTCTGGGCTACTACAGACACAAATGTTGGGAGAATGGACATTCCCCCAGTATATATACAGGTTTGGGAAGGTGCTCTTTTGCCACGTGTCCCGCAATACAAAATATCAAAATAAGGGGAAGATGCGCTAACGCCGATGACATGGCTATTATTTCATCTGACCCTGATCGTGCAATGTCTGCGGTTGAAAGTATTACTAAGAACTTTGAGACTCAATCAGATTTTTTATTGAATAAAGCTAAAACACAGATTGTGACAAATACATTTGTTACAGGTACGGATAACAGAATTGTAGAAAAAACGGTTTACCTAGGCATTACCATTACGGCAAAGGTGGAAGATATAGTGGATTTAAATATCATCCCTATAATGGGGAAAATTAAGAACGATCTCCAGCGATGGGATAATCTTAAATTGTCAATAGTAGGGAGATGTATTCTCATTAAAATGATCCTGGCAAAACTTTTGTATATTTTCCGTGCAATTCCTTTGGAAATTCATAATTTCATTCGTAGTCGTTAGGGAAATGTTTGGTGTGGGCCCCCGGGATTTTTTAATATTTCTACAGCTGAGAGATTTCCTGCTTAAAAAGGCTGGTGGGGCGGCTGGTTTTGGACAAGTACCTTTGATGGAATTGTTAACTAGTAGTGCAGGATCCTCAATTACACAAATATATAGATGCCTGCTGGAAGTACCAGATGATCTAGATAAACATAAGCTGAGATGGCAGGATAGGCTGGGGGTTGAGGATTCTTG
Source organism: Triturus cristatus (assembly GCF_964204655.1). Taxonomy (NCBI): domain Eukaryota; kingdom Metazoa; phylum Chordata; class Amphibia; order Caudata; family Salamandridae; genus Triturus; species Triturus cristatus. Next base: position 129,007,831 of record NC_140580.1, read on the forward strand.
TTTTATGAGCTCATTAAGACCTTACTTGATCTATATATTACACCTACGAAGATTGTTAAATGGTGTGGAACTGAGGGGACTTCTTGCTTTAGATGTGCAACCTTTGGTGTGGATTTAGTGCATATTTTTGCCACTTGTCCTTGTATAGAATCTTTAGGTCGTGAAATTTCAGGCTTTTTACAACAGGTCCTTAATGAAGATGTTCCTCTGACACCTCAGCAGATGGAAGGGACGATTTTTACAAATATATAATTTTGAAAAGGCACTTTTATGAAAGGAGAGGCAGAAAAGGCAGGATCAAAGGAAATAGGATCTGGGGCTCCCTCTCCTCCTTGATTGCGTCTTTTTTAATAAATTGAATTTTTTTATCTTAGTCCATTCTGAAAATTCTGTTACAATATGTTAGTCTCTTGTTTATGATTTATTGATTATTATGCACAGTGTATTACCTGATCTTCGCTTTTCAAATGAAATTACGGTTTTATGTTTGGATTATATGTACATGTAATTAACGCTGCAATTACACAGTTTTTAGCAAAAAATAAAAATTTAATAAAACCAAAAAAAACATAATTTACCCTGTCCTCCCTACACTTCCCACCCAGAAGAATCATGTCTTCCCCCATTCAATATTGCAAAACACCCACTGAAACAAAACATGTAAACATGGAGTTGCGCCTAGTTAGTCAACCATTATTGCCCTGATTCGTTGCTTGTTGGGATGCATCAATTCTCATCTGAGAGGATCCTCTGCTCTCTTCAGAGTCTCTTTAGAGTTGTGTTCTCTGGACTTAGTGTTATTGGTCCTGAGCAAGACCTTTGGGCCCTGCCACAGGTGCCCTGGTGTCTGCGTGGGCTTGCACCCGCTAGGCACCCATCCAGGTCTTTCCCCAGGGGACCATCGCTTATCAGGCATGGCTTGCCAGAGTTATTGCGAGGGGGTGCTCCTCCATCCAATCTGAAGCCCTGTCCAAGTGGTCAAAGGATATTGCTTTTCCCTGAAAACCGCTTTCAGTTTGGCCGGAAAAAGTAGCATATGCATCAGGCCCATGGCTCGCTTCTCTGCTTTACCTGATCGAACGATTTCTGTTGAGCCCTGACTGACCTTGTGTGATCCATAAAGATGAGGATTTTTGAGGACTCATAGGGGGTGTTGCCTTAAAATTTTCCATTGCGCAGGGCCACGTCTCTGTCCTGGCAATTGTGGAGCTGGCTGATGATGGCCTGCAGCAGACCCCCTGTGGTTGACTGTCGGGAGAGCGCGTTTTGTAAGCGTTGTCAGTGATGAAGTAGGTGGAGATCTGGTCTGCCGGCAGGAAACTAAAGAGTGGTATTTCCAGGAATTTCTGCATGTTGGTGCTTTCAACACCCTCTAGGAAGTCAACAAATCTCTGGTTGTTTGGCAGGGCGGGGGCCTCAGCATCTTCTATCCCTCCTGCCATTTCGGAGCATGTTACTTGTAGTTAGCTGACCATCTGTTGTAGTGTAATTTCTGGGTCTTCTAAGGCGGAGATATATCTCTCAGCATTTGTCACTTGGCCCCACGTGTTTTGCGGGTCCTGTTGGAGGAGTGAGACATCCTTGCTGACCTCACCAATTTTGGCCTCTAGGGTTAGTCTCTTAATTTTTTTAAAGATGTGTAAAGGGCTTTATTAACGACTGATGCCGATTTTGTAGCCTCTATAGGTATCTATGGTCCTACGGGGTCTGTGTAGTCTACGATGTGCGGCAATGGCTTGATGTATTTATCCAGCTTGTTTTGCCTTGAAGATGGTTTATACTTTGCCATCTCCAGATACTTGTCTGCGCGGGCCCGCCAGAGACTCCCCACCACTGGTGTTAAATAACAATGCTTATACTGTGGCGCTGGGCCCGCTAGGCCCTCTCAAGGAAGCGGCATGAGTTGCTCAGCACAGTTCCGGCTCCTCAAGGCAACTGGGGCTCCTGCAGGGGGTGGGGAGTGGCAGTATTTTGGCCTTCCACAGCCACCTTATCATGAACGGATAGTCTATATTGCCCTCCTTGCGCTGATTGTGGCCTACTGGCCAGGGCCAGACTGGGAACCGAAACTGGCTCTGGCAAACTGCGAGGGGGTAGGGGGTAGGGGGTGTGTGCCGCCGATCTGTTTGCTGGGGCCGGTTTCGGGCGATTTTGTTACAATGGGACAATTTTGCTGGCCCCCGGTAACAAAAAGTGCCACCCAGGTGCCAAAACCAGCCCCCACCCTGGTGGCCCACTAGGGTGTGGAGCAGTGTTCTGGTTTGCCACACAGTCCCTACCAATCCCCTGAGTTGGCTTTTTTGGTCAGTTTGATCTAAAGATGGGTAGTAAAAGAAATTCCTTCAATAAGTGAACGAAATTCGAAATCCACTATTAAGTCCGCTGGTGGAATTTTGTGTCCTAAGCATAGTATGGTGGAGAAGATTCTGCTGGTGTATGTAGCATTTCCTCCATCAATTGCAGGATTTTTCTGTTACCACCGAACACTATATAAGTTCTTCATTATAATTTAGTTGATATCCAGTATATTTTGAAGATAGCCATTTAAACATAAAAGAAACTTTTGTAAGTAATTTATTTGGGGACAATGCCCATAAAACATAAAAGGGTAATTAAAAACTACTGAATATAGCTATAAAACATGCTGAAAGGAGAGACCTTTAGGATATTTCAGATGTTTGACTTTTCCTAACTTTCCAGCATTTTAGTTAAATGTGGAATGGAAAATACCATAGTGCTCAAGGTGTCTCACATTATCAGTTGTACAGTGGCTCCCATGTTACAAATACCCATATTCTTGAACTTGTGCTTTTAGCCATTTTGCTCTTTGGAATCGGTGTATTAGACGGAAGGCTAAAGAGTGGATTTCATGTGCAATGCACTCCCGATTTTTATAACAATGGGTTGTTTTACCATGACCATGCCTCTATTTAAATACAATGGTTCAGGGTCAAGGTGCCAATTCTTAGCAAAATATACAAAGTTTTAGCCACTGATGGTTCAACTTTATCCAAGTATATCTCAAAACTAGGGGAGCACTTCCTATCAAGAGAGGCTTTAGTTTATGTGCCTATGATCCTGTCGTTTTATAGCATTACCATGCACTTATTTTTGTAAGTCTGATCTTGCTTTCAACGTCCTGGGTATAGACTCTGGGTTGGTCCAAAGATCATAATTAGCAATCTGTCATTACACGGTTCGTTCATGTTTGAACCAGGCCAATGAGCCACTTCCAGTAAGGGACAATATTTCCTGCAGCACCTTCTTATATTGCTCTAGCTTGGGTGTGCCCCATTTCCCCGGCCCAGTAAAATACAGGTTGCATCTGGACTAACCTGAAAGTATCCAGCATCTCAATGTCTAGATGTAACAGGACTATTAAGGTGCTGGAGGGTAGATTTAATAGATGATAGAGATCAAAAAGCTTCATCAAAAGCTTGCTCTGAATAGCCCCAGATCTCTGCTCCTTACAGAACAGCATTCTGGGCAATAGCTTATACGCCTCAGCAGTGGGAGAAATCAAGTGCCTGTTCATCCCCCTTACAAAGCGCAAGATTTGTCCCGCAAGTTGTATTCGGAGAACGCTACTTCTGTGTATGTCCTTTGTGCCATTTTGTTTTCTGTTATGTCAATTCCCGGGAAGGTACATTCTCTCACTAGCTCTGTGAGGGGTGTTTCAAGTGTAAAGTAGTTTTTGAAGCCCTTTGTGATGGCAAAACATCATTAGGTTTGTTTTTAATGCTTTGATAGCTTTCCCACTTTGTTTGTACAAACTCCAATACTAGGCATTCCTAGTCCTACTCTGTCTACTTCTAAGTGTGTTATGCCTACTGTTCTACTGCAGCCTTTGCCTTAGGGAATTTTTCTTAATTATTTTTATTTTATTAACTCTTTTCTTACTTCAGTCTCTTTTACTTCTTGAGTTTAACACCGTTATTCACTTGTCATTGAAGATGCTTTCAGTTTTAAATTTGAATAATGTTTAAGTTCTCAATTGCATATTTATTTAAAATATTTTGTTTTAATCCACCCTGTTTGACAGTGTAGCATATCATGGAGGTTCAAACAACTCTGAGCTCAATTTATCTTGACTTTTAACCACTTCCCACATTTCTGGCATTGTAAGTCAATTTAGGTAATGAGTATCTTCAACAAGGTACTCTTGCTCTCTTGGATCTCCTTAGTGTGTGCAGATCCACCTCTGTGTCACTTGTATCACTGGATACTGTTTTTTCGATTATTGTTGGCGGTATACGTTCGATAGACGCACTTGATCTTAATCGCCTCTTACCATTTGGCCATTCAAATCCTCATATTTATCTTTTTCTCACTCGTTCCTTCATTTGGGTTATTCAGTTGCTCTTGTGATACTCTAATGGTTTCTTCAGTGGGTATTTCCACACAAATTTGCGATATTTCACAAACTTGTACTGGTGAGTTCTTGCTGTTTTTCTCCCCTCTCTTGTTCTTCCCGATGTACTGTCAGAGGAGCTCTTTGACTTTGCTCAAAGAACACTGTATCTTCATGCGGTCGCTTTACTCTGAGTTTGTGGTGCATGCACCCAGTTGGGTATCCCAGCACATTTGACAGCAGTGTTTGTGATTTAAGATGACTTGGTAGGGGCCTTTCCACCTTGGTTCCAAACAGGACTTCCACAAATGCTTCTTCACCAAAGCCCAATCACCAGGACTAAGGTCATGGTACTGCTCCTGATGTGGATAGGCAGTGACCACTCCAACCTGGTGAGAAACTGAACGTACCACATCAGCCAGTCCTTTCCAGTAATCGAGTATCATGTCATCTGTGATCTTCACAAGTGCATTTGCAGGTACAGCAGGCAGTCTTATTGCACGTCCCATGAGGATTTTATTAGGTGATCATCCTGTTCTCCTGTCAGGAATACTTCAAAGACTCATCAGAACCAATGATAATGAGTAGTAGAAGTAGAGGCACAAAGTATGACCAATTATGACTTCAGGGCTCCATTTAATTGCTCCACTGTTTCTGAAGCCTTGGGATGATCACTACAGTGTTCCACTTGGAAAGGCACACACAGCATTCTAAGGAATTCAGTATTAAAATGAGTGCCTTTGTCTGTCTCCAAAGAAACCAGAAATCCATACCTTTGTATAAGTTCACGCAACAGCAGTTTAGCTGTCATTTTTCCGTGTTGGGTAGGCTTCCACCTATCGAGAGAAAATGCACACTATAACCAGGACATAGCTCAGCACGGTACATACAGGCATCTTGATAAAGTCCAACTGCATTCTATTTAAGGGTCCACATGACCTTCCTTTGTGACTCATAGCTACTGGTGTTCTTCCTGCATGCATCTGTTGACATTTTACACATGTGTGGCACAACTCCTCTGCTAGGACTCTGAATCGGGGATTGAACCAATTTTGCCCAAACAACTTTACCAGTTGCATCCTTTCAGAGTCGCTTTTAAAATTCCATGTTTTAGCATGTTCTCAATCGCTGGTGTTATTACTGCTACAGTCTCTGGCATTATATTATAAGGTGGGGTTCTTGGGGAAAATTGCATTCGGCTTTACTGTAATTTTGACTGGTTCTGCACCTTTGATTAGTCCAATGTCTTTTCCTGAAAAGTCCCATACAGTAAATCCAGAAGTATCTTGCACATCGGGAGGTAAATCCTCCACTGTCCTCACTGGATATAATCCTACAGCTGTTCTTTGTCGAGCCGTTTCAAATTCAACATTTTCATCACAGTCCGGTGTGCAGTAACTAATGCAATTTAACTTGTAGAAAAGATCCCTCCCTAACAGATTTACACAATTTGAATGAGTGCAAATTGATGATTCTCCTCAAATGAACCTATTTTTAAATGCAAATTCTCTGAATCAGGATTGGTTATTTGTTTGTTCGTAACACCTACAACTTGGATCTTCATTCCCGAGAGGGGTAGGTCTAGGACTTCCGCTGTTCAAACAGTGGATTGGATCGCTCCGGTGTCAATAAGAAATTACTCTTGGTGGCCATTATCGTTTCCTTCTACAGATGGGCCACTTTGATCTACCTCTAGAACAGCGCAAAGTTGGCAACCTCCCCCCTCTCCCCCCCCACCCTTTCAGGCACCTTAAATGTGAATTGTCAGTCAAAAATCTCGTTTTCCAACATGGGAACTTTTCCTTTCAAAAACGTAATCGCCTCATCATACTTATCACTGGTAAAAGTGCAGGAGTTTGCGCATATCTTGGAGGTTCAGAATATGGCCACTGTAAAGCTATTTTGTACTTAGCCCACAAATCACTCTGTACTACAATGTCAAAATATTCAGATCTGTTCTCAGAACCTGCCAGCTTGTACAGGCCACTGTGCACGATTCTCTCTCAATTTCTGAAAATTGTTCTTAAGTGTTGCAATATCACCTGCAATCCGTGGTACATGCACATATTCTCCACCTGGCATCTCCCTACCAGGAAAAGTAAATGCTTTCTCTTCATCTGGGGGTGCTGGTGGTGGTTTAATATTTGCTTCTGCTGCATCTGATGGTTTCATTTCTTGTTTCTTTGTACACTTGCTTTCTAATCTGTCAAAATCATTCTATTTGCGGATGCATTTTACCAATTCCTCAATACATAACTTCATTCTTGAAGATCACATTGTCACATTAGCTTCATCTTTGTAATGGAACACTCCACTTCATATTTTCATGCTAATTCCGTTAATTTATCATGTGAAATAGCTGCACGTCTCATTATTTCTTTACTCAAATATATCAGTTCATTTTCCTAATAATTTTCCACATGGGGAATATCTAAACATCTCCTAATCCTTTCTTCTAATTCCACCTTTAATTTTGAAACACCTAATGGTCTTGCTCTTTTCTTTGCTAGTATAGGATCTCTCGGCACCTCAGTCTTTTTATTGTCTGTGGTTTCTTCAAACCCTGATGGAAAAATTCCACCCTCAAATGGTGAGGTCTCACTTTTGGCAACTGGTGTCGTAAAAACAATCCTTCCTTCCTTCTCTCAATGTTTGAACATTTTGCAGTGGTATCTACGCAACAGTATGTGAATTCTGCGATGTCCGCATGAACCCTGTCGCAGCTTCGCCTCCTACAGCACCTTGAGCTACGTTATTTGGGACAATATGGATCGGTGCAGTTGCAACTGCCACTACCAATGTCCATGTTGAGACCACTTGTGACACTGGCGCAGGAACAGTCAAAATTGAGACAGTAAAACCTGGAATTATTACAGCATGAGCCACTTCAGCAGGTATATTTGCAATTTGAAGTGCTGGAAATGATCGCTTGTTCTGAATTACATTCGGGTCAACAGGGCCTGAAGCCCCTGTAGCACTAGAAGCTATATCACTATCAGTATTTGTTGTAGGTGCCACATGTGGTGGAACTGAAGCCAATAAAGCATCCAGAACATCATCCACGAATCGCTATCAGTGTCCGTTTTCTTTGCAGCTTCTTCATCATTTGTTTCCAATTTCTTTTAGTCTTTTCTGTGGTCACGACAGGGTACATTCTAGCTTCCTCGATTATACATTTTCTCCACCTTTGCTATTCTTTGTCCTATTGAGCATCTGCATAATTTCGCTTACGTCTTTGTCCTGTTCTGATATTTCTCTTTATCACGTGCTGCTGTCTCCCAAGCATTACATGCTTCTTAATGTGAGGGTCTAGGAGGTGGTTTCATATTGTATAATTTCTCCTTTAAATGTTCAATAACCTCTAAATCAAATGTACCATTTTGTGGAAATATAAATGAACTCTAATTTTCAGTAATCTTGCACCATTGACAAAGCCACAAACCTGCATGAAACCGTACATTTGTCGTCATGTAACAAACTGGCCTACCTTCTGGTGACGAATATTCACTTTCTTGAACTATATCACCTCTAATCCAATCTCCAAGGGTTATGAAACATTTCATTTTTGCAATAATTCAACAAATGATGTGCAATGATTAAGTTCAAATTTCGGGGTTTTGATTCTGGTTCTAATTCCGTATACTTCAATCTTTCTCCAATCATGTCACAGCTTAATATTTGAGTTCTTATCAACCAGTCTCAGCAAGGCACTTCACAACAGCTGTTTTATCCCAGCATGGCACTCTGTCGTCATTAACCAATAACAGCTCGACTCTAATGCCAGCTGACCAATCTCAGCATGGCACCCTATGACGTACTCCTGACTCCTTTCATCGGTTCACCTTCCTTTTCAACTTTCTCGTACACAAATTCTACAACTCTAAGCATGATAAACAATTAACTTTTGTCTGCTCCACTTAAGAAATTCCAAATCATTCATTTATACAAAAATTATCGGAAGTAAGGTTTTAACACCCTCCGACTTCCCTAATCTTACACATACGCAAATGAAATCTTGACCAGCGGGAAATTACTCCAACTATGTAGTTTCTCCTTTTGGCAATAGGCTCCACTAACCCCAATCAATATTAGTACAATCACATCATTGTTATAGTCCCTATCTCAATTGTGCAATTCGAAGATATCTTACAATTGTGCACCACAAATAACACCACAGTTTGAACTGCTTATCTATTCTGGGATCTTGTACTACTTCGAGTCCGATAACTACTTCAACTACTTCAACTGCTCAACAATTTACGCTTACACACTACTATTCCCAAGCACAACAAAACAACACGACCAAATCTCAACAAAGACCATAGCAACACATAAGCTTATTGATACTCCCACTACTGCAACCACCTTCGAAACCGCAACGCCGTCAATCTTAAAGCTTCGGCTTTGGTCTTAAGGACATGGGCATTTCTCAACTAGGACTAATTATTTCAGATCCTCTCTCGTGACATAAACTATACTCTGCTACCACTGTTGGAGCACATGGTTTCACTGTCACTTACCAGTCATGAACCCTGCGTACAGGTTGATGGATCTTTGATGTCGACAGAAATGTGAGGAGGGGAAGTCAGTATAAAACAATATCAGTTATTTCTTTTAGTTCAGTCAAAAGAGTTACGTTGAGCTAAAGGGTTTCATTTTCAAATATTTTAGTTTCTCATTCTTTAAAATTTTATTTTCTAAATCTCATTATCAAAGATTAATATCAATCAATTATTTGGTAATAACGTAAATCAATATAGCAAATCAATAAGGAATTGATACAATAAAAATGCAACAAGTGTGTTCCATAAATAAACTTCCGTATTCTAAATAAATCGGTATTAATGCAAGAAGGATTAAAGGTGTCAGCTCAGATACCCATGAATGTTCCCGATAGAGAATCAAGCATAAAGCATTAGCATAATACGCTGGATAGTATCCTCAGCTCTAATAGCAAATCAGGAAGTGAGACTTCTCGTAAGGAGATGTCCAAGACAACCCAGTAAAGAGTATCCTCTTGAAGAGTCTGGGACAGGGGACTCTCTAGTCTAAGATCACACACTAATTAAATGCACATTTACTTTGTTGCAACAAATATATTCTTTCTTCTTCTTGTTGACTAATTGGATTTCAGCACACTCCTGGAAACAGGCTTACCTCATATTCTCACCAGAGTTTAATTGTCTTTTAAGCATGTGTATGTGAATCATCCTCCCTGTCGTCTACATCATTTGTAAAGAGAACTGTACTATCAGTCGTCTAATACAACAAATGTCTGATAATTAGTTTATAAACAGTAGCTTTCAAAATTACAACGTCTGCAGCAAAGAGAAGAAAAACATCTTGCACAACGGTTGTGAAGCCTGAAAAAACAAGCTTTTCGGTATTCACAGGGTCTGTGGTTACGTCAAATTAATAAACTATACTTCATTTCTATGCAACATGCCAATAGTTTTGAAGTATTAATGACTACTACAATTTTTGCACTTAACACTTCATTTTTAAAGATAAAACTCTGCACATTATATTTTAATAAAGAATTTAACAAATAAGTAACTTCTCGTCAGCAACCGGGACCAACTTGGTTGATGTATCTGACCCACTTTCCATCACAGCCAGCCTGAAATTGTGCCTAGGTAACTGTCTACCGGCCCATAATATTATCGCTCTGTGCTTTTTGGTGTTATTGTCCTTGAAATCTTTAAAAATTCATATCTCCGGTTCTCTTTATTGGGTTTTTGTCATTTTGGTGTCATTTTGTTTATTACACTTTACTCTATTTCTAATTCGGTTAGGGATTTTTATTCGGCATTTTGACTTTGTTACTATTTGCTGCTGCAGGAATACTTTTCACATTGCCCTAAGTTAGGCTGGTCTGCTCTGTGAAATAGCTACCGAGTGATTGAGCTCAGGTTAATTTAGTGATTATTCCTTGAGGTGGATAGTCAACTACCCCAAATACAATTTCTTACAGTACCTTTCCGCAATGTCGAGGTGTTGGGGAGATGGGCACGTGGACTAAATTCCTCTTCGACGTTGGCAGCCACCCAATCGTCACTTGTAGCCCTGGCCATGCATCCTGTCTGGCATCCCAAAGAGTTGAGTACTGATAAACTGGTCCTGCACTTATAATGTATTTTTTGTTGCATGTAAAAGGAGGTTCCCATGTTTGTCATTGCCTTTGCAAATAACGTCACACCCTTAAGTCGTGCACATAAGAATGAAGCTTTGTAGGGAGGGCTGCGGCTGCCTCAGGAAGAGAAAGAGTAACCCAACTAGTTGGAAAACAGATCAAGAACCCTTACCATGTTATGTTTCATCATTAATGCCTTTGGTTGCCGGATTTTAATATCGAGCCTTTAAGCATTCACATGCGTTTTCTTAGTGGTGCTTCTCTGTACATCCCTTTATACCACCCCCACCACCTGTGGGTCTGAGTGCGCTAACACATTTAATATGCTTTTTGGATTAATGTGCATCAAATTCACTCCTCTTAAAGCTGTACTGTAGGAAAGTAGGAGCTGCTTTTATGGACTTTGGCTAGTCTGACTGGGATCCTGCTAATCAGGACCCCAGTCTCTCTGCTTTCTCCCTTAAATTGTTCTGTTCAGTACTTGGGTACATCCCAGATTGGTTACTGAGGTACTCTTATTAGTCCCTAGTATATGGTACCAAGGTACCCATGGCATAGGTACCCCAGAGGTCCCCCATGGGCTGACGCATGTATTATGCCACCCATGGGAGACCATTCAAACTGTAACTATAGGCCTGCCATTGCAGCCTGTGTAAGCTGATGCTAGCACCACTTACGAAAGATATAGGTTTCCTATATCTAGGGTCACTGCACTTAAAACCTATAAGTCACTCCTATAGCAGGCCTTTGCAATCCTAAAGGCAGGGTGCTTGGTTCGAAGTGTGAGGGTGCCCCTGCATGAGCAGGATACCCCTACAGCCTACGGAGTCCATTCTCCTGGGTTGTAAGTGAAACAGCCATATACCATACAAGGGGGCACCGCGTAATTACGCGACAACCCTCTTGAAACTGGCTGCAACGATTCCTATCATGTTTGGTATCAAACATGTTGGAATCATACCCCCACACCGTAAACGGTGTGAGGTATGATTCCAAGCACCAGAACACCTCTGTTAGGCTCTCAGTGCTCTCGGCACCAGTCTTCTAAACCCGGACAGCACAACATGGTTGCTTCCGACCAGAGACCCGATTCTGCCCTCCTGCTGCTGAGCCAGGCTCGAGCAGGCGAAAGGCAGAACAATAGGTATCCTGTCACAGGGAGTTGTGACCACTTCCCAGACAGGATTTAGTGTATTGGGGCCAGGTGGGTGTCCTTGCCAGCGCCACTCAGTCTGCATGACGGGCACATTTAGTGCCTCCTTGCATAGTCCAGTTAAAACCAGCTCTGGGAGCCGCTGGCTCTTCCTCTGGCGCGAAATCGGACAAAGGATATGGGAGTATCCTCCCCACTGTACACTTCCTCCCTTGGGAGGGAACCTTAAATCGTCCAAACCCTTTCCCTAGTGTACTTAAGGGCATAACTTTGGGTAGGTCACGAGATTCGTCATGGAACACGATTCAATTCAGACACCACTTCAACTTCTACCATCTGGGCACTCTGGACTTCGCTGGACTACGCTTGGGCTCGACTTTGTCCCCCTTTCAGTCTGCTGCATCGCCTGTGTACCATACAGGAACTTTCCAAGGCCTGTGGGCACCAAAGACACCTGAAGAAATCTCCCTTGGAGAGGAGGAGTCTCTTCCCTGCATCTGATTGTAACGCAACAAAGCTGACCGGTCTGCTGATCCTGAACTCCCAGGGACTCAGAAAGGCTCGGCAACACAGGTGGGGGTTCTCCACATCTCTCGAGGCCTGCGTGGCCCTCTCACCACCAAGTTTGAGGCCAGTATCCCCCATAGGAGCTGCAGTAACCGAACCCCTGTGCACTGCGTCGACTTGCCGTTGCAAAGACTCGTTGGCTACCTTCCACCAAGTTCTTCGGGCTCCAAGTAACCCCAGCCTCGAGCATCTCCAGTGACGAGAATCTTCGTCTGCATTGTTTGTATCGTGGCCTGCATCTTTTGGTGGGACGCTTAAGGTCCTCTCTGGACACCAGTGCCTCCGTCCTGTGGGTCCATTTGAGGGTCATCTTTGTTTCTTTTGGGCTCATGATTGCTTGGGGCCTGCCCTGACTCCCATGCTTGTGGTGAGTCCACTGAGCCTTGCTGATCCTGACATTGCACCTTCTTCGACATCCATGTTGTTTGCAGTTGCCAAGGCTTGTTGGTGCATCAGATGGACACCGACCCATCAGCTCTCGACATCCGACGTGGGACAGCTCGTGCACAGCTCCTAGTCTTCATCTGTGTCGCCTGGTCCTCACCGCTGCAGAGTCAAGGTCACTGTCGACTCTCCTGCAACACTCAACATTGGTGGGCATTAGTCTTCAGGTCTCCAGATCAATCTTGTGTGACATAGACACCGTCCCCTCTGCTTGCAGGTACCTAACAGCTAGAATTCACCTTCGGATTCCACCGGACACTTTCTCCTTCTCCAGCAGTGACACTTTCCTGAAGTCCTCCATTGGTTTCGACGGCGGTTTCTGACACTACTTAACACCTGTGCACCCATCTTCCCTGGTGTAGGTAATGTGGGTGCTAGGGTATCCACAGGTGGGGTGTCGCTCCAACCTTCTGTCTTCCACTGGAAAGGTCCTTTTTCTTTAAAATTGCAACCACGACTTGCACGTTGATTTGTACAGAGAATGCAGTCCTGTTCCCACACTGCACACTATCTCCGTGGGGTTCCTAGTCACTCACCTTTTGGTGGTTCCTTGGGGGCCTGGCACATCTACATCCTCTAGACATTGTCTTGACACAAGTCGTGGTTCTTATACCACTTTCTTAATATATGGTTTGGTCTCTCCCTGGGGTTCACTGTGTATTTTGTGCTATTTATGTGATTTGTATGCAAAGTATTGTGTGCATTGTGCATATCTCTGGGTAGGAGATATCTAAACATGTTAGTGATTATTATATAATAAATATATATTTTTATAAATACCTTGTGTGGTTCTTTTTCATTTAATCGATACCTAGAAGATTGCATTCTGGTAAAACAAGCTGCTTTACACTTCTTCTGGACTAAGCCTGAAGGCTGCTCTCCACAGCTACCACTTAGAGAGCTTTTTAAGGTTGTCTTAGACCTCCTAATTCACCATAAGGGTTTTCTGGAATTATGCAGTCTGTCAACTTACATAAGTGTATCGTATACCAGGCTAGCCACTCACATGCACAGCTTACAATCTTCATTTCCATATATTTTCCAGTCTTTCAAGGGAGCAGGAGAGTTTTACTCTAAACCGTAACTCTTTCAGAACAGTTTGGTCAGTTGTTGTGGCAATGGTAAAATCAAAGGAGGCGAGGGAAGCCAGCATTTTGTGCATTTTAAGATTTTATCCCTGTACTTAATGTGTTGCTCTATATGACCATTGAGGTGCATCTTCGACACATGGCTCATGTAGCCAATACCAATTTATTGAAAGTTTCTTTTCAAGCTTCATGGAAACATTTGATAAGGGTAAATGGAATGTGCCAAATGTGTGGGTAGTGAAGGGCACCCACTTTTAGTGTGGGTATAGTCGATCTTGATGATACGCCAAAACCTCAGGTGATTGGACTGCATTCGCAGATGCACTGGAAGGCCGTCCAGAGGGATGTTTGAATTTAAAAGACCTGCTACCAGGTCAAAATTATTGCATTCTTCTTTTCCGTCCTGTGATGCAGCAGTGTAGGGGTGGACGAGGCCTTGAATGTGTAGAGGGGTCCTTGTGAGTGGAGTAACGCTGTCCCCACTCTACTCTTTCACATGCAAAACTGTCATACAACTGATTTATTCCCAGCCCACACAACCTTGCGATGTGATCCTGCCAAGTGACTGACTGCCAAGCCCTACAGTCTTTGTCATTCCTTTGACTTGTGACAGAATCTGAACGAGTCCTAGCCGCCTTTCAGAGGCATGTGACTGAGCCTTACCTAATACTACCGGTCTTTTACAGGCGATGCCAACATGTGACGAATGTTTCCTCAACCCTGCCTGCCACCCCTGCTCCCACTGTACCTCTCTCTCTTAAGTGATACTTACCTCTGACTGCAGTGTTTGCCAATTGTCAGGAGACATTGTCAGTCTGGTATTTTTAGCTAGCAACGCCGTACCTTCTGCAGCTTGTATTTTTTCAATTGAAAAAGTATACACTCAAGTCTCAAAATGCGAATTTGGCTAAAGGACTGGTTGCGGTTAGTACACATCACATGGCACCACCTATCAAATTTGTCTGATAGGTGCTCTGCAGCCCCACCTTCAGATGCGGAATAGGAAGGGGCAGTCCTACATGCAATAACACAGATGGTAATACATGTCAGACAAACATTGCTGAAGTAATGAATGCATGGATTATTGGCATTACACACCAATGAGAACTTGAGCATTTCTGTCCACACTTTCATCCATTCACAGCACATAGGGTAGATCATTCGCTAGTACGCGAGAACGAGGTCAGGGACAGCTGGCTTTCAAAGCACTGAGGCAGACCCCCCTCTCATGATTCGGCTCGCCACATTTGCATGACTTCCTTGGCCTCAGCTCTTCAATGGTCTTGCAAAGGCCTTGTTCTTCTTAGGTGCAAGTTCCGACTAGCTGTTTTCCATCATGTTTCAAATCTTTGAGGCAAACAATAATGCATCGCCAATCGGCATGAACCCTGTACCTCAGAGCAAGCCACGTTGCCTCAGCTTTCTTTGTCAGTCTCCACTGTTCACATATAGTTTTCTCCAACTCACACGTCCAGACTTCAAAAAATATATATATTTCTCCCGTTCTGAACAGGATTCGGTAGACCCATTCACAGCCATTGTTTTAGTTTTATGAAACTTTGTCATGTTAAGCACAACAAAATGTTAATAGAGACACTTTGGTTTTGAAATCTTCACACTGTTGCTTTTGTTGGCTCCATCGTCTTTTTTTTTTTTTTAAAGAATATTTAATTTTGTTTTCGGGTGGGTTTTAAAAAAAAGCAGTTACAATGGAAAATTACAGTATTGATGATGAATTCTCGGAAGGGAGCAGTACTTTAGTAATCTGACAATCCTAGAAAACTACATTGTGAACTTCATTTTGCACATAACCAGTAGCAGCTTTGAAGTCTGTGCGCGCTGCATACAGAAGGGAATGTCTGATTCGCAAATCACTTTCACCATTTGTACAAAACTCTATTCACTTTGGCTTTTCTTTCTACTCCTGTTTGCAGAGTTCGGAGTTCATTTGGCGGAGTTGACTGTCGACCCACAGGGAGCACTTGCCATTCTACAAGTGAGTCCGAGTATTATTACATGTATATATTTACTTCACCTCCATCTGTGCGTGTTCATCACATCTCTAAATACAAATTACTCGTGGAGAGGTAATGTGCTCACGACCCAAGCTTTTACAGTACATCAGTGTAATGTCAATCAACAATTCAGGTGCATTAATGATGCGCTAATCTTACACCTTCCCGTACAAATTTGTTGCATAGCATCAACTACCCCCCCGCCCCCTTATCTAACATTTGCAAAACCCCCATCCAGCGATCATAGGGCAGTACATGATTATAGTATACAAATAGCATTACATTCCGTAGTATACGGGGTCATTAGGGTATACGATATGCAGACATCACAATTACTGCTTAAACTAGGAGGGTAGTTTAGCCTCCTACCACTATGGCAGGTACCCAAAAACTCACCCGTCCCACTATCCAGCATCACTACTCATTTGCCACAATTTCACTGCAATTCGACAATGCCTCAGATTCTGCCTGTGAGGACCACGAGCGGGCTCTAGGACTGTCCTCCTTCCTGGTTCCCCACCCCCTCCCTGACCCTCTCCCTGAACTGTCTCGTTCCCCAGGAGAAAGACAGTCAGGGGTCCCCAGATGTCTTTCGGCCGCGATTTTATGGGTAATATTTCGGCATAATAATACATGTGATCTTGCCACGTGGACATCGTATTTATCCATTCCTTGAACTTAGGAGCGCTCCCCCGTCCCCATTTGCATGCTACCTTACGTTTCGCTAGGAGCAAACCCATTGTCAAATATTTCCTATGCACTGTTTTTATGTCCTGAGTGAGCCCTAGAAGAGCCATGAGCGGGTTCGGGGATATTTGAGCACCTATCATTTTGGACATCCCGTCAAAAACCTGTGTCCAGTAGGCAGCCACCTGAGGGCAGCTCCACACTAAATGTATGAAACCTGCTCCTTCCCTTCCACATCTTGCACAGTTGTCATGTTCCCGTAGTAGCAGTTTGTGCAGTTTGACCGGAGTATGGTATAATCTATGCAGAAATTTTAAGTGTATGAGGCGTAGCCTACTATTGCCTGTGACCTCCTCCGTCTGCTTGCAACTAAATTCCCATAGCTCGTCTGTCAGTGGTATATCTAGGTCGTTGTCCCATTCCCGTCTGGCCCGTGGAGTTTGGGGAGGTGGCGCTTTCTGTATGTGTTTATACAAGAGTGATGTGACCTGTCGTGGGGCTTCCGCCTGTAATAAGTCATGTAGGGGTGCACATATATCTGGCTCTTCGGGAAATGCAGGGGTTACCGCTTTTACGCTTTGCCTAAGTCGAATATACATAAAGGTGTCCATGGTTGTGGGCACGTGTGCCAAAGAATTGTGCCCTTGAGCGAAATTGTCCCCCGATATATAGATCCCCCCCCCAGGTGGTGTAATGCAGACCATCAAGCAGTTTGCGGCATATCCCCTCATTTGTGACTTGCAATAAGGGATTACGTAGCAGGAGCATCATAGGGGAATACATCATGGGGGCTCCTAACCTGCGCGCAATCTGTCTCCACGCAGCGAGAGTACAGTCCACCGTGGAGGGGTCTCGCTCTCGCTCCTTCGCCCTAGTAAAGAGGTAGCCCTCTGGAGGCATCGGCGACATATAGCCGTCTTCCACCACCAGATGAGGCATGAAGGGAGGCGGGTGAACCCAGTAAACTGCAAAATGTGCCTGCGCATAATAGTAATAGTACTCAAAATTGGGAACATCGTATCCCCCCTGTTGGTACGGCAACATCAATGTGGTTAGGCTGAGCCGCGCCTGTTTCCCGCCCCATATAAGTCTTATAAGTTGTGTCTTAAGTGTGTTAAAGAAGGACCTCCTGGGATGGTATGGGATGTTGATTAAGAGATTCAGGCATTTAGGCATTTAGGTAGTAGAATAATCTTAATAAGGGATATCCTCCCTGCCATTGACAGTGGTAGTCGTATCCATTTGGTGATGTTGTCTTGTCAATATCTACGCCATAATTCGCACGCATCCCTAGTTTTATGTACCCCTAGGTATTTTAACTCGTCACTCTCCCAAACCAGGGGATAATTCAATTGTGTGGTAGGGTTTTGTGCGTGAGGGGGAATACTGCAGATTTAGTCCAATTTATTTGTATTCCAGAAATGGCGCTGAATTTGGTTATCTCCCTCAACACAGGATTAAGATTCTCTTGAGGCTATTTGATATACAGGGTCATATCGTCCGCATAGAGGGAGATAAGCAATTGTCTAGCAGGATAAATCAGGGATCTCTCATTGTGATGCTGTCGTAGCTTTGCTGCCAAGGGCTCGATGGCCAAAGCAAATAAAATTGGAGATAGCGGACATCCCTGCTTCGTGCCTCTGGAAACGGTAAAGTGAGAAGAACGTGCACCATTCAGCAGGACTGTGGCTATCGGCCGCGTGTACAGCAGTTTAACCGAGTTCAAGAGGGTAAAGGGCATCCCCATGTAACTCAGATTTCCCATCAGGTAATCCCACTCCACTGAATGAAACGCCTTGGTGACGTCAAAAACCGCCACCGCTGAGCAATTGGGATCTATGTCTTGCAGTACTGCTAAAAGTGTTCTAAGGTTGTGGGATGTGGCATGATTTGGGATGAATCCCGCCTGATCCGGCAACACCAATCTTTTCATCGAAAAACTGAGGCGGATCGCTAAAACCTTTGCTAGGATTTTAGTATCACAATTCAGTAAAGATAGGGGTCGGTATGATTCACAGTGTAGCGGGGATTTGCCGGGTTTTAGTAGCGCGGTTATTTGAGCCTCCCGCATGGTTCTCGGTAGGCTGCCCCCCTCTAACGCCGCATAGAACACTTCTTTCAAGATGGGTGCTAAAATTGGTGCGTAGGCTTTATAAAATTCTATTGGCAGGCCGTCTGAGCCCGGGGCTCGCCCTGATTTCATATGCATTATTGCCTCAGTAATCTCGTCCACCTCCAATTCCAAATTCAGAAATTTTTGTTGATTAGGTCCTAACCATGCCAATGCTGTGTCCTCTAAGTATTGTGGCAAATCGATCGGGGTGCCAGTGTTTTATATTACTCCCTGAACGTATTGAGTTGATCAGAGAGGTTTCTATATATGGTCCCCTGTGCATCTTGTATCTCGGCGACAAAGTATGAGAAATTGGGGGAGGGGGGGGGGGTCTAATCATGCGTGCTAAAACCTTCCCCGGACGATCACCTTCACCATAAACCCTGGCCAGGTATGGTTTCCCTCAGAAGTTACTTTCCCTGCTCGTGGTTTCCTCGTATTCTGTGAGTGTTTCCCGTATTTTAGCTCTATGTGCCTCATCATTCGGGTGTGCCTGAAGCTCTGTTTCTAGCGCTTTAAGTTCCTCTTCCAGGCTATGCAGGTCCCTGCGTAGAGTTTTGAGTATGCCCCCACCCTTTGAGATACACCATCCCCTGGCCGTGACCTTAAATGCCTCCCAGACAGCAGTGAGGCTGGAAACAGACTGCACATTCCGTTAAAAAAATTCCTTAATTTCCCGCTCAATTTCCGTCCTAAAAACTGTGTCTTGGAGATGCAGGGGATTGAGACGCTAACTGTTATACGGGGTGTGGCTTATCGGAGGCTGCAGCTCCATCACCACGGGGGAATGATCTGAATATGTGTGAGCCACATGGGTTACGTGAACTAGCCAATGCGCCATCCCGACTGATAACATAAGTGGTACCTATTGTTTGGATTTTGCTCCATAGTAAAAGCAAAGTATGTGGATCGTCAGTATTAGGTCCGTAATAATTCGCGAATGTCACGTCATATGAGTTTAGCCTCCCCCATACCAGGCAGTACCTCCCGTTAGTATCAGCTTCTGACCCACTGGGCATGAACCTCACTCCTCGTTTGAAAATGGCCACTCCCCGAGAGTAATCGGAGTACAATGCAAAATAACGATATGAGGCCCATTTCGCAGCGAATTGAGGTACGAGTTCCGCATTCAAGTGTGTTTCTTGCAGCAGTGCGACTGCGATGCCATGTCTAAGTAGCCTCGTACCTGCCTCTTTTTCCTAGGGTTATTCAGACCCCGTATATTCCATGATCATACATTTAGATTGTTAATATCCCGTGTGATGTCTGTCATGCTTTCGTCTATCGTGACTGCGACTGAATACTATATTGCCCCTGCTAACCAACTGGGTAGATAACAACATTGCATCAAACATAAAACACCCTCCCCCCACCCACTCCGGCATCCCCAACTCGCCGGGCATACGTACCCTCCCTACTGTTAAGAACCTTCAGTCCAACCAATACTGTCCCTCCTTGTAGGAGATTTGGGGGAACACCCTCGTGGGAGAGTCACTAGGGGCTCACGCCGTACCCACTCTCCTCCACTGTTGCACCTACCCGCTACACCGCTGCATCAGCGGGCAGCCATGGCAGGAGGGAGGTGAGAGTCCGGGCGGAACAGATAATAATGATATATAAACTTCAATACATCACCAATGTAGGCCAGTTCCTCGGATTCAGATCACCAATGCTGATCACGCGTGTTTCGGTAGCAGTTGCTAGTCTTAGTCTGGATTTGATAGGGGAGACTGGGATCTGGAGTGTTCTTGCCTGCCCGTTCCGGCAGATGCAGCTCGACGATTCCGTTTGAGGTAGTCCTCTGCTTGTTGTGGGTTTTGGAAGAAATGTTGCCTCCCCTGGAGTGTTACCTTTAGTTTCGCTGGGTACATCATAGCGTAGGGAATCAATTGCGCCTGTAGTTTATTCTTCACAGCAGTGAATTTGCGCCTTGCATCTTGCACGGTTTGCGTGAAGTCTGGAAAGAACGATAGTATGGTGTTTTCATAGTGGACTTGTTTCTTCTCTCGAGCAAGGCGAAACACCGTGTCTGTCACTGTAGTTTAAAAAACGTGCTATCACTGGGTGAGGTGGTACTCCAGGGGGTGGGCGGACAGCCAGGGATCTGTGCGCTCTCTCCACCGTGAGGTGGGCAGAGAAGGAGTCTCGACCGAACAGCTCCACGACCAATTTTACAATGAAGTCTTCCATGCGACCCGTATTGGTCGATTCCGCCAAGCCCAGGATGCGCACATTGTTTCTTCTGGATCGGGCTTCTAAATCCTCGTTCTTATCTGCAATTATTTTGAGCAATTTATCCATCTGCGAAACATGTTCTTTGTTTGCCGTGGCGCCATCCTCCAGGTCAGACACTCTATCTGCTTCTTTGAGACGTTGTTCATGGTGGTCTAGTTTATTAACAACTGAGTACATACGTGTATTCATGGTATCTATTTTCTCAGCGATGGTTGTGAGGCTTTGTTTCATGCCAAGTAGGAGCGCCTTCCAATCTTTCTCCTGAGTGTCCATGCTATCCGAGTCTGCGTGATCCGCCGAGCTGGACCTGGGTGTTTTGCGTGTTTCAAATGGCAGATTTGTCTGCTTGGTATTGGTACGCCCCATGCCGAGACTTAACGGGGCGCCCTCGGGCGTAGTGTCGGTATATACCGTCACTCCCTAGACGTCGAGATGTATCTGGAGGCTGCCCCAGTAAGTCCTTCCCAAGAGCGCCCAGGACGTAAGCCTGTCAGAGCGGCACAGGTGTTCGGCGTGTTGGGCCCACTGTTCCCTCCAACCCCCACAACTGTAATGCTGAGCTGTCCGTCCCCCTTACTATTCCGGGCATCGGCCCAACCTTCTCTTTGTGCCCGCTCCTCGCATGTGCTGGTGGTGCTATGAGGCGGTATGTCACAGTGTGAATCGTTGGCAATGCAGGGAGCCACCACTAGATGCGCCGGAGATAGTCAGGAGTGCCGCACCGCCCCCCGCAGTCAGCCGCCAACGGTGCCAGAGGGACTCCGCACCTCACTCAAAATGGCCATCACGCAGCGTATTCTTTATGGGTATTTGCAGGATGCTGCACACGATCACAGAAGGGAGAGGTTCCGCTGGGTCCCCGCCGCACACAGTTATGCTTGGGTAGGTCACCCGCCAGCGTCTACTATTGCAGTATCTTGTGCTGGTTCCCGTGGCGCCCGTCAGTCAAAATGGCGGCTGACTCCCCCCCCTCCCCCCCGGGCTATGGCAGCTACACCTGATCATGGGACGGTGAAGGTCTCCCGGGCCAGGCGCTATACTGCGCAGTGTCCTTAGGCAGGGGATCCGGCAGAGGCACCCGCCTGGGAGGAGCACAGTGCTATTACGGCATACAGTAGTATGACGGGCCGGCAAACCACACCCGCCCTGGGCTCGCCTAGCCGTCACAGCCGTCTTCCCACACAAGGCCGGAGGGGCAGCCGTCCGTAGGGACCGTCATCAGTCTGCCATTTCGTCGCGATCGGTCTCCTTCGTCCAGAAACGGCACCGCCGTGATCAGTGGCGATTCCGGTCTTCTGTGATGTAGAAAACAGAGCTTAGTTTTAGCCAAGGATGGGGCTTAAGGATATTGTTCCGCTCGGCAGGGCAGGAGCCTCACTGGTGTGCGGCCATCTTGGTCGCGCGCCACCTAGCGCCCCCCCCCCCCCCCGATCCTATGAGAGTTAACCTGTCATTCTGAAGGCTGCGCAAGCCAACAAATACTCGGAGAGAGCCCACCAGAGCCGAGCAAAGGGTAACTTCTGGCTCTATGAGCCTGTGCATGAGATCAGCCTTAAAACTATTTGGCATGTAACAAAGCTTTCCAGAATATGATGAAGTGGGCATCCTGCGTCCTAAACCACCAGAGGCCTTGAAAGCCTGTTGATATCTTGGACAGTCGGGAAGGTTAAGGCTCTCTTTGGTCTTATTCATTTTCGAAGTATTCATGGAGATCCTCGCTTTCTTGTCATTGCGTAGGAATTCAGAAATGTGTTTGTCCACGGTTTTAAAAAAGGAGGGGGGAAGGAACGTCTGGGAGCATACTGGAAAATAAATTAACCAGTGGAGCTGTTGTCATTTTGACAGTTTCGGCCCAACTCCACCAGGTAACAAGTTTGGGAGACCAAGCGTTCAACTTTTAAAAAAAATTTTGGTCAGTGTTTTATTGTCATTAATGGTGATTGAGTTTTTCACGTCTCTACCAAACCAGATACCTACATATTTAAGGGCTTCTGGCTGCCATTTCAAACTCAAATAGTCTATCACTGAGGAAGTACAGTGGATATTTAGTGGTAAGACCTCGGTTTTGTCCCTGTTAAGGGAGCAGCCTGACACGGAGTGCCTCTCTAGCTCCTGCATAATGCGGGGAATGACCCAATCAGCCTCCTCGGTAAATAACAGAACACCCTCAGCCTATGCACCTACCAATTGCCTGCAAGAGCTGAAGTTAATACTGTTAATATCGGGATTATACCCAAGTGTCGCTAGCAATGGCTCAGTAACCAGCAGAAAGAGAAGTGGGGAAAGTTGGCTTCCCTGGTGGGTACCTGCGACAGTTGGGAGAAAAAGTATTTCACATGGAAGCGTTTCACCCAAGAACATCAGGGTATACGACTGCATAGAGAAGTAATTATTAAAATGGATTATTTTTTATTACATTTTTTGAAAAATAACATTGGTACGTGATAAATCTCAGAGAGCGGTCAGATAAGCATTACATTAAATACACCATTGTGAATAGAAGAGTTGAATGATGAGCCCAGCGTCTGATAAGACACGGGTGGTGTAGAAGCTACAATTTTTTTTTAATGAAATTAGAAGCATTTGAATACACAAAATGTTGGACCCAATTGGCCTGTCAAAGTCTAATATAGTGAAACACCTTTGGCTTGGTAAGTGAATTTACTTTTTGGTATAATATGGAATGTGGATCGGCGTACCTAGAGGGAGGCAATAATTCTTACTGGAAAGTGGCATATAAAGGGGATACACAGAGAATGGAAGTTAAGAGTTAAAGGGGGCGGTCTCTTCTATATCTGGTTATTGTTTGAATAGTACCCCTCTTAAAACTGACATGGGAGATCCTTGTGATATCTGTAAAATTCTTTAAGTGTTTGACATGGATCAATTTTGGCAGTTTATTTTTCTGTAGGTAGACATCAAGGGTGTAGTTTCCTAGAAGAATGCAGAGTGTGTTTTGTGGTAGGTTGTGTAATCTACACTTTGAATGATGCAAAGCCATGTCAACCAAGTATGGAATGTTAAATTTGTCAAGCATTTTTTATTTTTTTATTTTGTAACAATCTTTATTCATTTTGCATTTTTCACCCCACACATATCCCACCCACTCCGCCACCCCCTGCTCAGACAGGAGAAAAGTTTAATACGCCATATACATTCCAAAATTCATTACATTATTTCATGTAACGTGGTAAACTACTTCCATCTCCTATTTCTAATTACAATACTTCATTTATTACAAATAACAAAAATAACCCCAGAAAAGATATTGTCCTAAACTGACTAGTGCAAATACGATAAAGTACATATTCTTACTTCATCTTCATTCCTTGCTTTGAGTTTGGACCCAGACACGTAGAGGGTTAAACATTTTCATACCTTTTCTACGCTGATTACTCCCTTTTCGCCTATATGGCTATTTCTAGACTATACATTGTTAGCAACCTGGCAAGCCATTTTTGAAAAGCTGGGGCATTGGAATCCAACCAGGCAGCCTCAAATAAACATTTGTAAAACCGCCATAGAAATAAAAATCAATTCATGCCCTGCCCTTAGCCGATTCGTCTCAAAAGTCCCTAGCAGGATTACATTCTCAGACAGTTATTTCCGTTTTTAAAACTTCCGATAGAAAATTCATAATGTCTTTAATACATTTTTGCAGAACATGACATGATGCAAAAATATGAACACTATCTGTATTATAAAATTCACAGTGAGGACAACATGTTCCCTTCCCTCCACCCCATTTTGCGATTTTGTCAGGTGTATAACACAAAAAGCAAGTTTTATAAAACTGTGCCTGTAGCCTGGTAGACATTAAAACCCACTTCGATAACTCGTGGGCATACAAAAATGTCTCGTCTGACACTCCTACTTTCACCTGCCATTTTCTGGAGTACTTGTCCAGACATTTGGGAGGGCTGCGTTTATAAGTGTGTGTATCCCCCCAATAGATCTTACTTTATCTTGGTTTATTCTTTCAATAATTTCAACTTTCTCAAATTTTGCCTGCCCCCTCCTTTCTGTACAAGAAAATATCTAATATGGATACATTTTAAAAAATGTCGCCAATCCAAAGTAAAATCTTCTTTCGGTTCTTTGAAGGATCAAAGACCAGTGGGGGGAAAAAGCACTACCAATCCGATTAATTTCCGCCCTCTTCCATTTTCCCACGCAAGCATCTCTAAAAACTTCAGCGAGTGCAAAATTATTATCTAAGGGTGTATAGAATGGTAATCTACCAATTCCACATACTCTCCGTATGGCACTCCATACTTTAAAAACACTAAAGAGGGTCTTGAACCAGACTTTTTTTTAGTAGCTGTCCTGCAGCTGGTGCCACAGACACCCACTGGTTTCTTTCCCTAATATACGTTCAAAGGCGGAGGGGATTTTATCTGTCCATTGTCCGATTGGGTCTGTAATAACTCTTGGCTATGTATTAGTGTAGTGGCCCAATAATATTTCTAATTCAGGAGAGCCAGCCCCCCTCTATCCCTAGGCAGAGTGAGAAACCTAAATGCCTGCCGTGGTCGTGCATATGCTCAGATAAATCGAGAGAATGTATGCTCTATTAACTTGAAGCACTGTGGTGTGAATTCCAAACATATTGCTCTAAAAAGATATAAGATTTATGGAAGGAAGGAAGAGCACTTTTATGACGTTGCATCTTCCTCCCATGGATAAATAAAGGTTGTTAAGCTTTTGGAGGTCCTTGTTCATACTGCGCACCACGGGTTCCAGATTTCTCCTTAACCATATTGTCTAACCTGGAGGTAACACTGATGCCTAGGTATATAGCCTTTTCTACCACCCGTTAGCCCGTCATCTTGATCTCATCATTGAGGACAAACTGGGTCTTTTCTCGATTCAATGCATACCCCAAGATTTGTCTGAAGCATTCTGCCTCTTCAATTACCGTTAATGCAGAGTGCAAGTCTGCCATCACGAAAGCAATATAGTCTGCGTAGGCGAGGGTCTTGGTAGCCCAATTCTGAGACCATATTGCTGGTATTTGGCCATTGTTCTCTAATCTACGAATAAATGTATCAATATAGATCGCAAACAAAAGAGGGGAGCATAGGCAGCCCTGCCTGGTACCCCGAGAGATTGGAAACTCTTTCGAGAGTATACCGTTCACCATCACTGCGGCTGATGGTTCGACATATAGTTGTTTAATTGCTTGAATAAATCCCTCCCCTATCCCGATCCTAGACACGGCAATCCACAGATATTGCCAGGAGACCCTATGGAAGGCTTTTTCTGCATCTAATAAAACCAATGCCATAGGGTCTCCTGCAACAGTAGTGATATCAAACAGTGTGATAACTCTCAAGGTGTGGTTTATTGTGGACCTCCCAGGGACAAACCTTTGTCAGACGCTCTGAAATAACCTTGTATATTATGCGTTTTAATCTGCTCGCTAGTAATTTTGAGTACATTTTTGATTTGCAGTTTATTAATGTAATGGGGCGGTATGAACCCAATTGTGCCAGGGTTTTTAAAAAAAAATTATTTTAAGGACTCCACAATTTTTGCTCGTGACCATGATCCGGGGGTTGCCCTCCGTTAAATATATACGAACAGTTCATTAAGGATTTTTTTTTTTAACTGGCTCGCGAAGATGACGTAAAACTCGGTTGGTATGCTTTCGGTCCCAGCCACTTCCCCTTTGCTAAGCTATTCAAGGTCACCCATAATTCTGATCAGCATGGTGGGCTATCTAAGCTTTCCTGTTCTTCTTTTTCATATTTCTCATATGGTACGGGATTTAGGTACCCTTTAATATCCCCCTGATCCCTCTTGTCATCAGCCGTATAAAGAGAGCAATAAAACCTCCAAAATGCATCCCTTATGGAATCTGGAATGGTGGTCTGCCCTATCTCCGGATCGATAATTCCTCGAATTATATTGGGTTTCGTTTGCTGCCTGGTGCAAACTGCTAGTTGGTAGCCAACCTGTTCATTTAGTTCATAAACGATTTCCTTCCGTGCTACAACTTTGCTTACAGCTTTGTCCGTAAATACATTGATAATGGCTGCCTTTGCAATTGCTATCCGCCGTTGTGTTGACCCAAGATCCTGACCTTCCTTAACCGCCCAGAACAAATTCTCTTCTGCTACCACCAGGTTATCCTGTAATATCTTTAGCGACTGCTTGTTAAGTTTCAGGGAATATCGCAATGTTTCCTCCCAAATTCCTGCTTTCATGGCATCCCATACCACCTCAGTTGTGGTACTCCCTATATTCTCTTCCAAAAATATTGGGATCCAGCTTTTTATATGGGTGCAATATTCAGTATCCGGGAGTTAAGCTCTGTCAAATGTCCAGGACCTAGAGTTAAAATTGGCTACCTCTATTTCCAGCTCTAGTACTAACGGATTATGGTCCAATAGTACTTGTGGTAGTTTCTCTATATGGCAAATTGAATTACATGAGTTAGAAATAAACATGTAATCTAATCTAGCATGGGGCATTTGTGGATTAGAAAAATAAGTGTTCCCTGGATCGTTTGATATTAACAACTGCCAGCAGTCAACTAAGCCATGAGTCTGACACATATTCCTTAAGGCGTGAAATACTTTTCATCATCATCAAAGATCTTTATTCGGATATTAAAAACATCCATAAAAGTACATGTACATCACAACAATTCATCCAAATTAAAACAATCATTTAAAAAAATGTTAAGAAAATATCACAGTTAATTTTATAAAGTAAACTTCCTGTCAAATACAGGTATCTTAACAATAATATTATTTTACAGTACTACGTGCATTATATTTCAGCCTGGCATATGCTACAGTTGAGACAATCCACAACTGATTAGCTATAACATGTGCAAAAGAGCTACCACTAATACAAATATACAATATGCAAACTGAGTAATCAGACCATGATCATTGATGCTCGAGAACGTATAGCAGATTGAAGAAAACAACTAACTCTGAAGATTACATCGTCAGAGCCTAGCATCAATAAATCTCTAAATGCCAGGTTAAAATCCATCAGTACATTCTCTCTAAAATACGGGATTAGGTAATGTGTAGTATATTTTACATAAAAACCACAGAAAAACATAAAATGTAAAAGGCTTTGTTTTCCACCTAAATTACAGGGACAGCTTAAATTTTCCGAATTTTTGTGGAAGACTAATGGGAAGCAAAGTAGGTTTTTAATGCTCCCGTCCCTGAAACGAAACAGCAAACTCCTATTCCATCTGCCTAGTTTCTTTCGCAAGTAACCCTGGGGCAAATTATTAGACCTGTCACTTGTTTCCAAAACGGGAATGTACCTTTTAATAGCAGATTTTACAAGCTCGGTCCTTTCCCTCTCTTTTCGGTAAAGATCATACAAAGCCCTTTTTACTTGGTTCTTATGGGTGCAATCAATGGTTAGGGGTAATGAGAATAAATGCCCCTTCTCCACACTTACTAAGCTTTTTTCTACTTCCCTGAGCCAGGGTATGTAATTTGCCCGCTCACATTTTAGACAGTCCATGATAATTTCG
Source organism: Triturus cristatus (assembly GCF_964204655.1). Taxonomy (NCBI): domain Eukaryota; kingdom Metazoa; phylum Chordata; class Amphibia; order Caudata; family Salamandridae; genus Triturus; species Triturus cristatus. Next base: position 129,036,127 of record NC_140580.1, read on the forward strand.
CGGGTCAAAGAGGCAGCAGAGTTCTGCCATATTTTCAGCCAAAACAGGGCGGGCCTAGATCTTATGAAGTCCTCTGTGTATGGGAGATTCAGTTCCCTGTGGCAAACATAAGTTGGAGCTGAGATGACCCCCCCCAATACCTTCCTACAAAATCTATTCTCTTCGGTCTGTATGGCAGTACAATTCGAGTATCCCCACACCTCTGCACCATATGTTCCTGTTGGTAAACATTGGGTTTTGTAGATTTGTAACAATGGTATTATTACCTCTGCGTGTTTGGGTTGGCGGAGGCTAGTTATGGAATTGATAGCTTTGCCCATTTTATTCCTCCCCCTGGCAACATGAGGCTGCCAAGATCCGGAATCGGAAAACAACAAGCCTAAGTAGGGGAAAGTACTAGTGCTTTTTAAAACATTATTCCCTGACATAATATGACAGATTTTATGCTTTTTAGGGCCACATGACATTATATAGGATTTATTAAAATTGGTGCATAGGCCAAGATCAGCCATATATAAAACAAAACCTGTTATTAGAATGCGTAATGCATTGGGTGTGCGGCCCATAAGGACCGCATCATCCGCGTAAAGAAGTGCGGGAAGTAATTTTCCATTAATATGCGGGACATCACTAGTCAATTTGCACAAAGAGTTACTTAATTCATTTATATACAAGATAAATAGCAGGGGGGCCAAGACACAGCCTTGTCTCACCCCTCTGCCAATTATAATGTCCCCTGAGACTTCACCATTATTATTTATTCGAACACGGGCTTTCAAGTCACTATGTAGGTGGGCCAAAAAATAAACAAGTGACTCATCTAACCAATAATTTAACAAAACTGACCATAAGCGGGAGCGGTTAACAAAACCAAAAGCGGAACTTAAACCCCAAATACAATGGGGATTTTTTGGCAATGGTGTATTTGGCCAATATTAAATTCAGGTTTAATCATTGCTCAATAGTCCCCACGTTGCTTCTAAAGCCTAGCTGGCACGGGTGCAAAATCATATTTTCCTCTGCCCAGGTCCTGATCTTATTGAAAATGACCCTTCCTAAGATTTTCAAGGTATTATCTATTAAAGATATGGGCCGATAGCAGCCAGGATCTAGTCTGTCGCCTTTCTTAAAAATTGGCACGATAATGCTATTTGACCAGGTTGCTGGGGCTGGGGTGTTAGATAAGTTATTAAAAATATTGTACAATAAAGGTGACCAAAAGTCAGGCTCTGATTTAATTTGGTCGATGGATAATCCATCGGGACCAGGTGCTTTATTGCTCGCGCTGTGAGAGATAGTATCTTCCACCTCCGTTATTGAGATATTAAGGGCCATAGAGGGGTAGGAAGTTTCCGTTAATAGGTGCGGTGCAGCATAAATGCTTGAAAAATGCTTCACCCACAAATCCCCTGATATATTGCAGTTTATGGGGGTAATGTTGGATCCAATTGATCTTAAATTCTTAACCTCGCCCCAGAAACCGGCAACATATCTCAGTGCCGCCGTGCGTACAAGGGATTCCCAATGATCCTTTAATATCACTTCTGTTCTTATTTTTACAGTGTGCTTATAGCTTGACCTCAGTCTCCTCACCAAGAACTGGTCCCGTGGTTCAGCTTTAAGGGCCGCCCGTAATTCACGGTTTGCTTTAGAGCACAAAGTGTCGAACCACCTGGGGTTTTTATTATTATTATTGGCCGAAGGTTTGGAAATCTCCTTATTGATGGCCATACACAACCCTGTAAAAGCCTCGATAATGTCATGTCCAGAATTATCACTAGATAAACAGACAGACACTAACGAAGGGTGAATTTTAATTGTGCGGACTAAGACCCCCTTGTTGTCTATCCCCTTCCAAACTACCCTAAGTTTGTCCGTTGACGCCACCAAGTTTTTTGCCCCAATTTCTCTATGTTTCCCCGGTTTTTTGACGGATTTAAAACTGCACAGAATAGGGTTGTGGTCACCATATATAGTGCTAACAACCTCAGCCTCTAATAGACAATCCCCAAGCAGGGAAGATATAAATACATAATCTATTGTAGTTGAACTCCCACGCCCAACATAAGTGGCCACAGGTCCTTTATTTGCGGTAATTTATTAACTAAGTCTTGTGTGGCTAAATGATTAAGCAATTCTTCCCCTCTTTTACAGGGAGGGGTTCGGGGATAAATGTGTGCGTTAAAATCACCTCCTACACAGATGCCATCAAGTTTATCATGCTTTTGTCCATCGACAATTCCATCAATAAAATCAAACAATCTTATAAAATTTGTGTTTGGATGTGTTGTGAAGTCATTATTATAAAAACTAATTAAGCATAATTTAAACCTATTAGTGTAAATTAAGGCCTGAAAATTCATATCATTGGTCTTCAAGGGTTCAATTTTAGCTCCTGCAGTAATCTTAACCCAGATAGATAAACCCCCACTAGGTCGTCCCATAGCCAGAACGGGTACAATTTGATTGTAACAGCTATACCCCTCATGAAGCATAGAACTAGTACACCAAGTTCCTTGGAACATTAAAATATCAAAGTTAGTAACCCAATCTATCCAGTCCCTAAATTTCATTTTCACATTTAAACCGGCAATGTTCCAACTCAAAATTGTTAATTTGTCAGACGATATAGGGGTGGCGGTGGCATGAGCAGTTATTTTAGGATCAAGTGACAGAATTACCTCAATTTCACCGTTAGACACCTCTATAGGGAGGCCAGTTATCAATTCTTCCCCGGAGTCAGTTACATTCAAGTAATCACTGTCTGCTGTAGCTGGAGGGATAGCTGATGGTCAGTCCTGGGTCTCAAGCTCAGATAATACACTGTATCTATTATACAGTGGAAAAGATGGTAGAGCTGGGCTAAATAATCTCTGAGGGGGCCTATAGAAGTAACTCAACGGTAGTATAGTTACAACAGTAGAGGGACTGGGGTAGATATTATTGCTATTGAGTATAAAATTTGCTGTTGAGGGGTGCCTGAAATTAATTACAATGCAGTCTCCATTAATATTCTTAAATAAGGGACCAACCCAACTCACTCGACGAACTGACAAGATTTCCCTCGAAATATTTGTCCCAACCCCTTTATGTTTAGTCAACCAGTCGATACACTTGTTGTTCAACTGGACCCAGGACTCACCTTGTCCCCCCTTAAGCAATGGTACACCTGCTAAGATCAAGACATAAGGGCAGGCATCAGGGGGCAAGTGAAGGGCTGGCCCTGGTTGTTTTGTAGACCTAGTATCAACGGATTTACCCTTGTCTGAACCCATATTAGTTTGTTTCCCCGATTTTATGGTGGCTGAACTAGGTCCACCCTTTGATGTACCGGCAGCCGCACTAGCGGGGCACGGCGGTCCAGCTTCTACAGCTGCAGTATGCTGCGATGGTGTTGCAGGTCGGCTTTTTCCTGCTAAGGCATCCCTAGGTGCAGTGTTATTTACCAGTGTACTACTGTTAATGATTGGCCCGTCTCCCAAGATGACCTTACTAGCGACTATCTTTCAGTAGTCGTTCTCCCCTCAGCAGATCTAGGCAAATCACCCCTTTCATTTTTACATCTTCCTTTTTTACCAGGTTTTCCAATCTATCAAGTCTTTTAAAAATTGTATTAAACTGTTGATGATTTGAGTTTCGATTTGTTTAAATATTGTGTCGACTATAGTCTCAATAAAATTTCGGTTTAACTTTTTTTGAGTAACGCTTTCAATTATGGGCTCAGTCTGTGTACAGGCAGAGTTATGTCCTTCTTTATGGGGGATTATAACTGTATCCCCCTCAACCAGTTGCAAAGACTCATTACTATCCATTCCATCCATGCCGCCCCTGATAATTGTTTCCCTCTGGTCCACATACTCTGGGGTGTGGGTTGATTCTTGTTGCGTAGGGGTTGTTTCCTTTTATTTATTGTTTGTTTCGAGGGACCCCTTTTCCTCTTATCTCCGACAGTCTTATTACTCGAGGTCGGGGGAGGGTTAACGGTTAGAATGACAGGATCTTGTTGTGAGTCAATGATAATAGTTGAACTGCTACCCCCAAATTGAGCTACCATGGGGTTAGCCGGTGGGTTAACCGACAAGGTAGATTTCGTGACTGTGACCGCAGGGTAAAGCGGCACAGCATTATTTGGGCAGTCTTGCTGGAGCTCTAAATGTGAAGTCATAAGACCCAATGACATCCTCCTCTCGGTATTGGCAATTTCAGTGCTAACCAAATTGAAAGCATTTTCCAGCATACTCTCAAAGGAGGGTGGGAGGACAGTAGGGCCCTCAGAGGCCTGTGTGATGGCACTGGTGTTTCGTTTCCCCATAATGCTTTTTTGGTCTCACCTTAACAGCAGCTTAGAGGGGTGCCCGAGCTTAGCCCGGCTGGTCCCGCACGCGTCGCAGGAGAAACACCGGCGCCTTTCTGCGCCTCCGGTGATGTCGACGGTGGGCAGGACTTGCGGAGGATTGTGGGGGCTGTAGTCCCCCCGCACTGCAGCTGCGGCTCGAAACGCGGCGGCGGGAGGGACCTGGCAACCAAGCGACAGCACCCCCCAAAAGCAAGCTCCCGCCGGTCAATCCCCCAATGCGGCAAAGCAGAGCGAAGAGAGGCCTCTGACACAGGCCACAAAAGTAAGTAAATAAGTGGCAAAGTCCCCGCAGGGCAGACCTCTTTGTAGCAAGAAAAAGCTCCGTAGACCGCTCTGGGGTGCTCCGCTGGGTCAGGTGCCCCTCTCCTCCGGGTGCCCCTCTCCTCCGGACTCAGCTCGTCTCGTACTCAACGCCCCGCTCACCGCTCCGGTAGTGTCCACAACAATCCTTTGTTTGTTCCAATCTCCAGTCTCCCCACAGCTCTTAAACATCCGATTGACTCTATATTTTCCTTCCGACTACAACCAACTTCAATATGCGAAGGCGAGGGGAGGTAGGCACTCAGAAGGTTTGGTTAAAAAAAAAACAACTTTTGGCTTCTGTCCCACATATCTCCTCCCTCAAGAGAACAATCGCTTGGTAGATTAATATTGTAGTCTCTACATACAATAAGTTCGAGTGGCTAGTGAGCAAGTTCGCTCGAGATAGTATTCAATACTGTAGGATCATCACCATTGCATCCAAATATTGTACTCGTTAGTTTCTTCCCCGCCCCATATTGGCATTCAGTGATTGCGTAATGACAACATTTATCTGAACATGATCGCTTAAACTGTAGCCCCCCTCCTTTGGCCAGGATCACCACACCCCGTACCTTGGCCCCCTGTGTCATCTCACTTACCACCCTAAATCTCAATGTATTTAAAATCTGTAGTTGTGACCCATCTATATGTGTCTCCTGGATGCAAATGATATTAGCACCCAGCGACTGTAACCCAACCTCAACATTATGTCTTTTCTTCACATCATTTAGGCCACATATATTGATGGATGCCACTCTCAATACCCCCATACACTTTTATGGTGCTGGCCTATGACTGATACCCTATCCCCATTAAACCTTGCCACACTTCCAAAAATCTCTATCCTTTTACTACAAAGTACTGCACAAATGTCTGACATCTAAGAAACAATGCAAACTTAACTATGTTCCTCTCGTCCCCTAAGTATCGCCCCCTCTACCCCCCACACCAAAAATCAGGCAACCAGGCTTAAACATGAGCCCGTGTGAGCACGTCTGTGCCACCCATCCTCTCCCTTTACCTCCTCCCCCTTTTAATGTGGCTTGCCAGATACCCGTATCCCGAGGAACCACTGTTCATAAGCCTGAAATCCTTGCTTACAATAGATATTTTTACTATTTACCCCCAATATTCCCTGTTGCAATATCGTCCAAAAGTTTCTGTCATTGAACTTCAGAAGTGGAACTGAAATTCTGGCATTTGTATATCTCCTTCAACCTGGCTGGATTTTGTAAGAAAACCAAGGCCCCTGCAGATTGAAATGGGGTCATTAATTGCCTGAGCCGTAATCTCCTTTCGACCGTAGCATGTGCAAAGTCAGGCTTAGTAAAAAGGAAAAACCTTCAAACCTCCTTTTGACATTGGGTCCAGCTAGATCATACACGGCTTGACGAAGCAAAAAGTCGGCAAAATAAATCAATTTGGCACTCGGTAGAGATTTTCTCCGGAGGAATGCCCTGATGGTGATATAGGGAATCTGTGAGCACATTAAACTTCCTTGTCCCTATCTCCTGTAGAAAGCTCTGGTAGGGGGCCTCTCAGCATATTTACTACGAACTATCTTACATTGTTGCCCTCACAGTTCTCCGGGCCCCCTAACAGCCTTAGAGTATTGCGCCGCTGCTGGTTCTCATAGTCCTCGAGCTTCCACATCACATCCTTTTATAGTACTGTCCTGCAATGAGGCCTGCGCCTTCAACATTACCACTGTGCTTTCCAGCATTTCCAATGCGTGACTCCACCATATTCAGTCGCTCAGCAATGTCCGAGCAGATCTTTCAAACTTTCTGTACGGAGCCTTGGAATTTTAGTGGCTAGCCGTGCCTGTCGATTGTCGGTTTTAACAGCATCCTGAAAGGCTCGCAGGGACTGCAAGATCAGAGCCAGTGAGGACTCGGCGGGGTTTACTCGCTTCATATGATCTGAGATCCCATTGGAATTCACCGCCGTTTGCATCTCACCTTCATCTATCCCCTCGGGGGGGAGCATTTGTGTTGCTAAATTGTCCCACCCTACTTCCTCCACCATCTTGTGCTCCCCTGGGATCTTCCGTTTTTTTTTCTTTTCTTTGTTGTTGTGGCTATCTCTGAAGGGCTGGTATTATCTGAGGAGGAGCCCCACACCATCCTCCTCACTACTGATAGATAGGCTAATGTCTGAAACTTCTGACTCTTCTGTCAGTGAGATTAAGTTTTTCTCCGGTACATCTGGGGTCAAACAGCCAACTTCCATATTTGGCCCTCACTTCCTCCAAGAGAGTGTAGCCCAGTCTTGCTAGCCACAGCTGTTACTCTGCTTTCCTGTTCGCTATTAGTTATGCCAGACATACCCGCATCCATCATCCGGGGTCTAGTGCCCTCCACTAAGACGTCTTCCCTCGGACTAATATGTACAGCATGTACATGTGCCTCTATGATGGTGTTCTCACAATTTTCCTGCCAGGGAGTCATGTTTCCCCCGTCCGGGACATCTGACCTTTTACTTTGTCCAGTGGGTGTTTGCACTGCAGATGTTATTGCTTGGTCAGTTTCTGATATATGGTCGCTTCAAGCCCTGTCCATATCCTCATTGCCATTGTTAATGCTGGAATCCTTTTGCATCTCAATTTGGGTAACCCATTCCCCACCCAAAGCTTTGGGTGAGAAGATGTTTAAGATGGATGGTTGCGATTTCCCTACATTCGTAGGTGGTTTAGCTCGCCGTAGATTTGTTTTTCCTGGAAGTTCAATTTTGTGATGTTCGATTTTTCCCTGTTTGTCGCGTTTATTTAGCCGTAGCTCCCCCTTTTTGAGATCTATTTTCAAATCAGAGCCCTCACGCCGCAACTGTACGGCAGTAGTGGTCGTTCGCTGCTTTTACCCTTCCTTGAGCAGCCATTGCAACGGTCTTGGTGTTGGGCTCGTGCTCTGTTTCTAGCAGTGCTCCAGCCGATAGCGTGTTAGTTTCCTGGCAGCCACCGTAGGCGTGCCCGGAACCTGCTAACGCTGTTAACAGAAGCCGCGTTAGGGCCTCCCAGTGCCCCCCGCAGAAGTTCCCTTGAGCCTCGCAGGCATGTCCTCGCTGTCAGACTTGATGGAATGTCGGAGAAATCCACCGAAGAACACCGCGACAGTCGTGGACTTCACTGCAGCTCCAGCACATACTCGTGGCCACCAGCCGGGATATTTACACCGCCAAGGGGGAGAGAGGTAAGGTGGCTTCTACTCAGACGCCGTCTTGCTGCTGCTATTTTAAAGAGCACTCCACTTTTATTTGTCAAGCATTTTCATACTGATAGAATGAGTTTAGTTCACAGATCAGTAGAAGGCTGATCAAGAGAAGATCTGGTTTGTTTAAGGGGCGGAATAGTCTCCGCAGCAAAGATGCCTAGTATTACTGTAGTGACATCAATAGTGAAGTTTAAGTCAAATATTTTTGTATAAAGTTTTGTATTTGAAGCCAAGCTAGAGTTTTTAAACATGGATTAACAAACATTCCTGATCCTTTTGGATGACGGTGCTTTTAGTGAACTAAGGTGCAAGTTAGAGGGGATGTGTACCCTATACGTGGGCTGAATTCTTTTTGTACATGGAGCAATATTCTAGTCTATTAAAGCAAGCAAAAGAGGTTTTTCTCCAGCATACGTTGTGAGTTCTTGTATTTGAAGGTTCTCTCATATGTGATAAGGAACAAAATGGAGGCTTAGTGAAATACATTTTCTATGATCACGCAGTTTGGTCAAGCAGGGAAACTGGGATTCATTCCAAATTCTCCAGTTTCACACTGTGCAATTCTGTCTAGATAGACAATCTTTTTCTGGGATCAGAGGTTAATGCTTTATCCTTAATTCTTGGAGGATTTGAGTAGAGTGTGCGTGATCTGCGGAATCCACATTTTATTTTTGATAGTTTTGCATAGGACCAACCTTGCCCAAGGATATGAGAGTTTGCTAGTGACCGGGTATTGCCAGTTCCACATTTGTAGCATGCACTGTTTTTGAGGTGGCATTCTGGCATGCGCTTTAAAGCAAGTCTTCCATTGCAAATTTTGGGGAACCCTAAGGTGGTTCATACTACTGAAATCAATAGGATCTGTGGAACTCCGTTAAGGGGGGGGGGGCAGAGAGAAGGATGTGTGGGGGCAGGAGGGCTTATGTGCAAACTGCTTCTACAAATGTGTGTGATGTTAGTAACCATTCCTGTAACGTTGAGGTTTTTAGACTTTACACACATGGTTTATTTTCCTGTCTTTATTAAAACAATGCACTTTTCCCTCTGCCTGGTATCTGGTGTGGGTACTACATATCGTCATGAATGTAAACTGAACTTATCCGTTTGAGGGCCTTTGCTGGTTGGATTTCTCAGCTGCTTGTATCATTGCCTTCTCGTTAAGGACTGTGGTAAATTTTCAGGGCTCTATGTAACAAACGTTTACATTACCAAATTAAAGAAAAACAAAATACTGCATGTTTGAAGCTTAAATCTGATGATTGTCTTTCCAGCTTGCATCGGTTGTTCTGAAACAGTATGTGGAAACTCACTGGTGCTCCCAGTCGGAAAAATTTAGATCACCGGAGACCACTGAAAGGGTATGTATTTGGATTGCCATTAACCATTACACACTTCTTGGTGTACTAGGTTAGATCTTAAGGTTTCCCACTAGCTTAAATGTTAGGGGTTTCTGATAATGAGTATCTAACCTGTGTGCCTTGACTGACCTATGATAAAGGTAATTGTATATTTCTGGTTCTCCTATTTTCCTAACTCTGGGTGGACAAAATTGTATATTGTGAAACTGCTTGTGTGCCCTGCATCCTGCTTCTTGAACCAAACTCTCTGCCACCAACAAAGCATCCAAAAATAATTAGTTGCAGTGAGCATGCTGTTTTTAATTACTTGCCTGCAGGGAATTACTGCCTTGTCTGAGAATGATCACAGCCCAGGGTTTGCAAGCATATTTGTAAGTTTGTGCTAGTAGAGTATGACCTTAAGTGTAGTAGTCGAAGAGTGTCTCAGGGGATGATCTAAATTTAAGTGACACAGTAACGAACTATGTAGGTCTTAATAAAGGTATGAGGTGTACAGATTCTCAGTTATGTTTACTGTTAAAAATTGGGTTTTTGTTTGGCAGAGGTATGCATCCTGTGCAAGCAGGTACCACAATCCTAAACAGGTTAAGTCAGATACACACCCAAAATTAACCTGTGCTCACCCTCTGGTAGCTTGGCACAGAGCTGTCAGGCTTCTCTTCAGAGACAGAGTGTAAAGTATTTGAGAAACCATTCAAACAGTGGAAACACATCACAAAAAGATACCACACCTGGTTAGAAAACTATAGCTTAATTTAAAGAACAAAACAAGACCAAAAGGACAAAAGTCCACTAAGTATAACCGCAGTTATGAATTTTCAAAGAATAAACTGAATTGCAGTGATTAAAAACATAAATCATGAAAAAGGGTTGGTTGCGCTACACTGAGTCAAATCCAAAAGTTCAGGCCAACCACGATGGAGTGCTGGTCAGATACAGGGACCAGCCTTGGCCCGCTGTAATGTACCATGTTTGCGTCCACCATGAGGACCAGAGTACGCAGTGTGATACTTAGGATAAAGGCGGGTGATGCGTCAGAACTAGGGTCGATGCACTGCGCAGTTGTGGCTGCATTGCAGTGGGACCTCACAGTGGTGGTGATGCGTTGCGGTCAATCCTTGCAGTAGTGGGGATGCGTCATCGTCAAGGGAGATGCACCGGTTCCGAACCGCACACATCTTCGATGCATGCTTTTTTGCTGGAGCAGCAGTTTATACCTACTTCCAAGGGCCCAGGACTGGGTTGGCACCACTTGGGATCAATAATCACAATCTTTGGAAGGGTGATCCCTTAAAGTCCCTACATTTACCTGAGCTCAACCCCCAGGTAGCTATGATGCAGAGCAGTTTGAGAAAATGTGTATTTATTCAGTACTAAAGTAATAATTTGCAGTGGAAATGCAAATCAATGAAAATCCCAAAATGAATTGGAAAAACAGAGTAAAATGTCATCAACAGAATGGCACCAAATTGTCAAAAATCCTATTAGGGTAACCCAGATACCACACAGTGGTAGTAGTAATCAATGGTTGCAGTAGAACAGGACATGTGCGCAGTTTGACACTGACCGCGTTGAAGTGATTAGGTCATGCTGGTCAAACATTTTACCCTCTTACTCTAATCCTTTAAGTCCCAGTTCACCACAGAAGTACACTTCTAAAGGCCCACAGGACCTCAGGGGAGGCACTTAAAAATTCACAGAGTAGGCCAACAGGAGGGCCCAGTCCTGGTCGGCTTGCCACTGGTCAGGTCGGTGTCTGCAGGAAAAGGTCTCTTGTAGCTTTTTTAAATTAGTTTTTCCTGCAGCGATTACTTTATTCCATGTGCCCTAGTTCATCCTATTTTTTTAGGTATGCCTCAAACTGTACTGCTTTTGATCTTCCAGGCGAAAATGGTCATCAGGCAGCTGCTTCCCAATGGGCTGAGGGAGTCAATCAGCAAGGTGCGCTCCAGCGTGGCCTATGCGGTATCTGCGATAGCGTACTGGGACTGGCCTGAGGCCTGGCCTCAGCTTTTCAACTTGCTGATGGAGATGCTCGTCAGTGGATATCTGAATGCAGTGCATGGAGCCATGAGGGTTTTGACTGGTGAGTCCCATGAGTGCCTAAGACCTAGCTGTACAGGCTTCTATAAAGCAATGGATGAAAGGGGGGGGGGGCCTTATTGAGCCAGCCATATATTGTAGCCCTGGCACAGTAAATGGAAGCAAGCACTTACTGGCAAAAACTCTCTCTACCTCTATCTCTATTAGAGATATCTCTGTCTCTATCTCTATTAGAGATATCTCTATCTCTATTAGAGATATCTCTATCTCTATTAGAGATATCTCTATCTCTAATAGAGATATCTCTATCTCTATCTCTATTAGAGATATCTCTATCTCTATTAGAGATGTCTCTATCTCTATTAGAGATGTCTCTATCTCTATTAGGGATGTCTCTATCTCGATCTCTATTAGAGATGTCTCTATCTCTATTAGAGATATCTCTATCTCTATCTCTATTAGGGATGTCTCTATCTCTATCTCTATTAGAGATATCTCTATCTCTAATAGAGATATCTCTATCTCTATTAGAGATATCTCTATCTCTATTAGAGATATCTCTATCTCTATTAGAGATATCTATATCGCTATTCGAGATATCTCTATCTCTATCTCTATTAGAGATGTCTCTATCTCGATCTCTATTAGAGATGTCTCTATCTCTATTAGAGATCTCTATCTCTATTAGAGATATCTCTTTCTCACCATCCTCCCCTCATTCCGTGCTGGGGGGGGGGGGGGGGGTGGACCCCGTCCGGTCCCCATCACCCCATCTTCCACGGGAGAGTGGAGATCTGAAACTCCCAGACTGAAAGTTGTGGTGCGTTTGCGTTGAATGGGTGGGTTAGGGTGGATTGGGAGTTAGAGGGTTGTTCGGGAGGCTTTGCCCCCATACATACAGAGCCTTGAAGATGGGGGAAATAACACGTAGTCGTGATCAGACAACTAGCAATGCATATATCTAATGTAATGTCAGTCGCTCGTATGGTTTATTTGATGTGCATTGACAAATACATGATACCAGCTGTGAGAAAGTTTAAGATACTTGCATAACATTCCTGGAAATATGTATAAGTACTGCGTGTAATACAGATTGTACCTCAATGATCCTTCTATGCAAAAATCGAATAAAGATTGTTTAAAAAAAAAGAGATATCTCTATCTCTATTAGAGATATCTCTATCTCTATTAGAGATATCTCTATCTCTATCTCTATTAGAGATATCTCTATCTCCATTAGAGATATCTCTATCTCTATCTCTATTAGAGATGTCTATCTCTATTAGAGATGTCTATCTCTATTAGAGATATCTCTCTATTAGAGATGTCTCTATCTCTATTAGAGATCTCTCTATCTCTATTAGAGATGTCTCTATCTCTATCTCTATTAGAGATGTCTCTATCTCTATTAGAGAGATCTCTATCTATATCTCTATTAGAGATATCTTTATCTCCATTAGAGATATCTCTCTATCTCTATTGGAGATATCTCTATCTCTATTAGAGATGTCTATCTCTATCTATCTTTATCTCTATTAGAGATGTCTCTATCTCTATTAGAGATGTCTCTATCTCTATTAGAGATGTCTCTGTCTCTATTAGAGATATCTCTATCTCTATCTCTATTAGAGATATCTCTATTAGAGATATCTCTATCTCTATTAGAGATATCTCTCTCTCTATCTCTATTAGAGATATCTCTATCTCTATTAGAGATGTCTATCTCTATTTCTATTAGAGATATCTCTATTAGAGATGTCTCTATCTCTATTAGAGATGTCTCTATCTCTGTCTCTATTAGAGATATCTCTATCTCTATTAGAGATGTCTCTATCTCTATTAGAGATGTCTCTATCTCTATTAGAGATGTCTCTATCTCTATTAGAGATGTCTCTATCTCCATCTCTATTAGAGATATCTCCATCTCTATTAGAGATATCTCTATCTCTATTAGAGATGTCTCTATCTCTATTAGAGATATCTCTATCTCTATTAGAGATATCTCTATCTCTATTAGAGATATCTCTATCTCTATTAGAGATGTCTCTATCTCTATTAGAGATGTCTCTATCTCTATCAGAGATGTCTCTATCTCTATTAGAGATGTCTCTATCTCTATCTCTAATAGAGGTATCTCTATCTCTATTAGAGATGTCTCTATCTCTATTAGAGATATCTCTATCTCTATTAGAGATGTCTCTATCTCTATTAGAGCTATCTCTATCTCTATTAGATATATCTCTATCTCTATTAGAGATGTCTCTATCTCTATTAGAGATATCTCTATCTCTATCTCCATTAGAGATATCTCTATTAGAGATATCTCTATCTCAATTAGAGATATCTCTATCTCAATTAGAGATATCTCTATCTCTATTAGAGATCTCTATCTATTAGAGATGTCTATCTCTATTAGAGATATCTCTATCTCTATTAGAGATATATCTATCTTTATTAGAGATATCTCTATCTCTATTAGAGATATCTCTATCTCTATTAGAGATCTCTATCTCTATTTCTATTAGAGATATCTCTATTAGAGATGTCTCTATCTCTATTAGAGATATCTCTCTATCTCTATTGGAGATGTCTCTATCTCTATCTCTATTAGAGATATCTCTCTATCAGAGATGTCTCTATCTCTATTAGAGATGTCTCTATCTCTATTAGAGATATCTCTATCTCTATCTCCATTAGAGATATCTCTATCTCTATTAGAGATCTCTATCTCTATCTCTATTAGAGATGTCTCTCTTATCTCTATTAGAGATGTCTCTATCTCTATCTCTATTAGAGATGTCTCTATCTCTATTAGAGATGTCTCTATCTCTATTAGAGATGTCTCTATCTCCATCTCTATTAGAGATATCTCCATCTCTATTAGAGATATCTCTATCTCTATTAGAGATAACTCTATCTCTATCTCGATAAATATAGATAGATCTATCTCTATCTCTATCTCGATAAATGTAGATAGATCTATCTCTATCTCTATCTCGATAAATATAGATAGATCTATCTCTATTAGAGATATCTCTATCTCTATCTCGATAAATATAGATAGATCTATCTCTATCTCTATCTCGATAAATATAGATAGCTCTATCTCGATAAATATAGATAGATCTATCTCTATCTCGATAAATATAGTTGGATCTATCTCTATCTCTATCTCGATAAATATAGATAGATCTATCTCTATCTCTCTCTATTAGAGATGTCTCTATCTCTATTAGAGATGTCTCTATCTCTATTAGAGATGTCTCTATCTCTGTCTCTATTAGAGATCTCTATCTCTATTAGAGATATCTCTATCTCTATTAGAGATATCTCTATCTCTATTAGAGATGTCTCTATCTCTATTAGAGATGTCTCTATCTCTATCAGAGATGTCTCTATCTCTATTAGAGATGTCTCTATCTCTATCTCTAATAGAGGTATCTCTATCTCTATTAGAGATGTCTATCTCTATTAGAGATATCTCTATCTCTATTAGAGATGTCTCTATCTCTATTAGAGCTATCTCTATCTCTATTAGATATATCTCTATCTCTATTAGAGATATCTCTATCTCTATTAGAGATGTCTCTATCTCTATTAGAGATATCTCTATCTCTATCTCCATTAGAGATATCTCTATCTCTATTAGAGATATCTCTATCAGAGATCTCTATCTCTATCTCTATTAGAGATATCTCTTTCTCTATCTCTATTAGAGATATCTCTATCTCTATTAGAGATATCTCTCTCTACTAGAGATGTCTCTATCTCTATTAGAGATATCTATCTCTATTAGAGATGTCTCTATCTCTATTAGAGATGTCTCTATCTCTATTAGAGATATCTCTATCTCTATTAGAGATATCTCTATCTCTATCTCTATTAGAGATATCTCTATCTCTTTTAGAGATATCTCTCTCTCTATTAGAGATATCTCTATCTCTATCTCTATTAGAGATATCTCTATCTCTATTGGAGATATCTCTATCTCTATTAGAGATGTCTCTATCTCTATTAGAGATCTCTCTCTCTATTAGAGATGTCTCTATCTCTATTAAAGATATCTCTATCTCAGATATCTCTATCTCTATTAGAGATATCTCTCTATCTCTATTAGAGATGTCTCTATCTCTATTAGAGATGTCTCTATCTCTATTAGAGATGTCTCTCTTATCTCTATTAGAGATGTCTCTATCTCTATTAGAGATGTCTCTATCTCTATTAGAGATGTCTCTATCTCTATTAGAGATGTCTCTATCTCCATCTCTATTAGAGATATCTCCATCTCTATTAGAGATATCTCTATCTCTATTAGAGATGTCTCTATCTCTATTAGAGATATCTCTATCTCTATTAGAGATATCTCTATCTCTATTAGAGATCTCTCTCTCTCTATTAGAGATATCTCTATCTCTATTAGAGATATCTCTATCTCTATTAGAGATAACCCTATCTCTATTAGAGATGTCTCTATCTCTATTAGAGATGTCTCTATCTCTATTAGAGATGTCTCTATCTCCATCTCTATTAGAGATATCTCTATCTCTATCTCGATTAGAGATGTCTCTATCTCTATCTCTATTAGAGATGTCTCTATCTCCATCTCTATTAGAGATATCTCTATCTCTATCTCTATTAGAGCTATCTCTATCTCTATTAGAGATCTCGATCTCTATCTCTATCTCGATAAATATAGATAGATCTATCTCTATTAGAGATATCTCTATCTCTATTAGAGATATCTCTATCTCTATTAGAGATGTCTCTATCTCTATTAGAGATATCTCTATCTCTATTAGAGATATCTCTATCTCTATTAGAGATCTCTCTCTCTCTATTAGAGATATCTCTATCTCTATTAGAGATATCTCTATCTCTATCTCTATTAGAGATAACCCTATCTCTATTAGAGATGTCTCCATCTCTATTAGAGATGTCTCTATCTCTATTAGAGATGTCTCTATCTCCATCTCTATTAGAGATATCTCTATCTCTATCTCGATTAGAGATGTCTCTATCTCTATTAGAGATGTCTCTATCTCTATTAGAGATATCTCTATCTCTATTAGAGATATCTCTATATCTATTAGAGATGTGTCTATCTCTATTAGAGATATCTCTCTATCTCTATTGGAGATATCTCTATCTCTATTAGAGATGTTTATCTCTATCTATCTCTATCTCTATTAGAGATATCTCTATCTCTATTAGAGATGTCTCTATCTCTATTAGAGATATCTCTATCTCTATTAGAGATATCTCTATCTCTATTAGAGATCTCTCTCTCTATTAGAGATATCTCTATCTCTATTAGAGATATCTCTATCTCTATCTCTATTAGAGATAACCCTATCTCTATTAGAGATGTCTCTATCTCTATTAGAGATGTCTCTATCTCTATTAGAGATGTCTCTATCTCCATCTCTATTAGAGATATCTCTATCTCTATCTCAATTAGAGATGTCTCTATCTCTATTAGAGATATCTCTCTATCTCTATTAGAGATGTCTCTATCTCTATTAGAGATGTCTCTATCTCCATCTCTATTAGAGATATCTCTATCTCTATCTCTATTAGAGATCTCGATCTCTATCTCTATCTCGATAAATATAGATAGATCTATCTTTATTAGAGATATCTCTATCTCTATTAGAGATCTCTATCTCTATTAGAGATGTGTCTATCTCTATTAGAGATATCTCTATCTCTATTAGAGATATATCTATCTCTATCTCTATTAGAGATATCTCTATCTCTATTAGAGATATCTCTATCTCTATCAGAGATCTCTATCTCTATCTCTATTAGAGATATCTCTTTCTCTATCTCTATTAGAGATATCTCTATCTCTATTAGAGATATCTCTCTCTACTAGAGATGTCTCTATCTCTATTAGAGATATCTATCTCTATTAGAGATGTCTCTATCTCTATTAGAGATGTCTCTATCTCTATTAGAGATATCTCTATCTCTATTAGAGATATCTCTATCTCTATCTCTATTAGAGATATCTCTATCTCTTTTAGAGATATCTCTCTCTCTATTAGAGATATCTCTATCTCTATCTCTATTAGAGATATCTCTATCTCTATTGGAGATATCTCTATCTCTATTAGAGATGTCTCTATCTCTATTAGAGATCTCTCTCTCTATTAGAGATGTCTCTATCTCTATTAAAGATATCTCTATCTCAGATATCTCTATCTCTATTAGAGATATCTCTCTATCTCTATTAGAGATATCTCTATCTCTATTAGAGATATATCTATCTCTATCTCTATTAGAGATATCTCTATCTCTATTAGAGATATCTCTATCTCTATCAGAGATCTCTATCTCTATCTCTATTAGAGATATCTCTTTCTCTATCTCTATTAGAGATATCTCTATCTCTATTAGAGATATCTCTCTCTACTAGAGATGTCTCTATCTCTATTAGAGATATCTATCTCTATTAGAGATGTCTCTATCTCTATTAGAGATGTCTCTATCTCTATTAGAGATATCTCTATCTCTATTAGAGATATCTCTATCTCTATCTCTATTAGAGATATCTCTATCTCTTTTAGAGATATCTCTCTCTCTATTAGAGATATCTCTATCTCTATCTCTATTAGAGATATCTCTATCTCTATTGGAGATATCTCTATCTCTATTAGAGATGTCTCTATCTCTATTAGAGATCTCTCTCTCTATTAGAGATGTCTCTATCTCTATTAAAGATATCTCTATCTCAGATATCTCTATCTCTATTAGAGATATCTCTCTATCTCTATTAGAGATGTCTCTATCTCTATTAGAGATGTCTCTATCTCTATTAGAGATGTCTCTCTTATCTCTATTAGAGATGTCTCTATCTCTATTAGAGATGTCTCTATCTCTATTAGAGATGTCTCTATCTCTATTAGAGATGTCTCTATCTCCATCTCTATTAGAGATATCTCCATCTCTATTAGAGATATCTCTATCTCTATTAGAGATGTCTCTATCTCTATTAGAGATATCTCTATCTCTATTAGAGATATCTCTATCTCTATTAGAGATCTCTCTCTCTCTATTAGAGATATCTCTATCTCTATTAGAGATATCTCTATCTCTATTAGAGATAACCCTATCTCTATTAGAGATGTCTCTATCTCTATTAGAGATGTCTCTATCTCTATTAGAGATGTCTCTATCTCCATCTCTATTAGAGATATCTCTATCTCTATCTCGATTAGAGATGTCTCTATCTCTATTAGAGATGTCTCTATCTCTATTAGAGATGTCTCTATCTCCATCTCTATTAGAGATATCTCTATCTCTATCTCTATTAGAGCTATCTCTATCTCTATTAGAGATCTCGATCTCTATCTCTATCTCGATAAATATAGATAGATCTATCTCTATTAGAGATATCTCTATCTCTATTAGAGATGTCTCTATCTCTATTAGAGATGTCTCTATCTCTATTAGAGATATCTCTATCTCTATTAGAGATATCTCTATCTCTATTAGAGATCTCTCTCTCTCTATTAGAGATATCTCTATCTCTATTAGAGATCTCTATCTCTATCTCTATTAGAGATAACCCTATCTCTATTAGAGATGTCTCCATCTCTATTAGAGATGTCTCTATCTCTATTAGAGATGTCTCTATCTCCATCTCTATTAGAGATATCTCTATCTCTATCTCGATTAGAGATGTCTCTATCTCTATTAGAGATGTCTCTATCTCTATTAGAGATATCTCTATCTCTATTAGAGATATCTCTATATCTATTAGAGATGTGTCTATCTCTATTAGAGATATCTCTCTATCTCTATTAGAGATATCTCTCTATCTCTATTGGAGATATCTCTATCTCTATTAGAGATGTTTATCTCTATCTATCTCTATCTCTATTAGAGATATCTCTATCTCTATTAGAGATGTCTCTATCTCTATTAGAGATGTCTCTATCTCTATTAGAGATGTCTCTATCTCCATCTCTATTAGAGATATCTCTATCTCTATCTCAATTAGAGATGTCTCTATCTCTATTAGAGATCTCGATCTCTATCTCTATCTCGATAAATATAGATAGAGATATCTCTAATAGAGATAGATCTATCTCTATTAGAGATATCTCTATCTCTATTAGAGATGTCTCTATCTCTATTAGAGATATCTCTATTAGAGATATCTCTATCTCCATTAGAGATCTCTCTCTCTCTATTAGAGATATCTCTATCTCTATTAGAGATAACCCTATCTCTATTAGAGATGTCTCTATCTCTATTAGAGATGTCTCTATCTCTATTAGAGATGTCTCTATCTCCATCTCTATTAGAGATATCTCTATCTCTATCTCAATTAGAGATATCTCTATCTCTATCTCAATTAGAGATGTCTCTATCTCTATTAGAGATATCTCTCTATCTCTATTAGAGATGTCTCTATCTCTATTAGAGATGTCTCTATCTCCATCTCTATTAGAGATATCTCTATCTCTATCTCTATTAGAGCTATCTCTATCTCTATTAGAGATCTCGATCTCTATCTCTATCTCGATAAATATAGATAGATCTATCTTTATTAGAGATATCTCTATCTCTATTAGAGATATCTCTATCTCTATCTCGATAAATATAGATAGATCTATCTCTATCTCGATAAATATACATAGCTCTATCTCGATAAATATAGATAGATCTATCTCTATCTCGATAAATATAGATAGATCTATCTCTATCTCTATCTCTATCTCTCTCTATTAGAGATGTCTCTATCTCTATTAGAGATGTCTCTATCTCTATCTCTATTAGCGATGTCTCTATCTCTATCTCTATTAGAGATGTCTCTATCTCTATTAGAGATGTCTCTATCTCTATTAGAGATGTCTCTATCTCTATTAGAGATATCTCTATCTCTATTAGAGATGTCTCTATCTCTATTGCTCTCTCTATTAGAGATATCTCTATCTCTATTAGAGATATCTCTATCTCTATCTCTATTAGAGATGTCTTTATCTCTATTAGAGATGTCTCCATCTCTATTAGATATATTTCTGTCTCTATCTCTATTAGAGATATCTCTAATAGAAATCTCTAATAGAGATAGAGATATCTGTAATAGAAATCTCTAATAGAGATAGAGATATCTCTCTCTCTATTAGAGATATCTCTCTATTAGAGATATCTCTATTAGAGATGTCTCTATCTCTATCTCCATTAGAGATGTCTCTATCTCTATTAGAGATGTCTCTATCTCTATTAGAGATATCTCTATCTCCATCTCTATTAGAGATATCTCTATCTCTATCTCTATTAGAGATATCTCTATCTCGATTAGAGATATCCAGATCTCTATCTCTATCTCTATAAATATAGATAGATCTATCTCTATCTCGATAAATATAGATAGATCTATCTCTTATCTCTATCTCGATAAATATAGATAGATCTATATCTCTATCTCGATAAATATAGATAGATCTATCTCTATCTATCTCGATAAATATAGATAGATCTATCTCTATCTCTATCTCTCTATTAGAGATGTCTCTATCTCTATTAGAGGTGTCTCTATCTCTATTAGAGATGTCTCTCTATCTCTATTAGAGATGTCTCTCTATCTCTATTAGAGATGTCTCTATCTCTATTAGAGATATCTCTATCTTTATTAGCGATATCTCTATCTCTATTAGAGATCTCTATCTCTATTGGAGATATCTCTATCTCTATTAGAGATGTCTCTATCTCTATTAGAGATATATCTATCTCTATTAGAGATCTCTATCTCTATCTCTATTAGAGATATCTCTATCTCTATTAGAGATGTCTCTATCTCTATTAGAGATATCTCTCTATCTCTATTGGAAATATCTCTATCTCTATTGGAGATATCTCTATCTCTATTGGAGATATCTCTATCTCTATTGGAGATATCTCTATCTCTATTGGAGATATCTCTATCTCTATTAGAGATATCTCTCTATCTCTATTAGAGATGTCTCTATCTCTATTAGAGATGTCTCTATCTCTATTAGAGATATCTCTCTATCTCTATTGGAGATATCTCTATCTCTATTGGAGATACCTCTATCTCTATTAGAGATATCTCTCTATCTCTATTAGAGATGTCTCTATCTCTATTAGAGATGTCTCTATCTCCATCTCTATTAGAGATATCTCTATCTCTATCTCTATTAGAGCTATCTCTATCTCTATTAGAGATCTCGATCTCTATCTCTATCTCGATGAATATAGATAGATCTATCTTTATTAGAGATATCTCTATCTCTATTAGAGATCTCTATCTCTATTAGAGATGTGTCTATCTCTATTAGAGATATCTCTATCTCTATTAGAGATATATCTATCTCTATCTCTATTAGAGATATCTCTATCTCTATTAGAGATATCTCTATCTCTATCAGATATCTCTATCTCTATCTCTATTAGAGATATCTCCATCTCTATCTCTATCTCGATAAATATAGATAGATCTATCTCTATCGATAAATATAGATAGATCTATCTCTATTAGAGATATCTCTATCTCTATCTCGATAAATATAGATAGATCTATCTCTATCTCGATAAATATAGATAGATCTATCTCTATCTCTATCCCTCTCTATTAGAGATGTCTCTATCTCTATTAGAGATGTCTCTATCTCTATTAGAGATATCTCTATCTCTATTAGAGATGTCTCTATCTCTATTAGAGATATCTCTATCTCTATCTCTATTAGAGATATCGCTATCTCTATTAGAGATTTCTCTATCTCTATGAGAGATGTCTCTGTCTATTAGAGATATCTCTCTATCTCAATTAGAGATGTCTCTATCTCTATTAGAGATGTCTCTATCTCTATTAGAGATATCTCTATTAGAGATATCTCTATCTCTATCTCTATTAGAGATGTCTATCTCTATCTCTATTAGAGATGTCTCTATCTCTATTAGAGATGTCTCTATCTCTATCTATATTAGAGATATCTCTATCTCTATTAGAGATATCTCTATCTCTATTAGAGATATCTCTCTCTCTCTCTCTCAGAGATATATCTCTCTCTATTAGAGATGTCTCTATCTTTATCTCTATTAGAGATGTCTCTATCTCTATTAGAGTTATCTCTATCTATCTCTATTAGAGATATCTCTATCTCTATTAGAGATCTCTATCTCTATTAGAGATATCTCTATCTCTATTAGATATCTCTCTATATCTATTAGAGTTATCTCTATCTCTATCTCTATTAGAGATGTCTCTATCTCTATTAGAGATGTCTCTATCTCTATTAGAGATGTCTCTATCTCTATTAGAGATATCTCTATTAGAGATATCTCTTTCTCTATCTCTATTAGAGATATCTCGATCTCTATCTCGATAAATATAGATAGATCTATCTCTATCTCTATCTCGATAAATATAGATAGATCTATCTCTATCTCTGTCTCGAAAAATATAGATAGATCTATCTCTATCTCGATAAATATAGATAGATCTATCTCTATTAGAGATGTCTCTATCTCTATTAGAGATGTCTCTATCTCTATTGGAGATGTCTCTATCTCTATTTGAGATGTCTCTATCTCTACTAGAGCTGTCTCTATCTCTATTAGAGATGTCTCTATCTCCATCTCTATTAGAGATATCTCTATCTCTATTAGAGATATCTCTATCTCTATTAGAGATATCTCGATATCTATCTCTATCCCGATAAATATAGATAGATATATCTCTATCTCTATCTCGATAAATATAGATAGATCTATCTCTATTAGAGATATCTCTATCTCGATAAATATAGATAGATCTATCTCTATCTCTATCTCGATAAATATAGATAGATCTATCTCTATCTCGATAAATATAGATAGATCTATCTCTATCTCTATCTCTCTCTATTACAGATGTCTCTATCTCTATTAGAGATGTCTCTATCTCTATTAGAGATAGCTCTATCTCTATCTCTATTTGAGATGTCTCTATCTCTATTAGAGATGTCTCTATCTCTATCTCTATTAGAGATGTCTCTATCTCTATTAGAGATATCTCTATCTCTATTAGAGATATCTCTATCTCTAATAGAGATGTCTCTATCTCTATTAGAGATGTCTCTATCTCTATTAGAGATGTCTATCTCTATTCGAGATGTCTCTATCTCTATTAGATATATCTCTATCTCCATTAGAGATATCTCTATCTCTATTAGAGATCTCTATCTCTATTAGAGATATCTCTATCTCTATCTCTATTAGAGATATCTCTCTATCTCTATTAGAGATGTCTCTATCTCTATCTCTATTAGAGATGTCTCTATCTCTATTAGAGATATATCTCTATTGGAGATATCTCTATCTCTATTGGAGATACCTCTATCTCTATTAGAGATATCTCTCTATCTCTATTAGAGATGTCTCTATCTCTATCTCTATCAGAGATGTCTATCTCTATTAGAGATGTCCCTATCTCTATTAGAGATGTCCCTATCTCTATTAGAGATGTCTCTATCTCCATCTTTATTAGAGATATCTCTATATCTATCTCTATTAGAGATATCTATCTCTATCTCTATTAGAGATATCTCGATCTCTATCTCTATCTCGATAAATATAGATAGATCTATCTCTATCTCGATAAATATAGATAGATCTATGTCTATCTCTATCTCGATAAATATAGATAGATCTATCTCTATCTCGATAAATAGAGATAGATCTATCTCTTATCTCTATCTCGATAAATATAGATAGATCTATATCTCTATCTCGATAAATATAGATAGATCTATCTCTATCTATCTCGATAAATATAGATAGATCTATCTCTATCTCTCTCTATTAGAGATGTCTCTATCTCTATTAGAGGTGTCTCTATCTCTATTAGAGATGTCTCTCTATCTCTATTAGAGATGTCTCTCTATCTCTATTAGAGATGTCTCTATCTCTATTAGAGATATCTCTATCTTTATTAGAGATATCTCTATCTCTATTAGAGATGTCTATCTCTATTAGAGATGTCTCTATCTCTATTAGAGATATATCTATCTCTATTAGAGATCTCTATCTCTATTAGAGATATCTCTATCTCTATTAGAGATGTCTCTATCTCTATTAGAGATATCTCTCTATCTCTATTGGAAATATCTCTATCTCTATTGGAGATATCTCTATCTCTATTAGAGATATCTCTATCTTTATTAGAGATATCTCTCTATCTCTATTAGAGATGTCTCTATCTCTATTAGAGATGTCCCTATCTCTATTAGAGATATCTCTATCTCTATTAGAGATGTCTCTATCTCCATCTCTATTAGAGATATCTATATCTCTATCTCTAATAGAGATATCTCCATCTCTATCTCTATCTCGATAAATATAGATAGATCTATCTCTATCTCGATAAATATAGATAGATCTATCTCTATCTCGATAAATATAGATAGATCTATCTCTATCTCTATCTTTCTCTATTAGAGATGTCTCTATCTCTATTAGAGATGTCTCTATCTCTATCTCTATTAGAGATGTCTCTATCTCTATTAGAGCTGTCTCTATCTCTATTAGAGATGTCTCTATCTCTATTAGAGATATCTCTATCTCTATCTCTATTAGAGATATCTCTATTAGAGATATCTCTATCTTTATTAGAGATATATCTATCTCTATCTCTATTAGAGATATCGCTATCTCTATTAGAGATTTCTCTATCTCTATGAGAGATGTCTCTCTATCTCAATTAGAGATGTCTATCTCTATTAGAGATGTCTCTATCTCTATTAGAGATATCTCTGTTAGAGATATCTCTATCTCTATTAGAGATATCTCTATCTCTATTAGAGATGTCTATCTCTATTAGAGATGTCTCTATCTCTATTGGAGATATCTCTCTCTATATTAGAGATATATCTCTCTCTATTAGAGATGTCTCTATCTTTATCTCTATTAGAGATGTCTCTATTAGAGTTATCTCTATCTCTATCTCTATTAGAGATATCTCTATCTCTATTAGATATCTCTCTATCTCTATTAGAGATGTCTCTATCTCTATTAGAGATATCTCTATTAGAGATATCTCTTTATCTCTATTAGAGATATCTCGATCTCTATCTCTATCTCGATAAATATAGATAGATCTATCTCTATCTCGATAAATATAGATAGATCTATCTCTATCTCTGTCTCGATAAATATAGATAGATCTATCTCTATCTCTGTCTCGATAAATATAGATAGATCTATCTCTATCTCTATCTCGATAAATATAGATAGATCTATCTCTATTAGAGATATTTCTATCTCTATTAGAGATGTCTCTATCTCTATTAGAGATGTCTCTATCTCTATCTCTATTAGAGATGTCTCTATCTCTATTAGAGATGTCTCTATCTCTTTTAGAGGTGTCTCTATCTCTATCTCTATTAGAGCTATCTCTATCTCTGTTAGAGATATCTCTATCTCTGTTAGAGATATCTCTATCTCTACTAGAGATATCTCTATCTCCATTAGAGATATCTCTATCTCTATTAGAGATCTCTATCTCTATTAGAGATATCTCTATCTCTATTAGAGATGTCTCTATCTCTATTAGAGATATCTCTCTATCTCCATTGGAGATATCTCTATCTCTATTAGAGATGTTTATCTCTATCTATCTCTATCTCTATTAGAGATATCTCTATCTCTATTAGAGATGTCTCTATCTCTATTAGAGATATCTCTATCTCTATTAGAGATATCTCTATCTCTATTAGAGATCTCTCTCTCTATTAGAGATATCTCTATCTCTATTAGAGATATCTCTATCTCTATCTCTATTAGAGATAACCCTATCTCTATTAGAGATGTCTCTATCTCTATTAGAGATGTCTCTATCTCTATTAGAGATGTCTCTATCTCCATCTCTATTAGAGATATCTCTATCTCTATCTCAATTAGAGATGTCTCTATCTCTATTAGAGATATCTCTCTATCTCTATTAGAGATGTCTCTATCTCTATTAGAGATGTCTCTATATCCATCTCTATTAGAGATATCTCTATCTCTATCTCTATTAGAGCTATCTCTATCTCTATTAGAGATCTCGATCTCTATCTCTATCTCGATAAATATAGATAGAGATATCTCTAATAGAGATAGATCTATCTCTATTAGAGATATCTCTATCTCTATTAGAGATGTCTCTATCTCTATTAGAGATATCTCTATTAGAGATATCTCTATCTCCATTAGAGATCTCTCTCTCTCTATTAGAGATATCTCTATCTCTATTAGAGATAACCCTATCTCTATTAGAGATGTCTCTATCTCTATTAGAGATGTCTCTATCTCTATTAGAGATGTCTCTATCTCTATTAGAGATGTCTCTATCTCCATCTCTATTAGAGATATCTCTATCTCTATCTCAATTAGAGATGTCTCTATCTCTATTAGAGATATCTCTCTATCTCTATTAGAGATGTCTCTATCTCTATTAGAGATGTCTCTATCTCCATCTCTATTAGAGATATCTCTATCTCTATCTCTATTAGAGCTATCTCTATCTCTATTAGAGATCTCGATCTCTATCTCTATCTCGATAAATATAGATAGATCTATCTCTATTAGAGATATTTCTATCTCTATTAGAGATGTCTCTATCTCTATTAGAGATGTCTCTATCTCTATCTCTATTAGAGATGTCTCTATCTCTATTAGAGATGTCTCTATCTCTTTTAGAGGTGTCTCTATCTCTATCTCTATTAGAGCTATCTCTATCTCTGTTAGAGATATCTCTATCTCTGTTAGAGATATCTCTATCTCTACTAGAGATATCTCTATCTCCATTAGAGATATCTCTATCTCTATTAGAGATCTCTATCTCTATTAGAGATATCTCTATCTCTATTAGAGATGTCTCTATCTCTATTAGAGATATCTCTCTATCTCCATTGGAGATATCTCTATCTCTATTAGAGATGTTTATCTCTATCTATCTCTATCTCTATTAGAGATGTCTCTATCTCTATTAGAGATGTCTCTATCTCCATCTCTATTAGAGATATCTCTATCTCTATCTCAATTAGAGATATCTCTATCTCTATTAGAGATGTCTCTATCTCTATTAGAGATATCTCTATTAGAGATGTCTCTATCTCTATTAGAGATATCTCTATTAGAGATATCTCTATCTCTATTAGAGATGTCTCTATCTCTATTAGAGATATCTCTATCTCTATTAGAGATATATCTATCTCTATCTCTATTAGAGATATCTCTATCTCTATTAGAGATATCTCTATCTCTATCAGAGATCTCTATCTCTATCTCTATTAGAGATATCTCTTTCTCTATCTCTATTAGAGATATCTCTATCTCTATTAGAGATATCTCTCTCTACTAGAGATGTCTCTATCTCTATTAGAGATATCTATCTCTATTAGAGATGTCTCTATCTCTATTAGAGATGTCTCTATCTCTATTAGAGATATCTCTATCTCTATTAGAGATATCTCTATCTCTATTAGAGATATCTCTATCTCTTTTAGAGATATCTCTCTCTCTATTAGAGATATCTCTATCTCTATCTCTATTAGAGATATCTCTATCTCTATTGGAGATATCTCTATCTCTATTAGAGATGTCTCTATCTCTATTAGAGATGTCTCTCTCTCTATTAGAGATGTCTCTATCTCTATTAAAGATATCTCTATCTCAGATATCTCTATCTCTATTAGAGATATCTCTCTATCTCTATTAGAGATGTCTCTATCTCTATTAGAGATGTCTCTATCTCTATTAGAGATGTCTCTCTTATCTCTATTAGAGATGTCTCTATCTCTATTAGAGATGTCTCTATCTCTATTAGAGATGTCTCTATCTCTATTAGAGATGTCTCTATCTCCATCTCTATTAGAGATATCTCCATCTCTATTAGAGATATCTCTATCTCTATTAGAGATGTCTCTATCTCTATTAGAGATATCTCTATCTCTATTAGAGATATCTCTATCTCTATTAGAGATCTCTCTCTCTCTATTAGAGATCTCTCTCTCTCTATTAGAGATATCTCTATCTCTATTAGAGATATCTCTATCTCTATTAGAGATAACCCTATCTCTATTAGAGATGTCTCTATCTCTATTAGAGATGTCTCTATCTCTATTAGAGATGTCTCTATCTCCATCTCTATTAGAGATATCTCTATCTCTATCTCGATTAGAGATGTCTCTATCTCTATTAGAGATGTCTCTATCTCTATTAGAGATGTCTCTATCTCCATCTCTATTAGAGATATCTCTATCTCTATCTCTATTAGAGCTATCTCTATCTCTATTAGAGATCTCGATCTCTATCTCTATCTCGATAAATATAGATAGATCTATCTCTATTAGAGATATCTCTATCTCTATTAGAGATATCTCTATCTCTATTAGAGATGTCTCTATCTCTATTAGAGATGTCTCTATCTCTATTAGAGATATCTCTATCTCTATTAGAGATCTCTCTCTCTCTATTAGAGATATCTCTATCTCTATTAGAGATATCTCTATCTCTATCTCTATTAGAGATAACCCTATCTCTATTAGAGATGTCTCCATCTCTATTAGAGATGTCTCTATCTCTATTAGAGATGTCTCTATCTCCATCTCTATTAGAGATATCTCTATCTCGATTAGAGATGTCTCTATCTCTATTAGAGATGTCTCTATCTCTATTAGAGATATCTCTATCTCTATTAGAGATATCTCTATATCTATTAGAGATGTGTCTATCTCTATTAGAGATATCTCTCTATCTCTATTGGAGATATCTCTATCTCTATTAGAGATGTTTATCTCTATCTATCTCTATCTCTATTAGAGATATCTCTATCTCTATTAGAGATGTCTCTATCTCTATTAGAGATATCTCTATCTCTATTAGAGATATCTCTATCTCTATTAGAGATCTCTCTCTCTATTAGAGATATCTCTATCTCTATTAGAGATATCTCTATCTCTATCTCTATTAGAGATAACCCTATCTCTATTAGAGATGTCTCTATCTCTATTAGAGATGTCTCTATCTCTATTAGAGATGTCTCTATCTCCATCTCTATTAGAGATATCTCTATCTCTATCTCAATTAGAGATGTCTCTATCTCTATTAGAGATATCTCTCTATCTCTATTAGAGATGTCTCTATCTCTATTAGAGATGTCTCTATCTCCATCTCTATTAGAGATATCTCTATCTCTATCTCTATTAGAGCTATCTCTATCTCTATTAGAGATCTCGATCTCTATCTCTATCTCGATAAATATAGATAGAGATATCTCTAATAGAGATAGATCTATCTCTATTAGAGATATCTCTATCTCTATTAGAGATGTCTCTATTAGAGATATCTCTATCTCCATTAGAGATCTCTCTCTCTCTATTAGAGATATCTCTATCTCTATTAGAGATAACCCTATCTCTATTAGAGATGTCTCTATCTCTATTAGAGATGTCTCTATCTCTATTAGAGATGTCTCTATCTCCATCTCTATTAGAGATATCTCTATCTCTATCTCAATTAGAGATGTCTCTATCTCTATTAGAGATATCTCTCTATCTCTATTAGAGATGTCTCTATCTCTATTAGAGATGTCTCTATCTCCATCTCTATTAGAGATATCTCTATCTCTATCTCTATTAGAGCTATCTCTATCTCTATTAGAGATCTCGATCTCTATCTCTATCTCGATAAATATAGATAGATCTATCTTTATTAGAGATATCTCTATCTCTATTAGAGATATCTCTATCTCTATCTCGATAAATATAGATAGATCTATCTCTATCTCGATAAATATACATAGCTCTATCTCGATAAATATAGATAGATCTATCTCTATCTCGATAAATATAGATAGATCTATCTCTATCTCTATCTCTATCTCTCTCTATTAGAGATGTCTCTATCTCTATTAGAGATGTCTCTATCTCTATCTCTATTAGCGATGTCTCTATCTCTATCTCTATTAGAGATGTCTCTATCTCTATTAGAGATGTCTCTATCTCTATTAGAGATGTCTCTATCTCTATTAGAGATATCTCTATCTCTATTAGAGATGTCTCTATCTCTATTGCTCTCTCTATTAGAGATATCTCTATCTCTATTAGAGATATCTCTATCTCTATTAGAGATGTCTTTATCTCTATTAGAGATGTCTCCATCTCTATTAGATATATTTCTGTCTCTATCTCTATTAGAGATATCTCTAATAGAAATCTCTAATAGAGATAGAGATATCTGTAATAGAAATCTCTAATAGAGATAGAGATATCTCTCTCTCTATTAGAGATATCTCTCTATTAGAGATATCTCTATTAGAGATGTCTCTATCTCTATCTCCATTAGAGATGTCTCTATCTCTATTAGAGATGTCTCTATCTCTATTAGAGATATCTCTATCTCCATCTCTATTAGAGATATCTCTATCTCTATCTCTATTAGAGATATCTCTATCTCGATTAGAGATATCCAGATCTCTATCTCTATCTCTATAAATATAGATAGATCTATCTCTATCTCGATAAATATAGATAGATCTATCTCTTATCTCTATCTCGATAAATATAGATAGATCTATATCTCTATCTCGATAAATATAGATAGATCTATCTCTATCTATCTCGATAAATATAGATAGATCTATCTCTATCTCTATCTCTCTATTAGAGATGTCTCTATCTCTATTAGAGGTGTCTCTATCTCTATTAGAGATGTCTCTCTATCTCTATTAGAGATGTCTATCTCTATTAGAGATGTCTCTATCTCTATTAGAGATATCTCTATCTTTATTAGCGATATCTCTATCTCTATTGGAGATATCTCTATCTCTATTAGAGATGTCTCTATCTCTATTAGAGATATATCTATCTCTATTAGAGATCTCTATCTCTATCTCTATTAGAGATATCTCTATCTCTATTAGAGATGTCTCTATCTCTATTAGAGATATCTCTCTATCTCTAATGGAAATATCTCTATCTCTATTGGAGATATCTCTATCTCTATTGGAGATATCTCTATCTCTATTGGAGATATCTCTATCTCTATTGGAGATATCTCTATCTCTATTAGAGATATCTCTCTATCTCTATTAGAGATGTCTCTATCTCTATTAGAGATGTCTCTATCTCTATTAGAGATATCTCTCTATCTCTATTGGAGATATCTCTATCTCTATTGGAGATACCTCTATCTCTATTAGAGATATCTCTCTATCTCTATTAGAGATGTCTCTATCTCTATCAGAGATGTCTCTATCTCTATTAGAGATGTCCCTATCTCTATTAGAGATGTCTCTATCTCTATTAGAGATGTCTCTATCTCCATCTCTATTAGAGATATCTCTATCTCTATCTCTATTAGAGATATCTCCATCTCTATCTCTATCTCGATAAATATAGATAGATCTATCTCTATCGATAAATATAGATAGATCTATCTCTATTAGAGATATCTCTATCTCTATCTCGATAAATATAGATAGATCTATCTCTATCTCGATAAATATAGATAGATCTATCTCTATCTCTATCCCTCTCTATTAGAGATGTCTCTATCTCTATTAGAGATGTCTCTATCTCTATTAGAGATATCTCTATCTCTATTAGAGATGTCTCTATCTCTATTAGAGATATCGCTATCTCTATTAGAGATTTCTCTATCTCTATGAGAGATGTCTCTGTCTATTAGAGATATCTCTAATAGAGATAGAGACATCTCTAATAGAGATAGAGACATCTCTAATTG
The DNA here is from genome assembly GCF_964204655.1 of Triturus cristatus. NCBI lineage: Eukaryota > Metazoa > Chordata > Amphibia > Caudata > Salamandridae > Triturus > Triturus cristatus. The sequence continues at coordinate 129,068,136 of NC_140580.1, forward strand.
AGATAGAGAGATATCTCTATCTCTATTAGAGATGTCTCTATCTCTATTAGAGATGTCTCTATCTCTATTAGAGATATCTCTATTAGAGATATATCTATCTCTATCTCTATTAGAGATGTCTATCTCTATCTCTATTAGAGATGTCTCTATCTCTATTAGAGATGTCTCTATCTCTATCTATATTAGAGATATCTCTATCTCTATTAGAGATATCTCTATCTCTATTAGAGATATCTCTCTCTCTCTCTCTCAGAGATATATCTCTCTCTATTAGAGATGTCTCTATCTTTATCTCTATTAGAGATGTCTCTATCTCTATTAGAGTTATCTCTATCTATCTCTATTAGAGATATCTCTATCTCTATTAGAGATCTCTATCTCTATTAGAGATATCTCTATCTCTATTAGATATCTCTCTATATCTATTAGAGTTATCTCTATCTCTATCTCTATTAGAGATGTCTCTATCTCTATTAGAGATGTCTCTATCTCTATTAGAGATGTCTCTATCTCTATTAGAGATATCTCTATTAGAGATATCTCTTTCTCTATCTCTATTAGAGATATCTCGATCTCTATCTCGATAAATATAGATAGATCTATCTCTATCTCTATCTCGATAAATATAGATAGATCTATCTCTATCTCTGTCTCGAAAAATATAGATAGATCTATCTCTATCTCGATAAATATAGATAGATCTATCTCTATTAGAGATGTCTCTATCTCTATTAGAGATGTCTCTATCTCTATTGGAGATGTCTCTATCTCTATTTGAGATGTCTCTATCTCTACTAGAGCTGTCTCTATCTCTATTAGAGATGTCTCTATCTCCATCTCTATTAGAGATATCTCTATCTCTATTAGAGATATCTCTATCTCTATTAGAGATATCTCGATATCTATCTCTATCCCGATAAATATAGATAGATATATCTCTATCTCTATCTCGATAAATATAGATAGATCTATCTCTATTAGAGATATCTCTATCTCGATAAATATAGATAGATCTATCTCTATCTCTATCTCGATAAATATAGATAGATCTATCTCTATCTCGATAAATATAGATAGATCTATCTCTATCTCTATCTCTCTCTATTACAGATGTCTCTATCTCTATTAGAGATGTCTCTATCTCTATTAGAGATAGCTCTATCTCTATTTGAGATGTCTCTATCTCTATTAGAGATGTCTCTATCTCTATCTCTATTAGAGATGTCTCTATCTCTATTAGAGATATCTCTATCTCTATTAGAGATATCTCTATCTCTAATAGAGATGTCTCTATCTCTATTAGAGATGTCTCTATCTCTATTAGAGATGTCTATCTCTATTCGAGATGTCTCTATCTCTATTAGATATATCTCTATCTCCATTAGAGATATATCTATCTCTATTAGAGATCTCTATCTCTATTAGAGATATCTCTATCTCTATCTCTATTAGAGATATCTCTCTATCTCTATTAGAGATGTCTCTATCTCTATCTCTATTAGAGATGTCTCTATCTCTATTAGAGATATATCTCTATTGGAGATATCTCTATCTCTATTGGAGATACCTCTATCTCTATTAGAGATATCTCTCTATCTATTAGAGATGTCTCTATCTCTATCTCTATCAGAGATGTCTATCTCTATTAGAGATGTCCCTATCTCTATTAGAGATGTCCCTATCTCTATTAGAGATGTCTCTATCTCCATCTTTATTAGAGATATCTCTATATCTATCTCTATTAGAGATATCTATCTCTATCTCTATTAGAGATATCTCGATCTCTATCTCTATCTCGATAAATATAGATAGATCTATCTCTATCTCGATAAATATAGATAGATCTATGTCTATCTCTATCTCGATAAATATAGATAGATCTATCTCTATCTCGATAAATAGAGATAGATCTATCTCTTATCTCTATCTCGATAAATATAGATAGATCTATATCTCTATCTCGATAAATATAGATAGATCTATCTCTATCTATCTCGATAAATATAGATAGATCTATCTCTATCTCTATCTCTCTCTATTAGAGATGTCTCTATCTCTATTAGAGGTGTCTCTATCTCTATTAGAGATGTCTCTCTATCTCTATTAGAGATGTCTCTCTATCTCTATTAGAGATGTCTCTATCTCTATTAGAGATATCTCTATCTTTATTAGAGATATCTCTATCTCTATTAGAGATGTCTATCTCTATTAGAGATGTCTCTATCTCTATTAGAGATATATCTATCTCTATTAGAGATCTCTATCTCTATTAGAGATATCTCTATCTCTATGAGAGATGTCTCTATCTCTATTAGAGATATCTCTCTATCTCTATTGGAGATATCTCTATCTCTATTTGAGATATCTCTATCTTTATTAGAGATATCTCTCTATCTCTATTAGAGATGTCTCTATCTCTATTAGAGATGTCCCTATCTCTATTAGAGATATCTCTATCTCTATTAGAGATGTCTCTATCTCCATCTCTATTAGAGATATCTATATCTCTATCTCTAATAGAGATATCTCCATCTCTATCTCTATCTCGATAAATATAGATAGATCTATCTCTATCTCGATAAATATAGATAGATCTATCTCTATCTCGATAAATATAGATAGATCTATCTCTATCTCTATCTTTCTCTATTAGAGATGTCTCTATCTCTATTAGAGATGTCTCTATCTCTATCTCTATTAGAGATGTCTCTATCTCTATTAGAGCTGTCTCTATCTCTATTAGAGATGTCTCTATCTCTATTAGAGATATCTCTATCTCTATCTCTATTAGAGATATCTCTATTAGAGATATCTCTATCTTTATTAGAGATATATCTATCTCTATCTCTATTAGAGATATCGCTATCTCTATTAGAGATTTCTCTATCTCTATGAGAGATGTCTCTCTATCTCAATTAGAGATGTCTATCTCTATTAGAGATGTCTCTATCTCTATTAGAGATATCTCTGTTAGAGATATCTCTATCTCTATTAGAGATATCTCTATCTCTATTAGAGATGTCTATCTCTATCTCTATTAGAGATGTCTCTATCTCTATTGGAGATATCTCTCTCTATATTAGAGATATATCTCTCTCTATTAGAGATGTCTCTATCTTTATCTCTATTAGAGATGTCTCTATTAGAGTTATCTCTATCTCTATCTCTATTAGAGATATCTCTATCTCTATTAGATATCTCTCTATCTCTATTAGAGATGTCTCTATCTCTATTAGAGATATCTCTATTAGAGATATCTCTTTATCTCTATTAGATATCTCGATCTCTATCTCTATCTCGATAAATATAGATAGATCTATCTCTATCTCGATAAATATAGATAGATCTATCTCTATCTCTGTCTCGATAAATATAGATAGATCTATCTCTATCTCTATCTCGATAAATATAGATAGATCTATCTCTATTAGAGATATTTCTATCTCTATTAGAGATGTCTCTATCTCTATTAGAGATGTCTCTATCTCTATCTCTATTAGAGATGTCTCTATCTCTATTAGAGATGTCTCTATCTCTTTTAGAGGTGTCTCTATCTCTATCTCTATTAGAGCTATCTCTATCTCTGTTAGAGATATCTCTATCTCTGTTAGAGATATCTCTATCTCTACTAGAGATATCTCTATCTCCATTAGAGATGTCTCTATCTCTATTAGAGATATCTCTCTATCTCCATTGGAGATATCTCTATCTCTATTAGAGATATCTCTCTATCTCTATTAGAGATGTCTCTATCTCTATCTCTATTGGAGATGTCTCTATCTCTATTAGAGATGTCTCTATCTCTACTAGAGCTGTCTCTATCTCTATTAGAGATGTCTCTATCTCCATCTCTATTAGAGATATCTCTATCTCTATTAGAGATATCTCTATCTCTATTAGAGATGTCTCTATCTCTACTAGAGCTGTCTCTATCTCTATTAGAGATGTCTCTATCTCCATCTCTATTAGAGATATCTCTATTAGAGATATCTCTATCTCTATCTCTATTAGAGATATCTCGATATCTATCTCTATCCCGATAAATATAGATAGATCTATCTCTAGCTCTATCTCGATAAATATAGATAGATCTATCTCTATCTCTATCTCGATAAATATAGATAGATCTATCTCTATCTCGATAAATATAGATAGATCCATCTCTATCTCTATCTCTCTCTATTACAGATGTCTCTATCTCTATTAGAGATGTCTCTATCTCTATTAGAGATATCTCTATCTCTATCTCTATTTGAGATGTCTCTATCTCTATTAGAGATGTCTCTATCTCTATTAGAGATGTCTCTATCTCTATTAGAGATATCTCTATCTCTATTAGAGATATCTCTATCTCTATTAGAGATATCTCTATCTCCATTAGAGATGTATCTATCTCTATTAGAGATCTCTATCTCTATCTCTATTAGAGATATCTCTATCTCTATTAGAGATGTCTCTATCTCTATTAGAGATATCTCTATCTCTATTAGAGATGTCTCTATCTCTATTAGAGATATCTCTATCTCTAATAGAGATATCTCTATCTCGATTAGAGATATCTCTATCTCTAATAGAGATATCTCTATCTCTAATAGAGATATCTCTATCTCTATTAGAGATATATCTATCTCTATCTCTATTAGAGATATCGCTATCTCTATTAGAGATTTCTCTATCTCTATGAGAGATGTCTCTCTATCTCAATTAGAGATGTCTCTATCTCTATCTCTCTCTATTACAGATGTCTCTATCTCTATTAGAGATATCTCTATCTCTATCTCTATTAGAGATGTCTCTATCTCTATTAGAGATGTCTCTATCTCTATTAGAGATGTCTCTATCTCTATTAGAGATATCTCTGTTAGAGATCTCTATCTCTATTAGAGATATCTCTATCTCTATCTCTATTAGAGATGTCTATCTCTATCTCTATTAGAGATGTCTCTATCTCTATTAGAGATGTCTCTATCTCTATCTATATTAGAGATATCTCTATCTCTATTAGAGATATCGCTATCTCTATTAGAGATATCTCTCTCTCTTAGAGATATATCTCTCTCTATTAGAGATGTCTCTATCTTTATCTCTATTAGAGATGTCTCTATCTCTATTAGAGTTATCTCTATCTCTATTAGATATCTCTCTATCTCTATTAGAGATGTCTCTATCTCTATTAGAGATATCTCTATTAGAGATATCTCTTTATCTCTATTAGAGATATCTCGATCTCTATCTCTATCTCGATAAATATAGATAGATCTATCTCTATCTCTGTCTCGATAAATATAGATAGATCTATCTCTATCTCTATCTCGATAAATATAGATAGATCTATCTCTATTAGAGATATTTCTATCTCTATTAGAGATGTCTCTATCTCTATTAGAGATGTCTCTATCTCTATTAGAGATGTCTCTATCTCTATTAGAGATGTCTCTATCTCTTTTAGAGGTGTCTCTATCTCTATCTCTATTAGAGCTATCTCTATCTCTACTAGAGATATCTCTATCTCCATTAGAGATATCTCTATCTCTATTAGAGATCTCTATCTCTATTAGAGATATCTCTATTAGAGATGTCTCTATCTCTATTAGAGATATCTCTCTATCTCCATTGGAGATCTCTCTATCTCTATTAGAGATATCTCTCTATCTCTATTAGAGATGTCTCTATCTCTATCTCTATTGGAGATGTCTCTATCTCTATTAGAGATGTCTCTATCTCCATCTCTATTAGAGATATCTCTATCTCTATTAGAGATATCTCTATCTCTATCTCTATTAGAGATATCTCGATATCTATCTCTATCCCGATAAATATAGATAGATCTATCTCTATCTCTATCTCGATAAATATAGATAGATCTATCTCTATTAGAGATATCTATCTCTATTAGAGATATCTCTATCTCGATAAATATAGATAGATCTATCTCTACCTCTATCTCGATAAATATAGATAGATCTATCTCTATCTCGATAAATATAGATAGATCTATCTCTATCTCTATCTCTCTCTATTACAGATGTCTCTATCTCTATTAGAGATATCTCTATCTCTATCTCTATTAGAGATGTCTCTATCTCTATTAGAGATGTCTCTATCTCTATTAGAGATGTCTCTATCTCTATTAGAGATATCTCTATCTCTATTAGAGATATCTCTATCTCCATTAGAGATGTATCTATCTCTATTAGAGATCTCTATCTCTATCTCTATTAGAGATATCTCTATCTCTATCTCTATCTCTATTAGAGATGTCTCTATCTCTATTAGACACATCTCTATCTCTATTAGAGATGTCTCTATCTCTATTAGAGATATCTCTATCTCTATTAGAGATATCTCTATCTCTAATAGAGATATCTCTATCTCTATTAGAGATATCTCTATCTCTAATAGAGATATCTCTATCTCTATTAGAGATATCTCTATCTCTATTAGAGATGTCTCTATCTCTATTAGAGATATCTCTATCTCTATTAGAGATGTCTCTATCTATTAGAGATGTCTCTCTATCTCTATTAGAGATATCTCTCTATCTCTATTGGAGGTATCTCTATCTCTATTAGAGATGTCTATCTCTATTAGAGATGTCTCTATCTCTATCTCTATTAGAGATATCTCTATCTCCATTAGAGATATATCTATCTCTATTAGAGATCTCCATCTCTATCTCTATTAGAGATATCTCTATCTCTATTAGAGATGTCTCTATCTCTATTAGAGATATCTCTCTATCTCTATTGGAAATATCTCTATCTCTATTCGAGATATCTCTATCTCTATTAAAGATATCTCTCTATCTCTATTAGAGATGTCTCTATCTCTATCTCTATTAGAGATGTCTCTATCTCTATTAGAGATATATCTCTATTAGAGATACCTCTATCTCTATTAGAGATATCTATCTATCTCTATTAGAGATATCTCTATCTCTATCAGAGATGTCTCTATCTCTATTAGAGATGTCTCTATCTCTATTAGAGATGTCCCTATCTCTATTAGAGATGTCTCTATCTCCATCTCTATTAGAGATATCTCTATATCTATCTCTATTAGAGATATCTATCTCTATCGCTATTAGAGATATCTCGATCTCTATCTCTATCTCGATAAATATAGATAGATCTATCTCTATCTCGATAAATATAGATAGATCTATGTCTATCTCTATCTCGATAAATATAGATAGATCTATCTCTATCTCGATAAATATAGATAGATCTATCTCTATCTCGATAAATATAGATAGATCTATCTCTATCTCTATCTCTCTCTATTAGAGATGTCTCTATCTCTATTAGAGATGTCTCTATCTCTATCTCTATTAGAGATGTCTCTATTTCTATCTCTATTAGAGATGTCTCTATCTCTATTAGAGATGTCTCTATCTCTATTAGAGATATCTCTATCTCTATTAGAGAAATCTCTATCTCTATTAGAGATATCGCTATCTCTATTAGAGATTTCTCTATCTCTATTAGAGATGTCTCTGTCTATTAGAGATGTCTCTCTATCTCTATTAGAGATGTCTCTATCTCTATCTCTATTAGAGATGTCTCTATCTCTATTAGAGATATCTCTGTTAGAGATATCTCTATCTCTATTAGAGATATCTCTATCTCTATCTCTATTAGAGATATCTCTATCTCTATTAGAGATGTCTATCTCTATCTCTATTAGAGATGTCTATCTCTATCTCTATTAGAGATGTCTCTATCTCTGTTAGAGATGTCTCTATCTCTATTAGAGATATCTCTATTAGAGATATCTCTATCTCTATTAGAGATGTCTCTATCTCTATTAGAGATATCTATCTCTATTTGAGACATCTCTATCTCTATTAGAGATATCTCTATCTCTATTAGAGATGTCTCTCTCTCTATTAGAGATATCTCTCTCTCTATTAGAGATGTCTCTATCTTTATCTCTATCTCTATTAGAGATGTCTCTATCTCTATTAGAGATATCTCTATCTCTATCTCTATTAGAGATATCTCTATCTCTATTAGAGATCTCTATCTCTATTAGAGATATCTCTATCTCTATTAGATATCTCGCTATCTCTATTAGAGATGTCTCTATCTCTATTAGAGATGTCTCTATCTCTATTAGAGATGTCTCTATCTCTATTAGAGATATCTCTATTAGAGATATCTCTTTCTCTATCTCTATTAGAGATATCTCTATCTCTATTAGAGATATCTCTATCTCTATTAGAGATGTCTCTATCTCCATCTCTATTAGAGATATCTCTATCTCTATCTCTATTAGAGATATCTCTATCTCTATTAGAGATGTCTCTATCTATTAGAGATGTCTCTCTATCTCTATTAGAGAAGTCTCTATCTCTATTAGTGATATCTCTATTTCTATTAGAGATATCTCTATGTCTATTAGAGATATCTATCTCTCTATTAGAGATATCTCTATCTCTATCTCTATTAGAGATATCTCTATCTCTATTAGAGATATCTCTATCTCTATTAGAGATGTCTCTATCTCTATCTCTATTAGAGATGTCTCTATCTCTATTAAAGATGTCTCTATATCTATTAGAGATCTCTCTATCTCTATCTCTATTAGAGATATCTCTATCTCTATTAGAGATGTCTCTATCTCTATTAGAGATATCTCTATCTCTATTAGAGCTATCTCTATCTCTATTAGAGATATCTCTATCTCTATCAGAGATATCTCTATCTCTATTAGAGATATCTCTATCTCTATTAGAGATGTCTCTCTCTCTATTAGAGATATCTCTCTCTCTATTAGAGATGTCTCTACCTTTATCTCTATCTCTATTAGAGATGTCTCTATCTCTATTAGAGATGTCTCTATCTCTATTAGAGATATCTCTATCTCTATTAGAGATATATCTATCTCTATTAGAGATCTATATCCCTATCTCTATTAGAGATATCTCTATCTCTATTAGATATCTCTCTATCTCTATTAGAGATATCTCTATCTCTATTAGAGATATATCTCTATTAGATATGTCTCTATCTCTATTAGAGATGTCTCTATTTCTATTAGAGATGTCACTATCTCTATTAGAGATGTCTTTATCTCTATTAGAGATGTCTCTTTCTCTATTAGAGATATCTCGATCTCTATCTCTATCTCGATAAATATAGATAGATCTATCTCTATATAAATATAGATCGAGCTATCTCTATCTCTATCTCGATAAATATAGATAGATCTATCTCTATTAGAGATATCTCTATCTCGATAAATATAGATAGATCTATCTCTATCTCTATCTCTCTTGATAAATATAGATAGATCTATCTCTATCTCTATCTCTAGTAGAGATATCTCTCTCTATCTCTATTAGAGATATCTCTCTATCTCTATTAGAGATATCTCTCTATCTCTATTAGAGATATCTCTCTATCTCTATTAGAGATGTCTCTATCTCTATTAGAGATGTCTCTATCTCTATTAGAGATGTCTCTATCTCTATTAGAGATGTCTCTATCTCTATTAGAGATATCTCTCTATCTCTATGGTTTAGCTCTATGTCTCTATTAAAGATGTCTCTATCTCTATTACAGATGTCTCTATCTCTATTAGAAATGTCTCTATCTCTATTAGAGATGTCTCTATCTCTATTAGAGATATCGCTATCTCTATTAGAGATTTCTCTATCTCTATTAGAGATGTCTCTGTCTATTAGAGATGTCTCTCTATCTCTATTAGAGATGTCTCTATCTCTATCTCTATTAGAGATGTCTCTATCTCTATTAGAGATATCTCTGTTAGAGATATCTCTATCTCTATTAGAGATATCTCTATCTCTATCTCTATTAGAGATATCTCTATCTCTATTAGAGATGTCTATCTCTATCTCTATCTCTATTAGAGATGTCTATCTCTATCTCTATTAGAGATGTCTCTATCTCTGTTAGAGATGTCTCTATCTCTATTAGAGATATCTCTATTAGAGATATCTCTATCTCTATTAGAGATGTCTCTATCTCTATTAGAGATATCTCTATCTCTATTTGAGACATCTCTATCTCTATTAGAGATATCTCTATCTCTATCTCTATTAGAGATGTCTCTCTCTCTATTAGAGATATCTCTCTCTCTATTAGAGATGTCTCTATCTTTATCTCTATGTCTATTAGAGATGTCTCTATCTCTATTAGAGATATCTCTATCTCTATTAGAGATATCTCTATCTCTATTAGAGATCTCTATCTCTATTAGAGATATCTCTATCTCTATTAGATATCTCGCTATCTCTATTAGAGATGTCTCTATCTCTATTAGAGATGTCTCTATCTCTATTAGAGATGTCTCTATCTCTATTAGAGATGTCTCTATCTCTATTAGAGATGTCTCTATCTCTATTAGAGATATCTCTATTAGAGATATCTCTTTCTCTATCTCTATTAGAGATATCTCTATCTCTATTAGAGATGTCTCTATCTCTATTAGAGATATCTCTATCTCTATTTGAGACATCTCTATCTCTATTAGAGATATCTCTATCTCTATTAGAGATGTCTCTATCTCTGTTAGAGGTGTCTCTATCTCTATTAGAGGTGTCTCTATCTCTATTAGAGATATCTCTATCTCTATTAGAGATGTCTCTATCTCTATTAGAGATATCTCTATCTCTATTAGAGATGTCTCTATCTATTAGAGATGTCTCTCTATCTCTATTAGAGAAGTCTCTATCTCTATTAGTGATCTCTATTTCTATTAGAGATATCTCTATGTCTATTAGAGATATCTATCTCTCTATTAGAGATATCTCTATCTCTATTAGAGATATCTCTATCTCTATTAGAGATATCTCTATCTCTATTAGCGATGTCTCTATCTCTATCTCTATTAGAGATGTCTCTATCTCTATTAAAGATGTCTCTATATCTATTAGAGATCTCTCTATCTCTATCTCTATTAGAGATATCTCTATCTCTATTAGAGATGTCTCTATCTCTATTAGAGATGTCTCTATCTCTATTAGAGATATCTCTATCTCTATTAGAGGTATCTCTATCTCTATTAGAGATATCTCTATCTCTATTAGAGAAATCTCTATTAGAGATCTCTATCTCTATTAGAGATATCTCTATTAGAGATCTCTATCTCTATTAGAGATATCTCTATTAGAGATATCTCTATCTCTATCTCTATTAGAGATATCTCTATCTCTATCTCTATTAGAGATATCTCTATCTCTATTAGAGATATCTCTATCTCTATTAGAGATGTCTCTCTCTCTATTAGAGATATCTCTCTCTCTATTAGAGATGTCTCTACCTTTATCTCTATCTCTATTAGAGATGTCTCTATCTCTATTAGAGATGTCTCTATCTCTATTAGAGATATCTCTATCTCTATTAGAGATATCTCTATCTCTATTAGAGATCTATATCCCTATCTCTATTAGAGATATCTCTATCTCTATTAGATATCTCTCTATCTTTATTAGAGATATCTCTATCTCTATTAGAGATATATCTCTATCAGAGATGTCTCTATCTCTATTAGAGATGTCTCTATTTCTATTAGAGATGTCACTATCTCTATTAGAGATGTCTTTATCTCTATTAGAGATGTCTCTTTCTCTATTAGAGATATCTCGATCTCTATCTCTATCTCGATAAATATAGATAGATCTATCTCTATCTCGATAAATATAGATCGAGCTATCTCTATCTCGATAAATATAGATAGATCTATCTCTATCTCGATAAATATAGATCGAGCTATCTCTATCTCTATCTCGATAAATATAGATCGAGCTATCTCTATCTCTATCTCGATAAATATAGATAGATCTATCTCTATTAGAGATATCTCTATCTCTATCTCGATAAATATAGATAGATCTATCTCTATCTCTATCTCTCTTGATAAATATAGATAGATCTATCTCTATCTCTATCTCTAGTAGAGATATCTCTCTCTATCTCTATTAGAGATATCTCTCTATCTCTATTAGAGATATCTCTCTATCTCTATTAGAGATGTCTCTATCTCTATTAGAGATGTCTCTATCTCTATTAGAGATGTCTCTATCTCTATTAGAGATGTCTCTATCTCTATTAGAGATATCTCTCTATCTCTATGGTTTATCTCTATGTCTCTATTAAAGATGTCTCTATCTCTATTACAGATGTCTCTATCTCTATTAGAGATGTCTCTATCTCTATTAGAGATGTCTCTATCTCTAATAGAGATATCGATGTCTCTATTTCTAATAGAGATATCGATGTCTCTATCTCTAATAGAGATGTCTCTATCTCTAATAGATATATCTCTATCTCTAATAGAGATATCTCTATCTCTGTGAGACCGGCCTCACGGCGTTGCCCTCCCAATCATCCAGCCAACCTGCAACCACCCTCAAGACACGACATCTCCGACTCCGGCCGCCCCAGCCACCCAGATCCGAGGGCCGGCCAGAGCCCTGACAGACTCGACACCCTACCACGCATGTCCGACCGAGGGAGCGGGAACCCTCGAGCCAGACCCAGAGGCGCCAGCCCAGTCACACCTCGGGTCGCCTTCCCCGGGAAGACTCGATCGGCCACCAGGCCCCTGGGGAGCAGGCGCCTCCCCTGCCGAGCGTCTGGGGTCCCTCCCAGACCCACCTGAAAAGACCAAAGAAGTGAGCGGCAGGAAATCCCGCCGAACCCCCTCCGTCTCCCCAGTCCCCCCTCTGCGAGGACTCCGGACTTCAAAGAGCCAGCGGAGTATAACAAGGGGTGCCGGAGAAACGAATGCAGAGAAGACCTGGAACCATCCGAGCCTGCTGACGCTGTCGCGGCTCCTGAACGCTGAAGTCACCTGGGCCTGCTGAGTGACTCGCGGCTTCTCACTATTGAACCATCTGAGCCCTGCTGACGAGGTCGCGGCTCCCGAACACTGAACCACCTAGGCCTGCTGAGTGACTCGCGGCCCCCAGCTATTGAACCATCTGAGCCTTGCTGACGGAATCGCGGCTCCCGAACTCCGACCACCTGTGCCTGCTGAGAGACTCGCGGCGCTCCCCTTGAGGACGACTCGGTAAGAGATCGCCCAGAGACACGACACTCTCCAGCTCGAGGATTGTGAGCTATCCGCAGGGTATTTCGCAGAGACACTATCTTGAAAGACTGTCCCGCTACCCCCATTCCCCACGACCGATTTGTGGTACTGCGTGCCACTGCTGTACTACTTGCATCTTGGATCATAAAGATCCCTTGAAAATCATCGATAAAAGAACCTATCGTCCTACAAAGAATACGTGTGGTGTCACACTGTTCGTAGTGTATCTCAGGGTGTCTGTTCGTAGTGTATCTCAGGGTGTGCGCGCCTAGTTCGGCCTACGTGGGAGAGGTGGGTCAAAGGGGTGGGCAAGACGGGCATCGAACCCCCCTCCGGCGAACGCCTTTCCAACAATCTCTAATAGAGATATCTATATCTCTATCTCTATTAGAGATATCTCTATCTCTATTAGAGATAACTCTATCTCTATTAGAGATATCTCTATCTCTATCTCTATCTCTATTAGAGATATCTCTATCTCTATTAGAGATATCTCTATCTCTATTAGAGATATCTCTATCTCTATTAGAGATGTCTCTCTCTCTATTAGAGATATCGCTATCTCTATCTCTATTAGAGATATCTCTATCTCTATTAGAGATGTCTCTATCTCTATTAGAGATATCTCTATCTCTATTAGAGATGTCTCTATCTCTATTAGAGATATCTCTATCTCTATTAGAGATATCTCTATCTCTATTAGAGATATCTCTATCTCTATTAGAGATATCTCTATCTCTATTAGAGATATCTCTATCTCTCTCTTTCTCTATTAGAGATATCTCTATCTCTCTCTTTCTCTATTAGAGATATCTCTATCTCTATTAGAGATGTCTCTATCTCTATTAGAGATATCTCTCTATCTCTATGAGATATCTCTCTATATCTATTAGAGATGTCTCTATCTCTATTAGAGATGTCTCTACCTCTATTAGAGATGTCTCTATCTCAAATAGAGATGTCTCTATCTCTAATAGAGATCTCTCTGTCTCTATCTCTAATAAAGATCTCTCTATCTCTAATAGAGATATCTATATCTCTATCTCTATTAGAGATCTCTCTCTATCTCTGTTCAAGATATCTCTATTAGAGATATATCTATCTCTATTAGAGATATCTCTATCTCTAACGCTATCTCTATTAGAGATATCTCTATCTCTATTAGAGATGTCTCTATGTCTATTAGAGATATCTCGTATCTCTATTAGAGATATCTCTATTAGAGATGTTTCTATCTCTATTACAGATATCTCTCTCTGTTAGAGATATCTCTATCTCTTAGATATATCTCTATCTCTGTTAGAGGTGTCTCTATCTCTATTAGAGGTGTCTCTATCTCTATTAGAGATATCTCTATCTCTATTGGAGATATCTCTATCTCTATTAGAGATATCTCTATCTCTATTAGAGATATCTCTATTAGAGATCTCTATCTCTATCTCTATTAGAGATATCTCTATCTCTATTAGAGATATCTCTATCTCTATTAGAGATATCTCTATCTCTATCTCTATTAGAGATATCTCTATCTCTATTAGAGATATCTCTATCTCTATTAGAGATGTCTCTATCTCTATTAGAGATGTCTCTATCTCTATTAGAGATGTCTCTATCTCTATTAGAGATGTCTCTATCTCTATTAGAGATATCTCTATCTCTATCTCTATTAGAGATGTATCTATCTCTATTAGAGATATCTCTATCTCTATCTCTACTAGAGATATCTATCTCTATCTCTATTAGAGATATCTCTATCTCTAGCTCAATTAGAGATATCTCTATCTCTATTAGAGATATCTCTATCTCTAATAGAGATATCTCTATCTATATTAGAGATATCTCGATCTCTATCTCGATAAATATAGATAGATCTATCTCTATCTCGATAAATATAGATAGATCTATCTCTATCACTATCTCGATAAATATAGATAGATCTATCTCTATTAGAGATATCTCTATCTCGATAAATATAAATAGATCTATCTCTATCTCTATCTCGATAAATATAGATAGATCTATCTCTATTAGAGATATCTCTATCTCGATAAATATAAATAGATCTATCTCTATCTCTATCTCGATAAATATAGATAGATCTATCTCTATCTCTATCTCCATCTCGATAAATATAGATAGATCTATCTCTATCTCTATTAGAGACATCTCTATCTCTATTAGAGATATCTCTCCATCTCTATTAGAGATCTCTCTATTAGAGATGTCTCTATCTCTATTAGAGATGTCTCTCTCTCTATTAGAGATGTCTCTATCTCTATTAGAGATCTCTCTCTATCTCTATTAGAGATCTCTCTCTATCTCTATTAGAGATCTCTCTCTATCTCTATTAGAGATAAGTCTCTCTATTAGAGATCTCTCTATCTCTATTAGAGATCTCTCTATCACTATTAGAGATGACTCTATCTCTATTAGATATGTCTCTATCTCTATTAGAGATGTCTCTATCTCTATTAGAGATCTCTCTCTATCTCTATTAGAGATCTCTCTCTATCTCTATTAGTGATTTCTCTCTATCTCTATTAGAGATATATCTTTATCTCTATTAGAGATATCTCCATCTCTATCTCTATTAGAGATATCTCTATTAGAGATCTCTATCTCGATAAATATAGATAGATCTATCTCTATCTCGATAAATATAGATAGATCTATCTCTATTAGAGATATCTCTATCTCTATCTCGATAAATATAGATAGATCTATCTCTATCTCTCTCTATTAGAGATGTATCTATCTCTATTAGACATGTCTCTATCTCTATTAGAGATGTCTCTATCTCTATTAGAGATGTCTCTATCTCTATTAGAGATGTCTCTATCTCTATTAGAGATGTCTCTATCTCTATTAGAGATATCTCTATCTCTATTAGAGATGTCTCTATCTCTATTAGAGATGTCTCTATCTCTATTAGAAATGTTTCTATCTCTATCTCTATTGGAGATATATCTATTAGAGATATCTTTATCTCTATTAGAGATATCTCTATTAGAGATGTCTCTATCTCTATTAGAGATATCTCTATCTCTATTAGAGATATCTCTATCTCTATTAGAGATATCTCTATCTCTATTAGAGATGTCTCTATCTATTAGAGATGTCTCTCTATCTTTATTAGAGATGTCTCTATCTCTATCAGTATTAGAGAGGTCTCTATCTCTATTAGAGATATCTCTATCTCTATCTCTATTAGAGACATCTATCTCTCTATTCGAGATATCTCTATCTCTATTAGAGATATCTCTATCTCTATTAGAGATGTCTATCTCTATCTCTATTAGAGATGTCTATCTATCTCTATTAGAGATGTCTCTATCTCTTCTAGAGATGTCTCTATCTCTATTAGAGATATCTCTATCTCTATTAGAGATATCTCTATCTCTATTAGAGATCTCTATCTCTATTAGTGATATCTCTATCTCTATTAGAGATATCTCTATCTCTATTAGAGATATCTCTCTCTATTAGAGATATCTCTATTAGAGATATATCTCTATCATAGATGTCTCTATCTCTATCTCTATTAGAGATGTCTCTATCTCTATTAGAGATGTCTCTATCTCTATTAGAGATGTCTCTATCTCTATTAGAGATGTCTCTATCTCTATTAGAGATATCTCTATCTCTATCTCTATTAGAGATGTCTCTATCTATTAGAGATGTCTCTCTATCTTTATTAGAGATGTCTCTATCTCTATCAGTATTAGAGAGGTCTCTATCTCTATTAGAGATATCTCTATCTCTATTAGAGATATCTCTATCTCTATTAGAGATATCTCTATCTCTATTAGAGATGTCTCTATCTATTAGAGATGTCTCTCTATCTTTATTAGAGATGTCTCTATCTCTATCAGTATTAGAGAGGTCTCTATCTCTATTAGAGATATCTCTATCTCTATCTCTATTAGAGACATCTATCTCTCTATTCGAGATATCTCTATCTCTATTAGAGATATCTCTATCTCTATTAGAGATGTCTATCTCTATCTCTATTAGAGATGTCTATCTATCTCTATTAGAGATGTCTCTATCTCTTCTAGAGATGTCTCTATCTCTATTAGAGATATCTCTATCTCTATTAGAGATATCTCTATCTCTATTAGAGATCTCTATCTCTATTAGTGATATCTCTATCTCTATTAGAGATATCTCTATCTCTATTAGAGATGTCTCTATCTCTATTAGAGATGTCTCTATCTATTAGAGATGTCTCTATCTCTATCTCTATTAGAGATGTATCTATCTCTATTAGAGATATCTCTATCTCTATCTCTACTAGAGATATCTATCTCTATCTCTATTAGAGATATCTCTATCTCTATTAGATCTATCTCTGTCTCTATTAGAGATGTCTCTATATCTATTAGAGATATCTCTCTATCTCTATTAGAGATATCTCTCTATCTCTATTAGAGATATCTCTCTATCTCTATTAGAGATGTCTCTATCTCTATTAGAGATGTCTCTATCTCTATTAGAGATGTCTCTATCTCTATTAGAGATATCTCTATCTCTATCTCTATTAGAGATGTATCTATCTCTATTAGAGATATCTCTATCTCTATCTCTACTAGAGATATCTATCTCTATCTCTATTAGAGATATCTCTATCTCTATTAGAGATATCTCTATCTCTATTAGAGATGTCTCTATCTCTATTAGAGATGTCTCTATCTCTATTAGAGATGTCTCTATCTCTATTAGAGATATCTCTATCTCTATCTCTATTAGAGATGTATCTATCTCTATTAGAGATATCTCTCTATCTCTATTGGAGATGTCTCTATCTCTATTAGAGATGTCTCTATCTCTATTAGAGATGTCTCTATCTCTATTAGAGATGTCTCTATCTCTATTAGAGATGTCTCTATCTCTATTAGAGATATCTCTATCTCTATCTCTATTAGAGATGTATCTATCTCTATTAGAGATATCTCTATCTCTATCTCTACTAGAGATATCTATCTCTATCTCTATTAGAGATATCTCTATCTCTATTAGAGATATCTCTATCTCTATTAGAGATGTCTCTATCTCTATTAGAGATGTCTCTATCTCTATTAGAGATGTCTCTATCTCTATTAGAGATATCTCTATCTCTATCTCTATTAGAGATGTCTCTATCTATTAGAGATGTCTCTCTATCTTTATTAGAGATGTCTCTATCTCTATCAGTATTAGAGAGGTCTCTATCTCTATTAGAGATATCTCTATCTCTATTAGAGATATCTCTATCTCTATTAGAGATATCTCTATCTCTATTAGAGATGTCTCTATCTATTAGAGATGTCTCTCTATCTTTATTAGAGATGTCTCTATCTCTATCAGTATTAGAGAGGTCTCTATCTCTATTAGAGATATCTCTATCTCTATCTCTATTAGAGACATCTATCTCTCTATTCGAGATATCTCTATCTCTATTAGAGATATCTCTATCTCTATTAGAGATGTCTATCTCTATCTCTATTAGAGATGTCTATCTATCTCTATTAGAGATGTCTCTATCTCTTCTAGAGATGTCTCTATCTCTATTAGAGATATCTCTATCTCTATTAGAGATATCTCTATCTCTATTAGAGATCTCTATCTCTATTAGTGATATCTCTATCTCTATTAGAGATATCTCTATCTCTATTAGAGATATCTCTATCTCTATTAGAGATGTCTCTATCTATTAGAGATGTCTCTCTATCTTTATTAGAGATGTCTCTATCTCTATCAGTATTAGAGAGGTCTCTATCTCTATTAGAGATATCTCTATCTCTATTAGAGATATCTCTATCTCTATTAGAGATGTCTCTATCTATTAGAGATGTCTCTATCTCTATTAGAGATATCTCTATCTCTATCTCTATTAGAGATGTCTCTATCTCTATCTGTATTAGAGATATCTCGATCTCTATCTCTATCTCGATAAATATAGATAGATCTATCTCTATCTCGATAAATATAGACCGATCTATCTCTATCTCTATCTCGATAAATATAGATAGATCTATCTCTATCTCTCTCGATAAATATAGATAGATCTATCTCTATCTCTATTAGAGATGTCTCTATATCTATTAGAGATATCTCTCTATCTCTATTAGAGATATCTCTCTATCTCTATTAGAGATATCTCTCTATCTCTATTGGAGATGTCTCTATCTCTATTAGAGATATCTCTATTAGAGATGTCTATATCTCTATTAGAGATATATCTCTATTAGAGAGATGTCTCTATGACTATTAGAGATGTCTCTATCTCTATTAGAGATGTCTCTATCTCTATTAGAGATGTCTCTATCTCTATTAGAGATATGTCTCCATCTCTATTAGAGATATGTCTCTATTAGAGATGTCTCTATCTCTATTAGAGATGTCTCTATCTCTATTAGAGATGTCTCTATCTCTATTAGAGATATCTCTCTATCTCTATGGTTTATCTCTATATCTCTGTTAGAGATGTCTCTATCTCTGTTAGAGATGTCTCTATCTCTATTAGAGATGTCTCTATCTCTATTAGAGATGTCTCTATCTCTATTAGAGATGTCTCTATCTCTATCTGTATTAGAGATATCTCGATCTCTATCTCGATAAATATAGATAGATCTATCTCTATCTCGATAAATATAGACCGATCTATCTCTATCTCTATAAATATAGATAGATCTATCTCTATCTCTATCTCGATAAATATAGATAGATCTATCTCTATCTCGATAAGTATAGATAGATCTATCTCTATCTCTATCTCGATAAATATAAATAGATTTATCTCTATCTCTATCTTGATAAATATAGATAGATCTATCTTTATCTCTATCTCGATAAATTAAGATAGATCTAACTCTAGCTCTATAAATATAGATAGATCTATCTCTATCTCGATAAATATAGATAGTTCTATCTCTATCTCTATCTTGATAAATATAGATAAATCTATCTCTATCTTTATCTCTATCTCGATAAATATAGATAGATCTAACTCTAGCTCGATAAATATAGATAGATCTATCTCTATCTCTATCTCGATAAATATAGATAGGTCTATCTCTATCTCGATAAATATAGATAGATCTATCTCTATCTCGATAAATATAGATAGATCTATCTCTATCTCGATAAATATAGATAGATCTATCTCTATCTCGATAAATATAGATAGGTCTATCTCTATCTCGATAAATATAGATAGATCTATCTCTATCTCGATAAATATAGATAGTTCTATCTCTATCTTGATAAATATAGATAGATCTATCTCTATCTTTATCTCTATCTCGATAAATATAGATAGATCTAACTCTAGCTCGATAAATATAGATAGATCTATCTCTATCTTTATCTCGATAAATATAGATAGGTCTATCTCTATCTCGATAAATATAGATAGATCTATCCCTATCTCGATAAATATAGATAGATCTATCTCTATCTCTATCTCGATAAATATAGATAGATCTATCTCTATCTCGATAAATATAGATAGGTCTATCTCTATCTCGATTAATATAGATAGATCTATCTCGATAAATATAGATAGATCTATCGCTATCTCGATAAATATAGATAGATCTATCTCTATCTCGATAAATATAGATAGATCTATCTCTATCTCGATAAATATAGATAGATAGATCTATATCTATCTCGATAAATATAGATAGATCTATCTCTATCTCTATCTCGATAAATATAGATAGATCTATCTCTATCTCGATAAATATAAATATCTCTATCTCGATAAATATAGATATATTTATCTCTCTCTCTATCTCGATCTTGATAAATATAGATAGATCTGTCTCTATCTCTATCTCGATAAATATAGATATATTTATCTCTATCTCTATCTCGATAAATATAGATATCTCTATCTCTATCTCGATAAATATAGATATCTCTATCTCTATCTCGATAAATATAGATAGATCTATCTCTACCTATTTTTAATTGCAGGCAGTCTACACGGCACCCCTCTACACTTACCTACTCCCTGCTGACGAGAGGCAACTACCTCGAAACACGTGTCCAGGGATGGCTAATGCGACACATACTTACTCTTACACTTCGTAGCATAGGCGTACTCGCCGTCGCTACTACATCGCCCATAGTTCCATGGGGCAACTTGCTGGTATGACGAGCAGTGTGCGGCCATTTATATCTAATCTATCTCTATCTCTATCTCGATAAATATAGATATCTCTATCTCTATCTCGATAAATATAGATAGATATATCTCTATCTCTATCTCGATAAATATAGATAGATCTATCTCTATCTCTATCTCGATAAATATAGATAGATCTATCTCTATCTCTATTAGAGATAGATCTATCTCTATCTCTATCTCTATCTCTATCTCTATCTCGATAAATATAGATTGATCTATCTCTATCTCTATCTCGATAAATATAGATATATTTATCTCTATCTCGATAAATATAGATAGATCTATCTCTATCTCTATCTCGATAAATATAGATAGATCTATCTCTATCTCTATCTCGATAAATATAGATAGATATATCTCTATCTCTATCTCGATAAATATAGATAGATCTAGCTCTATCTCTATCTCGATAAATATAGATAGATCTATCTCTATCTCGATAAATATAGATAGATCTATCTCTATCTCTATCTCGATAAATGTAGATAGATCTATCTCTATCTCTATCTCTATCTCGATAAATATAGATAGATCTATCTCTATCTCTATTAGAGATAGATCTATCTCTATCTCGATAAATATAGATAAATCTATCTCTATCTCGATAAATATAGATAGATCTATCTCTATCTCGATAAATATAGATAGATCTATATCTATCTCGATAAATATAGATATATTTATCTCTATCTCTATCTCGATAAATATAGATACATCTATCTCTATCTCTATCTCTATCTCTATCTCTATCTCGATAAATATAGATAGATCTATCTCTATCTCTATCTCGATAAATATAGATAGCTCTATCTCTATCTCGATAAATATAGATAGATCTATCTCGATAAATATAGATAGATCTATCTCTATCTCTATCTCGATAAATATAGATATATTTATCTCTATCTCGATAAATATAGATATATTTATCTCTATGTCTATCTCTATCTCGATAAATATAGATATATTTATCTCTATCTCTAAGCGTAAGCGATCGCTCAGCGAGACTTTAGTAAGGGGCTCCCAAAAGTGCTCCCAAAAGCGGACTGCATGGCGAACACGCGCACAATCACGTGCATCGTGCCGCCATGCAATCCGTTTGGCAATCTAACTTCAAAGGGTCCGATCCCCCGCTTGGAATGCGCTCCCCCGCCAAGCGCGCGCGCCACGCTCCGCCGGGCTTGTCTTGTTTTTTTTTGTTGCATATTTATATAGCGCCAACTCGACCCGAAGGTATTGGAGCGCTTTACATAGCGCCGTATTTACATTACACATTCAGGAGGCGGCAACGCAGCTGACGGACCACATCCTCTCCCATTCTCTCCCTCCTGCCACGTATTCCATTACATGCATTACCCTCTTCTTACTCTCGTTCCACTTTCTGTTTGTTTGTACCATTCGCTCTCCCCTGCCTCGTTCTCTGGCCTCTCTATCTCTCGCAGCTTTTTTTTCATATTTCCCTCCATTTCTTTCTCTCTCAATCTTTCTGTCTCCATCTCTGTTTCTCCCAACCACTGTCTATTAATTCAACTTCTTTTTTTCTTTTACTCATTCTTTCAATTTCCTCCCCAGCTGTCTGTCTGCACATATTTCTTCTTCTGTGTATATTGTTCTTTCTTCTATGTGCTGTCTCTGTCTCGCTGTCCACCTCTCTCTCTGTCTTATTTAGCCCCCTCTTCTCCATTGTGTGTTTCCGCTTTCCCCGCACCCCCTGCTCTACCGGCCCCCCTCCCTCCATCTGTACAAGGGGGTATGGGATCAGATAAGCCCCTACAGACACTAAGGACGCGATAGGTCACCAGGGTCAAAGGGGAGCCAGCCTTTCCAGGGAAGAGAACAAGCGACTAAAATACAGATTCCAGGTTGCCTTCGAGATAGATAGCGCCTTGTTGCATGTTGCATCCTCACCAGGATATTTTCGATATCAGAAAGTATCGGAGCATCAGCAAGGCCCTGCAAGCCTCTTCGCCACTCAATATCACTTTCATATGTAGCCCCAAAGACAACATATAACTTAGTAACGAACAACGTTTAACTCTGCAAAACAACGTTGGTATAGGTGTAAACACAACAGCACAACATCTTGCAAACTCTTGAAAAGTTAACTTTTTAGTACTTTTATATAGCGCGAACTTGACCCGGTATCTGGTATCAGAGCGCTTTACATAGCACCAGTTGCATTACATGAGGACACATTCATTTTTGTTTGGCACAGAGAGATTAAGTGATTTGCCCCAAATCACAGGATGTTCAGCGTCATTGCCGAGACTCGAACTCGGTTCCCCGATTCGAGGTCGACCGCCCTAGCCGTTAGGCCAACTCCTCTCCCGTTTTAGAAAGATAAAGCAAGAGTGATACGCTACAATAAAAAACTACTTTGGAAAATGAGGACATATGGTTGGACTATTTCACCTAGAAGCAATATCTGCTTACAGACGAGCTGGTCCGGGTTTTAGACTCACCAGGATGTCTTCTGTTAGGGATAAGGGGGTAAATCCATCAGCATCTTTTAGCCCTAAAACACTCCTAGATGTGGCTTGAGTTAGTTGTGAAATACGAAATCTACTTAAAACTCAGAGAAAGCTTAAAGAGTTTGCCTTCATCTTACCACACCTGTTACCCTGGGACCAAATTGTTGCTCTTTTAAAAATACAGAATATTTCTTATTTGATGGCTGTCTGAGAAAAAATCAAAAACTGTATTTTGTTTCTCTTAGAATGGCAAAACACACTGTGCAATGAAGTGAGTGTTTTTTTTTCTAGAAATGTCATCGACGAAAGTACAATTGCAGGCTAAAAGAGAAAATAACTGTTCACTCTTATGATTGTTTTTTTAATATCTGGCCTAAAGATAGCTTTAGCTGTCTTGCTGGTCTTTGCTTTTCCCAAAAAATAATGATGCTCCCTCCACACAGTACAAGATATTGGGTCGTCCAGCTCCAGACATTGGATACCTTCAATTTGAGAGACTGCATTTAGCTTTTCACAACACGGCCGCTGAAAAAGAAATCCCCCTTTGTTAAACAACTGCAGGGACTTGTATTCCCCAGTGGCTACTAGTATCTATGTATAGTAGGGTGTCATCACTCTAATAAAATATTTGTTTCTTAAATTGAAGCCTATGATATCGACTCACTATCTTAAACCAGCTTTGGCATATTTATATTGGATGGAAAACAAGTATAAATTAAGATTTAAAAAAACAAAAAACACGTATTGAGCCATGACATGCAGTCTTTTAATTTTGAGACATCATCAAACTTATCGCTGATCCTTTCTGCCGAACTTGAGTAAGTCTCTTCGCGCCCAACTTGCTCTTCTTTCTGTGGTTTTTATTTAAAATTTTTTTTTTTTTGCATAGGCGAGGAGATGTGAGCTGCTTGTCGAGCCTGGGGTTCTGCATTCTTTGTAGTTTTGCCGTGAACGGCATATGGGCATTCTCTTTGTGGCGAGGCGCATGCCTTTTGGTTTCAGCTTTACATAGTACCAGAGTGTTTGCGATTTTGTCTGTGTCGCTCTTCGGTAGTGTATACGTTTGTTTCCATCTGCGTTCATTTTTGAGTGGCACATCCATCCGCTTCAAATTACGGACTGCAGCAGAACCGCACACGCTAAAATATATGGCTCTGATAAACCACACTGTATTCAGCTAGGCTTGGGTTGGGTTGCTTATCACACAAACCACATTTCTTTGTCTCTGCAGACAGCATACGTTATATCCCGGGCGTCCTGCAGCGTCATTTGGTGGAGGCAGAATGTTTAAAATGTGTGCAGTAAACGTCACATTTTGAAACACGCATTTGCAATGCAATAGGTCTCGCAATTGCGAGATTTAGAGCTATTGGCATTGTAAATGACAAGGCCTTTTATTTATGTTTAAAAACCAAAACATAAATAAAAGTAATTGTCAATTACAATGCCAATAGCTCAAACTTGCGTGAATGCAAGACCTATTGCATTGCAAATGCTTGTTAATTAAAGGTGCGCATTGACTTGTTCATGTGTAGAGTAAAAGTGCACAATTTAGTATTGTGAGCAATAAGCAATATCCATCTCAAAAATGTAGGTGCTTTCTACTGTGTTGCAGTTCTGCATGCTAAAAGAACAACGCTAGAAACTTGGCGGTATAACCCCAATCCCCAGTTACTGTTTGTAAATTTAAAGTATTTCAGAACCATTTAATGAAGGCATCCATCTAGTCAAAGCTGCCTGCAACAGCTCACAGGCCACTGAACTGAGTGAGTGTCATCAACCGGACAATTGTACAAGGAAACCACCGCAAGGAGAGTACTGCTCAAAATCGCTACAGGTTATTCAAAACACGAATTATGTTTTCGGATGGTAGATCAAAGATTATTTTTTTTTTTTTAAGTGAGCGGGTAACCAAATGCGATTAGTCATTGATTTAACTTCTTAAAATTGGCAAGTGAAGAAAACTGGTAACTTACTGAGTGTGTTTAAGAAAGGAATAACTTTGGTGAATTACAACACCTAACGTAACGCATCCAAGTATCCTGCTTTGAAACTCCTAATGCTTGAGTTGGGTCAGAGGCTAATGTGGTGCTCAGAACAAAGCTGCTGCCATGCCAGCAAAATAATTTCCCAGCAAAAGGTCTGAGAACACTGAAGGTTCATATCTAATGTTCCAAAAGGTCAAGATAAAAAGATAAAATAATGTATTAACTTCCACCAATGTATTACAGCATATGCCTTCCAGAACCCAAAGTCCAACTGACCTCAATGGGATTTTTTGGTGGTGGCTGTAATTTTGTAGTTCTCTGGAGATTGACAGAACTATTTATCTCTCAAGCATACAGCAATGGAAGACCTTTTGCTGTAACTGATGTCAGCCGAGGTGGTGTGATGTTTGCTTGAATGAACCATGCCAGTTTTCCCAGCCTTTTAAGTTTCCGCCTATTATGCTACAGTGTTTCATTTTCTCAACCCCTTGCTTTAAAGAGTTTGAGAGACTGTTTTTAGGTACTTTTTTTTTCTTGTGACCATTACTATAGGGTACTTTTTTAGGTCTCACCTAGGCAGCGTTTGCGCTGTCTATTCGAGGACATGCTGTATTCAGGATATGTGCATAAAGCTCCGCCTTCTTTCCGCCCATCTTTTTAATTCGCTCTCCCCTGCCTCGTTCTCTGGCCTCTCTATCTCTCGCAGCTTTTTTTTCATATTTCCCTCCATTTCTTTCTCTCTCAATCTTTCTGTCTCCATCTCTGTTTCTCCCAACCACTGTCTATTAATTCAACTTCTTCTTTTTTTCTTTTACTCATTCTTTCAATTTCCTCCCCAGCTGTCTGTCTGCACATATTTCTTCTTCTGTGTATATTGTTCTTTCTTCTATGTGCTGTCTCTGTCTCGCTGTCCACCTCTCTCTCTCAGTCTTATTTAGCCCCCTCTTCTCCATTGTGTGTTTCTGCTTTCCCCGCACCCCCTGCTCTACCGGCCCCCCTCCCTCCATCTGTACAAGGGGGTATGGGATCAGATATGCCCCTACAGACACTAAGGACGCGATAGGTCACCAGGGTCAAAGGGGAGCCAGCCTTTCCAGGGAAGAGAAGAAGCGACTAAAATACAGATTCCAGGTTGCCTTCGAGATAGATAGCGCCTTGTTGCATGTTGCATCCTCACCAGGATATTTTCGATATCAGAAAGTATCGGAGCATCAGCAAGGCCCTGCAAGCCTCTTCGCCACTCAATATCACTTTCATATTTAGCCCCAAAGACAACATATAACTTAGTAACGAACAATGTTTAACTCTGCAAAACAACGTTGGTATAGGTGTAAACACAACAGCACAACATCTTGCAAACTCTTGAAAAGTTAACTTTTTAGTACTTTTATATAGCGCGAACTTGACCCGGTATCTGGTATCAGAGTGCTTTACATAGCACCAGTTGCATTACATGAGGACACATTCATTTTTGTTTGGCACAGAGAGATTAAGTGATTTGCCCAAAATCACAGGATGTTCAGCGTCATTGCCGAGACTCGAACTCAGTTCCCCGATTCGAGGTCGACCGCCCTAGCCGTTAGGCCAACTCCTCTCCCGTTTTAGAAAGATAAAGCAAGAGTGATACGCTACAATAAAAAACTACTTTGGAAAATGAGGACATATGGTTGGACTGTTTCACCTAGAAGCAATATCTGCTTACAGACAAGCTGGTCCGGGTTTTAGACTCAC
This sequence comes from Triturus cristatus, assembly GCF_964204655.1. Classification (NCBI taxonomy): domain Eukaryota; kingdom Metazoa; phylum Chordata; class Amphibia; order Caudata; family Salamandridae; genus Triturus; species Triturus cristatus. The sequence goes on from NC_140580.1 coordinate 129,095,561, forward strand.
CAGGATGTCTTCTGTTAGGGATAAGGGGGTAAATCCATCAGCATCTTTTAGCCCTAAAACACTCCTAGATGTGGCTTGAGTTAGTTGTGAAATACGAAATCTACTTAAAACTCAGAGAAAGCTTAAAGAGTTTGCCTTCATCTTACCACACCTGTCACCCTGGGACCAAATTGTTGCTCTTTTAAAAATACAGAATATTTCTTATTTGATGGCTGTCTGAGAAAAAAGCAAAAACTGTATTTTGTTTCTCATAGAATGGCAAAACACACTGTGCAATGAAGTGAGTGTTTGTTTTTTCTAGAAATGTCATCAACGAAAGTACAATTGCAGGCTAAAAGAGAAAATAACTGTTCACTCTTATGATTGTTTTTTTATATCTGGCCTAAAGATAGCTTTAGCTGTCTTGCTGGTCTTTGCTTTTCCCAAAAAATAATGATGCTCCCTCCACACAGTACAAGATATTGGGTCGTCCAGCTCCAGACATTGGATACCTTCAATTTGAGAGACTGCATTTAGCTTTTCACAACACAGCCGCTGAAAAAGAAATCCCCCTTTGTTAAACAACTGCAGGGACTTGTATTCCCCAGTGGCTACTAGTATCTATGTATAGTAGGGTGTCATCACTTTAATAAAATATTTGTTTCTTAAATTGAAGCCTATGATATCGACTCACTATCTTAAACCAGCTTTGGCATATTTATATTGGATGGAAAACAAGTATAAATTAAGATTTAAAAAAACAAAAAACACGTATTGAGACATCATCAAACTTATCGCTGATCCTTTCTGCCGAACTTGAGTAAGTCTCTTCACGCCCAACTTGCTCTTCTTTCTGTGGTTTTTATTTAAAAGATTTTTTTTTTGCATAGGCGAGGAGATGTGAGCCGCTTGTCGAGCCTGGGGTTCTGCATTCTTTGTAGTTTTGCCGGGAACGGCATATGGGCATTCTCTTTGTGGCGAGGCGCATGCCTTTTGGTTTCAGCTTTACATAGTACCAGAGTGTTTGCGATTTTGTCTGTGTCGCTCTTCGGTGGTGTATACGTTTGTTTCCATCTGCGTTCATTTTTGAGTGGCACATCCATCCGCTTCAAATTACGGACTGCAGCAGAACCGCGCACGCTAAAATATATGGCTCTGATAAACCACACTGTATTCAGCTAGTCTTGGGTTGGGTTGCATATCACACAAACCACATTTCTTTGTCTCTGCAGACAGCAGACGTTATATCCCGGGCGTCCTGCAGCGTCATTTGGTGGAGGCAGAATGTTTCAAATGTGTGCAGTAAACGTCACATTTTGTAACACGCATTTGCAATGCAATAGGTCTCGCAATTGCGAGATTTAGAGCTATTGGCATTGTAAATGACAAGGCCTTTTATTTATGTTTAAAAACCAAAACATAAATAAAAGTAATTGTCAATTACAATGCCAATAGCTCCAACTCGCGTGAATGCGAGACCTATTGCACTGCAAATGCTTGTTAATTAAAGGTGCGCATTGACTTGTTCATGTGTAGAGTAAAAGTGCACAATTTAGTATTGTGAGCAATAAGCAATATCCATCTCAAAAATGTAGGTGCTTTCTACTGTGTTGCAGTTCTGCATGCTAAAAGAACAACGCTACAAACTTGGCGGTATAACCCCAATCCCCAGTTTGTAAATTTAAAGTATTTCAGAACCATTTAATGAAGGCATCCATCTAGTCAAAGCTACCTGCAACAGCTCACAGGCCACTGAACTGAGTGAGTGTCATCAACCTGACAATTGTACAAGGAAACCACCACAAGGAGAGTACTGCTCAAAATCGCTACAGGTTATTCAAAACACGAATTATGTTTTCGGATGGTAGATCAAAGATTTTTTTTTTTTTTAAGTGAGCGGGTAACCAAATGCGATTAGTCATTGATTTAACTTCTTAAAATTGGCAAGTGAAGAAAACTGGTAACTTACTGAGTGTGTTTAAGAAAGGAATAACTTGGGTGAATTACAACACCTAACGTAACGCATCCAAGTATCCTGCTTTGAAACTCCTAATGCTTGAGTTGGGTCAGAGGCTAATGTGGTGCTCAGAACAAAGCTGCTGCCATGCCAGCAAAATAATTTCCCAGCAAAAGGTCTGATAACACTGAAGGTTCATATCTAATGTTCCAAAAGGTCAAGATAAAAAGATAAAATAATGTATTAACTTCCACCAATGTATTACAGCATATGCCTTCCAGAACCCAAAGTCCAACTGACCTCAATGGGATTTTTTGGTGGTGACTGTAATTTTGTAGTTCTCTGGAGATTGACAGAACTATTTTCTCTCAAGCATACAGCAATGGAAGACCTTTTGCTGTAACTGATGTCAGCCGAGGTGGTGTGATGTTTGCTTGAATGAACCATGCCAGTTTTCCCAGCCTTTTAAGTTTCCGCCTATTATGCTACAGTGTTTCACTTTCTCAACCCCTTGCTTTAAAAAGTTTGAGAGACTGTTTTTAGGTACTTTTTTTTTTCTTGTGACCATTACTATAGGGTACTTTTTTAGGTCTCACCTAGGCACCGTTTGCGCTGTCTATTCGAGGACATGCTGTATTCAGGATATGTGCATAAAGCTCCGCCTTCTTTCCGCCCATCTTTTTAATCGGCTCCTTTCCCTGTCCTTTGTAAATGGTGGCTTTTCATTGGTTATTAGGCTTTGTGGTCCCTCCTTAGTGCCTCCCTGTCTCTTTGTAACCTCCCATGAGGACATCCCCTATTACATGTGTTGTTATGCCCTAGGTTTTAATTACATCCTCAAGGCACTATTTTCTTAGGGGCCTTCTGACAGGACACTGACTTGGTCCTTAACAAGGTTGGCAGTGGTTACTTTACTCGCTAGCACATCTTAGATTTATATTAGACCTTCTATAAATTTCCCTTCATCAGCGCCACATTGAATACAACCTAATCCCGAATTATTATAATTCTTCTGACACATTTCAAAGCTACTAATTGTATATATTGAATGTACTGTGGTGCTGTCTTGCATGCAATGCATTATTGGTAGGGTTAATTTACCTTATCTTCAAAGTTTATCATGCTCACTAGGGACATCTAGGCGCATCTTGCGGTACTGCAGCTACTCATCTATGTTAAACCTCCTATAAATTTCCCTTCATCACCTTAAGATAGAGTGCAATCTGATCCAGAATTACTATATTATTTTGTCACATTTCAAAGCTATTAATTGTATATATTGACATAGCTATTTGAATGTACTTGTGGTACTGTCTTGCTTGCAATGCATTAGGCGAGTACCATCTGTAACCAAAATTTTGATGCTCACTAGGAACCTCTAGGCGCCGCTTGCGGTACTGCACCTACACATCTATGTTAGACCTTCTATAATTTCCCTTCATCAGCTCCACATAGAGTACAACCTAATCCGGAATTAATATAATTGTTTTGCCACATTTCAAAGCTATTAATTGTATATATTGACATCGCTATTTGAATGTACTCGTGGTACTGACTTGCATGCAATCCATTATGGGAGTACCATACCACTATGAGCAAAAGTTTGTGATGCTCACTAGGGACCTCTAGGAGCAGCTTGCCGTACTGGCAGTGCTGGTGCCTTGCTTACTAGGGACCTCTAGTAGCAGCTTGCAGTACTGGCAGTCCTCACTAGGGACCTCTAGGAGCAGCTTGTCGTACTGGCAGTGCTGGTGCCTTGCTTACTAGGAGCAGCTTGCCGTACTGCACCTACCACATCTCACATTTATATTAGACCTTCTATAAATTTGCCTTCATCAGCTCCACATAGAGTACAACCTAACCTATCCCGGAATTAATATAATTCTTTTGTCACATTTCAAAGCTACTAATTGTATATATTGACATAGCTATTTTAATGTACTCGTGGTACTGTCTTGCATTCATTGCATTATGGGTAGGGTGGATTTACCATATCTTCAATGTTTATGATGCTCTCTAGGGACCTCTAGGATCAGCTTGCGGTGCTGCACTGAGACATACAATGCTGGTTTCTGGCTCACTGCAATCATTTGCAATGCACTAGGTCTCACATTGCTGAAAGTATGAGCTATTGGCGTTGCATTATTTGCAACACCAATACCTCAAACTATCGGTAATGCGAGACCTATTGCAGTGCAAAAGCTTGTTTCTGCTCTTCTTGGCACTGCCTAGAACCGCCCTCTTGGGTTAGTGCTCTAGTGGCTAGGTTTGATGGAATCCTTGCTCTTCCATTTAAGGAAGGCCATTCCGTGGATGTGCTGACGGCGCGCCAAAGGCATGCCTGTCTGCACCTGTCCGTGTCTAGCAACAGCCATGCTGCTCATCTTGCCATTGATCAGAGCAGCAGATATCCCAGAGAGGCTCTCCTTGCCTTGAATACGCACCCCTGCTTCTCTCCGAAGATGTTTTCTCCCCCAGGAATGGGAAAGCATGCTCACTCCTGTGAGGTATGTGGCTTAGTCTTAAATAACAGTTACTTCTGAACGAAGGCTTATTACTCGTGATCCGGGGTGTTTTCACTCCCACCTAACACAGTATCTGCTCTGTTGCAAATCGCAGTTGGTTATAAGGCCTGCCTTATTAACTGCAGGACCCTAGCCAAATATTAATCTGCTATTTTCCCCCTACTGGCTAACAACTCCTGGGACTTTTATTTTCCTTATGGAAATATGGCTGGAATGACCGCTTTAACCCAGAACTACCCTTTGCAATTCCACTAGGCTATCGCATCTTGGCGAAAAACCGTGGCGGGAACAAGGTAGGGGGTGGGGTTGCTTTTATTTTCAAATACACTTTTGAAGCATTTACTACACCTATAAGCCAGTACCGAAACATTTAGGGTCTTGTTTTGCACATTACTCACTCCATCCTTCTCTGGCCTGTTGGTGTATAGACCTCCGGACTGCCTTAGCAGCTGCTTTCCTGCTGTATTCGACATCATTGAACAATACTCTCTACAATATGTCAATCTGACCATTTTTGACGAATTTAATGTCAATGCTGGAGATCTCATCTCCACCATAGCCCCCAAGCTCATTCAAACATTGGCTGGTGTTAACCTTATCCAGCATGTCCAGGCACCTACCCGTACGGCTGATCATATGCTTGATCTGATCTTTACCATTAGCATGCAGTTCAGTGATCCGGAGCATCTGATCACTTCAGTATTCCACTTGTGTTTTAGGGCCCCTACCCACAGACCAGGATCGCCCCTTCCCCGGAAATGAAAAGGAGGTTGCAGAATCTGTGGGAAGAATCCCTGGCTCAGTACCTCAGTTACTCTCCTCTGATACTACAAGGAATAGTTGAATCTGACATTTTGCTGTTTGACAGTTGGATCTCTAATTTATTAGCCCACCTGTTCCTCTAAAAAGTATGTGGCAAAAAGATGGAGGCCTTCTGCACCTTAGTTTTCCTCAACCCAATGAACAGAGAAAAGCATGTGCAAATAATTATAGCACAATTAGAGGAAATTGTATGACTCCAATGCTAAGACTGTCTCTAAAACGGCACTTAGGAGCTTCTGCAAAACAAAACCTGCAATGCTATGAAAGAGTACTTTGCACATCATATCAAGATGGCAGCTAATTATTCCAACAAAGTGTTTAAAATAGTGAATTCCTTTGTCTCCCCTGGAGGGGCCAAAACTGCTATCCTCCCCTCAGCCGAACCCTGCGATGAGAAGATTCAAAATGCATACTCCACCTTTCCAGAGTCACCAAAGGAGGCTTTAGCTTTTGGTTCAGCTGCTGCGGGGAAGGCTGAAACTAGCCCCTGCGCTCCCTCCTGTCTCAAGGCATTTGTGTCTGATTTGCCCCTATTTCAGAAGAATGCTCTCTTTTTTTTTGTTGAATTTTTTTATTGATATTTGCAGTAAATCACAGCCGTTTACAATCAAATGTATCTTATGTCTTATCAGATCTAACGTTATCCACACCATTGCCACTCAGAACATCACATATGTACAGATTCATTCCTCCGCAATTCCCCACCCCATGAACAGTAAAATACGTAAACAGAAGAATGCTCTTTGAAGGAGATACTAAAATGAAAGCCTGGCTCCCCGGATGATGTTTGCCCGCTGCATGTTTTCAGACTTAAGGCTGCAGACACAGATGTGTTTGGCAATTACAGGCCTCTATCTCTCCTCCCAGCTCCTGTAAATCTTTTTTAAGGTAAATTAGCTAATCAACAAATGAGCACTTTTGTGGACGTCAATTCCATCCTTCACGAATCTGTCAGACTTCCATGCAGGATATTGCATGGAGACTGCTCTCCTGGAGGTGGAGGAGTTTGTCAGGGAAAATCTGGACAAGAAAACACCTGTTATTGTGCCGTTTCTTGATTTGTCTGTGGCCTTCATCACAGTATCACACTCCATCCTTTTGAACAGACTTAGCGACCTTGACATTCAGGGCAAGACTCTTTTATTGGTCAAAGCTTTTATGGAGGGCAGATCCCAAAGGGAGTATTAACACCTGCTTTTTTCATCACCTAAGCCACTGGTATGTAGTGTCCCACAGGGTTCTGCCCTGAGCCTGCTCTTGGTCAATGTTTACCTTTTCCCCATGGTGGATCTCATCGAAACCTGGAGTGACAAGGTAGTATTGTACGGCAGTGACACCCAATTTCTCTTTTCGTTCCAAGACAACTCGGAGGCAGATCTTAAAAATTTTAAGGAGTCCCTCAGTGGAGTCGCGGCTTGGATTGAGGCAAATTGCCTTAAACTAAATTCCGATAAAACGGAAGTCTTGCATTTTAATCAGATTGGACCCCGACCGGCTTCCCTATGGAGGCCCGCTGAACCCAACGTTCCTCCAAATGCAACCTCTTCAACTGGAAATATTGGCATCATTTTCGATTCCACGCTCTCCTTTGCTTCTCAAATTAATCAAACCTCGTTGGTCTGCTTCATGAAGATTAAAATCTTAAAGATGTTTCTTCATCTGGTTCCTGAGGAAACTAGAAAAACTGTAGTTCATTCTTTAGTTGCCTCTCGCCTGGACTATTTTAACAATCTCTACCTTAGTCTCCCTGCGTATCTGATTTGTTAATCCAGAATGCAGCGGCCAGACTTGCTAGGAGAGTCCTTCACCGCTATCACATCTCTCCACATCTGAGACATCTGCACTGGCTCTTGGTGGAACAGAGCATTCAATTTAAAACTCTGACGCTGGATTTCAGAACTCTCCATTGATGCCCAATGCTACTTGTTGAACAGACTGGCCTCATATACTCCAGAGATGGTACTCTGATCCAACAATAGCTGCTTCCTACGGATCCCAAATTTCTTGAAGACACTCCATGGAGGTAGATCCATTACTGTACTTGCGGCCAAATTATAGAACATCCATCCACCTAATCTGCTCTGGGCTGAGTCTCCAGTAACCTTTAAAAGGCAACTTAAAACCTGCCTATTTGACACTGTTTAGCTTTTATAATGCCACGGCTATCCTTGCATTGTCTGCTTGAGCGCTCGGATGCTTCTGTTTGAAGCAGCTGTGTGCTTTATCAAGTTATTGATTGAAATATATGGTTGAAAATTGACTAATGTAGCATTTCATTTAAAAATATTTTTCTTAGACTTTCTTTCTAAAAAAAATTTATGCATTGTCATGCATTGTCCTGTTTCTCTCCTTCCATTCATGAGTAAAATGACGCAAGGATACATCAACACTAAGCTTATAGGATATCTTGAATCTCATGGCATCCTTGATCCGTCCCAGTCTGGATTCAGATTTAATCATTCTACTGAAACTACCCTTATAGGTGTTACAGACCACATTAAACTGACACTGGATAACAAGGCAGTGCTGCTAGTTTTGCTGGAATTAACAGCCACCTTTGATAATGTCTCTCACTAGAAGCTCATTCACAGACTAAGAGAGACTGGTATGCAGGGTCAGGCATTAAAGTGGCTTGCAAGCTTTCTGGGCCAGCGCACTCAAACGATCAACCTGGGTCCCTTTCGTTCACGCACCTTGAAGCTTACCAAGGGGTACCCCAGGGTTCTTGCCTCAGCCCCAACCTGTTTAATGTGTATGTGGCCCATCTTGCTAAAATCATTGGAGAACATGGATTCACTCCCTATTCGTATGCAGACCGTATCAACGTACTCCTATCTTTTGCTAATGACAAAGACTCAACTAAACATCTATTTGCCGAGGGCATGCAAGCAATATCTGGTTGGATGACAGAAAATTTCCTCCAGCTGAATGCTGCCAAAACTGAGATCTTGCTATTTGGCACTGCTCAAACGATTTGGTCCCCTGACTGGTGGCCTACTACGCTGGGTCCTGCCCCTGTCCCGCAGCTTATGGCTAAGAACCAGGGGGTCTGTCTAGACCACTCTCTATCTATGAGAGACCAACTTATGGCCACCTCAGGCTCCTGCTATCACACTGTGAGCCTTCTCCGTAGGGTGTTCCAAATGTCTTCCCTTATTAGTCCGCAGGACCCTGATCCAGGCCCTGGTCATTAGCCGGCTAGATTATTGTAAAGCTCTCCTTACATCGGCCAATGAATCCCTTCTAAGTAGAATGCAGGTGATTCAGAACGTTGCCGTGCATCTGGCTCTTAAAATGCCTCCTAGAACCTCTTCCCAACCATTGCTGAGGCAGCTTCACTTGCTTCTTATCCGCCAGAGAATTAAGTTTTAAATTTGCTGCCTAGCCCACAAGGCACTTCATGGTGGAAGTCCGAGCTACCTGGCGGAAGAACTTAAGTTCTACCTCCTGGGCAGATCGCATCGTTCACAGGGTAAAGGGCTCCTTGCCGTCCCCCGCTATAGAAAACTCTGAACAGCAGGCAAAACCTTTGCCTATCTAGCACCAACATATTGGAATTCATTGCCCGTGGAGCTGTGCAAGTGCTCCAATCTCCTCCTCTTTAAGAAACCTGTTAAGACCTGTCGTACACCTTTTTTGCAGCGCAGAGATACTCCTTCAGGGGCGATTCCAGCGCTTTATAAATCCCATACAAATACAAAATGTATGACCTAACATGTAGATGACATATTACATAACCTGCTTCTGCGTTAGTACCTTTTTTAAATCAGCTGTAAGAACTGGAAAATCCTTCGGGTGGTAATTATGCCTACTGTATGTTTTTGACTAACCATTGGCCTTGTTAATGTTTCGTTTTTTCAGAACAGTTTATATATTGGTTTACAAATGCTTATTAAAATTGTTATTTAGGCATATAGATACTTAACATATGATGTTTTAGACCATTTTTATTCCACTTCTAAAAGAGGTCCCCCTACACTAGGCATGTTAGCTTAGCCTTCACTCTTTTACTGCAGTTGTCAGACCACGAAATAGGTATGCATGTCTGATCTTTCTTAAAAATCGCTGTGAGCGCCTGTAGCACTATGCTCTCTTAATTCTGCTGCTCATTCTATGCACGTTTGTGAGGTTTTTTTATTGGAATGTTGCTCTAGGTATCTTTCGGCAGAATTGTTTATAGGGAGTGGTTTTCTCTGTTTTATCTAACAACTGCTAATATTGTTCTACTGCCATGATGTTATTGAATGATATGTATCTCAGTTTTACTTATTTATCATATGTTATTTTTTAATTGTGACATTTGCTGTGTAACTTTTATGTATGTATGTCACATCTGAATAAAGTCTTTGAAGTTTGTAATATAGCATTTTATTTCAAAATATTTTTTCTTAGAGTTCGTTTTTAATAAACATTTATATGCATTTATATGTATTTGGTACAGTAACTCCAGAATAAAAACAACAAGTGCACAGGAGGTGTTTGTGGTATCCCATCGCTACTGTAGGTGATAGTTGAGCCAATTCTGTTTTTTTTACAGAGAGAAAGGACCCTGGGATAAACTGAAGGCTGTTTTCCTTACCTTCTTCCAGGGAGGTGCGAGGGTTTATTATGACTATTATGAATATTACCTTGAAAAAGTACTAGAAGCACAGCTAAGTGATTGCCAAGTAGAAAATCAAGTCCATCCTCAACAAGGTGGAAATTAATGCAAAGGGCAAAATGTTTTGCAGAGCTAACCAAAAAGATTATGCGCAGAGGCTTAGTCCACTTGAAATTTAGATCTGGAATCGATGTCAAGACAGAAATGTCATCTGAAAGTATGTATGGACCTCCAGTGGCTTCCATTCATAGGTCTGTAATTGACAGTGTGTCTTAATAATGCTATAGTAGCAGCTCTACACTTTGTTGAATGTGTTCTTGGCCTACCAGACAAGGACTTTTTGGCATTACTGTAACATAATAAGACACAGAAAACAATCCATTTAGAAATGGACTGCTTTGCATTGGCTAATCCATTTCTTGTACAGCTAAAATTAACAAATTGATGGTCAGTTTATCTGATGTCTTTACTTTTGTCTAGACAGAGTTTTAGAACCCTTTTATTTCCAGGGGAATGTAAATCTTTTTCATCTGACGTAGAATGATTTTGGAAGAAAGTTGAAAGGGAACTAGTTTGTTACATGAAAATCAAACACTGCTTTTGGAAAGAAACCAGGGCGAGTCCTGCTACTTTGTCTTTATGGAAGGTGTTCTATTGTTCCTTACTGGAACATGCTATCCCTATGGGCTTAGGTTATGGCCACTAGAAAGGCTGTCTTCCGTCTGTAATCCAAAACTTGTATTGATCATTGCTGTTTGTTTTTAGGGCACTGAACATGTTCTCATGCAAATCTCGACTCATCTATTCTTTTCAACTCACTGTTATACAGTGACGATACAGTGACCATTTGCTGAAAACCTTCCTTTCGTTCTAGAGTTTACCCGTGAGGTGACAGACACCCAGATGCCCCATGTTGCTCCAGTTATTCTTCCTGAGATGTACAAGATCTTTACAATGGCTGAGGTACGTGTAAATTACTTCATTTCATTTATCTGTTATCAAGCACTTTCACCAAAGCAGCAATCAAATTGTAAGCTAATGGTGCAATAGTTGGGTAGAATAGTTGTAACTGGCTAAAGAGATGCTGAGGGGAAAAAATGCGGCGAAAGCTAACATGTTCTGTGAGACGTCACAGCAAAAGGGCACATAAGGAGAGTGTAGGAAGCTGGCTCTGTTTATACTATAACAAAGTAAGGTATAGTGTGCACAGAGTCCAGGGGGTTCCCCAGAGTTATAGCGGAGGCTAAATTAGGTAAGTACTAACAGCTCTATTTGTGGTAGTGTGGTCGAGCAGTTAGGCGTATCAGGAGGGTGTGTTAAGGGTTTATTGTATTCACTTAGGTAAATATAAAAAAAAGGTATACTTATATTATATTTCTAGAACCAGGACTTAGAACAGGCAAGTAGAACATGCATTCAGATGCAAAACTTTACAAGAAAATGCAATGGTGGTTGAAATTGGAATCTTCATAGGTTTGTATTTGCTTTTAAAACAGTCAAACATACATTGGAAATTTGGAGTACTTTTGGATTTCCATTTAGTTACATCAACTATGCCTAGATATCACGCCATGGGTCCTACAATACAAAGGTAAGTAAGACAATTTTGGGGTCGAAGCAAAGTTACTTTGGTTTCAATACAAAAGGCAGTTCAACACGGAACATTTGTGGGAAAAAAATCTTAACGTGGGTTCCTATGGAAGAAAATGTTATCGGTTTGCAGGTAAGTAAACGTCCTGCACGAATAGCTTTTTGGGGTTATAACCAAGGTTCCCCAAGGTTCAAGAAGGCACTCAAATCGCACCACCAGCGGCACTAGGGCTGCCGCGTGCAGGGTGCATGGGCCCAATGTTAGCCAATTGGGCTAGGGGGCACCCCAGTTGTGGGGGAGCTGCTCTCAAGCAGACCACTCTGTCTTGGGAGTCAAGCTCCTAGGGTTGTCAGAGCAAAGGGGGTCACAGGTTGGCACCGTGTCCACACCACCAGCAGTGCATGGGCTTCCGGGTGCAGCGGGCTTAGGTGTCGGGAGCCCAATGCAATCCCATGGAGGTTGCCTGTTTTGGATTTAGCCTGTAGGCTCGGTCCAGGAAGTCTTCCGGGAGGAACCAACAGTGAGGCAGGTAAGTTGGGGGGCTTCAGGGTGCTTTGGTGCCTTTTGAGGTCGGTTTTCACCTTACTGGGCCATTCGCGGTTTGTGGGGAGGGAGGGGGGTCTCCGTGCAGAGCCTGCAAGCAATGTCAGGGGGTCCTGGAGGGGTCGACACATGGTGGATCTGGACTCTGGAGCGCTGGGGGATCTCACTGGGACCTGTGGGCCACTCGTACTGGAGCCGTAGGCAACTGGAGAAGTGGCAGTTCGAGGTGTCTGGTTTCTTCGTCCTCAGCAGGATTAGTCTTTCTTTGGAGCAGAGCTGCTGTTTGTGGAGTTCTGGTCTTTGTTGAAGGCAGTCAGTCCTCCCAGTGGTTTTGAAGGTGGCTGGCTGCAGGACAAGTCTACTTTTGGCGCAGGATCTCTGGAAACTGCAGAAGGTCCAATAGGGCTGGTGCCAAGTCATTTCTTCTTTAGTCTCCTCTGTTTTGCGTTTTCTTCCATCCTTCTTCGTAGGTTGCAGGAATCTACAGAGGCAAGGTTCAGGGTGCCCCTAAATACAACATTTAAGGGCGTTACAGTGGTGTGCAGGTTGTGACCAATGGGTCCCTTCCTTTGGGTGAGTACACCCCCTATTATGCTAGCCTCCAGGTGGAGGCGGGCATGAGCCTCTCGCCAATTGGTTGTGTTCCCTCATCTTCAAGATGCAGGGGACTGGGATGTGTGCTTCACCTTGTCTCCCCCCACCTGAGGGGTGGGGTTGGCAAAAGGTGGGCACACCTCTTCCTAACTGGTTTTCCCCGCTGATTCTCAGGCCCAAAGTGGCGGGTCAGAGCCGGTGGGAGCCAGTTTCTGGGGGCAGCAAAAGGCAGGGCCAGGTAACAAAGGTGGCGGTCCTTTGAAACTTTGAGCTTTGTGGACCCAGCCCATTCTTGTGGAGAAGGCATGACACCTCTTCCCAGGATGGACTTTGTTTCTGGACCCAGAGAGCGGAGGTCCTCTGCCCAGGGGTCCTGAAACCTGTCTGGTGGTGACAAATGGTGGGTAGCCATTCAGGAAACACCAGGGCTGGCCGTTTTTCTGGGGGCATCTCTAAGATGCCCTCTGAGAGCATCTCTAAGATGCCCTCTGAGAGCATCTTACATTGAATCCCACACTGGCATCAGTGTGGGTGTAATCTGCGAAGAAGTTTGCTACCAAACTTATCCGGTTTCAGTAAAGCCATTATGGAGATGGTGAGTTTGTAATGACCAACTCCCAGACCACATACTCTTAATGGCTTCACTGCACTTACAAGGTCTAAGAACGGACTTAGACATTATAGTGGTACAGTGCTCATGCAAGTGTATTCTCACCTGTGGTCTAGTGCACCCTGCCTTACATAAACTAGAATGGTGTGGTGTCCAAAACAAACAATGGATTTAAGACAGATCTGTGACTGGGGGTGAAAGTTTGATTAATTCATCATTCCGTCCATCATCCGTTCTTTTTGGATTTGTTGCTCTAGGTGAGAAGGGTCCTGTGCTCTCTACGCCACCAGATTCAAGCTAGCCTGGCTGAAGAGGGGTGTTACCCCCAAAACTGGTCCCAGGATGCTTGTTTCTAGTCGGGCGAAGACCTGGCCTGCCAGTTTTGGCTGGACTGTTCCCATTGGGGACAGGGTCAAGACTGATTTGCATATGGCTGGGTCTAAACTATAATGGTGTGCTGTGAGAAAGTGGCTCTGTATATACTGTTCCCAAATAGCAACAGGGTGTACAGAGTCCACAGTCCCCAGAGGTTTGGCAGAGGCTAAAGTTAGATATAACCTTACTCTTTAAAGTGGTAGCTTGGTCGAGCAGTAAGGCAGTATCAGAGGACAGTGTTGTTGCACACACTCAGTCAGCAAATGGTCTCACACACTCAATAACTGAACTCTAGGCCAATGGTTTATATATAAAAAAATATATTCTTGTTTTATTTTAGAACCAACAATAGGTATTAAAATATACTTTCTCAGAATAAGATGCTTTTTATAAATACTTTTTCAATATGCAATTGGCTTTTGTAGAAAGTTACAAGTGGTTGCAATAGGCAACACAATTTTAAACACAATAATGCATTGAGTTTAATGGAAGTTTCAAGTTATTTGCAATAGATTACTTTTAGGATTACTTTTGTGATTCCAGGACTGGATCCTAGATTCAGTCCTGGGACAGTACTTAGAAACAAGTGATAAAAGTCGACTTAGTTACTGTTATGATTGTTAGACAATATTTTGCTAATTCAAAAGTTGACACTTTAGAAAATATTTCATAGAAAACAGTCAATGATTCCCTATGGAAGAAAATTCAAGTTGCAGGTATAGTATGTTCTCGTTACTTTTGTAATCCAGTACTGGGTGCCTAGACTCAGTACTGGGACCTTTATCCAAAACAAGTAAGTAATTACGTTTTCACAATTTATACGATTTTTAAAGAATATTTCAAGCTTGCAGAAATCGACACTTAGAAGAAATTTCACAGAAAAACAGTCAATGGTTTCCTATGGAAGAAAATTGGGTTACTGGTAAGTACGGTTGTGAATATTTTTCAGAGTCAGTGCTGGGTACCAAGGTCCAGCACTGGGAGCTCACCTAATAGCAGGTGAGTATTTTCGTTTTAGTTACTCGGCTGATTTTTGGTGAATATTTTAAGTTTTGAAAAGTCCACACTTAAAAGAAATTTCAGGAAAAAACAGTCAATGTTACCCTACGGAGAAAATTGAGTTATCGGCTTTAAGGTAAGTACTCGACTGGCAGAGTTAGGGTTCTGGGCATAGACTTGGGTGCCCCAGGGTCAGGTAGGTACAGTTGTTACACCCTCAGCGGCACAGTGGCAGCCGGGTGCAGAGAGAGTTAGGCCCAATGTTATCCTATGGGAGGCAGGGGGACCTTGGTTGGTGGCTGCTGACTAGCAGGCCATGCGGCTGTGGGAGCTGGGCTCCTGGTCACTGGCTCAGGGTAAATGGAGAAGTAGATAGGTGCAGAGGTTACACTGCCAGGGCCACTCGAGGGCTGGGTGCAGGGTGCTTTTGAACCTAAGGGCGCTCAATTGATTTCAATGGGAAAGCTCCGGTTTAGAAAAAGACTGCAAGCTCGGGGACGAAGATTCTTCAGGTGCCACCACCACTTCGGGAGGTAAGTTGGGTAGTTGGAGGATAGGTAGGTACCCTGGAGTTGGGCACAGGGGGCGCCGGGTGCAGGGGTGCCTTTTGGTGTCGGGAAATCTTACCCCCTGTTGATCGCGGTTGGGGGGCACCTGGTTCTGAGGCTGCAGGCGTCGTCAGGCGCGTCGAGGGAAGTCCTTGGGTGCCGGACTCGGGGTCACAGTCGCTGTGGGATCGTCCTTGTGGTCTTTGTTCACTCCGGCTCAGGCCAGTCTTGGCGGGTGCAGTGTGTGAAGGGTTCGCGGTTCCGGGCTGATGCCAGGGATTAGAAGCAGATTTTGAATAGAGCCTGTACTCATGGGAGTCCCAAGAGCTTAGAGCCAAAAGGTAGCCAGGTCCTCCGGGGTTTGTGAGGTTGCTGGCCACAAGAGATGCCGGGTTGGAGCAGGTTCGAGGGTCGACAGGCCGGTAGGGCTGGGGCCA
Source organism: Triturus cristatus (assembly GCF_964204655.1). Taxonomy (NCBI): domain Eukaryota; kingdom Metazoa; phylum Chordata; class Amphibia; order Caudata; family Salamandridae; genus Triturus; species Triturus cristatus. The sequence goes on from NC_140580.1 coordinate 129,111,141, forward strand.
AAGCAGTTGGTGTCTTCCTCTTCTTACCAACTGCAGGGCAGGTCTTCTTTCTTCTTTGTATTTCGGAATCCGGAATCTGGGGAAGGAAGGTTCAGGGTGCCCCTAAATACTAAATTTAGGGGCGTTACAGGTAGGTGAAGGGCAGGGACCAATGGTTCCTTGTCCTGGGGTGGGTACTCCCCCTATCCTGCCTCTCTCCTGTGAGCGGGTAACCAAATGCGATTAGTCATTGATTTAACTTCTTAAAATTGGCAAGTGAAGAAAACTGGTAACTTACTGAGTGTGTTTAAGAAAGGAATAACTTTGGTGAATTACAACACCTAACGTAACGCATCCAAGTATCCTGCTTGAAACTCCTAATGCTTGAGTTGGGTCAGAGGCTAATGTGGTGCTCAGAACAAAGCTGCTGCCCTGCCAGCAAAATAATTTCCCAGCAAAAGGTCTGAGAACACTGAAGGTTCATATCTAATGTTCCAAAAGGTCAAGATAAAATAATGTATTAACTTCCACCAATGTATTACAGCATATGCCTTCCAGAACCCAAAGTCCAACTGACCTCAATGGGATTTTTTGGTGGTGGCTGTAATTTTGTAGTTCTCTGGAGATTGACAGAACTATTTATCTCTCAAGCATACAGCAATGGAAGACCTTTTGCTGTAACTGATGTCAGCCGAGGTGGTGTGATGTTTGCTTGAATGAACCATGCCAGTTTTCCCAGCCTTTTAAGTTTCCGCCTATTATGCTACAGTGTTTCATTTTCTCAACCCCTTGCTTTAAAAAGTTTGAGAGACTGTTTTTAGGTACTTTTTTTTTTCTTGTGACCATTACTATAGGGTACTTTTTTAGGTCTCACCTAGGCAGCGTTTGCGCTATCTATTCGAGGACATGCTGTATTCAGGATATGTGCATAAAGCTCCGCCTACTTTCCGCCCATCTTTTTAATTGGCTCCTGTCCCTGTCCTTTGTAAATGGTGGCTTTTCATTGGTTATTAGGCTTTGTGGTCCCTCCTTAGTGCCTCCCTGTCTCTCTTTGTAACCTCCCATGAGGACATCCCCTATTACATGTGTTGTTACGCCCTAGGTTTTAATTACAACCTCAAGGCACTATTTTCTTAGGGGCCTTCTGACAGGACACTTACTTGGTCCTTAACAAGGTTGGCAGTGGTTACTTTACTCGCTAGCACATCTTAGATTTATATTAGACCTTCTATAAATTTCCCTTCATCAGCGCCACATTGAGTACAACGTAATCCCGAATTATTATAATTCTTCTGACACATTTCAAAGCTACTAATTGTATATATTGAATGTACTGTGGTGCTGTCTTGCATGCAATGCATTATGGGTAGGGTTAATTTACCTTATCTTCAAAGTTTATCATGCTCACTAGGGACATCTAGGCGCATCTTGCAGTACTGCAGCTACTCATCTATGTTAGACCTCCTATAAATTTCCCTTCATCGCCTTAAGATAGAGTGCAATCTGATCCAGAATTACTATATTATTTTGTCACATTTCAAAGCTATTAATTGTATATATTGACATAGCTATTTGAATGTACTTGTGGTACTGTCTTGCTTGCAATGCATTAGGGGAGTACCATCTGTAACCAAAATTTTGATGCTCACTAGGAACCTCTAGGCGCCGCTTGCGGTACTGCACCTACACATCTATGTTAGACCTTCTATAATTTCCCTTCATCAGCTCCGCATAGATTACAACCTAATCCGGAATTAATATAATTGTTTTGCCACATTTCAAAGCTATTAATTGTATATATTGACATAGCTATTTGAATGTACTCGTGGTACTGACTTGCATGCAATCCATTATGGGAGTACCATACCACTATGAGCAAAAGTTTGTGATGCTCACTAGGGACCTCTAGGAGCAGCTTGCCGTACTGGCAGTGCTGGTGCCTTGCTTACTAGGGACCTCTAGTAGCAGCTTGCAGTACTGGCAGTCCTCACTAGGGACCTCTAGTAGCAGCTTGTCGTACTGGCAGTGCTGGTGCCTTGCTTACTAGGAGCAGCTTGTCGTACTGCACCTACCACATCTCACATTTATATTAGACCTTCTATAAATTTGCCTTCATCAGCTCCACATAGAGTAAAACCTAACCTATTCCGGAATTAATATAATTCTTTTGTCACATTTCAAAGCTACTAATTGTATATATTGACATAGCTATTTTAATGTACTCGTGGTACTGTCTTGCATTCATTGCATTATGGGTAGGGTGGATTTACCATATCTTCAATGTTTATGATGCTCTCTAGGGACCTCTAGGATCAGCTTGCGGTGCTGCACTGAGACATACAATGCTGGTTTCTGGCTCACTGCAATCATTTGCAATGCACTAGGTCTCACATTACTGAAAGTATGAGCTATTGGCGTTGCATTATTTGCAACACCAATACCTCAAACTATCAGTAATGCGAGACCTATTGCAGTGCAAAAGCTTGTTTCCGCTCTTCTTGGCACTGCCTTGAACCGCCCTCTTGGGTTAGCGCTCTAGTGGCTAGGTTTGATGGAATCCTTGCTCTTCCATTTAAGGAAGGCCATTCCGTGGATGTGCTGACGGCGCGCCAAAGGCATGCCTGTCTGCACCTGTCCGTGTCTAGCAACAGCCATGCTGCTCATCTTGCCATTGATCAGAGCAGCAGATATCCCAGAGAGGCTCTCCTTGCCTTGAATACGAACCCCTGCTTCTCTCCTAAGATGTTTTCTCCCCCAGGAATGGGAAAGCATGCTCACTCCTGTGAGGTATGTGGCTTAGTCTTAAATAACAGTTACTTCTGAGCGAAGGCTTATTACTCGTGATCCGGGGTGTTTTCACTCCCACCTAACACAGTATCTGCTCTGTTGCAGATCGCAGTGGGTTATAAGGCCTGCCTTATTAACTGCAGGACCCTAGCCAAATATTAATCTGCTATTTTCCCCCTACTGGCTAACAACTCCTGGGACTTTTATTTTCCTTATGGAAACATGGCTGGAATGACCGCTTTAACCCAGAACTACCCTTTGCAATTCCACTAGGCTATCGCATCTTGGCGAAAAACCGTGGCGGTAACAAGGTAGGGGGTCGGGTTGCTTTTATTTTCAAATACACTTTTGAAGCATTTACTACACCTATAAGCCAGTACGGAAACATTTAGGGTCTTGTTTTGCACATTACTCACTCCATCCTTCTCTGGCCTGTTGGTGTATAGACCTCCAGACTGCCTTAGCAGCTGCTTTCCTGCTGTATTCGACATCATTGAACAATACTCTCTACAATATGTCAATCTGACCATTTTTGACGAATTTAATGTCAATGCTGGTGATCTCATCTCCACCATAGCCCCCAAGCTCATTCAAACATTGGCTGGTGTTAACCTTATCCAGCATGTCCAGGCACCTACCCGTACGGCTGATCATATGCTTGATCTGATCTTTACCATTAGCATGCAGTTCAGTGATCCGGAGCATCTGATTACTTCAGTATTTCACTTGTGTTTTAGGGCCCCTACCCACAGACTAGGATCGCCCCTTCCCCGGAAATGAAAAGGAGGTTGCAGAATCTGTGGGAAGAATCCCTGGCTCAGTACCTCAGTTACTCTCCTCTGATACTACAAGGAATAGTTGAATCTGACATTTTGCTGTTTGACAGTTGGATCTCTAATTTATTAGCCCACCTGTTCCTCTAAAAAGTATGTGGCAAAAAGATGGAGGCCTTCTGCACCTTAGTTTTCCTCAACCCAATGAACGGAGAAAAGCATGTGCAAATAATTATAGCACAATTAGAGGAAATTGTATGACTCCAATGCTAAGACTGTCTCTAAAACGGCACTTAGGAGCTTCTGCAAAACAAAACCTGCAATGCTATGAAAGAGTACTTTGCACATCATATCAAGATGGCAGCTAATTATTCCAACAAAGTGTTTAAAATAGTGAATTCCTTTGTCTCCCCTGGAGGGGCCAAAACTGCTATCCTCCCCTCAGCCGAACCCTGCGATGAGAAGATTCAAAATGCATACTCCACCTTTCCAGAGTCACCAAAGGAGGCTTTAGCTTTTGGTTCAGCTGCTGCGGGGAAGGCTGAAACTAGCCCCTGCGCTCCCTCCTGTCTCTAGGCATTTGTGTCTGATTTGCCCCTATTTCAGAAGAATGCTCTTTTTTTTTTTGGTGAATTTTTTTATTGATATTTGCAGTAAATCACAGCCGTTTACAATCAAATGTATCTTATGTCTTATCAGATCTAACGTTATCCACACCATTGCCACTCAGAACATCACATATGTACAGATTCATTCCTCCGCAATACCCCACCCCATGAACAGTAAAGTACGTAAACAGAAGAATGCTCTTTGAAGGAGATACTAAAATGTAAGCCTGGCTCCCCGGATGATGTTTGCCCGCTGCATGTTTTCAGACTTAAGGCTGCAGACACAGATGTGTTTGGCAATTACAGGCCTCTATCTCTCCTCCCAGCTCCTGTAAATCTTTTTTAAGGTAAATTAGCTAATCAACAAATGAGCACTTTTGTGGACGCCAATTCCATCCTTCACGAATCTGTCAGACTTCCATGCAGGATATTGCATGGAGACTGCTCTCCTGGAGGTGGAGGAGTTTGTCAGGGAAAATCTGGACAAGAAAACACCTGTTATTGTGCCGTTTCTTGATTTGTCTGTGGCCTTCATCACAGTATCACACTCCATCCTTTTGAACAGACTTAGCGACCTTGACATTCAGGGCAAGACTCTTTTATTGGTCAAAGCTTTTATGGAGGGCAGATCCCAAAGGGTGTATTAACACCTGCTTTTTTCATCACCTAAGCCACTGGTATGTAGTGTCCCGCAGCGTTCTGCCTTGAGCCTGCTCTTGGTCAATGTTTACCTTTTCCCCATGGTGGATCTCATCGAAACCTGGAGTGACAAGGTAGTATTGTACGGCAGTGACACCCAATTTCTCTTTTCGTTCCAAGACAACTCGGAGGCAGATCTTAAAAATTTTAAGGAGTCCCTCAGTGGAGTCGTGGCTTGGATTGAGGCAAATTGCCTGAAACTAAATTCCGATAAAACGGAAGTCTTGCATTTTAATCAGATTGGACCCCGACCGGCTTCCCTATGGTGGCCTGCTGAACCCAACGTTCCTCCAAATGCAACCTCTTCAACTGGAAATATTGGCATCATTTTCGATTCCACGCTCTCCTTTGCCTCTCAAATTAATCAAACGTCGTTGGTCTGCTTCATGAAGATTAAAATCTTAAAGATGTTTCTTCATCTGGTTCCTGAGGAAACTAGAAAAACTGTAGTTCATTCTTTAGTTGCCTCTCGCCTGGACTATTTTAACAATCTCTACCTTAGTCTCCCTGCGTATCTGATTCGTTAATCCAGAATGCAGCGGCCAGACTTGCTAGGAGAGTCCTTCACCGCTATCCCATCTCTCCACATCTGAGACATCTGCACTGGCTCTTGGTGGAACAGAGCATTAAATTTAAAACTCTGACGCTGGATTTCAGAACTCTCCATTGATGCCCAATGCTACTTGTTGAACAGACTGGCCTCATATACTCCAGAGATGGTACTCTGATCCAACAATAGCTGCTTCCTACGGATCCCAAATTTCTTGAAGACACTCCATGGAGGTAGCTCCATTACTGTACTTGCGGCCAAATTATGGAACATCCATCCACCTAATCTGCTCTGGGCTGAGTCTCCAGTAACCTTTAAAAGGCAACTTAAAACCTGCCTATTTGACACTGTTTAGCTTTTATAATGCCACAGCTATCCTTGCATTGTCTGCTTGAGCGCTCGGATGCTTCTGTTTGAAGCAGCTGTGTGCTTTATCAAGTTATTGATTGAAATATATGGTTGAAAATTGACTAATGTAGCATTTCATTTAAAAATATTTTTCTTAGACTTTCTTTCTAAAAAAATGTATGCATTGTCATGCATTGTCCTATTTCTCTCCTTCCATTCATGAGTAAAATGACGCAAGGATACATCAACACTAAGCTTATAGGATATCTTGAATCTCATGGCATCCTTGATCCGTCCCAGTCTGGATTCAGATTTAATCATTCTACTGAAACTACCCTTATAGGTGTTACAGACCACATTAAACTGGCACTGGATAACAAGGCAGTGCTGCTAGTTTTGCTGGAATTAACAGCCACCTTTGATAATGTCTCTCTCTAGAGAGACTGGTATGCAGGGTCAGGCATTAAAGTGGCTTGCAAGCTTTCTGGGCCAGCGCACTCAAACGATCAACCTGGGTCCCTTTCGTTCACGCACCTTGAAGCTTACCAAGGAGTACCCCAGGGTTCTTGCCTCAGCCCCAACCTGTTTAATGTGTATGTGGCCCATCTTGCTAAAATCATTGGAGAACATGGATTCACTCCCTATTCGTATGCAGACTGTATCAACGTACTCCTATCTTTTGCTAATGACAAAGACTCAACTAAACATCTATTTGCCGAGGGCATGCAAGCAATATCTGGTTGGATGACAGAAAATTTCCTCCAGCTGAATGCTGCCAAAACTGAGATCTTGCTATTTGGCACTGCTCAAACGATTTGGTCCCCTGACTGGTGGCCTACTACGCTGGGTCCTGCCCCTGTCCCGCAGCTTATGGCTAAGAACCAGGGGGTCTGTCTGGACCACTCTCTATCTATGAGAGACCAAGTTATGGCCACCTCAGGCTCCTGCTATCACACTGTGAGCCTTCTCCGTAGGGTGTTCCAAATGTCTTCCCTTATTAGTCCGCAGGACCCTGATCCAGGCCCTGGTCATTAGCCGGCTAGATTATTGTAAAGCTCTCCTTACATCGGCCAATGAATCCCTTCTAAGTAGAATGCAGGTGATTCAGAACGTTGCCGTGCATCTGGCTCTTAAAATGCCTCCTAGAACCTCTTCCCAACCATTGCTGAGGCAGCTTCACTGGCTTCTTATCCGCCAGAGAGATAAGTTTAAAATTTGCTGCCTAGCCCACAAGGCACTTCATGGTGGAAGTCCGAGCTACCTGGCGGAAAAACTTAAGTTCTACCTCCTGGGCAGATCGCATCGTTAACAGGGTAAAGGGCTCCTTGCCGTCCCCCGCTATAGAAAACTCCGAACAGCAGGCAAAACCTTTGCCTATCTAGCACCAACATATTGGAATTCATTGCCCGTGGAGCTGCGCAAGTGCTCCAATCTCCTCCTCTTTAAGAAACTTGTTAAGACCTGTCGTACACCTTTTTTGCAGCGCAGAGATACTCCTTCAGGGGAGATTCCAGCGCTTTATAAATCCCATACAAATACAAAATGTATGACCTAACATGTAGATGACATATTACATAACCTGCTTCTGCGTTTTTTTTTTGCAAAAACAATTTTTATTGCATAATTCAATTACAATTGCCATCTGCAACGACCAGCATATCCTTGGTCTTCTCCCAGTAATAAACACCATTGCATAGTACAGTGTAGACCACTTCCAACTACCAATGCACTGCCCCCCAACACTCCCCAATGCAAATACTCCCTCCCCCCACCCACATGTCAGTGTGCCATAACCGCAGGTACCGGGATAAGTCTGTCTCGTAATTAGCCGTGTGAGCGGCCGCGGGCTACTCCCCACCCCCATGGTCAGGCGCCAAGCAGAAAGGAGAAGGGAAGCCCTCCCGCCCTCATGCGTGATCCGTCAGCTGCCTCTCCACCGCTACGCTGCTGCATGCTGCTCCAGTGCTCCAGTGCCCTCCTACGCTTCTGTGCCCCACCCCCGGAGGTCAACCACTAGTGCTTCCCATGCATGTGCCATGGCTAACGCCTTTTCATCGTTTCCCCGCAGCGCTAGCTGCAACCTGAGCGTACTCTCGCTACCCGCCCATTTTGTGAAGGTAGCTCTCCACCTCGCAAAGCTGGGACCAGTTCTCGATTTCCAGTGTAGGGTAATCTCTCTTTTAGCCACCACCAGCCCTAAGTCGCAAAACTTGCTCGTGACTTTCGTGCGCGGATAACCTGTTTCTGCGTTAGTACCTTTTTTAAATCAGCTGTAAGAACTGGAAAATCCTTCGGGTGGTAATTATGCCTACTGTATGTTTTTGACTAACCATTGGCCTTGTTAATATTTCGTTTTTTCAGAACAGTTTATATATTGGTTTACAAATGCTTATTAAAATTGTTATTTAGGCATATAGATACTTAACATATGACGTTTTAGACCATTTTTATTCCACTTCTAAAAGAGGTCCCCCTACACTAGGCATGTTAGCTTAGCCTTCACTCTTTTACTGCAGTTGTCAGACCACGAAATAGGTATGCATGTCTGATCTTTCTTAAAAATCGCTGTGAGCGCCTGTAGCACTATGCTCTCTTAATTCTGCTGCTCATTCTATGCACGTTTGTGAGTTTTTTTTATTGGAATGTTGCTCTAGGTATCTTTCGGCAGAATTGTTTATAGGGAGTGGTTTTCTCTGTTTTATCTAACAACTGCTAATATTGTTCTACTGCCATGATGTTATTGAATGATATGTATCTCAGTTTTACTTATTTATCATTTGTTATTTTTTAATTGTGACATTTGCTGTGTAACTTTTATGTATGTATGTCACATCTGAATAAAGTCTTTGAAGTTTGTAATATAGCATTTTATTTCATAATATTTTTTCTTAGAGTTCGTTTTTAATAAACATTTATATGCATTTATATGTATTTGGTACAGTAACTCCAGAATAAAAACAACAAGTGCACAGGAGGTGTTTGTGGTATCCCATCGCTACTGTAGGTGATAGTTGAGCCAATTCTGTTTTTTTTACAGAGAGAAAGGACCCTGGGATAAACTGAAGGCTGTTTTACTTACCTTCTTCCAGGGAGGTGCGAGGGTTTATTATGACTATTATGAATATTACCTTGGAAAAAGTACTAGAAGCACAGCTAAGTGATTGCCAAGTAGAAAATCAAGTCCATCCTCAACAAGGTGGAAATTAATGCAAAGGGCAAAATGTTTTGAGGAGCTAACCAAAAAGATTATGCTCAGGGGCTTAGTCCACTTGAAATTTAGATCTGGAATCGATGTCAAGACAGGAATGTCATCTGAAAGTATCTATGGACCTCCAGTGGCTTCCATTCATAGGTCTGTAATTGACAGTGTGTCTTAATAATGCTATAGTAGCAGCTCTACACTTTGTTGAATGTGTTCTTGGCCTACCAGACAAGGACTTTTTGGCATTACTGTAACATAATAAGACACAGAAAACAATCCATTTAGAAATGGACCGCTTTGCATTGGCTAATCCATTTCTTGTACAGCTAAAATTAACAAATTGATGGTCAGTTTATCTGATGTCTTTAGTTTTGTCTAGACAGAGTTTTAGAACCCTTTTATTTCCAGGGGAATGTAAATCCCTTTCATCTGACGTAGAATGATTTTGGAAGAAAGTTGAAAGGGAACTAGTTTGTTACATGAAAATCAAACACTGCTTTTGGAAAGAAACCAGGGCGAGTCCTGCTACTTTGTCTTTATGGAAGGTGTTCTATTGTTCCTTACTGGAACATGCTATCCCTATGGGCTTAGGTTATGGCCACTAGAAAGGCTGTCTTCCGTCTGTAATCCAAAACTTGTATTGATCATTGCTGTTTGTTTTTAGGGCACTGAACATGTTCTCATGCAAATCTCGACTCATCTATTCTTTTCAACTCACTGTTATACAGTGACGATACAGTGACCATTTGCTGAAAACCTTCCTTTCGTTCTAGAGTTTACCCGTGAGGTGACAGACACCCAGATGCCCCATGTTGCTCCAGTTATTCTTCCTGAGATGTACAAGATCTTTACAATGGCTGAGGTACGTGTAAATTACTTCATTTCATTTATCTGTTATCAAGCACTTTCACCAAAGCAGCAATCAAATTGTAAGCTAATGGTGCAATAGTTGGGTAGAATATTTGTAACTGGCTAAAGAGATGCTGCGGCGAAAGCTAACATGTTCTGTGAGACGTCACAGCAAAAGGGCACATAAGGAGAGTGTAGGAAGCTGGCTCTGTTTATGCTATAACAAAGTAAGGTATAGTGTGCACAGAGTCCAGGGGGTTCCCCAGAGGTATAGCGGAGGCTAAATTAGGTAAGTACTAACAGCTCTATTTGTGGTAGTGTGGTCGAGCAGTTAGGCGTATCAGGAGGGTGTGTTAAGGGTTTATTGTATTCACTTAGGTAAATATAAAAAAAGGTATACTTATAATATATTTCTAGAACCAGGACTTAGAACAGGCAAGTAGAACATGCATTCAGATGCAAAACTTTACAAGAAAATGCAATGGTGGTTGAAATTGGAATCTTCATAGGTTTGTATTTGCTTTTAAAACAGTCAAACATACATTGGAAATTTGGAGTACTTTTGGATTTCCATTTAGTTACATCAACTACTCAGGGTGATATGCCTAGATATCACGCCATGGGTCCTACAATACAAAGGTAAGTAAGACAATTTTGGGGTCGAAGCAAAGTTACTTTGGTTTCAATACAAAAGGCAGTTCAACACGGAACATTTGTGGGAAAAAAATCTTAACGTGGGTTCCTATGGAAGAAAATGTTATCGGTTTGCAGGTAAGTAAACGTCCTGCACGAATAGCTTTTTGGGGTTATAACCAAGGTTCCCCAAGGTTCAAGAAGGCACTCAAATCGCACCACCAGCGGCACTAGGGCTGCTGCGTGCAGGGTGTATGGGCCCAATGTTAGCCAATTGGGCTAGGGGGCACCCCAGTTGTGGGGGAGCTGCTCTCAAGCAGACCACTCTGTCTTGGGAGTCAAGCTCCTAGGGTTGTCAGAGCAAAGGGGGTCACAGGTTGGCACCGTGTCCACACCACCAGCAGCGCATGGGCTTCTGGGTGCAGCGGGCTTAGGTGTCGGGAGCCCAATGCAATCCCATGGAGGTTGCCTGTTTTGGATTTAGCCTGTAGGCTCAGTCCAGGAAGTCTTCCCGAAGGAACCAACAGTGAGGCAGGTAAGTTGGGGGGGCTTCAGGGTGCATTGGTGCCTTTTGAGGTCGGTTTTCACCTTACTGGGCCATTCACGGTTTGTGGGGAGGGAGGGGGGTCTCCGTGCAGAGCCTGCAAGCAATGTCAGGGGGTCCTGGAGGGGTCGACACATGGTGGATCCGGACTCTGGAGCGCTGGGGGATCTCACTGGGACCCGTGGGCCACTCGTACTGGAGCCGTAGGCAACTGGAGAAGTGGCAGTTCGAGGTGTCTGGTTTCTTTGTCCTCAGCAGGATTAGTCTTTCTTTGGAGCAGAGCTGCTGTTTGTGGAGTTCTGGTCTTTGTTGAAGGCAGTCAGTCCTCCCAGTGGTTTTGAAGGTGGCTGGCTGCACGACAAGTCTACTTTTGGCGCAGGATCTCTGGAAACTGCAGAAGGTCCATAAGGGCTGGTGCCAAGTCATTTCTTCTTTAGTCTCCTCTGTTTTGCGTTTTCTTCCATCCTTCTTCGTAGGTTGCAGGAATCTACAGAGGCAAGGTTCAGGGTGCCCCTAAATACAACATTTAAGGGCGTTACAGTGGTGTGCAGGTTGTGACCAATGGGTCCCTTCCTTTGGGTGAGTACACCCCCTATTATGCTAGCCTCCAGGTGGAGGCGGGCATGAGCCTCTCGCCAATTGGCTGTGTTCCCTCATCTTCAAGATGCAGGGGACTGGGATGTGTGCTTAACCTTGTCTCCCCCCACCTGAGGGGTGGGGTTGGCAAAAGGTGGGCACACCTCTTCCTAACTGGTTTTCCCCGCTGATTCTCAGGCCCAAAGTGGCGGGTCAGAGCCGGTGGGAGCCAGTTTCTGGGGGCAGCAAAAGGCAGGGCCAGGTAACAAAGGTGGCGGTCCTTTGAAACTTTGAGCTTTGTGGACCCAGCCCATTCTTGTGGAGAAGGCATGACACCTCTTCCCAGGATGGACTTTGTTTCTGGACCCAGAGAGCGGAGGTCCTCTGCCCAGGGGTCCTGAAACCTGTCTGGTGGTGACAAATGGTGGGTAGCCATTCAGGAAACACCAGGGCTGGCCGTTTTTATGGGGGCATCTATAAGATGCCCTCTGAGAGCATCTCTAAGATGCCCTCTGAGAGCATCTCTAAGATGCCCTCTGAGAGCATCTTACATTGAATCCCACACTGGCATCAGTGTGGTTGTAATCTGCGAAGAAGTTTGCTACCAAACTTATCCGGTTTCAGTAAAGCCATTATGGAGATGGTGAGTTTGTAATGACCAACTCCCAGACCACATACTCTTAATGGCTTCACTGCACTTACAAGGTCTAAGAATGGACTTAGACATTATAGTGGTACAGTGCTCATCCAAGTGTATTCTCACCTGTGGTCTAGTGCACCCTGCCTTACATAAACTAGAATGGTGTGGTGTCCAAAACAAACAATGGATTTAAGACAGATCTGTGACTGGGGGTGAAAGTTTGATTAATTCATCATTCCGTCCATCATCCGTTCTTTTTGGATTTGTTGCTCTAGGTGAGAAGGGTATGCCCAGATGTTGGTCCTGTGCTCTCTACGCCACCAGATTCAAGCTAGCCTGGCTGAAGAGGGGTGTTACCCCCAAAACTGGTCCCAGGATGCTTGTTTCTAGCCTGCCAGTTTGGGATGGACTGTTCCCATGGGGGACAGGGTCAAGACTGATTTGCATATGGCTGGGTCTAAACTATAATGGTGTGCTGTGAGAAAGTGGGTCTGTATATACTGTTCCCAAATAGGAACAGGGTGTACAGAGTCCACAGTCCCCAGAGGTTTGGCAGAGGCTAAAGTTAGATATAACCTTACTCTTTAAAGTGGTAGCTTGGTCGAGCAGTATGGCAGTATCAGAGGACAGTGTTGTTGCACACACTCAGTCAGCAAATGGTCTCACACACTCAATAACTGAACTCTAGGCCAATGGTTTATATATAAAAAAATATATTCTTGTTTTATTTTAGAACCAACAATAGGTATTAAAATATACTTTCTCAGAATTAGATGCTTTATATAAATACTTTTTCAATATGCAATTGGCTTTTGTAGAAAGTTACAAGTGATTGCAATAGGCAACACAATTTTAAACACAAAAATGCATTGAGTTCAACGGAAGTTTCAAGTTATTTGCAATAGATTACTTTTAGGATTACTTTTGTGATTCCAGGACTGGATCCTAGATTCAGTCCTGGGACAGTACTTAGAAACAAGTGATAAAAGTCGACTTAGTTACTGTTATGATTGTTAGACAATATTTTGCTAATTCAAAAGTTGACACTTTAGAAAATATTTCATAGAAAACAGTCAATGATTCCCTATGGAAGTAAATTCAAGTGACAGGTATAGTATGTTCTCGTTACATTTGTAATCCAGTACTGGGTGCCTAGACTCAGTACTGGGACCTTTATCCAAAACAGGTAAGTAATTACGTTTTCACAATTCATACGATTTTTAAAGAATATTTCAAGCTTGCAGAAATCGACACTTAGAAGAAATTTCACAGAAAAACAGTCAATGGTTTCCTATGGAAGAAAATTGGGTTACTGGTAAGTACGGTTGTGAATATTTTTCAGAGTCAGTGCTGGGTACCAAGGTCCAGCACTGGGAGCTCACCTAATAGCAGGTGAGTATTTTCGTTTTAGTTACTCGGCTGATTTTTGGTGAATATTTTAAGTTTTGAAAAGTCCACACTTCAAAGAAATTTCAGGAAAAAACAGTCAATGTTACCCTACGGAGAAAATTGAGTTATCGGCTTTAAGGTAAGTACTCGACTGGCAGAGTTAGGGTTCTGGGCATAGACTCGGGTGCCCCAGGGTCAGGTAGGTACAGTTGTTACACCCTCAGCGGCACAGTGGCAGCCGGGTGCAGAGAGAGTTAGGCCCAATGTTATCCTATGGGAGGCAGGGGGACCTTGGTTGGTGGCTGCTGACTAGCAGGCCATGCGGCTGTGGGAGCTGAGCTCCTGGTCACTTGCTCAGGGTAAATGGGGAAGTAGATAGGTGCAGAGGTTACACTGCCAGGGCCACTCGAGGGCTGGGTGCAGGGTGCTTTTGAACCTAAGGGCGCTCAATTGATTTCAATGGGAAAGCTCCGGTTTAGAAAAAGACTGCAAGCTCGGGGACGAAGATTCTTCAGGTGCCACCACCACTTCGAGAGGTAAGTTGGGTAGTTGGAGGATAGGTAGGTACCCCGGAGTTGGGCACAGGGGTCGCCGGGTGCAGGGGTGCCTTTTGGTGTCGGGAAATCTTACCCCCTGTTGATCGCGGTTGTGGGGGCACCTGGTTCTGATGCTGCAGGCGTCGTCAGGCGCGTCGAGGGAAGTCCTTGGGTGCCGGACTCGGGGTCACAGTCGCTGTGGGATCGTCCTTGTGGTCTTTGTTCACTCCGGCTCAGGCCAGTCTTGGCGGGTGCAGTGTGTGAAGGGTTCGCGGTTCCGGGCTGATGCCAGGGATTAGAAGCAGATTTTGAGTAGAGCCTGTACTCATGGGAGTCCCAGGAGCTTAGAGCCAAAAGGTAGCCAGGTCCTCCGGGGTTTGTGAGGTTGCTGGCCACAAGAGATGCCGGGTTGGAGCAGGTTCGAGGGTCGACAGGCCGGTAGGGCTGGGGCCAAAGCAGTTGGTGTCTTCCTCTTCTTACCAACTGCAGGGCAGGTCTTCTTTATTCTTTGTATTTCGGAATATGGAATCTGGGGAAGGAAGGTTCAGGGTGCCCCTAAATACTAAATTTAGGGGCGTTACAGGTAGGTGAAGGGCAGGGACCAATGGTTCCTTGTCCTGGGGTGGGTACTCCCCCTATCCTGCCTCTCTCCTGTGGGAGGGGGGGCAGTAGCCTAGTCCTGATTGGGCAGGGCTCCCCATCTTCAAGATGGCGAGAGCCTGGAGATGTGCTTCACCTCTCCTCCCCCACCTGAGGGGTGGGGTTGGCAGACTGGCACATCCCCTGTCCTTATTTGGGGTTTCCGGCCAAGCTGGGGAAGCTCACAGAGGCGGCATGCCTTTGAAGCTTCCCCCTACCCATCCTGTGGGAGGAGATCTAGCACCTCGCCACAGGATGTGCATTGTTGCAGGCCCAGGAGAGCAGGGGCTCTCCTACCCAGGGGTCCAGCAACATGTCTGCTGTGTGGCAGCCTAGGCAGCCTCTCAGACCAGACGTGGATTGTAGGTTAGGTTTCAGGGGGCATCTCTAAGATGCCCTCTGGGGTGCTTGGTACATTAAATCCCACACTGGCATCAGTGCGGGTTTAATGTGCTGAGAAGTTTGATACCAAACTTCTCAGTCTTCAGTGTTGCCATTATGGTGCTGTGGAGTTCGTGTTTGACGAGCTCTCAGCACCATGTACTCTTAAATGGCAGCACTGCACTTACAGTGCCCAGGAATGGACCTCGGTACTGTAGGGGCACAGGGCTCCTGCTCCTGTGCCCACACACTGGCATAGGGCACCCAGCTAAAGGGGTGGCTGATGTATGCCATGGCAGTGTAGGTGGTGGGCATGGCACACAGGGATGTGTGCCATGTCGACTCTTTGTTTTGTCCTGTACTCAGACACTCAGCCTGCAAGGGCAGTGTGTGTATGTTAGGGTACAGGGCCTCTAAGGGTGGCACAATGAGTCCTGCAGCCCTTAGAGGCCTTCCCTGGTCACAAGGCCCTGGGTACAATTTACCAGAGGCTGACATGTGGCCAGGGTTTGCCAATTTGAGTTTTAGGTTTTTAGGGAAGGAACATAGGCCCTGGGCCCCTGATTGGCACACTCAAAGTACATTCAGAAATTCAGCAAAACGTGGAGGCGTACCATGCAAGAAAGATGGCACTTTCTCACATGTGCCGTGCAAAAAAAGATGGATTTAACCCAGATCTGTGACTGGGGGTGAATGTTAATTCAGCATTCCGCCATTCATTTTCTGTTTTTTAGCATTTACCTAGGCCACAGGCAGTGGGTTGCAGGCATGGCACACAGGGATGTGGGCCACGTCGAATCTTCACTTTTCTCTGCACCATAACACACAGCCTGCAATGGCAATGTGTGGGTGTTAAGGTGCAAGGGCTCTAAGGGTGACACAGTAGGTGCTGCAGTCCTTAAAGGTCTTTGATGGTCTCAGTGCACTTGGTACCCATGGTACCTTTTACAAGGGGCTTACTTGTCGCCAGAGATGTGCCAATTGTAGGTACAAAGGTACAATTGTGGGGAAAGAACACAGGGTCTGGGTACCTGATTGGCAGGGACTTAGGGCACATCAAGTCAATGTACATCAGAAATCTGGCAAAAAGTGGGTGAGTTACTGCAACAAAAACCCACTTTCCTACAGAGTTTTCCAAAGCTTGGGAACATGTAGAGATTTAACTCAAATAGGAATGGCACAAGGAGGGCAAAGGTCAGATAAGGTGCTGTGTGAGTAAATTAAACTTCGCCTGGGGCTGTGACTGTTACTAAGATTAGAAAGGTCAAGACCATGAAATGATTTGTAGGCAATATAGAAAAAACAATTTAAAAAGACCGCTAACTATTGGGAACCAAGGTATGTCGAAATATTAGTAGAAGCAGTAGAGAGTTTGAAAAAATAAGGTTACCAACTGATTTATAGATTGGTTGAGGTGTTGAAGGGCATGTACTTGGTGAGCACCGGTGTAGGAGAGTAGTATCTGCTTCACATGGGTACCCCCACTTTTTGCTGGTGTTTCACTGTTTTTCGACCTTAGTCTGGCCGTGGCCCTGCTAATCAGGACCCCAGCCTAGCTGCTTCCTCTCTAAAATGGTTTGCATGTACATTGGGTACATTCCTAATTGGATTCTGGAGTGCCTTATAAGCCCCTAGTATATGGTATACTATGTACCTAGGGCATAGGTACCTCAGAGGCCTACCAGGGGCTGAAGCATGTATTATGCCACCCCTGGGAAGCACTCCAAAATGACACCACAGGTCTGCTACTGCAGCCTGGGTAAGGTAGTGCATGCACCCCTTACTGTGGCATAGGCTACCTATATCACTACCATTGCACACACACACAAAACCTATAAGTCACTCCTATGGCAGGCCTTAACAATCCTGAAGGCAGAGTGCTTGGTTTTTATGTGAGCGGGTGCCCCTGCATGAGCAGAGCCCATCTGCAGCGTTCGGAGTACCTCCTCTGATGCTGTTTGTGGTGCAGCCTGACCATATACTCTTAAGTGCATTATAACCTCGCGGTAAATGTTAACTTTGGATTGGCTGCACGGAAACATGTCGTGTTTGGTGTCAAACACTTTGGTATACTACCCCCCCCCCCCCACCAGTTCTGGCAGCGTTGGAGCATTCCACCCTTCTAGAGGGAGAGACATGTTCACACTGGTCTACCCGGTAAAGACTTTCTAAAGCCCTGTCATCACAAAATGGATGCCACTGCCACAGACACGGGTCTGGCCTCCTGCTGCTGACCGAAACTCCGTTACAACAAACAAATGATGGACGGAATGCTGACAATGCAGACATTCTCCCCCAGTCAAGAGATCTGGGTTAAATCCATCGTTCTTTTGCCCACTACGCCACCCCAGTTCAGACATGGCCATATGCAAATCAGCCTTGACCCTGTGCCTCATGGGAACAGTCCAGCCCGAACTGCCAAGCCATGTCTTCCCTGGACCGGAATCAAGCATCCTAGGACCGGTTTCTGGCTATCAGCCGTCATCAGCCAGGATAGCTTGACTCCAGTGGCGTAGGGAGCACGGGTCCCACGTCTGGGAATACCCATCCCACTTAGGGCGAAAACCGTTACAACAAACAAATGATGGACGGAATGCTGACAATGCAGACATTCTCCCCCAGTCAAGAGATCTGGGTTAAATCCATCGTTCTTTTGCCCACTACGCCACCCCAGTTCATACATGGCCATATGCAAATCAGTCTTGACCCTGTGCCTCATGGGAACAGTCCAGCCCGAACTGCCAAGCCATGTCTTCCCTGGACCGGAATCAAGCATCCTAGGACCGGTTTCTGGCTATCAGCCGTCATCAGCCAGGATAGCTTGACTCCAGTGGCGTAGGGAGCACGGGTCCCACGTCTGGGAATACCCATCCCACTTAGGGCGAAAAGCGTTACAACAAACAAATGATGGACGGAATGCTGACAATGCAGACATTCTCCCCCAGTCAAGAGATCTGGGTTAAATCCATCGTTCTTTTGCCCACTACGCCACCCCAGTTCAGACATGGCCATATGCAAATCAGTCTTGACCCTGTGCCTCATGGGAACAGTCCAGCCCGAACTGCCAAGCCATGTCTTCCCTGGACCGGAATCAAGCATCCTAGGACTGGTTTCTGGCTATCAGCCGTCATCAGCCAGGATAGCTTGACTCCAGTGGCGTAGGGAGCACGGGTCCCACGTCTGGGAATACCCATCCCACTTAGGGCGAAAAGCGTTACAACAAACAAATGATGGACGGAATGCTGACAATGCAGACATTCTCCCCCAGTCAAGCGATCTGGGTTAAATCCATCGTTCTTTTGCCCACTACGCCACCACAGTTCAGACATGGCCATATGCAAATCAGTCTTGACCCTGTGCCTCATGGGAACAGTCCAGCCCGAACTGCCAAGCTATGTCTTCCCTGGACCGGAATCAAGCATCCTAGGACCGGTTTCTGGCTATCAGCCGTCATCAGCCAGGATAGCTTGACTCCAGTGGCGTAGGGAGCACGGGTCCCACGTCTGGGAATACCCATCCCACTTAGGGCGAAAAACGTTACAACAAACAAATGATGGACGGAATGCTGACAATGCAGACATTCTCCCCCAGTCAAGAGATCTGGGTTAAATCCATCGTTCTTTTGCCCACTACGCCACCCCAGTTCAGACATGGCCATATGCAAATCAGTCTTGACCCTGTGCCTCATGGGAACAGTCCAGCCCGAACTGCCAAGCCATGTCTTCCCTGGACCGGAATCAAGCATCCTAGGACCGGTTTCTGGCTATCAGCCGTCATCAGCCAGGATAGCTTGACTCCAGTGGCGTAGGGAGCACGGGTCCCACGTCTGGGAATACCCATCCCACTTAGGGCGAAAAGCGTTACAACAAACAAATGATGGACGGAATGCTGACAATGCAGACATTCTCCCCCAGTCAAGAGATCTGGGTTAAATCCATTGTTCTTTTGCCCACTACGCCACCCCAGTTCAGACATGGCCATATGCAAATCAGTCTTGACCCTGTGCCTCATGGGAACAGTCCAGCCCGAACTGCCAAGCCATGTCTTTCCTGGCAGTTCGGGCTGGACTGTTCCCATGAGGCACAGGGTCAAGACTGATTTGCATATGGCCATGTCTAAACTGGGGTGGTGTAGTGGGCAAAAGAACGATGGATTTAACCCAGATCTCTTGACTGGGGGAGAATGTCTGCATTGTCAGCATTCCGTCCATCATTTGTTTGTTGTAACGCTTTTTGCCCTAAGTGGGATGGGTATTCCCAGACGTGGGACCCGTGCTCACTACGCCACTGGAGTCAAGCTATCCTGGCTGATGACGGCTGATAGCCAGAAACCGGTCCTAGTATGCTTGATTCCGGTCCAGGGAAGACATGGCTTGGCAGTTCGGGCTGGACTGTTCCCATGAGGCACAGGGTCAAGACTGATTTACATATGGCCATGTCTAAACTGGGGTGGTGTAGTGGGCAAAAGAACGATGGATTTAACCCAGATCTCTTGACTGGGGGAGAATGTCTGCATTGTCAGCATTCCGTCCATCATTTGTTTGTTGTAACGCTGACCGAAACTCCGGCAGGGGAGGCCTGGACAATAGGATTCCTGTCCCAGGGAGGTGTAACCACCTCCCCAGACAGGCTGATGTAACCACCTTCCCAGACAGGCAGATGTGTATTGGGGCTGGGCGGGAGCACACTCTGGTGCTTTGAAGTCCTGCACTGGGGGCACACTTGGTGTCCCTGTGCAGAGTCCAGTTCATACCGTTTGCAGGGGCTAACTGCCCCTGCTCTGGCGCGAAACTGGACAAAGGAAATGGGTGTAACCACCCCTCTTTCCAAACCCTCCCATAGGTGGGTCCGTAGAGTATGTCCAACCCCCAAACTTAGTATAAGTATGGAAACCCAGTCCTTGAGACTCTAGATTACCCAGGTCGAAACTCTGCAACATATATCCTGGACCTTCGACTTTCTATTTTCGCTAGAAGTCTGAAGAAATCTCCCTTGGGGTCAAGAAGTGACTCCCTTGCTTGGCAGGCACCAAACAAGCAACTGGCCGGTCTGCAACTCTGAAGCTCCCGCCGGACGCCGAAGTCTTTGCATCACCAGAGGTGTATTTCCAGACTTTCCAGAGGCTACCCTGAGTCCACAGCAAAGCGGAGGCCTGTGGCTATCGTGGGTGACGTGGAACTGTGACCCCTGGACACCGTGATCTTTTGCCGATCCATCATCTTCCTGCTTTCCTCGAAGATGTGCTTTGGGCTCCGAGTAGCCCCAGCCTTGAGCACCTCCTGCACCGAAGATCTCTGGCCTCCACTCCACGAGTGACCCGTGGGCCAGTTTCAAGTGCGACCGCTCGAGGCTCCTTCGCGATCGCTGGCCCGTTGACTAGTGGGTCCCCACCAACGGCGACTCCTGTTCTGATTGGGCTTTCCTGGTTGCTCCAGACGTGCCCCGACTTACCCTCGGTGGGTGAATCCCCCAGACCTTGCTGGTCTACACCGACGTCCTTCTTCTATTTCCACCTGACTTGCCGTTGCCAAGGCTTGTTGGGTCCATCCTGGTCGCCGACACTGCAGCACTCGACAGACTTCGTGGGACAGCTCGAATCCAGCTCCTGGTCGCCGTCGACGCCTCCTGGACCTCGTGGCTGAAGAGTCAAGACACCTGTCAACTCACCTGAAGCAACCGACATCTGTGGGCATTGGACTATCGTGCCCCTGGTCACTGGTAAGTGATCCAGACTCTGTCCCCTCTGCTTTCAGGTTCCTTCCATCCTCGATCCAGGCTTGGATCTCTTCAGACACTTCTCTTCACGGTAGCAGCACTTCTTTGCCAGCTTCCATTGAAAACAGCGACGCGACCCGACACCAAAAGACACCTATGTACCCGGCTTCCCTGGGTGAGGTAACTCGAGTACTCCGGTGCTCCCGTGGGTGTTTGCCCTAGACACCTCTAAGTCCAAAAGGGTTCGCTTGTAGTCATCCTCTAAGTGTCCTTAAACTCTCAATTTCCAACCGCTACGTTCCCCATAGAAGTTAATGGTGATTTGCGGCTGTGTTCTCACACTGCCCGTGTCCCCTGTGTCACTACCTTGGGTGGTTCTTTGTGGTCCAAGCACTTCTACAGGCCCTAGGCCTTGTGTCTAGTTCAGTCGTGGTTCTCATACCACTTTATTGGTCTATGGTTTGGTGCGCCCCTAGGGCCCAAACGTGTATTTGTGCTTTTACTGTTGAACACTGACTTGTAACTTAAGTACTTCGAACTCCAGCCTCATAAAGAGACTAGAGGGGTGTGTTTTATCTTAAATACATATATTTTAAATATATACCTGGTGTGGTTGTCCTTTCATTTGGTCATTCAAGAGATTATAGACTGGTAAAACAAGCTGCTTTACGTTCCTTCAAGACTTAGCCTGAAGGCTGCTCTCCATAGCTACCACTAGGATAGCTTTCAATAAAGGTTGTCTTTAACCTATCACCATAAGGGGTTGTTTGGACTGATACAGGGTGCCCACTATAACTAGTGGACAGCATATATCAGGCCAACTTCTCACAACCGGCAAGCAAACAACTATAATCTTTACAGCAACAATATAGGAGCATGAGAATTTGTGATCTGACAGTGAGAATAGAACCAGTCCTGCAAATATTGCAAAGAAATGTGTGTGCGTTGGCACACATGTTGGGAGTGGAAATTAAAATGGGATGGCGAGTTAAGGAGACCGGAAAAAGGAAACAGAATGGAGGTTGGCAGAGGGTATGCTGAGAAGATGCAGCACGAAAGAAGATAATCGAAGTCTAGTGTTGAGTGTTTAAACATCCAAGAGAGAGTGACCGATGCAGGATTAAAATGTTGTGCAGTGAAGAGTTAAATGAGGAGAAAAATAGTTCTTTGACTCCTCTACATTGAAATCACACTAGAGCTTGAATCAGGAAATGGATGCAACAAGAGGAAAGGTGAATAGGAAAGAAAGGAGGGAAGGGTAAGGTTAGTGTCTTGTGAGACACCATAGTGAAGAGTAAGATAAAGTGTCCAGAGCAAGTGGCTGAATGCATGTTATAATAGATTGGACTTCTGTACAATTTGGCCTGCACTGCCTAAAAGGTAACTACTACACATAATCTTAACATATGATCACCTTTACTGCATCAGGAGATATTCAAGATGCACTTGTAAAATGGGATGTTTGTGTAATCTTCCCTAATAAACTCAGTCAGTTGAGTCCTTCAGAATCATGGAGGAAAGTATGGCTATGGTGCTGCGGAACGTCTTTCTCTTAGACTGATCTCGGCTCTCTGAAACATTTGTAGAGCCATCACCATCCACCTTTCCTCCCAAATATGTTGCTTTTAAGGAGATAGAACTTGAGACTCAAAGATTTCAGGTCTGAAGTTCTGATAGAACAAAAGCATTAATGGGAAATCATTGGGAATGTTATTTGTATCAGTGGAAGGAATGTATTAATACTTGAGATTCATGTGTCCACTAGGATATGGGAAGGGGCATAAATAAACTGTAATGGTGTGTAGTATAAGGGAAAGGGTTACACATACGGTTAGGATGAGCGATGAGATTAGCAAAATGGATAGATTTAGGTCAAAAAGTGAGGGCTAAAGAAATTGGTAGATGAAGAGTATCCCCAGCAGATAAAAACAAAAAGAAAGGAAACTCGGAGCATTACCGTAGTTTATGCAAAATGTTTTGAAATTACTGTACATACAATAATGGGACTACAAGATTAATTGCCTATGGTTACCATTACTTTTTCCCCCCTTCAAATAAATCACATGGAACCATTCTGACTGGTTGTGTTTGGTTAGTGTACAATGTGAGAACTGAAGGGTCTAGATCAGGGTCTCCAAAGTCTTTCGTGGAGGGCCGGATCCATGCCATATTTTTTAACATATCCCCATTTAGATAAATGTAGTGTTTGAGGCATATGAGCTGCAGATCACACACTAGGATAGTAGATCGCCATCTGGTGTTGGTCTCGGATGCTTGCAGGTTGTCTTCGGAAGAAGTCTTTGTGGTCACGAGATAGGTGACTCCTCCCTTGGATGACCGTGCGCATGGGCATCAACTTCATCGTTGGATTGTTTTTTTCTGCCATTGGGTTCGGATGCAACTTTTCCGCTCCGGTTGGAAATTTCAATTCCAAGCTTTTCGAAGCACCTTCATTCTCGACATCGATTTCATCGGCTCGATTCCGGACGTCGACGCGGGCCGCTGGGCCTATCCTCGCCTTGAGGCCTACGGCTCATGGAAAGGACGCCTTTCATAAAATGCCAGTGTGGAGCAAAATTTCCGTACAGTGACCACCACAAAGTCTGCAACCTGTGCCTATCACCTGAACATGACGAGTCCAGCGGTCCAGCCTGCGCATCCTTTCGATCCAAAAAGACCATCCGAGATCGAAGGGCTCGAAGACGCATCATGGCACAGAGACCAGCTCCGGAACCAGAGGACATCTTTGATGAAGGCCCCGATGTCCCAGAAGAAGATTCCGAAGATCTACAAATAATCTCCGAAGCAGACGACTCAGACGACCCCATCACTCCTAGGCAACATGTGAGTACTACTGCCCCTGCCGCTGCCCCAACCCCTCCAAAACCAAAGGCTTTGGTCAAGACTTCGCCTGCTGACCCCAGTCGAGACCGAAAACATCCTTCAGAATCCCCGCCTCCGGGCTCGGCTCCGAAGAAACATAAGCCTTCCGGTAGCTCGGGACCAAGCAAACCGCATGTCATTGTTCAACCGGCACCTTCGGCACCGAAGACAAAAGACCACTCGGCACCGAAATCGGCTCCGGTGCCGTCAGCCCCGAAAACACCAAGGCCAATAGATAAACCGGCACAGAAGGTTCCCAAGCCTACAGATACAACTTCGGCTCCGAAACCAACGGCTAAGGACTCTCACACACCTCCTAAAGCCAAAAACTCCACCGATCAACCAAAACCTCGATCGGAACCGAAAATTCGGCACCAAAGACTGTTCCTGAGGAGCAATACGTTTTTCATCCAGATCCCATCGACCCAAGGTAGAAAAAGATTTATATTAACCCAAAGACTGGACATGTCACCACGGTGCCATGTAAAAAACGGAAACTGGACACACCACCTGCCCCAGTTCCTATAAACAGGAAGGACTCTGCAACATCGCCTATGCCCCCTTCCTCTCCTATACTGCCTTCTAACCCACCCCCTCTGCCTACACCACCCTTACCTATACCCTCTCCATCACATACACCAACCTCCACAGGATGATGATGATGATGACCTAGGGGGTGGGGGTGACCCTAATGATCCGTTCACGGATCCAGATACCTCACCACTGGATGATTGGGCCTTCCCTCTACCAGACATGCCTGACCCTCAGCCATATCCCTCCAAACCATTGCCTCCAGACAATCACCTGGGCTTTGGCCAGTTATTAAATAGAGCGGCACTTTACCACGGCGTCACAATGCACTCCGACGCACCAGAAGAAGACTTCCTATTCGATACTTTTGAACAATCTCAAATTACTGTACAAATTCTGCCCATGATTAAGGGAGTCATAAAACACGCCCGAGGTATTTAAAGACCTTGTCCGTGCCAGGGTTCTTAACCCAAGGATAGAAAAGAAATATAGACCTGCCCCTGAAGATCCTAATTACATCAAAGGGCCGCTCCCTTTGGATTCTTTGGTCGTTTCCAATGCCAGGAAATGCGCCAACTCCCAAACCACAGGAGATACACCTCCTCCTGACAAAGAATCCAAACTGTTAGAAGCCTCTGGCAAAAGAGTAGCATCACAAGCCGCTAATCATTGGTGTACTACCAACACCCAAGCCCTACTAGCACGCTATGACAGGGCCCTCTACGACCAGTTAGAGAATCTATTACATCTTCCAGAGCAATATAAAACCCAAGCAAATGACCCTATCCAGGAGGGAAAACTTATTTCAAATGCGGCAATTAAATGTGCGCTTGACGCCGCAGACACCGCCTCTAGAGCAATTAACACAAGTGTGCTCCTTAGACGACATGCCTGGCTACGCATTTCAGGCTTTAAGCCAGAGGTACAAACTACCATACTCAGCCATTCAACCAGGAACAGCTATTTGGGCCAGCAGTAGACACTGCCCTTGAAAAAATGAAGAAGGACACAGAGACGGCTAAGTCCATGGGAGCATTACAGTCTCCACAACCACGTGGATCCTTTCGGCGCTCCTTCTACAGAGGAGCCTCCAAAAATATGGGAACGGACACCTCCTCTACATTCAAAGCCGCTACACAAACATCCCCCAGTAGAGGATATTTTAGAGGCGGATTTAGAGGAAACAACAAGGGTCGAGGTAATAACAATACTCGTACCTCCCCTGCCACAAAACAGTGACTTTCCTCCACTCCCCCCAGACCATTCCACTCCAGTTGGGGGAAGACTCAAACAGTTCCTACCTGTCTGGAACTCCATCACAACAGACAAGTGGGTAAGACAAATTATCCAGTATGGTTACTGCCTGGAACTCACAACTACCCCCCCCACACATACCACCCAAACAGCGTTCGATGTCACCAGACCATCTTACGCTCCTCAAACAAGAGGTTCTCTCATTGCATCAAAAACACGCAATAGAACCAGTTCCCTTAGAACATCAGGGTACAGGGGTATACTCACTCTACTTCCTAATCCCCAAAAAGGACGGGACTCTAAGACCAATACTCGACCTCAGACCCCTAAATCAGTATATAAACTCAGATCATTTCCATATGATCACTCTTCAACAAGTGCTCCCACTACTGCAACAAGGCGATTTCCTTGCCACACTAGATCTCAAGGACGCCTACTTCCACATTCCCATACATCCTACCCACAGGAAGTATCTAAGGTTTGTGGTGGATGGACAACACTACCAGTTTACAGTCCTTCCATTCGGGGTAACAACTGCGCCCAGGGTATTCACAAAATGTCTGGCAGTAGTAGCAGCACATCTCAGAAGACAACAAATTCATGTCTTCCCGTATCTAGACGACTGGCTAATAAAAGCCAAGTCATTCAACAAATGTGTTCTATACACTCGCCAAACCATCCAAATCTTACACATCTTGGGATTCACAATAAACTATCCCAAATCTCATCTCCAACCCTCTCACATACATCAGTATCTAGGAGCCACCATAAACACCTCCACTGCCCTAGCATATCCCAGCCCAGCCAGAATAGCCAATATACAAGCTCTTATCACGAAATTTCAAATCCAACACTCTCTTCCAGCAAGAGTGTTCATGCAACTCATAGGCATGATGGCGTCATGCACCTTCATTGTGCCTTATGCAAGACTTCAAATGCGTCCCTTGCAAGAATGTCTAGCACGTCAGTGGAAACAGGCTCACGGACAACTCTCAGATCTGGTGTTGGTGGACAGCCGCACACATCGCTCTCTAAAATGGTGGAACATAACAAACCTGTCCAAAGGGCGGCTGTTCCTAGAGCCTCTTCCACAGATTGTGCTGACAACGGATGCATCACTCACAGGATGGGGAGCCCATCTCTTCAGACACACCACTCAGGGCAAATGGACCACTCAACAGAAAGTGCTCCATATCAATTACCTGGAACTGCTAGCAGTGTTCCTAGCACTAAAATCATCTCCAGAACAAAACTGTCCTCATCCGCACAGACAACATGACAACCATGTATTACATACAAAAACAAGGATGCACGCATTCTCTCCAGCTGTCCCAGCTCGCACAGAACATTTGGAGATGGGCCATTCCTCAGAACATATACCTGCTTGCAGAACACCTTCCAGGGGTTCACAATCAAATTGCCGATCTGTTAAGCCGACAAACACAACAGATCCACCAATGGGAACTACATCCCCAGGTCCTACTGCCCTTTTTCCAACAATGGGGCCAACCAGACATAGATCTGTTCGTCACACACGAAAACGCAAAATGCCCAACCTTTGCCGCCAGGTTTCCCCACCCGGAGTCAAAGGGCAATGCGATATGGATGAACTGGTCAGGCAGATTTGCGTACCCTTTTCCGCCTCTTCCACTCATTCCGTTAGTGGTACGCAAGCTCAGGCAACAGTCTCTCAAACTGATCCTAGTAGCTCCCACATGGGCACGCCAGCCGTGGTTCCCAACACTACTGGAACTCTCGCTAGTTTCACACCAAAAACTGCGTCTCTCCCCGTCCTTATTAACACAGAACCATGGAGAAATCAGACACCCAGATCCAAGTCAACTGAATCTGGCGATCTGGCTCCTGAAGTCCTAGAGTTCGGTCACCTCAACCTGCCACCAGACTTGATGAATATTATAAAAGAGGCCAGAAGACCTACCACTAGGGCTTGCTATGCTGCAAAATGGAAAAGATTTGCCATTTACTGCACTAACAATCATTTAAATCCACTGGATGCATCCATCCAGGACATCATTTGCTACTTACTACACTTGCAAAGATGTAATTTGGCATACTCATCCATACGTCTCCACCTAGCAGCATTAGCAGCCTACTTACAAAATCGACAACACTTGTCACTCTTTAGAGTACCTGCGATCAAAGCCTTCATGGAAGGACTAAAAAGGATTATTCCTCCCAGATTACCACCCTCTCCAGTGTGGAATCTAAACATTGTTCTTACCAGGCTCATGGGACCCCCATTTGAACCTCTGCATAAATGCGAACTACAGTTCCTCACACTGAAAGTGGCTTTCCTTATCGCTATCACATCCCTCAGACGGGTAAGTGAAATCCAGGCTTTAACCATACAAGAACCATTCTTACAATTACACCGTAACAAAGTGGTTCTTAGGACAAATCCGAAATTCATTCCAAAACTCATATCTCCATTCTATCCTTAACCAATCAGTAGAGTTACCAGTGTTCTTCCCAAATCCAGACTCGGTAGCTGAAAGAGCTCTTCATACCTTAGACGTTAAAAGAGCCCTTCTTTACTACATTGACAGAACCAAATCATTCCGCCAAAAAAAAAACAATTGTTTGTTGCTTTCCCTCCACCACATAAAGGCAACCCCATTTCCAAATCTGGGATAGCTAGGTGGATAGTTAAGTGTATCCAAATATGCTACCACAAGGCTAAACGCACACTAACGGTTCCCCCTATAGTGCATTCCACACGCAAAATAGCGGCTTCCATGGCATTCTTAGGAAACATTCCCTTAGAAGATATTTGTAGGGCAGCCACATGGTCTACAACACACACCTTCACTAAACACTATTGTGTTGACTTGCAAGCAAAGCAACAAGCTTCTGTGGGACAGGCTGTCCTTGAAACTTTATTTCAAACTGCTGCAACTGATACAGTTGACCACTGCTAGGGGAGATACTGCTATATAGTCTATCCTAATGTGTGATCTGCAGCTCATATGCCTCAAACGGAATATGCTACTTACCAGTATGCATCTGTTCTTGGCATGTAGAGCTGCAGAGCCACACACGCCAACCCACCTCCCCGGGACCTGTATCTGTTCCAGAATTGTCTTACTTAGACATCACACATGGACATCTCTCTCTTTTCTACAAACTCCATTTCCCATCATGGCGAAAAACAATCTAACGATGGAGTTGATGCCCATGCGCACTGTCATCCAAGGGAGGAGTCCCCTATCTCATGACCACAAAGACTTCTTCCGAAGACAACAACAAGCTGCAAGCATCCGAGCCCAACACCAGATGGCGATCTACTATCCTAGTGTGTGGCTCTGCAGCTCTACATGCCAAGAACAGATGCATACTGGTAAGTAGCATATTCCTTTCTTAAAAATCTGCCATGGATCCGACCCGCCAGGACTGACTTTGGAGAATCCTGGTCTAGGTTTTGGAACAATAGTTGATGATTAAAACATTAGAAAAACTGTCCCTTTGACAGGTGACTGAAAAGACTGGTCATTGAGTTGTCCTATAAAATTGAGTGAAAGCATGTTCAGGAGAGTTGATGGCTGATGACAGTAGTCTCTCCCTCCATAATACTTTTAATAGATGCTCGAAAATGCTAACAGCCTCGTCTTAGGAGTCTTGGATTTTAAACAGTAAACTATGTGGTAAGGAAAAGACTTGGCATCATTGTAAGTCAGGGGACACGAGCAAGGGACGTTTCTGGGCTATTCATGTTAACTCAAACCATTTGATTCCAGAAGCTAAAAATGTTTTAGGGATCTGCTTTTTTTGTGTCTGGCCTGCATTGAGTAAGCAGAGGTTTCAAAATTAGGCTGGCATTAAAGGCCACATTGCAGACGCTCTAAATAGCTGATCACAAAAGTGGTACTTAGTTACACCTCGCAGAAAACATCTAATCTAAGGAACAGCTCATAACTACTCTTACGTTTAGCTAAACGTTATTTCTTTTGAAATGGAAGACTCCAAAATAAACCCTTGTTTCCATTTGACCTACATTCCCAACCATATTCTCACCTGCACGAACAGAAGGTCATTACCATCTCGACTGGATGCATGTTTGAATGATGTTTAGACACTGGATTGGTAACTAAAGGAAGCTGGCTCTTCCTATACAAACAAGTATGCAATATGCATTTCATGTTTATAATAAGGATTACCAAGATTTCTTCAAAAATGAAAAGAAAAGGCACCTTGTATATGATAAAATACGGCATAAAAATGATTTTTATTACCTATATCCTTTAATGTGTTCCCCATGTCCAGAGAATCTGGAAACAGGGAAAACTGGAACCTGTAATTATGCTTTTTAACTTAAAATTAGACGCTCCGATGGTACAATATTTGTTTTTGGATTCTTCTAAAATAATGCTTGCACTGCAAGTTTGCTTGAGCGCCACTCAAAAGCTCGGAAGAAAAACAGACGTACTAAGAAAAATTTGCAAAGTATATGGGTCTCAATGGTTTTCCTGATGTCATAGAACATTGCTTATTTTATGTGCGGGTGTAACTGATTGCAGCGATTAGTAATACTTCATGGAACAGGAGGACTTGAAGGGCGCAAACTAGAGTAATATAGGTCGACCTAGATTTTCGAAAGCATATGTGAAGTTATAGTTTTTTATTTTTTTTGAAAATATTTTTGAGTATCACATATGATTCACAATTACATAGTACTAGTAGTAAGCTTGTTGAAAGCCTTACCAAAAGGCCTTTGGAAGACATCATGTTCATTTATTGTACCCCAACAATCGAAGAGTACCAGCAGCTCACAAAGAATACAACATGTCTTATAGTAGAAATGAGCAAACTGCTAACCCAGGCAGCTAGGAACGATTCCAATAAATGCAATCTATTGCAATACCCATTTCTCCCCCCACCCACAATAACCCTCCCCCACCCTATCCCAACAAAACCACTAACCTAAGTGCCGCTTTATGGCAAACTCACCCCACCGATGTATCAGCGTCCGGTGTGCGCCATGCCGAAGAACCCCAACAAGGGGCCTGTATGGGGGGGGGGAAGAAGGGGGGAGGGGGGGTGGGAACAAGGAGTAGAGTAAGAGGAAGAAAAGACAAGAGGATACGAGGGAGGGGGAGAATATGAAACCCAGCCAGGGAGAGGGGAGTATTAGGAAGGCACCCAGGCAGGATACGGGCAAACATGAGTTCATTAGCTCCTACCCGTCTGCCCCACTCTCTCGCTCGCCAGATTGCGATACTGCGGGATCCAATTCCTCCATGGCCTTGAATTGTTCTACTAGATGTGCCCAGTCCAGCGAAAGCGGTCGTTTCCTCTGACCCCTATATTCTTCTTGGTATAAGGCCTCCCGTTCCGCCACCTGCCCACCTCCTCACGCCAGGCGACTACTCGCGGCGCTTGGGTAGACTTCGAGCGTTTTGTTATCATGCGTTTTGCCAATATCAGAGCCAACCCTACAAATATGCGTATCAACTTTGCTTTTTATTGGGAGGGGGAATAGCCCTAATAGACAGGCCTCGATGGTGTCCCATGGGGTACGCCCCGTCAACTCCGCCAGCTCTCGAACAACCGCCGACCGAAACCCCCGCAGCCGTGGACAGCGCCATATCATATGAATGAAATCAGCGTCAGGTGTCTGACATCGCGGACACGCCGCGGATGCCGTGGGGTACATCTTACGTATTGTCGCTGATGCAATGTATGGAGGATAAACAACTGGATCGCTTTTAAGCGGCAATTCCGTGAGACTCTTCGGGGATGCTCTATCATTTGTGTCCATTCCCTATCATCCAAATTCCGCCCCAAGGTCAATTCTCAGTGCTTGCTGAGATGTAGCAATGAAACATACAGATGCCATCTCAAGCCACGATAATGCCATCGCACCAGGTATCGGCCCTGCCCCATAATGTGTAAGGACCTCAACAGTTGGAAAGTTGGGGGTTCTACCCGATCCGTGTACCAGTGGGTGCGGATGAAATGCACTATGGTCGCATGCGTGAGGAATAACGTGTCAGGCACCGAATTAGCACGTGTGAAATCGTCGTGCTGCATCAGCTGGCCCTCGAGAAAGAAATCCCCAATTGTCTCTACCCCCTCCCGAGTCCATCCCTGCAGTTGATGCAGTGCTAATACACCACTCCTAGTCGGCAAACCACACAAGGGAACATTCGGGGCGTACGGCGATGGTAATTTAGCCATCCGTTTTGCCTGTGTCGAGTACTTCAACGCAACTTGCAACAAGTAGGGAGGATCACGCAACTTCTGTGTACCTGGACATAATTGTGATTGAAGAAGCCCTCGTTTTAACAATTCCGGGGTGTACCCAATTTCGAATAAGTTCTTACCCCCCAACCAATATGCCAGCCACTGTAATTGTCCCGCTACGCAGTAGGACTTAAAATCCGGCGCCCCCATGCCTCCTACAGTGGTGGGCAGTTGTAATTTAGCCAGCGCCAATCGATGCCTGCCCGTCCCCCATACCAAGGACAATAATAACGTATTTACCAATTTAAAAATCCAGGCTGGCAGGACCACTGGTAGATTCACAAAGTAATAAAGGAAGCGGGGCAACATGACCATTTTCGACACTGCCACTCGGCCCGCCACGTCAATGGCAATGAAGTCCAAAAGGCTATCTGGAAGCGCAACGAGTTAATGGCACGAACTACGTTACCATCGATGGTATCAGCATCTGATCTATAAATTTGAATCCCCAGGTATTTAAAGGTAATAGGCTCAACTCTAAAATGCAAGTCACCAAATTGGAGTGTAGAGGTTGCCACAGTATTATAAAAGGCGAAGGCTACCGATTTTGTAGCGTTAAGGCCCAGACCCGATATGTCCCCAAATTTAGAAAAGGTAGCAGCTATTAAGTGTTTATCCACCCCCAAGTCACGAAAATATAATAGCATGTCATCCGCGTATAAAGATAACGGAATAAATCTCCCCACGGAGCGGAATGCCATATGGGACCATAGTCTGTCGCAGATGCTGCACCAACGGCTCAAGAGCCAACACAAATAACATGGGGGATAAGGGGCAGCCCTGACATGTGCCCCGGGATATTGAATACGAGGAAGAGATGACCTGTCCCGTCTTAGCACGTGCCGTGGGTTCAGTATATAACAATTTAATCCATGTACAATAGGATTGGGGCAGGCCAAATTTAGATAACACTGCCCAGATATACGACCAACTAAGGGTATCAAAAGCTTGGCGCACGTCCAATGACAAGTAGCCAGCTATTGGGGAAGAGACCGACACCGCGTGCATCAAAGCATGCAGTCGGCGGATATTCAAAGAGGTACTGCGTGGGGTATGAATCCACATTGGTCTGTGTGGATTAAACGGGACAGGTGTGGAAGGAGCCCCGATGCCAGGACCTTACTGAGTATCTTATATTCTGTGTTCAGAATAGAGAAGGGTCTGTAGGACAGAAGATCAGTCGGTTCCTTGTCCGGTTTCAACAATGACGTAACGATCGCCTCCTTGGTTGTAGGAGGCAGCGCCCCATTCTCCAGGGAGGTAGTATAGAGTTGCAACAACCTCGGAGCCAATTTATCTGCAAAGGTGGAGTAAAACTCCACTGGAAGGCCATCCGAATCTGGCGTCTTATTACGGGCCAGTGCTTTTACCACCATTTGGATTTCCGCTGCTGTAAGCGGAGTAGCCAGCTCTTCGGCCACTATATCTGAGACCGTAGGAAGCTGAACCTCCGACAGAAAGGCAAGGGTGGGACCCAAAACATCTACACCCGGGGCCGCATATAAACGAACCTAGTATTCTTGAAACGCTGCATTAATCTCCCCCTGGGATGTAACCAAAACATTATGAACCGTGTTCACTTCCAGTACCGGAGTAGGGCGCATTGTCGGTTGGATCAATCGTGCCAGTAAGGTGCCCGCCCTATCTGCCTTAGAGTGCGTGCGCTGTGTATAATCAGCTAAGTCCAACAGGCATAGGCGCTCTAACAACTCCGCATATTTAATCCTAGCCGACTGTAATGGTTCCGCACTATCCTCGCCACCCTGGGCCGCTACCTCCAGAGCCTGCAGCTTCCCCTCCAGGTCAGTGATGTCCCTGATCGTTTCCCTCCGAGACCCCGCCAGAGTCCCCATGGCAACCCCGCGTATCGTCACCTTGTAGGCCTCCCATTCAATAGCCCTGGACGAGGCCGAACCTTCATTTTCAACAAAAAATGTGTCCACAGCTGTAGACCAAGCCGCCCGATAGACTTGAACTTCGAGTTGTAGAGGCTGCATCCTCCATACTGGAATAGGAGCCGGGGAAGGGCCCCAGGCCAGTCGCATTTCAAGCGGATTGTGATCGGATATTGTCTTGCCCAGAAAATGCGTTATAGCGGAGGCGAGCTCAGGAGAACAAGGAAAATGATCCAACCGTGTGTGTAATTTATGGGGGTAAGAATAAAAAGAATATTCCCTCATATTCGCATGTAGTGCCCTCCAGATGTCTAATAAACCCCAACCCCGCACCCAGCGGGTCAAGGCTGCCGCCTGCGCTCTCGCTGCTGTGTTAAGTAAAGGAGGATGGGAACGATCCAAGCCAATATCAAATACTGCATTTAAATCACCACCCAGGAGCCATGGAACATGGGACCAGCCAGCAAGCGCCCAGGACACCCGCGCAAAGAATACTTCTTGGGTCTATATTGGGTGCATAGAGGGACCCCAGCACAACCTGTCTTCCATCTAACACACCCAGCAGAAGGACAAACCGGCCTTGTTCATCCACTTTACATTCAGTAAGAGAGAAGGGAACCCCCGCCCTAATCCAGATGGCAGCCCCCCGGGAAAAGGCGTAAAATTGACCACGCCATCGCCGGTGTAGCTTCGCGATTTCAGTGGGGAGTAAATGCGTCTCTTGAAAACAAATGATGTGGGCTTTACAGCGATGCAATTGGGCAGCTATTCTATGACGCTTAGCCATGGAACCCATGCCTCGCACATTCCACGAAACCAGAGTATAAGAATTAACAGCAGGCATCATCGGATAAAATAAAGGACCCCCCAGGATCCCAGCCCCACCCACCCAATTCCACCCACACCCCCCGGATCTTCAGACCATGCGGCATAACTACAACAAATTTAACAAAATCCCAATACTGGGTCCAACGCCCAAACATCGTTCGACCAAACCATGCAAACAACATAAGTGCACTACACAGACAACCAATGCTACCGCCTTTGGGGGGAGGTCGCTAACACCTTTACGAGTTGCGTAATAGCAGTAAGGCACACATATGAGAGCCCAGTACAGGGTCCGGGGCAGGGACTTACTCATCTGTTCCCTCTTGTCATAACGGTGGTCACGGTCTATGATGCGTTGCCCTACAGGCAGGGCACATGTATCGCACAATGACTCTTGTGTCCAGACTGGGAGACAACAATGGACTAAACATAGTATACAAGGTCTAAGACATGTAATTAAGAATCTGCTGAGGCTGGAGGATCATTGCTGAGCCGCGAGGCAGCAGAAGGAAACAATGCAATGCTGCCATCAGAGTCAGTGTCTGTATGCAAACCCTCAGACTGGCTAGTGCTGATGACAGGACGAGAAGTACGCAAAGAGGAGGCAGCACGGAGGGACCCCGCCTGCCTTCCAGTATCTGTTGGTGATCCAAGGCGTCAGAGATCGAACTTTGTGTGAGAAGACCCTTCTTACGCCTGCGAGGTGGGCCTCGTGATTTGGGCAATGAGGAGTCCATGCGCCTCATGGGGTGTACATCGGGAAATGTCTTGTCTAGCCACTCCCACGTGCTGTCAGTGGTATCGAAAAACAAGGATCGCTGTTCTTATAGGATTTTCAGTTTGGCAGGAAACAATAACGCAAAGGACAGGCCCGCCGCTCGAGCCCTTACCTTCACTTCCATGAAGGAAAATCTTTTACGTTGAACTGCCAGAGTGTAATCCGGAAAGATTGAAACCTTGGTATTCTCGATCTGCAGAGGGCCACGCTCCCGTGCCGCCCGAAGTAGATGGTCCCGATCCCTATAATTTAAAATCCTGGCCAGGATAGGACGTGGGTTAGCTCCAGGTATTGGGCGACGAGCTGGGGGAGGAAACCCACAGCCGAGATTAACTCCGCGCTTACTCACAGCGCCGTCCACGATCTTCCCACTGTAGTGAAGGGGGGTGAGAGTGCAGCAACACAGCAGTCCCCCTCTCGCCCTCGATCTGCCACGGCCAGAAAGCGGCCCCGAGATCCGGCAAGGTACCCCTTCAGTTCTGCTGTGCTGTCCAATCACCCGGGGCCCCTTCAGAGGAACTCCTCCCCGCGTCAGTCGCCGCAGCTCCTGGTCGTACCTGTAGCACCCCTCGCAGCAGGTCGCAGCCAGGGCCCTCCGCTCTCCAGCACCCCCGGGCAGAGCGCCACTCACGAGGAATCCGCGTTGATGGCCATATCCAGGCCCAAAGCTGGGGTCTCGCGTGGGCGCCGCCCGGCCAAAGCAGCCCCCGCAGCTCCGCCTGGCCTCCGGAAAGTCCGCCGCTTCCCGGCTCCCAGTAGGCCCCGGGAGGGCCAGAAGAAGTCACAGGCAGAGGGGCCGTCCTCCGGGGAACCGAGCCGCCGGAATACTCCGACCAGGCTGCTCCGCCGACTCAGCATGCCAGCCGCTCCCAGTTCACCGCTGGACAAGGTGGGGATCGCCGGATAAAGTAATGGATAGATTGCCCCGGCCCGGAGCTCGTCGCTTATGCGACCACCATCTTGGGCTGCAGACCACGCCCCATCATATGTGAAGTTATAGTTAACAAAGTATGACATGATGTCCCACTGATGGGTCTGAGTTACAACCCTATCTACCCTATAATATAGTATTGTTAAAACAACAGAGGCAATGTGTAAAGTATTTAAGCAGAGCAAGCACAGTAGAAAGTCACACTTAAAGATAAAGGTATGAGTAAAATAAGACCAAAACAGTAAAAATGCAATAAGGGAAATGGGAGATATGAATTTTATGAGTTTTTAAAGGGTTAAGTGAAAACAATGCTAAAGACCACAAGACACCAATGATAGTCCATGGAAACAGATAGATAGAGTCCTGGTCGGATACAAGTGGATTGGTCCTGGTGTAAGTCAGGAAGCCAAAACGTTTTTTAAGACCCAATGCAGATAGGCACTCACCCAGGTGTGGCAGGCTAATGAGCAGTCCTCTCA
This sequence comes from Triturus cristatus, assembly GCF_964204655.1. Taxonomy (NCBI): domain Eukaryota; kingdom Metazoa; phylum Chordata; class Amphibia; order Caudata; family Salamandridae; genus Triturus; species Triturus cristatus. Next base: position 129,147,828 of record NC_140580.1, read on the forward strand.
TCTGGAAAGTGGGAGTGGAGACCAAGCTGATGTCGGGTGTCTAACCCACTGATTCGCACCAGATCCTCAAACCAGGTGTCCTCAGAATCATCCAGTGGGTGGCGATATTAATCAGGATCACCACACCCCTCCCATTCGTCCCCTGTTCTGGGCCTGTCAAAGACGAAAGGCCCTGGCTCCAACCCGGAAGTCATGGTTCTAGAACACGCCGGTCCTGCTCCCTGTCGGAGTCAAGGATGATTGGGATGGCGTCCTTGTTGGGCACCTGGGGCGTCTGTATGGAAGAGGGCGCTGAATGTCTTGGTTTTGTGTGAGACAGACTGTGAGGCTGCTGGGCCTCACGCCTCCTGCATCCTGCTAGTAATGCATGTCCGCTGCGATATGTGGGCTTTGCGGTGAGACTTGAATTTCCAGTGGATGCAGCATCTGGGCAATCTCTCCAATGTGGTCCAGATTTCGGAGGGCAAAAGACCTGCAGTGGTGGCTGACGAACCGTGATTGTGTCAGTGGCAGACCCCTCCCTCTCCCTTCCCCAGCCAGAATTGACTGTAGTGACAGATGTGTCACTTCTGGAATGGGGCAGCCATCTGGGCAAGTGGAGATGAGAGGACTCTGGTGTCGATAGAGTACGGACTCCACATAAACTTTTTAGAGCTTTAGAGGATTCATTTGGCATTTAAGGCCTTTCTACCCTCCATCAAGGGAAGGTTTGTACAGGTGTTTTCAAACCCATCGCCATATCGTGCTGCAACAAGCAGGGAGGAGTGGGTTCATGTATTCTTTGTCACAGTCAAGTTCCTAAGTCTTCTCTCGCTCAAAGATTCTTTTTTATTGAACTCCTGCTCCTGTATGTCTTCCTTCCAGTACCCCTCCTGCTTAGAGTTCACAAGGTGATAAGGAACGACCAAGCTCAAGTTATTCTTGTGGCTCTGGATTGTGCACAGAGAGTCTGGTATCCTGAGCTGTTAGGCATGAGCATTGGTTATCCGGTCAAGCTGCCTCTTCGGGAGCATCTTCTGTCTCAGCAACAGGGAAGGATTCTGTACCTTAACCTGCACGCCCACTGCCTTCATGCATGGACATTGAGCAGTGATAGTTGACCACCTTTGACCTTCCTCCTGAAGTCTGTAATGTTATTCTGGTGTCCCTCCACCAAAATGATATAGGTCTGCCATTGGGACAAATTTGAAGCATGATGTGTATCGAAAAGCATTAATCCCCAATTTGATCCTCTTTCTCAGGTGTTATTTGTTTTCTTTGACCCAGCAGGGCTCTGCTCTAAGCAAAGTTAAGGGCTATCTTTCAGCCATTTATGCATTTGTGCGGTTCCAGAACCAACCTTCTTTGTCACCCTTTGTGTCAAGATTTTGCAAAAATGTCCTCCAAGTCCATTCGTCATGCCCAAATGGGATTTGAACTTGGTCTCCACTTTTGTGATGTGCGCACCCTTTGAGCCGTTGCACAACTGCCCTCTTTGGTTATTCACCATCAAGACCTCTTTACCGGTGGCCATTACATCGCCAGGAGGGTCAACGAGTTACAGGCTCTCACGGTGCACCCTCAATATAGTACTTTCTAACTGGTTCTCCAGACATGTGCCTCCTTCCTTCGGAAAGTAGTCACTGCTTTTCGCATAAGCCAGACCATCACCCTACCTACCTTTTTACCCTGACTCATCCTTATAAGGAAGAGGAGAGAATCCACCATCTGGATCCAAAAAGAGCGTTGTTGTTCTACCTTGACCTCATAAAAGAATTCTGGATGGACAACTAACTCCTCGTAGTGTACATTGAGGCCAGCAAAGGGAAGGTTGTGCAGATAGTGCTCTGCATAAAGATCTTCTGTGCATTGGCCAATCGCTCAGTCATTCTACCAGAGCCACAGCTGCGAACACTGCGTTAGCTTGTGGAGTTTCAGTCCTGGATATCAGTCAAGCTGCAACGTGGGCTTCAATGCAAAGATTCACTAAGCACTACTGCCTGGACAGTTAGGTCTGTCGGGATGGACATTTTGCCTGTTTGGTCCTGCCGGACTTTCTGGTCTAAGTTGGGATGGCAGACCCACCTCCTTTGAGGCATTGGTAGGGTATCTACTCTAAAGTAAGGAAACTGCTGCTAGAAGCCTTTATTAGATGAAGAAGTTACTTATCTTCTGTAATGCCTTATCTGATAGACTTTGACTAGCCACAGATTCCTTACCAACACTTCCATCCTCCACGCTCCGATTAAAGGATAATATTTCCCCTTACTATGGACGCTAGAAACTCCCACCAATGGTCACTCTTCATCGCCAGCTCCACGCTCGTAGTGTGGAAAGTTGCAAAAATGAACTGACATCAGTGCCCCAAGGTGGGGCTTACACAGGTATAGCGTGTGTCTGTCACTCCTGGTGCGGACGGCGCAGAGCCGGAAGATGCCACCTATCCGTGCGCAAAGGTACTGCTCTAAAATGTCCGTATCTGGATGACGCCTGGGTATAATTCTAAGGTAAGAAATCTGCTGCTAGATACTCTGTCAGATAAGGAGGTACCGAAGGTAAGTAACTTGTTCATCTGTACTTCAACTCCAAATCTTAGATTTTGTATCCATGTTTCTGAACAGAAGACTCTAGGAAATGCCTTGTTTTTAGGTACCGCCTGAGCCAGCGCATGCGCTGCTCTGCAACGCATTTAGTAAGCGGTGTTTTCAAAGTGCTACCCCATGCTTTTGGTGGCCTCAAGCTTGTGTGCACGCTAGCGTGCATGTGCGCACCCGCAAGCTTTCACCGTCCGAGGCGCCATCTGGACCGTGATCAGTTTCACTTTCGAGTTCCACTTTCGCGCGCGCGCACACAACTCCCGTTCCCGGCCGCACGTCTGCATTCCCGTTTTTTTTATCTCAAGGAGTGAAGCGGCATCGTAACAGTAGTCAATTTCAACCAACCCACTCTACCTCGGAACATGCTTCCCTGCCCCGCAGTTTACTCTTTCTCGAAATTCACAGCCCTACTGCATCAACTACAAAATAATTATCAGAAAGTGCATTCATGTTCTGTACAAGCAGATATACTAACCATCTACCTTGAAGATGGAGACAGGAAGATCTGGAACCATATTAATTCTAACCACAGGAATTCACTAAAAAGTAACTCTTGGACATGGATTACAAGCTCTTTAAATGCCAACAGGCAGGGAAGAGGATCTAAAATACATTTTTAGCAAAATTATAGACATAGTTTTCTGGAATATGGCAAGGTTCGAATTTTCTAAATTATCTAATCTTAGATACTTCCCCAGCAATTGCCTGCCTTCAAGAGACTTGGGCCTCTAATAAGTTTGATAAAAAAAATACTACTTTGTCTTTGAAATAACATTAGAAAGCTTGAGATGCGGTCATGCAAAGAGAGATTTAGCTCTTCTGATATCAGAGAAATAAGTGGGACTTTGAAATAATCCACTTACCCAGCAAAAATTTCCAGTGCATTAAGTTAAAAATCCCTAAGGAAAGTTCGACCTCTGCAGATACGTGATTTCTGTTTAATGTTTATGCTCCTCCTGGCTTGCAATTTAGCGCATTATTGGTAAATATCTTTGAGCTAGTAGAATCATTCACACACTCTGGAATCAATCCGTCATTCCTTCTTTTTTGGGACTTTAATGCGAAAATTCCCAAAACCATGATAACAGCATCCAGAAGGAAAGACTTTGATGAACTCTGTTCCCTACCAAATCCTATTTTTCCAGGGTCCATAGAAGGCAATATGCAAGGGAAACTGACTTTAGAGTCAGTTAACGGAATAATCTTGAACTGCAGAACAGAAGGCAATATTTCAGCATCATAGAAGAATGGGAGTCCCCGGTTTGTCAATATTAGATTACGTATTAGTAGTCACGACTTATTTCAGAAATCACAGTACTCATTTTACACAAAGCCGTGATCCTGCAATAATGAAATAAAAAATCTAACTAAAGCTTCTATCTCCCTCCTCTTGGTCCTTATCACAAATGAATGGAGATTCTTTAATAGCCCACAAACTGGGCAGACTCATATAGAACACTCGCAGCTTGAATAAACTGAATACTATGAGCATCGCTCTGCAGCTGTTCCAATCTAATATGAAAATCAATCCAGTCCTAGTCTGTGCATTGGCCAATCGCTCACTCATTCTACCAGAGCCACAGCTGCGAACACTGCGTTAGCTTGTGGAGTTTCAGTCCTGGATATCAGTCAAGCTGCAACGTGGGCTTCAATGCACAGATTCACTAAGCACTACTGCCTGGACAGTTAGGTCTGTCGGAATGGACATTTTGCCTGTTCGGTCCTGCCGGACTTTCTGGTCTAAGTTGGGATGGCAGACCCACCTCCTTTGAGGCATTGGTAGGGTATCTACTCTAAAGTAAGGAAACTGCTGCTAGAAGCCTTTATTAGATGAAGAAGTTACTTATCTTCTGTAATGCCTTATCTGATAGACTTTGTCTAGCCACAGATTCCTTACCAACACTTCCATCCTCCACGCTCCGATTAAAGGATGATATTTCCCCTTACTATGGACGCTAGAAACTCCCACCAATGGTCACTCTTCATCGCCAGCTCCACGCTCGTAGTGTGGAAAGTTGCAAAAATGAACTGACATCAGTGCCCCAAGGTGGGGCTTACACAGGTATAGCGTATGTCTGTCACTCCTGGTGCGGACGGCGCAGAGCCGGAAGATGCCACCTATCCGTGCGCAAAGGTACTGCTCTAAAATGTCCGTATCTGGATGACGCCTGGGTATAATTCTAAGGTAAGAAATCTGCTGCTAGATACTCTGTCAGATAAGGAGGTACCGAAGGTAAGTAACTTGTTCATCTGTACTTCAACTCCAAATCTTAGATTTTGTATCCATGTTTCTGAACAGAAGACTCTAGGAAATGCCCTGTTTTTAGGTACCGCCTGAGCCAGCGCATGCGCTGCTCTGCGAGACATTTAGTAAGCGGTGTTTTCAAAGTGCTACCCCATGCTTTTGGTGGCCTCAAGCTTGTGTGCACGCTAGCGTGCATGTGCGCACCCGCCAGCTTTCACCGTCCGAGGCGCCATCTGGACCGCGATCAGTTTCACTTTCGAGTTCCACTTTCGCGCCCGCGCACACAACTCCCGTTCCCTGCCGCACGTCTGCATTCCCGTTTTTTTTATCTCAAGGAGTGAAGCGGCATCGTAACAGTAGTCAATTTCAACCAACTCACTCTACCTCGGAACATGCTTCGCTGCCCCGCAGTTTACTCTTTCTCGAAATTCACAGCCCTACTGCATCAATTACAAAATAATTATCAGAAAGTGCATTCATGTTCTGTACAAGCAGATATCCTAACCATCTACCTTGAAGATGGAGACAGGAAGATCTGGAACCATATTAATTCTAACCACAGGAATTCACTAAAAAGTAACTCTTGGACATGGATTACAAGCTCTTTAAATGCCAACAGGCAGGGAAGAGGATCTAAAATACATTTTTAGCAAAATTATAGACATAGTTTCCTGGAATATGGCAAGGTTCGAATTTTCTAAATTATCTAATCTTAGATACTTCCCCAGCAATTGCCTGCCTTCAAGAGACTTGGGCCTCTAATAAGTTTGATAAAAAAATACTACTTTGTCTTTGAAATAACATTAGAAAGCTTGAGATGCGGTCATGCAAAGAGAGATTTAGCTCTTCTGATATCAGAGAAATTAAGTGGGACTTTGAAATAATCCACTTACCCAGCAAAACTTTCCAGTGCATTCAGTTAAAAATCCCTAAGGAAAGTTCGACCTCTGCAGATACGTGATTTCTGTTTAATGTTTATGCTCCTCCTGGCTTGCAATTTAGCGCATTATTGGTAAATATCTTTGAGCTAGTAGAATGATTCACACACTCTGGAATCAATCCGTCATTCCTTCTTTTTTGGGACTTTAATGCGAAAATTCCCAACACCATGATAACAGCATCCAGAAGGAAAGACTTTGATGAACTCTGTTCCCTACCAAATCCTATTTTTCCAGGGTCCATAGAAGGCAATATGCAAGGGAAACTGACTTTAGAGTCAGTTAACGGACAATCTTGAACTGCAGAACAGAAGGCAATATTTCAGCATCATAGAAGAATGGGAGTCCCCGGTTTGTCAATATTAGATTACGTATTAGTAGTCACGACTTATTTCAGAAATCACAGTACTCATTTTACACAAAGCCGTGATCCTGCAATAATGAAATAAAAAATCTAACTAAAGCTTCTATCTCCCTCCTCTTGGTCCTTATCACAAATGAATGGAGATTCTTTAGTAGCCCACAAACTGGGCAGACTCATATAGAACACTCGCAGCTTGAATAAACTGAATACTATGAGCATCGCTCCGCAGCTGTTCCAATCTAATATGAAAATCAATCCAGTCCTAGTCTGTGTATTGGCCAAACGCTCACTCATTCTACCAGAGCCACAGCTGCGAACACTGCGTTAGCTTGTGGAGTTTCAGTCCTGGATATCAGTCAAGCTGCAACGTGGGCTTCAATGCACAGATTCACTAAGCACTACTGCCTGGACAGTTAGGTCTGTCGGGATGGACATTTTGCCTGTTCGGTCCTGCCGGACTTTCTGGTCTAAGTTGGGATGGCAGACCCACCTCCTTTGAGGCATTGGTAGGGTATCTACTCTAAAGTAAGGAAACTGCTGCTAGAAGCCTTTATTAGATGAAGAAGTTACTTATCTTCTGTAATGCCTTATCTGATAGACTTTGTCTAGCCACAGATTCCTTACCAACACTTCCATCCTCCACGCTCCGATTAAAGGATGATATTTCCCCTTACTATGGACGCTAGAAACTCCCACCAGTGGTCACTCTTCATCGCCAGCTCCACGCTCGTAGTGTGGAAAGTTGCAAAAATGAACTGACATCAGTGCCCCAAGGTGGGGCTTACACAGGTATAGCGTATGTCGGTCACTCCTGGTGCAGACGGCGCAGAGCCGGAAGATGCCACCTATCCGTGCGCAAAGGTACTGCTCTAAAATGTCCGTATCTGGATGACGCCTGGGTATAATTCTAAGGTAAGAAATCTGCTGCTAGATACTCTGTCAGATAAGGAGGTACCGAAGGTAAGTAACGTGTTCATCTGTACTTCAACTCCAAATCTTAGATTTTGTATCCATGTTTCTGAACAGAAGACTCTAGGAAATGCCCTGTTTTGAGGTACCGCCTGAGCCAGCGCATACGCTGCTCTGCGAGACATTTAGTAAGCGGTGTTTTCAAATTGCTACCCCATGCTTTTGGTGGCCTCAAGCTTGTGTGCACGCTAGCGTGCATGTGCGCACCCGCCAGCTTTCACCGTCCGAGGCGCCATCTGGACCGCGATCAGTTTCACTTTCGAGTTCCACTTTCGCGCGCGCGCACACAACTCCCGTTCCCGGCCGCACGTCTGCATTCCCGTTTTTTTTATCTCAAGGAGTGAAGCGGCATCGTAACAGTAGTCAATTTCAACCAACCCACTCTACCTCGGAACATGCTTTGCTGCCCCGCAGTTTACTCTTTCTCGAAATTCACAGCCCTACTGCATCAACTACAAAATAATTATCAGAAAGTGCATTCATGTTCTGTACAAGCAGATATCCTAACCATCTACCTTGAAGATGGAGACAGGAAGATCTGGAACCATATTAATTCTAACCACAGGAATTCACTAAAAAGTAACTCTTGGACATGGATTACAAGCTCTTTAAATGCCAACAGGCAGGGAAGAGGATCTAAAATACATTTTTAGCAAAATTATAGACATAGTTTCCTGGAATATGGCAAGGTTCGAATTTTCTAAATGATCTAATCTTAGATACTTCCCCAGCAATTGCCTGCCTTCAAGAGACTTGGGCCTCTAATAAGTTTGATAAAAAAATACTACTTTGTCTTTGAAATAACATTAGAAAGCTTGAGATGCGGTCATGCAAAGAGAGATTTAGCTCTTCTGATATCAGAGAAATTAAGTGGGACTTTGAAATAATCCACTTACCCAGCAAAAATTTCCAGTGCATTAAGTTAAAAATCCCTAAGGAAAGTTCGACCTCTGCAGATACGTGATTTCTGTTTAATGTTTATGCTCCTCCTGGCTTGCAATTTAGCGCATTATTGGTAAATATCTTTGAGCTAGTAGAATGATTCACACACTCTGGAATCAATCCGTCATTCCTTCTTTTTTGGGACTTTAATGCGAAAATTCCCAACACCATGATAACAGCATCCAGAAGGAAAGACTTTGATGAACTCTGTTCCCTACCAAATCCTATTTTTCCAGGGTCCATAGAAGGCAATATGCAAGGGAAACTGACTTTAGAGTCAGTTAACGGACAATCTTGAACTGCAGAACAGAAGGCAATATTTCAGCATCATAGAAGAATGGGAGTCCCCGGTTTGTCAATATTAGATTACGTATTAGTAGTCACGACTTATTTCAGAAATCACAGTACTCATTTTACACAAAGCCGTGATCCTGCAATAATGAAATAAAAAATCTAACTAAAGCTTCTATCTCCCTCCTCTTGGTCCTTATCACAAATGAATGGAGATTCTTTAATAGCCCACAAACTGGGCAGACTCATATAGAACACTCGCAGCTTGAATAAACTGAATACTATGAGCATCGCTCCGCAGCTGTTCCAATCTAATATGAAAATCAATCCAGTCCTAAATTTTGAACAAATCCTTACGGCAGATGTTAAAGCAATCCAGAAACTGGTTGCCCCGATAATTAATAAATCAAAACCGTCAAGAAATATGAATAACCCTATAGATGGTATGTCAAGACACATAACTTACCAGCCGGGTCTGGTGGCTCAGTGGACTAATGCATCCACTGCAGGGGCCTGTGTTCGACCTCATGGTCACAGGTTCAAATCCCGGCGGGTCCACTCAGCCTTTCTTCCGTCTGAGGTCGATAAAATGAGTACCATTAAGTTGGATAACAATAAACATCTGTTGTTCAGCGCCAAGAAACCAATGGGAGAACGTGCGCTTTACAAATACACGTTCTGTTATTTTTATGTTATAAATAGATTAATTTGACTGCAATTCTTCGGTTTCCCAGCCCTTAGGAAAAAAGAAATCTCCATCTTACAGAAAGAAAGTTAAAAACTGACCAGAAAAAGAGAAATTATGGCTAAAAACTGGGCTGACTTGAAGATGGCAGTTTCTCAAAAAAATAACCAGCAGTTCTGGCGCCTAATAACGAAAGCAACCGGAGCCCAAAAATCCCAAACAGCATCTCTGGTCTCCCAAAATGAATGGGAACGGTATCTACTGGAGTGCTACAAAACAAATCTGGTCAACCTTTGTCAAAGTGACCTTTCTAATAGCAAGCGTATTCACGAAACAGATTGTCTGATAAGTGCCCCGACTGATGAACAAATTAAATCGTATATCAGGAGGGCGAAAGCCTCTGTTGCGATGGGATCTGATAAGATTCCTGTTACAATCCTTAAAAATAATCCTGAAGGATGGTGCAAGTTCTTGGCACCACTGTTCAGTCACAGCTATGAAACTGGTCGAATTCCAAAATCATGGACTAGGAGCATTTTTTTTTTTTTTTTTTTTTTTTTTTTTTTTTAAAAACCTTTATTTGTGCATCTTAAAAGAACAAATACGGGCCTACAACCGTCAGGCCGGCCACGATACAATGAAGCACTGATACCCACATTACATCCCCCGTGCGTCAATGGTCAGGATTAACAACGAGTTATGAGTCACATACTGGAGATATCTTTGACACCCGGGGAAGGAGAAGTGAAGGTTAATTTTAAGTTTTTAGATTATTTTATCAAAGAAAAAAGTCAATGAAGGATAAGAACAAAGGAGATTCGAGTCCGCAAGATAGCCTCATCACACGGGAGAGCAGCAACATCAGTAAGAACAACAATGGAAGTAAAAAACTCAAACAGTGAGGCGGTGCCGAAATATAACAGGATAGTCACATGAGCAGGTACGCACCCCTCCGGAGCCGCCCCCACTTGATCCACCCCACACCCGGACCCCGAATCGAAGAAAGTAGAGCGCAGAGACATAGAAGAAAAAAGGCCCATAGAACTAATTAAGAACAGAGTATTATCCCCCCACCCTACACCAATGCGGAGGCTACGGCCTACCCCCCCCCGACATAGTGCCTGTCGCCCAATGAACCCGAAATATAGAGAAGAGAGAAAGTGGGAATAGAGTAAAGAAAATAAGAAAACAGAAAAGAAGGTGAGGAGGAGCCCACGGGACACCAGAGCGCCCCGAACCATCAGCCAGTCATGGCCCCCACACACTGAGAGCCCACTACTCCAAAAAACGGCATGCGAAGATACCATGGCACCACAGTGTAAGCGAATGGATACAAGTCGCGATGAGTGCGCGCAAAACAGACATACAGTTCCAGTCCCAGGCCAGCCCGTCCATAAACCCTGGCAATAGAAGTCAGTCTAGCCCTGGCCCGATCGCGGGCGTGGGATTAAACCAGCCCCTGCATGAAGGCCCCGTGTCCCGAGCAGACAAAGACAAGATGGCCGCTCGTGAAAGGATGGTGAAGTAGGATCACGAAATGGCCGCCAACCATCGGTTGAGGTCCCTCTTTGCACCACATAAAATCCAAACCTGGCAATTAAGGTACAGGAGTTCCACAAAAAGTAAGCCGTGGACCACCGCGGACGGTTCCACGACGCCGTTAGGTATCGCTCAACAGGATAGTCCAGCGGACGCGGCGAGGCAGGCAACAATGAGGCAGGCAGCCATGACCAGGGGGACAAAGTGTCCGCAGTTGAGGTGTAGAGCGGTGTACCCTGAGCGCCAGGAGCGCCAGGTGAAGGCATCAGTGTAGTACAGTCATACATCGCCGTTGCGTCCCCGCAAGTGGACAAAAGCACCGGGAGATCCACGCCCTGTAGATGACAAACAGTGCGCTCACGACCCGCAGCCGACAGTATGGGGTCAAGCCGCTCACTCAGCGCTTGCAGGCCAGCGCACATCTGTAGTTGGAAGTCCCGCAGGGCAGCCAGAACGGAGCCGCATGTCGGCGGAGGCTGGGCCCCCACAGCGGCAGCAATCCGGGACGGCACCGTGGAGCTGGTGTCCGTAAGAGGGAGGGCGAAGTGGGCAGCGGGCGAGACCGGAGTAGCACCCCCCAGCCTCGAGCAGGCACTCAGCGCCATGTTTTGCCGCTATACGGTGCAATGGCCGAGGGGGGGGGGGAGTCGTGGCAAGGAGTCAATTCCCCTCAGGTCTACGCCGCAACGGGAACGGCCGACAGTCGCTTCTCTTCTCGCAGGTTCCCTTCGCCGATGGCTAGGCAATAGGCGAAGGGGGCAGCAGCATCCCACAGCGCGGTCATCAGAGCGGGACAGGAGACACGCCGCACCGGGGCCCACCCCACAGCTCCAGCCCAGCCGGCACAGGGTGCAGAAGGTGTCCGGCCGTCCCTCTCCGGGCTCATCCGGCAGCGATCCGTGGTGCGAGGGGAGATCGGGACCGCGGGGCTCAAGTTAGCGCTCGCTGGTCCGGTAACTGCGGAGCTTCCAGGGGGCCAGCAAAGGCCGTAATGGCGCAGGATTTCAGTGCCGAAGACAAAAGCACCCAGAACTCGGGCATCCGGGCGGGCTGAGACTCCGGGAAAGCGGCAGCACGGTCAGCGCGTCTTCGCACACGTTTCACCTCGAAAATCGGCGAGGATGGGCATCAGGATAGTAGTCCGAGGCCACGGACCGACGGAGCCGGGCGCTCAAGCGTCTGCTCCGGTCGCCATCTTGGCTCCTCCCACGACTAGGAGCATTTTTATTCCACTCTTAAAGAAGGGCTCATGCCTTTCTCCCAGTTACTACAGACAAATTGCTCTACCGGACTCAACTGGGAAAATCTTCGCTGCAAGTATCCTGGACCACCTGAAAGACTGTGCCTTTTCCAAGGGTGTGATTCCGATAGTCCAGGCAGGCATTCATCCTAAGCACTCAGTTATTGATAACATCGGACTTTTACAAACATAAATTGAACAATGAAATCCCAGATAGTCTATAGTTAATTTGTAGATTTCTCAACAGCTTTTAATAGGTTCGACAAACCCACCTTATGGAGGAAATTGGAGAAAATGGGGATCCCTGACAGCTTATTAAGGCTAATCGAGGCATTGCAAACAGCAACGTGGTGTAGAGTCCAGATGGGGAGTGAAAATGGTCTAACTCGCAAGATACTCACTTTGATCGGCCTTAAGCAGGGCTGTCTGCTAGCCCCTATACTGTTATCCATATTTGTGAATGATTTACCTGAGTATTTAGTAGGAATAAAGTACTCCTTCTGCCCCACTGCCCCCCCAATAGCTTTTCACAAAATCCAGACCTTAATGTAGGCAGACGATGTGGTCCTATTTGACCGAACACCGATTGGCCTGCAACACAACTTAGACGCCCTTTTTAGCTATACTGAAGAATATTTACTGAAAGTAAATATCTCAAATACAAAAGTGTTTGCCATTTAGGGGAAGGAAACATCATACCCACTTTAACTGGAAATTGGGAGAGGAAAGCAAAAAGTGTTTTTAGGGAGAATGTTCACACAGACGCTTGAAAATAATTCTCATCTTCGGCACTTAGAATTGAAGGCTACAGCCCATTCAAGTGCACTAAAGAGTTTTTACTCTTTCTCAGGAAAGAGGCACTTCTACCCACTCTTGGAAATGTATCGAGCCAAAATTCGACATATGCATTAGAATACGTCCCAATAGATAAATGGCATTTCATGCATAAGTGCGAAGGGAAACTACTACGGAAAATAACGAATACTAGTCAGACTACCCTGGTCCAAGCACTTCCAACTAAAACTGTCCCTGATTAGTGCCTATACAATCGCCTTGCCCAACATAATCAGATGGGCATATAATATGATACACGCAGGTAAAGATACCTTGCAAATTATACTAAAGCTCGCAACCTTTGAGGTTGGATAGAGCAATTTTACTTTTAACAAAAATCTTATAGTAGCTTTATCTCACTTTGAATGCAAAATACCCCTCTTACAGTCTTGGACGCTGGACCATCTAAAACTATTATTAAAAATAAAATATGACACCATATCTTAGCTTTGTCCTAGATTCTGCTCACTGTTCTCAACTATCCCACTATAGATCCTATTTAGTGTCTCTTGAGTATAAGACCTACCAGCAGTATCTGAGATTTACACTGGACCACAGGGTTCAATGCTGTATTTGTTACGATCGCACTCGGTAGCCGCTGAGGGCCGGTCACTACGGAACCCGGGAGGTGAACAACGGAACATTCCCAAGAGCGAACTACAAGACCCAGACATCCCGGCCATCCCTGAGTTTCGTAATAGGTCACGAGACAGGAAGCATAAAAGACGGACACACCCTCCGGAAAACGCCGATTATTCCCGGATGTTACCCGTCAGAGAAGGTACGTGCTACGTGCGTTCAAGAACCGGCTCCATCGTTTACCTGCGAAACAGACCTGCAGCATCGGCTTTCCCGAAGACTCCTTCGTTGGAAACTCCCGTGAAGCGCCTCAGAACTGTCCCTGTGGCGCTGTCACGCACCTCAGATCCCGTTCCTCAAAGAGAAGAGAGTGCGGTTCTCTCTTCTCGTCTCCCGCTTGGAAATTGCCAGGCGCCCTACCCGCGAAGCGTTCCTCGACTCCCGGCTCCTCCGCGAGACGAGTAGTAGCGCCACCCGACTACCATAGCCCGAAGGATTTCCGGGTCACCAGCGAGGGGTTTACTCCTCGATACCGGCCTCCCCCGGGGAGCCGCCAACACCACCTCTGCCCACAGGATTTCCGGGCCGTTGCACTTCAAGGAGATAGCGCTCCTCGGCTCACTGGATTTCCGAGCCTAGCAGTGGCAGCGCTATTGAGCTATCCTATCTTACTCACGACGTCTTCCGGGTGGAAGCGTCTCGACGCCTTGAGGCCACAGGCCCGGCCAACAACCTGCGACCCCTCCCCGAGAGACAAACGGGGCTCCCCGGAGTTCGCAGGTGGGAAGAGCACCCAGCTAGGCGGATCATACCGGACTCCGGTTAGGAGCAACCTAGCCCGGGGCATTGTCTTTCCTGTACTCCTCCTTGCTCCCGTCCAAAGAAGAAGGGGAGTCCCTTGGTATTCCCACAACTAGGAGGGCGGAGAAATCAGGTAAGCGAGCTACACTCATAGGGGATCAGAGAGGGGGATTAGCAGAGCAGGCCCACGCTTACAGAGTGTTTTGCTTCCTTCCAGATCTCCGTCCCTGCCGTTCCTGTCCTACCTTCCCTCGCTCACCTGCCCCCTCCATCCGAGGGTATCATACGTCCGCCGGACTAGGGGCAGATGGGAGGTGGACCCTGTTTAGCATCAGCGTCATCCTGAGGAGAGGCCACCCGAGGGGACACGACAGAATTATCAGGCTATACTTTAGAATCTTGCCTTTAGACTCTCATACTAAGCACTGGGATAAAACACGTGCTTAAACAAGACTATGTAAGCTCTGTAGTGGAGGGGAACAAGACCTATCCCATGTGCTATACATCTGTCCAAATACATTGATAGTAGAAGTCTGGCATCGTTTTTTAAACCTCATGTACTTTAGACACAAGGTATTTACTGTTAACAATGTGATCGTTATAATTAATTCTCCTCCTAATGAATTTGTTTGTTACAATCTGAATACCTTTTTTAAGTATTTATTATCAATGTTTTAGACAAACTGTATTTATTATTAAGTCTCATTTTTGTGTGTTCTCTGTATTCAACTTTAATTGTTGGCCTTGTTAAAGGTCTAAATCAATTAATACAAACATTCTTACTATAAAATGTTATTCACAAACTGCACTTCTAAAGTACTGCTGTGTTTTTTGCAGTAGTACTTCAGAAGTATCACAAAATGCTGCTTGTGAATAGCCCTCAGACCCTTCAATTTGGTGGAGACACTTTTGGTATAAATAGGGAATAGCTAAAAAATATTAAACTTACTCAAAAGTGTAAACAATTTTATATTTGTGAATCAGGCCCATAAAGTGATAAGTTTAACAAAATAAATTAGTAAATGTGCACCCATAGAAGTACTCCTTGAATGGGTACAAATGTACTATTTTTGGGAATTCACAAACATTGGTAGTATATGACTTGGAAAGCTGTGACAATCTCAGGTTTCCAGGCATACTACTGCCAATCAAACACCTAAAAGCTGATGGGATGAATGCTTGCAAGTAGTCTAACCAGTAGCAACCCCTTGGGGTAGCATTCGAACTCCCTGCTTGTTGCCCAATGTGCCACTGTGGACGGAGGCACACCTTATGCAAATCAGTACTGACCCTCTTCCTCTTGGTTCTCTCACCCCTCCACCTCCATTCTTTCTTAGTTAGGAAATGTAAGATTTATACCCACTGAAGATCACTGACTAAGTAACGCCCATGCTCTTACATTGTGATCTGGGTGCAGTCTCTGTAGTAGTGCAATCCAGTAGTAGAAATCCAGTTGCCTCTGTTGTACAGAGTATAGCTCAGTAGAATAATAGAAAAACAACCTAAGTAATAACCTGTTGTATCAGGGTTGTCTCACTACATCTATTATTTGCTTATTGGGCCAACCTCTTTGGTCTTGGTAGATAAGCCAGGGCAAGATTCAACCAGCTCCTACCAGCTAAGAGATTACATATGCATTTTAATTATGACAACTCACTTTATTTTGTGTAATGTGTTGCAGTGGTGTAACATAGACCCCCCGCGGTGTAGGGGGAGCCCAGTTCCAGGGGGCCCCATCAGCACATACCCTGACCTGAGACCTCTTGGCTGAGTCCGAGGGGGGGCCCCCTCAGGTTTTGTTACGCCACTGGTGTGTTGCTCCTCATATTGCTCATGTTTCTCCTTATCACTTTAAGTTTTTAGAATTATCTGATCTGAGGGGGCCAATTTGGGTTTCTATGCTGGCTCACCTTCCTGTGAGTTTTGCTCTAATGCTGTGTGTTGCTGCTATTCATGAGCTGCTTAACACTGCCTTTAAAGCCACCAATTTGTTGTGACTTCTGATGCGGTTCTCTTGTTGGCATTAAACTCTGTCAACTTCTTCCCCCAAAGGAAGGGTCCTCCAGTGCTCTGTGTTGCAATCTTCACATTCAGATCATGGATTGGGGATGTCCCCGAAAAAAAAAAAAAAAAAGTGGACAATCCGTGGTTTATGGTCATGTCCTAACCCAGTATTCTGTGCTAGCTAACTAGGGAAGCAGGTCCTATCTGCTATATATTTTATCAAGTTTAACATGGACGTCGTAAATGGAGGAGAAGAAGGAATACTCTTTAAGATTGGTATGTTCCTTTGCCCAGACATCCGTGGGTGACCAGTATTTTCGCAAAGTTGACAAAGCCTTGGCTATCCTTATTGATGCTGCCATGGCCAGTGGAGATTGAGATTTATCCCTGTAAAAGTCCTTCACCCCATTACAGCCTCCACCCAGAAGCATGTGGGACCAAGTACACTGGGTTATTACTACTGATCGGGTGTCATAAAATTCTTCCTGACTAGTGTTTGTGGCGTATACATTAGTTAAAAGTACCTCTTCATCATCAAGATGATCCAACAGAAAGACACATCTGTCCTCGGTGTCCGCCATCTGTCATGGAGTTTAGATGGCAAAGGCTGAGTATCCTGTGCAAAATAACTTGTGTAAGGAGGTGACTTTCATAGCAGGGGGTACCACTTTGGCATTTTTGTGAGCCCCTGTCTTATTGTAAGCCACAGCGTGGAAAGGCTGAATGTCCGGTGTGCAAACCAGCATATGCATAGAACAGGCAAGCTTCAAAAGTGTCTTTACCTTGTTCTTGGGATGATTGTTTTTCACATTAGATTAAATAATACACTTTTTGAAGTGCCATAGTTATTTTTCATAGATTCAGTTCTACTGTTATTTTTTCCTTTCACCAATTAGCTCACACCTTTAATTCTGAGTTTGTCATACGTATCAATATTCTAATGTTGTTTTTAGATTAGAGCCTGATTCTATTGTTAGTAGTCAGCTGAGTTGTCCGGTTCGTCAGAATGTGGCAGGGGGCCTAAAAGGAAGCCATAGTATTGGAAGCAGTCAGGTCAAATCCATTACTAGCCCACCCTGAAGTCAGAGTACTCTAACTGAACTTGTTTCAGGGTAAACTGAGAGACTTGCATCCACAAGTCCACAACAACAGCTATGCTATTCAAATACCCATTTACCGAGCAGGGCAGGTTGGGTATTTAATCTGCAGTCAGACAGGATAAATCAAAAGGATAGTCCTAAAGGCAAACCAAACTGCTTGGTGTCTTTATTCCTGCTAGAATGGGAACTGGTTGAAAATTTCACATTGAGTGATTTAGAACAAACTGTGAGAATTTTCACACACACAAACCACTTTGCTGGACAACTAGGAAATTGATTGAGGCAGGCGAGCTCAAAGCACTTGGTTAAATGCTCATTCCGTATCTGAATAAGAAAGTACAGTAGCGTTCCTTGTTGGAAAGTCTACAGCGCTGCCTGAATTGTCGTTAGATTTTTAAGGAATTCACTGTAGACTTTGAACTTGTGAAAGAGTCCAAACTTGCAGCACTGGGTCTGAATTCCTATGCAGAAGTGCCAGCACTTTTTGATGGGGGGCATGGCTTGCTGCCCATTAAGATGGCCGCTTCCTAGATTCCCCTAAAAATCCGGCACATAATCCATACAATTATCCTACCTTGAAGACGACCATAGAAGACCGGAATCAGCGGTGCACCGATCGATCTGCCCTCCGGGCGTGTGAAGCTGGAGGGATCGGGTGAGGCGGTGCGGCCTGCACACGAGGCTGAGGCTGAGGCCGGGGACTGGCCTTAGACTCGGACCCAGCGGGCGACGCTCAACTGCCGGCTTTGTGAGCACATCCATCAGAGCCGGCAGCCTGTACTGGGGGCTGTGCGGCGCGGTCGGGTACCGACACGAGATCGTGCCGGTTCCCCTCCCCTCTCTTCTCCCCCCCCCCTCCCCCTGGCTTCGGCATCGAGAGGCGGACGGAGGAGGGACACCTGTGGCGCTGGCTCCTGCTCGACCTACAGCTTGACCTGCCCTGAGGTGCTTGGGGAGGAGGACGGTCATGATGCCTGCTGCTGCTGGGACCTGCGGTGAGTCGGAGCCCATCGGGGGATGAGTCGGGCCCCGGCTCCAGGCGAGGACTGCTGACGGGGGGAACGAGGTGCGGGACGGAGGCGGGAGCACCCACTTGGTGAAGAGTAGGGCCTGGAGAACCCAGCAGAGACCCGGCCCTTCACTACTCCTGAGCCCCATCTGTAAATGCTAATCTCCAGGGGACACAGCCCAAGCTAACAAGGACCTCGTGGTGGAGGCCATTATTGAAGCCATAATCTCTGGAAGCGACCCCTGGGGCGTGCAGGGCGACCCGGGGCAGCATTAAGCCGCAACTACTAAGAGGGACACCGACCCCGGGGAGAGCCGGCTGAATTAACGCCCGGAGCCCATTGCAGACCTGGCCTACTGAACAGGTTTCTCCGGGGTATGGTCACTGATGCCTGCACTCGGACGGTCTATACGCCCGGAGTGGCTGACAGAGTTCACTCGGCCAGGTGGAGTGCCCCCCCCCCCCCCGGGACCGCGTGTTTCTTGGCGGTGCGACCAATACTAGCGCTCTGCCCCGACACCTTTCAGGTAATTGCGCGGCGGGAAAACCGACAGGCCGCGCGTGGAGGGACAATCCCGCGGCTGGCGGCGGCGATTACCGGCCGGCGCAAAGTTCCCCAGACAAGAAGGGGGCGGGGCAGGGGCCCACCCACAACCGCCCAGGGCAAACTGGACAAGTATGCATACGCAAAAGACTTCCCGGCTCTGCCGGACCGCAAAGAAATGCCGGACAAAGCCCCGGAAGGAGAGGGAGCAAATAAAGTGACACTGGATGACATTATGGCCGCTCTCACTAATGTGCAGTCAACGGTGGGCACCATTTCTACGGATGTATCCTTCCTACGGGCTGACTTCCAGAAAATGAACGCAAGGGTCACGGAGGTGGAACAAGTAACGAAAACCCTGGCCGGGGACACAGCCACATTGCTTGAAAAAGTTAGCCACCTGGAGCCTGAAAACAAAATAATGGCGGCGAAGCTGGGTGACCAGGAGGGGCGCTCTCGCCGCAATAACGTCCGACTCACAGGCATTCCCGAGAGTGAAGGGGGCCCGGCCATGGACCTTTATGTTTAGGAACTTATAAAGACAAGACTCCAACCAAGGGGGCTCTCCACCTTTTTCTCAGTAGAAAGGGCGTACAGGGTGCTAGGCGGCAAGCCTAAGTCTAGAGCACCTCCCAGACCCGTCCTGGCCCGAATTTTTAATTTCCGTGACCGGGATGCAATACTGCCAACGGCAAGAGTGGCCCCGCCGATTCGCATCCAAAACTCTGTGGTATCCTTTTTCCCGGACTACACAGCTGCGGTTACACAGCTGCGGTTACCAAAAGTCGCAGGAGCTTCTTCGAGATTAACCCCTTCAGTGCCACGCCCTTTCCCCGCCCTGTGCCGGGCGTTACATTAGCGGGCGGGGTTCATGACGGGATAGTCTCGTCATGGGCACAGCGCAACCGTGCTCCATGACGAGACCATCTCGTCATGGGCACTGAAGCGGTTAAAAAGGAACTTCGGCGCAGAGAATTTACTTACTCCATACTATTTCCGGCAAAGTTACGAGTAGTGGCGGATGGCAAAACTTGTTTTTTTGACACTCCTGAAGAGGCCCACGAGGGGTGGCGATGAGTGGACGGATCCAGACAGTCAGAGAGACGCCAACAACAGCGAGGGGTGGAGGGGGACCCCAAGGATCACAGTCGAGAGCAGGAAGACGACAGCGCACAAAGGTCGGAGGCTGAAGAATGAAAAAAGGGGACGGGGCACAAATGGACATCGCCGACCTTCAAGGACTTATTCAAGGGCTGCCAATAAAGAAGTAATGAACACGCCGCCGGATGATATCCAGTTAGTGTGACCGTCTTCATCAGACGGAAGGGCAGGCCAGGGTCCGCAGCTGTAGGACTAGCCGTGCGGCTAAGGCGGGATTCGAATGAATAATGATCTTCAAAGAGGGGTTAGACTACAGCGTTCCCCGGACTTCTCACCCCCGAAACGCAAGTACTGTTACAGGTATTGGGTATGAAGCGCTCTGCAATGTTGGGGTGGCGGGTAGTTTTAAATCCGTCTAGCAGGGAGGTAGGGAGGGGGATGGAGGGAGTGGGTACGTTGTTATGGTTATGTTTTTTCTTGTTAGCGCGCAACACACAGGCACTCGTATATAACACCTTTCCAGACCTGGGTTGGCAGTGGCCCTGTTCATGTGACTCCGTTATACCAACTACACACTCTAACAGTAGTGACAACACCAAATAAAGAAGTGCCAGCACTTAACCTTTTTAGGTGTTGTAAAAACAAAAGTTGCCAGGAGGGTGAACATAGTGAGTTGCAGAAAATGAACATTGGGGGGTTAGAAGTTTGGTAATACTGCATTATGAAGGATTGTAATGCTGTTGAAATAAAATGCAATGATATATGAATTTATTTTCTGTGTCTGTGCATTCGGAAGGTGCTGAACAATTACTTTATAGTTATTGGTCGCTTTTTTCTGACAGGTGTATGGGATACGCACAAGGTCGAGTGCAGTGGAAATCTTCACCACCTGTGCACACATGGTTTGCAACATGGAGGAGCTTGAAAAGGTAGGAAAGCTTGATTTCTTTGCATGTGTCCTGTCCAGAGCAAATAGCAATACGAGTTTAAATAGGTTTTTTATTTCATTTCCCGCTTTGTGTTTCCATTCATGACCCACATGTGGATAGTTGGTACAGCTTCCTGTAATGACCATCTAAGATCAGAAATGTTCCTTATACACGCAAGACCTCTACAATCTACACTGCTCTGCTGTTTCTGTACCTTTTCCACACACATAACTACTTATCTGCTTCTAACCATGCAATGAAATGGTTCTAGCTGGAAGACCTTCATTGACACTTTGACTTTGATGTTAGTAATTGGTATATGCAGGTCATTAGCTGGCTGCAGCATTAGTTGTTAAGAAGTGAGTTTTAGTTTTCATTCCGTTTCTGAACTACGTGTGGTTTAATTTGGTTTCCAAACTACATGTCCTCAGATCTGATCTGCATGCTCAAATGAAACTTTGGTGCACATTGGTCAGGGGTTTTGTAGCTTGCCCTCTCGATGCATTGTAAATAGACTTGCAGAGCTTCGCCTCTTGCACTGCCTGGATTCCCTCCTAGGTTCCATTGCTTTTAGACTGCTTTTTAATAATTCTCCAGTACTTAATTTCATCATGCTCCATGTTTGTTCCATTCGTATTGCTTGTAATTCAAAACCTTTTCAATAAGTATCTGTTTTGAATCAACATTGTAAGCTCGTTCTGCCCCCTCCCCCAAAACCTCACACCCCGCTCTTTCATGTTGGATACGTTTCTGCCTTTTGTGCGGGCATAGCCTTTTGTCATGTAATATAAGTAGTTGAAGTATTTAAATGATTTCCTAATGAAGGAAGGAAAAAAGTATCATTGCTCGATAGGAACTTCTAAAACATAATTGGCTGTAATCAACCAGTTTTTAAGGATACTCCTTAGTGCTGACTATAGTTCATTACTTCTAATAGGCTCTCATTGTTGAGCGTTTCACATCTCTTTTTAGTTGCTGAACTTTAGTAGTGTCAAAAATTGCTGCACCATAACTTAGTTTCTTTTCCCTTGAAGGTTGTTCTGGATGTTTTATTCATGTCTGTGGTAAGGTGGTATCTCCCCCATATTATACCTCAGCAGTCTTTTTCAGCCTCCTGTTATAGTTCACAATACATTTGCGTGACTCCATTCTAGTCTTTTGCTTCCACTTACTTCGATTTAAGTGTCTTTGTCCATGAGTGTCTTTGGTTCCGCATAATCCCATGTTGACTTAAGCGTATGAACAGTTCACCAAAATGACATTTCATTTGTGTTTTAGCCTTGTGTGTCTTGATCAATGCAATTTCTTTTGTATCTCCTCATGTTGAGGGTATCTGATTGTTGTAAATAAAACAAGCTGAATCCTTCTTCAGAGGCACAGAAGCAGTTTATTAGACAATAACCCATTGACACCTAAAGGTCTGGCACCACAGCTGAAACTGTTAATCAGATTTCTAAAGTGCACAGCTACTCCACAGTGTGTGCCGGTACTGAGAAAACATTTCCGCCAGTACCTCAAAAAAAAAAAAAAAAAAAATTATGTACGAGTGTACATTTGTGGTGGTGCCTGCACACTTATACATCACTCTGGGGCTGCAGTAACGGCATGACGAATATACACTTGTGATGACGATTGCACTCAGATACAACATTGTGATGAAGATGATGATGATGATGAACAGCGTTGGCAAAAAGCATTTGGCGAAGTCCGTAGGTCTGCAGTGGCCAAGCCAAAAGGCGAACCTGATTTATTTATTAATTTTGAACAGCCTTTGGTTGCATGAAAGACTTCTTCAGCAAAACTGCGAATCTTTAATGTGCCACCATTGGTTATTGGTAGAGGAGAATATAATACATCATAACAGACACAAGTGCTTGATATTGTGCAGAATAGATGCAAAATCTAATTCCACTTTTCATCACCTAACATACTATCAAGGGTTTGGAGACAAATTGCACTGGACTAGCAAGTACAGAAAGTACACTCTTGCATAAAATAATATGTTAGAGTTCGCTCTAAAACATCAACAAAACTAAGGTGTCTTTCCCAGCTTTAAAGGGGAATGTTGTCAAATTCTGGAAATAAATGTGTTGAGAAAGTCAGAATTTACAACATGGAGCCTACATGTGTTCTGTATATGTACAAGGCACCTACTGTTATATCTTTGTATGAAAACACCACAGAAAAGTTCTTTGACTGAGAATAGGGAAGAACAACTGCTATCAGCTCAAGCGTTCTGCAAAGGCATGGCCATGTTAGCAAATGTTGCATTGCCACAAAGGCTTATTAATTTATTCTTACCTAGGCGACTGGTTGCTTAATACTGACTCCAGTCACAAGGTGCTTTAGAATCTGCAGACAACCACCTCACTACTTCAAGTCTTGGGTCTGTACATTTCTGGTTCTCACTGGTATCCCACACCGAAAATCAAGGGATGATAAGTTATTTTCCCTGGATTGGGAGTTACCACGTGAACCCGGGAATACCGGGTCCAGGTCCTGCATGTAGAAATTACTGACCAAAAACTGCACACATTTGCTACCTGTTTCATTCAGGTGGTAAATAGGTGCAGGAGATGTTCTGGCAGGTAGTAAGGTATGAGGTGTTGGGGGAGAGCAAAGCTGATGATCGGGGACTGTTTGCTGTTCCTCATGTTGTCTCCAAAGAACATGCAAGGGTGTGGGAGAATCTTCGCACAAAGACTTGGGTCAGCAAACCCCAGAGTTTCTGGACCTGTTGATTCCAGAGCAGGATGTACTGGGAAAGATAAACAGTCCAGCATCAAGATTGCTCTGTGTCCCTGCCCTTGGCCACTCGTAATGAAAGCCATAGGCTTTTTTTGGTTAATGCTAAAAATAAAGAATCTGGTTCCTTCATATGACAGTGTCCTCCATAGAGAGCAAGTGTTAATGTCATGTAACAACTACCAAACATTTGGCTGATTGACCTTTTGCATTTTTTTAATCCTTTAATGCAAGATTTCATAAGCAGCCACTTAAAGATTGTCTGGAAGACCTATAATCTTAGAAAACGGGGAACTGGTGCGAACAAATCTTGAACTACTCCTCCTCCTCCTCCTAGTCAGTCCCAATTTCTGTCATGTAAGAACAACCAGCTTCATGGCATCCCAATTTATAAATCTCCAGCTCAGATCATTGAAAGGGATGTTTTGGTGGAAGAATGGGGAACCCATCTGAGTGGCCTATCGAGGGTAAGCAGTTCCCTTCAGGGCAAAAGGATCACACAAATAGGCTTGCCATTTCTTTCTTTCCAGAATTATTTTGTATTTTCACCTAAATCTCAGTCTGGCTCCTCGGCTTCTCGCCTTCTTCGCGGTTGCCATATCTCGGGCTGAGTGCTTTCTCCATACCCTTGATGCAAAAAGCGCTTTAAGATACTTAGAAAACAGAATTGCGTAAATCTCAACTGCTATTAGCCAATTAATACGGTCATTTGCACTGACTTGGCTTCACTAAGCAGACTGTAGTCGGAAATATTTTGTAGCAAAATTTAATCTGAATCAAAAAGCAAACCGATCATTTTCGGTAAAGCAGCCATAGCTGCTCTAATGTGAAATGGCTCAGTCCTAGACTTTTGTGAAGTGGCTTCTTGGGCCTCAGCTCATACATATATAGAGTACATTCAGACTCTAAGCCTGGTGTGTCAAGCCTCCCTAGGTAGTCTAATTGCAGAGACTGTGTGAAACAATCACCCAGGAAGAGGTGTGGCGCCGCGGCCAGGGCGACTAACTCCGGAATCAGGGGATCACGGTTCGATTCCCGGCAGCAGATTAGCCCAGCACCATGTGACTCTGGGCAATAGCTTGCTTAATCTTCCTGACGGCCCCCAGCGCCTAGAGACCCTTACGGGTGATTGTTCGCGCTTTACAAATGTGGATTATTAATCATTCCTATTCAACCTCCCTATTCTAAGGCAGGGATTTGCCCTACTGTTCTCTTTTTTATGTTTCTCAGAGAGAATAGATTTCTCCCACATGACACAGAAAAATGGTTGGCATTGGGTGTTTTCAGATCCTCAATCCATCCTTCAAAACCAAATTGCGAGGCTGACAGTGCGGTTTCTGGGGTTCAGGCATAGTGTATTTCAGTAGACTGCAAAATGAACTAAGGGGGCTACCACTGTGCTGCATGCAAACAATTTATTTTTGTTTCTCTGTTTTAAAAGGACCATGAGTCAGTACAGCTGATCATTGAGGACCTAGAAAGCAAGATTGCTGTGTGTTTTAAACTCCTTTTTAATATTCAGTGTGTTTTAGGAATAAAGGGGCAGATGTATCAAGCATTTTTGCGTTTGCAAATCGGCAGATTCGCAGAATCTGCCCGTTTGCAAACTCAAAAATTGCTTTTCCGATGCAGCAAACTTAATTTTGCGATTCAGTAACCTGTACCGAATCGCAAAATGGGTTTGCGATTCGGTATTAGGAAGGGCCGTGTTTAGGGCGTCATTTCCTAATACCGAATTGCATCTGTATGTATGAATGTTTTGTGACTGCAATTGGCGGTAGCAAAATATTCACATTTTACCATCTACTGCAAGTAGGTGGTAACCCATTCTCAAATGGAAAGGGGTCCCCAAGGGACCCCTTCACCTTTGTGAATGTTTGTAAAACCATTTTTAAGAGCAGGCAGTGGTCCCACGGACACTGACTGCTCTTAAATAATGTAAAGAAAACTTTTCTATTTGTTTTATATAGCATCTCGTTTTCCTTTAAGGAAAACTGGCTGCTTTACGAAAAAAAAAAGATTGCTTTATTTAAAAACAATCACGGACCTGGTGGGCTGCTGATTTCAGCAGGCCACCATCCCCGTGTTTTTTGCGATTCCTAGGAGGTTGCAAAGTGCGATCTACCTCATTAATATTCATGAGTTAGGTCATTTGCGACCCCCTAGGAATCACAAAAGGTGTACTATATACCTTCATACTTTGCATTTTGCGATTTCCTAATTGCGAATCATTGTGATTTGCATTTAGGGAATCGCACAATGCTATCTAAGTACATCTGGCCCATAGTTTATACATTTGTATTAGAAGATCAATAAAAAGAGAACTTAAAAATGGGCTTTACACAGGTATTATGAGTTTGCTTTATTTATAGAAATGGGTGTTTCTATTTTATAAATGTCCCTCGATTCTACATGTGGGTGTTTTTTGTTGTTTTCCAGGGTCCAATGATAGAAAAGTAAAAAATAAAAATTGTAAGGAAATGCCTCATTGCGTGTCCACTCCCACAGTTTTGGATTGATGGTGCTGGTTTTTCGACTTGTGAGTGCACTGAGGCCTGCTTAGCAGACCTTAATGCCAGTGTTCTGACCCTCTACGAATTGCATTTCGAATTGGATACTCACAATTGGCAAGGACTGACTTATTTATACCTCCCTAGTATATGTTACCCAGCGCATTTAAGGCATTGTCCCCACCCAGGGTTGCATTACTATCTGTGCCATCCCATGTGACAAAGTACAAAATGGCTTCCAGCCTGTCACTGCAGACTGGAAGGGCAGTGTTTTACAATGCTAGCTCGACTTTGCCATTTGCACAATGTCAAGAGAAACACACACACACAAGCCCTCCCCCCTCTGTTTTGAGTCTGCCTGTGGCTCCTGGCTTGATCCCCAGCCTACAGCAATGACTCCAAGGATCAGTTGGCTGATCCCTCTCGAACCAGCACAAGCGACACAAGCTGAAGTGGCCCAAACTGACAAGTTGGTAGCCACTGCCGAATTTTTGCAGCTACCAGTTCCCGGGCCCCCAAAGAGGACAGACCTGAGATAGCCAAAGGTTGCACCTGAGCTTTCCTGGCCCAGGATTTTGATCCAAGTTCAGATTCCTAACAACCAAGGGACACTAGCCCCCACCCAAGGATGTGGCTTCAACCGTGGTACAGACTGACCGGTAGCCTAGCATTGGCTGGCTTGCTACTGCAATGTAGAGGACTTAGATAGACCCCGACCTATGTGGTGAAGATCACTCCCCTTCACCTGTGGACTGAGGAACCACCACAAAGACACCCTAATCGACCACACCACAACCAGATCATCTTTTCGCCTGCATCCCTAAGCATCAGGACCACTCCATTGTATTCTATGAAGGTTGTTCTCTAACGTTTGGATCTTGCCCTAAAACCTCTTTGGTAGCCAGGTAACTGTCCAAAGTCTCATCTCTGGCCCCCTAGACCTCTGTCATGTCAGATTTGGTCACCTAACCCAGGCCGGAGTAGCCTGTTACAAACTTTTCAAAAGTTTAAAACGTTTAAAAAATGCTTATTTGCAGTTGTATTTCAAAGTTATTATATTGTTTGAAATCTTCTGGAACTCTCTGGTGGATTTTTCTAATCAAGGTCTCTAAAAAATTAATTAAAATATCTATTTTTATAAATTGGTGTCCCCATTTTTTCGTGTGTTGTGACTTTATTATTTCGTTGTTTGATGCTGTTAAATGCATTATACATTGTTCCTTTGCTGAGCCTTAGTGCTTGCAGCCACAGCTACCCATGGTTGAGGTTAAGTAAACAAGCCTAACTGGACCCAAGAGAGTACTGCATGATAAAACCCCACAGCCCTATCGTATAGTACACCCAAATCTTCACAAAAATGTTCAGTATGTATTAGTTCTTTAGAGACTATATGTATATTTGCCTGTGCTTTTTCGCAATTTTCTTCTGAGTTTTGTTAGGCGAGTAGTTGTTTGAGAGCTTTATAATGGATCAGACATATGTTGAGGGCTACTTAAAACACTGGCAAGCACAATCCTGCCCCAGTGTAGCTGTCCGAACCCGTGTCTGTGGTCTACTGGAGGCACCATGGTTTAGCCAAAGCTAGCTGGAAGGAAAAGGGGATTGCTCTCTGTTATTGTTATTGGACATTTGCAAGTTATGTTATGTTATGTTATGTTATGTTATGTTATGTTGATTTATTATGCGCACAGCTACTCCAGCAAAGGAGCGTCCCGGCGCAGAAACAAGGAGAAACATAACACAGCCAGAGAAAAGAAACCTAAAATAGAGAGCTAAAACAAAAAGGCCTTGATGGCTCTCCGGAAAGACAACAGATCGTCTAACTGACGGACTTCAACTGGGAGGGTGTTCCAAATCAGTGCAGCTTTCACGCTGAAGGAGCGACCCCCCATCCGACTAAGTCTAAATCTAGGAACCACAGCAAGGGCCTGGCCCTGAGAACGGAGGCTACGGGTGGGGACATAGAAAGAAATGAGGTTGGACAGAATTTCAGGGCCTATACCTCTTAATATTTTAAAAGCCAAGCAAAGGACCTTGAAAAGAATACGCTTCCTGACAGGGAGCCAATGCAAGGAGCGAAGGACATTCGCCACCGGGGAGAATCTAGGTAGGCCAACAATGGCTCGAGCCGCAGCATTTTGGACCCGCTGCAAGCGGGTTAATTCAGCCTGATTAGCCCCAGCCAGAAGAGAACTAGCGTAGTCCAGGCGAGAGATGATAGTAGCCTGGACTACGAGCTGTCTGGTTGGGGCATCAAAATATTTAAGAACAGGTCTAAGTCCTCTTAACAGACCGAAACAACAGGCTGCCGTTTTTTTGGTATGACCTATAAAGGTAAGGCCAGCGTCAACCAGACCCCCAGATTTTTCACCTCCGACACTGGGGTCGGAGTAGGGCCCAACTCAGCAGGCCACCACTGATCGCCCCAGAGCTCCACTCCCTTCCCGACAACCATTACCTCCGTTTTTGTGGCATTAAGCTGAAGACAGTTATCTGTCAACCAGCTAGCCACCGCCTTCAGTCCGGACTGAAACCTG
Organism: Triturus cristatus; assembly: GCF_964204655.1. Lineage (NCBI taxonomy): Eukaryota > Metazoa > Chordata > Amphibia > Caudata > Salamandridae > Triturus > Triturus cristatus. Next base: position 129,176,310 of record NC_140580.1, read on the forward strand.
GGGGCATCTTGTTGAACATCTCCGCTAAGAGTAACCGCCAGCTGAGTGTCATCGGCATATGATACCAAAGTGAGGCCCCACTGCCTCGCAACATCAGCCAGCGGTCTCACGTAAAGATTGAACAACGTGGGACTTAGCGAAGACCCTTGCGGAACCCCCATGGCCAGAGGCTGGAAACTGGACGAAAAGGGAGGAATAGCCACACAGAAGGAACGGTTATCCAGGAAGGAGCGGAACCACTGCAGCGCCAGGCCACTGACACCGATCTCCTCAAGCCGATGCAGGAGGATGCCGTGAGATACAGTATCGAAGTAAGGAAGCTTCACAATCCCATACAACTCTGTTCTGCGGAATGGCTTGTAACTTCAATAATTTCTTTTTCAACTTCGAATATGTTGGGACCATGGATGCATAATCTCATTTCATTGAAATTTTAACTTTAGAACCCTCCAAACATCTAAAGGGGGGAAGGGGGTAAGTAGGGAGCGGCAACTGCCCCCTTGGCTCACCCATCAAACAAACTGCAGCAGTGTCCCTTAGTCACGCTTCATTCCAGGATGCATGTGGATCTATTCCAGCACATAATGGGTTATTGCTGGTGCCAAGACGATGCAGCAGGGGCCTGGGGTGTCGTGGGTGTACCCCGACGGCATGGGGGTGCAGATCGACACATCAATCCAGAGATCAGTGCTCTCTACAACGTGCTGGGGAAAATGAAGCGACAAAATGCAGAGTACAAAAGGTGATAAGAGTCCCGCACAAGGTACAAGAGCTCCAAGATTTGCGGAGTGTACTATCAATGCAATACTAATTTACTCTGTTATACTGAAGTGTAGCTACGACTGCCCACAAATAGTAAGATGTCACAAAAGTAGCAGACGTGCTTTATGCAAGTCCCAAAACAATATCATAAAACTGCTTGTTTCAGTACTTTAGCTATTCTGTGTGTACTCTGGAAGCTTTGACTACTGCTACGTGTGTTCTATAGTATGTTCCCAATGTGTAAATAAAGCTTGCAATGCTGCTACCTTTCTGTGTGAGAGTAGCTTTCGCTCCCACTACCAGTCAAAGTGGGAATGCAACTTGTCCTGCTATTTTACCTGTGTTGTATTTATCCTGTGTGTGAAGGAAGTGCGCACTGCTTCTTATTTCTAAGCTTACACTGCTACTACTTGTGCGTTTTGTCCCTTTTGTGAAGGAAGCTTGCATTGCATGTCCATGAGGAAAGCTTGTACTGCTTCTACTTGTACTGTAGCTACTTGTACTTTGCTGCCATACTTGTTAAAAATGAAAATGCACTGCTACTACCTGCCAAATTGCAAAGCATTTTGTAATGCTGATACCTGTGCAGTATCTGCCTTATGTGGGAAGGAAGCATGCCCTGCTGTTGTGTGCAACGTGGCTATGTTGTACATGTTACGCATTCAAATAAAAATGCACTGCTGCTGTATGTACTCAGCCTGTCTGGTGTGCTCCAGTAGCCTACACAGCTGATGCTTTTGGTGTACATGTTTTGTATACAATGGACCGTTGCAGTGTTGCCTATGCTACCCCAAAGCAAACACAAGATGATGATGGACAGAGCGCTGAAACTTTTCAGACACTTACCCCCAGTCACTATTAGATCTGGGTTGAATCCATCATTGTTCTTAAGCTCACTTCGCCACCCCAGTTCAGACCCAGCCATATGCAAGTTAGTCTTAACCTGTTCCTCATGGGGACAGTCCAGCCCAAACTGCCAAGCCAGGTTTTCCCTGGATCGGAAACAAGCATCCTGGGACCGCCTTGTGAAAAAACCTTGCATTGCTACTGTCCCAACTTTATCTCTACATGAGGAAAATGCAGTACTATTTCCTGTATTGTATCTCTTGTGTGTGCATGCGTACATAGCTTCCACTGCTGCGTGTGCTTAATCAATTCCATGTTTAAAGGAAACTTGCACTGCTGATATGATGTGCTGTTAAGTATGCAAGCAAAGCTTGCTCTTGTATCTTCTGACCTCCATGTTCGCCCTAGAAAAAACTGCAAAATAAAAACAAATGTGAGTGAAAGTTGCACTGCCACAGTTTGCCCTGTACAACATGTTTGGTATCTGAATGAAACCTATAGTATTGCTTTGCTGTACCTGATCTGTATGAGAGAAGCTTCCAGTGCTGCTGTCTGTGCTGTACATGCTCAGCGTTTAAGGAAGCATGTGCTGTTATATTTGTTCTGCTTGTGTGGGAGGTCAGTTGTATCCATTTTCAGGGAGAAGGAAGCTTGTTCCGAGTCCCATGGCGTGCATGGTATATTTGTGGGAAACATGCACTTTTTACTCCTGCGCCTGTTCTTTGTAGGAGGGAGGCTTGCAGTGTCAAAGTTGTATCTCTGCTGCTTCAGAGGAAGGCCTGTGCCTCTGCTGTCTGTGCGCTATCAGTTGTATTTATGGTGGATGCTGGCATTGTCCTTGGACGCTAGGGAAGCTTGCAGTGCAGGCTGTGCTGTATCGGTTGTGTGGAAGAAAAGCTTGCTCTGCTCCATTTGATGTCTCTGTTCTGTGTGCAAGTGAATCTTTACCAGCTTTTATTTGTGCTGTATCAGAAATATATGTAGTTGAGGGAAGCTTGCTCCTATTACCTTTGCTGTACCTTTATGTGGCGTAAAGGAGTGCCCGACTGCTGACCATGCTGTATTTACTTTGTGCTTAAGGCAACAAATGGAATGTTAGGATTTGAAGTGGCTGACAGCTGTCAGTAGGTTTACTGCTCTGCCTGTGCTCTTTTCTCTTAGCTTAAAATAAATCCACATTTACAGACTTCAACTTTCCTACGTGTTGTTTACTAGTGAATGAGACTTTTGAAAAAAAATTGCAATGCTGCTTGCTCTTTGAGGAACTTAACCTGCTTCTACCGTTATGGTATATATTCTGTGTGAGAGGGACGTTTTTTATGTTGCTGCTCGCACTGTATCAGGTGTGTGAACTACGCTTGCACTGCTACTCTTTGTTGTGTTGCCCTGCTGACTCGTCTGTCTTTGAGAGAAGTATGCACTCTCTGCCTGTGCACATATAGTGTATGTAACTGACTGACATTTGCCCATTTCCTCATGTGATTGCAGCCTACACTGTTGAACATGCTGCGCTTGTTTGATGGAAGCTCCAACTGCTACTTGCTTGCACTGTTGCAGATGTTGCGCGTAGCTGATGTTTGCACTGCTCCTGCCCGTTCTGTACCTGTGGCGTTGGAGGGGTGAATGTTTGAGTGCTGATGCCATGCTGCTACATGCACAGTGAGAGAATTGTGCCATGCCTTTCTTCGGGGTGACCCATTGTCTGTGTTTCTTTTAAATTTCCCTAACCCCCCCACCCCTGTTGTCCATGTTGCTTCTAACCCTCCCACTCCTGTCATGTGTTGCTTCTAACTTCATCAGAAGTTGCTTCTAGTTGTCAGTTTTGCCCATTATCTCCTTGTCCATGTTGCCCACCAGCCATTAGAAAAACAAGCATTGGCACAGCCAATAGGTATCGCCTTAGGGACCTACTGGCTTTGCCAATGATTTTGAACAGTGCGCCACAGCATCAGTTGGAAAAATTTCACTCAAATGTGGTGAATATGATTAATGATAATAGAATGCTGGGTATTGAGGGTTCTCACAGTGCCATCAATAAGCTCCTCCGGAGCTGCACCTAGAATGGCAAAAGCACTGATGATACATGTATTTTTTTTAACGCCGGGAAAGATGACCATAAGCCTGAAAAGAAGCCAGATATGGTTGCTCTCTGTTGCAGAGCATCCAAGCCTGGGCTCAGAGCCTGAGAAGCCTCTTCTCAGTGTGAATGTTTTTTTTGAAAAGTAGTTCGGTCATGCCTCTGTACTTTATTTCAATATTTTTCCTCAATATACTTCTAAATTAATAAATCCACTAGCAATGCACCTTATTAGAAATGATTTCCAAATCACCCTCTATGCTCGTCGCCTTTCCCATTATCAGGTGTTTCAATATGGTCGCCACTCAGGCAGCATGGAGTGTGCTGGTCTTGCAGGGCGTGAAGTTAACTTTACAGCCCTCACACCTCCTTCACAGCATGCTCTAGGTATTGTGGGGGGAGTCCTCCCCACACCCACTCGGATACGTTATATCTTACACTGCTCCTGGCCCGGGCCACGGCACCGGGAAGAGCCAGTAAAGCTGTACAAAGGCTGTGGGGTCGGGTCATGATGCTGCTGATGAGCGCTTCCAAAAGAGGCTTCAATTACACGCCCCCCTGTACATTCTAATGTTCTTCCATCCCAGGCCACCCTTCTGTGGCCTTAGGTGCTAACACCTCATTTTACAGCTGACGTGAAGCTTCTGGTCGGCAGCTGCAGACATGAACACTTTTTAGTTGAAACCGCTTCTACCATTATGCGAGAGGGAGTTGGTAAGACAAGAAAATGAAGCCATTTGTTTATTTATATAACAAGGAAGGAGGGGGCAAGCAGTTATGAGTGAGAGGGTGGGAAGATGGGGTCTCTCACCTTGAAGTCAGAGAAAGATCAAGTGCCCGCAAGGAAACGGCGTCTGATCTCTGAATTACAGCCCTGTTTACAGAAAAGCTTGGAGCGAGATTAAAACACTAGCGTTAGTGTGAAGTGCATTTAGACAAAGAAAAAGGAAGTTCCTAAAGCAGTTGCTAAAATGGGACAAATGTAAGGCTACAAGTAATGGGGCGGTGCTTCGTGGTAGGGAACAACCCACGAAAAGGAGGGACTAATAGGAAAGATTAACCACTTGGAAGGAAGGCTTTTTAAAGGACTTGAAGAAACCAATGAATAGCAATTTGCAGGCTGTAAGCCTACAAAGTATATACAACATGTCTTGAAGAGACAACGCAAGCGCTGTCTAGGTGAGACCTAAAAAGTGCTGTAATGCGGCCGCATCTTGCTGCGTCAGAGCTTTTTAAAAAATAAAAAATAAAATTTCACTTCCCTTTTTTTTTTTACTTTTAACCATCCTGCTCAGCTAAGGCGTTATCTGTTGGCTTTGCCAATTCTTGTTTGGTTTGGCAAAGTGCAGTATTCGGTGGTGCTGCATTTACTGTTGGAGAAGTGTGCATAGGGAGATAAGGTGGAGAAAGCCGAATAGGTAGCTTGAAAACCCAAAGGAGAAGTTTATATGACAGAGTTTACTGATAGTAATGTGAGCAAGTGTCGAGAAATAAGAATGAAACGCTGAAACCGAGCTCTGCGATATTGGGTAGGGAAGGTTGGCCACGTAGGAGGTAAGAGAGGCCTTGTTTTTTTTAGTAACTAGCCAAGTGGTGGTTGGGGCCAATAAAAACATAACTAATTATGGACCACCGTTTGCCCTCGGTTATATTGCTTAGTGTTTTGGTTGTGATATGACCTGTTTTTAAATATTTTGTCTGTGCTATTAGTATTGGGCAAATAGTTTTTGTTTGTATTCTGATCTGAAATATTATGCTTTTAATGTAACTTTTTTTATTTTTCCGAATAAAGCTGATTGACTGAATAGTGCTTTGGTTGAGAAACCTTGTCCTCTTTGTATTTTCATTATTTTTTCCCTTGTTCACATGTTTGACAGTTCTGTTTCCTGCAAACTTCAAGAGAGCTTATTTCGTGGTGAATATACAACAACTTGCTGTTCTCAATATGAGATGCATTTTGAATTTCTATAGTTTGAACCTCACGGAAAGGCAGCAGAACACTGTACTGCAGTATTTCCCAAACTCGGGTCGCGACGAACCGATAGTTGGTGGGTTGAGAAAGTCCAAGCAATAGATAAAGATGCCTTTTAAATTTTGTATTTGTGTTGCATTTGGTCAAATGCCAAGTTATGTACTCTGCCTTCTTGCTGCTTGTTGTTTTTTAAAATGGGAATTTGTGTTTATAAACTCCTCCTTGCTGTCAAAGAAAGTAAAATGAATTATGTGACTATCTTTTTGGGGCACGGGTTGAAAAGAGACTGTAAGATGCCATTTTTTGTATAACACAAAACAAATGTAAATAAGGAAACAAAAAAAATGAATGGGATCAAAACAAATCTACACAGTTTACTTGGTGATGGATGAATGATAACTATTCAGAGAAACCAGATTGTGGTTCTGGAAAGTTTGAGAAGCACTGCTATACAAGGTTTAAAACCAAGACACTGTAGCTGCATTGTGATGCTGTCTTCTTCAAAGACGTTAGTCTTCAAGTTTTTCAAAAATTGAAGAAGGGTTGTTGTAGTTCTTATGGATAACGGGATGTGGTTCCAGATCCTCCATGCACATATGGAAAAGACCAGTTGCTTTCTTTCTTGCACTTATTATTTATGTCCAATCTAATGATGTCCTGACTGCGAATGTGCCAAGAGCCACCGGAGATGCTAAGCTTGCCTGCCATATATGTAGAGATGGTAATGGTAATAGCTTTGTTGATGATGTAGTTGGTTTTGAGGATGGCGTGGGCTAGCAAGGGCAGCCAGTGGAGTTCCATCAGGGTGCTGGTGATGTAGCCATATTTCTTCAGCTTCTTGATGCGGTGTGCTGCTGCAGAGGGGAGGTGTTTTTAGTATGAGAGGCCCTCTAACAGGGTTTTGCTACCATTCTGCTGCAAGTGTAAATGGGCTTGTACTGCATTTCCTAAGTCGCTTTCGTGAAGAGATGGTTTAAGTTTCTTCAGTAGAGAGCTGGTAAACTGCTGTCATAGTATTCTTGGCAATGTGTTCCTGGAAGGTGGAATCTGTGCCCAGTGATTAAGAGAGACTTGGCATTGGGTGAAATATTTGGTTTGAAACTGTCCAAGTTAATCTCGTTGAGCCAGGTTTGAACTAGTTCTTGTTGCTTATTCTTGGCAAACTGCAGGATTTATTTTTATTTGTAAAAAATAAGTTTAATACATATATTTAGGCTATGCTGCTGAGAAGTGGCCCTGTGCAGACTACCACCCACTAAATCAGTAACCCTTCTGTTTGTAAATTAACACATGACCGATAATGTTAGGGTCTTTTTCACATGAGATCAGTAGTGAGGAAGGAGGGGACTCAGAACTATAACCTAATGACATTCTGGGTATTGCCTTCAAGATTTGTTATTCATATTATTATGCCCTGAAGAAGCGCTTGTGAGAAAGTGGCTCTGTATATACTGGTCCCAAATAGGTACAGAGTCCACAGAGGTTTGACAGAGGCTAAAGTTAGATATAACCTTACTCTCTAAAGTGGTAGCTTGGTCGAGCAGTAAGGCAGTATCAGAGGACAGTGTAAAACATTTGTTGTACACGCTCAGTCAGCATATGGTCTCACACACTCAAGAACTGAACTCTAGGCCAATGGTTTTTGTAAAAAAATATAGTTTTATTTTAGAACCAACAATAGGTATTAAAATATACTTTCTCAGAATGAGATGCTTTAGGTAAATACTTTTGCAATATGCAATTGGCTTTTGTAGATATTTACAAGTTGTTGCAATAGGCAACACAATTTTAAACATAATAATGCATTGAGTTCAATGGAAGTTTCAGATTATTTGCAATAGATTACTCTCAGGATTACTTTTGTAATTCCAGGACTGGATCCTAGATTCAGTCCTGGGACAGTTCTTAGAAACAAGTGATAAAAGTCGACTTAGTTACTACTAGGATTTTTAAGTAATATTTTGCTATTTTAAAAGTTGACACTTAGAAGAAATTTCATAGAAAACAGTCAATGATTCCCTATGGAAGAAAATTCAAGTTGCAGTTATAGTATGTTCTCGTTACTTTTGTAATCCAGTACTTGGTGCCTAGACTCAGTATTGGGACCTTTATCCAAAACAGGTAAGTAATTACGTTTTCACAATTTATACGATTATTAAAGAATATTTAAAGTTTGCAAAAATCGACAGTTTAAAAAAAATGTATTTATTGTTTATGATTGAAATAGAAAACAATACAGAGATCTCAGCAGTGTGCATTATAGACTTCAGTGTAATAGATACATTACGACAATTCCGTTCCATAGACCACAAAGAACATATAAGCAAAGCTCCGGGCATCAAGGTCCTAACAACCATCATAGCATTTCCACCCCTCGAACCCAGAAAGGAATACCTCGGAACATGGACCCTCCATCCGCCCAGCAATGCCCCCCAGAACTTCAATCTTCATATTTGCAAAAGTCAAGCCCTGCGCAGCCCACGACTCCGGGCCCGAAGCGGAGAGGCCCATAGCACTGCAACCATCTCATGGCCCATCTGAATATGCATCCCCGCTGGTGTCTAATCTATCCAACCCCTGTAGGCACTATCCCCGAGCTGGCGTGTGATTGAGAGGCGCTTGGTAGGTTCGCGATGTATGTTTTATACGGACCCCAGATATCTTTGGGACGGGCCACGGTGGGGAGGAGACTAGCGTAAATCTCGCTGTTCGTGTTGCAAAAAGCCATGGCCGTAAGCCACGCCGTGGCCGTGGGAGCTGCCCCACCACCCCAGTGTCGAGCAATTTCCCAATTGGCTAGTAGAAAGCCCAGAGACGCAAGCCTCCGAACTGTCTTGGGGAAATTTGCAGTGTAGCCCAGCAATGCAACCCCAGGAGTGGGAACCAACGTAAGCCCTAACATCTCTTCAAGGAGTTTGTGCACTTGCGTCCAGAATGAATGTAATAGCGGACATGTCCAGGTCATGTGTGCAAAATCAGCATGAGGTGCAGCGCATTTCCAGCAGGTGTGAGGCCGCGTGGGATCAATGGAGTGGAGCCTGTCCGGGGTCATATAGCTGCGGCGAAAAAACCTATAGTGCAGAAGTTTATGACTACTATTGAGCGATATCGTGCTAGCGACCTTGCAACAAGCTGACCATTGTTCGTCCGTAATATGTCTACCCAAGTCCGCCTCCCAGGCCGCCCGCAACTGGTCATCCGCACAAGGAACCAGCGCGGCGCATGCCCTGTACAATTTAGAAATAATGTGTGCCCCTGTATCCGTATCAATGAGGAGGGTGAGGGGTTCAAAGGAAGCCGGCTCGAGGGGGAATCCCTTAATTTCTGACCTGACCGTAAAGTAAAGCCGGTTCAGGATGAATTTGTCCATGAAAGTGGCTTCGCGGAATCGTGCCTCTTCCGATACCGAAAATATGTGCCCCCAGTGTATAGATCCCCAATCTTGGTGAGGTTAAACTTCGTTAAAGTGCGTTGCACAAGTTTCTCGCCAGTGCTCGGCAACCAACCTGCATTGGGAAGCGGGAGAGATGAGGAATATAGAATGGGCTGGTCCAAATAGCGAGACAGTCTATCCAGGCCCAGCTGTTGGTGGACACCGTTTGAATATCTACTGGACTCCGGGGGATACCCCTGGGCAACACTGCCGACAAGCGACCCGGGAGAACAAAATCCGCCTCAGGACGAAGAAATGGAATCCGAGCGTCAGGGTGGTACCAGGCAAAGGCGTGTGCACACTGAGCGACCAGATAGTACAAATACAAATCCGGTACTCCGAAGCCGCCTCTGTCATGCGGGAGCGTGAGAATCTTCCAACGGATCCGGGGGTGTTTTCCGCCCCAGACCAGTCTAATCAAGTGGGACCGTAGGGTGGCGAAAAAGGATTGGGTGAGGGGAATGGGGATGTTATTAAAAAGATACAAAAATTTAGGAAGCACTATCATTTTGATAATGGCGATTCTGGCCGCCATGGAGAGCGGAAGTCGCAGCCACCCGTCCACCTGCGCCTCAAGCTTCGCAACCGCGCAGCCATAGTTGAGGCGGATAATTTCGTCCACGCTCAGGTGTATATGTATGCCCAGATATCGTACCGAGTCGGAGCACCATTCCAGCGGAAACTCACACTGCCAAGGGGAGGTGCCGCTAGTCAGTGGGAATATTATAGACTTATGCCAGTTGATGCCCAACCCCGAATGGCGGCCGAAGCGGAGGATTTCCTGTATCAGGGGGGCAAGGTTAACCTGTGGCTCCCTGACATATAATATAGTATCGTCCGCATAGAGGGAGACCAACAGGGGACCCGTCCGAAACTGTAGGCCCCTGTGGAGATGTCGTTCCTGAAAATGCCTGATTAAAGGGTCCATGGCGAATATGAACAATAGTGGCGAGAGCGGACAGCCCTGGCGAGTGCCGCGGATGAGAGCGAATGTGCGGGACAGGGTGCCGTTAATCCGCAAGCGTGCCGTGGGCCGACTATAGAGGAGCCGCGTGGTGGCAATGAAGCCAGCTGGCATGCCCATACGCTGCATCACGGAAAGAAAAAAAGGCCATTCTAAGGAGTCGAAGGCTTTTTCAGTGTCGAGAAGAATCGCCGCCGCGGGCGTGTCAGGGTTTATTCTATGTAATACTGTGAATAGCGTCCGCAAATTTAATGACGTTGAACGATGGGATATGAAGCCTGATTGAGCGGGCGCTATGATGAATTCCATCAGTTGGGAAAGTCTATTGGCCACTATTTTAGCAAGAATCTTATAATCAATGTTTAATAGGGAGAGGGGCCTATAAGATCCACACAGCGCCGGGTCCTTGTCCGGCTTCGGGAGCAGAACTATGACTGCCTCACTAAGGGTGGGCGGGAGAATCTCCCGTTTCAAGGCCTCCGCATATACCTCAATTAGCTTGGGAGCCAGAAGGTCGGAAAAGGCCTTGTAAAAATCCCCGGCGAAACCATCAAGGCCCGGGTCCGAGGAGCTTCGAATTACCTTAATCGCCCCACGAACCTCAGTCACCGTTATGGGTTCCGCCATGAACTCCTGCATTCCCTTGTCAAGGAATACCAGCGCGATCTCCGATAAGTAGGCCTCACGCGAAGTCGGGGTTTCGCTCTGCTTGGTCTTGTATAAAGTCGAGAAGTAGGCCAGGAATTCGTCCCGAATCTCGGTGGGTGTAGTGCGGAGTGTACCGTCCTCGCCCCTAACCTCCGTTATAAAGGACTTATTATATGACGGTCTCAGAGCCTGTGCCAACGTGCGCCCCGGTCTGTCCCCCTCACCGTATCTGCGTGCGGTATGGTATTTTCCGAGATAGAGGATCTCTCTGTCTGCGGCCTCCCGGTAGTCGGACAGGAGGCGCAGTCTCCTAGTGAACACGTCTTCCGACGGAGCCCGCCTCGCCTCAGCGTCAACCGAGGCTAGCTGGACCTCCAACTGAGCGATTGTCGTGCGCACCGCTTTCAGGACCCCAGCATGTTTAGCTATACAAACCCCCCTAATGTATGCCTTGAACCCCTCCCAGAGCACTGCCCAAGATTCTACCGAGCCGGTGTTTATCGTAGAGTAATCCTCAATGGCCTCGGAAACCTCGTGGACGAAGAGGTCGTCCAACAGGGCTCTCCCAGGGAATCGCCACTGCCGCTCAAAACCTTCAGGCCGGGGAACGTCCAAACACAGTAGGACCGGAGAATGAGTATGTTCTAGGGAAAGTCTGCAGTGTACGGAACCAGGGCGACAGGCCCGGGGAAAGGAGCCAGTAGTCAATCCTGGTCCAAGTGTTGTGTTGCCCAGAGAAGTGAGTGTAGTCAGTGGTACCCGGGTTGCGCCTGCGCCAAATGTCAGTCAGGGAAAATTGGTGGCAGAGGTCTAAGAGTGCGCGCCGTGCCTGGGGCTTAGAGTCAGTGGCATTAGAGGTGCTGTCCAACCCCACATCGAGCAACAAATTGAAATCGCCGCCAATCAGGAGACTGGCCGGTTCAAGGGAAGCGAGCTGGGCGGCAAGCGCGTGGAAAAAGTCCGGGGAATCAGTGTTAGGAGCATACACACACACAAGAATGACCCCGTGGCCCATCAACACCCCCTCACTATGTAGTAGCACCCTTCCCTGTCCCCCAGAAACTGTTGGCAATGAAACGGGACTCTCTTATGAATCAACACTGCAGCCCCTCTAGCATAGTTACTAAAATTGGAGAAGTACCTGTGTGGACCCCAGGACGCCGCGAAGCGGGCATTGGTAGATGAGTGTAAGTGTGTCTCCTGAATGAAGGCAACGTCCACCCGGTGCCGATTCAAATAATGTAATACCTGCTTACATTTACGCAGGTTGTTCAGGCCCCTGACATTCCAGGACATTAACGATAGGGTGGAGGGGTTTACATTCAAGCCTATTTGAGCCATCGAAACCACAGAGCAAACAATCGGAAACGGAAACTAGTCGTGTCATCATTTATCAGCAAGTTCACCGCACACCAAGCAATGTCAAGAAAATCAAAATAACCAACCCCTACCCCCCTCCCCCCACCCAGCCAGATCACGAAAACGTGAGGCGAACCCCGACCTGCAAACAAAAAGCAAAGCTCCAAACAGCATCGTGTGTAACAACCAAACAGTAACAAGTGGAGCATCGTAATCAAAAGGAGTCCCAGCGGTATCCACCAAGGGGGGTGACAACGACCCGGCGTCAACCCAGCACAGTAGAACAATTTGTACGAAAAGTGTCACATAGTCCCCATGTAACAAGAGTTTAGAGAAAACGCAGCTTGGACGTAGGCGCTGTCTCACCCATCCCCAGTGTTCGCAAACAGGTCTTGGCTGGCCGCTGATCCACTGTGTGGGGGAGACTGCCCACCACCATCTCTCCTGGGAGGGCTTTTTTGTGGTTTGTACGTTCGGCAGAATTCTTGCACTTCAGTTGTATTGTCAAAAAGCCGAACCCGGCCGCCGATCTCCACCCTCAGCCGGGCAGGGTAGAGCATGCCGCACTTTAAGCCGAGATTGCGGAGTGCTGCCTTCGCCCTCACATATTTCCGCCGGGCCTCTTGGACCATTGCAGTAAAATCCGGGTAGAACGAGAGTCTAGAGCCCTGCCAAGTTATATCTCCTTTCTCCCTAGCCAGACGCAGGGCTGTGTCCCGGTCCCGGAAGTTCATGATGCGGGCTATCAGAGGGCGAGGCGGGAGCCGCAAAAATCGACACTTAGAAGAAATTTCACAGAAAAACAATAAGTGATTTCCTATGGAAAAAAATTGGGTTGCTGGTAAGTACGGTTGTGAATATTTTTCAGGGTCAGTGCTGGGCACCAAGATCCAGCACTGGGAGCTCACCTAATAGCAGGTGAGTATTTTCGTTTTCGTTACTCGGCTGATTTTTGGTGAATATTTTAAGTATTGAAAACTCCACACTTAGAAGAAATTTCAGAAGAAACCAGTCAATGTTACCCTATAGAGAAAAATGAGTTATCGGCTTTAAGGTAAGTACTCGACTGGCACAGTTAAGGTTCTGGGCTCAGACTCAGGGGTCTCCCAGGGTCAGGTAGGTACAGTTGTTACACCCTCAGCGGCACAGGGGCAGCCGGGTGCAGAGTGAGTTAGGCCCAATGTTATCCTATGGGAGGCAGGGGGGCCTTGGTTGGTGGCTGCTGACTAGCAGGCCACGCGGCTGTGGGAGCTGGGCTTCTGGTCACTTGTTCAGGGCAAAAGGGGAAGTAGGTAGGAGTAGAAGTTGCACTGCCAGGGCCACTTGGGCGGCCGGGTGCAGGGTGCTTTTGAACCTTCGGGCGCTCAATTGATTTCAATGGGAAAGCTCCGGTTTGGAAAAAGACTGCAAGCTCGGGGACGAAGATTCTTCAGGTGCCACCACCACTTCGAGAGGTAAGTTGGGTAGTTGGAGGATAGGTAGGTACCCCGGAGTTGGGCACAGGGGGCCACCGGGATGCAGTGGTGCCTTTTGGTGTCGGGAAATCTTACCCTCTGTTGATCGCGGTTGGGGGGGTACCTGGTTCTGAGGCTGCAGGTGTCGTCAGGAGCGTTGAGGGAAGTCCTTGGGTGCCGGACTAGGGGTCACAGTCGCCGTGGTGTCGTCCTCGTGGTCTTTGTTCACTCCGGCACAGGCCAGGCTTGGTGGGTGCAGAGTGTGCAGAGTTTGTGGTTCCGGGCTGATGCCAGGGATTAGAAGCTGATTTTGAATAGAACCTCTACTCATGGGAGTTCCAGGTGCTTAGAGCCAAAAGGTAGCCAGGTCCTCCGGAGTTTGTGAGGTTGCTGGCCACAAGAGGTTCCGGGTTCAAGGGTCGACAGGCCGGTAGGGCTGGGGCCAAAGCAGTTGGTGTCTTTCTCTTCTTGGCAGCTGCAGGGAAGGTCTTCTTTCTTCTTTGTATCTTGGAATCTGGAACCTGGGGAAGGAAGGTTCTTGGTGCTCTAAATGCTAGATTTAGGGGCGTTACAGGTAGGTGAAGGGCAGGGACCAATCGGTCTCTGTCCTGGGGTGGGTACACCCCCTATTCTGCCACCCTCCTGTGGGAGGGGGGCAGTAGCCTAGTCCTGATTGGGTAGGACCTACCATCTTCAAGATGGCACGCACCCGGAGATGTGCTTCACCTCTCCTCCCCCACCTGAGGGGTGGGGTTGGCAGGCTGGCACATCCCCTGTCCTTATTTGGGGTTTCCGGCCAAGTTTCCCACCAGAGTGGGGGTTGCAAGTGGCCTGGGGAAGCTCACAGAGGCGCCATGCCGTTGAAGCTTCCCTCTGCCCATCCTGGGGGAGGAGATCTAGCACCTCGCCCAGGATGTGCATTGTTGCAGACCCAGGAGAGCAGGGGCTCTCTTACCCCAGGGGTCCAGCAACATGTCTGCTGTGTGGCAGCCTAGGCAGCCTCTCAGACCAGACGTGGATTGTAGGTCAGGTTTTCAGGGGGCCTCTCTAAGATGCCCTCTGTGGTGCATGGCATCAGTGTGGGTTTAATGTGCTGAGCAGTTTGATACCAAACTTCTCAGTCTTCAGTGTTGCCATTATGGTGCTGTGGAGTTCGTGTTTGACAAGCTCCCAGCACCATGTACTCTTAAATGGCAGCACTGCACTTACAGGGCCCAGGAATGGACCTGGGTACTGAAGGGGCACAGGGCTCATGCTCCTGTGCCAACACCACTGGCATAGGGCACTCAGCTAGAGTGGTGGCTGATGTATGCTAGGGCAGTGTAGGTGGTGGGCATGGCAAACAGGGATGTATGCCATGTCGACTCTCTGTTTTGTCCTGTACTCAGCCTGCAAGGGCAGTGTGTGTGTGTTAGGGTACAGGGCCTCTAAGGGTGGCACAATGAGTGCTGCAGCCCTTAGAGGCCTTCCCTGGTCACAGGGCCCTGGGTACCTAGGGTGCCGTTTACCAGGGGCTGACATGTGGCCGGGGTTTGCCAATTTGGGTTGGAGGTTTTGGTTTAGGGAAGGAGCATAGGCCCAGGGCACCTGATTGGCAGGAGTCCAGAGCACACTCAGTCAAGGTACATTCAGCAATTCAGCAAAAAGTGGGGGCATACCATGCAAGAAAGATGGCACTTTCTCACAGCGCTCACCACTGCTAAACACGTGGTGACTGTATGGGTTTGCTGTGATGCTTTCTTTATATACAGTAAAGGCCATATGAGTTTTGGTGATACTTTTTCTTCCTAAAGACCATCTGTAGGAAAGTAGGATCTGCTTTCATTGTAACCCCCACGTTTTGCTGGTGTCATTCTGTTTTCTGACTGGGATTCTGCTAATCAGTACCCCAGTCACTGTGCTCTCTCCCTAATTTGGACTGTGGTAATTCCTTTGGTACCTTCCCATGTGGCTACTGGTGTACCCATGTAAGTCCCTAGTATGTGGTACTAAGGTACCCAGGGCTTAGATACACCAGGGGTCTCCCATGGGCTGCAGCGTGTATTATGCCACCTATGAGACAACTCAAACTGTGACTACAGGCCTGCCATTGCAGCCTGTGTAAGTTGGTGTTAGCACCACTTACAACAGATATAAGTTTCCTTATATCAGAGGTCCATTCACTTAAATGCTACAAGTCACCCCTATGGCAGGCTCTTCAGTCCTGAGGGCAGGGTGCTTGGTTATAAGTGGGTGAGTGCCTCTGCATGAGTAGGGCCCCTCTACAAACCCCAGAGTCGATTTTCCAGGTTTTGTAAGTGCGGTCAGCCATTTAATACATATAGTGGATATCAAATCCGAGATGTCTAACTTTATATTGGCTCCACTGAAACCAGTCATATCTGATATACATCTAGCCTCCGTTTCCCTAACTTAGAATAATCCCCAGGTGTCCGACTGGATCCGGCAAACTTTCTGCAGGAGCACCTCTGCGCGCCGGAGGGTGGCGCTGCACGGCTCCGCCCTGACGTATACGGACGTGACGTCAGCAGAGCCATATAAGCCTCTCCCGGCGCGGTGACGTCAGTTTTCTTTTCCGCGTCCCAACGCGGATCCTGGAAAACCAGCGGTTCCTTGGCCTGTTTTTCAGGCATTCTCGACATCTTCGGTGTCACGGAACACTGTGCGATACCTTCGGGCTTTAAGGCGTGTGAGACCTGTATGCGGCAAATGTCTGTCACGGATCCGCACGCAATATGTATGTGGTGCCTGGGAGCTCACCACGACTCCGAAGAGTGCGACGCCTGTCGGCAGATGAAGCCAAAGTCCCTAAGGGAGCGTTGTATGAAGCTGCTGGCTGCCCGGATGTCCGGCCCTGCGCCTTCATGCTGCCGTTCTCCCTCTCTGGATCGGGCCCGCTCAGGGGGTCGTTCTCGCGGACGTCGTTCGGAGACAGGTAAGCAGAAGCATAAGTCACGGAGGTCGTCCTCCCGTAAACGTGATGTTGGGGCTTGCTGCTCTCGGTCTTTGCCAAGCACAGGCGCCCAGGAGTCATCTCCTCCATACCCAGCCTTCCCGGGTGTCAGAGCGACAAGGACCCAAATGGAGGCCTATTCAAAGGCTCTCCAGTCTTTCTTTGGGTCACCCCCTCTCCCTGGTTCGCCTTCAGAGGAAGAAGGCACTCATATCGGCTCTTCGCCGGCGGATTCGTCCTCGGCACCGGCTGCGTGCAATACGATGTCGGGACACGGCCCGGAGGGGTATCACAGTCGTCTCTTCAGCCCACCCGTGCAGTCACCGCATAGTGTGGCTTCCTGCGCTAGCGTCGGCTGCGGCACCGAGTTTGATGCCCTGTTGACCTCTTTCCTCCCCGCAGGTGGAGGTCGAGTCACTGTCAAGCTGCTCCCAGAGTGAGTACCCTCTGGAGGTTCTAGACGTCGAGGCGACGCCGGTGCCGGCACCTATGGCTCCTTTGTTACAGAAGGATGAGATCCCTCTGGGCTCACCGTGCCCAGGGTCGTTTCGGTGCCGCTTGGT
Organism: Triturus cristatus; assembly: GCF_964204655.1. NCBI lineage: Eukaryota > Metazoa > Chordata > Amphibia > Caudata > Salamandridae > Triturus > Triturus cristatus. Next base: position 129,193,341 of record NC_140580.1, read on the forward strand.
GCAGGTGCCTAGCATTCCATGGCCTTCGGATCAACCTCAGGCTGCTCTACCTTTACTGTCTAGTGGACGGGTTAGCCTCCAACCATAACTGACGAATGATTTGTTGTCGCCCCCCAGAATGGCGACAGAGGCTAGTGCAGCTTACGCAAGGGCTGTTTGCAGGGCTGCCAATATTCTTCGCTTGCAGCCCTCTGTGGTTTCCCTGCCCTCTGATCCTTTACTGGATCTCCTCCACATGGAGCCTGTGGACATGGAGCCACTGCTGCCCCTTGGTGGGTCTTTGTTTGTTATTCTGCTCGGTACCTGGGCACGATCCTCCTCTGTTGATCGGACCATTGCTCGCCGGCATCGCCCGGCCCCAGACGATCCTGTCTGCTTGTTCCTTCACGCTAGAGCTCAGGGTCTGGTTGTCCAAGCGGCTTTCACCTTCCGCTCTGCTGATGCTACCTCCCACAAGGGAGTCTCGGTGGCTGGAGACATGTGGGCATCACATTTTTGCCTCAGCCAGTGCGGGCATCCGTGCCTTGAACACGTCTTGCGTGTTCGCGCGTGCTACCTTTGGCCTTTGGGATTTGGTTGAGCTCCTTCTTCCTTCTCTCCCAGAAGGGCCCCGGGCTGACTTGCATCGCCGCCTTCTTGATGGCCAGGGAATGGCACAATTTTCCTTTTGATCGGCCCTGGACTCTACTGACACTGTGGGTAGGGCAATGGCCCTGTCGGTTACTTCACGCCGTCATGCATAGCTGCGCGATAGTCGTTTTCCCGACAATGTTCAGGACGCTCTTCGGGATCTGCCATTCAATGGCGTGGACCTTTTTGACTGTCACGCTGATTCAGCAGTCTCCCTCCTCATGTCTGGTCTCCCGTGATTTTCTAGCCCTTGCGGCCTGGCTTTCTCGTTCTTGTGGCCTATCTTTTTCACGCGTTGTGTGACTTTGTGTTGCGTTTTCTTCATAGGCAGCATTGCCTTGTTTGTTTTTGACCCTGGGTTTATGATGTAATACCCAGATGGTCTAGGCGGCTACTCCGCCATGTTTGCCTTTGTTCAGTACAGCTGGTTCTTCCTTTATTTCAGTCCTCTGTGAGCTTGGCTCCAGAGGAAGCCCCCTTGCCGGGGTTAAGACTTACCTTTGTGAGGTACTTGCTGGCTACTGTGTTAGCTGCCTTTCTACAAGAAAGGCTTGGTATGCTCCTGTGGAGGAGCGACTGCGTACTGGAGTGTCTTGTGTTTCTGGTAATGCCGTCACTTTCTGGCCATGGGTTGGCATCCTGCCAATGCTGCTCCACGTATCTTAGCTGGTGCAGGTTCATCAGTGCTTTTTCCACTGTTGTGCATACTCAACCGGTATGCGCTGACTGTCATACCGTAGTGTCCTCCCTCTGGGTCTTGCTTCCTGTCGACACATCGGATCCTGTGGATCCATCGGACCCTAGGCTCAGTTCATCTTCGTTTACAGAGCCATGAACTCTCACTTCTGTACCGACATTTCTGGCTCTGTGCTTTCTTTCTCTCAACCCGGTATACATACGGAGGTTTTCGTGCTGTTCTTTGACGGCTTGTGGTACCTTTGCCTCCCATTGTTTTCCACTCTTTTCAGAGCTTCATGGTCTGGTGTTGACTGCGCTGGCATTGCGGTCCCCACTGTGTTTCGTCACATTGTTGACCGCTAAGTCCACTCGGGAACTTGGTGGGGTTCAGTCGCAGACCCGCCTCCTCTATGGGTATGGCTTTGGTATCTATTCTAAGTTAAGGAATCTGTGGCTAGATGTCTCTATCAGATGGAAGAGTTACTTACCTTTGATAACGATGTATCTGGTAGAGACACAGTCTAGCCACAGATTCCTTAACGCCCGCCCATCCTCCCTGTTCTACGAGGACCTTTTCAGGTTTGGTTTCCCCGCATTCGCCTCCCTCCAGTTGGCTTTGTCTTTCTCCTGGGTGACCTCTTTCACTTCACTCCTAGATGGGATGCTTCATTCTGTTTTGCTTGCTCTGCTCCACCCATTCTCGTGATTGGGCGGCATGCTCATGTGTCATGTCCTTTACATCCCTACGCTCTGGGGCGCCCAGTGTGGGGTCTACTCGTGTTCACCCCCCCTTTCTCAATCGCCTTGGGGTCTCTTACCTCCCCTGCAGTCCATTGGTTTGAAGTCTATTTTCTCTGCCTCAGTCTATGGGTCTCTTACAGGAGATACAACGTCCCTTTCTGGTGCCCACATGTGGTGGATTGTCATTGCTCATGTGTTCCGGACTTGTTGCCCTTCACAGTTATATATTGTGGTTGCAGACTTTGTCATCTGCCATGATGTTTTTTCACATCATCTTCTGCCTCCGGGGCGGGTTTAGCGTTTGCTTTTGTGGGGTTGCTTCTCAGAGCGGTGCTCTGCTCTTTCCCTTCACTATTTCTCAGTATACAGTGCCTGGCACTGTCCTTTATGTTGCTCTTTTTCACCATTCAATTTATTTTTCTTTTTCATCTTTTTCGCACACTGTTCTCATATTCTCAGTTTTTGGTGGTGGCTCCGCGGTGTGGCGCAGAAAAGTTTCTCAGACGAAAACTGACATCATCGCACCAGGAGGGGCTCATATGGCTCCACTGACGTCGCGTCTGTGGACGACATCCAGACGGAGCCATGCGGCGCCACCCCCGTCACGCAGAGGTGCGGCTGCGGAAAGTTTTCCAGATCCAGTCTGACACCTGCGGATATTCTAAGTTAAGGAATCTGCAGCTGGACTGTGTCTCTACCAGATACATCGTTACCGAAGGTAAGTAACTCGTCCGTTTGGTATCAAACATGTTGGAATCCTACCCCAACACCAATTCCTGTTTTGGATGTACGACCCCATGTACTGGGGGGCTCCCCTAGGGTGCCACCCTGTATTCCCAGTACTAGCCTTTCAGGGTCTAACAGCAAGCTAGTGCTGCTGCTGACCACAGGCACGTTTCTGCCCTCCTGCTGCTGAGCTGAACTCGAGCAGGGGAAGGCAGAACAATAGGTTTCCTGCCACAGGGAGGTGTGATCACATCCCAGACAGGACTTAGTGTATTGGGCTGGGGTGGGGGCGCTTGTCAGCGCCACCAGACTGCTTTGAAGGAGACATTTGGTGCCCTCCTTGCATACTCCAGTTTGAGAAAGTTCAGGGAGCCATCGGCTCCCGCCCTGCATGAAAACTGGACAAAGGACATGGGAGTATCTTCCCGTCTGTCCAGCCCCTCCTCTGGAGGGATCCTCGAATTGTCCCAACCCTCTCCCTAGGGTACTTAAGGGATTACCTGTGGGTGGCTCTTCAGATTTATCGTTGGACAAGATTCAAACCCGAAACCACTTCAACCGTCCGGACACCTTGGACTTAGTTGGACTTCGCCTGGAACTGAGACTACATCAAGGAAGACTCCTACTGCTCCTGGTCTTGTCATCTTGCCAGTCTTCTGCTTAGTCTGTGCCTGTGCTTCATCCAGGTTCATCTCCAGGCCAGTGGGCATCAGATACCCAAAGGAATCTCCCTTGAAGTGCAGGAGTCACTCCCCTGCATCTGCAAGTACTGCAACCAAGCTGACCAGTCTGCTGCTCCTCACGTCCTATGGACTCCGAAAGGCTCAGCAACACAGGTGGTGGTTATGCAACTCCCTCGAAGCCTGCACTGTCTTCTCAGCATGTTTGAGGCTATTATCTCTCTTTAGAACCGCTGTAACAGAACCCCTGTGCTACGTGTCGACTTGCCGTTGCCAAGACTTGTTGACTCTGTCCTTAAGAGATCTTCGGGCTACAAGAAGCTCCAGCCTCCAGCATCTCTTCTTGCCAAGATTTTTGTCCTCACCGCATCCTCTGCACCACGGGCCTGCATCTTTGGTGAGCTGCTTGAGGTGCTCTTGCGACTCTTGTGCCTTCAGCCTGTGGGTCCTCTTCAAGGTTTTCTTTGGCTTCAGTGGGCTCCCCGGCTTGCGCGGGGCATGCTCTGACTCTTGCATTTGTTGAGTCTGTTGGAACTTGCTGGTCACAACGCTGCACCTGCTTAGTTTACCACATCTGTTGCTGCTGAAAAGGGATATTGGTTCTACCGCTAGAAAACGACCCCCTGGTTCTTGACTTCTGACGTGGGACAGCTCGTGTAAAGCGCCTGGCCTTCCACAGCGTTGCCTGGTCCTCACAGCTGCAGCGATAATGTCATCGTCATCACTCCTACATCTTCCGTCATCGGTGGTCATTGGTCTTCTGTGCCTCCTGGTCACTTCCGAGTGTCATAGACTCTGTCCCCTCTGCTTTCAGGTACTCCTCTTCAAGAGTCCATCCTTTGATTCCACAGGACTCCTTCGCCAGCGGCATCTTTTCTGAAGTTGTCCATGTGGTCTACGGCGGTTTCGGAAGGTCCTGGGGTATCCACGGGTGGGGTGACACTCTGACCTTCCATCTTCCACAGGGTTTCTTCAGGGTGCACTGGGAAGGGTTCTTCTTCAAAACTGTACAGATCGCTTCCACTGTTTTTACTCTATTTATTTATAGTTACCTTCTGATGAGTAAGTGTACTTGAATGCTCCAGACTTACAGGTGGAGAAATATCTAGTACACTAAAGGGGACTTTTTTCGGAGAAGTAGCATAGGGATACTGTTTGTCCTGACGAATGCCGGTTAAAGAATTGGAACCCGACAAACATGTTGACCTCTATGCAGAACGGAGGGGTGGTGAGTACGTAATCCACTCACACCACCACCATCCGAGGGTATTTCATATATCCTTTTTTTATACATGACTAGGGAATCTAGGGATAAAACTATTATGATGATATTTCATAGTCCGTTTTAAATCAGTCTGCACCTTTGTAGGATCCTCTTATTTTCTTCTCTTTGTTTGTATGGTCTACCCCTCCCTATTGCTCCGCCTCTAGCGTTGGCTTGCGCAGAGGCGTTTAGTAGCAGCCCTATGATGAAGCATGCCACAACTTGCTGTGGGTGAGGGCAGTTTTAATAGTGTTTGTGCTCCCTTTGCAACCACATATTATACTTGTAAAAATGTTGCGACTGACATTCGCCTTACCTCCTTTTGTGTAAATATTTGTGCTACTTACCTGTCTTACATTTAAATTATTGGGTGTATTGTGTTGATATATCCAGGTAGGAGATATACTAACGTGTTAGTGAGTGTGTATAATAAATATACTTATTTTTATAACTACACTGAGTGATTCTTCATCGTTTAACCTACACTGAATAGTTTTGGTAAAACAAGCTGTTTAACACTACTTCTGGACTAAGCATAAAGGCTGCTCTCCACAGCTACCAGTTGGAGAGTTTTCTATTGGCTGTCTAAGACCACTAAAATCACCAATAGGGTTGTCTGGATTAAGGCAAGGTGCTTCACTTAAATAAGTGTGCACCACCACCAGTCTCCTTTTTGTCTCAAATTTGAGGATATGGAAAGATCTTGTATGCCAATGTGAATCAGATGTATATTAAGGATAGTTTCCTACATAAGGGTTTTTGTATTAATTGTTTTTATTCTAAATGTATGTATATTTAATACATTATTGAAGCAAGATTACATTAAATGTGAATAATAGCAAAGACAGTTTTTGCATTCTACGAATGTAGCATAAAATTGAGACATAAATTGACTCCCTACAAACATTATTACTCATAATTTTAATTTAACTGAAGCAGAAATACAAAGGTCTTATGGTGGTGATACTTTTTAGGTCTCCCCTTGCTATCGCGTAAGCGATCGCTAGGCGAGACTATTGTAAGCGGGTTTGAAAAGTGCTCCGAAAAAGCGGATTGCATGGCTAGCACGCGCACAATCACGCGCATCGTGCCGCCATGCAATCTGCTTTTTGGGAGCTCTTCAAAGGGACCGCTCCCCCGCCTGGAATGCGCTCTCCCGCCCCCAAGCGTGCGCTCGCCACGCTCCGCCGGGCTTGTCTTGTTAATTGTTGTTTTCCTCCCGTCGCAGACCTCCATCGGCACTTCCTCCCTGTCTGCACTCGACCCCTTAGTGTGTACGGCAAAGCGAGCAAAGTTGCTAGTTTCTCTGGGAGACCTCTCATTGATTGTTTGAATTTCTCCCACACCGTTTAGGATCCTGTCCACATTCATGATGCAACCATGTAAGCGATGGTCTTGTATTCTGTCTATCGTGTACATGTCTATTTATAAAATGTTAACACTCTCGGAGTTGCTCTGACTTATTTTCAACAGAGCTCTCTCTCTAAATCCCTCACCCTCCCTCCGTCAGTGACGCTCTGGGTTGCTGTTGGTTTCAGCTCTCTCATTTAGAAGTGCATTTTGGGTAATTACTGTAAAATCTGTGTTATTGTTTCGCACCCGTCTCACATCGGTAATGGATGTGAACTTAAGAGACGGCAGCATCTGTTCCAGGCCGGATCCACCAACCATGCTCATTCTCTCCTGTCACTAACTTTGCAGAATGCGCTCACCATTTTCTCAGCCCACCCTCGTGAACCACGCGTACCTACCGTTTGTCACCACTTCCACAGACCGCACAGACTCGTAGCTGTCACTGAATACTTAAACCTGCTCCACAGAACATGCTCACCAAAACATCTAGTCATCTCCACAAATTGTTTTAACACACTGCGTCACAGACTCTTTCACACACAGCTCCAAGCACTGCACCTACACTAACCGCTTTTATCCACATAAAGGTGTTACAAGGGTAACACTGTGTATCGCCAAGTGGGCTGTACGCTTCCAGCATCTTCTGAAGCTCTGCGCATTTTTTGGGGAAGTAGCTGGACACCACAGCCCACACCATTTTGTAGAGAAAGGAGTAGAAGTGGGTCTGACCTACACAGCATTCTAGTACCACTGCAATACCAGTGATATGGTATTTAGCATGAAGCAACCCCGCCATGATAGAAGCTGCTCAGAGCCTGATGGCCGCTTTGGCAGTGCACACTACTAAACAGCCCTTTAAGAGGTATGAGCTGCATGCCTGCCATGGGAGCGAGGTCAGAATGGGCCACAAACTAACTAGGCCAGGGCTAATGACGGGGTTCTGAACTGTCCTAGCTGATCGGTCTCATGGTAGTTACTCAAGAAGCCACTTGCCTACAGCGTGACAGGAAATGTGACAGCTACGGTTTCTAAAATCCTCACTTGTTCGCTATTTAGTAAATGAATGTTAGCAGTGACGATGCATCGTCTTTAATCAATATTGTCTTAGAGGGTAACATTGCGTTTTGTGGAATGCAGCAGCCAAACTATATTAGACTTGGGAGTCTAAAAATAAAATGACCAGTATGTGGTATTTTTTCCTCTGGATATGTAATCCTTACAAAATCTTGAATAGAATTTTTTGAAGCTACGTTTAGCACAAGTAATTGTGTATGAAACAAGATAGTCAGTAACCAATTACTAACAACTCCAACAAGCATTTGCAATGCAATAGGACTCGCATTTACAAGAGTTTAAGCTATTGGCATTGTAAATGACAATGCCTTTTATTTATGTTTTAAAAACTAAAACAAAAATAAGTCATTGTAATTTACAATGTCAATAGCTCAAACTCGCGTATATGCGAGACCTATTGCATTGCTAATGCTTGTTCTTTTGTGGAGCAAGGCAGTAGGGCATGTCCAGGCATATGACTGAGAAAATCTCTATTTGTGCCTGGACCTAGTGATCCCAACCCAAACTGTCCTCAAACAGCTGCCCATGTTGCTGGTTAAGGTTCTCCTAGTCAGAAAAGCTGAATAAATGATTGCATTGTATTACCATATCACTCATATTTGTGTGCAACTACCCATTTGGAAATTTACTGCTTAGCACATCAGATATTTTTTTCTTTTCTGTTAATGTTTGTATGTTGCAGGTGGTTAAAAAGTTTATTCTGTTTTACCTGCACTGTTAGTTGTAAGATATTAGTTTTATATGGAATGTGCCTTTAATAGTCCGTTTCTGTCGCTCCTAATCAGGGTGCATCCAAGGCTCTCATCTTCCCTGTGGTGCAGCAGTTCACTGAAGCCTTTGTCCAGTGCCTCCGGATGCCTGACGGGCCCACTGCAGATAGTGGACTTAAAATGGAGGTTCTAAAGGTAACAGAGCATAGTCTTGGAAGGTTCAAGCATCTTTTCCATGCAGCATTTTTGTTTTTGTATGTTCTGTCGGGTGCCTCATGACGATCCTGCAACTTTCAGAACATTAACTCCAATTACATGTAGAAAAAACATCATAGCGCACAACATTGACTGCAAGCAAAACCTTGAAAAAATGTGCTCAAACAACCCTTCCCAGATTGAACACATGCTTTGTTTTTTGTTGTACCCTTTAATAACTAACAACTATAAATAATATGCACCACAACAGTAACATAACACTACTCAAGAAATACTGCTTATCTGGCTTCTGTGCAGCAAAGACGGGAAGTGCTGTTTTTTGAGGATGGTTATACTACTGACTGACTTTATTGATTGGCCATGATACTTATGTCCTTTTCTCTAAGAACCCATGGATGATGTAGTTCTTTATTGTGTTACCATGGTGATGGGCTTCAGTTTTAATAAACGAAAAAAGAAAATACATAATCCTGACATAGACTCAATAGCTCAAGTAAGCAATTCAGTTAAAAAGAACAAAGCATATTATATCTAAGCTAACTCCATAAAAAAAAGACAAAACAATTTTAACATAATCAATGGTAGCAACGTGTGACATGTTATCATTCGGAAACAGCATGAAAAATGATTGTTAATTAGGGATCTTTTTTGAGGGCTTTGTTCATTTTTTGATTTGCATGCTCATGCAGCTGAATAGGGCTTGGAATTTTGCTTTGATGACCAAAGCTACTTTGGTAATTTTTACGAAGTCACAATTTTAACTGTTGAGGTAGCCACTAGTTTTGGTCCTAAGAGGGCTGCAGAAAGTGAGTCACGCTAATTGCCCCGGGAGTCTTTCCATATGACTACGAGGTTCTCTGCAGGCATTAGAAATCCCATGAATGGAAACATCAGAGGCCACATGTTTGCAATGTTTTTATTGCATCTCTAGTTAATATTGCTTTTCCAAGAATCCACTTAAAGCTCTATCCCTCTTCCTTGTTACACTCCTTATGTTAATGAGGGTGAGTTATGTGTAGGCGGCTGCACTAGCACCTTCAATTTAGCAGCCCTTGGGACTGAAACTCAATATCTGACCTCTCATCCAGACATCCAGTTTCTCTATTTCCTTTAAGGCAGAGTCAGCGCTGGATGCTGCTCTTAATCCTGCTGATTTTCTTTGCCTTACATTTTGCAATTGTTTTTGATGCTAAGAGATTCTGTTTCTACAGTCCTAGTCTGGTTATATACTTAAATTGCTATAGTGTCTGCTGGGTGCTCTGCTGATGATGCATAATACTATACCTCTGAGCCATAGATATGTCTTCTATTTATAACTATCCCTACAGAACCTGTTTTGTTCTGTACCCTCTGATCAAAGTAATTGATCTTTCTGGCTTTAGATTCAAAACGGATTAGAGCTTTGCTGAATAGTTGCTGTTAGAGTGGTGATTGTACATCAGGCTAATCTTCTCATGACACCTTGAGTAGGTTTTATCCTTTTTTTTAAAATGTTTTGCCTTGAGGGGGGAATGCCGTCAATGTTTTGATTTCCCTTGGTGCCTGGGGTCAGTAGTGGTAGGTTTGGCTCATTTTTACCAGAGATAGTTGTTTTTCTTATGAGCTTTGTATTTTTTTCCTGTTAAATTGCTCCTTAAAAATTCAAAAGGTATATCAGTCGCTTGAGCGAATGCAACTGGAGACCTGCTTGTTCACACTGGTGTCCTAGATGGGATGACTCCCATGCTTATGTTGTGGATTGTATTCGCCTCATTGAATTTAGAAAAACCTCAGAGCACCGCTGCTCACAATGCTTTTCATGCTGTGAGAAACTGTTTTTATAAGTGCTCATACATTTTGCATACAGCCTTTTCATATAACTTTAGTGTCTTATGTTTTATGATGACTAAGTCTGAATCCCTCAGTAAAGTATTAATGTGATAGTACAAGTATAAATGGGACATGACTGAATGTCTTGTGTGGTCATTTTGCTCGACTTTCAGGCACTACTATTGAGACTAGTGTTTTTTTTAAAAACAATCTGACCGCAATAATGCTTTGTTATATCAAAGCTTTCGCCCTTGAAATGTCATCTTCCTTTTTCTCAATTTACGAGAATCAGGCGTATCACTTCAGATTTAGAGCTAGGCTTGCAGACCATTCAAGACTTTAAAAAGAAGTTTTTGAGTCGAAGTTATCCTCAACAGGTAGTAGATCAGAGTATTTTGCTACGATGGGATTTGCTTCAATCAGAACCTGACTTTAAAGGAATCTTTTCCAATCCTCCTTTATTCGCATACAAGAGGTCACGTAATTTGAAAGAAATTTTAAGCAAACCCGTAGTCAGTGTTCAAGTCCCCCACAAAGGGATGTCTAAATGTATGAACTGTTCGCACTGTAACAATGTAATCACAGGTAGATGCTTGTCACACCCTCGTTCAGGTAAAAAGATTTTTCTAAATTTTAATGCCAACTGCAACAGTCATCATGTTATCTACGTGATAAAATGTCTGTGTGATTTACATTATGTGGGTAAGACGGAGAGGGTCCTCCGTACCCGCATTACAGAACATAAAAGCAGAATTAGGACCAAGACTATCAGTTCCCCATTAGCGCAACGTTGGCTAGCTGAAAACCACACGATTGCTCAGTTAAGATTTTGTGTTCTTGAATTGGTTGAGACTCGTCCTGACAGACATGTCCAGAGTTTTATCCCAATGTGAGTCTCACTGGATTTGGTTTATGGAAACGATTTTCCTGAAAGGATTGAATGACAAATTTGAACTGTCTTGTTTTTTATGATATTGCTCTTCTGTGCTTGTTGATTTCTGCTTTTTACATGAAATTAATGTCAAATTCATTGTTGCAATTCTATTCATTATTTATTTCTTTGGAATATTAGATAGGTGTTTTATGTATTAGATTAGGTCCACCATTATTGATTTCTTTGATACTTTTGTTTTTACTCACTGTGTATTTTGGCATCTATTTGGCTATTCATTTGACCTTTTGTTACTTTCGTGTTAATTTGGTTTTATATGTAACTTGATTCCATATGTGATTGATTTGTGATGTATAACCATTTATTATGTTTCACTTACCATATCACAGTATATAATTGTACCCGTTATTATTGCGCATATTTATTATGTTGACTCGTTCATTTTTGTTCAGGCAAGCTTCTGCTTTTCTTTTCTTTTTTGCTAAATTGGGATCCTCACCCTAATTTTAATTCTCACATTTTTTATTTTAATTTTCACATTTCAACTCCACCTTAATTTTAATTTTTATGTTGATCTCATCGAGTTGGTTTCATACTTAAATCAATCAAAACGAGCTTTATTCGATTTTAAACATTAAAATCATAAAAGCAGGCATATAAAAAAACATTTCATTTTATATCTAAAATTCATTAAAACACAGAGTAAATACAAGTTTCTAAAAATTCTTAAAAATTCATTTAAACAATTGATAGTTTCTATTACGTCCAGAGAGCTAAGTTTATATTACTATGCATAGTGTATCTCATCTCACAACCGAGTCCTTCTGATATGTTTTACATCTGACAATTAACTTTCATACTTATTTCAGTCCCATTTCTATTGCCATCTAAAACCGTTCCGTATTTAGACGTAGATGACACGCGGGCTTACTTGATGTAGCCGTCATCCTCCTTGTGGTTGCGGTTGTTCGCGTCTCCACTGTTTTTAGAGAGTCACCATTTGTATTATATGCCTGCACTTTATTGTGCTTCAAGATTATTCGTGTATCCCCATTCATACGAATTCCGTATATTACAGGTGTTTGTCATGCCTTTATGAATGTGCTTTAAACAACACATTCGATTTCGTCATAGGTAAGCATCGTAGCATGGATACACTTCACTCTCTCTCTCATCAATTCACTGTTAAGCCCACTCGTTCTCAGTTTTCGTTTTTACTGCAGCCAATTCAGGTTTCTCGTCGGTTTTGCTTTTCGCTTCGAGTTCATTAACTCGAGCGTTAGAGGTATGCTATGTACACTTCTGATCTTGATTCACTTAAACTCACTTTTAAGATTCACGGTCACTTTTGTCCCATGCTTTTCACGATTTTCACATTTAGTTAAGTCTTTTTCTTTCTGTTTTCAATCGGTTTCCAGTTATAGCACTAGTAGGCAAGATGCTGGTTTTGTTTCTTGCCACTGCATGTGGTGGATACTCTTAGCTTGCTTTTTTGTTTCTCTTTTTCTGCCTTCTATTGAGCTCTGTTTTTAAAGATCATTACAGTGTTTCTTGCCACCTTAACCTTTCACTAAAATAAGATTATTGATATATTCCAGATCCCCTGACGAAGGGCTCATTTCATAGCCCGAAATGCATTGGGATATGTGAAGCATTTTGTTTGTCATGCTGACTATAAGCTGATTCGTTTGCCTTTTTTGAACTACATTTCCATCTGAGACTATCAAGCATAAAGCAGATCACAATCAACTTCATGTTTTGAAGATTTCATTTGAAAACTCTGACTCATTGACAATTGTTTTGTTTACTGCTTTTCACAACGATAATATTGTGCATAATAAATGGTTTTGACAACTTTGTGTACACTAGACAGTGGCTTGTTAGTAGTGCACTGGGCATTCCTGGATACTTATCTAGGTTTATTCCATTTCATTTTGAATCAGGTGGCCCGCAGAGCCCCTCACCTGGTGCACACATGATTTTCTTTCAAAGTTTGTGGATTAGTTTCATATGTTTAACCCCTTGAGTGCCCATGACGAGATGATCTCGTCATGGGCCGCGGTTGCGCTGTGCCCATGACGAGACTATCTCGTCATGAACCCCGCCCGCTAATTCAATGCCCGGCACAGGGCGGGGAAAGGGCGGGGCACACAAGGGGTTAAACTAGAATCATTGAGTGCATTCTAGCTGCAATTCACTTATTGTTTGTGTGGTCCTTTGGCATCTGTTTACCTACCTCTGCACTGGGACTCTGTTGCTGAGCAGGCCATTTCAAAGCTTTGGTTCTTGATGTTGTTATACAGGTGTCCGTCCCCTTTGGAATCCATTGTATCCAGAAGGAGATACGTTTGTTGTACGGAAATTTCTTTGGTATATGTGAGGTAATTACTTTGAAAGACATTTTAGTTCTTGGAAATTGGAAGGTCTCAGGTCCCATAGTTTTAAACTTCCATATGGGGTCCTTCAGGGCTCATCCCTGAGCCCAACTCTCTTTAATATATATGTGGTTCCCCTGGCTAGACTGGTCAAATATCATGGCTTTGCCATGGTGTCATATGCAGATGACACCCAGATCATAGTTTCCATCTCAAACAACACTGGGGACACTGCTCACAACTTTCGTGCTCGCATGTGACAGATGAGCAGCTGGATGTCTGAGGACTGCCCCAAGTTGAACTCTAATAAGACCAAGGTTCTCCTTTTTGGCAGTGATCCATCCATCTGTCCTCGTATTGGTGGCTCTTGGAGCTGCCCCCCCCCACCCCCCGCCACTAAGGCAAAGAATCTGCGAGTCATTTCTGACACCACCCTGTCCTTCTCCCATCATGTGAAACTGATCACTTCATCCACCTGCTTTACATTGAAGATTCTGAGGAAGATATATCCATACCCACCGTCAGAACTACAGAAAACAGTGGTTTCTACATTAGTCTTGTCAAGGCTTGACTACTGTAACTGGCTTCTGATCGGTATAAATAAAGCACTTCTTGTAAAATTGCAGCTTTTGCACAACTCTGCTGCCTGTTTGCTCTTTGGTATCCCAAAATATTCCTCGCCCATGTTGGCCCTCAAAGCTCTACATTGGCTTCCAGTGAAAAAGCAGATTAATTTTACGGCCCTCTGCATCGCCTTTAAGGCACTGCATATTCAGGGGCCTGCTTATTTGATTGACCACTTCTGCTGGTATACCCCGATCAGAAATTTGTGATCCTCCTCACACTTGCTAGTGGAGCTTGGGTGGTAAAAGCTTCTTAAACATCTCAACCACATTTTGGAATCGTCTGCCTTACAAACTTTTTTTTATTTTTTATTGTTTTTATTGAGAGTAGGTACAAATGTCATCAGGTTTACAAATCGGTGGGACCAATGATCACTTCACATTACAATGTAGCATCTATACATCGGTACATGCTGCTTTATATAATGTGGCACAGGTTTCATGCAGTTGGAATCAACATACAGTTCATGATTAGTCACGGTTATCCATTGATAGATCGTCGGTCGGTACTGCACAGATATTACCTCCAAAGACATTCCACTTTCCCAACACCCTTTCCCACTTCTTGGGGCATCCTCTTAGTAGGTATACTGCTCTCTCTGCCACCATCGCCATGTCCATGTCTTTACTCCAATCTCCAAGCTCCCCATTGTTTTGCAATATATCTTTTAGCTATGGATATACCTAGTGTCGCTCATATTTGCGCTGCATTAAGATCTGTGGCTTCCCAGATATGCAGTAAACACCTCCTGGGTTCCGTAGGAACTGAGGCGCCACTGACATTCGATATAGTGGACATCACTGTCTCCCAGTAAAGTACAATTTCGGGACAGTCCCACAATGTGTGGTCGAATGTACCTGATGCCCCACACTGTCGTAAGCAGAGCAGATAATCTGACCTTCCCATTTTATATAACGTCACCCTGGTGTAGTAGATTCGGTGTAGCACTTTGAGTTGGACTAAGCGTAATTTTGACGAGATTGCCACCTCTCTCGGGGATGCTAGTGCCTTCTGCCAGTCTGCTTCATCAATGTCACCCACTTCTCCCTGCCATCTCTCCCTTAGGGATTGTGTGGGGTCAGGGTGATTATTGACAATCTTTCGATATGTGAGGGATGTGGCTTTTTCATGCATGTTCTCAGTCGGCAGTCTGTCCTCCAAGGGGGAAGCCTCTGGGAGGACCGTGTCCGGTGGAATAGCTGCCTCTAACGTGTGTCGAATCTGGTCGTAGCGGAACAGTTCAGTAGGTGCCATTTCGTGTTGGTCTTGTGTGAATTGAATTACCTTCCCTTTGGCCCAAAGATCGCCTACGCGCTATATTCCTGTCATCCCACTGTGCAAATGTTTTACTATTTCGCAGTGTACCCAGCATGGCTCTATCCCGCAGGGGTGTGGCTTGTGTGATCTTTTTGTTCCAACCGAGCTTTCTGTGTACCGTGTGCCAGAGATGAACTGTACGTTTAGTGGACCCTATCAAGGCCCTCCGTCGGTTGGTGTTATCTAATGCTCGGTTGATTCCCTCAATCCCTAGCGTGAATCGGTCTAGATGGTAGGCCGGATCGGTGTGCGGTGCGTGTATCCACTGGTTTATTACGGTCAGCTGGGTCGCCCAGTAGTACATTTGTATGTTGGGTAATGTTATGCTCCCGTCATACCACGAACTAAATAATTTGGACATTGCTATTCGGGCCGGTTTCCCATTCCACAAAAGCTTAGACACCTTCGATTCGATGTCCAGGAAATAATCTGCAGGAACCAAGTAGGGGGTGTTCTGTAGGGCATACAGGAAGCGGGGCAGTGCCATTATTTTGAAGAGTGCTGCCCGTCCTAACAGTGCCAGCGGCAGGACCTGCCAGTGTTTGGTGTCTCTGCGCAGTCTTTTTAGGGGTTCTAGAAGATTTAACGTAATGAAATCCTCAGTCGGGTGTGATATGGATCCCCAAATATTTAAAGCTGCTCTTTGCTATTTCCACCGCACAGCCTGTGGGGAATCGGGCCGTGCAATCCATACAGTATGGATTTACTCCTATTAATGGTATAACCTGATCGCTCTCCATAGGCCTTGCTGATATTTATGATACCATGTAGGGAATGGTAGGGGGACGCCAGATATAGGAGGATATCATCAGCATATATGGATATGTGATCCTCTCAACTCTCCGTCTGCAAACAATCTGGTCTTGTTGGATCCACGCCGCGAGCGGCTCTAAAATCAGTGCGAGGAGCAGTGGCGACAGCGGGCACCCATGTCTTGTACCTCGCCCTAACGGGAATTCCTTGGAGATCTGTCCATTCGCCACTACGTGCGCAAGAGGGTTTGTATAGAGTAGCTTTATCCACGAGCAGAGCACAGGTCCGAAACCAAACTGCAAATAGGAATGGCCAGTCTACTGTATCGAATGCCATACGGGCATCGAGGGACAATATCACAGCTTCTTCCTGTATCGTGTGTTTACGGCCTAGTACACTCTGGAGTCGCCTCAAATTCAGGGCTGTTCTCTTGCCAGGCATAAGTCCCGACTGGTCAGGGTGAATTAAAGTCGCGAGGTGGGGTGTGAGTCTATTTGCTAAAACTTTGGCCAAAATCTTGTCTTCTACGTTGATCAGGGAGATGAGCCTGTAGGAAGCACAGTCCTGGGCTGGTTTCCCGGGTTTGTATATGGCCACAATCGTTGCAGTTCTCTGATCTTTAGGCAGCGCACCCCTGTCCAAGCTAGTGTTGTACATATCCAATAAGTAGGGTGTGAGATTAGTGGTGCCCTTCTTAAATAGTTCAATTGGAAAGCCATCTGGCCCCCGGGCCTTTCCTGACTGCACACTCCCTATTCCTAAAGTTAATTCCTCAATAGTGAGCTCTGACTCCAATATTTTGGAGTCATTTTCCGCCAGCGTAGGGAGACAGATGTCTTTAAGGAACAGATCTGCCTCTTCCTGGTCCATCTAAACTGCTGGGGAGTAAACCTCAGAGTAGTGGCACACTAGTGTATCCACTATAACCTGGGGGTCCGTCACCACCACTCACGCCGCGGTTTGGAGTTCCGCAATCCAGCGGCTCGCGCGTTCTCATCTGTCTAGCCACGCCAGTAGCCGGCCGGCTTTATGCCCTACCTCCTATATGGTATGGCGCGTGGCTGTCAGTCGGGTTTTAGCGCCTTCCCACAAATACTCCTTGTATTCCTTTTTTTAAGCTGGAGCAGATGTGAATGTCGGAGCAGTCGGGAGTGTCTGCAACTCGTGTTCGAGAGTGGAGACTATGTGTGCCTTCTCCTTCTTGTGGTCCGCAATTAAGGAAATAGCTTGCCTCCCAGAGAGTAAGGGGCGATGGGACCGACGACACATTTTTGTCGAAATAGTGTTTCGTGGCTGTGAGCAAGCCTTTACAAATTTTAGGATTTTTTTTAGATAGCCCGGGTAAATCGGGAAAACACAGCAGTGTGTGGAAGTGTTCCTCGTGAATTGGGCTGAGATGGGGGAGTGATCTGAAATCCCTTGCGGTAAGTGTGTTATATCCACAAAACGTCCTACTTTATCAGCTTAGGACAAGACATGATCTATTCTAGAAAGGCTATTATGGGTGCCGGAATGATATGGAAATTGGCGTGCGTGTGGGATGTGAGACTGCCAGATGTCCACCAGGCCTATTGTCTCAATGAAGTCAGTGAGATTGGAATGGGAACGGTGTTGTGGGCGTTGGGGCGCGCGGTGAAGATAATCATTACGGGTCGCGTTAAAGTCTCCTCCCAGTATTAGCTCTCCCTCAGGGAGACGAAGCAGAATGGCGTCAAGTGCCAGGAGCGCCACTGAGTGGAGTGCGGGAGGGATATAGACTGTAACCCTGTATACCCATCTGTCGTGGGCCTTACAGGTGGTGCCTACAAGGTGGGTTTCCTGCAGAAGTACTGCCGCGGGCTCGCTACGTTTAAGGAATTGGAGCACTAAGCCTCTTTTTACCATATCTCCGAGGCAATTCACGGTCCAGGATATGAATGGCAGGCTCTGGACTCGTGTGGTCTGGGGAATAATCGGGTTAGGGTGCGCGGTTACATGTGACATTAGAACTGTTGCATTCAAGGCATTGTACCTGACATACAAAGTGCAACATCCCCCGAAGATTGAATTGCTGTACCATGAACTTTAACGTTAAACAAAGAAGAAAAAACAAACGAAAACTCAAAGCGAAAAACAGTTGCCCCACCCCCCTCCCTGCATGACAGTTTAAAAACTACCCGCCTCCCCAACCTTGCAGAGTGTATAGTTCCCATTGTTCAATACCTTTGTGGGGGAGGAATCCACCCCAGTAATCCCTTCAACCCCCGTTTCTTATCTGTTATGGTGAGTCTTCGAGCCGTGCACTGATCACCAGCGGTGGACTCAAGTCTTGCAAGGTTCCAACATACCATCCGAAGGCAGCACAGCAAACAAAGTTAAGGGCTATGGACAGTTGAGGGACTAGACACAGCATTTGGTCCGGCGTTCCCATAGTGTCAGGGAAACACAAGCTGAGCAAGTGGGTATTGCCGTCACATAAATTGCCTCCCAAGAAACTATGCAGTTCAGGAACACTGACTGGGGCTCAGTCTTTAAGAGAGGTTCTGTGGAGTTTGTTGGTCACTTAACTTTAGTGGAGCCATCACGTGTGGTTTCATCCTCTTGTTGCTGAGATTGAGGCATACTTGCTCCCTGTCGATCGTGATCTCTACCGGATTGTCCGCGATTGGTGACCTGACGCCACCCATCCAGCCAGTCTTGGGCATCCTCCGGGGACGTGAAGAACCAAACCTTGCCATCAGCCACCACTCTCAACCTCAAGGGGAAGATCATGGAGTATTTGAGGTCACGAGAACGGAGTTCCTTCTTGATCACCAAGAAAGTACGCCTCTGTTTAGCTACGGCAGCTGTGTAGTCAGGAAAGAATGAGATCGTACTGTACCGGAGGATCTACTCTGGCGGTCTGTAGAATGAGGTCACTATCTCTGAAGTTGAAGATACGGGCCAGGATAGGTCTGGGCGGCACACCTGGTCTGGGCTGACCCCCCTGGGACTTGGTGGGCCCTCTCGACCGAAAAGTACTGCGAAAGGCCCCGGGGCTTCAAATGGTTTTTGATTGGGTCTTCCACAAGAAGGTCCACTGCCGGACCCCCGCTTCCCTCCGGCACGCCCAAAATGCGCACATTGTTCCGCCGGGAGCGGCCCTCAAAGTCGTCCAGTTTCGCCGCCATGGTTTTGTTTTTGGTTTCCAGGTGCAGCACCTATCTTTTGAGAGCAGCGGTGTCCACAGCGAGACTAGCTGTGGTTGTCTCTACATCCGACACTCTGGTGCTCAGTTTGCGGAAGTCTGCTTTTATTAGCGTGAGTTCTGTAGCGACGGTGCCGATCATTGACTCGAGGGAGGAGGGCACCTTATGGAGTGTTTGTAGGAGAGTAGGGTCTGCTTTCTATGTTCACCCCCACATTTTGCTTTTGCTTTACTGGTTTTCGACTTAGATGTGGCTGTGGGCCTGCTAATCAGACCCACAGCCCTGCTGCTCTCTCTCTAAATTGATACTATGTACTTTAGGTGCATAACCCATTTGGATAGGATCACCTTATTTGCCCCTGTACAGTGCACCTTAGGTACCCAGGGCATAGGTGTACCCTAGGCCTACCAGGGGCTGCAGCATGTATTATGCCACCCCTGGCCTGGCCTTCCATTATGACACAACTGGCTGATCACTCAACTGGGGCAAGGTCGTGTAATCACTCCTTGCTTAGGTGTAGTATTCCTATACCTAACTTACATATAGACACATGTGTACCTATCAACCACTTCTATGGCAGGCCTTAACAATCCTGGAGGCAGAGTGCTTGGTAACATGTGAGGTGGTGCTCTAGCATGAGCTGAGCCTGTCTGCAGCTTTCGGAACCATGTCCTTATAGCTGTTCTATGACATAGCCTACCATATACTCTTAAAGTGCCTTATAATCTTAAACGGTTATGGTAACTATGGTTTGGCTTTATCAAAACATGTTGTGTAAGGTGTCTAACACTTTGGAATAATACCCCCATCCCATTTCTGGGGATGAGGATATTATCCCTCCCTTCTAGAGGGAGAAGACATGTTGTAACCTACTTACCCGGTTAAAGTTAACCAGAGCCCCAGCATCACAAAATGGATGCTGCTGCCACAGACACGAGTCTGTCCTCCTTCTGCTGGGAGTGATCCCGGCAAGGGAGGCTTGGACAATAGGTTTCCTGCCTTGGGAGGTGCGAGCACCACCCCAGACAGGCCTTAGTGTATTGGGGCAGGGAGGGATGAAAAGAATGAGACATGCCTGGGGCACACAAGGTGTCCCGTGCATAGTCCAGTTCAAACCGGTGCTGGGGCACTCCATCCCCAGTCCTGGCGCGAAACTGGACAAAGGGAAGGGGGTGTAACCACCCCCCTCCCAGGTCCCACCCATAAGGCGTGACCTAGCAGGTAACCCAGCCACCCAGATTTGGATAAGAGTGGTAACTGGGCCCCAGGATTAGATTATCCTGAACCTGCAACTTGAACAGAAACTCTGGACCTTCGACATTCGACGAAAGAAGAAGACTGAAGAACCTCCCTTGTGGCCAAGGAGTGGCTACCCTGTGCAAACAGGCACCATCAAGAGACTACCCTTTGCTTTGCTAAAGTTCTACGAGGGACCGACTGCAGAGCCCGACCAGAGCCTTGACTTCCAGACTTCTCCGACCCTGATCCACATCCACAGCCGAGCTGAGATCCGTGGAGGCGACGAGAGACGTGGGACCGGCTACCTGGAAAAAGTGGCTAGTATCTTCCAGCGCAGCTTCTGAGGCACCCTCGAAGTTGTGCACCGGGGATTGAGAAGCCCCAACCCCAAGCACCATCTGCACCGAAGATCAGCCCCCCACACTCCACGAGTCCTGCGTGGGGCCCTTCTGCATTTTCCTGCTTGCCGCGTCTGTCCGGTTGCTTGCCCGTTGGCTAGTGGCCTTTGTGACGACGCTCCCTGAAATCTTCACTGCTGGTTTGGCTCCTCCAGACTGGTTCCCGCTTCCTTGCAAAAGAGAAGCACCCCAGACCTTCCTGGTCTGCACCAGAAGCAAGTCCTCCGTTCTTCATGGGTTCCGCTTGCCAAGGCTTGGTGAGTCCTAGTTCGACTTCGACGCCGCCGACAGCAAGAGCCTTCGTGGGACAGCTCGCCTCCTGGTCGTCTTCGACGCCTCCTGGTACCCGTGGCTGCAGCAACAAGCTTCACCTTTCACCTACAATCTTCACGACATCGCCTGGTTCCTTCCTGGTTCCACGCGGTCACTGGCTAGTGACCTTGACTCTGTCCCTTCTGCTTGCAGGTATCCTCTCTTCTTGATCCCAGCCTTGGGATCCACCGGACACTCTTCACTGACCGCCTGTCAGCAACTTTCCTTCAGGCATCCATAGAAGTCCACGACGAAACCCGACGCAAGTTCACACCTATGCACCCGCAGTCCGTGGGCTAGGTAACTTTGTACTCCGGTGCTCACAAGGGTAGTGACTATCCTAGGGTCTAGTTTCCGAGTCTCGACTCTCTAGCTGCTTCAGAAGTGTCCTTAAACTGTTAATTTCTAACTGCTAGTAATTCTATCGACTTTTACGCATTACGCGTGAGTGTTTCCACTCTGCACCTGAATCCCGTGGGCCTCCCACTTCCTAACTGTTGCTAGTGTAGTGTAGCCCCAGCGATTCCCTAGGCCTAGGCCTATCCTATTTCCGTGACAGTGGTCCTTATACCACTTCTTTAGTATATGGTTTGTGTGGCCCCTAGGGCCTAACTGTATTACTTACCTGTGTGACTTAATGTATGCATAAATAAGACTGTGTTGTACTTACCTCTAATCTCATAAAGAGTGCTGAGGGTTTGACTAGAATAAATACACTTTATTTTATATATATATCTATTGTGGTGTCCTTTCATTTGGTATTCAAGGGATTATATATGGTATCACAGCTGGCTTCACATGCCATTCAGAGTTTAGCCTAAGACTGCTCTTGTCCATGCTACCACTAGGATAGCTGGTCTATAAGGTTGACTTTACAACCAATCACCATAAGGGTTGTTTGGACTGATATAAGGTGTACACTAGAACTAGTGACATCATACATCAGGCCAACTTCTCACATTGGTGAGCAGCGGTTGGGATCTGAGCTTGCTGTTGTAATACCATTGTAATCTTGAGATACTAAATTGAAAGATCACACAGATATTGTTTAGGTACATATAACATAGAATATAATACTTAAGTCCTACTGGACTTAGTGGTTGTAGGTTGAAGGGAGTAACACACCCTGACTACAACTACCAGAGAGGTTTAGTAGAAACAACTAGTGTAGGTAGGTGCACACACCACACCCTCACTAGATCATGTCTCTGGGAGGAGATCAAGTAGATGCTCTCTCAGGAGGGGCAGGTCTGAAGAAGACCCCCTCTAGATATGATACCCTAACTTTTCAGGAGATGAGACAATTGTGTATCTCCAGAAAGTTAAAACAGGGTGCAAACCCTACCCTCCTTCAGCTAGTACAACTCCTAGAGGAGTATGATACTCTTAGGGCCTCACAGACCAGTACCCTAGGTACAAAGGAGGGTCTATCCACCACAGATGAGTCAGATGGGACTTCAGATGAAGAGGTAGCCAACCAGGGCCAAGTAGGAAGACTTAGCCAGGCTAACCTAAGCTTACATGGGAGTTTGCATGGGGTCCCCGCATACAGACCCCCAAGTGGGCTTACACAGAGAAGCAGGAGAGACAGATCCCCTTCAAGGGAATCCATCCACTCCCATGTCTCTAGCATCTCTAATGCTTCCTCTCACAGGGGGATGACTTCCCCTGAGAGAAAGGAGCATGAAGCCAGAATGAGGGAAGCTAATCTGAGGATTCAGAGGGAAGAACTTGCCCTTGCCAAGGAGAAGCTTGCTCTGGCTAGAGAGCAAAAGTTAAGTGGGTCAGAACCCACTGGTGGCAGCAATATCCCTAAGGATAGAGACGGGCACTATGATAATAGAAACCTGAGCAAGATTGTCCCTCCCTACAAGTGTGGGGATGACATCCACAAATGGATAACTGCTTTGGAGAGAGAGAGCTTGCAAAGTACAGCAGGTACCCCAAAGTCAGTGGGCAGCTATCTTGTGGCTCTCCTTCTCTGAGAAAGGTAGAGACAAGCTCCTCACAGTTAGTGATGAGGATGCAGACAATTACACTGTCCTGAAGAGTGCTCTGATTGATGGGTTTGGCCTAACCACTGAACAATACAGGTTGTTGTTCAGGGAGACCCAGAAGACACAGACTCAGGACTGGACTGACTTTGTAGATTGTGCCACTAAGGCTCTGGAAGGATGGCTAGTGGGAAGTAAGGTTAAGGACTATACAGGATTGTATAATTTGATCATGAGAGAACAAATCCTTAACAACTGTCAAAACCAGCTACTGCATCAACACCTGATTGATTCTGACCTGACTTCTCCCCAAGAATTGGGAAAGAAGGCAGATAGATGGGTCAGGACTAGAGTTAAGCAGAAAAACCAGAACCAGGGCGGTGATCAGAAAAAGGCAGACCAGAAGGGTAATGACCAGAAACAAAAAGACCAGAAGTCTTCACCAGGCCCCCAAAAGGCTCAGGGGGAGGGTGGTCCCAAAAAGGATAAAAAGAAAGATGGCCAAAAGAAACCATGGTGCAACTATTGTAAGTCCAACTCACATTGGTTTAGTGAGTGCACCAAAAAGGATAAGCCCCCAGCCACCATTGCCCCTAAGGCAACTGTACCCCCTAGTCCAGCTGTAAGTGGTGGTTCCCAGCAAAAGGGTGTAGTAGGGTTAACCCTGGGAACTGAGGAGGATTCTAGCCTAGTCAGAATACCTACTCAGGCTGTTCTGATCTGTGATGGGGACTTAGCTTTATCCTCTACTGTAGGCCCCAGTAACCTGTACAGACAGACTCCTTTTATCAACCAAAGAATGGCTCAGGCCTACAGGGACACTGGGGATAGTGTCACAATGGTGACACCTGCCTTTGTGGACCCTGGACAGATCATACTAGGTGAGAATTACCTAGTGACCAACGCTAGCAATGCCACTACTTCCCATAGTGTGGCTATTGTTAACTTCTCCTGGGGAGGGGTAACTGGCCTCAAGAAAGTTGTTGTTAGTTCAGACCTTCCTGTAGAGTGTTTACTGGGCAATGATCTTGAAACTTCAGTTTGGTCTGAAGTGGAGTATAGGACCCATGCAGAAATGCTGGGGATAGATGCACATGTCCTTGCTGTGACCAGGTCACAGGCCAAAAAGTGCACCACTGAACAAGTGCTGGATCCTGAAACTATGGACCAGTCACAACCCAAGAGAAAGAGCAGTAGGGTTAAGGCTGTGCCTTCCCCCCTGCCTCAGGTGGTGGATCAGCCCTCCCAGGAGGATGATTCTGAGAGCCCTGAAGGAACTGTCCTAGAAGAACGTGAACCTGATCAGGTTGAGTTTCTTGGGACAGGGGGACCTTCAAGGGCAGATCTGAGGCAGGCTCAATTAGACTGCCCCTCTCTTGAACCCCTCAGACAGCAGGCTGCTGCTTTGGCTGCAGGGAATGCTCAAGGTACCCATAGAGTGTATTGGGATGAAGGGCTACTGTATTCAGAGGCTAGAGACCCCAAGCCTGGTGCGTCCAGGAGGTTGGTCATACCACTGAAGTTCAGAGGCTTCCTTCTTACCTTGGCCCATGATATTCCCCTTGCTGGACACTTAGGCCAGAACAAGACCTGGGACAGGCTTGTCCCTCACTTTCACTGGCCCCATATGTCAGAAGATACCAAGGAGTTTTGTCGCTCCTGTGTCACCTGCCAAGCCAGTGGCAAATCAGGTGGCACCACAAAGGCCCCCCTCATACCACTACCTGTGGTGGGGGTCCCCTTTGAAAGAGTGGGCATAGATATTGTAGGACCAATGGACCCACAAACAGCATCTGGGCACAGATTTATACTGGTGATGGTGGACCATGCCACCAGGTATCCAGAAGCTATTCCCCTGAGGACCACAACAGCTCCTGTTGTCGCAAGGGCCCTGCTTGGAGTATTCTCCAGAGTGGGCTTTCCAAAGGAGGTCATTTCTGACAGAGGTGCCAACTTCATGTCAGGATACTTGACTGCAATGTGGAAGGAGTGTGGTGTGAACTACAAGTTCACCACACCCTATCCCCCACAGTGCAATGGGCTTGTTGAGAGATTCAACAAGACCCTAAAGGGAATGATAAAAGGTTTACCAGACAAGCTTAGGCGAAGATGGGACATCCTTTTACCCTGCCTTCTGTTTGCTTACAGAGAGGTCCCACAAAAGGGGGTTGGCTACAGCCCTTTTGAGCTTTTGTTTGGGCATCCTGTAAGAGAACTCCTATGTTTAGTAAGGGAAGGATGGGAGAGACCTCTCAGACAACCCAAACTTGATATAGTGGATTATGTACTTGGTCTCCGCTTCAGGATGGCAGAGTATATGAAGAAGGCTTCTAAAAACCTTGAGGCAAGCCAAGAACTCCAAAAAGCTTGGCATGACCAAAAGGCTGTGCTGACTGTTTACCAGCCAGGGCAGAAAGTTTGGGTGTTGGAGCCAGTGGCCCCAGCAGCACTCCAAGACAAATGGTCTGGACCCCACACTATTGTTGAGAAAAAGGGAGAAGTCACCTACTTGGTAGACCTTGGGACTCCCAGAAGCCCCCACAGGGTGCTTCATGTCAACAGATTGAAGGCATATGTTGACAGGGCAGACATGGGCTTACTCATGGCTACAGATGAGGGGCAGGAGGAAGAGAGTGACCCTCTCCCAGACCTGTTGACTCAGAACCCTGATGATGGCTCAGTTGATGGTGTGGTCTTTTCTGACAGCCTCACTGTCCATCAGCAACAGGACTGCAGACAGGTTCTGCAATCCTACAGACATATGTTCTCTCTGACCCCAAGTCAGACAAACTGGTGCACCTATGAGGTGGACACTGGTGACAGTCTGCCTGTGAAGAGTAAAATCTACAGGCAACCTGACCATGTCAGGGACTGCATAAAAGTTGAGGTACAAAAGATGTTGGAGCTGGGAGTCATTGAACCCTCAGAGAGCCCTTGGGCTAGTCCTGTAGTCCTTGTGCCAAAACCTCACACCCAAGATGGTAAGAGAGAGATGAGGTTTTGCGTGGATTACAGAGGTCTCAATGCTGTCACTAGGACAGATGCCCACCCAATACCTAGGGCAGATGAGCTCATTGACAGACTGGCAGCTGCTAAGTTTTTGAGCACATTTGACCTGACAGCAGGCTACTGGCAAATCAGACTAGCTGAGAATGCAAAGGCCAAAACTGCTTTCTCGACCCCAGGAGGACATTATCAATTTGTGGTAATGCCCTTTGGTTTGAAGAATGCACCTGCCACTTTCCAAAGGTTGGTGAATCAAGTCCTTACTGGGTTGGATGATTATTGTGCAGCTTATCTGGATGATATTGCTGTCTTTAGCTCCACCTGGGAGGATCACCTGGTCCACCTGAGGAATGTTTTAGAGGCCCTGCAAAAGGCAGGCCTCACTATCAAGGCCACTAAGTGCCAGATAGGGCAGATCAAGGTTGTATACCTGGGCCACCTAGTTGGTGGGGGTCAGGTTCAACCACTGGAGAGCAAGATCCAGACCATAAAGGACTGGACTCCTCCAACTACCTAGACTCAGGTCAGAGCTTTCTTGGGCCTGACTGGGTACTACAGAAAGTTTGTTAAGAACTATGGGTCCATTGTGACACCACTTAATGACTTGACCTCCAAGAAAATGCCAAAGAAAGTTCAGTGGACAGTAAGCTGTCAAAAAGCATTTGATGACCTGAAGCAGGCCATGTGCAGTGCACCTATTCTGAAAAGTCCAGACTACTCCAAAGAGTTCATTGTCCAGACAGATGCTTCTGAGTTAGGTGTGGGAGCTGTTCTTTCACAACTTAATATAGATGGTCAAGACCAGCCCATTGCTTTTATAAGTAGAAGGCTGACCCCTAGAGAGAAACGTTGGTCAGCTATTGAGAGGGAGGCCTTTGCTGTGGTTTGGGCCCTGAAGAAGCTGAGGCCATACTTGTTTGGCACTCACTTCAAGATTCAGACAGACCATAAGCCCCTCTTGTGGCTAAATCAGATGAAGGGTGAAAATCCCAAACTTCTTAGGTGGTCCATTTCCCTACAGGGGATGGACTTCACAGTGGAACATAGACCTGGGACTGACCATGCCAATGCAGATGGACTCTACAGATATTTCCACTTAGAACATGAAGACTCAACTGGTCAAGGTTAGTTTAATGTCCCTAAGTTTGTGGGGGGGGGGGGGGGGGTTGTGTAGGAGAGTAGGGTCTGCTTTCTATGTTCACCCCCACTTTTTGCTTTTGCTTTACTGGTTTTCGACTTAGATGTGGCTGTGGGCCTGCTAATCAGACCCACAGCCCTGCTGCTCTCTCTCTAAATTGATACTATGTACTTTAGGTGCATAACCCATTTGGATAGGATCACCTTATTGGCCCCTGTACAGTGTACCTTAGGTACCCAGGGCATAGGTGTACCCTAGGCCTACCAGGGGCTGCAGCATGTATTATGCCACCCCTGGCCTGGCCTTCCATTATGACACAACTGGCTGATCACTCAGCTGGGGCAAGGTCGTGTAATCACTCCTTGCTTAGGTGTAGTATTCCTATACCTAACTTACATATAGACACATGTGTACCTATCAGCCACTCCTATGGCAGGCCTTAACAATCCTGGAGGCAGAGTGCTTGGTAACATGTGAGATGGTGCTCTAGCATGAGCTGAGCCTGTCTGCAGCTTTCGGAACCATGTCCTTATAGCTGTTCTATGACATAGCCTACCATATTCTCTTAAAGTGCCTTATAATCTTAAACGGTTATGGTAACTATGGTTTGGCTTTATCAAAACATGTTGTGTAAGGTGTCTAACACTTTGGAATAATACCCCCATCCCATTTCTGGGGATGAGGATATTATCCCTCCCTTCTAGAGGGAGAAGACATGTTGTAACCTACTTACCCAGTTAAAGTTAACCAGGGCCCGAGTATCACAAAATGGATGCTGCTGCCACAGACACGAGTCTGACCTCCTGCTGCTGGGAGTGATCCTGGCAAGGGAGGCTTGGACAATAGGTTTCCTGCCTTGGGAGGTGCGAGCACCACCCCAGACAGGCCTTAGTGTATTGGGGCAGGGAGGGATGAAAAGAATGAGACATGCCTGGGGCACACAAGGTGTCCCGTGCATAGTCCAGTTCAAACCGGTGCTGGGGCACTCCAGCCCCAGTCCTGGCGCGAAACTGGACAAAGGGAAGGGGGTGTAACCACCCCCCTCCCAGGTCCCACCCATAAGGCGTGACCTAGCAGGTAACCCAGCCCCCCAGATTTGGATAAGAGTGGTAGCTGGGCCCCAGGAGATTAGATTATCCTGAACCTGCAACTTGAACAGAAACTCTGGACCTTCGACATTCGACGAAAGAAGAAGACTGAAGAATCTCCCTTGTGGCCAAGGAGTGGCTACCCTGTGCAAACAGGCACCATCAAGAGACTACCCTTTGCTTTGCTAAAGTTCTACGAGGGACTGACTGCAGAGCCCGACCAGAGCCTTAACTTCCAGACTTCTCCGACCCTGATCCACATCCACAGCCGAGCTGAGATCCGTGGAGGCGACGAGAGACGTGGGACCGGCTACCTGGGAAAAGTGGCTAGTATCTTCCAGCGCAGCTTCTGAGGCACCCTCGAAGTTGTGCACCGGGGATTGAGAAGCCCCAACCCCAAGCACCATCTGCACCGAAGATCAGCCCCCCACACTCCACGAGTCCTGCGTGGGGCCCTTCTGCATTTTCCTGCTTGCCGCGTCTGTCCGGTTGCTTGCCCGTTGGCTAGGGGCCTTTGTGACGACGCTCCCTGAAATCTTCACTGCTGGTTTGGCTCCTCCAGACTGGTTCCCGCTTCCTTGCAAAAGAGAAGCACCCCAGACCTTCCTGGTCTCCATCAGAAGCAAGTCCTCCGTTCTTCGTGGGTTCCGCTTGCCAAGGCTTGGTGAGTCCTAGTTCGACTTCGACGCCGCCGACAGCAAGAGCCTTCATGGGACAGCTCGCCTCCTGGTCCTGGTCATCCTCGACGCCTCCTGGTACCCGTGGCTGCAGCGACAAGCTTCACCTTTCACCTGCAATCTTCACGACATCGCCTGGTTCCTTCTTGGTTCCACTTGGTCACTGGCTAGTGACCTTGACTCTGTCCCTTCTGCTTGCAGGTATCCTCTCTTCTTGATCCCAGCCTTGGAATCCACCGGACACTCTTCACTGACCGCCTGTCAGCAACTTTCCTTCAGGCATCCATAGAAGTCCACGACGAAACCCGATGCAAGTTCACACCTATGCACCCGCAGTCCGTGGGCTAGGTAACTTGGGTACTCCGGTGCTCACAAGGGTAGTGACTATCCTAGGGTCTAGTTTCCGAGTCTCGACTCTCTAGCTGCTTCAGAAGTGTCCTTAAACTGTTAATTTCTAACTGCTAGTAATTCTATCGACTTTTACGCATTACGCGTGAGTGTTTCCACTCTGCACCTGAATCCCGTGGGCCTCCCACTTCCTAACTGTTGCTAGTGTAGTGTAGCCCCAGCGATTCCCTAGGCCTAGGCCTATCCTATTTCCGTGACAGTGGTCCTTATACCACTTCTTTAGTATATGGTTTGCGTGGCCCCTAGGGCCTAACTGTATTACTTACCTGTGTGACTTAATGTATGCATAAATAAGACTGTGTTGTACTTACCTCTAATCTCATAAAGAGTGCTGAGGGTTTGACTAGAATAAATACACTTTATTTTATATATATATCTGTTGTGGTGTCCTTTCATTTGGTATTCAAGGGATTATATATGGTATCACAGCTGGCTTCACATGCCATTCAGAGTTTAGCCTAAGACTGCTCTTGTCCATGCTACCACTAGGATAGCTGGTCTATAAGGTTGACTTTACAACCAATCACCATAAGGGTTGTTTGGACTGATATAAGGTGTACACTAGAACTAGTGACATCATACATCAGGCCAACTTCTCACAGTGTTGACATAATATCCTGTAAAGTGACTTCTTTGTTCGGTTTTCCAGTGTGTTCCTCAGTGGCAGTTGCTGCACGTTCCAGCTGTTCCTGGCTCGTCTTAGCACATGCATATTTGTCCAGTTTGGTCTGGTGCACAACACGCTTGCCCCTGCCTCCCATGGTTCCACACACTGATGGAGCGGTTAGCTTTGCGACAAGGTAGGTGGTAGTACTCACCGCCGCCTGCCAGTGTTTATGGGGAGCACACATGCCTATCGGGTTTCCTACCCCCTAAATAGCACTTTGTTGTTCACCTGCCACTGGAACGCGACTAGGAGGGAAGGGTGGCGTCGACAATTATTAGTTGGAATATGGAGGAATCCAGGAGGCAGTATCAAGCTGTCTTTCAGTCCGCCCAGGGAAGGCAATGTGCACAAGGCTTCAGTGAATGTGGTGGGCCACCGTGAACCCGGGAGATACAATTGCGGTATGGGTGCTGTGGGTATTCCTGGTTGCGCACGTCGAGACCTCTACAACAACTGCAGGTGGCAGGATATGAGGGCCACCCGGAGCACTGAGATTGACCTTTAGGAGTCTGGCGAACCGGCCACTCTCATTCTTGAGGCGAGTAGGTTGTGCGCCCAACGGCAGCCCCCGTCCTCCCCCGCCGCGCCAGGAGCACTCTCCGCCAAGGATGGTGCATTCAACAGTCCTGGAGCCACTCGCGGCTCCGCAATATGAAGGCTCCCGTCGGGTCCGCAATAACGTACGTAACGCCGTGTAAGTTGATGGGCGGTCGTTCTCCCTAGAGGTGCTGGTGCTACCAACGCATGCGCACAGAGGATGTTTCAATCACTGGGGCTGGTTGGTGCTAGCCACGCACAGTCTTCAGTGAGGCCCGGGCAGATCTCCTCTCACCTTCCGCCCCTCCTCACGGGGGGGCCTGGATACAGCGATCTGACTCCGCCGTACACCGAACTACCAGAGACACTGACAGTGCAGATGTTCCACACCCGGGCTCAGCAATGCGGCCCCGGCTCCAGGCCACTGCAGGCGCTCTCCCCTCGGAGAGATGCAGGACGGGCCGCCGACCGCCCAGGCCAGCAGATAAACAGAGGTCCTGGCTTCCACTCGGCGCATAGACCACAAGTACTGCAGACGGTCCATCTTTGTTGAAGGCAGAGCTGCGAGTACCGAAACGGGTCAAAACGGTGCTCGCTGTTTTCCGATCCCGTTGACTTGTTTGTCGCTCACTGCTACAAATGAGTGAACAGATTAGTGGGAAAGTCTGCGGAGGTCCGGAGCTTCACTGGGCGGCGGGCATTTCGATCGGCTGCCGGCCACGGTCCTCCCCCGCCTTACAAACTTAAACTCGTCGGACTTGATGCGTTTTAAGAAGGGCTTCATGATCTGCTTACTTATTGCATAATTTCTGAATTTTCAGGCTCTAGCCTTTAATTTAATCTCCGGGATGGCCTGATGTTTGTTGAAAAGCGCCGAAACGCCCCAGGGTATTAGCCGTGCGATACAAATAAATAAATAAAGCACCAGTCCCTGCAGTTAAACAGGGAAAACGTCTTAGCTAGTGAAGTTCCTTTTCAAGGTTTCTTTGTGTCCAGGAGCAACAGCTTTGCCTTCTATATTATGAAGTTACCTCTGTGGATATTGGATACCTTGCAGGGATGAGGAAGAGTGGCGACTCCATCATATCACTTTTGCTGTACGGTTGAGCCTTTCTTCATAACCATTTCCATGTTTACATTTACGTTACAGGAGTTGGTGAATTTGTTCCATTTTCTGTTAGGTGCATGAAGCTCCTTTCTGCATTTCCAAGCACTATGTGCAAATATTACTATAACAAATGGTAGTAGTTCCAGGTTATAAGAACTCGCCTCTTAACACTCTGCCCTTTCATGCTTACCAGTGTTTCCTCTTCTTCGGGCATGTGTGGATACATGACCTTGTATATCTGTGGTAAGAGCGTTTATTTTAAGCCGGCTCTTGGATGTTGCTTGCACTCCTCTGGCTCCTGAGCCTCTTGTGCACTGGCAGTGCTTAGAATTTGGTGCTGCTGTGGTTATGCCTTCCCTTTTTATGATCTCAGTGCTTGGAGTGTTGCTGACTCGCTTTAATTTTTTCATGGCTGATGTGACAGTTACATGTCCATCATGTTCTGATGGTTCTTGTTGTGGTTGATGTTTATTGACCATCCTTCTCATCTTTTTGGTTGTCGTTTTGTGAAAGAGTAGGGCTGTATTCTAAGTTCCCCATGGAGAGTTCAGGTTCTTCAGAGAATGTGGCAAATGTAAAGCTGATTTCACCAGAGGCCTGGAGTTTGTACCCTCAAAATGACAGGTTTCTTTGGGCAACTCAGTTCCAAAACATTTCCACCTTGCATCATCCTTTGTGAGGCAGCATAACACACATTGTATCAATTCATAACACAGTGGATCAATTATCCTTACTAATATTCCTTTAGGTTTAGACTGTGGTACCACATAGTACTGGATGAGTATTATCACTACATTTTATGATGGACCCTTGGGTCACCCGACCCCTAATGCAGCCAGCCTCCTGTCCTTGTCCTGTGACCCCATTACACTTGCCCTAACAAGTAAATTGGGTAGAAATTATTGATGGGGAAGAGGTGGTATTTGCCCCTGATGTTTTGTTTAAAACAGGACCCGAACTACTCCTTCACAGGTTCTTCATTGTGTGTAGGATCAGTGCATTTGGGGTTTTGGCCTCTATCCAAAATAGTGCAAGGGAAGGAGATGAGGAGGATTGGGTTTAAACTTGAGCTTGCCAGCCATCAAGTCTGGGGTTAATAAAGTGTAATGTACTGTGAGAGTGTTGGTAATTTTTAAAATAAAGCAGTGAAAATAAATGTGGAATGACAGGGGTGGCTTTCAGAGTCTTCAAAAGCCTCCACATAGATTTTCCTGCAACAGCGGTTTTGCAGTGAGTACATTGTTCCTATGGCTACCTGACAGGTGGGGTTCATCCCTGAACATGCAAAGAGCATGAGCGTGGTAGAAGTAGAGAAAAACGGGTGCACAAATAACAGGCGATTTCAATGACAACATCTGGGCCTGGAAACCACATCCATCCAAATAACCTGGGTGTAAACAAATGCAAAGAATGACTTTATGTAGAGAAGGAGGGGCTAAAGACTAGCAAGGATGATAAACCACAGTGGGTGAAATGCAGCAGAAGTGCAGAGTGGAGAAGAGGAGGTTGATCTATGTAAGTATCAGATCAGAAACCTTGCACATTTTGTAAACCCTAACTGGATTAGGTCTGCAAAGCACACCTTTTGAATAGGCCATGTGAGGAAACCTCTTTAAATAGGTTGGTGTTGGTCATAGCAGCTTCGATCTTCTATGGTTTTTGCTTGAAGCCTTCCACACAGTGAGGGAGTGAGTCTAATAATGTGAAGTTCTTGTCATAGTATTTCTTGTACTCCTAGCGATATGCCTTTCTCACTACTCACCTTCTCATACATGTATAATTTCATCTTGGTGGAGAATAAAGAAATTGCAGTAGTGAGTTCTGACTGTTAGAAAAGTCAGTCTTATTCTCCGTTTTTGTAGTGCTGGGCATATGCTCTTGTTCTGTCTCCTTGTGAATTGGTAATTTCTTTTTTTTTTTTTTTTAAAGAAGGGAGGCTGAGGTGAGACTTTTACTGTGTGTGGCCAAGTGAACAAGCTCCTCAAACGTCTTCCTGAGAGAGAATTCAGTGATGGTGTGTTGGTATCTGAAGGAGCATTTGGTTGTGATAGTGTTATCCACGCTTTACTTGTCCTTCTGTCTTGCAGGCTGTGACTGCTCTGGTGAAGAACTTCCCGAAGCATATGGTGTCTTCCATGCAGCAGATATTGCCGATTTTATGGAATACCCTGACAGAAAGTGCTGCCTTATACCCTTTAAAAAAAACACAAAAAAAACTTCTCGTCTTTCTCCCATTTGATTCCTGATCTTTTTTCTTTTCTCCCTTGAGTCCTGTTCTCTGTATGTTTAGTGCTTTGTCAAGCCCTGTCCTGGTCAGTTGAGACCTCTGCCAGAGGTATCACTGTACCACATTGTCTATTCTGATTCTGTCGGTGAGTTACATCTGTGTAGGCACCAGTGTTTCGAGTTCACCTTTAAGAAACAGGGTGGGTGGGGAGAACATAGGGACCTATTTAGTAAGAGGGTGACTTTGACGAACTAAATGATGAAAGCTTAACATATTGCTCAATTAGTCGCCATTTATTGATGACTGTGGTCTCTGAGTCTTCTTGGACGAGTTGGAGAAGATAACTAGTATGTAGTAATTAAATGGAGTTCTTGGTACTTAATTAATATTTAGAGGGATGTATTTTGAATGTAATGTGATTAAAGCAGACTGCTCTGACACAAGTGTCTCAAAGACCACCAGGAGTGCTTGAAATGTTGATACTAACATTTCTTTATGCTGTTTTAAGTACCTCGTAGAAAGGTCGTCTCATTTAGGGCGATCCAAAGGCAGTGGCTAACCTAGGCTCAGCATTGTAGGACGACGCAGCTGACCCCGTAAGATTCTGAAAAGATTCTGAAAGATTAATTTCATTATGGACACTTTTTGGCAGTTGTGACAGACCGAATATGGTATTTCATTAGAGAATACCTGCTTTAGAAACCTATCTACATTCTTACATGAAGTAATTTTAGATTTCGTTTTAAACAAAGCATTAAATACCTACCTTTCATCTGAGATCCATTCATGCCAACAGCAAAAGTTTCTCCGCTGCTTAGGTATAAAGTAGCTCGATTATACAATCTCAGCAAAACATAGGAGATTAAAAAATGTATCCTGCAATACGTATATTGATTCTCTATGATCATAAATGGTGCTAACCAAACAATCCATAGGTTAATGAATTATTTTCGCTATTTTATTGATCAGCAGGTGACTGAGGTCCTTTTAGGAAGGTCTAAGTCTGAATAAATCAGAGAGAAGTCTGCAACCATCCTTAGAAATGTCCTGGTTGCCAAAGTTTGTAGACCGCCTATAGCCTCTCTCTCGCCAGTCCAGCATTTTACCCTGATCTCTGCCTGGGCCCATCCACTCTGTTACCCACCCCTTATATACACACTGGCCCCATATATGTTCTCACATTTCCATCCCCTCTCAGACCTGCCTCCTTTATTGAACACCAGTAATTGAGCCTATTTTGCTAGAAGTTTGAGCTTTCTATGAGTCCCCTTCTATTATAAAATGACCCCTTCTCTGCAGCTTTAGATTCGTTCTTCATTTTGATTCATGTGAATTTGCTTCTTGTATAAGATGGTGCTTCTTGGGATTTTCTTATTTGACCAATCTATACTTCCAGGTAATTCCCTTCTGGCATGTGATTGGGCTTCTCTAAATCTCTCTTATGGTGTAAAAGAATGCCTCTTGGCTGGTCTCGCCTAAAAGCCGGTGCTCCTTGGGAGGTATACTATTAAAGAAGGCCCTGCCCTTTAAGAATAAACCTTGTGTTCTATAAAGTACACAGTTTATGTTAAGTTCTCATTTACCAAACAGAGCCTTGGTTCTTAAGAGCTAATATAAAACCATGAGACTAAAACCATCATTAAAACTGAGATTTCTAGTATAATTCATATGTGCAGAATCTACACAAAGTAGCACTACCAGGTTTATGCTGCAGACACATTGTTTCAGCCCAACTACTGACCTCGCACAATTTCCACAATTGTACTGGATAATAATTAAATTAAGACTGTTTTCTTTAACGGCTCGCACTTATGTGAGAACGGAAGTAAACTACACGGAAGAGGTGGAAGATCCTGTTGGTTCTGATGGTGAGTCTTACTTATATTTATCTTTGCAATGTCTTTGCTTATGCCCAGCCCTGCACTTGAAGGTCCTAGTATACTGTATAAGTTAGTGCTCGTTTTTATGATATGTTTGTGTTCTTGCTTCTTTTCCCTCTTGGTGGTGTTTCTCTCCACAGCTTGGTAGTGTTTTAGAAAATGTTTGTTTACATTTAAAACTGAGTGTATAGACTTATAAATAGACTGTTTCATGTATATTTTAATATTACTCTGGGTTCTCCTAAAGTGCGTTCTCATCCTAAGGTGCTCTCTCCGGGTGTAGTGTGGTCGAGCAGCCTTCGGCTTATCAGAGAGCAGTGTTAAACATCTGCAGTACACAACACAGTCAATAAATGGTACACACGACTTAAGGAGATCCATGCCCATTTATAAAAATAAAATAAATCTTTATATACATTTAGGCAACCGAATCAATACGATCAGGTAAGTATGTTTCGAGATAGATATATTTGCAGGTTTCAAAAGTTGACACGTTGTGCAATTTTCAGAGCCCATTGAGGAAAAACAAATACTGCATACAAGTTCTTCATAGTGACTTAAGAGACCAATCTCCTGGACTTAAAGTGAAATGGAGCAAGGTCCAAGGCAGCACCAGCAGGCCACCTCCACTGGCACTAAGGTACAGAGGTGCAATACCAGTCAGGTGCCCCGTTGAAGTCAATAGGTATCAATCCGGTCACAAAGAGGCTGCAGGTTTAGGTTTAGATTGGGGGGGGGGGGCCCAGTCCTGCTGAACTAACGGGGGGCTCAGGTCTCACAATTCTCAGGGATGTGGGGACACCTTTGGTTCTCTGCTCTTTGGACCTTATGCAGAGGTGTTATGAGACAATGGGGTTTCTGTCACTGGCGACAGTTGCAGTAGAGGAGGGATCCTGCTTTAAGAGGCTGCAGGTGGCATTGGGAAATCCGCAGCTGGTAAACCGAAGGTGTGCTTGGCATCTGGGAACCCCACTGGTACCATTGGCCCACTTCAGCTCGGGCTAAGGGGCACGAGTGCAGTGGTGCTTTCCAGTGATGGGTGTCTGGCGTTCTGGAATCCTTGCAGCTCTACTGGGGTGCCTGCAGGATGCAGGGGAGCAGCTCCGCTACTCCACGGGAGTTCCTAGGTCTCAGTGGAAGGCTGGAAGTCTTCCCAGGCTTTTGGAGGCACTGGCAGCTGCAGGATGAGTCCTCTTTGGTGCAATTGTCGAGGACAGCAGGCTGGCCGGCAGGGTTGGCACCAAGTCAGTTGCTGGTCTTCTGGTTTTGCTTTTGCAATTCTTCATCGTCCGTCTTCTTTCAGGTCAACAGGATCTAATTTCCTGGTGCCAGAGGCTCCCCTAAATACTAAATTTAGTGGCATTAGGGGAGTGTAGGGTAGTAGCCAATGGGCTACTTTCCCCTGGGGTCACTACGCCCCCTATATGACCACTTCTTGTGGGAAGTGGGCATAACACTGTCCCAGTGCTCCTAATTATGCCATCACAAAGATGGCAGACTCTGAAATTTCGTGTCCTAATCAGGCGGCCCACCTAAGGGATGGAACTAGCCTGAGGGTGAACACACCTCTCTGACTACTAATTTTCCTGCCTGTCCAGGTGTCAAATAGGCCTTGGTCAGAGGGGGTGGCATCCTTCTGAGGGAAACCAGATTCACATACCAAAGGAGGCTGGGTCTTTTAAGCCCCCTGCCTCGGAACGCACATTTACAGGTCATCCTGCTGGAAGGGGGTGTTAAACACCCTCTGCCAGAGCATGTTTTGTTCCTGACATCCTGAAAGTGCTGGCCCTCACCCCCGGGGGTCAGAAACTCGTGTGTGGTGGCAGACTGGTCACCACCAGTCAGCCAGCACACTAGTAGTTTGTAGGTTTTCAGGGGTTGCTGCTTTACTGCCCTTTGGGTGCCTGTATTAATAAACCCATCACTGGAATCCGTGTGGGTTCATTAATACAAGATGTTTGATACTAAACATCTTTGATTTCAGTGAAGCCATTATGTAGCTGGGGGAACTCTTTTTCTCCAGTGTCCAGCACATGTGCTTAAAATGGCTTACCTGGTTGCTTGTACTGGCAATAATTGAAATGGCCAGCACAGGGGCATATCTGCTAATGCATATATGTCCTCACATGAAGTATTGTGCACCCTGCCTTATTGCTGTTAGGCCTTCTTTAGGGGTGACTTGCATATACTGTATGCAGTGTCTGTAGACATGGCACACAAGACTTTTGTCTTCAACAAGACACGCAGTCTGCAATGGCAGTCTGCATGAGTTAGGTAAGTGGTCCCTTAGGCTGGCACAATACATGCCCATGACCCCTAGGTACCTGGGGTACCATTTACTAGGGACTTATAGGGGTGACAAAGGTATTGCCAATTGGGGAACAAATGTACAGTTTTGTGAAAGTTCTGGCACTGGGGACCTGGATAGCAGGAACCCAGTGCATATCCTATCAAAATTGCTTCAAATACTAAGCAAGAAGTGGGGGTGACCATGTCAAAAAGGGGCACTTTACTACACCCATTTACTAATTCTTGCATTCATAGGCATATTCCTTTGACTCATCCAGCTCCCTGGTAATGAATGAACAACTAATCTAGGTTAAGGAGCCTAGACGTATTCGAAACCTTACTGACCATGCTCTAGGGCTGCATATTCTTTATTTGTATTTCGCTGTGCATAAAGTAATGGGGATGTTAGAGTTAAGTTACAAGTGTCACTACTGTGCTTCATCTTTACCTGTTAGTACCTAAAAGCGTCTCAATTTACAGCATGGGCTTGTGAGGATTTCTGGTCTTCTCTATGATTGCCATACTATGATGTACTGAAGGAGAGATGGTGGAGAAATGCTAGATTTTGTTTGCATTAGCTGGGTAGGAGATGTGTACAGAAATCGAATAAAGAAATAATCCTAAAGGAACGCAATGCTTCAAGTTGCATAACCCCATCTGTTTAATAAGCCCTGCACAGGCGTTCCAACAACAGCCTAGTCTTTAAAGGGGAGTGCAAGGTTCCTTCACAGGTAGTTATCTGCAAGGTATCTAGACTAGTGTCTGTCCAGAAGGACTATGGAAATGCATTTTTTTAACCCTTTCTGAAATGGAGTCTGTCAGCGCTGACGGCAATGTTGAATGCTAAACTGAGTATAGTCACTTATGCTTGCTGCTCCTCTCACATCAGTCCACCACAGTTAAAATAGGAGCATTTGCTGCCTTTGGACACATGTCTTGTCTTTACATTTCTGACCTTGTTCATAAGGTTGCCTGTGGAACAGGACAAGTTATCCCTTGCTGAGAAGAGGTTGTTCTCTGGTGGTCACCATGTTAAGACTCTCGGACATATTGAGGTCCAGCAGCTGCATATGGAAAATCGAGCTGAGCATTTAAAAAAAAAAAAAATCTTTCAGATTGTTGGTGAGCTATGCATTTATAAAAGAATTGCACTGACTACGTTTGGAAATTAAGACGGTAATAGCAGTACAAAATACAGTAACTCACACATGTAGAATGTGGAAAGCAGCATTAAAAGTTCCGCCTGCTCAGAATAAGTGGAACTAGGTCAACAGTAAGCTGGGCTAATCTGACCGGGATGCAAAGCACACTCTCAGGCAGTTTGTATTATGGGTAAGAGCATTGCACACACCCTTGCAAACAGCACACGTACAGCATTGAAAGCGGCACTACCTCCACTGCCAGCCCAAATTTTACTAGATGTTCTGTATGGCGAGCAATTGTACATGTTTGTCTTATAGACCGAATAGGTACAATATAGCTAGCAGAATTACAAATACAACGGGCACATCATGGGCAGCAGTGATACAAACTTCCCTCAGATGCACAGCCGACTTGCTTCCAACCCACATACTGCAACCTTCCTCTGACAGCTGCCCTAAAACCTTTATTCCCCACTGAACCTCAAACACTTTGCCGCTGATAGCCTCTCCACCTTGCATACAAAAGGCTCTTCGCAACCCACACCACTTCCAAGGGGAAGATTCCTTGTGAAGAAAGTTGCAAAATCCAACCTGCAGTAGAAATGGAGAAGAAATATAGCTTTAGGAAGTGTGTAAAAAACATGGAGATGGATGTTTTTCCCTGCTGCCCTAGTGAGAGTGGGAAAGTGGGGCAGATATGAATTTGCATGCAGGATATGCACAGTGCTGGATCCTCCTTCTGGAGAAAGCAAGCAAGACCTACATTTCTGTCTGTGGATCTGCTACATGAGTGAACACGCAGTTCTGTTTTTACCTACCCTAGGCATAATTATGCTCATCTTCCATCTGACCATAATGCCCAAATGGTGTCTTAGCATTAAAGCATGGACCACTGAATCTCTGAAGAAAAATAAATGTTGGGTAGGACCGCTGTTAGAAATGAGGTTTCTGGTTCTGAGTATACCCCCTGTACAAGCAGGAACCACCACTCTAGTCAGGTTGAGCTAGATGCATCCTAAAAAATAATGTGTGCTCACACTCTGGTAGCTTGGCACAGAGCAGTCGGGCTTATTTAAAGAGGCACTGTGTAAAGTATTTGTGCTGTTGCGAGTTCCCTTTAGGGCTCACTCAGTTCTCCCTTATTTTAGCCGGTTGCAGGCCGCTTTGCACACGTTGCACTCAGCACTTTTGTTTTTGTGCCACTATTATTTTAGTTTAGCAAAGCATTGCACATGTTTATTTATGGTTCTTCTCTCTAGGACTCTGTCTGAACATCTCATACAAGGTCAACCAACACTGTGCCTCTCTTCTATGCTCGGTTAGCAACATAGCTTTGTATTTAGACACACCATACATTCACATCTGCTGTTTTCAAAAAGACACCTTTTATCATATACACCGAGAAGTGCCATTTGAAAACCTAACGGGGATTTCTTGCAGAGGAGAGGTCCTGAGACTAAAGCACCAGCCATACGCATTCTGTGATTCAGATTACCTAACAATAATACAGGTTTGGGGTTTGGTTCTAATCCTAGAGATCCATGATATATCACTGTGCCCCATAGTGAGGATAGGCAGATATATCTTTAAACATGGTAGGGCTTCTCATTGCATGTAGTTAACTTGTGATGCTACTCGCTTTGCTGGCATGCATGTTTTCTACTTGCAGCGTTTTATAATAGAGCACAATAGTTTCAATAAACATTATAAACTGTTCTTGTGTCTTTGTTTTGTTTATTATGGACATGCATGAGTGAGAAAACAAAATGTGTCGGTCTGTTTCCACGGTTCCCTGAGGGGTCCTGTTCACTGTGGAAAGGTTTGGAGTGCTGGGAAGGCACTATGAGCTAGTTTGGATTGGGTTTCATAGGTTATAATTTGTTATTGTGACCCAGTCTCTACATACTGATGTTTTGTGATCCCAGGCATAGTTCTGATTTTACAGAATCCCTGTAACATGGTGCCTAACACTTGGTACTGTACTTATTGCACAGGTCTCCTGAGTAGTCCTTGTGTGTGTGTCTATAATAGCCCCTACACCTACCACTGGAGAAGTCTGTGGTTTTGGGGATTGATCCTCCAGGCTGTTAAAGAAGCACCAAATTCTGTAGTTTTGCAAGATCAAAAGTGTGAAAGGATAACCCATTTTTGTGTTGAACTTTGCTTCCATTTCTTTTAATAATGGCTGCACCCGCTGTTGTCATTCCTGTTAACTACAGACCCGCTGTCCCTGCACATGTAATGCATCATGGACTTACTAATGGAGGTGGTGGATTTTATCTTTGTGGTCGAATCAAATGATGCTTCTCATTTTGAAGTGTTTTATTCTTGGGTTATTTCCAGCTGTGGTTGCTAATTCAAACACATTTCATACATGCACTACTCCTGCACCACCAGGTCATTACAGAGCTTATGTGCACATGGAAATACCACTGTCTTACTGGCAACACAATACTTTGTTCCTTGGCGCCCTCCTTCGTGCACCAACACCTGTACTCCTGGGTCCCCTTAGTAATGATGGTGAGACTTGGCCAGCACTAGTTGGATATACTCCGTCCATTAATGTAGCTAATCTCAATCTTGTACGAACATGTACATTATTTCTTGCATTGGTTACACTATATAGACGCTTGAATTGGTATGTTTCATGCACTTTGTTGGATGTGCCACCACGGCCTGGCCTGCTAGGACAAGCACAGTTGTCTGCAGTGCCTATAATAAGTACTGTAATTGTTCATTCAGTTATGAGAAAAATTAGGAAATGGCAATTAAGATTGCCCAAAAAGACCAACTTGAAGCTCTGTTTCCCCTTACAGGGATCACAAGACAAACACAGAATATTAATTATGTGCTTACCACATGGAATGGTTCCTGGATTAGGTGACGGCAAATCACGGGGTTCAGTCTTTGCCACTGTATATTCCATCAGTCATGGCACTCGGTTCATGTTAGTCTTGCTGCATGTGTTGAAACAAATGCAGAATGAGCACGGGAAGCTGCTGCCCTAGATTTGGGGATGAAACTAACGGGAAACTTTCCTGTTGTGTCTGCAATAATCTTGTCAACATTAATGGTGAAGCGGCATCTCTGGCTGTATGCCAGAGGCTTGTAGCAGTCGCACAAGCAGACTGTGAACATGAGCAACCTATAATTATTGGTGAGGAGTACACATCCATAGGACGCAATACTTTTGGAATCAGACCTATTAAAGTACCTCTTGGCAAGGCAAAGAAGCTAAGCAAAACCATGAGTTTGTTAAAAAATCATAAGATAAATCTAAACAAATACAGAAAGGGACACCTCACCGTGGTTCTCCACCCCAGGAGCCCTCTAAGAGATGCAACTATTTTTGTGATTGCACTAAAATCAAGGCTCCAGACAGGTATCAGAGTTCGGAAACATGTTCTCCTCGTTCCTTGCAGCACACATCTGAAAAACAATACGAGGGAGGATGGTGCTCTGAGTGCAGAGAAGAAGAGTATGTGACGCCGAAAAGACTCGTCTGACGTAAAGATAAGGAGCAAAAATCTCCTCCCTTTAAACCCCAATTTCCGAAAAACAAAATTGTGGTAATCACCACAAAATAAGCCACAGACACTGAGAACCCTCCTCCTGAACAGGAGTTGGGCAGTGACTCTCCTTGACAGCGCGGCAGAAGTCACCATAGTGCACCCGAATCTCCAGGAGTTTCTGGCAGCGAAAGCAACTGATAGCTTCTTTACAGTTGAAACCCCAAATAGGTGCGAAGCTCCTCCAGATAGGTTACATGACTTGGATATACAAATTGAGGGTGACCTACAATGCACCATTAAAGTAATCTTCCGGGAGAATTTAACTTTCTTATGACATCCCCACTCTTTTGTCCAAAGATCCCCACAGGGTGAGGATGTCATGCTTCCTTCATTTTCTGCTCTTGTCTCTGATGAGGTCAAACAAGCTTATGCTGCAGAATGGGCTCTTGCACAAGCCCTTGCTTTATACCGTGATCATGTTGGCTGGGATAAAGAGACTCATCATATCATACCCATAAGGTCCAGCCACCACAATATCCCAATGAAACTAGATGCTAAGGCACCTGTTAAAGAAATACTCTCGCAGTTGGAGTACCAGGATGTCATTGAACCCTGTATCTCTCAGATGAATAATCCTCTGCTGTTGGGAAACCAGTTCATTCATATCGAATAGTCTTAAGCGACAGGCATTTAACCAGCCATTCGCGCACATTTGCAATACAAAATACACACAGTACGGTAATAATTAACCATACAGTTTATAAAAAATACAAAACGACCTTGGATATTTCCAGCGCTTTTTTTCATTCACAATATAGCCCCTGAAAGCAGAGATTGGACACCCTTCTCTACGCTTGGCTTTCAAAGCAGATATGCAAGTCTCCCTAGGGCTTAAAAGATTGGCCCGGGATTATTTGCTGCCAGCATTGTCAAGTCTACTTGATAGTGACCCGGATGCATTGTCTTATGTAGATGATCTCTACCTCACAGACGATGAATTAAACCCACTCTTAGCCAGAGTGGATTGCATAATTTTAGGATTCACTGCATATGGCTAGAAGTTAAACTATCAGAAATTGCATATCTCATTTCGAAGTGTCCTTTTCTTAGGAAATGAACTTGCACATGAGTATAAGAGTATTGCCCCTCAGGTTTTGGAGAAGTGTGCGCAATTGCAATCTCCAAATGCATTAAAGAAACTGCAATACTTATTAGGATTCCTTAACTTTGGCAGAATATACATTCCTGATTTTGTCCAATGCATTAATTCACTATATGAATTGATTCGGCCTGATTTTTCCTTAACACTTTGGACATCAGAACACAGATACACTCAGATCTTCACATTCTGACTTGCTTGTCTCATGTCACTTACATACACAAGTTAATACTGCGAACATAGTTATCTGTGCTTTACCGGGTGCAGTTGGATACACCTATATCACTTTTAATGAAGATGAGCCTTTGCCGAAAGCATATAAATCGCATAATTTATATTCCAGTGCAGAAATATGCTGCAGTGCAGATGGCTATTCTTAAGGAGCAGCCACTTGCACAAGGGAAATGCATTATTGACGTTACTTATGTGCTGGCCCTAGAGGCTGTGACAAAGGCTAGCGTTCTCAACGCTAAATTCCTCTATCCTAGATTAATGCATTGGGCAACATCCTTAACAGCTGTTGATGTGCCTTGACCCGTCTTTACAGACACCAGAATTTTTGCAGTATGAGTATGTTTAGCCCATGCCCAATTTGGTCTTACCTCTTGAACAGTATAAACAGATGGTTTATACTGATGGTTCAGCTCAACCTGCTATAGGCACTAAACTGCAGTATTCCGCTGCACCACCGTTGCTGGTGTGATCCTGGGTGGAAATTTCAAACCACAAATAACTCTCACCCAGTTCTTAGGGTACAGCACTGCACAGTTGGCTGAACTAAAAGCTATGCTCCCTGAACTTGACCATACGGATCCTGAATTCCAGACACTTACCCTTGAGTGATTCGTATTACTATGTACAGTTCTTTAATGGCGTCAGAATGGATAAAAAAATTCTAACTGCAGCACAATCTAGCAAAAATGTATTTGGGTTAAAGTGGCAGACTTCGAAGATAGGTTGCCA
Source organism: Triturus cristatus (assembly GCF_964204655.1). Lineage (NCBI taxonomy): Eukaryota > Metazoa > Chordata > Amphibia > Caudata > Salamandridae > Triturus > Triturus cristatus. The sequence goes on from NC_140580.1 coordinate 129,238,094, forward strand.
TAGGATAATGTTATACATACATAGAGTCATCACCGTATGGTTGCACACATTGTAGGAACTTCTTTGGCTGATGAAGAGGCCAAATCTGCAGTTGCGACTGCCAGTGTTGATGCAATTACTCGTTCTAAAACAAGAATAGATTTGGATATTTTAGCTGCGGTTAGAGCTAATAAAAACTGCACCCCCTTGCCTAAGGGATTTCCATCTAAATATATCTACCACTTGAGTGAACAAAACATTCCTTTTGTAACTATTCCAGGAGTTGATTCCCAACCAAGACAGCAGACTAGCTTTAGTGATAGGTGCGCAGAAAGTTAATGCTTCTACACATGCAGTTGTGACTGCCATAATTTCGCTGCTACAGCAATGTTATTGATGTCATGGCTTTTATCAACAGCCCAAAAATGTCCTTTTTTGTGACAAATCAAAGCTTCCTCCGTGGCTCGTCCACCGCAGACACACCTATTAATTTCTAACAAACTTTTTGGCTGCATTCATTCGGACCACTGTGGTCCTTTCATTTCAGATACGGCGTTTAAATTTATCCTAGTTGCAGTTGATTATTGCTCCTTGGTTCCTCTGGGTTTGGCCACAGCATTCAACTGACACTTGCACTGTTATTAAAGACATGCAAGTCTTTATCGGGACACATGCGTGCAGTACATTCCACTTGGACCAAGGCCCGGCTTTCGCTTCTAAAGCTTACCAGGACACTATGGCATCCCTGGGTGTACAGGTGCAGTATTCTTCTCCATATAGGCCTGAGGGCAATTCTGTTGTGGAGAGGATGAAGCAGTCCTTCACAGCTAGAGTATTAGGCACAGGGCGTAGTTGGATCCACCGCTCCTATCGGTTTAGCAGGCTCTCAACAATCTACCAAAAAGATCTCTTGGTGGCCGAACTGCTTACGAGGTCCTCTTTGGCATCAAAATATTGTTTCCAGGCCTTGACGGTCCAGACATTCTGGCCGCTGCACGCCCTTTGATGTAAATAAACGTTGTACTGTCTTATAGGACTTACAAACGATCTGTGACAGCCAATCCAATGAGCAGTTGAAGACGCCTTCCTCTGCAAGAATCAAGGAGAAACCATAACCTTCCAGCTGGATTCCGCAAGTTGGGGGATCTTGTGCGAGGGAACGTGGCAGTAAAGGAGGAGTTTGGCCTGTTACTAAGCACCAGTGTTTGTACTTGGCATTCAAGGTACAGGAACTGTAATCTTTACACTGCTTCCTTGTTCTAAAGACAATAGTTTTGTCTCCATTGATAACATCAAGTTACATCATGTGGCTGATTCTCAACAGTAGGCCACGAGGAGTCCTTGGTAGTTCAATAACTCCTCTCGCTACCATACAGGAAATTCCTCTACAGCTAGTGAGCACCACCGAGGCGGGTTCTCTCCTGCTGACGGAAGCAGAGAATTCACATCTATCCATACCTGCAACCGCTAAAACTGCCAGCAACTCGACTGAAGTGAGTACGGAACTTTCTACTGTACCTACCTCATTTCATTTCATCTGCAGCTGATGTCGTTAATACATATCACTCTTGGATTTTACAGATTCTTTAAATGTACCGGTGGCACCAGTTTTTCGGCAAACTGCTTCTGGGTATTTTGTGGGTTGAGATGATTTTTCATCAAATTCTTTTGATGATTCTTCCGTTTTAGACACTCCTGCTGCACGGATCTGTTTTATTTTCATGGCTGAAACTCCCTTATCTGGCCCCAACTTGGGTATTTGGATAACTCTTTCCTTGGTTTTTCTATTCCTGCGGATTGGATTTTGTGTTTTTGTCTTGCTGATTAATGGCCACGATCTTCCAGAACGCTCTGCTGCAGAACTGGGCGACAGTGTGTTGGCCCCCCACCCTTCTTCTCATGAGCTAAGAAAAGACTTGTCCCTCGTGAACATTTATCTGTTCCAGCAAATGGTGGAGTTGTTTGGCATAAAGCTCTTTTTGACCTATTCGGTCCTACAGAGATCCTGCAGATTCCATATGTGTTTAGGTTTTCTATGGGAATGTGATGGTACCTGGGTTATATTGTGATGATTGGGATGTTGAAACAGTAAACGCCATGCTCTCATTGTTGGAATATGATATGGTTTTCTAATCAGAGGATGTGTGCATTAATTCTGCAAACTATTGTGAGATTTTCTGTTACCATCATTTTCAACATCATTATTTACGTAGAGTTATGGTTTGACACACAGTTTTTAATTATATGCAATGGGAACATTGACCAACTGTCAAACAAGGGAGTTCGAAAACATACAAAGAAAAATGTACATATTTTTCAGGTTATGACAAGTCCGATCCAACGTCCTTTTAGCTTAGACTTGTCCCTATACCACCGAAAAAATATATGCTTACGCAAACCAAATTAATCTATACGTATTCATTTGTTACAAAATTAGTTGGGCAAGGCTGTGATTATTGGAAGAACACCATTGACTTGAAATCCTTTTCGGGTACAAAATCCTGGCAGGTCCAGGGTATGGATACTTTATTTCGAGCCTGCTTAATTCCAACTCAAATAATTTTTCTGAATGACACCGTTCAGCAGACTGCATGTCTAGGATTGGCTAAAATTAAAGAAATGAATGCACTAACCATTCCTTACTTTGCACAGTTTGAAAATTGGCAACATTTAACAAGTTTCACTGCTGACCAACTCGTTACAGAATTGTATATTTAACACCACACTTTTAGATCCTCACGAGTGGTTATTGTGGCCAGTGGACATAAATGGATGTCATGCCTGGTTATTGTAACTCCACACCGGCGTTTAAAGCTAGTCGACCTGATTCTCGTTATTCCCAATTGCAAAATTCAGGAATGTTTACTACCTATTCAGTGGAAAAATTATCAAAGGGTTAGAACACTCTACGCTGCAGTGAAATATCTTTCTCTCCTATCGGAGGACATGCACCTATCTGATTTTCCGTCAGTCCTAAATATCTGCATACAAAAAGATGTATTTATGCCACATATAATTACATTTGTTAATTGTCTCAAATGAAAGCTACTGCACGTTTAAGACAAATTGATCAAGATCATTTTGGTAAGTGCTTGCTGTTAATACTATTAATACGTCTTCTCGCATTTGCAATTTGAATAACATTGTGTCATCTGTTATTGATATTATGCAGAGTGATCTCTATTCCTTGTACCATCTGCAAAGTCAGGTTAGATCCATCATGCAGTTTATTTGGACCCTTCAAACCCTTAAAAATGGTTGCATTACCTTAATTCTAGCCAGCTATTCATGCCTTTCAATCTGACACATAAGCGACTTATGGCAAAAAAAGCTACCTCATATACAATGTTACATCTTAAAGATAGAAAAAACTCCCTTTCACTGTAACAAACAGCTTCCGCTGTATGGTTAATACATGGCTTAATATCTCTGCCAATTTCAACATTTCAATTTGCAGCTGGCGTGAAACGTTTCCCTGTCGGCAGATATGAGCCCCGCAGAGACAGCTTGATTCATGAATATGTTCCCTCCCATTTTCTTATTGCTGTGAAAGTGCAAATAAGGAGTTCTTCCTTACTGGAAAGTAATGTGACTCCTCTGTTAGACATTTACTTATTTGTCAACACGTTACCATTCATGGTGCATGTAATGCTTCTGTAGCACATCTGGTCTGTTTACTAGAAGGAATCTTCTATTATTCCACTTATTAAAGTTCTTTGAAAAGGATGTTCTTCAATATTAAATTATCACAAATTCTGTGGAATAAAAGCTGGGATCCCATATATTTTCTAATTATAGTTTCCTGCATTGTCACCTGCTGCAATAGCGTGGTGTTCCCACCTCCGCAAGGAGGTTACAATAGTTTGTTGTGGTCTTTCATTCCAATTTTGAAGGCAGATTTTAACAAGTTAAGCATGCTCAGAGCACTATTGTTTCATAAAGAAGTAGCCCTAACAGCTCGATTAAACCTCCGAATTACAAGTTGCAAAGACATCCTGTGAAATACAGTCCTTGTTAAACACCAACCTCCCAATACGTTTCAGCAAATTAGTTCATTGCATTTTTTTTTTTAATAAATCTGTTTATTGAACTTAAGCAACATAGTCATGCTTTACAGTTACGTGTGTCGTACATCATATTAGTAAACATATTTTAAAGGCAGATATACAGTATTTTCGCTATGGCGGGCAATCTTACCATTCACGCAGTGGTATTTATATCATACAATGTTCCTCTGGCGTTGGGACATTTGGGGCCTCGCACATTCCCCCCCGATACACATTCCATTTAGACCATATTGCAATCCATTTTTTGGGGCACCCCTGAGCCACATAGACCGTTTTCTCTCTCAACATACACCAGTCCATGTCCTCATTCCATTTCTTCAGTTTCGGCGGCACGGTGGCACCCCATGCCTGCGCTATGTAACGCTTAGCAATCATCTGCCCCAGAGTGGCCCATATTCTCCCCTTCACATCGAGATCTGTGGGCTCCCAGATGTTCAACAAGCATCTCTTGGCCTCGGGCATAAGAGGGACTCCCCATATCGCGATCATACATTGCAATTTTTTTTCCAATAGCCTTGAATTAACGGGCATTCCCAAAGAATGTGCATGAACCCGCCTTCCATCCCACACCGTCTCCTACACTGCCTGTCTGTGCTTTTGCCCATAATCCTTAATTGCTTCTCTGAGAGGTAAGCCCTGTGTAGGATTTTGAGTTGGACTAGCTTGAGTTTAGCGGATATGGCCACTTCCTTTGGCGATGAGAGCACCTCCTGCCATTCCTCATCGTCCATTTCAAGGCCTTCCCTTACCCATTTCTCCTAAAGTGCAGTGAGGGGATCAGGGGTATTATGAATAAGTTCATTGCATTTTTAATGCATCTAATACTGCCGACCTTGCTCACTTTTTAATGATCTTGGTTCTGGCATAGTCAGTTCCGTCCGGAAAATCTTTGGAGTAATACTGGCTTTTATTCGTTCCCTTTGTTCTAGGTTGTTCTGGGTCATCCTATTGGTGTTATTACTCATTTGCGGCATTTTGATTCTATATTTTGCTCCTCCGCAATGTATGTTCTGTCTCGAAGCCCTCTGGAACTACTACCATTCCAGTTATGTTGTGATCATTTGGTAAAGTTGTTGGGAATCTTACTGCTCCAAGAACTGGATCTTGATTGGTCATTGACATTCCACCCTGTCTAGTGTACCTGCATCCAACCCGTGTTTCATTGATTGTTGCCCCTTCGAATGGGCCCTGGATATTTGCCTGGCTCTTCAAATGCTGGTTCCTTTGGACATGAACCTGTTGAGGAGTCCTCTAATGACCCATTTTGATGTTGTCTCATAGGCTTGCGGCTGCTGCACAATGCCGGGTATGAGCCCCTCCTTTCGCAGGAGGGGAGTGCTTTGTCACATGACTCATTTAACTTTAGCTCTAATAGCACGGATGCAGGTTGCCCGGTTACTTCCTCAGCATCGACTGATACCGAGGATCATGTCTGTTCTCTGGATGATTTGACCTGGGCTATGGTGGATTCATTGTATTGTATTGTATTAGGTTCTGATATAGCGCAGACTGCCACCCTACGGGTATCCTGGCGCTTAGACTTGAGTATGACCACCATATGAGCAGACCAGATTAACAGTGGAGAAAACTAAAGTTCAGTCCTTGGGAAAAAGCCAGGTTTTCAGACTCTTTCTGAACTCGGTCAGGAAATTGGCTTGTCTAATGCTCTGGGGTAGCTCGTTCCATAAGTGTGCTGCAGCCACACTAAAAGCTCTACCCCCCCCATCCTAGAACGCTTAAATCTGGTAGTCGTCATCAGGTTTGCACTGGAGGAACGGAGCTGCCTCTTGGGGTTGTACCAGGTAAATTTCTCCAGCAGTGGGACTGGGCCCAGATCATGTGCTGCTCTGTATACAATACAGAGCGATTTAAAACAAACCCTTTCCTTAATAGGCAGCCAATGGAGATCTCTCAAGGCCAATGTTGTAGAAGACCTGCTTTGCCTATTTAGCACCAGCTTTGCTGCCATGGACTGGACTCTCTGCAACCCCTGAAGGATGTATTGTGGAGCTCCCAAATACAGGGAGTTGCAGTCGTCCAGCCTACTCAGCACTATGTTCCTTACTACAAGGGAGCGCAAATCCTTTGGGAGTAGCGGGAGAATCGGCCGTAGCATGCGCATCAAAGAGAAACACACACTAACGGTTTTGTTGGCCTGTGACTCCATTTGGAGATTATCTACCAGAACCCCCAAATAGCTCACCGTGTTGACTGGAACCAGGGGTTACTCCTCTGGAGTGAGCTTGAACTCCAGTGATAGATGCTGGGACATTCTGGCAGTGGAACAGTATACCACCTCTCTTTCCCCCCCATTAAATTGTAATGAATTTTTCCTGAGCCATCCAGCAGTCTGACGCATACACTCCTGGAACGTATCCATGGATACCGCTTGTTTCCCTTCCAGGGAGAACACCAGGTGAGTGTCGTCAGCGTAGTTGACCAAATCAATTCCGAAGGATTTGATAATGGGGAACAGGGGCCGTAAATAGATATTAAAAAGAATAGGGCTGATCGCAGAACCCTGCGGTACCCCATGGTGTACTGGAGACTTACTGGAAGTGAACGATGTCATGGTCACCACCTGTTGTCTTCCTGATAGATAGGACTGTAGCCACTGTAAAGCCCGTCCTTTCACCCCTATCTTCTCCAGTCTTTCCACCAGTACTGTATGGCTCACCGTGTTGAATGCGGCCTACATATCTGATTAACACTAGGACGGTAGCATTCCCATTGTCGACTCGCATTCGTAAGATGTCCATTACAGTTGCCAGAGCAGTCTCGGTGCCGGCGGAACCCAAATTGGTCCCTATCCAGCAGATGATTATCCTCAAGGTAGCATGATAAGGTTTTACTGACTGCTTTTTCCAAGATTTTAATCGGATATGGCAGAAGGGAGATGGGTCTAAAATTTGCTGGAATCGTAGGGTCCAGTGAGGATTTCTTAAGCAGAGGTGTCACAACTGCCTGCTTCCACACCTCCGGAACCACTCCTTCTTCCAAGGATTGGCCGCAGATCTGTCGCAGCCAGGTCAAAGTTGCTTGACCGAATGCTTTCCAGATTCTATGTGGGAGGGGGTCAAGAGGGGAGCCAGAGGATACACTGTAAGCCAGGTTATTAAGAGTCCTCCGTAAGGGCTTGAAAGTTTTCCAGGGAGGTGTTCACCTGGGGTTCTTCATCCAACTTCCGGGGAGTATTATCCTGATCACTAATGTTGTTGGGATGAAGATCTCCAACAATTTTGGCAATTTTTTCTTCAAAGTGAGAGTCAATCTCGTCGCAGAGTTTCTGCGATGCAGCCACCTTATTGCTTATACAGGTTGGGCTAGAGAGAGCCCTGAAGATATTAAAAAGAGCTTTAGTGCTGTTAGGTGCTTGTAGAATAGAATTAGCATAGAAGTCTGCTTTCGACTTTGAGATAGACTCCTTATATTTAACCTGTGCTAATTTCAATTCTTTCTTGTCCAAGTAGTTCTTTCACCATTTCCTCTCAGCTTTCTTACATGACACTCGCAGTAGTTTCAATTCCTCATTATACCAGGGGGCTGATGCTTTATTCCTATTTTTGAGTCTTTTTACTGGGACTAGCAAGTCCAGAGTGCCAGCTATATGGTTACAATATATTTGATAGTTTTCCTCTACGGAGATGGAAGGGGCAAAGAGATTTAAGTTTGGAAAGGTCGGATGGGTTCTGTTTTTTTCCAATTTGGCCCACTCTCTTCCCTTTAGGTATGTCATTGAACGGTTATTATCCTCTGATCTAGGTATATTGACGTTAAAATGGATTAGATAGTGATCAGTCCAGCTTTGTGGCAGTATGTCTGTCACTTCAGTCTCGGTCTGATTGTCGAACAGGAGATCTAAAACGTGCCCCACTTGGTTGGTTGCTTGTTGTTTTACCAATTGTTGTAAGTTGAGATTCGCACATATGTGCATTAAGTCTCTAAAGTGGCTGCCTAAATTTCCGTTATCCCATAAGTTAAAATCCCCCAATAGAATCATTCTGGAATGGGTTACGGTCAAATTAGTAATGGTATCCAGAAGTACTTGATATTGGGTATCTTGTCCTGGGGGTCTATAGCAGACCATTCCTGTGAGTAGCCTGCCTTTGGCCTCCTGCAGCGAGAAACCCAGGAGTTCGATCCCTGTAACATCATCTACCTTTAGCGGAGCAAAATTCCACTTTTCCTTGAAAATCACTCCAACCCCTCCTCCTCTTCCAGTAGCCCTCGGTTTATGAAAGATTTTATAACCTTCTAGGCAAGCGAAACCCATTTCTACAGAGGAGTCGGTACTAGTCCATGTCTCTGTTAGAAATAGGACATCCAGATCCATGTCTTCTATCATGAGAGACACCTCCAGGTGATGTTTTATCAGGGATCTACTATTAATCAGCCCGCAGTTTAAGTGCTTTTTATCATGACCCGTGACAGGTGGATAATAATGGTGTCCCCTATCCTCCCTCTTACCTATGTTAAGCATCTGTTTCCTAGAGTATTTTATCCTACCTTGTTCTCTGTCAGAACAGGCAGCATGGCTGGCGCTAAGTGCGTCCGAAGCGCAGATGGTCCGGCGCGCCCGCTGCGCACCCACGCTGTGCGCGCGCAGTGCGCTTGCATTGTCTGTCCTATATAGGCAGGCAAGTGCAGTGAGCCAGACACTAGAGCGCAATCCAAAATGGCGCTGAGTAAGGTGGCGAGTAGACTCTAATCCCCACACCCAAGATGACGCTGATGACTAGTTGAAAGGCCTTGATTCCCGCTAAGCAGCGGGTGAACTGAAATAATTTTATGTGCGGGTAAGTGGACTTAAAGCAGTTTTTATTTCCAAAAATAAAGTATTAAAAACAGTTACTTTTCAAAATACAATTCCCCAGTTTCACAATACGGCAGTACGCTTGCAGCATTTATAGCAGAGCTTTCCCTCGAGCAAGTGGTCAGCGTGGTATCTGGTCAATCAAAGTCTGGTCTGGTCTTCGGAGATGGAGTACATCCTGGATTCACTGTGTCTTGAGCTCATGGGAAACATCATAGATATCTCCAACACACCTTAATCTGGCTACATTCCCAAATTGACATGTTATGCTTTTTATTATTACGGTTGTAAATCTTTTTCTAATAACCTCTCTATTAGCAAAGCATTTAATTTTCTTAGCTTGTTCTATATGATGTTTATCTAGTTGCTCCGTTTGTTACTTGCCTGACCAAAGAGGGGGTGTCTTGAGTTCCCTTTAGGGCCCACTTAGTTTTCCCTTATTTTAGCCTAACTGCGAGTTGTAGGCTACTTTTCACATGTTGCACTTAGCACGTTTATTTTTGTGTCATGATATTACTTAAGCAAAACACTGCACATGTTATTGTTATTGGTTCTCTCTAGGACTCTGTCTGAACATCTCGTACAAGGTCAAACACTGTGCCCTCCCTTCTGTGCTTGGCTAGCAACTTAGCTTGGCATACATTCCCAGAGGGGGATTCTTGCAGAGGAAAGGTCCGGGGACAAACGCGCCAGCCTTGCGTATTCTGATTAGCAGATTACCTAACAATAATTCAAGTATGGGGTTCGGTTCTTATCCCAGAGATCTGTGATACATCACTGTGCCCACGTAGTGAGGGTAGGCTGAGGCAGATATTTCTTTAAATATGGTTGTTTTATAATAGAGAATGATAGTTTAAAATGGTTTTAAACATTGTAAACTGTTCTTGTGTGTTTGCTTTGTTTATTATGGACATGCATGAGTGAGAAAACAAAAGGTGGCAATCTGTTTCCATAGTTCCCTGAGAGTACTCTAGGATTGTAATCTGGGGTGCCAATTTATCTGTCACTTCAGGAAGGTTAGAAAGCCTGGGAAGGCACTGTGAGCTAGTTTGGATTGGGGTTCATAGGTACTGATGTGGTATGTTGGCTCAATCCCTATATACTGACATTCTGTGATCCCAGGCTTAGTTACACAGAATTCCTGCAACAGTGCAACATGTGCGCACACAGTAACATAATGAAAACACTGCAAAATAATAGAAAAATAGATCATATTTTTATGAGGCAAAAAAGACCAAAACAACAAAAATCCAATAAGTAGAACCGCAGTTATGAATTTTTAAAGATTAAATGAAATTATATTGCATAGAGTCATAAAACGCCAACAAGGGACATCTGGTCGCTCTATACCAGGGTAAATCCAAAGTTCAAGCCGACCGCAGTGTAAGGCAGGCTGGCTACAGGACTCGCGCATGCCCGGCTGAAAAAGTACCCTTGATGGAGCAAGCGTCGAACTCCGGTGTGTCTTCGTCGAAAAACTCTTTTACGATGCAGGTGCTGCATTGTCTAATCGCGCTATTTGGCCTCTATCTGTGCAGTCAACGCCGTCGTCTATCAGCTCCTGCATCGGCGTCGAAGGGCAAAGCGTTGGTTCAGATTGGCACAAAGTAGTCACTGTGTTGATTTTGATTGTTCTGTGCAGCAGAAGTCACATTTCAAGGTCCCAGGACTGGTTTGACACCACTTGGCAGGGCAGGATTTACAAATAGCTGAGTCCAGGTGCTGTTGGATGATTGAAGGAAGTCTTTGATGGCCCTGAGACTTCAGAACATGGGACAAGCCAGCAATCCCTTGGAGTCACTCTGGGTTCAAGTGAGGTGGGTCCAGTCCTTCTCAGCAGGACAGAGATCATCAGGCAGCAGGGCAGCACAACAAAGCAGAAAAACAGTTCTTCCAGGACAGCCATCAAGCAGAGTGGCAATCTTTGGAGCACAGCTGTCTTTACTCCTGACAGAGTTCTTCACCGGTCCAGTACTGTGGCTCAGGTTCTGGTGAGGACATTGAGGGCAGCCTCAAAGAGGAGGACATCCTGCTAGCCAGGTTGACCAAAAGATTAGACCTAGAGACCAGACTCCTGGCTCTAGAAAAAGAACATTCTTGGTAGGTGAAGGCAAACAGGTCCTCCGGTGATTTTGAGGTTGGTGGCTGCAGGACACACCAGGATTTCGCAGGAGCAGGTTCGAGGGGAGACAGGCCGGCATGACTGGGGCCACGTCAGTGGGCGCTGTCCCCTTGTTAGCTCTGCAAGGCTCTTCGGTCCTTCTTCTTATCTTTCTTGTTGTTTCTGGATCTGAGGAAGCAAGGTTCAGGGTGCCCCCTAAATACTAGATTTAGGGGTGTTACAGGTAGGTAGAGGGCAGGGACCAATGGGTCTCTTACCAGGGGTGGGTACACCCCCTATTGTGCCACCCTCCAGTGGGAGGGGGGAAGGAGCCTGTCCCTGGTTGGATCCCCCATCCTTAAGATGGCAGGGGCTTTGAGTTGTGCTTCACTTCGCCTCCCCCACCTGAGGGCTGGAGTTGGCAGAGGTGGGCACACCTCTCTCCCTCACTTGTTTTTCCCGATGGTTCTCCCGCCCAAAGTGGGTGGCAGGACCAGTGGGGACCAGTTTCTGAAAGCAGCAAGTGGTCTGGGGAAGCTCACAAAGGCGGCATGCCTTTGATGCTTCCCCTTCGTTAACCCTGCCCATCCTGGGGGAGGAGGCTTGGCACCTCGTCCCAGGATGCGAATTGTTTCAGGCCCCAGAGAGCAGCAGGCTCTCAACCCAGGGGTCCAGAAACATAACTGGTGGTGGAAGCTGAAAGCAGCCACACAGCTTGGACACTAGAGGTGGGTTAGTTTTCGGAGGGCATCTCTGAGATGCCCTCTGTGTGCATTTTTCATTAAATCCCACACTGGAATCAGTGTGGGTTTAATGTGCTGAGCAGTTTGATACCACACTTCAGTTTTCAGTGTAGCCATTATGGTGCTGTGGAGTTCGTAATAACAATCGCCCTGCACCATATTCTCTTAATGGCAGCATTGCACTTACAATGTCTAAGAATGGACTTGGACACTGTAGGGGTATAGGGCTCATGCACCAGCACCCTCACCACTGATATAGTGCACCCAATTAGAGGGGTGACTCATTTATGCCAGGGCAGTGGGTTGTAGGCATGGCTCACAGAGGTGGGCCATGTCGACTCTTCACTTTGTTTTGCACCAAAACATGCAGCCTGCAAAGGCAGTGTGGGAGTGTAGTGGTACTGGATCTCTAAGGGTGGCAAAATAAGTGCAGCAGCCCTTAGAGGCCTTCTCTGGTCACAGTGCCCTGGGTACCTGTGGTACAACTTACCAGGGACTGACCTGTGGCCAGAGATGCCAATTTGGTTAGTTGTGGGGAAAGAACACAGGCCCTGGGAACCTGATTGGTAGGGGCCCATTTCAAAGTTATCAAACATGATGCAGCTACTCCTTTTTAATCAGAAATTACAGCCTAAAAGTTTATTAAGGAATTCACTGTGCTATCCTATGAGAGGAGTAGGCCTAACAGTAGTGAAAAACTATTTTTGATGTTTGTCACTATGAGGACAATGGAAACTTAAAAGTGTATGTCCTACATTTTTTCACAGCACTCTGCCTTATGGGCTACCCAGGGCCTACCTTTGGGGTGACCTATGCGTAATAAAAGTGGAGTTTAAGGCTTGGTAAGTAATTTCAAATGCCAAGTCGAAGTGGCAGTAAACTACACACATAGGCCTTGCAATGGCAGGCCTGAGACCGGTTTGAAAGGCTATTTGTGTGGGTGGCATAGTGCTGACATCCCACTAGTAGCGTTTAGGTTACAGGCTCTGGATATATGGAATACCACTTTACAAGGGGCTTACAAGTAAACTAATTATGCCAATTGTATATACACCAATGTTACAATGATTTAGGGGAGAAGCACATTCACTTTAGCACTGGTAAGCAGTGGCAAAGTGCTCAGTCCTAAAGCCAACAAAAAGGTCAAAAAAAGAGGAGGAGCAAGGGAAAACATCTTTTAAATTGTATGTGTCATGTCATATCTATCGATCTCTCTATATATATATATATATTACCTACTGGCGGTCGCCAGTAGGTAGTTATAGTTAGGACCACGTTTCCATAGGAAATCCTCAACATTCTATTTTGAATAACTTTGGCGCCGGTCGACGAATCCTCGCGAATTTTTCAAAATAGGTGGGGCGCTACGCTCCGCTCCTACCCTGAAAGTCTCGGGGGGATTCGTCAAGCGGGGGCTGAGATAAAAGGGGGGTCCCAAAACGCGTTTTTCCCATGCATTTTTCCATAGTACCTTTAGACAGGGCTACAGCCCGAACGGCTGAACAGAATTACTAGAAATTTGGCAGAGAGGTAGTCCTCAGGTCAAGGAAGTGCCTTTTGTAGGTTTGGTGTAAATCTGTTCAGTAGATTCTGAGAAAATAGCCTTTAAATCAATATATATATCTGAGCCAGCTTACGGTGCGCTTACGGTACGCTTACCGTACGCGTACGGTGGCGTGCGCGAGCGCGATTCTGATTGGCTCTTAGATCTTAGTAAACATTCGAATCGACCGAAACCAGGAAGCGGCGGCAGCCATTTTCTCTCTCGCACTGAGAGTTAGGTTTTAAAATAAAGCCAAAAAACATGTAAAGGGGCTGTTTAGACAGCTCCCACACACATAGCCATGTTGAGGGAGTCCCCAAAGATCCCCCAAGGCCAAAAATGCAATTTTTATTTTTTCGCTAATTTCGCCGATTACGCTTACCGTACGCGTACGGTAAAAAATTATAAAAAAAAAAGATATATCCACACTCTCCCCACCCCGTGTGCAATTGGTGGCCGCAGGCCACCAATTGTGCATGGTTTATAAGAGGTGTGATAAACTATAATATTTTAAACAAAAATAATAAAAGAAAAAATTATCCACACTCTCTCCACCCCGTGTGCAAATGGTGCCCGAAGGGCACCATTTGTGCATGGCTTATAAAAATTACGAAAAATTAAAATATTACCTTTCAAAACGAAGTGCATCATATGTCCTCCATGTGCGCACGGTGCACGAAGCGCATCGTGCGTACATGGCCCACGCGCACCGCGTGCTTACTGTGCGCGCACGGTGCGCGAAGCGCACCGTGCGCGCACGGAACGAACTGCGTTAAGTGGGCGCGCACGCCACGAATGGCGTAAAGTAACTTAGCATTTAAAAAACCGTACAAATTCACTGAAAAAACCATAGGTTTCACACACGTTATAGTTAGGAATTAGCATTTAAAAAACCTTGCAAATTCACTGAAAAAACCATAGGTTTCACACATGTTATAGTTAGCGGAAATTTTACTGATAAAAAACCAGTGAAATTCCCCCGTTATAGTTAGTGCAGGCAACTATAACTCACGCGACCGCAATCTTCTGCTGATGACATATGTGTCTTTATGAAAAAAAATATTTGTAATATATGTATAGCTAAAAATGTATGGAAGAAGACATGGGCAAATAAGTGTCTAAATACAGTATTAGCATCAGCAGAGGATTGCGGTCGCGTGAGTTATAGTTGCCTGCACTAACTATAACGGGGGAATTTCACTGGTTTTTTTATCAGTAAAATTTCCGCTAACTATAACATGTGTGAAACCTATGGTTTTTTCAGTGAATATATATATATATTGGACGTAGTATCATTGTATACGAATATTAGAAACGACATCGGGCTAAAAGCCTGCGAATATTTCCTGCAAGATTGGAACATTCAATACGGAGATCATAACAGGATGTTGCTTCAAATGATCACTATGTGTCTTGAACAAAATGTGTTTTTATTTGGAGAAGAAATATACCGTCAAGTCAAAGGAACAGCGATGGGCTTTTCAGTTAGTCCAAGTTTTGCCTGCCTCACCATGGGATGGTGGGAAAACATTATTGCTTGGTCTGCAGACAATGAACGATATGTAAACAAGACCGTACTATGGTTACGTTTTATAGATGATTTGCTGCTAATTTGGGATGGCACAAATGAAGAATTTCAAGAATACTTTGAAATACTGAACAATACAGAGACAGGCCTCAAATTTACATATAACATCAGTAAAAGCAGAGTTGTATTTTTGGACACTGAAATCTATATTGACAATGAAACAGTTCAAACTACACTTCATCGAAAAAGTACAGCAACTAATGCTGTTCTTCATGCCGAAAGCTTTCACCAAACAAGCCTGATTAACAACATCCCATATGGAGAATTTCTCAGGATCAGGAGAATCTGTTCACAGAAGGAGGAATGGAAAGTGAACTGTCAGAAAGCAGGAGAAAGATTCAAAAAGAGAAAATATAACCCCAAAATTGTAGCATCAGCATTCGAAAGAACAACAAAAATACCTAGAATCGAACTTTTGAAAGAAAAAACCCCACAAATGTCAGAAAAGGGTAAAAAAGAGCAGGAGATCCGCCTAATAACAACGCACTCCACTGAAAACAAACAAATAACAAGGATAATGAGGAAAAACTGGCATATTTTACATCTTGATACAACAGTGGCAAGCATAATAGGAGACCATCCGAATATTACATATAGAAGGACGAAAAATCTTAAAGACCAGCTGACTCACAGCCACTTCTTACCAATGAAGAAGCAAGACTCATGGCTTAAACCACAAGGGTTCTTATTTATTTATTTTATTTATTTTCTAAACTTTTAGAGCGCGAACAAATACCACGAATGGTGTCTCGGCGCTGGGCAGACAGAGAGGCACTTCCTGTGCATTATTGAGTGAATAACCAAGTCTTCACTTGCTTTCTGAAGAACAGCAGTGAAGAGCTGTTTTTTATGTGATGGGGCAAGGAGTTCCAGAGCCTCGAGGCAGCTACCAAGAAACGTCTGTCTCCCCAAGTGACTGTTCTCACTCGTTGAATGCATAGGGATGCGGATGAGGCAGATCTTAACGCTCTCTTGGGAACATACAGCTGCAGTGATTCCCTAAAAAAGTCGGGTCCTTGGCTATTCAGTGCCTTCTATATAATACACAAAGCCTTGAATTTTGTTCTTTTTTTTACTGGGAGCCAGTGCAGTTGGTAGACGACGGATGAAATAGGCGCGAACTTGGGAGTTTTGGTCAAGATTCGTGCAGCGGCGTTCTGCACCATTTGTAACTTTTTGAAGACCTGCTCCTGAGCATTCAGCAGAAGCCCATTACAGTAGTCCACCTTGGATAGCACCAAGGAGGACATCAGGGTTTTCCCTGCAGACAGGGGAAGGTAAGGTAGTAACTTTTTCACTTTCCGTAGCGTAAAAAAGGAAGAGGAGACTACTGCATTGGCATGATTAGTGAAACTTAGTTTGTTGTCAAACAACACTCCTCGGTTTCTGACCTTTGAGACTGGGATGGGTGGGTTGCCCATTTCCGGTGGCCACCAGATCGGAGACCAAGATGGTTTTAGGTCTCCAAACACCATTACCTCGGTCTTATCGGTGTTCAGCTTTAGACAATTACTGTCCATCCAATGACTGATGGCTCTCATGCCCGTCTGAAAGTTGGCTGCCACTTCGGTCCCGTTTTTATGCACTGCCAACACCAACTGGGTATCGTCGGCGTACGAAGTCACTCCCATTCCGTGGGTTTTAATGACCCTTGCCAAGTCCGACACATAGATGTTAAAAAGTGTCGGACTCAGCGAGGATCCCTGGGGGACTCCGCAAGGCAGCACAAACGTTGGTGAATAGAAATTCCCCATCTTTACTGACTGTTCTCTGTTAGCCAGGAAAGAAGCCAGAAGCTCCGCAGCCTTGCCCTTTATGCCCATGGCTGTGACACGGTCGATCAAGATGTTGTGATCGACCGTGTCAAAGGCTGCTGAGAGATCAAGCAAGATCAGAACAGCCGAGCCACCCTGGTCCATGATCTGTCTGATCTCTTCAGAAGCCTTAATGAGCGCCGTCTCCGTTCCATGTCCTTTCCTGAACCCAAACTGGGTGTTATCTAACAGGTTGTTATGATCAATATAGCTAGCCAACTGTTTGTTTATAACTTTTTCAAGTATTTTTGATGGATAAGGAAGGGCTGCTATAGGGCGATAACTTTTTAATTCCAAGGTGTTAAGGGTAGGTTTCTTTAGAAGTGGCTTTATTATAGCAGTTTTCCAACTTTGAGGATAGTTTCCTGATTCACAGATGGTACTGCAGATGTTCTCCAGGATTGGTGCTACCACATCAGATGTTAATTTGATGATGGTTGGTGGGCAAGGATCCAGAGGGGAACCTGACATAGTTGTTTTAATGAGATCTTTTATATCTGATAGAGATGGAGGGAGAAATTCATTCAGAGAGGAGGATGTGAGTTGTACGTTCTTGGTGCTATCTGAAAGTTCCCCAGTCTTGATGTTATTAAATTTATCAAAGATTTCTGTGACCTTGGTTCTGAAAAAGTCAGCCATTTGATTACAGAAGTCTTGGGTATTCTCAGTAGTATTGGCTGTTGGTATAGTTGTTAGTGTAGCCACTACCTGGTATAGTTGCTTACTGGAGTTCTGTGCTTTTTCTATCTGTTCACAGAAATATTTGCTTTTTTCCAGTCTTAGCATCTTCCTGTAGCCTGATAGCGCCTGTTTGTATCTTTCTTTGTCGTTGTTGTCATATTTAACTCGCCAGCGCCTTTCTAGATTGCGGCATTTCTGTCTTTCTATTCTTAGCAGTTCAGAGAACCAAGGGGCTGATGGTGTTGGACGATTTAACCGCACTCTCTTTAGAGGCGCTACTTGATTAAAGGTGTCTGTAAGCCATTGGTTGTAGTTATTTGCTGCTAGTTGCGAGTCTGACACTTTGGATGGTTTAGTATTTTTAAGATTCTCGGCTAGTATATTCATATCTATGTTTTTCCAATCCCTACTGGGCCTCTGTTGCTTTTTTGCCGAGGGTTGATTTTTGTGTTTCTTGACACAGGCGTGGAAAACCACCACTGCATGATCTGACCATACAATGGGAATAACAGTAGGGGGGGTAATGGCCGGGTTATTCGTGAATAATCCGTCAAGGACGTGACCTGCTTTGTGCATGGGTGAAGTAACCAACTGGTTTAGGCCAACGGCCTTGAAATCCTCAATCAGGCTCAGAGTATCTTTGTCTAATGTATTTTCTAAATGAAAGTTAAAATCTCCAAGTATTGTGAAGTCAGAGACTTCTGGCACTGTTTCTAATAAAGTGCTAATGGATTGGAGAAAAGGTGTTCGGGACGCTGGGGGACGATAGAGCAGAACCCCATTGAACATTTGGGTGGGGGAAAGCGTGATAGAAAAGGATAATGTTTCAGCAGGGATGGTATCTGAGGTTCCGGTTTTTACTGCTAGGTTTAGCCGTAGAATTATGGCAAAGCCGCCCCCTTTTTTTCCAGCCGGTCTATCTTGTCTGACAATATAATAGCCCTCAGGGACGGCTGTCACCAGATCGGGGTCGGAAGCCAAATCGGCCCATGTTTCTGTTATAAACAGGATATCCAATTTGTGTGCTGATATTAATTCGGCCACCTCTTCTCTATGTTTACACATAGATCTAGCATTCACTAGTGCGCACTTAATGCGTGTGGTCTCATTACATGGTGCCCCTGGAGTTAGAGGTATCTGAGTAAGGGAATGATTGAGTTTAAAATTGCATTTAGGGCAGGCTATATGAATCACGTTGGAATACTTGTCTAGGTTAAGATGTGGGCAGTCCTGCTGAAGCATGGTGTTTTTATTCTCTAACAGATCGGAGGAAGAGTATTTCATTGACTTACTAGGATGGTGTGGTGGCTGGCTAGGAGTTTGGGCCCTGGGCGCGGGTCCGGCGTGGACTGGCGCAGACTGGCACCCCTTTGGCGCGGCTTCGGCGCGCCATCGTCGCGTCCGCTGCGCCCGTCCGCTGCGCCTCCGGTTGGATTCATGGTTTTATAGTAGGAGCTTGGGTGTCGGAGGGGGGCGTGGCCAACAGAGATGGGCGTGTCTCTAGGCTCCTCGCTCGTGGAAATGGCAGCAGAGAAACGAGCGTTTTATCCAATTCCAGCAAGTAAATCAGCTGATCGGCGTAGCTGAGGTGGGTGTCAGGGTTTGCTAAATAAGTCAGGCAGTTTTAAAATCACAACATACAATTTTTAAAATACGAAGGTTTCTGTCTGGAGCTCCCGGCTTCCGCCTCAGGAGTGACTCTGTCTACAGGGCAGCGCTAGTAGTCAGCGCGCTCTGTTTATATTGTGAAGGGGGCGTGGCCAACAGAGATGGGCGTGTCTCTAGGCTCCTCGCTCGTGGAAATGGCGGCAGAGAAACGAGCGTTTTATCCGATTCCAGCAGGTAAATCAGCTGATCGGCGTAGCTGAGGTGGGTGTCAGGGTTTGCTAAATAAGTCAGGCAGTTTTAAAATCACAACATACAATTTTTAAAATACGAAGGTTTCTGTCTGGAGCTCCCGGCTTCCGCCTCAGGAGTGACTCTGTCTACAGGGCAGCGCTAGTAGTCAGCGCGCTCTGTTTATATTGTGAAGGGGGCGTGGCCAACAGAGATGGGCGTGTCTCTAGGCTCCTCGCTCGTGGAAATGGCGGCAGAGAAACGAGCGTTTTATCCGATTCCAGCAAGTAAATCAGCTGATCGGCATAGCTGAGGTGGGTGTCAGGGTTTGCTAAATAAGTCAGGCAGTTTTAAAATCACAACATACAATTTTTAAAATACGAAGGTTTCTGTCTGGAGCTCCCGGCTTCCGCCTCAGGAGTGACTCTGTCTTCAAATGTACATACTGTAAAGTGTGCACCATAGCTAAAAACATGAAAGAAATCACAACAGCCGACAACAAAAAGTGGAAAATACAACAACTTATCAACTGTAAGAGTCAATATGTGATATACATTATTGAATGCCCCTGCCCACTAAAATATGTTGGAAGCACTAAATGTGAATTAAAAAAACGCATTTTAGAGCATGTGCGTGCAACAGTCAACAACGATAGAAGCAATGCAGTAGCAAAGCGCATGGAACAAAAACATGGGGGAGACTGGAAGAAGCTATCTTTTTATGCAGTGGAAGCAGTAGATAAACATATAAGAGGTGGCAACAGAGAAAAGATTCTTCGACAGAAGGAATCACGACACATCCTTAATTTTCGAACTCTGACACCGAATTGACTGAACCAGGACGAAGAGATGTATTCGCACCTGTAAAATCAGTGACTTGCTAGAACTTTTTGTGCCTCTAATGTAAATTTGTACATATTTGTCGTATGATTTTAACATAAGTAGATATATAGGTTGTTAGCATGTAAAAAAAATAAAAAAATAATGATAGCAGGTTATAAGTAGCACGTTTGCACAAACATGAAAACAGAAAATTAAGAAGTACTTCTAACGTAATTTGCAAAGCTATGAAAGAAAAGTTATTAATAAGGCATTATGAAAAATTAAATAATAGAATTAAGTTGAAGTTATATACCCACTGGACGGTAGGAAAGCTTATAAACTTCAAGGGTCAGTTGGAAAAGGAAATTAATCCAGTAAAATAGAACTAGACCTCAATATGAAGTTAAGGAGATTAACAACAGGAAAAGCGGCCCATACTAATAAAATAAATGGCTTTAGTAAATGAAATTGACAGACATAATATGTTAGGAGGAAGAAAAATGATTTGTTGATAACACGCACTTGGGTGATTATATATATCAAGCAAAATACAATTACTATAAATGATGGAACTACACTAACCAGAATGCAATGCAAGTAAGAAGCAGGAAGTGATGTAACGAAATATGAGGAAATGGGTTTAAAAGGGAAAAAAAACATTTCACAAGTGTAATGATTGACCCTCGTGAACAAGATCTTTGTTAAGATTGAAACGCGTAGAGGAAACTTTACTGGAACGCCTGATTAAAATTGCAACTTTGCTAAAGAGAAAAATGGATTTGGCTGGGTTCATTTCTGTGTGCGAGCGAACTGTTCTCTAACTGGAGACGCATTTGTGGAATTACAAGCGACTTGGCTCCGTCGCATCGCATACGCACCATCTAGAGCGCCCAAGTGTCAAGAAATTGGGCCGTAGGAGAAAGGATATATATATATATATATATTATTATAAAGGTACAGGGCCTCTAAGGGTGGCACAATAGGTGCTGCAGCCTATAGAGGCCTTCCCTGGCTAGAGTACCTTTGGTACCATTGACCAGGGGGCTGACCAGTGGTCAGAGAGTGCCAATTGGGTTTTGTTTTCAATGCAGTTTTAGGGAAAGAACATAGGCCCTGGGTACCTGATTGGCCGTAGCCCAGGGCACACTCAAAGTGCATCAGCAGTTCAGCAAAAAGTGGGGCAACCATGCACAAAAGAGGGCACTTTCCAAACGAAAGAACATGAGAATAACCTTTCCCTAGAGGGTCTTGTGAGAAAGTGGCTCTGTATATACTGTTCCCAAATAGGTACAGGGTGTACAGAGTCCACAGTCCCCAGAGGTTTGGCATAGGCTAAAGTTACATATAACCTTACTCTCTAAAGTGGTAGTTTGGTCGAGCAGTAAGGCAGTATCAGAGGACAGTGTAAAGCATTTGTTGCACACACTCAGCCAGCAAATGGTTTCACACACTCAAGAACTGAACTCTAGGCCAGTGGTTTATATATAAAAAAGATATGCTTGTTTTATTTTAGAACCAACAATAGGTATTAAAATATACTTTCTCAGAATGAGATGCTTTATATAAATACTTTTGCAATATGCAATTGTCTGTTGTAGTAAGTTACAAGTGGTTGCAATAGGCAACACAATTCTAAACACAATAATGCATTGAGTTCAATGGAAATTTCAAGTTATTTGCCACAGATTGCTTTTAGGATTACTTTTGGAATTCCAGGCCTGGATACTAGATTCAGTCCTGGGGCAGTACTTGGAAACAAGTGATAAAAGTCGACTTAATTACTGTGATGATTTTTAGGCAATATTTTGCTATTTTAACAGTTGACACTTAGAAAATATTTCATAGAAAATAGTCAATGATTCCCTATGGCAGAAAATTCAAGTTGCAGGTATAGTATGTTCTTGTTACTTTTGTAATCCAGTACTTGGTGCCTAGACTCAGTACTGGGACCTTTATCCAAAACAGGTAAGTAATTAAGTTTTCAGAAATTATACGATTTTTAAAGAATATTTAAAGTTTGCAGAAATTGACAAAAGAAATTTCACAGAAAAACAGTCAATGATTTCCTATGGGAGAAAATTGGGTTACTGGTAAGTACAGTTGTAAGTATTTTTCCGAGTCAGTGCTGGGCACCAGGATCCAGCACTGGGAGCTCACCTAATAGCAGGTGAGTATTTTCGTTTTCGTTACTCTGCTGATTTTTGGTGAATATTTTAAGTTTTGAAAAGTCCACACTTAGAAGAAATTTCAGGAAAAGCCAGTCTATGTTACCCTATGGAGAAAATTGAGTTATCTGTTTAAAGGTAAGTACTCGACTGGCAGAGCTAAGTTTCTGGGCATAGACTCCGGGGTCTCCCAGGGTCAGGTAGGTACAGTTTGTTCACCCTCAGCGGCACAAGGGCGGCCGGGTGCAGAGAGAGTTAGGCCCAATGTTATCCTATGAGAGGTAGGGGGGGCCTTGGTTGGTGGCTGCTGACTAGCAGGCCAGACTAGCAGGCCCCGCGGCTGTGGGAGCTGGGCTCCTGGTCACTTACTCAGGGCAAGTGGGGAAGTAGATAGATGTAGAGGTTACACTGCCAGGGCCACTCGGGCGGCTGGGTGCAGGGTGCTTTTGAGCCTTCGGGCGCTCGATTGATTTCAATGGGAAATCTCCGGTTTAGAAAAAGACTGCAAGCTCGGGGACGAAGATTCTTCAGGTGTGTCGAGGGAGGTCCTTGGGTGCCGGACTCGGGGTCACAGTCGCCGTGGGGTCGTCCTCGTGGTCTTTGTTCACTCCGGCACAGGCCAGGCTTGGCAGGTGCAGTGTGTGCTGGGTTCGCGGTTCCGGGCTGCTGCCAGGGATTAGAAGTAGATTTTGAGTAGAGCCTCTACTCATGGGAGTCCCAGTGGGCTTAGAATCAAAAGGTAGCCACATCCTCCGGGGTTTGTGAGGTTGCTGGCCACAAGAGATGCCAGGTTGGAGCAGGAGCAGGTTCGAGGGTCGACAGGCCAGTAGGGCTGGGGCCAAAGCAGTTGATGTCTTCCTCTTCTTGGCAGCTGCAGGGCAGGTCTTCTTTCTTCTAGATCTTCTTTGGATTTTGTAATCTGGGGAAGGAAGGTTCAGGGTGCCCCTAAATACTGGATTTAGGTGCATTACAGGTAGGTGAAGGGCAGGCACCAATGGGTCCCTGTCCTGGGGTGGGTACACCCCCTATCCTGCCTCTCTCCTGTGGGAGGGGGGCAGTAGCCTAATCCTGATTGGGCAGGGCCTCCCATCTTCAAGATGGCGAGAGCCCAGAGATGTGCTTCACCTCGCCTCCCCCACCTGAGGGCGGGGTTGGCAGGCTGGCACATCCCCTGTCCTTATTTGGGGTTTCCGGCCAAACTTCCCGCCAGAGTGGGGGGTTGCAGTGGCCTGGGGAAGCTCACAGAGGTGGCATGCCTTTGAAGCTTTCCCCTGCCCATCCTGGGGGAGGAGATTTAGCACCTCGCCCAGGATGTGCATTGTTGCAGGCCCAGGAGAGCAGGGGCTCTCCTACCCAGGGGTCCAGCAACATGTCTGCTGTGTGGCAGCCTAGGCAGCCTCAGAACAGACGTGGATTGAAGGTTAGGTTTTAGGGGGCATCTCTAAGATGCCCTCTGGGGTGCTTGGTACATTAAATCCCACACTGGCATCAGTGCGGGTTTAATGTGCTGAGAAGTTTGATACCAAACTTCTCAGTCTTCAGTGTTGCCATTATGGTGCTGTGGAGTTCGTGTTTGACAAGCTCTCAGCACCATGTACTCTTAAATGGCAGCACTGCACTTACAGTGCCCAGGAATGGAGCTGGGTACTTTAGGGGCACAGGGCTCCTGCGCCCACACCACTGGCATAGGGCACCCAGCTAGAGGGGTGGCTGATGTATGCCATGGCAGTGTAGGTGGTGGGCATGACACACAGGGATGTGTGCCATGTCGACTCTTTGTTTTGTCTTGTACCCAGACACCCAGCCTGCAAGGGGGGTGTGTGTGTGTGTGTGTGTGTGTGTATGTGTGTATAAGTGTGTGTGTGTGTGTGTGTGTGTGTGTGTAAGTGTGTGTGTAAGTGTGTGTGTGTAAGGGTACAGGGCCTCTAAGGGTGGCACAATGAGTGCTGCAGCCTTTAGAGGCCTTCCCTGGGTACCTAGGGTACCATTTACCAGGGGCTGACATGTGGCCAGGGTTTGCCAAGTTGTGTTTTAGGGAAGGAACATAGGCCCTGGGCACCTGATTGGCAGGAGTCCAGGGCACACTTAGTCACAGTACATTCAGCAAAAAGTGTGGCCATACCATGCAAGAAAGATGGCACTTTCTCACAGCCCTTCATTTTTGCCTGAGTAAAGCTTAGTCCAGCAGAGCGGGCAAGACATCTCCTTCCCTATCAGGCTTGTAGGCGCCAGAGTTATCCCACAATCGGCTTTAACAGAGTATCTTAATGAGAGTAAAATGTCTCTATCATATGTGATGGGCTTACCGTTTTTGGGACAGTCTGCAATGGTTCCTAGCCCTTGGCCATGTCCGGATGCAGGCGGGCTTGTCTTAGACGTGCCTTTGGCGCGCCAGCGACGCATCCGCTGCACGTTCGAGCTGCGTGCACCGTAAGTAGATTTTTGCTTAATTACTAGAGCGCTGACCTATCCCTCACTCCCCATGAGGGTGGTGCCTCTCAGCTGTGCTCACAGGTCCTGCCCCGCCCAGCTCCCGTTTCACTGTTCGGTGTGAGTCAAGATTCCCCACAGTGAGTAAGCATTCAATTCAACCTTCAATTTTAAAAATATTTGATTCTAAAAGCGGAATATTACAGTGCAAATAGTCTTAAAAGCGTTCCGAGTGATTTTAAAAAGTGATAAGTTCAATCTTCTAAAATACTCTGGCTTTAAAAAAGACTGTGCAAATAAGCAAACAAGCAAGTCAGTACTCTCTGGTACCGTGTGTCTGACCTGTGTCAGTTTCTCTTAGCGCGTTCGCACTGCGTGCTCCATAAGTAGATTTTTGCTTAATTACTAGAGCGCTGGCCTATCTTTTAATGAAAGATGCACACAGAGGGCATCTTAGAGATGCCCCCTGAAAAACGACCTAACACTAGTGTCCAGGCTGAGTGGCTGCCCCCCAGCTGCCACCACCAGACATGTTTCTGGACCCCCTGGGTCGAGAGCCGGCTGCTCTCGGGGGAGGGGGGCGGGTCTGGGACGAGGTGCCAAGCCTCCTCCCCCAGGATCAGCAGGGTCCACGGAGGGGAAGCTTCAAAGTCTTGCTGCATTTGTAAGCTTCCCCAGGCCTTTTGCTGCTTCCAGCAGCTGGTCCCCACCGGTTCTGACCCCCCACTTTGGATGGGTGAACCGGTGGGAAAGCCAAGTGAGGAAGAGAGGTGTGCCCACCTTTGCCAACCCCACCCCTCAGGTGGGGGAGGTGAGGTGAAGCCCAACTCTCAGTCCCCGCCAACTTGCAGATGGAGAGACCCAGCCAACCAGAGTGAGGCATATGCCCTCTCCCACTGGAGGGTGGCATAATAGGGGGTGTACTCACCCCAAGGCAGGGACCCATTGGTTCCAACCTTTACTTACCTATAACACCCCTAAATCTAGTATTTAGGGGCGCCCCTGAACCTTGCCTCCTCAGACAAGAAATGTCCAAGAAGAAAAGAAGAACCAAACAGCTGTGCTGAAGCTAAGAGGACGACGCCAGCAGGCTTGGCCTCAGCCCTACCGGGCTGTCCCCGCCTCCAACCTGCAGAAGTGAAACTCCCAACTCGGGACACTGAGCATTATGCCTTAAACTTTATTATACAAGACATTTGGGATATCTACGAGCAAGACCGTGTGTTTCGTTGTGAGCTACAGTTTTTTCAGTAGTATTGAGCCTCAGATCATTATACGCAGGACGCGTTTAGGTATTAGTTTTGAGCAAACCGAATTATCGGCAGCTTCTCTCTCACCCCTGAAGAAGTGTTTGTTTATCCCGAAATGCATTGGGAACATCTTTTGAGAGAAGATGGATTTTGTCCATATATTGTTCATTGAAAGCATGAAGTGTTAACGTTGTATACGCAGTTATTTCAGTAAATCTATGTACAATAAATCATGATTATGCATTAGCGGAGAGGTATCCGCTGAGAATAAAAACATTATAATGGTATTTGACTTGTGAATGTATTTGCAAAGAGCACATATAAGTTTACAACATTGGCTAAAATTGTATAATTTTGTTGGAATGTCCAATTTAAGCAGTGTGGGCAGGGTCAAGTGCATCGTTACACTTGCAATTTAGTCATTAGTTCATATGAGGCAGGCAACCTCATTCCTGACCTGCACGCTACACTTATAGCAGTACTGACAAGCACTTGATTACTACAAAACATTGATTAAAAATTAAGGCGTGCGCAACAATCAATATTATGGTGTTAAAGTCCTTGCCATTTGGGTTACAGTTAGACTTTAACTTGTTTTTAGGGGAATAAGCACTGATGTCTGGTTAGCAAGCCTCAGTGTGATGTCAGAGTTGAAAACCAGCATCTGACAGTCAAAAAGGGGGCAAAAAGTGGGAGGACAACTGCAACAAAATTCCAGTTTCCTACATGTATCATCTTAAGATATGTTACGAGGAATTGCCTTAGTAGCGGCTTAGCCAAGGAATCCTGCATTCAACTCCAGACTCCCCCCTCATTAAGTTGTATAATTGTTTGTTGGTTTCCTTGCCGGAGAAAACAGGTATTCATTTAGCAGTTTCAGAAAGATTACAAGTCACATAATGCTATGAACCAGCGAGCCCTTTTTTAGTGGTCTCCCCTTCTCTCTCCTTCTCCCCCAGAACATTTTGTGGAAAAATGTTCCAAACATTTCTTTATCAACATTGCACATATTTAGAACATTAATATAGAGCTAACAAATTTAATCAATACACCCTCTGGTTGAGCCTACACCTGGCTGTCCTTCTGTGAGCACTTAAGGCATGTCACCCATGCACAATAACAGAGTGTTTTTACTTACTCATTTTCGGCTTTGTCTTCAATTTGTATCCATTTTTCATGATGGCTGAGTAATTAAATTCCCTCTACCGTTTGCAGACCCACGAGTTGAAGATAGAGTATTAGATATTCTAGATCCGTGGGCAATAGAGTCACCAAATGAACAGGTCTGCTGATCAGTGCTTAAAATTATGCTGTATTTTTGTTTGTATTTGACGAGGAAATAAGGCCACTTTTTTGGCGTTCATTGGATATGTTTTGCCTCAAGACATATGCAATGTGGCAAGTTGGTCATCGCTGCACACATTCCCTAAACATCACTGCATTAATGTTTGGGCACGAGGCCTCAGTTGGGGGTGATAATATTGAAAACAAGCGCTACTGTTGGCTCCTCACAATAACTCCCTCAAGGTGAGCAACACTGCTTTGAATGTACTTCATGTAAATCCAAAATACTTTTACAGCTGGAGTACCTTCTATATTTGCACAACACCCTCCCAAGTGAAGAGAAGTGATAGTTTGTTTTTTAAATATGTATTCTTAACCCTGAAACCTCACACATTGTACGAGTAAGACAAAAATACTGGCTAAAAACGTCACCTACACTGGTCGGTTAAAATGTAGCATGAGTCGTATTGACTGCCTAATTTCTAGGCATGGGTAGTAAATTCCGTTCCGCTCGCGAAATTTGCGTAATTTGGGTAATTTCGCGTTCCGCGGAGAAGGCGGAATTGCCCAAAATTCTGCGTTCCGCGGCTTCGCGGAATTTTTTGCTTGTTCGCGTTCTCAAAATGTATGTTGGCAAGATATTACCCCCCGAGCACGCAAACCGCGTTCGCGAACAGGAAAAAAGCATCACGAACAAGCAATTCCGCGTGTTCGCGGAGATTTTTTATTGTTTGGCGGAGCTTTGCGTAGCACGACTACGCAAATTCCCGTCACCCTTACTAATTTCACACCCATGGTGAGGTGTTGCACAGCATATGAATCTAGTTTTGTCATGCTTCAGAAACTAAACATTATCTGCTATAACACATCAAGGAAGAGTACAAATATCAAACAGTTGAACCCATATGCAAGACAAGGGTTGGATCTAGATCGGCATTTTT
Source organism: Triturus cristatus (assembly GCF_964204655.1). NCBI lineage: Eukaryota > Metazoa > Chordata > Amphibia > Caudata > Salamandridae > Triturus > Triturus cristatus. The sequence continues at coordinate 129,266,150 of NC_140580.1, forward strand.
TAAGAAACTGTACTTAGTTTCTTTCATTGACTCGTGTGAACGTTGTAACTGAGTATTGTTGTTTGCTTATTGGAGCTTGTGGCCTTCTATTTGTATTTATTGTAATTTCTGAAAACTGTAGTGAGGAATATATTTGACTATGGGATTTATATCTTCAGGTTAATAAAAATGTAATCCATGTGGGCTGTGCAGTACTCAACATAGTTAAATGTAAAAAAAAAAAGTCTAATTGCAGTTTTATTTGCGCATATGATATATTTTCAGATTGGAGCAAGATAGATTTTGTATGCAAACGAAAGTGGTTTTTGTAATAAAGGTTCACAAACAGTATGATGTTTTTAAGCGGTATGCATCTTATTTGTTTCAGGTATCAGTATACTGTTGATGACCTCTACCCAATGATGAATTCATTAAAGCTGCGAGCAGAGTCTTACAATCAATGGGCTTCAGTGGTGAAAGAAGCTTTGGAAGTGAAATGCGCCAATAAAAAAAGTGAGTTACTAAACTACACTTTTTATCGTATGCATCTTTATATTAGTACAATACACAATGAGAAACTGCAGAACTGAGCAAGAAAACATACTCTGTTTCAGTTGCACAAATATACGCTTGGGAGCAAACTAGCAGTAGTTAGTAATACCTAAGTTAATAATACTAGTGTCATATAAATCACTCCTTCCTGGGCAAGTCTAGGAATTTGAGGTGGGCGTGGCTTGGGGTGGAGGAGTGAAGCAATTCAACAGGGCAAATGCAAGCCTAAGGCAGCCCACATGGCCTTCCTCTGCACAGGGAAATTAAATAACACTGTTGGTAAAGCTCTGTAATATAAATAATAGTTTTTCAGCATTGTATCTTTCATAGATTCACATACTTTACTCATTGTTAAACTGGGAGTCCCAGATCGATGACTGGAAGGAATGAATTATGTGAAATCTATGAAAGATACTATAGGTGGAGAATTAACACTAATATGAAATAGCTATTTTCTTTTCCAGCATTGTCTTTCAAGATTCACATGCTTGAAAATTACTAGTCAGGCAGGGTATCCTTGTTGGACATTATTAGCAGTACCTAATAAAGCACTTTATTAACATTGAAATCAGCAGTAGATCACAAATAGCCTATCTGCTTTCTTTTACGATGCAAAGACTTAACAATCAGGTGTATAGGCTGTGAGCTCTACTCCTTCACAGTCAGACTACTAGATTTTCTACCACACCTTAGTGTGAGAAATCCTCAGGGCTCTGCCCCATTTTGTCTCCGATTCAGCGATTTCAAATTTGAATATTCCTTACATAATTTGAGCCTCCCTTTAAGGTGCTGAAAGAACTTGGGTTATTAGTTGCGACAGAGTCCTTCACAAGTAATCGTATTGCAGTTATTTTATTACTGGAACAGAAGTACTCCATTGTAGCACTTGACGTTTTCAGGGTAGTGAAGCAGAGCAGTCCAAGACCTACTCAATGGAGTTAGTGTGATTTAGCAGTCCCACTTCGCTGGCATGCAACAGCACTCAATACATTATTGTCCAGTCAGTGCCTTTTTAGGTCTTGCCTGGCGAACGCAGCGCGAAGCGCTGTCGCCAGCGAGATCTATTGTTGCTGACTTGCCTCGGAAGTGGGACAGGAGATGGGCACGCGCATGGTCTCAGCGGATTTGAGTTGGTGTACGCGCTTGCTTGGTGTACGCGTTGCTCGCTTGCTCGCGCTTGCTTGGTGTACGCGTTGCTTGCATGTCGCGGATTTCAGTTGGTGTACGCGCTTGCTCGTGCTGGTGTATGCGTTGCTTTTAGGCATATTATAAACCTCTGCATTTAAAAATCACGTCGTGTGGCGCTGGTGTACGCGTTGCTTTTAGGCATATTATAAATGTCTGCATTTAAAAATCACCTCGTGTGGGCATATTATAAACGTCTGCATTTAAAAATCACGTCGTGTGGGCATATGTTTGACAATAGCATCTGTTTATCTGGTGCTTGGCATCACGTTACTTTAATTTGCTTCCTGCTTTGTTATACAATTCACGTCGCGTAGGCATATTGTAAACATCTGCATTTAAAATTGCGTTTGTCGCTTGAGCAATTGCACTTTTCCTGTTCCTATAAAGCGTTTTAGCGATTGCGTATTATTTCATTGGTAAACTGCTTTTGTGAGGAAAATATATTTTTGCTCTTCGTGTTTGCCGCTAACACAGGTAATGTTTACTTGTATGTAAAGTACATTTTACGGAAGACTTTCAGGTTAATGCCTATTCGTTTCTATTACTTTAAAAACTTACCACAATGCACTTGCCTGTATTTATTTGCCGTTTTATGAACGTTGTTTACATGTACTTTGTTTAGCTTATGTGCGCATTATCTTTACCTAACTTATTGATAGCGTTTAATTTACTTGTTGTGGTTGATTTTTTATTTTTTGCCAGGTTGCTAAACATTAATAGACGTTCTTCGTTTATCTTGCGCGCATAATTTGATTAACTAGCTTATTTATAGCAAGTTGTTTACTTATGTGCTTGCTTTGTAATTAATTGTTGGTTTGAGGAGCATGGTTTAAACGTACTTGCTTTAGCTTGCGCATATGATATTTTTACCTGGCTTAATGATGGCGTGTTATGTACTTGTTGTGCAAAACCTATTAATAAGCACATATTTATTCAGTTCTATGCTAAAGCTTAGTTTGCAATATACATATCATTGCTTACAACATGTTTCGTTTCAATGTGTAATGCTTTTTAAAATACAAGATAGATAAGGTTGCTTTTATATTCAGAGGCATCTATTTTTACGCCAATATATATACAGCGCTATTAGCTTTGAAGATAATAAAATAACAATGCGCCTGTAACCAATATGTTTTACTATTTATCGTACAATATACTAAGAACATTTAATTTGTACATACATAGTTTTGCTTATGCTGTTATACCACCAAAGCGTAATACTCATGACTGAAAACCTGCATGTTGTGTCTTTAGAAATATTTAGTAATTTTGTATTACACCTCCCTCTGTTATGTTATGCGCATGCTGTAGTCTATGCTACGTTAATAAGCATCTGTTACTGTTGCATTCAAAAACATTTTCCAAACCGAGTACCTCAGATTTAGTAGATATTATAAGCAGGATGCATTTCATTTTCCAAATTTCCTCTATATTTTTGCTCTCCGCTTTTCTTTCACCTTTCGGTTTTCCCATATGTTTTTGTCGCTCTGTCTTCTGCCGTATATTAGTTATTAATTAACTATATTTAGGTGCCCACATGTACCTTTCTTTTACTACTACATATACCTATACTCCGTTTTACCAGTCCACCTTGTTTTATATTATAGCAACGAAACCATATACAATTAGAACTCTCCACCATGCTGCAATTCCTAACATGCTACACACCTACTACCCAGCATTCCCCCGGCATTCCCCAAATTGCTTACTATACAACTGTCTATCTTACTGCTACTTTCGATTACATTTGCTACTGTCCTCACCGCGCCTTTATTAAACTGCATTCTCCACTACTTTCCCAAAATTTCGGCCAAAACTCCATTTGCATTTCGTATTTATCCCTTTGCACTCTCCTACCAACACTACTATTTAAGTATAATCCTTACCCCCTTGCGACCTAGCTCTTACTCTGTCTGCAGTACATAAACACTGCACCACGAACGCCGTAACTACGCCATATCTTTTGTCTTCCTGCAACATTAACTACCTTTACTTTATCCTTACTACAACTGTTTCGTCATGCTAAAACTGCACGCTTCTCTCATCGTAATAATATATTAAGCTACTTACAGTTCGCAGCATTTAAAATAGCATCCGTACGAAGTTTCCATGTGCGCATCCAGCTAACGTTCGCATTGTGCTTGTGTATGGCATCGAAAGCAAAATGCTCTCAGCAGCAATGTGCACGAGCACGCCAGCGAGGTCTTATCACGTGATATTTTTTTTTTCTCTAGCATACGTTCAACGGTGACGAATAGTTTTCAGATAAATGCTCGTTGTTATCAAAAATAGTCTACAAATAAAGATACGTTTTAAATTTTTGCTTTAACAATGTTGCTCTTTCGGCAACGCACTAATTAGATGCATGTTTGAACACATAACGTAAACACGTGTAAACGTGTATAAAGTCTTTGCTTAAAAGCGGAGAAACATAACAACAAAAGCATTGAAAACATGCAGAGTATATCATTTTACAAAACTATATAATGCCCACAGGAACGAATCTTATGTGAGACATCGAATCAGCCACCATTATAACCATCACTTACCATGAATGTTTGCATGCTTGTTAAAATAAATAATTTTAATATCTTTACAAAATGTTGCTACATTGCCCACAAACTTGCATATTAGCTTGCTATACACTATAACTATTGCCATGCAGCATTATCGACATTTTGCCAGCAGTGTATTATAAAGCTGTACATACTATACGCTATATTTACTATATGTTCTAACAATACTTGCAAATAGCAGCATCCTTGTCAACTTAGCATCTGTTCTTATGTCCAACGTTGAATCAGCCACAATTCTAAGCATGCCTTATCCTTTGTCTTACCATACTAGTACCAATTGCTGCTTCGAATATAGATGCATAATGTTGCTCATTACTATACTTGCCTGCAAAACTCCTATTTCAATGTCTTTCCTGCATTGGACATGCACTAAATGCAATCCGGCTGTCAGGCACCAAGTAGCATGTAGTGCATAACAACTTGTAACTCTTCTTTGCAAACCTTACAATCTCTGCTGCCTCATTTTCATTATGCTGCTTATAGCATCAAACGTGCATCAGCAGGCACATCTCTATGTCCACAATATCAATCCTTTTGAAATTGCTTGTTATTTTTGAACAACAAATTGTTACTTTACCAAACTATTGTATGCATGATCTATCGGCTTTAGAAAAATATACCTAAATCGAAGCTTTACTATATAGCAATGTTTACTAATACTTTATTGTTTGTTGACCTTTTATACAACAAAAACTACTTGTATTGCAAAGTACTTTCTAAATATTTTTTAAATATGGTGCATTAAAATATATAAAAAAAAGCAGTTTAGCCTTATAAAACAATGTATATACATATCTATCAACAGTAGTCTGTTCATTAGAAAAATACAATATGTCTAGTATTTACCTTATTATTAAAATGTTTTCAACAAGAACGATTATTGTACAAAAACTGATTAGAAAAATGCAAAAAAAAATTATTAAAATTGTTTACTTTTTTACAATTAGTTACACATAATATTCGTTTAAAAAATATACTTAAATTACAATGTGTATTAATATAACAAAATAATTATTAATGTTATTACAAAATAATGCGTGTTTACAAAATAAAGTTTACAAAACCAAATTCCTAAGATATGCATTATTAATAAATCAAACACTAACATTTTACAGGTACACACATTGAGAAAGCTGAAACTATTATACTTGCATTCTTATTTGCAATACCAATAGCTCAAACTTTCATAATGCGAGACCTATTGCATTGCAAATGCTTGTTTAAAAAGGAAAAGTGCTAATAAATGCTATACATTAAATTAAAAAACTGCACATTAGACAGATGGAATTAACTTTGGTGGCATCCTACTAACTCGTTACACACCTAGTGGGCCCCTGAACCTCATCATCACAATACTCCCCACCTATACCGCATGTAACATCACAGTATAAAAGGGGTGATATTTTAAATAAGACCAGCCTACTGGCTTTGTCAGGGGGTTGCCACATTATTAAAATCATTTCTCACAAAAGACAAGAGCGACCCATATATCCTTGCTAACTGGGTATTGCCCGTAAGCAGAGACCATGTTCACAAGGAACTCATTTTTCATAGAAAACAATTAGTTATTGCAGCAATTAATGTATCCTGCTTGACTCAAACAGAACAGACAGGTAAAGAAGGAAACCTTAGCTCAATAAGGTATACCAATTATTTCACAAGGTAATACGTTAAAACGTTAAAGCTCACAGAAATTTCTTTTTTAATAGTCCTCACGTCAGCCGAAGTGAGTGTTATTTATTTTGCAAAACAATATTTAACATACAAAAAGGCATAAAAAAATGTACTGTCTGTGTATTTACATCATATACATTTTTCACATTTGAAAGTGATATGTGAACCCCAGTGATGTGACCTTAACCAGACTAGTGAAATATCAATGGTGATATTGGAGCACTTGTGGCGGTGGTTATTAGTAGATAAAAGAGGAGCCAATGCAATCAATTCTTCAGGGACAACTATGATTTGTTGGGGGCTCTCCCTTTTGAATAGTCGACGAAGTTTCGACCCCCTCGCGGTACGGGGTCTCTTCAGGACAGAGATTCTGGGGGCTAAAGATAGGACAAGGTTTTAGTGTTGATGAAGGGGACGTGGGAACGGTGGGCCAATGCTTGAACGTAAAACAGGTTTACCGAGCAGCACATTCAATGTGCCTGAAAGGCAGAAATCCTTCTTAATATATTCCAGGGTGCTTCTCAAAGCTGGTAATGACACTTAGTTCCTATCAATGACAAGGTGGAAGGAAATTTAACCACCGGCATAAATGCTTAAAGAGGTGCGTATATGAATAGGTGTAATAGTGCGCTATGGAATGGCTTACCCTTGAAATGAAAGCAGAGGCATGGCTTCACTGTAGCTCACAGTAACAGGGTTAGCTGTAGGTCCTACAGATAGGAAACTGAATTAGCCCAGTATCTAATTGCTGGTTATAAATGAGTGAATTTAAATGAACTATGTACTCACCAAAATTTAGTGTGAATAGTGACCCAAATGAGGGCAGCACTTCATAACCCACTTGAGGCCCGCTGTCCTTTATTAAACGGAACCATCAGGAAAGGTCAATTGTGAGGAGAAAATTCCTGTAATTAGAAGTAAAGGGTTTTTTAGAGCATTAAAGAAAGTATCATTGGATCGATGGAGAACTCACCTTACTAATTAGTTATTGGCATAGTGGCTGTTGTCCCGCTTCAATAATGTGAGGCAAGGAACGCGGTGCCGGATAGAACCGATGTCTGTCAGGGAAATGAAAGTAGTTATGAGGGTCACGGTTTAGAGGGGCAATATGCTGAAAATGCATAATCCATCAAAGTAACAGGGTGTGATGATTTACCTAATATGCAAGACGAAGGGTTGCTGGCAATGGTTGTAGCCAGACGAGGTCGGGCGGCAGTCAATTATATCTGACGCCGATGCGCGTGCACGAAAAGCCAATGCCGAGCGACGCACGTGCTGTGTGCTCACTGCCAAGTGTATTCTGGACGCATAAAGAGTAATTAATGCTTCATTCTGATCAATAAAAATCATCTCAGGGGCTAACCCTATGCAATAACACAGGGAGGAGTGTCAGGACTAATCACATAAAGAATTATATTAAAATCCATGTAGCAAAAATGAGGGGTAAGGTTACAGTAGAGAATAATGGCATATAACATTGTCCTTTAGTAATCTAGTGGTTTTTACATTCAGAATAAATGTTGCTCAACCATTGAGCAGACGAGGGTTCTTGTACATCTGAAACTCCATGTATCAGAACACTTGAGATCTGATTGGAATCCAAATACATAGGACAGCATACTTTTTAGTTAACATATTCTAGAGATATTAACTTCAATGCATTGTTATAGGTGTAAGAAATAATACATATGTATTGCATATTCAGAATGAATAATGCTCAAACACTAAGCAAAGTGATTTCTCTCACCCCAGGGAGCTCACATTGGAGGCAGACCTTTTGGTGGATTCCAGAGGGCCTGAAGAGGCATTGGGGAGTGATCCCAAGAAGAGTGGTTCAGGTATCTTCAAACCCAGTGTGTTGGAAGTGGCTCAGAGTAGCCCAGCTAGGTCCTGTAATAGTGAGAGGGGTGTAGGACCTCACGTCCTGTCTTTAAGGGGAAGGAGTGAGAATGGGTTATGTCCCGGTAGTGCCCAACCTCCGTCTCAGAGCCTGGATGGTTCTTTAAGGGAACACCAGGTGGGGAGTCTAGTCTGTCCTGAGGGGCTGCCCGTTGTGCGGGATCCCCTAGTGTCTGGTGAACTGGGAGGGTCTGTAAGCAGGCCTTCATCAGTTCTGGTGTCTGGCAGTGCCACTCCAGTTGGGAGGGTGCAGAAGTCCAGAGTGAGGGGTGAGAGGGGAAAAGAGTCCCCAGTGGAAGAACCAGTGGGTCAGGGGCCAGCCAGAAGGGCTGCGTCACCAGTGAATGACCATGGTGACATCACTTCTGTCCTGGGGGATCTTCGTGCACTGTCAGATGGACAGGGGTCGGGAGATCTGCGCCAGGCAGACTGTCACACGACACATGAGTTATGTGTCACCCTCAGGGGGGGCATGCGTGCTTCCCGGGAAGTCCTGGTGCGCCAGGCGAGTGTTCAACCGCATAGTGTCATCGGTTTTGAGGGAAGTGTTTGGTAGTGGGAGTTGAGGTTCTGGGGGTAGACTTGGGGTCCCCCAGGGTCAACAAAGCACTCTTGTTTCACCCTTAGTGGCACTAGGGCAACCGGTTGCAGAGTGCTGAGGCCCAATGTTATCCGGTTGGTGGCTGCTGCAAGCAGGCCACTGGGTTGTGGGAGCAAAGCTCCCGGACTTTAGCTCAGGGCAAATGGGGAAACAAATTAGCACCAAAGGTGCACCCTCAGCGACACTAGGGCGGCCAGGTGCTGTTTCTATGTCGTACGCCCTGTTGTTTTCAATTAAGAACCTCCGGTTTGTAAAGAGACAGCAGGCTTTTGGATGAAGGTCTTCTGGGTGCGACCACCACTTCGAGAGTTAAGTTGGGAAGTTAGGGGTTGTGAGAAAGTGCCATCTTTCTTGCATGGTATGCCCCTACTTTTTGCTGAATTGCTGAATGTACTTTGACTGAGTGTGCCCTGGACTCCTGCCAATCAGGTGCCCAGGGCCTATGTTCCTTCCCTAAAAACCTAAAACCCAAATTGGCAAGCCCTGGCCACATGTCAGCCCCTGGGAAATGGTACCCAGGGCCTTGTGACCAGGGAAGGCCTCTAAGGGCTGCAGCACTCATTGTGCCACCCTTAGAGGCCCTGTAACCTAACACACACATAATGCCCTTGCAGGCTGAGTGTCTGGGTACAGGACAAAACAAAGAGTCGACATGGCACACCCTGTGTGCCATGCCCACCACCTACACTGCACTGGCATACATCAGCCACCCCTCTAGCTGGGTGCCCCATGCCAGTGGTGTGGGCACAGGAGCAGGAGCCCTGTGCCCCTACAGTACCCAGGTCCATTCCTGGGCACTGTAAGTGCATTGCTGCCATTTAAGAGTACGTGGTGCTGAGAGCTCGTCAAACACAAACTCCACAGCACCATAATGGCAACACTGAAGACTGAGAAGTTTGGTATCAAACTTCTCAGCACATTAAACCCGCACTGATGCTAGTGTGGGATTTAATGTACCAAGCACCCCAGAGGGCATCTTAGAGATGCCCCCTGAAAACTAACCTACAATCCACGTCCGGTCTGAGAGGCTGCCTAGGCTGCCACACAGCAGACATGTTGCTGGACCCCTGGGTAGGAGAACCCTGCTCTCCAGGGCCTGCAACAATGCACATCCTGGGCGAGGTGCTAGATCTCCTCCCCCAGGATGGGCAGGGAGAAGCTTCAAAGGCATGCCACCTCTGTGAGCTTCCCCAGGCCACTGCAACCCCCACTCTGGCGGGAAGCTTGGCCAGAAACCCCAATTAAGGACAGGGGATGTGCCAGCCTGCCTACCCGACCCCTCAGGTGGGGTAGGCGAGGTGAAGCACATCTCCGGGCTCTCGCCATCTTGAAGATGGGGAGCCCTGCCCAATCAGGACTAGGCTACTGCCCCCCCTCCCACAGGAGAGAGGCAGGATAGGGGGTGTACCCACCCCATGACAGGGACCCATTGGTCCCTGCCCTTCACCTACCTGTAACGCCCCTAAATCCAGTATTTAGGGGCACCCTGAACCTTCCTTCCCCAGATTCCAGATTCCGAAATACAAAGAAGAGCAAGAAGAAAGAAGACCTGCCCTGCAGCTGCTAAGAAGAGGAAGACACCAACTGCAATGGCCCCAGCCCTACCGGCCTGTCGACCCTCGAACCTGCTCCTGCTCCATCCCGGCATCTCTTGTGGCCAGCAACCTCACAAACCCTGGAGGACCTGGCTACCTTTTGGCTCTAAGCCCCTGGGACTCCCATGAGTAGAGGCTCTACTCAAAATCTGCTTCTAATCCCTGGCATCAGCCTGGAACCGCGAACCCTTCACACTCTGCACCCGCCAAGCCTGACCTGTGCCGGAGTGAACAAAGATCACGAGGACGACCCCACGGCGACTGTGACCCCGAGTCCGGCACCCAAGGACTTCCCTCGACGCTCCTGACGACGCCTGCAGCCTCAGAACCAGGTGCCCCCCCCCCAACCGCGATCAGCAGAGGGTAAGATTTCCCGACAGCAAAAGGCACCCCGGCGCCCCGCGGCCCCCTGTGCCCAACTCTGGGGTACCTACCTATCATCCAACTTACCTCTCAAAGTGGTGGTGGCACCTGAAGAATCTTCGTCCCTGAGCTTGCAGTCTTTTTCTAAACCGGAGCTTTCCCATTGAAATCAATTGAGCGCCCGAAGGCTCAAAAGCACCCTGCACCCAGCCGCCCGAGTGGCCCTGGCAGTGTAACCTCTACACCTATCTACTTCCCCATTTGCCCTGAGCAAGTGACCAGGAGCCCAGCTCCTACAGCTCTGTGGCCTGCTAGTCAGTAGCCACCAACCAAGGACCCCTGCCTCCCATAGGATAACATTGGGCCTAACTCTCTCTGCACCCGGCCGCCACTGTGCCGCTGAGGGTGTAACAACTGTACCTACCTGACCCTGGGGGACCCCTGAGTCTATGCCCAGAACCTTAACTCTGCCAGTCGAGTACTTACCTTAAAGCCGATAACTCAATTTTCTCCTTAGGGTAACATTGACTGGTTTTTCCTGAAATTTCTTCTAAGTGTGGACTTTCCAAAACGTAAAATATTCTCCAAAAATCAGCCGAGTAACGAAAACGAAAATACTCACCTGCTATTAGGTGAGCTCCCAGTGCTGGATCTTGGTACCCAGCACTGACTCTGAAAAATATTCACAACCGTACTTACCAGTAACCCAATTTTCTTCCATAGGAAACCATTGACTGTTTTTCTGTGAAATTTCTTCTGCCAATTTCTGCAAACTTTAAATATTCTTTTAAAATCGTATAAATTGTGAAAACGTAATTACTTACCTGTTTTAGATAAAGGTCCCAGTACTGAGTCTAGGCACCCAGTACTGGATTACAAAAGTAACGAGAACATACTATACCTGCAACTTGAATTTTCTTCCATAGGGAATCATTGACTGTTTTTCTATGAAATTAAGTGTCAACTTTTAAAATAGCAAAATATTGTCTAAAAATCATAACAGTATGTAGGAATGCCGATAGCCTGACACGAGGTATGTATGGAGACCAGGCAGCATATGAGGTATTATAATCCTTATTTAATAGGAACAAGCCACAGGGTACAGGATTTCCTCCTTTCTTTTAACTACAAATGAACTGAATGACCAAACAGGGGCATCCACAAGTTAGCACCACAGGTTCAGGGCTGAGCCAGCGTATTTCTGCTATCGCTCCTTCTCTCCTCCGATGGTTGCAGTGACCTTCTTGCCCCCTTCTCTGGTTCTTCTCACCCTCTTCGTAGGGGAACCTCCAAAAACCCGGGCAGCCCCAAGGGAAAAGAAAGAAACGCTCTGGTTAGGTTCTCCTCACTTCTCCTATTTGCCTGTGCCACCGCCACCAAACGTCGTGAGAGGGGAAAAGGAAAAAGTAGGGGTCAGGAAGGAACGGTAATGTGAGAGGGGTGAGGGATTCCGATTCTACTCCGACTGTGACTGTGTTGCTTTTTCTATGTACAAGCACCCCAGGTACCCCACCAAAAAGACCCTTTAAGGGGCACTTGCCTGTGGCCACGACCCGGGGCATCCTTTCCCTCTCTCGGGCCGCCGGGCTTGTGCGCAGTGTACGCTTCCTCCCTTGAGGGTACGGCTTCCGAGGTTTCCCCGTCTGCTTCACTGGTCGTCACGGGTCCCGCTCTTCTCCGAGTGCCGTCGCTGACGTCTCCGCTGGTCGTCCGTGGCTCCGTTGTTCTCTCTCCCTGGTTCCGCTCTTCCTCCGCGCTGTCCTGGAACAACGCCTTCCGGGTACCGCCCTCCTTATATTCTATTGGCTGCAGTGTGCTGACGATGCGCGTTCCGAGCGCAACTAGACCGCAAGCTGTTTCCGGCACTTCCTGGTCGTCGTAATCCGTTTCGCCCACCTTCCGCCTGGCTGCGTCGTCGTCCTCCTCACATTCGCCCCCCCTTAGGAATGGACGATGGGGCCATTCACAGCAAGGATGCCGGGACAAATAATCCGCACTCAGTTGCTTCCTCCCCGGCATGTGAAGTGTCTGAAACGAAAAAGGTTGTAAGGCGAGAAACCAACGGAGAATGCGGGCATTGGTGTCTTTGTTTTGTGCGAGCCAGGTCAGGGGAGCGTGATCAGTAAACACAAGAAAGGGTCTGCCCAAGAGATAATATTGCAATGACTCTATAGCCCATTTAATGGCTAAACACTCCTTCTCTATCGTGGAATAGTTAGTTTCTCGGGGGAATAGTTTTCTGCTGATGTACAACAGGGGTCTCAGTTCGTCATGAGAGTCTGGTTGGTATAAGACAGCCCCCAGCCCGTAACCAGAGGCGTCAGTCTGTAGAACAAACGTGCGAGCAAAGTCGGGGCATCGTAGCACTGGGGCTGTACAAATGGCACGTTTTAGGGCTTCAAAGCTGGTTTCTTGGGCACTAGTCCATGACTGTATGTGTGTTGGGTGTGTTTTAGACAAAAGCTCAGTGAGCGGGCTGGCTAGGGAGGAGAAATGGGGTATAAACCGCCTGTAATATCCTATGTATCCTAAGAAGGACCGGACTTCCTTCTTGGTTCGTGGCCTGGAAATGGTGCGGATGGCTTCGATCTTATCTACCTGGGGCCTGATGTGTCCTTCCTGTATGGTATACCCCAAATATTGTATCGTATTGGTTCCCAGGAGTGATTTCTTTGGGTTGATGGTTAGGCCTGCGTCCTGTAATGCTCGGAATATAGAAGTGAGATGTGACAGGTGGTCTTCCCATGTGTGGCTAAAAACCACGATGTCGTCTAGATAAGCTGCAGCGTACTTCTGGTGCGGCTTCAGTACGTGGTCCATGAGCCTCTGAAATGTGGCTGGGGCCCCATGTAACCCGAATGGGGGGACCTTAAAGTGGTATAGCCCTGAGGGAGTGGAAAACGCAGTTTTTTCTTTGGATGTGGGGTCTAACGGGATTTGCCAATATCCCTTCGTTAGATCTAGGGTGGACATGTATCTAGCGTGTCCCAGCCTCTCCACCATCTCATCAATCCGAGGCATGGGATAGGTGTCAAACTTTGTGATGGCGTTCACCTGTCGGAAATCAATGCAAAAGCGCAGACTGCCGTCTGGCTTTGGCACGATGACGATTGGAGAGCACCAGTTGCTCTGGGATGGTTCTATTATTCCTGCCTGGAGCATGTCTACCACTTCCTTCTCTACGGCCTCCCTACGGGCTTCTGGGATGCGATAGGGTTTTTGTTGTACTATTTTCGGGTGTAAAGTTACTATTCTGTGCTGGACCAGAGTTGTCAACCCAGGGCTTGGGGAAAAAAGGTCGGGAAAAGTGGTTAGTACAGTACCAAGCTGCAGTTGTTGTTCAGTAGTTAACATGTTCCCTAGGGGAACGGGATGGTCCGCGGCGTTGTGGACTGACAGGAGTGGTATGTCTAACCGTGGTGTGCTACAGGTCAGTAAAGCAGGGCTATGTCCTAAAGTGGACGGGGACTCCTCCCATTTCTTTAGGAGGTTTACGTGATATATTTGTTTACCTCCGACTCTGTGGGGCAGTAGGATGCTGTAGGTTACAGGCGTGATTTGTTGTTCTACCTCAAACGGCCCTTGCCACTTCATTAGTAGCTTGTCTTCCGTGGAAGGGAGTAGTAGGAGCACCTTGTCCCCGGGCCGAAACGTCCTAAGGCGACTGTTGCGATCGTAATACCTTTTCTGTGTGTCCTGCGCTTCCTGCATGTTTTCCTGCACTAGTCCCCATAGGTGTGTTAGGGAAGATTTCAGATCGGCAACAAACTGTAGTAGAGTTTTTCCTTCCTCGTCTTCCCCTTCCCACTGTTCGCTAGCCATCTCCAATAATGTCCTGGGCTTTCTCTCAAACAGCAACTCAAACGGGGAATACCCAGTGGACTTTTGTTCGTGTGTCCGAATTGCAAAGAGAACTAGTGGAAGTTTCCGATCCCAATCCCTCCCTGTATCAGAGACGACCTTGCGGAGTAAGTTTTTTATGGTTTTGTTATATCGCTCCACAAGGCCGTCTGTCTGGGGGTGATAGACTGACGTTCTTATCCTTTTTATCCCGAGTAGGGTACATATCTGGCCCATCATTCGTGATACGAAAGGTGTACCCTGGTCGGTCAGGATCTCGGAGGGAAAACCGACCCGTGAAAACAATGTTATCATCGCTTGAGCGACGGCTGGGGTGGTAATGCGTGACAACGGGAAAGCCTCCGGGTATCGACTAGCATAGTCGACTATGACGAGTATGTAACGGTGTCCCCGGGATGACGGAGTCAGGGGCCCAACTAAGTCCATACCGACTCGTTTAAATGGGATGTCGATAATGGGTAGCGGCTGTAGGGGAGCTTTGGTGATGGACCCTGGATTCGTGTATTGACAACGCGTGCAGGCCGCGCAGTGTTTTGCCACGTCTCTATAGACACCCGGCCAATAGAATTTCTCCAATAGGTACTTTAGGGTATTCTCCTTACCATAGTGGCCCCCCCCCCATTTTGTTATGGGCCAGCTGGAGTACATGATCCCGGAAGAATTGGGGAACAAGCAGTTGGGTTCTTACTACAGAGTCTTTCTTTTCGGCTCTATACAACAATCCCCTGTTTACTACAAAGTAGGGTCCTACCTGGTCTGGCGGCTCGTTCTGGACCTGTTCCCAGGCGTGTATGAGCGTTTTGTCATCCCGTTGGGCTGTCCGGAAACTATAGGGTACTGTTCCGTCGGTATCTGCAAGGGAAAGGGGAAAGGCAGTTCGTGATAGTAGTGAACAAAAATCTTTTTTCTCTTTCCTCCTTTCGCGTCTACTTTTTCTCTCTCGCCCTTCTTGTGTTTCTATCTCAGTCGTGTGAAACGGGGCTTCGTCCAGCCAAGAGGGGTTGCTCCTTTTTGTTCCCTCTATATACATTTCGAATTTGGGGTGATCAGTTCCTATAATCACGGATTCGGGCAAACAGGGAATCACCCCCACTTTTTTGAGGTGGGGGTCGTTATCCATGTCTAATATGACTTCTGCTGTAGGATATGTTTTTGTATCCCCATGGACGCAGGTCACCTTCACTTGCTCTGAAGGGTGCAACAGGTGGTTTCCAACCAGGGATCCGTCAACCACTGTGACGTGACACCCGGTGTCTAACAGTGCCTGTCGCTTCTTTCCGTTTAAGTACACCTCTGTTTAGTAGCGTTGGGAACCCTCCCAAGTTAACAGGACCCTGCCCCGAGTATATCCCACCTCCATAGGTTCAGCGGACGGCGCTCGGTGAGGACACTGTCTAGCTATATGGCCCCATTCGGCGCAGCTGAAACATTGAGGACCTTGTCCACTAGGGCCTGCGGGAACAGGAGTTGGTTTTGGAAGAGACCGGAGGGGTGGAAAGGGCCTTGCTTCGGGTTTTAGGGGAGGTCTAATGGAGGACTGCAGCTGTGGTCGTGCGAGTGGAACCTGATGTTGGGGTCTCACAGTGCCTCCTCTAAAGTCGGGGGCCCTGTGGAAGGCGCATGCTATTTCAACCGCAGAGGCGGTGGTGAGATGGGGGTGTTGTTTCACCCATGACTTTGTGGTGGGTGGTAGGGCGTCTAGATATTGCTCTAGGAAGATTTTTTCAACAACCTCCTCCATTGTAGATACGTGGGGTGTTAGCCATCTGGTACCTAAATCCCTTATCCTATAATACAAAGCCCTAGGGTTATCCCCAGTAGTCCACTTTTCTTTTCTAAACTTTGTGCAGTAATGTTCTTGATCGAACCCCAGTCTTTCTAGGATTGCTTTCTTTACTTCCGCATAGGCAGTCGTCCCATCAGGGTTAGCTGCTTGGTATGCCGCTTGCAACTCTCCTGAGAGGAGTGGTGCAATGTACTGGCCCCACCTTTCTTGTGGCCAGGCCGCTGTAGACGCTACTCGCTCAAAGTTCAAGAAGAAATAATCAGGGTCTTCCCCTTCCTTATATTTCTGCAGGACCGTTCCTGGAACAGTGGGGTGGACTCGGGTATGTACAATAGCGTCCGTAAGCCGCAGTATGGCAGTATCCTGTACTTGTTGATTCGTGGTGACTACTGTTGCCTGGTCCTTAAGGGCTCCCTGTAAGGCTTCCCTCTCTAATCTGGCTGCCTGTAGCTGTTGCTCGAACACCAGCTGCAAGTGTCTTTGTCCTTCGGCCAATTGGGCGAGCATATCCTCCAGAGGCACGGGCTGTGTCATGGTTCGACACACTGGGACTCAGATATCCCACTTCTGACACCACTTTGTAGGAATGCCGATAGCCTGACACGAGGTATGTATGGAGACCAGGCAGCATATGAGGTATTATAATCCTTATTTAATAGGAACAAGCCACAGGGTACAGGATTTCCTCCTTTCTTTTAACTACAAATGAACTGAATGACCAAACAGGGGCATCCACAAGTTAGCACCACAGGTTCAGGGCTGAGCCAGCGTATTTCTGCTATCGCTCCTTCTCTCCTCCGATGGTTGCAGTGACCTTCTTGCCCCCTTCTCTGGTTCTTCTCACCCTCTTCGTAGGGGAACCTCCAAAAACCCGGGCAGCCCCAAGGGAAAAGAAAGAAACGCTCTGGTTAGGTTCTCCTCACTTCTCCTATTTGCCTGTGCCACCGCCACCAAACGTCGTGAGAGGGGAAAAGGAAAAAGTAGGGGTCAGGAAGGAACGGTAATGTGAGAGGGGTGAGGGATTCCGATTCTACTCCGACTGTGACTGTGTTGCTTTTTCTATGTACAAGCACCCCAGGTACCCCACCAAAAAGACCCTTTAAGGGGCACTTGCCTGTGGCCACGACCCGGGTACCGGGCCGTGGCAGCTGGACCCGGGGCGTCCTTTCCCTCTCTCGGGCCGCCGGGCTTGTGCGCAGTGTACGCTTCCTCCCTTGAGGGTACGGCTTCCGAGGTTTCCCCGTCTGCTTCACTGGTCGTCACGGGTCCCGCTCTTCTCCGAGTGCCATCGCTGACGTCTCCGCTGGTCGTCCGTGGCTCCGTTGTTCTCTCTCCCTGGTTCCGCTCTTCCTCCGCGCTGTCCTGGAACAACGCCTTCCAGGTACCGCCCTCCTTATATTCTATTGGCTGCAGTGTGCTGACGATGCGCGTTCCGAGCGCAACTAGACCGCGAGCTGTTTCCGGCACTTCCTGGTCGTCGTAATCCGTTTCGCCCACCTTCCGCCTGGCTGCGTCGTCGTCCTCCTCACACAGTAAATCGACTTTTATCACTTGTTTCTAAGTACTGTCCCAGGACTGAATCTAGGATCCAGTCCTGGAATCACAAAAGTAATCCTAAAAGTAATCTATTGCAAATAACTTGAAACTTCCATTGAACTCAATGCATTATTTTTAAAATTGTGTTGCCTATTGCAACCACTTGCAACTTTCTGGAGGAAAACAGAATCCGTAGAAGGGTATTTGGGGCACAAATCTCATCACCCACCTTCATATGCCATAAAGAACTGAGCCTACACTATGTGGAGGATTTTATCAAATCTCGTACTGCCTTATTTTGGTTAAAGTTATGGCGAAATCCTGCTGCAACTCTAACCCAACAAATCATTACAGATTGCCTTAGCTGTGATAGGGGTAAATACATACCTTGGCTTAGTGCTGTACATAAAAGCTTAGCCAGCATTCACTTAGAACATACTTTTTTTCTTCCCTCCGCTGCCGAAAACATAAATTTAAAAGCAGCGAGGGGCGCACTATATGATCTATATCGTGAAGACAGAGAAAAGACCGAGCTTCTTAAGCCATCAATTATTAGATATACTCCTATCCTGAGGACATCAGGTAACAACTATCTTAAGCCACAAGAGTGTCTAAGGAAAAACATAGGGAGATGGAATAGGAGCTTACTCTTCCGTCTTAGGGACAATAGCGTAAAATATCTACTCCGCTTTCCGATTGGTTTTAACAAAAATTTGGAGGAGACTTTTTGCCCATGTGGTGATGGTTGCAAACAAACAATGCCACACTTCTTGTTCTCTTGCAAATTTTATGTAAGGTACACAAAACAATATTTAATCCCGTATTTTAAGGCAAACGAGATGTCTAATCATAATTTGGCGTATCAAGAAATATTGCAATTGGGTTGCGAGGACATGATCTACCGTGTAAGCTCCTTTCTACGAGCAGCGGTTAAATCTCGAGCCTCTATGAATGCCCCTTGAAACATGTTATTAATTTGTAATGTTTTTCTCCGATTATGCTTATTTATGATGTGTCTATCTTGTACATGGTTGGATGTTATAAATTGCCTATTTGCACTATGATTAATGTTTACATTTTTGCGACCTTTGCACAGCAATGCTGGCGGCACTTGTATGGTCTAAATAAGGCAAACCTATCGCCCATTTGCACTTATCATCATAGCTACATACCGGGCTTATGCTACCCAATAGACTGTAATACATGTGATAAGCCCGTTTTCCACATAGTTGGATGTTTACAAATTGTATATTTTGCAAAGTGTTTAAAGCTTACGTTTTGCGTTTTTGCACAGTAATGCTGCTGGTCTCTGTATGAATTATTGGTTAATTTATTCATTTTTAAATTGCATTTACAACTTGCATGTTGGCTCTATGATATTTAATTTTACAAGTTTATCGTCTGATCTTATTTTTAACTATTTTTATGCTTGAGAGAAGATTGTATGCTACATGTACATTAGCAGTGATGTTGTACTTTTATGGATATATAGTATATCCGAATAAAGATAATTGAATTTAATTTGTAACTTTCTACAAAAGCCAAGTGCATATTGAAAAAGTATGTTCGAGGCATATGAGCTGCAGATTACACACTTTTGCATAGATCGGCATCTGGTGTTGGGCCCGGATGTTTGCAGTTTGTTTTTCCTCTTGGAAACTCTTTGGAAGTTACGAGGTCGGTGACTCCTCCTTTGGATCGTATTGCGCATGGGCTTCGGCTCCATCCTCAGACTGTTTTTTTCCGCCATCGGGCTCGGATGTAATCTTCGCGCTCCGGTTCCGAACATTTCCAGTTCAACGATCGAAGCGGAATCCTCACTTCACATTGCGGTATTGTTTCGATCGCGATCTCCTCAATCAACACACCTTCTCATCGACAAATCTTCGGTTCCAGTCGTCGACGGCGGCCTTCGGGCCTACGCAAGCTCCGGTCCCGGCTAAAGAACTCCATTCAAGAAGTGCCCTCGATGTGGGTCCAAATTCCCCCACACCGATCTTCATGAGGTATGCAACCTCTGCCTCTCCCCTGAACACGAGGCTCGAGACTGTCCGGACTGTAAGTCTTTCAGATCGAAAAAGACTATTCGGGACCGAAGAGCCAGACGAAACATGGCACACTCCTCAACCTCCGTTCCAGTCGATATCTTCGGAGACGACATCGAAGATCCGGGACAGCAGCGCACCGAAGAGGACCTCATCAGTGCTTCCGAGGCCGACGACTCAGATGTGGAGGATATCACTCCGGCGCAGAGGGTCGTGAGTAATATACCCCCCCCCCCACACCTGCGCCAGCACACAAAAAGGCTTCGGTCACGCCTTCGCCTCCGGGCCTGGGCAAGACCAGAGACACTGCTTCACACACCCCACCTTCGGGCCCGGTGAAGAAGCAAAATAAGCGTTCCGGCGGCTCGGGCTTGAGCCAGCCTGTCAGCGGTGCCGAGAAACATACTTCGGCACCGAAAAAGAAACCGGCCTCTACCTCGACACCGAGCTCCGCACCAAAGCCCTTGAGGTCGAAACCCAGCACTTCCGTACCGACGCCAACTTCGGTACCGACCAAACCCCATAAGGCCCTCGGCACCGACACTTCCAAGCCGAAGCCCACCTCGGCGCCGACCAAAAAATCGGAGGTTCCCAAGCCCATTGCTAAGCAAACTGTCACGGACAAGCCTAAAAAGTCATCGGCCCCGAAAACTTTAGCGCCGACGGACCAATCACTGTTACAGGAACTATTTACACCGGATCCCTTACAAAAAACTCTCACCAGGGATCCAAAAACTGGACATTTGGCGCACTCTTCCAAAAAGAGACATTTGGACAAACCGGCTCCGCCTCCACCTCCAAAGAGGAAGGACTCTGCTACCTCCCCTTTCAGAATACCTTCCCCACCTCCTCCACCCTCTCCACCTCTGCCTTCTCCACCCCCACCTCATCGCTCTCCGACCCCGTCTCCAGACGATGATGATCAGGGGGACCCATATCACGATACAGGGATTGTGCCCCAAGACCCCACCCCTACAGGATCTCCAGACCCATGGGACGACTACAATAACCCAGATATTCCCGACGTCCCACAAGATGACCTTTACCCTTCCTGGCCATCTCCACTGGAAGACTCCTTAGGTTTCCACCACCTACTTCAAAGGGCGGCACACTATCACGGGGTAGAGTTGCACACTGACCCAGTGGAGGAGGATTTCCTCCTTGACACATTTGATACCACACATAGGTCTACCTCCATACTACCTATGCTCAAGGGTGTGGTAAAACATGCGCCAGAGGTTTTTAAGGACCCAGTCAGGGCCAGGGTCATTAACCCACGCATAGAGAAAAAATGCAAAGCTGCCCCCACAGATCCTGCCTATATCAAAGGGCCGCGCCACTAGATTCCCTAGTGGTTTCCACTGCACGAAAAAGATCAAATTCCCAGGCGTCAGGCGAAGCACCACCACCTGACAAAGAGTCAAAGCTACTGGACGCATCAGGAAAGCGCACTGAGTCACAGGCAGCCAATATATGGCATATCGCCAACACCCAAGCGCTATTGGCCAGATACGATAGGGCATATTATGATGAATTAGAAACCATAATGCACCACCTCCCTGAAAGATATAAAACTAAGGCCAATGAATTAATTCAAGAGGGCAAGACAATAACTAACACCTCTATACGCTGTGCCTTAGACGCAGCAGACACAGCCTCCAGGGCCATTAATACTAGCGTCCTCAGTCGCCATGCTTGTCTAAGAATATCAGGTTTTAAACCAGAGGTACAAGCCTCCATCCTGAATCATCCCTTTGACCAAGAACACCTATTCGGCCCAAAATTAGATGAGGCCCTCGAAAAAATGAATGGGAGCCCTGCAGTCACACCCTCCTAGGCGCTCTTTTCGCCTCACTTCCTTTCGGAGTACATCTAGAGGCTACACCTCAGATAACGCGTCCACTTCCTACAAATCCCCCACTCAGTCCACCTTCACAAGGGGTTATCAAAGAGGCGACTATAGGGGCAATAATAATAAAGGCAGAGGCAAAACAAATACCGCCCGCTCTGCCACACCGCCTACCCAATGACTTCCCCCCGCTCCCTCCAGACCATCCCACTCCGGTCGGGGGCAGACTTCAAAATTTCCTTCATGTCTGGGAGACCATCACCTCAGACAAGTGGGTGACCCAAATTATTCGGTCAGGATACTGCCTGGAATTAACATCTACCCCCCCAAACATTCCACCCAGGCAACGCCCAATGTCACAAGAACATTCCACATTACTAAAACAGGAGGTAATCTCCCTCCTACAAAAACATGCAATAGAACAAGTTCCCATCAATCAGCAAAATTTAGGGGTCTACTCCCTATATTTTCTGATACCAAAAAGGGACAAGACCTATTCTAGATCTCCGGCCCCTAAACACATACATACATTCAGACCATTTTCACATGGTAACGCTTCAGCAGGTGCTTCCGCTCCTCTCCCAGAACGACTTCCTCACCACACTGGACTTGAAAGACGCATACTTCCACATTCCAGTCCACCATGCTCACAGAAAGTACCTCAGATTTGTAGTGGGTGGGCAACACTACCAGTTCAAGGTGCTCCCATTCGGAGTCACAACAGCACCACGGGTATTCACCAAGTGCCTAGCGGTAGTGGCGGCACACCTCAGAAGACAGCACATTCACGTCTTTCCATACTTGGACGACTGGCTGATAAAAGCCACGTCCTACAACCAATGTATACACCACACCGCCACTACAATCCAACTCCTTCACCAACTAGGCTTCACGGTGAACCACCAAAAGTCCCAGCTAACACCATCCCACATAAAACAATACCTCGGTGCCACCTTAGACACCTCAAAAGCAATAGCCTACCCCAATCCGGCAAGGCTTTGCGACAAAGATTCATACTTCAACACTACCTTCCAGCAAGAGTGTTTATGCAACTGTTAGGGATGATGGCCTCTTGCATTTTCATAGTGCCCCACGCAAGACTCCAGATGCGTCCACTCCAAGAGTGCTTAGCGCGCCAATGGAACCAGGCCCAGGGGCAACTGACAGATCTGGTGTTGGTTAGACGGTCGCACCCATCGCTCTCTGCAGTGGTGGAACACCACAAACCTTTCCAAAGGTCGACCGTTCCTGGACCCGGTTCCACAAATAATACTAACAACAGACGCATCGCTCTCCGGCTGGGGAGCTCATCTATTACACCTCACAGTGCAGGGCACATGGACGCTGCAACAAAAGTTACTCCATATCAACCATCTGGAGTTACTACCAATGTTTCTAGCCCTAAAATCTTTTCAGACACAGATTTCAGGCAAAGCAGTCCTCATTCGCACAGACAACATGACGGCCATGTATTACATTAAAAAACAAAGCGGCACACACTCTCCACAGCTCTCTCACCTAGCACAGAGCATATGGAGATGGGCAATTCCACACAAAATCTTTCTCCTAGCCCAACATGTCCCAGGAGTCCAAAACACCATGGCAGATCTGCTCAGCAGACAGACGCAACAGTTCCACGAGTGGGAACTTCACCCGCAGGTTCTTCACCCGTTCTTTCAAACGTGGGGGCATCCACAAATAGACCTTTTCGCCACCCACGAAAACAAAAAATGCCCAAGCTTCGCCGCCAGATACCCACACCCATTGTCCAAAGGAAATGCGATATGGATGAACTGGTCAGGCAAATTTGCGTACGCTTTTCCACCTCTCCCACTAATTCCATTAGTGGTGCGAAAGCTACAACAGCATTCCCTCACGCTGATCCTAGTAGCTCCAACATGGGCCAGACAACCGTGGTACACCACGCTGCTGGAACTCTCGGTAGTACCACACCAAAAGCTACACCTCTCACCATGCCTCCTAACCCAGAATCATGGAGAGATCAGGAGAGATCAGGCACCCGGACCCAGCTCAGCTCAGCTCAGCTCAACCTTGCGATCTGGCTTCTGAAATCCTAGGGTCAAGACTGATTTGTATATGACTGGGTCCAAACTGGAATGGCATGGTGAGCAAAACAACAATGGATTTAGGCCCAGATCTCTGTACTGGGGTGAATGTATGACATTGTTCTGCATTCTGTCCATCAACAGTTCTTTTTGCAGCTAGCAGTTGATGGCAGCCCCTGGTTTACACCCCCACTTTGGGCGGGAAAACCGTCAGGAAAAATTCTAATGAATAGGTGTGCCCACCTCTGCCAACCCAACCCTTAAGATTGGGGAAGCGAGGTGAAGCACAACTATCAGTCCCCGCCATCTTGAAGATTGAGGACCCCTCCATTCAGGGCTAGGTCTATGTCCCCCTCCCATGGCATAATAGAGGATTTCGTCACCCCAAGTAAGGTGCCCATTGGCCCTTCAGGCCTCTGTAAGTATAGAAAATGGTACCTGGTTACCTAGGGCATTTGGACTGAAGAGGGACCCCTCACCTAGGCCATGCAGACTGCCACTGCAACATGCATGGACTTGTGCAAACAAAAAGAACACAGTTGACATGGCACTGCTATACCAACTTGCACTGCCTAAGGTATAGGTAAGTCACCCCTCTAGCAGGCCTTCCAGCCCAAAGGCAGGGTGCACTGTACCACAGGCATGAGCAGATATGCCCCTACACTATTTAAGGTCATTCTTAGATATTGTAAGTGCCAGGGAAGCCATAGAAAGTACATGGGCTGGAAACTCGACAACTCTAGTTCCCCAGCACCACGATTGCTTCTCTGAACACAGGAGTATTTGGTACCAGCCTGAAGGGCCAGTTGTGAAATCGTTTGTAGGAAAGAAACACTGGCTTAAGGGGACCTGGTTGGCAGGGACCCTGTGCACTACAATCAAAACGACATCAAATTCCAGGTAAAAAGTGGGGGCTAACCATGTCTGATGAGGCACTGTATTGCAGTTAGCACAGCTAGGGGGTCAGCATGTAATAGTGTACTCGCAAATTGGGCGACCATATCTTTCCACAGTAAAAACAGTGGGTTTGTGTGTTTTACTGTCAGGACATGCAGAGTAACTGTCCTGCCTGTGTCATATGTTGCACCCTCTCTTTAGGACTTGGCAGGCCGGCCAGAGGGGTGACTTACACAGATGTACAGGGGAAGTTGTGACTTTGCCTTTGCTTTCAGTGGCAAAGTTGGGCTAACAGGTACACAATTGCTCTACCAGTCTGCAGTGTGGGACCTGTTTTACTTGGGGATCTGTTTTAGTTGGGAGGTGGCCAAGGTGGCCCAACTATTGTTGCAAGCCCTTAGGTACCCACCCTTGTAACCTACATGTCCTGGGTACCTAGGTAACATTACTAGGGACTTGCAGGTAAGTTAGCCATTTCCAATTTGATACAGTCTATTCGAAATACAGTTTAGGGTCCGGGCACTGGCATTGAGTTCAGTCGAAAAACTAGCAGCATCAGTTAACTCAGAGGAGACCCTTAAAAAAGAGGCCTTTTTCACATGTGAATCCAAAAAATATTCTTGCTGCAAAACAAAAAGGCATCTTAACAGTAGGGGTAGTTTTTTATTTTTAAGAGTTTTATGGATTCACATACCATTTACATGCCTCCCCAGAAGGAGGTGAATTTGCAAAGAAGAGGCATAAAACAAAGAACACAACAAAAGGGAAACCAAAAACTCAAAGTAGTCGCTAGAAAAAAATCTGAGGATGGCAACCTTTGAAGGGTTTCCGGGGCATACGTCTGATGTCATAGAAGGATGGAAATGACACCAAAGGGTGGACGATGCCTATGCAAAAAAAAAAAAACAGAGAGAAATAAGACTAAAATACAATTTCAGACCTGACCACTAGCTGAAATAATGCACAGCATGTGAATCTAGAGAATTCTTTAAACTTCAAAAGTACTCCGACATGGGAAGTATCCTTTTCATTTATTTATTTGGCCAAAGGGTCCTTCCTTGTAAACACTGACTGACATGGAACTGCAAATCTTCCTCTGAGAGTAAGAAGTAAAGTGATTATTAGCTGCCTTAACTCAGTGTACTAAACACACATTTAGAAATGACATAATTGTTTTTTTTCTCCAACTAGATCTTTCTGCTTTCAAGGACTTAATAGAAGAATCGGAAATAAAGCATTTTCCTGACAACGACCTTTTACGCCGCCTGCGTTTAGTTACCCAGGATGCAGACAAATGTGCATCAGTGGCGCAACTGCTTCTAAAAGGCAAAAGGCAGACCAGGTAACATTCTTTTTCAGTTTGTTTCCAAGCCTAATGGTGAAATTGTTGAATTGTCTGACTGTTACGCAGCAGCTAATTTCATAGTTTAAAAAAAAATGTGATTGTTTTTGCTTCTTCCCTTGATGGTTTAATAATCGTTTGACCAGTGCAGACTTTTACAAGCTCCCAGTTTGTGATTGACCTGCCGATGTTCTTGCTAAGTTTTTCCTTGTTCTTTTTAGGTATCGATCAGGTGGTGGTAAATCTCAAAGCCTTTTAACTCTGAATGAGCTGCGGAGTTTCGTGAAACAGCTTTATGCCCTCCCATGTGTCATCAGTCAGACACCATTGCTTAAGGTACTGTCATTTTAATTTGGAAATTGGGGTTGACTATTGACTCATTGTTTTTACTTTTAAGAGGTTCTTTTCCTCAATGCTCTTAACTTTCAAGACCACAAGGCCTCACAATCTATCATGCAAATGAAAGTCCTCCAGTAGTGGTTATAAAATACAAAACCTGGTTACCATGACAACAAATTAATTTAAAACACCGTTAACATAAGCCTTGCCTGTTGTCCTTGGCTTTTTTTATGTGCACATAGGTGTTACCAGAATCGCCCCATATTGTTGTTGCAGTTTTATAGAGTAAACCCAAAATCACTTCAAGCTTAACTTTTCCGAATACCACATGTGCGGTTGACACCAATGGGAGGTAAACGCCACCTTGTTTGCTAAAAGACTTGTGCAGCATGGAACATTTTGTAGATCCGTATAATGAGACCTTATTGTGCCATGTATAGTTCGGAAAAACATCTACACAAATCATTTTCTGTCCACCCTATGAGGAGTCTGCACAACTCACTGTGATGCCAATGCTAAGCCCTCAATGCTCCCAGTGTGATTCATTTGAAAATTATATGTTCGAGGCATATGAGCTGCAGATTACACACTTGTGCATAGATCGCCATCTGGTGTTGGGCCCGGATGTTTGCAGTTTGTTTTTCCTCTTGGAAAGTCTTATGAAGTCACAAGGTCGATGACTCCTCCTTTGGATCGTATTGCGCATGGGCTTCGGCTCCATCCTCAGATTGTTTTTTTCCGCCATCTGGCTGGGATGTGATCTTCGCGCTCCGGCTCAGAACAGCTTCCAGTTCGACGGTCGACACGCAATCCTCACCTTAAACCACGGTATTGTTTCGATCGCAATCTCCCCCACTCGACGCGCCTTCTCATCGGCACGGACCTTCAGTTCCAGTCGTCGACGGTGGCCTTCGGGCCTCTCCAAACTTCGGTCCTGGCAAATGGAAAGAACTCCATTTACAAAATGCCCTCGATGTGGGTCCAAATTCCCCCACACCGATCTCCACGAGGTGTGCAATCTCTGCCTCTCCCCTGAACACGAGGCTCGAGACTGTCCGGCGTGTAAGTCCTTCCGGTCCAAAAAGACTATTCGGGACCGAAGAGCCAGAAGAACTATGGCGCACTCCTCGACGACGATTCCGGACGACATCTTCGGGGAAGGCATCGACGCTCCAGAGCAGTACACCGAAGAGGGCATCGTCAGCGCTTCCGAGGCCGACGACTCAGATGTGGAGGACATCACCCCGGCGCAGAGGGTCGTGAGTACTGATTCCCCCCCCACCTCCCCCCCCCCCCCTGGCGGCACCGAAAAAGGCTCCGGTCACACCTTCGCCTCCGGGCCTAGGTAAGACCAAGGACACTGCTTCCAACACCAAACCTTCGGGCCCGGTGAAGAAGCCAAGCAAGCCTTCCGGCGGCTCGGGCTCGAGCCAGCTTACTCCTGGTACCGATAAACACGCTTCGGTGCCAAAAAAGAAGCCGAACTCCATATCGACACCGAGCTCCGCACCGAAGCACTCGGGGTCGAAATTCAGTTCTTTGGCACCGACAACACCCTCGGTGCCGACCAAAGCACACAAGGCCACCAGCACCGACACTTCGAGGCCGAAATCCATCTCGGCGCCGACCAAGCGTCCGGAGGTTCCAAAACCAGGTTCCAAACAACGAACCGGCACGGAAAAGCCTAAAAAGCCAGCGGCACCGATTCCTTCGGCACCGACGGACAGACCAGCCTCACCGGACTTATTTACACCGGATCCCTTGCAAGAAACACTCACCAGGGATCCAAAAACTGGACATTTGACTCTTTCTTCCAAGAAGAGACATTTGGAGAAGCCTGCTCCACCTCCGCCTCCAAAGAGGAAGGACTCTGCTACCTCCCCATTCAGAATACCTTCCCCACCTCCTCCACCTCCTCCACCTTCTCCTCTTCCACCCTCTCCGCCTTCTCCACCCCAACCTCATCGTTCTCCCACCCCTTCTCCACAAGATGATGATCACGGGGACCCATATGATGATAGGGGATGTCCCACAGGACCTACCCACAGGGGACCCCACTCCTTCAGGATCCCCAGACCCATGGGACGACTACAATATGCCTGATATCCCCAACGTCCCACAAGATGACCTTTACCCCTCCAGGCCATCTCCACCAGAAGACTCATTGGGGTTCCACCACCTACTGCAAAGGGCAGCACACTATCACGGGGTAGATTTACATACCGACCCCGTGGAGGAAGACTTCCTCCTTGACACGTTCGACACCACACATAGGTCTACCTCCATATTACCTATGCTTAAAGGAGTGGTAGAGGTTTTTAAGGACCCAGTTAGAGCCAGGGTCATTAACCCGCGCATCGAGAAAAAAATACAAAGCTGCCCATACAGATCCCTCCTACATCAGAGGGCCAGCGCCACTAGACTCTCTAGTGGTATCCACTGCACGTAAAAGGGCAAATTCCCAGGCATCAGGTGAAGCACCACCACCTGACAAAGAGTCGAAGCTACTGGATGCATCAGGGAAATGCACTGCGTCACAAGCAGCCAATATGTGGCGTATCGCCAATACTCAAGCGCTATTGGCCAGATATGACAGGGCACATTTTGACGAGTTAGAGAGCATAATGCACCACCTCCCTGAGAAATATAAAGCTAGGGCCAACGAACTAATTCAAGAGGGTAAAACCATTACAAACACCTCTATACGCTGTGCCTTAGATGCAGCTTCCAGGGCCATCAATACAAGCGTCCTCCTGCGTCGCCATGCTTGGCTGAGAATATCAGGGTTTAAACCAGAGGTACAAGCCTCCATCCTTAACCATCCCTTTGACCAGGACCATCTATTTGGCCCAAAGGTAGATGAGGCCCTAGAAAAAATGAAGAAGGATACAGATACGGCGAAGTCCATGGGAGCCCTACAGTCACACCCTCCTAGACGCTCCTTTTCGCCGCTCTTTCTTTCGCAGTACATCTAGAGGCTACTCTTCAGATACCGCGTCCACTTCGTGCAAATCCCCCACTCAGTCCACCTTCACGAGGGGTTATCAAAGAGGCGGCTATAGGGGTAACAATAATAAAGGCAGAGGCAAAACAAACAACGCCCGCTCTGCCACAACGCCTACCCAATGACTTCCCCCCATTCCCCCCAGACCACTCCACTCCGGTCGGGGGCAGACTCCAACATTTCCTTCCCGTCTGGGCTACCATCACCTCAGACAAATGGGTGACACAAATAATTCAATCAGGCTACTGCCTAGAACTCATATCTACCCCCCCAAACATTCCACCCAGACAGCACCCAATGTCACAAGAACATTTGATACTCCTAAAGCAGGAGGTAGTCTCCCTCCTACAAAAACAAGCATTAGAACCCGTTCCTACCAACCAACAAAACATGGGAGTCTACTCCCTATATTTTCTCATACCAAAAAGGGACGAGACTCTACGGCCCATCCTAGATCTCCGGCCCCTAAACACATACATACACTCCAACCATTTCCATATGGTAACGCTTCAGCAGGTACTTCCACTCCTCTCCCAAAACGACTTCTTGACCACCCTAGATCTAAAAGACACGTATTTTCACATTCCAGTGCACAAAGCTCACCGCAAGTACCTCAGATTTGTAGTGGACGGACAACACTTCCAATTCAAGGTGCTCCCGTTCTGGGTCACAACAGCGCCAAGGGTATTCACCAAGTGCCTAGCAGTGGTAGCAGCACATTTACGAAGACAACACATCCACGTCTTCCCATACTTGGACGACTGGCTGATAAAAGCCGGGTCGTACAATCAGTGTGTTCAACACACATCTATCACCATTCAATTACTCCACCAGCTGGGCTTCACAGTAAACCACCAGAAGTCCCATCTCCAACCATCCCACATAAAACAATACCTCGGTGCCACCATAGACACCTCAAGAGCACTAGCTTACCCCAATCCGGCCAGGATTGCAAGCAGTCAAGCTCTACGTGCAAAATTCGCACTACAACACTCCCTTCCAGCTCGAGTGTTTATGCAACTAATAGGGATGATGGCCTCTTGCATTTTCATAGTGCCTCACGCAAGACTCCAGATGCGTCCTCTCCAAGAGTGCTTAGCACGCCAATGGAACCAGGCCCAGGGTCAATTAACAGATCTGGTGTTGGTAGACGGTCGCACCCATCGCTCTCTGCAGTGGTGGAACACCACGAACATTTCCAAAGGTCGACCGTTCCTGGACCCGGTTCCTCAAATAGTACTGACAACGGACGCATCGCTCTCCGGCTGGGGAGCTCATGTACTACATCTCACAACACAGGGCAAGTGGACACCTCAACAAAAGTTACTACATTTCAACTATCTGGAGTTACTAGCAATCTTCTTAGCCCTAAAATCTTTTCAAACTCAAATTTCAGGCAAGGCAGTCCTGATCCGGACAGACAACATGACAGCCATGTATTATATCCAAAAACAAGGCGGCACACACTCTCCACAGCTCTCTCACCTAGCACAGAGCATATGGAGATGGGCGATACCCCAGAAAATCTTTCTCCTAGCTCAGCATGTCCCAGGAGTCCAAAACACAGTGGCAGATATGCTCAGCAGACAGACACAACAGATCCACGAGTGGGAGCTTCACCCGCAAGTTATTCACCCATACTTTCAAATGTGGGGGCATCCACAGATAGACCTCTTCACCACCCACGAAAACGCCAAATGCCCAACCTTCGCAGCCAGATACCCACACCCATTGTCCAAAGGGAATGCGATATGGATGAACTGGTCAGGCAAATTTGCGTACGCTTTTCCGCCTCTGCCACTCATTCCACTAGTGGTGCGCAAACTACAACAACACTCCCTCACACTAATCCTAGTAGCTCCAACGTGGGCCAAGCAACTGTGGTATACCACACTGCTGGAACTATCTGTAGTGCCGCACCAAAAACTACACCTCTCTCCACACCTCTTAACCCAGAACCATGGAGAGATCAGGCACACGGACCCAGCGCAGCTTAACCTTGCGATCTGGCTCCTGGAATCTTAAAATTTGGGTACCTAAATCTTCCCCCTGACTGTTTGAACGTCATCAGAGAAGCTAGAAGACCTACCACTAGAGCGAGCTACGCCGCCAAGTGGAAACGTTTTGTTGTTTATTGCCACAACAACACCATCATTCCACTGGACGTGTCCATTCAACACATAATAGGCTACTTACTCCACCTACAAAGCTGCAATCTAGCCTATACGTCCATTCGACTACACCTCGCAGCTATTGCAGCTTACTTACAAAACAGGCAACATCTTTCACTCTTCAGAGTACCTGCCATTAAAGCCTTCATGGAAGGCCTTAAAAGAATAATTCCCCCCAGAGTGCCACCCTCACCTGTGTGGAACTTAAATATCGTTCTCACAAGGCTAATGGGGCCTCCCTTCGAACCTCTCCATAAATGCGAATTACAGTTCCTAACATGGAAAACCGCCTTTCTTGTAGCCATCACTTCCCTTAGACGGGTCAGTGAGATACAAGCACTTACCATTCAAGAAACTTTTCTCCAAATGCACCATAACAAAGTTGTTCTCCGTACCAACCCAATATTCCTCCCTAAAGTCATTTCTCCCTTTCACCTAAACCAAACAGTAGAACTACCAGTATTTTTCTCGCAACCACAGACCGTTGCAGAAAGGGCTCTTCACACACTGGATGTGAAACGAGACTTACTCTACTACATTCAGAGAACACAACCTTTCCGTAAGACCAAACAACTGTTTGTTTCTTTCTCTCCACCACACAAAGGTAACCCCATCTCAAAATCAGGGATAGCTAGGTGGATTGTAAAATGCATTCAAATCTGCTACCATAAAGCAAAGCGAACGCTATCCATTCCCCCGAAAGCCCATTCTACACGAAAAATAGGGGCTTCCATGGCATTCTTAGGGAACATCCCATTAGATGATATCTGCAAAGCAGCTACATGGTCAACACCGCACACTTTCACCAAACACTATTGTGTAGATGTGCAAACTAAGCAACAAGCTAGTGTGGGCTAGGCTGTACTCAAAACATTATTTCAAACCACTGCAACAGATACGGGTGGTTGCCGCTAACGGTGGGTACTGCTATATAATGTATGCACAAGTGTGTAATCTGCAGCTCATATGCCTCGAACGGAATATGCTACTTACCAGTATGCATCTGTTCTTGGCATGTAGAGCTGCAGATCTACACACGCCCACCCGCCTCCCTGGCTACCTGTATCGGTCCCAGTTTATCTTATTTAGATAGCACACACATGGGTATCTTCACTGTTACTACTACGCTCCATCTTTCCCTGTTGGCGAAAAACAATCTGAGGATGGAGCCGAAGCCCATGCGCAATACGATCCAAAAGAGGAGTCATCGACCTCGTGACTTCCAAAGTCTTTCCAAGAGGAAAAACAAACTGCAAACATCCGGGCCCAACACCAGATGGCGATATATGCACAAGTGTGTAGATCTGCAGCTCTACATGCCAAGAACAGATGCATACTGGTAAGTAGCATTTTCCTTTCTGCATTCTGGTTGAAAGGAAACTAACACAGAATCTAGTGAGCACCAAACCTATGGCAGAAACTTCAGCAGCTTAACACAGGCCTTATCCATTTGCAAGTTCTAGTCTCATTTAATGACTCTGAATGGACAGGTTGTTTTCTTTCTGACTGATTGTCCTTTCTATTAATGAACTGAACACCTTTTAGTTTAAGCCTCCAGTATCAGTCAATAACCAATGCTTACACAGAGTATATCATTTGTGTCTCCTGCATGGTTGCAAGGATACTGTATTCAAGAACTATACTGTTTTTCTGCTGATAACGTGGAAAACCAGTATAAATCATTGCAATTCGGAGAGGCACACATTTGAGCATGGAGTTTCAGTGTTCGAGGCATGTGGGCTGCTGAATTCATATCTGTGCATAGATCGCCGCCTAGTGTTGGGTCCGGATGATTGCACATTGTTGTCCTGCAAGAGTCTTCGAAGTATCACGAGATAGGTGGCTCCTCCCCTGGACTACAGTGCGCATGGGCATCCTCTCCATCCTCAGATTGTTTTTTTCCGCCATTGGGTTCGGATGTGCTTATCTTAGCTCAAGTTAGGAAAACTTAATTCAAGGCCAAAAGCCTTTAGATATCATCGGGATTGTTTGCGTTCGGTATCGATAGATTATTATACTTGTTCTCGGACTCATTCACCCTTCTCAGACCAAGTTGTGGTCCGACCATCGATCAACGTTCGAAGATGGAATCGAGGACTCCCTTCAAGAGATGTCCTCTATGTCACGCAAAATATCCACACGTCGATGTCCATCCGGTGTGTAACAAATGTTTATCACCGGATCATGATGAGTCCAGGTGTATGGCCTGCGCCCGGTTCCGGTCGAAGAAGACCCTTCGGAATAGATGGGCGGCTAGATTGGAGGCCAAACAATCGGCGCCTAACCCGGTTAACCTATTCAGCAGCGAGGATGAAGAAGTCGAGAGCGTCGAAGAGATAGAATCGAGCCATGCTTCGGAGCATGACTCCCAATATGACGACGATGATGAGGAGATCTTCGAGGACGAAGACGTCGTCGACGAGGTAGGAGACGACGATGAGGCCCTTGGGGCCGAGGAGGATAGCTCAGGCGAGGAGCTAGGCCAATCCGTCGATGCGGAGGCCGAGGGAGATAGTCTTGATAAGGCTCAGGTCGAGGGATCGCCTGCGGGCCTTACCCAAGATCGGTCAGATCGTTCTACAGCCCCGCCTGAAGGCCTGGCTTCGAACATTTTAAAAGAGCGGAAATATCGAAAAGGACTGGAGTCGATTCCGTGAAATCGAAACCAAAACCAGCACCGGTCAAATCGAAACCGAAAGTGCAACTGGTTCAGGTCGGATCGAAGGCATCGAAACCTTCCAATCCGTCGACACAGAAGAAGGACGTCGGAACCGACCAAAGAAAGAAGGACTTCGGTACCGAGAAACCAAAAAAGGACTTCGGCACCGAGAAACAGAAGAAGGCCCTCGGTCCCGAGAAGACGCAGCGGCCTATGGCACCGAAGGTTGGGGCACCAACAACCAAGGTCAAGGTGGTCGATCCGACTACATCAACACCGAAGAGTGCTGAGACTGCCAAAATACCGGATCAACAAGGCGTTGATCCCAAACTTCGGATCGAAGACCCGAAGACTGGAAAGAAACCAGAGACCGCGTCGAGGCCTGTCTCCAAAGAGCCTGTCGGTTCAAAAGCACCGTCAGCATTCACGTTGCAACAGGTGTCGGAGTCCCTGAAGCGCATCAGGGAACGGGCCACTCTCGAACCGAAAACGGGTCCCGAACCGCACAAGGTCGCCAAGGCTCACTCGGTGCCGGCACCGATCAAGTTTGGATTGCCACCGCCGGGGACACCGAAGATGTTCGAACTTAGGAAGAGTATCGAACAACCACGTACAGTGCCCACGGAAAGAACCAATGTCGACGACTCACAAGACCAGTTTATCGACGCCGACACTGGTAGGCTGTTGTTCCGCAAGCGTAGAATTGTTCCAGAAAAGGCTTTGGACTCATACAAAATTACACTAAAAAGGAAAATGGCGTCAGGTTCGACACCAGTGCTTGTAGAACCTTACCACACATATGATCAGGTACCACCATCCTTTTCTCCCACACACTCGGAGGCGGATGCTGGAGAGGGCTATACTGAGGATGATACCACTTATCCTGTGAATAATGACCCTGATGAACAACAGCAAGACCAGGATCAAGCATGGGGAGACCCTAATGACCCAGGAGACCCACAAAATGCTCCTGACACTCATCTTTATAATATAAAACCATCTCCCACTGAAGATACTGCTGCTTTTAATGCCCTCATTGAAAGAGCGGCTGCCAATCACGGAGTGGAACTTCATTCTGACTCTGTGGAGGAGGATTTCTTGGTGGACACGTTCTCCACATCAGAAAGAACGGTCAAGACTCTACCAATGTTAAAAGGGGTTATTAAACATGCTAAGGACATCTTTAAGGAGACAACCAGAGCACGGGTATTGAACGCGAGAATAGAGAAAAAATACAAACCAGCCCCAGGAGACCGCATGTACATTAAGGGTCAATTGCCTTTGGACTCCATGGTAGTCTCTAATGCTCGCAAGAGAGCTAACTCGCAGACCACCGGTGATGCTCCTCCTCCGGACAAGGAGTCCAAAGTGCTAGAAACATCAGGAAAAAGGATAGCAGCACAAGCAGCAAACATCTGGCGCATTGCTAACACTCAGGCACTCCTGGCCCGATACGACAGGTCACACTACGACACCCTAGAAACACTGCTAGAACACCTACCAGATGACTACAAAGATGGAGCGGAGCTCCTCATCAGAGAGGGACAACTCATTACAAATGCGTCCATCAAATGCGCACTAGATGCAGCTGACTCTGCAGCAAGGGCAATCAACACTACTGTGATGTTGAGGAGGCACGCATGGCTGAGAATATCAGGTTTCAAACCAGAGATTCAAAATAATATCTTGAATCAACCAGTCAACCCAGACTTTTTATTTGGCCCCGAGGTTGACGCTACACTGGAAAAGATTAAAAAGAACACTGAAACTGCGAAATCTATGGGGGCTCTACAGTCGCAGCAGTTTTGGAGTGGCTCCTTTCGTCGCCCCGGGAATAGAGGAGCAGCTAGAGGTCAGGGGTCCCAGCAGCAGTACAGTAAAGGAGGTACCCAGAGTACCTATAATAAGAACAATAGGGGTGGATATCGTGGATCCAGCACCAAAGGCAGAGGACGAGGACACAACAACACCAGGTCCTCCGCCAATAACAAAAAGTGACGTCTTGTCACTGCCCCCCGACCACATAACACCGGTCGGGGGGAGACTCCAACAGTTCCCGCCAGTCTGGAGATCCATCACCACAGACAGGTGGGTCAGAGAAATTGTCCAGTACGGTTATTGTCTGGAATTAACATCCAATCCACCCAACATACCACCAAGACACCGTCCTATGTCCGCAGAGCACTTAACATTATTGCAGCAGGAAGTACTAAGTATGCTGCAGAAAGGAGCCATAGAGCTCGTGCCTGTAGAACAACAAAGTTCAGGGGTGTACTCTCTGTACTTCTTGATCCCAAAAAAGGACGGGTCTCTCAGACCTATACTGGACCTCAGACCTCTCAACCAATACATTCTGTCACAGCATTTTCATATGCTCACCCTCCAGCAGGTTCTGCCGTTACTCAGTCAGGGAGACTTCCTAGCAACACTGGATTTGAAGGATGCGTATTTCCACATACCCATACACCCAGCACACAGAAAATATCTCAGGTTCACTCTTCAGGATCAGCATTATCAGTTCAAAGTCCTCCCTTTCGGAGTAACAACGGCGCCCAGAGTCTTTACCAAGTGCCTAGCGACAGTGGCTGCACACTTAAGGAGACAGCACATTCACGTCTTTCCTTACCTGGACGACTGGCTTGTTCAGGCAAAGTCAGCCCAGCAGTGTGCCAGCCACATATCCCACACCATTCACCTTCTTCACAGTCTGGGATTCTCACTAAATTATCCAAAGTCACATCTTCAACACGTACGGCAGTACCTGGGCGCGACCATAGACACTCTGGCAGCCACAGCTCAGCCAAATTTAATGAGGATCAACAGCATGCAACTGCTGATAAAAAAGTTCAGACCTCAACACTCCCTTCCAGCGCGAGTGTTCATGCAGTTGATAGGCATGATGGCCTCCTGCATCTTCATAGTCCCGCACGCGAGACTACATATGCGCCCGCTTCAGGAGTGCTTGGCACGTCAATGGAATCAGACTCAAGGACAGTTGAAAGACCTAGTGTTGGTGAGTGGTCGGGCATACAACTCTCTGCATTGGTGGAATCCACAAAACCTTTGCAAGAGCCGACCGTTCCAAGAGCCTGTTCCACAAATAATCCTGACGGCGGACGCGTCTCTCCAGGGATGGGGAGCTCATGTACTCAATTACACAGTGCAGGGACTATGGACGACACAGCAACAGAATATGCACATCAACCTTCTGGAACTGATGGCAATCTTCCTGGCAATGAAGGCATTCAAAGTACACTTGTGCAACAAAGTCGTGTTGATCCGGACGGACAACATGACTGCCATGTACTACATACAGAAGCAGGGAGGAACACACTCTCCACAGTTGTCTCATCTGGCTCAGAGCATGTGGAAGTGGGCCATTCAAAGGAACATGTTCCTCATGGCAGAACACCTCCCGGGCAAGGACAACCAAATGGCGGATCTGCTCAGCAGACACAGCCACCAAATGCACGAGTGGGAGCTACATCCATCAGTACTCCAACCGTACTTCCAGCAGTGGGGTCATCCAGAGATAGACCTATTCGCCACAAGGGAAAACGCAAAATGCCAAAGCTTTGCCGCCAGGTTCCTGCATCCACAGTCGCAGGGCAATGCGATATGGATGAACTGGTCAGGCAGATTTGCGTACGCTTTTCCCCCAGCGCCATTAATACCGCTAGTGGCACGCAAACTAAGGCAACACTCAATGACACTCATCCTGGTTGCTCCAATGTGGGCACGCCAGCCATGGTACACCACGTTACTAGAACTTTCCGTGGTGCCGCCTCAAAGACTGCGGCTAACAGCCAAACTTTTAACACAGAACCATGGCGAAATTCAGCACCCAGATCCGCAACAGCTGAACCTGGCGATCTGGCTCCTGAAGTCTTAGAGTTTGGCTACCTGAACCTGCCTCCAGAATGTATGGATATCATCAAGGAGGCCAGGAGACCCACGACCAGAGCTTGCTATGCGGCAAAATGGAAAAGATTTGTCATTTACTGTAAAAACAATGACATTAATCTGCTGGATGCATCCGTTCAGAACATCATCTGTTACCTGTTACACTTATACTGATGCAATCTGGCATACAGCTCCATCCGTATACATCTAACCGCACTAGCGGCCTATCTTCAGAACAGGCGGCACCTCTCTTTATTCAGAGTGCCTGCCATCAAAGCCTTCTTAGAGGGACTCAAAAGAGTGATTCCTCCAACACACCCACCGGCACCGGTGTGGAACCTGAATGTGGTCCTCACCAGATTTATGGGTCCACCTTTTGAACCTATACATTCATGTGAGATTCAATTCCTCACCTGGAAAGTAGCTTTCTTAGTGACAATCACTTCGTTGAGAAGAGTTGGTGAACTCCAGGCACTAACCAT
Source organism: Triturus cristatus (assembly GCF_964204655.1). NCBI lineage: Eukaryota > Metazoa > Chordata > Amphibia > Caudata > Salamandridae > Triturus > Triturus cristatus. Next base: position 129,304,517 of record NC_140580.1, read on the forward strand.
TCAAGGCCATTCATACAGGTTCACGCAAACAGAGTTGTACTACGTACCAACCCCAAATTCATGCCTAAAGTTATATCGCAGTTCCACATGAATCAGACTATTGAACTGCCTGTTTTCTTTCCAAATCCAGAAAATGTCGCAGAGAGAATGCTCCATACACTAGATGTAAAGAGGGCCCTCATGTACTATATAGACAGAACAAAGGATTTTAGGAAAACAAAACAACTGTTCGTTGCCTTTTCTCCACAACACAAGGGCAACGCCATTTCCAAAGCAGGGATAGCCAGATGGATCGTTAAATGTATTCAAATTTGCTATGAAAAAGCTAAACGCACATTAACGATTCCTCCAAGAGCCCACTCAACACGCAAGTTAGGGGCGTCCATGGCTTTCCTTGGGAACATTCCTTTAGAGGAAATATGTAGAGCAGCCACATGGTCCACTATACATACATTTACTAAACACTACTGTGTAGATGTACATTCAAAACAGCAGGCAGCTGTAGGACAGGCTGTTCTCAAGACCCCTTTTCAGACTGCTGCAGCTGACACGGGCAGCCGCCGCTAATGGAGGGACTGCTATATAATCTATGAACAGATATGAATTCAGCAGCCCACATGCCTCGAACCGAATATGCTACTTACCAGTATGCATCTGTTCTTGGCATGTAGGGCTGCTGACATTCATATCGCCCACCCTCCTCCCCGGCGCCTGTAGCGGCTGCAGCACTCAGAATTACTGTATAGCATGGTCATCACTTACTGTATCTACTCCATCACTGCCACAATGGCGAAAAACAATCTGAGGATGGAGAGGATGCCCATGCGCACTGTAGTCCAGGGGAGGAGCCACCTATCTCGTGATACTTCGAAGACTCTTCCAGGACAACAATGTGCAATCATCCGGACCCAACACTAGGCGGCGATCTATGCACAGATATGAATGTCAGCAGCCCTACATGCCAAGAACAGATGCATACTGGTAAGTAGCATATTCGATTGTGTTCAGAGCACCGTCGGTGATGACTCCGAAAGTGGCATGGGGGAACTATAGTGTAGTTCCTATTTCCCGTATAGGCTCTGCGCATTGGAATAATATACACTATAGTTTTTGGATAGGGCTAAGGTCAGTATGCTCCTATCGAGTACATTAAACTTATTACTTGTGTGTGCCAGCTAACTCAGAGGTCACCAGAAACTTCTCGAATGAAGAAGAAGGGATTAGTTTCTGACAACCGCATAAACATGACAACTTTGTTTCCCTTAGAATCGGAACGCCTCTCAGAATCGTGGAAACAATAGATAAGTTTCACTCAGTCAATCATGCATGCTTAGTTTCTCCAGAGATACACAGAAATAGACGGGCGTTTCAAGAAAAGGATTTATTGAATAGTCTTGTTTCTCGTGTAAGAGATATGAGCTGTTACAATCATTAGACAGTAAGCAAGATATAATACGCACAGCGTAAGCGGTAAGAAGAAATAATACTGCAATAGCATTGTCTTTTAGCTATTACATATATTCATATATACTTACTTTGATAGCTTTATTTCGGTCGATGACCATAAAAGCACAGATAAAATATTTACATAGACATAAAACATAAATAATTCAGCATTTGTGATAAAAAGTTATTAAACACAGTTATCAAAGTAGCACAATGAACAATTCTAGTTCCATTCTAAAATATACAATGCACATATTCAATCACAGATACAAAGGTTAAGAGGGACCCAACGCCTTTAGAATACGATTACGCGTATGCCAAACATTGGTAAGATATTTTGATAGGGCGAAGACAATTGGACCAGAGACATCAGATTTTAAAATCCTATACATTGGTACATATTCCCTGCAGCCCATATTCCTTATCAGCGGGATGAGCCAATATTTTCGTGCTGCCTTGTAGGCTGGGCAGAAGAAAGCCACATGCAAATCAGTTTCCTCCGTAGTATCACAAGCCGGACACTGCTTTGTAGTGGGGGCCGATGGCCAGGTACTTGTAAAAGACCGGAAGGGGAGTGTGCCGTATCTCCATTGGAGAAACAGCTTCCGAGCCAATAGCGGGGAGATGGGGTCCAATACCTTCTCAAACCTGTAAACATCCTTACTTTGAAAAAACACGGAAGTTAAGGACCCTTCTTCCTGGGTGGCTTGCGCCCTGGCTAATTTGTATTCATGATAAACATTTGCCAGGGACTTTTTGGAAATATTTAGTGCAGCTATCGCTGGCTCAGTCCATAAGTCGGGTAGCCCTATTTCCATGCAAGTGGCTTGGATGTATTTGACCCAAGGGATATTTAGCACTTTTGGGTGATTCAGAAGTTCGAGTAGTTCCGCCCTATATTCTACGAGATCGTTGCTACTCCACAGCCTGCGCCAGAATGCTAGAGGTCTCAGATTTATTTCGTCAACTAACGGGCGTAGGCCCAAATCAAGCCTCAGAGGGAGGAGCGGGGTGCTGGGCGGGAGTGCGGCTATCTGTCTTATGAATTTTTTTTCCGTTAGAGACAGACTCCGACAAGGCATATAGCCCCATAATTCCGCCCCATACATTATCATTCCCCTAGCCTGGGCCTTATATATCTGAATTAATGCCCCCAATGGTCGATATGATGAACCAGTCATCATCCGGGTGATACCCCCAGTGGTTTGAGTAAGTTTAAGGTTAGCCCTATTCTGGTGGGGTCCCCAAGTCATAGTTTCGTTGAGTGTCACACCCAGGTATTCAAAGGTGGCCACTCTCTCGAGCCGTACAGCTCCCAATTGCGGATTTGGCCGCAATTTTTGCCTCGGGTTCAAAACCATGAATTTGGTTTTTGCCGCATTAATTTCCAGCCCCCTATCGATACAGAAGGTCATGAAGGAGTCAAGAATCCTCTGTATACCCATAGGGGTTTTGGATAGCAGCAGGGTGTCGTCCGCAAACATGATTGCGGGCACCCTGCTGCCATTCAACTTTGGGGCATCAGTATATTCGGTGGCATTCAGATGGGCGATTACCCCGTTGACGAAGAGGCAAAACAGGGTCGGTGCCAGCACACAGCCCTGTCTCACCCCCCGGCCAACGGGGAATCTATCGGTCAGTTCCCCCGACCTCCCGCACCTCACTCGGGCATAATTATTGTGATGCAGCCTCTGCAAAATCAATAGGATGTCCTGGGGAACACCCATCTCTGCCAGGACGCTCCAAAATTTCCCCCTGGGCACATGATCGAAGGCGGCCCGTAAGTCCACAAAATATGTGTACAGACTACCGCCCTCGAGTTTAGCTGCCCTCCAAAAGATCAGGTTCAATCTAAAAACCTGGTCCACTGTGGAAACCCCCTTTCTAAATCCTGCCTGATAGGGACTAAGGGCACCCACCTCCTCCATCCAGTCCTGGAGCCTATTCAGCAACACCCTGCCAAAGAGTTTCTGTGCCACGTCTATTAAACTGATCGGCCTGTAGTTGGCTGGGAGGAGAGGCGAGCCCTTTTTGAAGATAGGGACCACCTCTGCCCCCAGCCAAGTACTAGGGATTTCCATGCCACCAAGAACTCCATTGAAAAGGGCGGTAAGGTAGGGGACCCAAACAGTGGGCTCCTGTTTAAACATATCCCCTGGTAATCCATCCAGTCCCGGCGCCTTTCCAGAAGCTAGTCCTGAGATGGCTACTGCACCTCACCCAACGTTATTGGCTCCCCTTCGTAATCCGGCCAGACCACCTCATCAGCAACAGGAGATTCTCCCGGCTCCAGACTGTATAAGGTCTGGAAGTGGGCCTACCACACCCCCGGGGCTATATTGGGCTCTAGTGCCGATTGTAAGTTCCCCGACCCCCCACTCACAATCCTCCAAAACAGACGTTGGTTTTGGATCGCTAGGGCCTTAGTGAGTTCCTCCCACTGGTTTTCCTCCCATTCTGCCTTTGCATGGGCAATAAGTTTCTTATAGGCTCGCCTGGTTTGTTTAAGGCTATCCCCCCCTAGACCCTCCTTGATTAGTCTAAGGAGTTCTGTTTTTGCCTTTCTGCAAGCTCGATTGTACCATGATGTTTTGCCACGTCGCCCCCCTTTTGCTTTTCGTGGACCGCAAGTAAAATGAGGTACCGCAGCTTTTATGAGGTCCTCATGGGCCTTAGACAGTTTACCCTGGGAGTCTTTATTGTTTACCTCGGTATCCAAGGACCCCACAGTTTTCAAGAAGGGAGTTATCCCAGCATAGAACAAGGGGAGTTTATTCTTGTTAGTGACCAGGTGCTCCCACCTAATCCTTCTCCTGTTGTTATCGAGGAGAAGCGCAGGGTTATTCCCTTCCGCATTGCTCGCAAGAGCTTGGGGGCCAGGATGAACAAGGTCAAGCTCAAGTGCGTTATGGTCACTATCGGTCCGCTCCGTCACCCTGAAATCCTGGATTGTCGGCCACTTCACTATTTGAACAAGGACATAATCCAAACGGGTCTCTCTTCCCAGTCTATTGTAGGTGGTTTTACTGGGTATGTCGGATTTCATTCGCCCGTTACAAGCTCTGATTCCAAACTTCAGGGTGAGGGCTGTAATTTGTAGTGCTAGTGGGGTCCATGCCTTCGGAGGAGGAGCTTCCACTAAAGGTACTGCCCATCTGACCTCTTCATCTGATGATAGCCCGTCCAGAAGGCCAGGGAGTGGCTCAAAATGGGAATTAAAATCCCCTCCCACTACATAATATGAGTCACTCGTTAGGTCAGATATAAAGTTGGAAAGTTCATCTATGGTTGGTGATTCCCTTGCAATTCCCATTGGCCTAGAGTATATGTTAATGAACACAAGTTTAACTTGGTTGGGCCATAGTAATGAAATCGCAAGGATATCTTCAGAATTAGTCGGCAACCGCGTTGCCACACAACCCAGATGAGAAGCGACCCAAGTCGTAAGCCCTCCTGACGGACGGCCTTTGCCTTCCCACCTCGCTGGAGTGAAGAATGACATATAGCCTTGGTGACCATAGTCCTCTCTGGCCCAGGTTTCCTGGAACATACATATGTCTCCAGTCTCGATATATTTTGCCCAGTCCGGGTCACCCAGTTTGTTAGCCAGTCCAGCAACGTTCCAGCAAATTAGCCTCAAATGATCAGGGGTGTTAGGTGCCATGCCAAAAATATTAGAGGAAATGGTTCCAGACTCTACTGCAATCGGGAATTCTGGCGCATTACCAGCAGTAGGGACTATTAGTTCGAAAAGTCCGCTGGAGTCATTCTCCACAGGTGTTGGCCCATTCAATGTCCCGGAGGCATTGGCAGCATTATGGTCGGGTGAATCTTCCAGGGACATTGGATTGCTCAGTGGCCCAGGGATTTTACCATCATTCGGGGTGAATGACTTGAGGGAACTACAGGGGCCACAATCTTGAGACATTAGCGTGTTGAGAGGAAGTCAATCGACCCAATCTAAACCATTCAAACAGTTGAAACGGTTAGAATAAAAATAGGGTGTTTCCTGCACTTGGAAGTTTGGGCGTTGTACATAATCCTTATGTCTTCGTTTTTGTTCCACCCTTATCCACTCATCCTGCAAAGGGGCATGACGCATACGGATAGGGGGGAAAAAGAAGGATACTGGGAGGGTCTGGATAGTAGAATCCAGTGATCTGTTTGTTCCTTCACAGATGTGCAGAACAGTGCCCGGGTCCTTGAAGCTTACCAGAATACAGTCCCCTATTATTGTTTTCCTGGTCTTCCCTAACCACTGGACCCTTCTAACCATAATAATCTCATTATTAAAATGAGATGGTAGAGGTCGGTTCAAGTTTAACCATTTGATGACCTTTCTCTTTAGAGATTGGTAATCTTCATTTTCCCCTGGTCTTAATTGGGGAGCGCCAGCTAGAACCACCGTTAAACTGTTAGCTTCTGGCGGCAAATCTGGTCTTCGTGTTCTTGGGGCATGCCAGCCCGGGGAGATTAGAGGGGCATTGCCAGCTTCTTGGTGGCCACCGTTACTCCCTGCCTGGAAACTTTGATGGGCAAGGTCTATTGTTTGTAAGGGCCTATGGGTTAGATTACTGCATGGTACCCGGGCTGGAATAGCCATTAATGGCTGCAGGGGGGGGACAATAGGCATGCTATCAACGGGGACTTTATTGGTCTCCTGTGGGACTCCTATTTTAGGAGGGTTTCCTGCGGAGAAATGGGGCCCCATGTTTTTAGATTGTTTGCTAACTACAGTGTTCAGGGTAGTAAGAGATGTCTCCAGTAGAGTGAGCCTGATCTCCACTTTTTTCAGACTATCACTAATGGGCTGCAGAAGGGAGCGAAGTAGAAATTCTATACTCTCTATAGATATGAGAGGGGGATTTGTATTAGGTGTCTTGGCCACTAGGTCGTTATTGGTGGCAGCGGTATTGGGGCCAAGGGCCTTGGAGGGGGAAACAATAGGCACAATCTCATTATCCCTCCCAGATTGTTGCGCACTTATAAATTTTTTGCCAAAGTCTAAATGAAGTGATTTGGCTTTCCCCCTCCCCCTCATAGACTTCCTACTACGTTTACTTGGTGGAGGCCTATACAGCTCCCGCGCAATACTTTGTTTTAGATTACCATTCTTAGTTGCATACAAAGGGGAAGTTTGGGTGACCAAATTAACGGGAGTGTCACATATCGTGGGAGGAGTTGTGTCTGTGGACCTTCCAGGGGCCAATCCAGGGGGACTAGAAATTTCCCGAAATAAGAGGGGGAGGTCCTCAAGAGTCAAAGAGTGTAAACTACTGGGGGGCATACCTTCCTCTTGAGACATAAGATGGGGGGTGATGTCTGTCAGGGGTCTACTCTTCATGGATTCAATGGAGCGCCGCCGCTCCGCCCTTCGTCTCTCCAGGGAATTTTCTTTACCTGCATCTCCTTTGGCGGGTTTGAAGTATTTGTCCAGTGTCCCTGTGTTGCTGCCCCCCTCCCTTAATAAAGAATCACGTGGTCCTGGCGAGGGCATCGCCTTAATCGGATTGTTAGCGCTCACAATAAAGGGTGTGGCCCAGCCCGGCCTCCTTTGGCCCCTGACGGCCACAGACGGCCCGCCCTTTGCCCGGGCTTAGCCCCGGCGCTGCCCGCGCGCTGTCCTGCGACGCGGGGGCTGTACTGCAATTTGAAGCGCCTCCAGGCGCGTCCGCTACCTCGTCGGCTTCCGGCTTGGCGCTAGGTACCCTGGGGGATGGAGTCCCCCTCCTCACAGCGGCCGCAACGTTGACGAATGCGGCGGCGGGAGGGGAGACAGGGCTACAGGAACAAGCACCGGTAAGATTATGCCCAACAGGTTCAAACTGTCCACGAGTTATTCTGCCGCCCGCTCCACCGGGGCTGTACTGCAATTTGAAGCGCCTCCAGGCGCGTCCGCTACCTCGTCGGCTTCCGGCTTGGCGCTAGGTACCCTGGGGGATGGAGTCCCCCTCCTCACAGCGGCCGCAACGTTGACAAATGCGGCGGCGGGAGGGGAGGCAGGGCTACAGGAACAAGCACCGGTAAGATTATGCCCAACAGGTTCAAACTGTCCACGAGTTATTCTGCCGCCCGCTCCACCGGGGCTGTACTGCAATTTGAAGCGCCTCCAGGCGCGTCCGCTACCTCGTCGGCTTCCGGCTTGGCGCTAGGTACCCTGGGGGATGGAGTCCCCCTCCTCACAGCGGCCACAACGTTGACGAATGCGGCGGCGGGAGGGGAGACAGGGCTACAGGAACAAGCACCGGTAAGATTATGCCCAACAGGTTCAAACTGTCCACGAGTTATTCTGCCGCCCGCTCCACCGGGGCTGTACTGCAATTTGAAGCGCCTCCAGGCGCGTCCGCTACCTCGTCGGCTTCCGGCTTGGCGCTAGGTACCCTGGGGGATGGAGTCCCCCTCCTCACAGCGGCCGCAACGTTGACGAATGCGGCGGCGGGAGGGGAGACAGGGCTACAGGAACAAGCACCGGTAAGATTATGCCCAACAGGTTCAAACTGTCCACGAGTTATTCTATACATACATAAATAACACAGGCTAAAACGTGAATACTCGTCTGATGCTTCTAAATAGTTCTACCCCAGTGTAGTACGAGGTAAGAAGTAGGTGCTGCTTTCTTATAGTATGGTATATTCTAAGTTTAGTATGCCAAGAGTCCCTCTAGGTTCTAGTTGGCTCCATACCTTTAGAATGAGAGAGGTGGGTATCTCCATTCCATGTCTCAAACTCTAAAACCCCGCGAAGGGAGTCAGAACAGTGGAAGCTGGATTCTCTGCGAGCAGGGATGACAGCGTCTGGTCAGTGCGCCAGGCCAGGATATGGTCTCTTCCGAACTTGCCGTGGCGACCCATGCAGTCAAGTCGTGCTGAGTCGTGCCGTCGTTTGCCATGGTAAGGGAAGGTAAATTTATACCTGGAAGGTGTTTAGGAATGCTAGCATTGACGTAAAGTTGGGCAGAGGAGGACGTCCTGGATGAATCCCTAAGGAATAGTAGCCCATGCATAATAGATGAGTTCTTCGAGAAATCAATAATCCTAGCTGGGGAAAGTCCCGTCGGCTTAAGGGTCTGGTTACTAAGAAGTCGTTGGGACGTGGGATGGACGGATGTAGGTGACCATGCCTGTATTTGCATAGCATGGCTAATGCCTAAATAAGGACTGGGATTCCTATGCCTAAATAAGGGCAATACGAATTGTGCCTATATAAGGACATGATTCAGGGAAACCTATATACGGGTATCTAAATCAAAACACAACGCCCACTCCATTGACGAATGATCGATATTACTAAAGGCTAAACGTGCTAAACACATAAAATTGAGTATCACATGTTTCACTAAAAACATTTGTAAAAGCATACTAAAAGAAGTCTTTGTTAAAAGGTTTGCTATACATGAAATGCAAAGGCACTGTACATATTGAAGCAATGTTTCATATATTTACAGTGAATGCTCAAGTGAATGACCACAAAAAATATATACACATACGGAATGAAATGGTCCAGTTACACAGAAAGGAAAAAGTTCAGAGCCATTTCATGCCATGATTACATAAATGTGAAAAAAGGTGACAACTCGTCCCTGGAAGTGTCTCAAAGAAGTGGGTTCTCTAAGAATAGTTCTACTGTAAGCAGAGCTTTTAGCCATAAAAAAATCAATATCCACAAAATTGCGATTTTTCTTAAATTTATTTATTTATTTATTTATTTTTCGTCATTTTTGTTTGGATAAATGAAGGCCGAATTCATAGATTACAAGGTACACTGCGAGCCAAATCAAAAGTTATTTGAAGATGCTGGGGAAAACATGAACTCCTGTTTACAAAAATTTGTCTACCGTTGTCGGTGACAGGACGATTATTTAGTTTAGAAGACTAACTGCACATAGATGTGATGCATCATCAGTAGCAGTGTTCGATGCCGATGTTACCTGTGTGCCTGTTGATCCATCTCGTACCTCAGCAGTAGCATGTTCAATCTGTGAGATCTTAGTGAATGCCGTTGTGAGAAAGTGCCAACTTTCTTGCATGGTATGGCCCCACTTTTTGCTGAATTGCTGAATGTACTTTGACTGAGTGTACCCTGGACTCCTGCCAATCAGGTGCCCAGGGCCTATGTTCCTTCCCTAAAAACAAACCAGACCCAAATTGGCAAACCCTGGCCACATGTCAGCCCCTGGTAAATGGTACCCTAGGTACCCAGGGCCTTGTGACCAGGGAAGGCCTCTAAGAGCTGCAGCACTCCTTGTGCCACCTTTAGAGGCCCTGTACCCTTACACACACACACTGCCTTTGCAGGCTGAGTGTTTGGGTGCAAGACAAAAACAAAGTCGACTTGGCACACATCCCTGTGTGCCATGCCCATCACCTACACTGCCATGGCATACATCAGTCACCCCTCTAGCTGGGTGCCTTATGCCAATGGTGTGGGCAGAGAGCAGGAGCCCTGTGCCCCTACAGTGCCCATGTCCATTCCTGGGCACTGTAAGTGCAGTGCTGACATTTAAGAGTACATGGTGCTGAGAGCTCGTCAAACACGAGCTCCACAGCACCATAATGGCAACACTAAAGACTGAGAAGTTTGGTATCAAACTTCTCAGCACATTAAACCCACACTGATGCCAGTGTGGGATTTAAGGTACACAGCACCCCAGAGGGCATCTTAGAGGTGCCCCCTTTAACCTAACCTCCAATCCACATCTGCTCTGAGGCTGCCTAGGCTGCCACCCAGCAGACATGTTGCTGGACCCCTGGGTAGGAGAGCCCCTGCTCTCCTGGGCCTGAAACAATGCACATCCTGGGCGAGGTGCTAAATCTCCTCCCCAGGATGGGCAGGGGGAAGCTTCAAAGGCATGCCACCTCTGTGAGCTTCCCCAGGCCCCTGATACCCCCCACTCTGGCGGGAAGCTTTGGCCGGAAACCCCAAATAAGGACAGGGGATGTGCCAGCCTGCCAACCCCACCCGTCAGGTGGGGGAGGCGAGGTGAAGCACATCCCCGGGCTCTCGCCATCTTGAAGATGGGGAGCCCTACCCTATCAGGACTAGGCTACTGCCCCCCTCCCACAGGAGAGAGTCAGGATAGGGGGTGTACCCACCCTAGGACAGGGTCCCATTGGTCCCTGCCCTTCACCTACCTATAACGCCCCGAAATCTAGTATTTAGGGGCACCCTGAACCTTCCTTCCCCAGATTCCAGATTCAAAACTACGAAGAGCAAGAAGAAAGAAGACCTGCCCTGCCCTGCTGAAAAGAGGAAGACAACAACTGCTTTGGCCCCAGCCCTACCGGCCTGTCGACCCTCGAACCTGCTCCTGCTACAACCCGGCATCTCTTGTTGCTAGCAACCTCACCAACCCCGGAGGACCTGGCTACCTTTTGGCTCTAAGCCCCTGGGAGTCTCATGAGTAGAGGCTCTACTCGAAACCTATCTCCAACCCCTGGCAGCAGCCCGGAACCGCGAACCCAGCACACTCTGCACCAGCCGAGCCTGGCCAGTGCCGGAGTGAACAAAGACCCTGAGGACGACCCCACGGCGACTGTGACCCCGAGTCCGTCACCCAAGGACCTCCCTCGACACTCCTGAAGAAGCCTGCAGCCTCAGAACAAGGTGTCCCCACAACCGCGATCAACGGAGGGTAAGATTTCCCGACACCAAAAGGCACCCCTGCACGCGGCGCCCCACGGCCCCCTGTGCCCAATCCCGGGGTACCTACCTATCCTCCAACTACCCAACTTACCTCTCGAAGTGGTGGTGGCGGCACCTGAAGAGTCCTCGTTCCCGAGCTTGCAGTCTTTTTCTAAACCAGAGATTTCCCATTGAAATCCATTGAGCGCCCGAAGGCTCAAAAGCCCTCTGCACCCAGCCGCCCGAGTGGCCCTGGCAGTGAAAACTCTACACCTACCTACTTCCCCACTTGCCCTGAGTAAGTGACCAGGAGCCCAGCTCCCACAGCCGCGTGGCTTGTCAGTCAGCAGCCACCAAACAAGGCCCCCTATCCCTCATAGGATAACGTTGGGCCTAACTCTCTGTGCACCCGGCCGCCCTAGAGCCGCTGAGGGTGAACCAACTGTACCTACCTGACCCTGGGAGACCCCTGAGTCTGTGCCCAGAACCTCAACTCTGCCAGTCGAGTACTTGCCCTTAAACCGCAAACTCTATTTTCCTCATAGGGTAACATTGACTGGCTTTTTCCTGAAATTTCTTCTAAGTGTGGACTTTTCAAATCTTCAAATATTCACCAAAAATCAGCCGAGTGACAAACACGAATTTACTCACCTGCTCTTAGGTGAGCTCCCAGTGCTGGATCTTGGTGCCCAGCACAAAAATATCTACAACTGTACTTACCCTTAACTCAATTTTCTTCCGTAGGAAACCATTGACTGTTTTTCTGTGAAATTTCTTCTAAGTGTCGATTTCTGCAATCATTAAATATTCTTCAAAAATCGTATAATATCTGAAAACGTAATTACTTACCTGTTTTGGATAAAGGTCCCAGTACTGAGTCTAGGCACCCAGTACTGGATTACAAAAGTAACGAGAACATACTGTACCTGTAACCTGCATTTTCTTCCATAGGGAATCATTGACTGTTTTCTCTGAAATATTTTCTAAGTGTCAACTTTTAAAATAGCTAAATATTAGTTGAAAATCATTACAGTAATTAAGTCGACTTTCATCACTTGATTCTGAAAACTGACCCAGGACTGAATCTAGGATCCAGTCCGGGAATTCCAAAAGTAATCTAAAAAGTAATCTGTTGCAAATAACTTGAATTTACCATTGAGCTCAATGTATTGTTGTGTTTAAAAATAGAGTTGCCTACTGCAACCACTTGTAACTGTTTACTAAAGTCTATTGCATATTGCAAAAGTATGTATATGAAGCATCTCCTGTTGAGAAAGTATATTTTAATTCCAAGTGTTGGTTCTAAAATAAAACAAGCATATATTTTTTATATATAAACCATTGGCCTAGAGTTCAGTTATTGAGTGTGTGACACCATTTGCTGACTGAGTGTGTACAACAAATGCTTTACACCGTCCTCTGATACTGCCTTACTGCTCGACCAAGCTACCACTTTAGAGAGTAAGGTTATATCTAACTTTAACCTCTGTCAAACCCTGGGGTACTGTGGACTCTGTACACCCTGTACCTATTAAGGAACAGTATATACAGAGCCACTTTCTCACGGCCGTCATCAGGATCGGTAGCCTCTGGGGACAACACAGAGCATGGGCCGCTATCGGGTCCGACTAATGGGAGTGTTAGACAGATGTCCAGCACACATTCTTTACCGCAAAGCAGGCAGCGTAGAACAGGTAAGATGCAATCTTGCCAGATTGGTCTGAATGACAGAAACCATGTGGTATTTACTTCTCAGAGACGAGGTAAACCCAATAGTTGCACTATGCGCTCACGACACCTCCTTTCCAGGAGAGCATTCTCCAAGGTGCTGGGAGTGAACAGTTATCTCACTATTATAGTTGGCAGTACCATGAGTCACATGCTGTTCACCCACCATGCCAGTTTCCACAGTTCTCCTCTAAGTAATATTAATTCCCCAGTATTGGGTTATCTTTCATAGATTCACATGCTTGAATCATTCCCCCTCGTCGAAGTGGGAGTCCCACGGTACATAAAAAGCAATAAGTAATCACTCTAACATTAAAGTTAATAGAGAAAAACCATATACTTTAATATCTCGTCCTAGTCATTAGATATGGTCCACACTCCAGCCAATCAGGCGACAGCACCCTCCAGAACCCTCTCCACAGAGGCTCCAGGCTCTCAGATTTTCTACTGCACGTTGTGTGAAGGAAGTCTCCCTGAGCTCTGCTCAGTATTTCTACTTTATCTTTTGATTTCTTCAGATATTACTTCTGAACACTCTCTTCCGGCATTGTGAATCTTGTGGGAAACGAAGACTTCACTCAGATTATCCCCACAACAAATGTATCTACTGTCTTCACCCAGACCACCAGGTGAGAGATTGCAAAATCTGTAGAATATTTTCTCAAAAGACCTTGAGAGACAGGGAAGGACGTCTTCTTCTGTGGCTACAGAAGCTCAAGACAAAGGACAATCCTTTATCTGATGAGGAGAGTGATTCCTCTTTAAAGACAACAGCTTCTAAAAAGAGAGCTAGTGAGGCGGAACTGATCTCTCTTAAGGCTGCTAAAGTGTTGAAAAAACATAATCACACCTCAAAACAGTAAGATCAGCCTTCATCTACAAAAAAGCATCTGTCTCTCTTAAGGGTCAATCTGTGCCTTCTACGCCTTCAAAAGCCTCTTCAAAATCAAAGCGGGCGTCAAGGTCTCTTCCGGAGACACTTTTACCTCACAAAAAAGACGATCCATCGACTAAGAAGTCTAGTTTTCCTTCGGCGAGAATTTCCGTCGCCACAACTACGAAGACAACATCGACTTTCTCTTCTCAGACAAAAATGATTGTCGTCTACATCTTCTCCGTCGACGTTCGTATCCGTGAATGTGAGGCCGTCTGTTATGTCAATGTCGTCTTTATCGTCCTCGTCGACGAAAAAGAAGCGGACCATGTCAGGACCTTTGTCAACGGAATCATCGTTTCCGCTGAGGCTGTCGTCGGCTCTCAAGGGTAAATCTTCTTCGTCGACGGTAGCATCGTTGACGGAGCTGATGACCTCCGATACAGATCCTCGTCGACACAGTTCGTCGACATCCAGAACGTCGACGGAAGAACCATTGATAAAGCCTTCATCTTTGACATCTGTAGTAGGCTTGACATCCTCGTCGATGCTTGTTCCATCGTCGGTTTTAGCTGCTTATAGAGATGATCTAGAACTGCCGAAAAGAAACACTTCTCAGGAGCTTCTATTGTCTGTTCATACCTCTCCAAGGAAGGTATCTCCTTGTCCTCCAGAAGAAATCTTTGACTATGGAGCAGATGAAGAGGAGTCAGTTGATGATGATAAGTTTCGGGCTGCTCGCAGTCCTTCCGAACTCCTTATAAAGTGCTAGGATGATGAAGAATATGGGTTTTTTTATTCAGAGATTACTAATCAGGAAAGGCAAGCTGATCAGACAGTACAAATGCCAATTTCTCTTGTCTCAAACTTACAACATATGGTAGAGGATTACTACCGCAGATTTCCTCCCTCGGATCCGGCATCTTCTATTTCTCAGACACCTATTCTGCAGCCTTCCTTGCTAATCAGATCTCCAGTTTCGCCAGTCTCCACAGTAACTCAACGTCAGAACCAAGAGATTCATATTACTGATGAAGAAAGAGAAGAGGGAAAGTTGGACGAAATATCCCTTCCTAACGAATGGGATGATTACCAGATCCAGACACCATCACCTTCCACTCCACCTACTATAGATTCACCACCTGAAGATATATAGGAGGTTTCCATACCCTTATGCAGAGAGCGGCAAAGAGGTTTCAGCTTCCTATGGTCACAAAGCAAGCTGATTGTTTCTTATATGATTTTAAGGAACAAACGGAGATACAGGTCCGTGCTATCCCTATTGTAGACTTCATATGGCAGGAGGGCTTAAAGGTCATGAAGACGCCAGCCTCAATTATTGCAGTCTTGCCTAAATTAGAAAAGAAATACAAGGCTCCGGATAACTCTCCTGCCTGCCTTATTGGGCAACCTGAACCGGACTCTGTGATATCACAGGCGGCACAACGCCGTGCCAGAAATCCTGCATCTCCATTATCTGCTCCTCCTGATAGAGATGGAAGACGTCTCGATTCTATCGGCAAGAAATTTTCCATCATGGCGGCAACAACTGTTAGAGCGGCCAATTCACTCGCTATCTTAGGAAGATACAATAGGCAAATGTGGTCGGACATTTCGCCCTTTATAGAGTTGTTGCCGGAGGAATCCAAGGCTGAAACATTAAAACATTTACAAGAAGGAGAAAGAATCTCTGCTGAGATCATTGACAGCGCAGTGGATGTTTCTACCACAGGATTCCGCCAACTGGCTGGGGCTGCAGTCCTGAGGCATCAGGGCTGGTTGAAGGCTACTTCTTTTAGACAAGAAGTTCAAACAAAAGTGATCGACATGCCTTATGATGGCGAATCCCTATTTGGCCAACATATAGATGAAGCTCTTCAGACCATAAAGAAAGATACGGATACTGCAAAGGCTCTCGGCACTCTGCAATTTAGGAAACAGCTCTTGCGTGGAGCTAGAGGTTGTGGCTTGTCATCTTTTCGAGGAGGATACAATCAATATAAACAATATCAACCGTACCAAGGTCCACCAAGGTACACATCTTCACAGCAGCAACAGTCATTTAAGCAACCTCCGGCCTCTTCCTACAAGCATTACAGAGGAAAGACTGCCTACAGAGGCAGAGAGAACTCCAAAAAACAGTGACAACCGCCCACTGCCAACCACTTTTCCCATCAATCCTGTCAAAGTTGGAGGAAGAATCTCCCATTTCTTCTCTGAATGGTCTGCAATAACAATGGACAGATGGGTTTTGGACATAGTTTCCAGGGGTCACACTTTGGAATTCTTGAAGATTCCTCTAAATTATCCTCCCAGAGTTCCTCCTCTTTCTCATTTAAAGGAACTGTTGTCTTAAATAAAAATAATGTTAAAGAAGGGAGCGATCGAATTAGTACCAAATTTACAGAAAGGAACCGGGTTCTATTCAAGGTTTTCCCTCATATAAAAGAAATCGGGAGAGTGGTGTCCCATTCTAGACCTTCGTTCCCTCAACAAATTTCTAAAAAAGCAATCCTTCCGGATGTTGTCTCTTCAGGAAGTGCTTAAATTGACAAATCAGGAGAATTTCATGGCAACCCTAAAATTTCCGGATGCCTATTTTTATATCCCTATCCTTCCCAGACTCCAGAAAATTCCTGCACTTCAGAGTGGCTGGCAGAGATTTCCAATTCAAGGACCTACCTTTCGGACTTCGTTCAGTGCCCCAAGTGTTCACCAAGGTTTTAGCACCAGTGGCAGCTCATCTTTGTCAAGCTGGAGTCCAAATCTTCCCTTATCTGGATGACTGCAGGCAAAATCCTTTTCAGTAGCAAGCAGTCAAACTCGAAGATGTCTTTCTCTCTTCCAGTCCTTAGGTCTCTCGATAAATCTACCAAAGTCTCATTTAAACCCTTCAAATGTAAAGATATTTTTAGGGGCAACCTTGGAGACTCATCAGGCAAAGGCCCTTGTCTCACAAGAAAGACAACAAAGGATTTACAAGTTAGCAGCTCGACTACTCACAAAAAATTCAATTCTGTCGCAAGTTTAAATCGCTTCTGAGAATGTTGTCCTCTTGCATTCTCATAATTCCCAACTGTCTGCGAATGAGACCTTTGCAAGAGGAGCTGGACAAACAATGGCTGCAGATCTAGGGGTCCTTCAACGATGTTATAAGAATAACACCTCAAATTAAAAAAAAGCTCTACCATGGTGGACTCCCATCCTAAACATAGCAGCAGGCCTATCGTTTATAGTGGACTCACCAAGTTTCATAATAAAAACCGATGCATCCCTTGAAGGCTGGGTGTGAGAAAGTGGCTCTGTATATACTGTTCCTTAATAGGTACAGGGTGTACAGAGTCCACAGACCCCAAGGGTTTAACAGAGGTTAAAGTTAGATATAACCTTACTCTCCAAAGTGGTAGCTTGGTCGAGCAGTAAGGCAGTATCAGAGGACAGTGTAAAGCATTTGTTGTACACACTCAGTCAGCAAATGGTTCCACACACTCAATAACTGAACTCTAGGCCAGTGGTTTATATATAAAAAATATATGCTTGTTTTATTTTAGAACCAACACTTGGAATTAAAATATACTTTCTCGACAGGAGATGTTTCATAAAAATACTTTTGTATATGCAATAGACTTTTTAGTAAACAGTTACAAGCAGTTGAGCTCAATGATAAATTCAAGTTATTTGCAACAGATTACTTTTTAGATTACTTTTGTAATTCCAGGACTGGATCCTAGATTCAGTCCTGGGTCAGTTCTCAGAATCAGTTGATGAAAGTCGACTTTAGTACTGTAATGATTTTTAACTAATATTTAGCTATTTTAAAAGTTGACACTTAGAAAATATTTCAGAGCAAACAATCAATGATTCCCTATGGAAGAAAATTCAGGTTATAGGTACAGTATGTTCTCGTTACTTTTGTAATCCAGTACTGGGTGCCTAGACTCAGTACTGGGACCTTTATCCAAAACAGGTACATAATTACGTTTTCAGATATTATACGATTTTTGAAGAATATTTAAAGATTGCAGAAATCAACACTTACAAGAAATTTTACAGAAAAACAGTCAATGGTTTCCTACTGAAGAAAAATGAGTTAAAGGTAAGTATAGTTGTGGGTACTTTTCTGAGTCAGTGCTGGGCACCAAGATCCAGCACTGGGAGCTCACCTAAGAGCAGGTGAGTAAATTCGTTTTTGTCACTCGGCTGATTTTTGGTGAATATTTGAAGATTTGAAAAGTCCACACTTAGAAGAAATTTTAGGAAAAAGCCAGTCAATGTTACCCTATGAGGAAAATAGAGTTTGCGGTTTAAAGGTAAGTACTCGATTGGCAGAGTTGAGGTTCTGGGCACAGACTCAGGGGTCTCCCAGGGTCAGGTAGGTACAGTTGGTTCTGTAGTAGGGGATCTCTGTGTATAGTCATAATCTAGTGAATAGTCCCGCCCATGTCCGCGGACCCCGGAGCTATAAAAATAATCTCTTAAATTGTCAAGTCATGCAGACCTGCATCCACACTTAAGAGAGAATTTCAAAGACAGATAATGCAGCCTATATCCACAGGCTACACTGCCCAGTACTTCAACTAGAAAGAATTCCACCAGCAACCACTAACAGCACTGCCTGTCCAGCTTTTTCCATAGAGAAAGAAACCTGCCTCTTCCAGCAAAAGCCTCTGGAATGATAGAGAAGAAGGAATGGACAGACAAGCCCCATAGGCTGCCATTATGTGGCTCAGAACAGGATACTGTGCCTTTAAGAACATTTTCCTGAACTTTTCCAGTATCCCAGAATGCACAGCAGGTCCCTTTTACTTTCAGTTCTTTTTTCCGGCTCCTGCTAGCAGGACCCTGGAGCATTGAGCTCTCCCTTTTCAAGGGTTTATTGGTGTTTTTTGTCAATTTTTCAAGTGTTTAGTGTTCTGGTGCTGTCAACATGCCTGGCTTGTTCGACAAGTGCCCAGAGTCCGACAGAAAGAAGGCTAAGTCAGATCCACACAAGGTGTGTATAGGCTGCCTTCCCCAGTCCCATGTGCCTGAAGAGTGTGATATCTGCCACTCGTTCTCAGCCAGGACCCTGAGGGAAAGAATGAAGATCAGGCTCCAGGTCCTGGAGGACAGAAGGCTGAAGGCACAAGGTGGGTCAGGAGGGGCTGATTCTGCCCATGCTGAGGCCTCTGGGGGGGCTCTCCAGGGGCAGGAAGACCGGCAAACGCCCCCACTCTCCACCGGCGTTGATGACGTCGACTAAGGCATCGAGAGTGATGACCACGGTGTGTTCACCGTCCCACCAGGGCTCTGGGGAGAAGCAACGTCTACGTTCGACGTCGAGGAAACTGATCGGACCGCCGTCGACGACTTCGGCATCGTCGGCATCGACGCCGTCAACGTCTCCGTCGAGGCATCGACGTCGAGATCAGGCCCGGCGTGGGCGCTCACCGTCGAGGGGAGGTCGCCGTTCGCCGTCGGCGAAGAGGAGGCGTTCGCCGTCGAGGCGTCACTCGACGTCGAGGAGACGATCAACGTCATGGAGGCGATCGACGTCATGGAGGCAGTCGAGGGAGCTGTAGGAAGGTGGATATCTGACTATGGTTACCCCCAACTTTTTGCCTAGTGTCTAGCTGGTTTTTCGACTTAGTTGGCCTGAGATCCTGCCATTCAGGGTCTCAGGCTGTCTGCTCTCTCCTTAAAATGGACTCCATGTACCCTAGGTACATACACAATTGGTAAGGATCACCTTATTGGACCCTGTACAGTGTACCCTAGGTACCCAGGGCATAGGTGTACCCTAGGCCTCCCAGGGGCTGCAGCATGTATTATGCCACCCCTGGTCTGGCCTTCCAATCAGACACAACTGGCTGATCACTCAGCTGGGGCAAGGTCGTGTAATCACCCCTTGCTTAGATATAGTATATCTATATCTACCTTATATATAGACACATGTGTACCTATCAGCCACTCCTATGGCAGGCCTTAACAATCCTGGAGGCAGAGTGCTTGGTAACATGTGAGATGGTGCTCTAGCATGAGCTGAGCCTGTCTGCAGCTTTCGGAACCATGTCCTTATAGCTGTTCTATGATATAGCCTACCATATACTCTTAAAGTGCCTTATAATCTTAAACGGTTATGGTAACTATGGTTTGGCTTTATCAAAACATGTCGTGTAAGGTGTCTAACACTTTGGAATAATATCCCCATACCATTTCTGGTGATGAGGATATTATTCCTCCCTTCTAGAGGGAGAGACATGTTAAAATCCTACTTTGCTGTTTAACTCTAACCAAAGCCTCAGCATCACAAAATGGATGCTGCTGCCACAGACACGAGTCTGACCTCCTGCTGCTGGGAGTTATCCCGGCAAGGGAGGCTTGGACAATAGGTTTCCTGCTTGGGGAGGTGCTAGCACCTCCCCAGACAGACTTTAGTGTATTGGGGCAGGGAGGGCTGAAAGGAATGAGACATGCCTGGGGCACACAAGGTGTCCCATGCATAGTCCAGTTCAAACCAGTGCTGGGGCACTCCAGCCCCAGTCCTGGCGCGAAACTGGACAAAGGGAAGGGGGTGTAACCACCCCCTCCCAGGCCCCACCCATAAGGCTTGACCTAGCAGGCAACCCAGCCCCCCAGATTAGTATAAGTGTGGTAGCTGGGCCCCAGGAAATTAGATTATCCTGAACCTGCAACTTGAACAGAAACTCTGGACCTTCGACATTCGACGAAAGAAGAAGACTGAAGAATCTCCCTTGTGGCCAAGGAGTGGCTACCCTGTGCAAACAGGCACCATCAAGAGACTACCCTTTGCTTTGCTGAAGTTCTACGAGGGACCGACTGCAGAGCCCGACCAGCGCCTTGACTTCCAGACTTCTCCGACCCTGATCCACATCCACAGCCGAGCTGAGATCCGTGGAGGCGACGAGAGACGTGGGACCGGCTACCTGGGAAAAGTGGCTAGTATCTTCCAGCGCAGCTTCTGAGGTACCCTCGCAGTTGTGCACCGGGGATTGAGAAGCCCCAACCACCATCTGCACCGAAGATCAGCCCCCCACACTCCACGAGTCCTGCGTGGGGCCCTTCTACATTTTCCTGCTTGCCGCGCCTGTCCAGTTGCTTGCCCGTTGGCTAGTGGCCTTTGTGACGACGCATCCAGAAATCTTCACTGCTGGTTTGGCTCCTCCAGACTGGCTCCCGCTTCCTTGCAAAAGAGAAGCACCCCAGACCTTCCTGGTCTGCACCAGAAGCAAGTCCTCCGTTCTTCGTGGGTTCCGCTTGCCAAGGCTTGGTGAGTCCTAGTTCAACTTCGACGCCGCCGACAGCAAGAGCCTTTGTGGGACAGCTCGCCTCCTGGTCCTGGTCGTCCTCGATGTTTCCTGGTCCCCGTGGCTGCAGCGACAAGCTTCACCTTCACTTGCAATCTTCACGACATCGCCTGGTTCCTTCCTGGTTCCACGTGGTCACTGGCTAGTGACCTTGACTCTGTCCCTTCTGCTTGCAGGTCTCCTCTCTTCTTGATCCCAGCCTTGGGATCCACCGGACACTCTTCACTGACTGCCTGTCAGCAACTTTCCTTCAGGCATCCATAGAAGTCCTCGACGGAACCCGACGCAAGTTCACTCCTATGCACCCGCAGTCCGTGGGCTAGGTAACTTGGGTACTTCGGTGCTCACAAGGGTAGTGACTATCCTAGGGTCTAGTTTCCGAGTCTCGACTCTCTAGCTGCTTCAGAAGTGTCCTTAAACTGTTAATTTCTAACTGCTAGTAATTCTATCGACTTTTACGCATTACGCGTGAGTGTTTCCACTCTGCACCTGAATCCCATGGGCCTCCCACTTCCTAACTGTTGCTAGTGCAGTGTAGCCCCAGCGATTCCCTAGGCCTAGGCCTATCCTATTTCCGTGACAGTGGTCCTTATACCACTTACTTAGTATATGGTTTGCGTGGCCCCTAGGGCCTAACTGTATTACTTACCTGTGTGACTTAATGTATGCTTAAATAAGACTGTGTTGTACTTACCTCTAATCTCATAAAGAGTGCTGAGGGTTTGACTAGAATAAATACACTTTATTTTATATATATATCTGTTGTGGTGTCCTTTCATTTGGTATTCAAGGGATTATATATGGTATCACAGCTGGCTTCACATGCCATTCAGAGTTTAGCCTAAGACTGCTCTTGTCCATGCTACCACTAGGATAGCTTGTCTATAAGGTTGACTTTACAACCAATCACCATAAGGGTTGTTTGGACTGATATAAGGTGTACACTAGAACTAGTGACATCATACATCAGGCCAACTTATCACATTGGTGAGCAGCGGTTGGGATCTGAGCTTGCTGTTGTAATACCATTGTAATCTTGAGATACTAAATTGAAAGATCACACAGATATTGTTTAGGTACATATAACATAGATTATAATACTTAAGTCCTACTGGACTTAGTGGTTGTAGGTTGAAGGGAGTAACACACCCTGACTACAACTACCAGAGAGGTTTAGTAGAAACAACTAGTGTAGGTAGGTGCACACACCACACCCTCACTAGATCATGTCCCTGAATGGAGATCACACTGATACTCCCTCAGGAGAGGAGAATCCTAGACAGATTCCCTCCAGATATGATGCATTCACTTTCCAGGAGATGAGACAACTGTGTACCTCCAGGAGATTAAAACAGGGTTCCAACCCTACCCTTAGACAGCTAGTGGAGCTTCTGGAGGCCTATGATGCTGAAAGAGCTGCCAAGTATGGTGCCATAGCTGTAGATAAGGGTCTACCCACTACAGATGAGTCAGATGGGACTTCAGATGAAGAGGTAGACAGCCAGGGCCAAGTAGGAAGACTTAGCCAGGCTAACCTAAGCCTACATGGGAGTTTGCATGGGGTCCCCCCATACAGACCCCCAAGTGGGCTTACCCAGAGAAGCAGGAGAGACAGATCCCCTTCAAGGGAATCCATCCACTTCCATGTCTCTAGCATCTCTAATGCTTCCTCGCACAGGGGAATGACTTCCCCTGAGAGAAAGGAGCATGAAGCCAGAAGGAGGGAAGCTAATCTGAGGATTCAGAGGGAAGAACTTGCCCTTGCCAAGGAGAAGCTTGCTCTGGCTAGAGAGCAAAAATTGTGTGGGTCAGAACCCACTGGTGGCAGCAACATTCCTAGAGATAGGGATAGGTCTTATGACCATAGAAACCTAAGCAAGATAGTCCCCCCATATCAGAATGGGGATGACATCCACAAGTGGATGACTGCTTTGGAGAGGGCCTGCAAAGTACAGCAGGTACCCCAGAGTCAGTGGGCAGCTATATTGTGGCTCTCCTTTTCTTTCTGACAAAGGTAGAGACAAGCTCCTCACAGTCAGTGATGAGGATGCTAACAATTACAAAGTCCTGAAGAGTGCTCTGATAGATGGGTTTGGCTTAACCACTGAGCAATATAGGTTGTTGTTCAGAGACACCCAGAAGACACAGACACAGGACTGGTCTGATTTTGTGGATTGTGCCACTAAGGCTTTGGAAGGTTGGTTAACTGGCAGCAAGGTGCAGGACTATACAGGATTGTACAACTTGATTATGAGGGAGCAGATCCTTAGTAATTGTCAGAACCAGCTTCTCCATCAACACCTGGTAGACTCAGATTGGACCTCTCCCCAAGAATTGGGAAAGAGGGCAGATAAATGGGTCAGGACCAGGATTAGGCCTAAAAATCAGGGTGGTGACCAAAAGAAAGATACCACCAAGCCTCAAAAGAAGGGTGGGGATAAAACAAAAGAGAAATCTTCCTCAGGGCCCCAAAACTCCACACAGGGTGGTGGGTCCCAAGCTCCCTCCTCTACCACAGTTAAGAAGCCTTACTGCCATGAGTGTAAAACTCCTGGGCATTGGAAAACTGACAGCAGTTGCCCAAAGGCTAAAAACAAAACTGTTCCTCCAACTACTCCTGTCACACCACCTATTACTGTCAGCAGTAATCCCCCAGGTGGTGGGAGTGCCCCCAAAAATTTGGTTGGGTTTTCTTGGGGAACACAGGGGACTCTGGCTTAGCCAATTCCCCTACAGCAGCTACTCTTGTCTGTGATGGTGGCATGGGGTTTGCCAACTTCACTGCCTGTCCCAACACTTTGGGTAGGTACAGACAGGAGCCCTACATCAATGGTAGAAAAGCTGAGGCCTACAGAGACACTGGAGCTAGCATCATTATGGTGGCCCATAGGCTAGTTCCCTCTGAGCAGCTTTTGCCTGGTTTCTCATACCAGGTAACTAACATTGATGGCAAACAGAACAGTCATCCCATGGCAGAGGTATGTCTCAGCTGGGGAGGTGTCACTGGCCCTAAAAGGGTGGCAGTGTCTCCAACCTTGCCTGTGGACTGCTTACTGGGGAATGACTTAGAACTCTCAGCTTGGGCTGGAGTTGAACAAGACACCCATTCCAAAATGGTAGGCCATTCAAAAAAGGGTAGTGGGGTTGTGCCAGCCACAACCCCTGTCCAAGTAGATTTCCTCCCTGAAAAGGTTGGAAGGGCAGTGGTAGCCACAGCCCAGGCAAAGACAGACTTCCCTGTAGAGATTGGCAGAGCTGTGACAGTCACAGCTCAAACCCAAACTGAGTGCCTCCCTGAAAAGGTTGGCAAGGCTGTAATGGTCTCAGCCCATACTCAGACTGACATAGGTGTAGTGAAGCCTGAAACTATGGATCACTCCACACAAACAGAGAGTAGTGGGGAGGAAGAAAGGTCTCCCTCTCCCCAGACATTAGGAAAAGGTCAGCCTCCTCCGGGATCTGACCTCACCCCTTGTGAAGGAACTGCCCCAGAGGTAGCCAGGCCTGGCCTGGCAGAGCCTCTGATGTCAGTGGCCCCTTCCAAGGTGGGACCCAGTCTGGTGCAGGTAGCCTGCCTCTCTCTACCCTGCCTCAGTCAGCCCAGGGCTGCAGAGGTCAGGGGGGCCAGTGGACCCCAAGAGGGCCCCTGTCCACAAGAACCCCCCCATCAAAAGAATGAGGATTGCCTGGCTAGTAGCCCTAGCCAGGTGATGGGTAAAAACATTCCTGAGGGATCCCCTTTACAGGTAGTTAGGGACCACCCCCAGAGGGATTCTGTTGGGCACAGGCAAACATGGGACCTTAGGGCCCCAAACCTAACCTGTCCCTCCAGTAAGCCCACAAAAGGGACCCAGCCTCCAGCTTTAGGTAGCCAGAGGCTGACCTTCAGAGCACAGTGCAACTCAGTGAAAGAAAGAAAGGCCTTCATGGTGGAGGATGATTGGAGGAAGCTGAGGCCTCACTTTGAGGACACTCACTTCAACACCAGCCTTTTACTTTGCAAAGACACACCAAAGGTAGAGATTCCCTATGGTGGAGACCCTATGATACCTTTAGGATGAGGGATTGCTTAGTGGACCATGAGACAGGGGGTAACCATGCCAGTGCTGGTTCTTCCTTATATGGCCACTTAGGCAATAGAGGCTTACCTTGTCAAGGCCAGCCTTATCTCCTTTCGTTTGGGGGGGGGGGGTTGTGGAGGAAGGTGGATATCTGACTATGGTTACCCCCAACTTTTTGCCTAGTGTCTAGCTGGTTTTTCGACTTAGTTGGCCTGAGATCCTGCCATTCAGGGTCTCAGGCTGTCTGCTCTCTCCTTAAAATGGACTCCATGTACCCTAGGTACATACACAATTGGTAAGGATCACCTTATTGGACCCTGTACAGTGTACCCTAGGTACCCAGGGCATAGGTGTACCCTAGGCCTCCCAGGGGCTGCAGCATGTATTATGCCACCCCTGGTCTGGCCTTCCAATCAGACACAACTGGCTGATCACTCAGCTGGGGCAAGGTCGTGTAATCACCCCTTGCTTAGATATAGTATATCTATATCTACCTTATATATAGACACATGTGTACCTATCAGCCACTCCTATGGCAGGCCGTAACAATCCTGGAGGCAGAGTGCTTGGTGACATGTGAGATGGTGCTCTAGCATGAGCTGAGCCTGTCTGCAGCTTTCGGAACCATGTCCTTATAGCTGTTCTATGATATAGCCTACCATATACTCTTAAAGTGCCTTATAATCTTAAACGGTTATGGTAACTATGGTTTGGCTTTATCAAAACATGTCGTGTAAGGTGTCTAACACTTTGGAATAATACCCCCATACCATTTCTGGTGATGAGGATATTATTCCTCCCTTCTAGAGGGAGAGACATGTTAAAATCCTACTTTGCTGTTTAACTCTAACCAAAGCCTCAGCATCACAAAATGGATGCTGCTGCCACAGACACGAGTCTGACCTCCTGCTGCTGGGAGTTATCCCGGCAAGGGAGGCTTGGACAATAGGTTTCCTGCTTGGGGAGGTGCTAGCACCTCCCCAGACAGACTTTAGTGTATTGGGGCAGGGAGGGCTGAAAGGAATGAGACATGCCTGGGGCACACAAGGTGTCCCATGCATAGTCCAGTTCAAACCGGTGCTGGGGCACTCCAGCCCCAGTCCTGGCGCGAAACTGGACAAAGGGAAGGGGGTGTAACCACCCCCTCCCAGGTCCCACCCATAAGGCGTGACCTAGCAGGCAACCCAGCCCCCCAGATTAGTATAAGTGTGGTAGCTGGGCCCCAGGAAATTAGATTATCCTGAACCTGCAACTTGAACAGAAACTCTGGACCTTCGACATTCGACGAAAGAAGAAGACTGAAGAATCTCCCTTGTGGCCAAGGAGTGGCTACCCTGTGCAAACAGGCACCATCAAGAGACTACCCTTTGCTTTGCTGAAGTTCTACGAGGGACCGACTGCAGAGCCCGACCAGAGCCTTGACTTCCAGACTTCTCCGACCCTGATCCACATCCACAGCCGAGCTGAGATCCGTGGAGGCGACGAGAGACGTGGGACCGGCTACCTGGGAAAAGTGGCTAGTATCTTCCAGCGCAGCTTCTAAGGTACCCTCGAAGTTGTGCACTGGGGATTGAGAAGCCCCAACCCCAAGCACCATCTGCACCGAAGATCAGCCCCCCACACTCCACGAGTCCTGCGTGGGGCCCTTCTGCATTTTCCTGCTTTCTGCGCCCGTCCGGTTGCTTGCCCGTTGGCTAGTGGCCTTTGTGACGACGCATCCAGAAATCTTCACTGCTGGTTTGGCTCCTCCAGACTGGCTCCCGCTTCCTTGCAAAAGAGAAGCACCCCAGACCTTCCTGGTCTGCACCAGAAGCAAGTCCTCCGTTCTTCGTGGGTTCCGCTTGCCAAGGCTTGGTGAGTCCTAGTTCAACTTTGACGCCGCCGACAGCAAGAGCCTTTGTGGGACAGCTCGCCTCCTGGTCCTGGTCGTCCTCGACATTTCCTGGTCCCCGTGGCTGCAGCGACAAGCTTCACCTTCACCTGCAATCTTCACGACATCGCCTGGTTCCTTCCTGGTTCCACGTGGTCACTGGCTACTGACCTTGACTCTGTCCCTTCTGCTTGCAGGTCTCCTCTCTTCTTGATCCCAGCCTTGGGATCCACCGGACACTCTTCACTGACTGCCTGTCAGCAACTTTCCTTCAGGCATCCATAGAAGTCCACGACGAATCCCGAATCAAGTTCACACCTATGCACCCGCAGTCCGTGGGCTAGGTAACTTGGGTACTTTGGTGCTCACAAGGGTAGTGACTATCCTAGGGTCTAGTTTCCGAGTCTCGACTCTCTAGCTTCTTCAGAAGTGTCCTTAAACTGTTAATTTCTAACTGCTAGTATTTCTATCGACTTTTACGCATTACGCGTGAGTGTTTCCACTCTGCACCTGAATCCCTTGGGCCTCCCACTTCCTAACTGTTGCTAGTGCAGTGTAGCCCCAGCGATTCCCTAGGCCTATCCTATTTCCGTGACAGTGGTCCTTATACCACTTACTTAGTGTATGGTTTGCGTGGCCCCTAGGGCCTAACTGTATTACTTACCTGTGTGACTTAATATATGCTTAAATAAGACTGTGTTGTACTTACCTCTAATCTCATAAAGAGTGCTGCGGGTTTGACTAGAATAAATACACTTTATTTTATATATATATCTGTTGTGGTGTCCTTTCATTTGGTATTCAAGGGATTATATATGGTATCACAGCTGGCTTCACATGCCATTCAGAGTTTAGCCTAAGACTGCTCTTGTCCATGCTACCACTAGGATAGCTGGTCTATAAGGTTGACTTTACAACCAATCACCATAAGGGTTGTTTGGACTGATATAAGGTGTACACTAGAACTAGTGACATCATACATCAGGCCAACTTCTCACAGGAGCGATCGACGTCGAGGGAGCGATCGACGTCGAGTGGGTGATCGACGTCGAGGAGGCGATCGACGTAAATGTAAATGTAAATGTAAAAAACTACTTCTATAGCGCTGCTACCACTCCAGGGAGTATCTTGGCGCTCACCCAGCTCAGATGTACGAGAAGGGGGGGGAGTAGACACAGATTACGCGCAGCACACTACATCTCAGACCATTGCTATACAAGCTGAGTCGGACATGGAGTATACCCAAGTTTTTAATGCTTTCCTGTATTGGGATTCATCCGACAAGGAACGTAAGGAAAAGGGAAGCTTGTTCCAGGCTTTAGCACCCAACACAAAGACAGATTTTCCACCTTTAGTTGTCAGCTTAAATTTAGGGATAACCAGCAGGTTTTGGCCCACAGATCTTAGACAGCGTACCGGATTGTATCGCCTAAAACCCTGGGTTAGGTATTTAGGGCCTCGATGGTGAAAAGCCCTAAAAGTAATCAAGAGGACCTTAAAGAGAATTCTCTTTGCAATTGGTGACCAGTGTAATGCATCCATTGCTGCAGAAGCTGATGATCTACGGGGCCAGCCTAATACTAGGCGGGCAGCTGCATGTTGGACCATTTGTAGTCTGTGGAGTACCGATCTGTTGGCTCCTGCATATAAACTGTTGCAGTAGTCCAGCCTAGAAGTGATCAAGGCTACTGCAACAGTTTTCCTAGCTGACAACGGCAGAAGATCAAAGAACTTTCTCAAGGTTTTGGTTATGTGAAAACATGTGCCAGCTACCGCAACAGCTTGTTGTTTGAAGGACAACTGATTGTCGAATTTGATGCCTAAGTTCCGGACTGATGTGATGGTATTTGGAGGAGTTACCTCACCATCCGGCCAACAACCTTTCGGGGAAAACAGATTTTCTTTTCCGACCGGTAGAATTTCCGTCTTCTCGGCATTGCATTTAAGATGATTATCTGTCATCCATTTAAATGTTGCGGCTAGGCACTCTTTGAGATTTTCTTCAGCACCCGCTCGATCCCTGTCTAGTACTTGAATAAGCTGGGTGTCGTCAGCATACGAAATGGTACTGATCTGGAAAGAAGTGATCAAATTAATCAGGGGAACCAGGTACAGATTAAAAAGTATGGGACTTAAACTCGAACCCTGGGGGACTCCCGAGCTGAGGGCTTTAGCTTCAGATTGATACTGGCCCAATACTGTGATTTGGTGTCTATCTCTGAGAAAGTTTCTCAGCCAGGTCAGAGCTGTCCCATCTACCCCCGCGGCAGCTAAACGGTCCACTAAGATGTTATGTGAGACCGTATCAAACGCTGCCGACAGGTCAAGTAGAATTAGGACCGCCTTCTTTCCCTGGTCGATGGCCAAACGGAGAGTCTCAGTTGTAAACAATAGGGCAGACTCGGTAGAGTGTTTTGACCGGAACCCTGACTGATTATGATGTAAAATATCATTTGTTTCCAGGAAATTTGTGAGTTGGATATTCACGAATTTTTCAGTTAGTTTGGACATCACTGGAAGCAGGGAGATTGGGCGTAGGTTGGAAAGGGTGGTAGGGTCGGCGAGGTTTTTTTCCTGAAGTGGTTTGACCGCAGCAAGCTTCCAATCACTAGGGACATCTGCCGTCGCTAAAGATGAATTAATAATACTGTTTACCATGGGGTTGATAGTTTCTGCCAGAGATTGTAAAGCCGAAGGAGGGCAAGGATCAAAGGGGGAACCGGATTTGCTCGCAAAAATGGCTTTAAGGGAGTCTTCAAGGGAGACAGGGGCGAAAGTGTCCAGACTAGTTGGAGCCTTCACCCTCTCCCCTCTTTCATCTGCTTCTAAAATGGAAGGAGCTAGAGGAAAGGTTCTCACGATTTTAAGAATTTTATTCTCGAAATAATCCGAGATCTCATTACATAGGATTTGAGATGGTGGAATCTCCTGCGACAAGACAGAGGGATTCATAAAGTCCTTGACTATATTAAAAATTTCCCTTTGCCCTTGAGCTGCCGTTTCAATTGCCTGAAGGTAGTAGGCTTTTTTGGCTGATTTTATATCTGCATGATACTGTCTTCTGGCCTGTTTATAAGTGTCACGAGCAGTGATCTCATAATGCCTGCGCCACCGGCGTTCTAATATTCTTAGTTTCCCCAGTTTTACTCTCAAGGGCGATGTAAACCAAGGAGCCTTCTTTTTCTTTTTAGTGGAGTTTCTAATGCTGGAAGGACTTAGTTGATGGCCTATCATAGTTATCCAATCCCGCAGCTTTTGGTTATCAACAGAGGTGTTACCTGTTGGCGCCAGGGTGCCAATTCCAGGAGCATCTAACACATCAAGTCTGCTGGATAATTGTTTCCAGTTAGGTTTACGAATCATATTAGGAGTGGTGGTATTATTTCTAGTTCTATCTGACATTTTATGCGGAGATGGAATAGAGAACGGGATAAAGAAATGGTCAGACCAAATCTGGGGGCAGGGAGGATTAACTATCAGACTGCTGGAATTAGAGCAAATACAGTCTAATAAGTGGCCACCCGAATGTGTATATTGATGAGTCAAAAGAGTGAGTCCTAGAATATTAATAATGTCCATAAAGCAGTCCACTCCAGAGGCTTTTGGAGAGTCAAGGTGCAGATTTAAATCACCCAGTATGGTAAAATTCGAAAATCTAAGTACCAGATTGCTGAGTGCTTCTCCCACAGTTTCCAGGAATTCCTTAGGGGGGCCTGGGGGGCGATAAATGAGTACACCTGAAAATGTGAGTGAATCATGTATGCCCAAAGAGAATGCTAACGCTTCTGCTCCCTTTATCTCAACGAGTTCATGGGAGGAGCATTTTAATGAACTGCGATATATAATGGCCAGGCCGCCTCCCCATTTTTCCTTTCTATCTAGACGCTGAATAGAGAAATTCTCCGGGAGAGCGGTGGCCAAATCAGGATTACACCAAGGCTTAACCCCTTCCATGCCCATGACGGAACGGTTCCGTCATGAGCATCGGTTGAGCTGTGCTCATGACGGAACCGTTCCGTCATGGCCCCGCCCGCGCTCGAACCCTTCAGCACCGCGGGGGAATCCGCGCAGCGCTGAAGGGGTTAAGCAATGTCTCGGTAATCAGAAGCCAATCGAGGTCATTTTCGGAAATGAGCTCCTGTATATTTTTCGCATTTTTACACAACGAGCGGGCATTGATGAGACCGCCTCGTAGTATGGGGGAGGTAGGTGACGTTTCCGGGGACAATACAGACAGAGGCATAACAATATATTTGTTTACACGCGGCAGAGACAAGGACTACCGCCTATGATAGTCAGCTGATGGACTCGTGCCAAATGATACGATCAGGGATGCCCTACCTGCAGTTGAGTAGTATAGATAATGCCCAGAAACAGAGAGTCTCCCGCCTCCGCGCCTCCGTTGCGCTGACGGGCGCAGACGGGCAAGACTCTGGCCCGACTCAGGCACGAGTCTGGCACTACCGCTGCGCGTCACCGCTGCGCGGTCCGATGTGAGCTTTAAATAGTCACTCCCCTCCCTCCGGCTGAGCACTAGAGCGCTCTGCGCGATGTTGCCCCGAGGGAATTCCAATATGGCGTCAGGTAACGAATAAACAGCCGGTTCAGCCCGCTAAAGCAGCGGTGAGTTTTCCAATTTAAGTGCGGGTGTGTGGGCAAGTAGGAACAGTGGGAACAATTAAAAACAAGGTATACTAAACCATATGCAAACACAAATACATAAAAGGGTTATGATTTTAAAAATTCAGGTAAAGTCCTGATCGCGCTTGCTTAGGCGCCGGTTTAAAATATACAGTGCCGCGTTCTGTCAGTTCAGCTATCCTCAGCCACACTAGCCAAAGCTCGCCTTAAATAGTCACTCCCCTCCCTCCGGCTGAGCACTAGAGCGCTCTGCGTGATGTTGCCCCGAGGGAATTCCAATATGGCGTCAGGTAACGAATAAACAGCCGGTTCAGCCCGCTAAAGCAGCGGTGAGTTTTCCAATTTAAGTGCGGGTGTGTGGGCAAGTAGGAACAGTAGGAACAATTAAAAACAAGGTATACTAAACCATATGCAAACACAAATACATAAAAGGGTTATGATTTTAAAAATTCAGGTAAAGTCCTGATCACGCTTGCTTAGGCGCCGGTTTAAAATATACAGTGCCGCGTTCTGTCAGTTCAGCTATCCTCAGCCACACTAGCCAAAGCTCGCCTTAAATAGTCACTCCCCTCCCTCCGGCTGAGCACTAGAGCGCTCTGCGCGATGTTGCCCCGAGGGAATTCCAATATGTGCAGGGGAGCACCCGGACACCAGGAGTCCCTCGACAGAGTCCCCGGGCTCGGGGTACTCAGTGGTATATACGCCGCCTCCTCCTCTGCCGCTGATGCCACCACCACCACCGCCAACTCCTCCTCCTCCTCCGACGACGATTCCGCCTCGCAGGCCTTAGGGCCCACCACCGGTTCCGACGCGATCGGTCTCATTGCCCAGGTATCCGACGCCGCCGCAGGGAATGCCTCAGCCGCGGCGCCAGGGTAAGCCACGGTCGCCGGGCCCGGCGAGGCCGGCGAACAGACCGAAGCCAGGAAGATCGCGCCCCGGACGGAGAGGGAGATCGCGGAGCCGTGGGCGTTCTTCGTCAACATCGAGACGGCGCCACAGGAGGCGCAGATCCAGATCGCGCACTCGATCATCGGCCAGGGACTTCTCACCGACGCTGTCGGACTCACCCGGGACGAGGGTGTCGCCGGTTGACGATCTGGTCTCCTTCCAGGAGGTACTGCTGAGAGGTGCAGTCAAGTTGGGAATCACGGTGACGGTACCGACACCTACGACGTCCGTTATATTCGAGACGCTGCACAAGAAGCACCTGTATCGCCCCCTGCTGCCTCTCGTGCCGGGACTGGTGGAGCCAGCTATGGAGTTGTTCCTCACTCCGGCAGTGACGAAATCCACCCCCTCCCGGCTTATGAAGAAGTATCGGGCTCCGTGTAGGAAGGTGGATATCTGACTATGGTTACCCCCAACTTTTTGCCTAGTGTCTAGCTGGCTTTTCGACTTAGTTGGCCTGCGATCCTGCCATTCAGGGTCTCAGGCTGTCTGCTCTCTCTTTAAAATGGACTCCATGTACCCTAGGTACATTCCCAATTGGTAAGGATCACCTTATTGGACCCTGTTCAGTGTACCCTAGGTACCCAGGGCATAGGTGTACCCTAGGCCTCCCAGGGGCTGCAGCATGTATTATGCCACCCCTGGCCTGGCCTTCCAATCAGACACAACTGGCTGATCACTCAGCTGGGGCAAGGTTGTGTAATCACCCCTTGCTTAGATATAGTATACCTATATCTACCCTTAAAATAGACACATGTGTACCTATCAGCCACTCCTATGGCAGGCCTTAACAATCCTGGAGGCAGAGTGCTTGGTAACATGTGAGATGGTGCTCTAGCATGAGCTGAGCCTGTCTACAGCTTTCGGGACCATGTCCTTATAGCTGTTCTATGATATAGCCTACCATATACTCTTAAAGTGCCTTATAATCTTAAACGGTTATGGTAACTATGGTTTGGCTTTATCAAAACATGTCGTGTAAGGTGTCTAACACTTTGGAATAATACCCCCATACCATTTCTGGTGATGAGGATATTATTCCCCCCTTCTAGAGGGAGAGACATGTTAAAATCCTACTTTGCTGTTTAACTCTAACCAGAGCCTCAGCATCACAAAATGGATGCTGCTGCCACAGACACGAGTCTGACCTCCTGCTGCTGGGAGCCCTCCCAGCCAGGGAGGCTTGGACAATAGGTTTCCTGCTTGGGGAGGTGCTAGCACCTCCCCAGACAGACTTTAGTGTATTGAGGCAGGGAGGGCTGAAAGGAATGAGACATGCCTGGGGCACACAAGGTGTCCCATGCATAGTCCAGTTCAAACCGGCGCTGGGGCACACCAGCCCCAGTCCTGGCGCGAAACTGGACAAAGGGAAGGGGGTGTAACCACCCCCCTCCCAGGTCCCACCCATAAGGCGTGACCTAGCAGGTAACCCAGCCCCCCAGATTAGTATAAGAGTGGTAGCTGGGCCCCAGGAGATTAGATTATCCTTAACCTGCAACTTGAACAGAAACTCTGGACCTTCGACGAAAGAAGAAGACTGAAGAATCTCCCTTGTGGCCAAGGAGTGGCTACCCTGTGCAAACAGGCACCATCAAGAGACTACCCTTTGCTTTGCTAAAGTTCTACGAGGGACCGACTGCAGAGCCCGACCAGAGCCTTGACTTCCAGACTTCTCCGACTCTGATCCACATCCACAGCCGAGCTGAGATCCGTGGAGGCGACGAGAGACGTGGGGCCGGCTACCTGGGAAAAGTGGCTAGTATCTTCCAGCGCAGCTTCTGAGGCACCCTCGAAGTTGTGCACCGGGGATTGAGAAGCCCCAACCCCAAGCACCATCTCCACCGAAGATCAGCCCCCCACACTCCACGAGTCCTGCGTGGGGCCCTTCTGCATTTTCCTGCTTGCCGCGCCTGTCCGGTTGCTTGCCTGTTGGCTAGTGGCCTTTGTGACGACGCACCCTGAAATCTTCACTGCTGGTTTGGCTCCTCCAGACTGGCTCCCGCTTCTTTGCAAAAGAGAAGCACTCCAGACCTTCCTGGTCTGCACCAGAAGCAAGTCCTCCGTTCTTCGTGAGTTCCGCTTGCCAAGGCTTGGTGAGTCCTAGTTCGACTTCGACGCCGCCGACAGCAAGAGCCTTTGTGGGACAGCTCGCCTCCTGGTCCTGGTTGTCCTCGATGTCTCCCGGTACCCGTGGCTGCAGCGACAAGCTTCACCTTTTACCTGCAATCTTCACGACATCGCCTGGTTCCTTCCTGGTTCCACGTGGTCACTGGCTAGTGACCTTGACTCTGTCCCTTCTGCTTGCAGGTATCCTCTCTTCTTGATCCCAGCCTTGGGATCCACCGGACACTCTTCACTGACCGCCTGTCAGCAACTTTCCTTCAGGCATCCATAGAAGCCCACGACGAAACCCGACGCAAGTTCACACCTATGCACCCGCAGTCCGTGGGCTAGGTAACTTGGGTACTTCGGTGCTCACAAGGGTAGTGACTATCCTAGGGTCTAGTTTCCGAGTCTCGACTCTCTAGCTGCTTCAGAAGTGTCCTTAAACTGTTAATTTCTAACTGCTAGTAATTCTATCGACTTTTATGCATTACGCGTGAGTGTTTCCACTCTGCACCTGAATCCCGTGGGCATCCCACTTCCTAACTGTTGCTAGTGTAGTGTAGCCCCAGCGATTCCCTAGGCCTAGGCCTATCCTATTTCCGTGACAGTGGTCCTTATACCACTTCTTTAGTATATGGTTTGCGTGGCCCCTAGGGCCTAACTGTATTACTTACCTGTGTGACTTAATGTATGCTTAAATAAGACTGTGTTGTACTTACCTCTAATCTCATAAAGAGTGCTGAGGGTTTGAATAGAATAAATACACTTTATTTTATATATATATCTGTTGTGGTGTCCTTTAATTTGGTATTCAAGGGATTATATATGGTATCACAGCTGGCTTCACATGCCATTCAGAGTTAAGCCTAAGACTGCTCTTGTCCATGCTACCACTAGGATAGCTGGTCTATAAGGTTGACTTTACAACCAATCACCATAAGGGTTGTTTGGACTGATATAAGGTGTACACTAGAACTAGTGACATCATACATCAGGCCAACTTCTCACATTGGTGAGCAGCGGTTGGGATCTGAGCTTGCTGTTGTAATACCATTGTAATCTTGAGATACTAAATTGAAAGATCACACAGATATTGTTTAGGTACATATAACATAGATTATAATACTTAAGTCCTACTGGACTTAGTGGTTGTAGGTTGAAGGAAGTAACACACCCTGACTACAACTACCAGAGAGGTCTAGTAGAAACAACTAGTGTAGGTAGGTGCACACACCACACCCTCACTAGATCATGTCTCTGGGAGGAGATCAAGTAGATGCTCTCTCAGGAGGGGCAGGTCTGAAGAAGACCCCCTCTAGATATGATACCCTAACTTTTCAGGAGATGAGACATTTGTGTACCTCCAGAAAGTTAAAACAGGGTGCAAACCCTACCCTCCTTCAGCTAGTACAACTCCTAGAGGAGTATGATGCTCTTAGAGCCTCACAGGCCAGTACCCTAGGTACAAAGGAGGGTCTACCCACCACAGATGAGTCAGATGGGACTTCAGATGGAGAGGTAGACAGCCAGGGCCAAGTAGGAAGACTTAGCCAGGCTAACCTAAGCTTACATGGGAGTTTGCATGGGATCCCCCCATACAGACCCCCAAGTGGGCTTAACCAGAGAAGCAGGAGAGACAGATCCCCTCCAAGGGAATCCACCCACTCCCATGTCTCTAGCATCTCTAATGCCTCTTCTCACAGGGGAATGACTTCACCTGAGAGAAAGGAGCATGAAGCCAGAATGAGGGAAGCTAATCTGAGGATTCAGAGGGAAGAACTTGCCCTTGCCAAGGAGAAGCTTGCTCTGGCTAGAGAGCAAACGTTAAGTGGGTCAGAACCCACTGGTGGCAGCAATATCCCTAAGGATAGAGATAGGTCTTATGACCATAGAAACCTAAGCAAGATAGTCCCCCCATATCAGAATGGGGATGACATCCACAAGTGGATGACTGCTTTGGAGAGGGCCTGCAAAGTACAGCAGGTACCCCAGAGTCAGTGGGCAGCTATCTTGTGGCTCTCTTTTTCTTTCTGACAAAGGTAGAGACAAGCTCCTCACAGTCAGTGATGAGGATGCTAACAATTACAAAGTCCTGAAGAGTGCTCTGATAGATGGGTTTGGCTTAACCACTGAGCAATATAGGTTGTTGTTCAGAGACACCCAGAAGACACAGACACAGGACTGGTCTGATTTTGTGGATTGTGCCACTAAGGCTTTGGAAGGTTCGTTAACTGGCAGCAAGGTGCAGGACTATACAGGATTGTACAACTTGATTATCAGGGAGCAGATCCTTAGTAATTGTCAGAACCAGCTTCTCCATCAACACCTGGTAGACTCAGATTTGACCTCTCCCCAAGAATTGGGAAAGAGGGCAGATAAATGGGTCAGGACCAGGATTAGGCCTAAAAATCAGGGTGGTGACCAAAAGAAAGATACCACCAAGCCTCAAGAGAAGGGTGGGGATAAAACAAAAGAGAAATCTTCCTTAGGGCCCCAAAACTCCACACAGGGTGGTGGGTCCCAAGCTCCCTCCTCTACCACAGTTTAAAAGCCTTACTGCCATGAGTGTAAAACTCCTGGGCATTGGAAAACTGACAGCAGTTGCCCCAAGGCTAAAAACAAAACTGTTCCTCCAACTACTCCTGTCACACCATCTATTACTGTCAGCAGTAATCCCCCAGGTGGTGGGAGTGCCCCCAAAAAGGTGGTTGGGTTTTCTTGGGGAACACAGGGGGACCCTGGCTTAGCCAATTCCCCTACAGCAGCTACTCTTGGCTGTGATGGTGGCATGGGGTTTGCCAACTTCACTGCCTGTCCCAACACTTTGGGTAGGTACAGACAGGAGCCCTACATCAATGGTAGAAAAGCTGAGGCCTACAGAGACACTGGAGCTAGCATCACTATGGTGGCCCATAGGCTAGTTCCCTCTGAGCAGCTTTTGCCTGGGTTCTCATACCAGGTAACTAACATTGATGGCAAACAGAACAGTCATCCCATGGCAGAGGTATGTCTCAGCTGGGGAGGTGTCACTGGCCCTAAAAGGGTGGCAGTGTCTCCGACCTTGCCTGTGGACTGCTTACTGGGGAATGACTTAGAACTCTCAGCTTGGGCTGGAGTTGAACAAGACACCCGTTCTAAAATGGTAGGCCTTTCACAAAAGGGTAGTGGGGTTGTGCCAGCCACAACCCCTGTCCAAGTAGATTTCCTCCCTGAAAAGGTTGGAAGGGCAGTGGTAGCCACAGCCCAGGCAAAGACAGACTTCCCTGTAGAGATTGGCAGAGCTGTGACAGTCACAGCTCAAACCCAAACTGAGTGCCTCCCTGAAAAGGTTGGCAAGGCTGTAATGGTCTCAGCCCATACTCAGACTGACATATGTGTAGTGAAGCCTGAAACTATGGATCACTCCACACAGAGAGTAGTGGGGAGGAAGAAAAGTCTCCCTCTGCCCAGACATTAGGAAAAGGTCAGCCTCCTCAGGGATCTGACCTCACCCCTTGTGAAGGAACTGCCCCAGAGGTAGCCAGGCCTGGCAGAGCCTCTGAATTCAGTGGCCCCTTCCAAGGTGGGACCCAGTCTGGTGCAGGTAGCCTGCCTCTCTCTACCCTGCCTCAGTCAGCCCAGAGCTGCAGAGGTCAGGGAGGCCAGTGGACCCCAAGAGGGCCCCTGTCCACGAGAACCCCCCCATCAAAAGAATGAGGATTGCCTGGCTAGTAGCCTTAGCCAGGTGATGGTTAAAAACAGTCCTGAGGGATCTCCTTTACAGGTAGTTAGGGACCTCCCCCAGGGGGATTCTGTTGGGCACAGGCAAACATGGGACCTTAGGGCCCCAAACCTGACCTGTCCCTCCAGTAAGCCCACAAAAGTGACCCAGCCTCCAGCTTTAGGTAGCCAGAGGCTGACCCTGAGAGCACAGTGCAACTCAGTGAAAGAAAGAAAGGCATCCATGGTGGAGGATGATTGGAGGAAGCTGAGGCCTCACTTTGAGGACACTCACTTCAGTACTCCATCTCAACACCAGCCTTTTACTTTGCAAAGACACACCAAAGGTAGAGATTCCCTATGGTGGAGACCCTATGATACCTTTAGGGTGAGGGATTGCTTAGTGGACCATGAGACAGGGGGTAACCATGCCAGTGCTGGTTCTTCCTTATATGGCCACTTAGGCAATAGAGGCTTACCTTGTCAAGGCCAGCCTTATCTCCTTTCGTTCGGGGGGGGGGGGGTTGTGTAGGAAGGTGGATATCTGACTATGGTTACCCCCAACTTTTTGCCTAGTGTCTAGCTGGTTTTTCGACTTAGTTGGCCTGAGATCCTGCCATTCAGGGTCTCAGGCTGTCTGCTCTCTCTTTAAAATGGACTCCATGTACCCTAGGTACATTCCCAATTGCTAAGGATCACCTTATTGGACCCTGTACAGTGTACCCTAGGTACCCAGGGCATAGGTGTACCCTAGGCCTCCCAGGGGCTGCAGCATGTATTATGCCACCCCTGGCCTGGCCTTTCAATCAGACACAACTGGCTGATCACTCAGCTGGGGCAAGGTCGTGTAATCACCCCTTGCTTAGATATAGTATATCTATATCTACCTTATATATAGACACATGTGTACCTATCAGCCACTCCTATGGCAGGCCTTAACAATCCTGGAGGCAGAGTGCTTGGTAACATGTGAGATGGTGCTCTAGCATGAGCTGAGCCTGTCTACAGCTTTCGGAACCATGTCCTTATAGCTGTTCTATGATATAGCCTACCATATACTCTGAAAGTGCCTTATAATCTTAAACGGTTATGGTAACGATGGTTTGGCTTTATCAAAACATGTCGTGTAAGGTGTCTAACACTTTGGAATAATACCCCCATACCATTTCTGGTGATGAGGATATTATTCCCCCCTTCTAGAGGGAGAGACATGTTAAAATCCTACTTTGCTGTTTAACTCTAACCAGAGCCTCAGCATCACAAAATGGATGCTGCTGCCACAGACACAAGTCTGACCTCCTGCTGCTGGGAGCCCTCCCAGCCAGGGAGGCTTGGACAATAGGTTTCCTGCTTGGGGAGGTGCTAGCACCTCCCCAGACAGACTTTAGTGTATTGAGGCAGGGAGGGCTGAAAGGAATGAGACATGCCTGGGGCACACAAGGTGTCCCATGCATAGTCCAGTTCAAACCGGTGCTGGAGCATCACCAGCCCCAGTCCTGGCGCGAAACTGGACAAAGGGAAGGGGATGTAACCACCCCCCTCCCAGGTCCCACCCATAAGGCGTGACCTAGCAGGTAACCCAGCCCCCCAGATTAGTATAAGAGTGGTAGCTGGGCCCCAGGAGATTAGATTATCCTTAACCTGCAACTTGAACAGAAACTCTGGACCTTCGACATTCGACGAAAGAAGAAGACTGAAGAATCTCCCTTGTGGCCAAGGAGTGGCTACCCTGTGCAAACAGGCACCATCAAGAGACTACCCTTTGCTTTGCTAAAGTTCTACGAGGGACCGACTGCAGAGTCCGACCAGAGCCTTGACTTCCAGACTTCTCCGACCCTGATCCACATCCACAGCCGAGCTGTGATCCGTGGAGGCGACGAGAGATGTGGGACCGGCTACCTGGGAAAAGTGGCGAGTATCTTCCAGCGCAGCTTCTGAGGCACCCTCGAAGTTGTGCACCGGGGATTGAGAAGCCCCAACCCCAAGCACCATCTGCACCGAAGATCAGCCCCCTTCACTCCACGAGTCCTGCGTGGGGCCCTTCTGCATTTTCCTGCTTGCCGCGCCTGTCCGGTTGCTTGCCCGTTGGCTAGTGGCCTTTGTGACGACGCACCCTGAAATCTTCACTGCTGGTTTGGCTCCTCCAGACTGGCTCCCGCTTCTTTGCAAAAGAGAAGCACCCCAGACCTTCCTGGTCTGCACCAGAACCAAGTCCTCCGTTCTTCGTGGATTCCGCTTGCCAAGGCTTGGTGAGTCCAAGTTCGACTTCGATGCCGCCGACAGCAAGAGCCTTCGTGGGACAGCTCGCCTCCTGGTCCTGGTCGTCCTTGACGTCTCCTGGTACCCGTGGCTGCAGCGACAAGCTTCACCTTCACCTGCAATCTTCACGACATCGCCTGGTTCCTTCCTGGTTCCACGTGGTCACTGGCTAGTGACCTTGACTCTGTCCCTTCTGCTTGCAGGTATCCTCTCTTCTTGATCCCAACCTTGGGATCCACCGGACACTCTTCACTGACCGCCTGTCAGCAACTTTCCTTCAGGCATCCATAGAAGTCCACGACGAAACCCGACGCAAGTTCACACCTATACACCCGCAGTCCGTGGGCTAGGTAACTTGGGTACTTTGGTGCTCACAAGGGTAGTGACTATCCTAGGGTCTAGTTTCCGAGTCTCGACTCTCTAGCTGCTTCAGAAGTGTCCTTAAACTGTTAATTTCTAACTGCTAGTAATTCTATCGACTTTTACGCATTACGCGTGAGTGTTTCAACGCTGCACCCGAATCCCGTGGGCCTCCCACTTCCTAACTGTTGCTAGTGTAGTGTAGCCCCAGCGATTCCCTAGGCCTAGGCCTATCCTATTTCCGTGACAGTGGTCCTTATACCACTTCTTTAGTATATGGTTTGCGTGGCCCCTAGGGCCTAACTGTATTACTTACCTGTGTGACTTAATGTATGCTTAAATAAGACTGTGTTGTACTTACCTCTAATCTCATAAAGAGTGCTGAGGGTTTGACTAGAATAAATACACTTTATTTTATATATATATCTGTTGTGGTGTTCTTTCATTTGGTATTCAAGGGATTATATATGGTATCACAGCTGGCTTCACATGCCATTCAGAGTTTAGCCTAAGACTGCTCTTGCCCATGCTACCACTAGGATAGCTATGCTATCAGGTTGACTTTAGAACCAATCACCATAAGGGTTGTTTGGACTGATATAAGGTGTGCACTAGAACTAGTGACATCATACATCAGGCCAACTTCTCACACTCCGGACTCGCACCCGACCTTTTTGAGGACAGACCCTAAGCCGGATTCAGTCATTGTGACGGCGGCGAGGAAGCAGCATGCTACCACCCCCTCATCGACAGTTCCGCCCGACAAGGAAAGCCGCTGGCTGGATTCGGCGCGCAGGAAGGTCTGTGGTACGGCTGCCACCACCATGAAGGCGGCAAGTGTCGCGGCCCTGAGCATTTACTTCCCCTGCAACCGTTACCCACTCCAGTGGGGGGAAGCATTCAATTTTTTCCGGCAGAGTGGAGAAAAATGACTCAGGACAAGTGGGTGCTGAATATTGTTTGCAATGGATACAGTCTTCGATTCATCAGGCCGCCTCCAGCGATTCCGCCGGTAAGCTCGTGGTATCAACTGCGAGAGCTCCAGGCGGAGGCAGACATCCTGTTAAGGAAAAAGGCGGTGGAAGACGTACCTCTGTCTCAAAGGGGAAGAGGTCTGTACTCTTGTTTCTTCCTGGTTTGCAAGAAGGACAAGAACGAGTTCAGGCCCATTCTGGATTTGCGGCAAGCAAACAAATGGATTCGCAGAGAGAAGTTTTGCATGCTGTCGTTGCATCAGATTTACCCTCAGCTGCAACAGGGAGACTGGCTCTGTGCCATAGACCTACAAGATGCGTACTTCCATGTGCCCATTGCACGGAAACACAGGAAGTTCCTGCGGTTCCAAGTCGGCCCCAATCATTATCAATACACAGTACTGCCATTCGGGCTAAAGTCTGCCCCAAGGACCTTCTCGAAGTGCATGGCAGTGGTAGCGGCGCACCTACGAAGGAACAAGGTGTTTGTCTACCCGT
Organism: Triturus cristatus; assembly: GCF_964204655.1. Taxonomy (NCBI): domain Eukaryota; kingdom Metazoa; phylum Chordata; class Amphibia; order Caudata; family Salamandridae; genus Triturus; species Triturus cristatus. Next base: position 129,346,912 of record NC_140580.1, read on the forward strand.
ACCTGGACGACTGGTTGATCAAGGCCTCATCTTTTTCGGAAGCGCCGGCGCTCTTTCGGAGGACGTGCGTTCTCTTGAACAAGCTGGGGTTACACGTCAACATGTCCAAATCTGTCCCGACTCCGGTCCAGTGCAAGCGTGTCTCCTTCGGAGGAGAGACGGTTATCGCTCCTTCGGAAGGCTCAGGACCTCATGGCCGCTCCATCGGCGACAGTGAGGAAGGTGTCTTCGCTGCTGGGGTCGATGGCCTCCTGTATCTTCCTCACGCCGCACGCACGGCTGCATATGCGACCACTGCAGGAGTGCTTGGAGGATCAATGGGATCAGAGAACAGGTTCTTGGGACGACAAGATCCGGCTGTCTCTACATGCTCTTCAGTCTCTGAAATGGTGGTGTTCGGCGGAGAATCTCCTCAGGGGGGTTCCCGTCCACAAGGACATTCCCGAGACGACTATCGTGACAGACGCGTCTCTCCAAGGTTGGGGAGCGCACTCCGGAGACTTACAGATACAAGGAAAGTGGTCCCCGTTGGAGTCGACGTACCACATCAATTTCCTGGAACTCAGAGCCGTGTACCTGGCGTTGAAGGCCTTTCATCCGTCCTTCCAGACCACCTCGTTGCTGATACAGACGGACAATACAACCACGATGTATTACCTCAACAAGTAAGGGGGGTCGCAATTGCGCACTCTGTCACAGGAGGCGCAGGCGATCTGGCGCTGGCTTCTGGCCCGCGGATTGATGATCACGGCCACGCATCTGCCAGGTGTGCAGAATGTTCAGGCGGACGCGCTGAGCAGGCTGCTTCAGGAGAACCACGAATGGGTCATAAACGACGAGGTACTAGGAGAAGTCTTCGCAAGGTGGGGGACTCCAGACGTAGATCTGTTCGCCACCGCCGAAAACAGCAAATGCCGAGACTTCGCATCCAGGTACTACCAGAAGGGGACGCTGGGGAATGCGCTATGGATCGACTGGTCGAACAGCTTTCTGTACGCTTTTCCACCCATTCCCCTGATTCCGGCAGTGCTCATCAAACTGTCCAAGTCCAGGGCGTGGATGATCCTGATTGCCCCGGAATGGCCCAGGCAGTGGTGGTTCACGGATCTGCTTCACCGGTCTCTCCATCCTCATATGCGGCTGCCGTGCAGGCCGGACCTTCTCACGAAGTTCGGGGGGCGGATGGTGCATCCCAACCTCTCGTCTTTGAGTTTGGCGGCATGGCTCCTGAGATAGTGCAATATGGCCATTTGAATCTACAAGAAGATTGTATGGGCATACTGAAGGAGGCTAAACGTCCTTCCACTATGACTTCCTATGCTTACAAGTGGAAGAGATTCTGCATTTGGTGCAAATCCAAGAACTTTGACCCGACAACATGTAAGGAAGATGTCATCCTTCCATATCTTTTACCTTTGGCACAGTCTGGCCTTAATTTCCACTCCATTAAGGTTCATCTCGCTGCTTTGACTGCTTACAGGAAATGCCCTTCACAGACTTCCTTCTTTCAGATCCCTGTGGTCAAGGATTTTTTGGAAGGCTTGAAGAAGGTGTTCCCTCCGGTCAGACTTCCCTCGCCTTCCTGGGAATTGAATGTGGTGCTGTCCAAATTGATGAAAGAGCCTTTTGAGCCTATTCACAAGGCTTCGTTGCAGCACCTGTCCTGGAAGGCTCATTCCACCAGGGGCAAAGCTGCCACGACTGCTTTGCTGCGTAATGTTCAGATTGCAGAAATCTGCAAGGCGGCCACTTGAAAGTCGGTCCATAACTTTGCTGCGCATTACTGTCTGGACGCGGATGCCAGGGCAGATGCTCAGGTTGGGCAGGCTTCGCTGCGAAATTTGTTCGCACAGTAGTGGTATTATTTTGTAATCTTCCCCACCGCCGTTTTTGTGTGGGGATGGGCTTGCCATTCTATTCACTAGATTATGACTATACACAGAGATCCCCTACTACAGAAGGAGTAGTTTTTTTTCTGAAACTCCAGTTCTGTAGTAGGGGTATCTCTGTTATAGTCATAAGCGCCCGCCCTCCTCCCCGGTGGAGAGATGCATGTTAATATAAGGAATGCTACAGGTCTGGCGTGCTACGCCTTCAAAAAGAACTGAAAGTAAAAGGGACCTGCTGTGCATTCTGGGATACTGGAAAAGTTCTGGAAAGTTTTCTTAAAGGCACAGTATCCTGTTCTGAGCCACATAATGACAGCCTATGGGGCTTGTCTGTCCATTCCTTCCTCTCTATCATTCCAGAGGCTTTTGCTGGAAGAGGCAGGTTTCTTTCTCTACGGAAAAAGCTGGACAGGCAGTGCTGTTAGTGGTTGCTGGTGGAATTCTTTCTAGTTGAAGTACTGGACAGTGTAGCCTGTGGATATAGGCTGCATTATCTGTCTTTGAAATTCTCTCTTAAGTGTGGATGCAGGTCTGCATGACTTGACAATTTAAGAGATTATTTTTATTGCTCCGGGGTCCGCGCACATGGGCGGGACTATTCACTAGATTATGACTATAACAGAGATACCCCTGCTACAGAACTGGAGTTACAGCAAAGAAACTACTCCTTCACCCTCAGCGACTCTAGGGCGGCCGGGTGCAGAGAGAGTTAGGCCCAATGTTATCCTATGAGGGATAGGGAAGCCTTTTTTGGTGGCTGCTGTCTGGCAAGCCACGCGGCTGTGGGAGCTGGGCTCCTGGTCACTTACTCAGGGCAAGTGGGGAAGTAGGAAGGTGTAGAGTTTTCACTGCCAGGGCCACTCGGGCGGCTGGGTGCAGAGGGCTTTTGAGCCTTCGGGCGCTCAATGGATTTCAATGGGAAATCTCCGGTTTCGAAAAGACTGCAGGCTCGGGGACGAAAACTCTTCAGGTGCCACCACCACTTCGAGAGGTAAGTTGGGTAGTTGGAGGATAGGTAGGTACCCCGGGATTGGACACAGAGGGCTGTGGGGCGCCGGGTGCAGGGGTGCCTTTTGGTGTCGGAAAATCTTACCCTCTGTTGATCGCGGTTGGGGTGGCACACTGTTCTGAGGCTGCCGGCTTCTTCAGGATCGTCGAGGGGGGTGCTTGGGTGCCGGACTCGGGGTCACAGTCGCTGTGGGGTTGTCCTCAAGGGTTTAGTTCACTCCGGCACCGGCCAGGCTTGGCTGGTGCAGAGTGGGCTGGGATCGCGGTTCCGGGCTGCTGCCAGGGGTGAAAGGTAGTTTCTGAGTAGAGCCTCTACTCATGGGAGTCCCAGGGGATCAGAGTTCAAAGGTAGCCAGGTCCTCCGGGGCTGGTGAGGTTGCTAGCCACAAGAGATGCCGGGCTGGAGCAGGAGCAGGTTCGAGGGTCGACAGGCCGGTAGGGCTTGGGCCAAAGCAGTTGGTGTCTTCTTCTTTTCAGCAGCTGCAGGGCAGGTCTCCTTTCTTCTTGCTCTTCGTAGTTTGGACCATTAGAAATAATGGGGTGACCCAGTTACCCTCAGAACCTGGGCGTTAAAGTGAAAACAAAAAACAGTGGTTCTGTTGGGAAATGCACAAACTTCTTTCAATATATACTTAATACATTAGTTAATAAACAGGTACACATTTAATGAGAGATAGCAAAACACACACACGGATCCAGAGATTCAGAAATTGAATTCATTTTACTTCAACTGTGTGTATCAAAAATATATACACCGACATATTTACAGAATTGACCAACCAAGGAGCACATACAACATAAAACAAATGGTGATTTCAACGTACTGGTTAACTGACCACAAAATTCACATATAACAGTTATGTACAATGAACAATACACAATAATAAACAGATGGTAAAGCATAGACCACAGCAGGATATGATTTCCTAGTTCTGTTTGTGGAATTGCGTGGAACTTTGGATAAACAACGTCGACGTTTCGACCCTATGTAGCAGTGCCGAATTACATGCATCAAATGTGGGTCTTCATCAGGACAAAAGGAAGGCTGGCGGTCTGTAAGCGTAAAAGGTTTTACGTCAGGGCCATGTGTGTGTCAATTTACAAGGAGACAATAAAGCATTTCTTACAGCGCGGCGAGATAGCTCACCTGGGAATAGAATTAATAGGACATGAATTCCTGGTATTGCCTTAAAGGGGAAAGTCAGCCGACATATTAATACGTCGTGAATTCCGTAACGAATAAATATAAGAAGAAGGTCACAAGGACTCCTTATTAAGCTGACCAAGGTGAAACTGGTATGATTAAAAAGCACGTACCTTAATAATCATGCGTTCAATAAATGTAGAGAAGTGGTGCCGTCAAAACGATCGCCACATACTGAAAGCGAAAAGGCAAAATTAGAGTCGCAGAGGAAGCCTAATTATTTAAGGAATTAATAGACTTAAGTAGTAGGAAAGCTACGTATCAGTCTAGGATTAATTCACATTCGTCGCATACTGAAAGCGAAAAGGCAAAATTGGGGTCGCAGGGGAAGCCTAATTATTTGAGGAATTAATCGACTTAAGTTGTAGGAAATATATGTATCAGTCAAGGATTAATTCACATTCGTCACATCAATCAATGAACGTACGCGTGAAACGTGTACTCCACAAGTAACACGGCAATGGAGATATGGCGGGAAAAGCCGACTATAATTAAGCCCGCAGTCACACAGTTTAGTTTTAATCGAAGGATCTGTGTGTAGAAGAAAGGAGAGCCAAATGAAATTAGGGCCCATGGTCAGACGGAATAAGTCTTGACGGGTGATCCGTGATGTACAATAATGTATTGTAGATCGATAGAGTGTTTTAAGCCGTGGGCAATAATAGGTAACACCCAGACCGCACACTTTCAACTAACATAAACGCTGCAATGAAAACTTACTGGGTTTGCTCAGTCAAGACGTCTGTATCCGTCAACTGCTCGGCCGCTGTTGACAGCGAGGGGAGGGGGAAACTGACTATATGACGTAGTCGCATTCCGAGAGTACGTGCGGTACGCTGACTGAGCTGGAAAACACTAAAGACCGGGGCAGACTCCAACAGGACGGTACTTAATTAAACTAAATTCATCAAGAGAGAAGGAAAGTCGTACCGTATCCTCTCCTATATATCATATAATATATTAATGAGGGTTACGCGCAAGTTTAGTAAAAAAACAACAAGACCTGTCTCTGATAACTGTATACATAAAATGGGTTCCGATCCAACATTTCGTAGTTTGGAATCTGGGGAAGGAAGGTTCAGGGTGCCCCTAAAAACTAGATTAAGGGGCGTTACAGGTAGGTGAAGGGCAGGGACCAATGGGTCCCCGTCCTGGGGTGGGTACAACCCCTATCCTGCCTCTCTCCTGTGGGAGAGGGGCAGTAGCCTAGTCCTGTTAGGGTAGGGCTCCCCATCTTCAAGATGGCGAGAGCCCGGAGATGTGCTTCACCTCGCCTCCCCCACCTGAGGGGTGGGGTTAGCAGGCTGGCACATCCCCTGTCCTTATTTGGGGTTTCCGGCCAAAGCTTCCCGCCAGAGTGGGGGGTTGCAGGGGCCTGGGGAAGCTCACAGAGGTGGCATGCCTTTGAAGCTTCCCCCTGCCCATCCTGGGGGAGGAGATTTAGCACCTCGTCCAGGATGTGCATTGTTGCAGGACCAGGAGAGCAGGAGCTCTCCTACCCAGGGGTCCAGCAACATGCCTGCTGGGTGGCAGCCTAGGCAGCCTCAGAGCAGACGTGGATTTGTAGGTTAGGTTCGAGGGGGCACCTCTAAGATGCCCTCTGGGGCGCTGGGTACATTAAAACCTACACTGGCATCAATGCGGGTTTAATGTGCTGAGAAGTTTGATACCAAACTTCTCAGTCTTTAGTGTTGCCATTATGGTGCTGTGGAGCTCGTGTTTGACGAGCTCTCAGCACCATGTACTCTTAAATGGCAGCACTGCACTTACAGGGCTCAGGAATGGACCTGGGCACTGTAGGGGCACAGGGCTCCTGCTCCTGTGCCCACACCATTGGCATAAGGCACCCAGCTAGAGGGGTGACTGATGTATGCCATGGCAGTGTATGTGATGGGCATGGCACACAGGGATGTGTGCCATGTCGACTTTGTTTTTGTCTTGCACCCAAACACTCAGCCTGCAAAGGCAGTGTATGTGTGTAAGGGTACAGGGCCTCTAAGAGTGGCACAAGGTGTGCTGCAGCTCTTAGAGGCCTTCCTTGGTCACAAAGCCCTGGGTACTTAGGGTACCATTTACCTGGGGCTGACATGTGGCCAGGGTTTGCCAATTTGGGTTTCGTTTGTTTTAGGGAAGGAACATAGGCCCTGGGCACCTGATTGGCAGGAGTCCAGGGCACACTCAGTCAAAGTACATTCAGCAATTCAGCAAAAAGTGGGGGCATACCATGCAAGAAAGATGGCACTTTCTCACAATTACACTTTAGGTTCTTGTGACATAGAATAGCGACACCATTTTTTTTATTGGTAGATGGAGAGAATAAAATCGTACCCACCCAGCCTCTCTTCAAATTAAGCGACTCAGCCTCCGTAAGGTGAGTTTCTTGTAAAAGGACTAAATCTGGGTTATAAGAAGCTAGGTGGGAAAGGACTCTGTCGTTTAATAGGGCTAATAAAACCTTACGTTCCAGGAAATAACTTTGAATTTAAAAACAACAAGAATGTAAAAGAAACAAAAATTACAATGACAAAAGGAAAGAGAAGAATGCCAATAAGTAAACGAGGGAAAAAGATGAGCAAAAAGACAAAGTTTAGAGAAAGAAATAGAGAAGAAAAGAGTAAAAAGAGCATACTTAGAGAAGGAAAGAACAAGTAGGGATAACAAAAAAGAAAGAAAATGTAACCAAAAAGTAACAGAAAAAGAGAAGGGAAAAAGGGGAAGGAAAAGGAAAAAAGAGAAAGTGCAAGGAAAGACAGTACATATCCAAAAAGGATGACTGAGGGCAACATACCTGAGGGGGAGAAAAATGATGTAAACAACGGGGCAATGGCGACACTCGACAAGATGAGCCTCCCATGAATGGGAGTCCACACCGCACCAGGATGAAAGAACGCAGAAGGGGAGCCATAAGAATTGGAGAACAATAAACCAACCAATCTATATGGGTAAACAAAGGTAACAATTAACATCAGGAAAATATAAAGGAGAGAAATAACCAGCTAGCATGCAACAAGAAAGAAGATAGATCTTAAGAACAATAATATCTAAATTGCAAACAAAAAAGGAAATAGACATGAAGAAAGAGCTTCACTAAAAACTGCCTAAAAAACATCAGTGATGCAAAACCGCAGTACAACAAGAAACCATACGTGAGAGTATAAGAACACAAAACCTGTAAGGAAAAAAGAAGATTACATTTTCAACCGTTAGAGGAGACAGAAGTATCCATGCCCATGGAAGTTTGAATATGGATAAAGTTTTTAAGTTCCGCAGGATTTTGGAAAGTCCATGTTTGGTTCTGATAAGTGACTTTGAAAATACATGGGTGAAACAAGCACCAAGAGTTCGCAGAGGAGCACGAAGGTTCAGGAATTCTTTTCTTCTAGTCGCAGTAGCATTCGAGACATCCTGTGAGAGATAGACTTTCTGACCCAACCAGGAAAGTTGACGTTTAGATCTAGCTGCAGAAAGAACTGACAGAAGGTCAGTACATTTCAGGAACAGAATGATGACACCTCGTGGTTTGGTTGAAGTAGATGTGCGAGGACCAAGTTGTGGGCTCTTTGAATACTGAGAGAAGTGGTAGATGGCATATCTAAGAGTTTCGGAAGAAAGGAGGTGAAAAAGAGACAGGGTTGTCTCCTTCCAGGGATTCCGGCAGACCATAAACGTGTAGGTTATTCCTTCTGTTTCTATTTTCTAAATCCTCAGTATGTTGCTGTAAGGCAAGAACCGATTGTTCCAAGGAGGAGTTTAGTTTTGAATGGATTGGAATCTCTGAGGCCTGCTGCTCCACCGACAATACTCTGCTATCCATAGTAGACCACTTCTCCTCAAGAAATTGCATCTTGCTGTTGGTTTCCTCTACAAACGGCCGCAAAGCGCGTATCTCCTCCAGAAGAAGTTCCATAGAGATGGGAGACGGAACCTTATCAGGGGAAGGAGGGTCCTGTTTCAGGCGCTTAGAGGACGCGGCAGGTGAGGATGATTTATTTACAGAGGGCTGCGTCGAAGAAGAACGAGTAGGCGCAACTTCAGCCATTTGGCCTATGTGAGAAGATGTCTCCAAAGGAACGGACTTAGAAGAAACAAAAACAAATTTTGGATTACGCAGCTTTCCCATATATAGCTAACATTCAGGGCGCACAGGGCCTAAAAATTCCAGTGAAATTAGTTGATGGAGATGTGCACTGATGGAAGAATGGCAGACGAGGGAATAAACCACTTACAGGGAATACCGGAGCTCCTATGAAGGGTATGTGAGCCAGGAAAGCAAATGTCCAGCAGGCAGTGTTCATATAGTTCTTTTCAATAAAATGTAAAAAAATAAATAAATAAGGTCAACTGAGGTACAAAGAATAAAAGGCAGCAGACCTTTCTAAATGCTTAGACTCACATACAAAATGGCAGGCAGCGTGAGGAGACAGTTGCAGTAGTGAGGCAGCATAGCAACAAATGAAAAGTAGTCAATCCTCATGTAGAAATGTATATTAAACTGTTCATAGAGGTAAAAAAAAAAGAAAAAATAGCAAATTGTTGGAAATGTCAGTCATTGAACAGTAAAGAATCGGCAGCGTCGGTGGTCTCTGACAGAGCGATATGAAACCACAGAAACGCGCAATTCAAATCTACTTAGCCTCTTGCGCTTTGGCGCAGATAATCGTTCCAGCAAGACTTGCCTACTGTCCCTAGGGATTCTCAATCCTGTTGCTCCCCGCAGATGCGCAAGTACCTCCCTCCAGTAAGAGAGCAATTACGGGCAGGACCAAAACATGTCAAGGAAATCCGCTACACTTGCATTACATCTTGGGCTTTCATCTTTGCGGGATGGGTATATTATATGTAAAGTGCGTGGGGTGAGGTATATCTGATGAACTAAGTTATATTGGAGGAGCTTGAACCGTGCGTTGGTGCTAACCTTCTGTACCCCTTCGTGAACTCTCCTCCATTCACCCTCGGTCAGGGGTGCATCTACTAGCTCATCACATTTTGGCTGGATCATCAGCATTTCGCCTGGTAGATCATCTCTTAATGCTCTATAGAGATGGGATACAACCCCCTGCCCTGCGCCATGCAACATTACTTTCAGTGTATTGGTGGTAGGGGGTTCCTCATGGGAACATAGATCAGATCTCTCGAACTACACTTGAGATCTTTTCATATTGTAGAAATTGGCCCGATTGAAGGCGACCATTACTTCCTCGTCGTAATACATTTTCCGTCTATGTAGAGATTCCCCAATGTCTGACGTCTCCCCCCCCCTTCCATTGGCGCACCAAGTTAGTCCGCAATACTGGCGAAAGGAAGCAAGGGCGCAGCGCCAACAGGGGCATGTCTGGCGCATATGGGGCATGTTGCACCACCCGGCATACCACGTTTCCCCACTTTGTGACTAGGTGCCACAAAATGTATGGGGTCTCCCGGGGGGCATCGCACCCAAGCATCAAGAGCTCAGTCAGTGGACGGTCTCCATACCTTCCCGTCAAGAGATGTCTCTCCTAAATACCTTCACTGTCCAGCCAGTGGACCGCATGTTGCAGCTGGGAGGCCAAGTAATAAAATTCCAAATAGGGGACTTCTAGCCCTCCGCCAGCCCATGTTCTTTGTAGTGTTGTCAGACGCGCCCTTCTGCGCTTTTTTCTCCATAGGGGGTCTGCCGTTAGACCATCTAATGTCTGGAAGTAATGTCGCGGAATCATATAAAGGGAGTGTTGCATTGCGTAGAGACAACGAGGTAGGATAATCGTTTTTGCAATTGCAAAGCGCCCCATTAGTGACAATGGCAGATCTCTCCAGAAACGTATGGACCACTGCAGTCCCTCAACCACCCTCACAATATTAAGATCCAAGTAGGTAGAGGCTGTATTTTCCAGACGAATCCCCAGATATTGCGTCCCTTCGCCCACCCATGGCAACTCCACCCGTGGCAGTTCAGACGTTCGTACTTCGGCCAGCTTGCCAGTGGGAATCAACTTGGACTTCCCGGGGTTGATATGAAGACCCGAGATTTCACCAAAGTTCCTCAACTCCATAAGAAGAAGAGGCACCGAGCACGCCGGACGCGAGAGGTAGACCAGTGTGTCATACGCGTATAGGTAAACCGGTTAGTCGCCCCCAGCTTAATCCCCAGGGTCCCAACTCAACCCGCAGGGTAGAGGCTCCATAGCCACCGCGAATAGCAGAGGAGAGGGTGGGCACCCCTGGCGGGTGCCCCAACAGAGTAAGCGGTATAGACACCAATCTTCCAATCCTGATTCTGGCTGCAGGGGCTGTGTAGAGCAGTTGCACCCATTTGAGGAACCTCTCTTGACATATAAGGCCAGTCTGCTGAATCGAAGGCCTGTTTGATATCCAGCATTGCTATAGCATAGTCATCCTTTATTAAACCTGGAGCATGCCAGACATATGCCAAGTGTCGCAGGTTATGGGTTGTACTCCGTCTTGGTATGAACTCTGCTTGGTCTGGGTGGCTAAGATGGGGCATCCTCGGGAGGAGACGTTCCGCCAGAATCCCGCGGAGTATTTTCACATCAATATTTAATAGCGAGATGGGCCTATAGGAATTGGGTAAGAGTGGGTCCCTATCGTTTTTGAGTATCATGGCAACCAGCACCTCTCACATGGAGGGTGGTAGAGATTGTCTCCAGCGCATCATTACAGACTTCTAACAATCTATCTGCCAGTAAGGGCGTGAACTGTCGATAAAACTCCGCTGGGAGCTCATCAGAACCAGGACTCTTGGCCTGTTTAAGCCAGCATATAACAATAATAATTTCCCTCCTTTGTGATCGGGGCGTTCGGTGCCTCAGCCTCATCGGGCTCCAGTTGGGGAATTTTGATAGTGTTCAGAAAGGCAAGGATTGACTCCGAAATTGCCCTTTGTGTATAGACCATTTTCCCGGTGCGATTGTGGAGCTGTAGTATAGGGGTGATAGGGGTTTCCTGTTTAACTAGTCATGCCAGCAGTGGAACCACCACCGAATAGGTTGACACGAGGGGCAGGACCCTTGATGGCTGTTTGACTACAGGGCTACCCCACTAACGGTAGTTTTCCACTTGGAGTTGATACCCCTCTCAAAACGGGATGGAGTGACATACAAGACTAATTAGTCTACGACAATTGATAAGGAGCGTTAGACGCCCTTATCCCGAATAGTGCAGGGAATTCTTCTGCCTAACCCAATCCAGGGGGCATTTTTTCCGCCCTGAAGAAAGTCCAGCACCCTTTATGGGGCTCAGCAGGACTGAAACATGTTGGCTATAGGGTCTTAGGACCATAATATCCCAATTTGACCCTTAAACTTTATTTTATTATCACCACTGACAGTTCCAAGAATAAAAGGGATACTGGTAACTGCTGTGGCTTTTAATCTTTATCCCCCTGGCCAAAAACATCTTCATAAGAGCTCCCTGAGATATGGTCGAGCCCACCTCGACTTGTAGGCGTCGAGGTGTCCCGATGATGAAGCATGACACCACTAGGGTGTGTGAGGGAATATAAAACAAAAGGAGTTGCCTCCTTTCCCACTGAGTAGTGGTGTTCAGTTCCATCTTCATTTAGGGACCTTAACATCTGAAAATTCTAGGTCTGTTCAAATACAACTCGCAAACTCATTTTTGAGTTGCTGGTGGGGAGTACTTCTGGTAGAACAGTAACTAGTCATGCCAGCAAGACTCCAGTTCTATCTCTCTCCCTGTGTAATCTTTGTCAATAGGCTGTGTCTATGTGCTTTTGTAATCTGCGGAGGTCCGCCAGCAGGGCCTTCTTGGCCGCACACCATTCCGTCAATCTATGAGGAGCTTGGGGATCTCTGTTTCTAGTCTACCCAGATTTGCCTCCTATGTGGCTACAACCCTTCCAATTGTCGGCGAACCCCGTAGCATGTTTTAATACATACTACCCTAATGACCACCTTCATGGCCTCCCATTCAAGCACATGGCTTAAGTGCGACCCCCAGTTTTCCTCAAAGTAATGACGTAGCTCCTTCAAAAGCGTGGCCACAAATGGAGGGTCCGTCAAGGCCTCAGTACTTAGCCGCCAAAGGGGTATCTCGGATCGATCCCTGCGCACTCCAAGTTCTAGAACTTCCTTTTTTTTTTTTCATGGCCGGTGGCCGTCGACATACCTTTGGTCACCATCTTCAGATTCTTTTTTTCCGCTGTTGGGTCTGGATCGATACGAAAGGAGCTCAAAGGATTTGGTGAAAAAAATAGACAAAAATTGAGAAAAACAACAAGGAACCAGAACACAGCGAAGAGGAAAAAGACCAAAACTTCGACGTCCTACGGAGAATGCGCATACAGGGGGCTCCCTGTGCGTGGTGATGGACAAGACACCATTCAAGTTCTGCAACAATTGTCACCACAAGTACGCACAGAAGGATCAGCATCCGGTCAGTAACGTTTGGCTGCCACTAGACCACCGAAGCGAAGATTGCAACGCATGCTCGGCGTTCACCCCGAAAACTTTAATGGTGAGAGAGAGGCAAAGAGGAGCAAATTATAACATGCAGAGTCAAGGACCACCTCCGTCGCTTCGAGACTTGGGCTTCTCCAGCGAAGAGGAGGACAACATTGCCGAAGGTCCTGAAGGCAAAGAAGACACGCACGTCCCAGTCGTCGAGGTCGAAAAGAAAACTCCGAAGGAGGTAAGAGAAGCATCGACCCCCCCCAAACCGCCAGCCGACCCACATAAGAGTGAGTGTAAGTCCTTGAAAGGAGCCTTGGCGTCGAAACATTCGACAACCCAAGTGCGTCCAAAGACAGTCCGTCGGTTCCTTTGACAAGGAGTAACAGAAGGTGAAAACCCTAGAAAACACAGTCGTCGAAGAGCACTCATGAAAAGGACTCTTCGAAGTCTAAAAAAGAAAGGGTTAAACAAGCTTCGACGTCTACAAGCTCCAAGAGAAAGGCAGAAAATCTCGATGCCGGATTTGAAAAAGAAGCGGCTCGAAGCCGAAATGGCGAGTATCTTGCAATGCAAGAAAGATTACAACGAGAAAATGAAACAGTTCAAAATTCCGCTGAAAATTTCAACCAAAACTGAAAAGGATGTCGAAGAACTAGAGCTGCCGACAATGCCAGAACCGGTCGAGGAAGAGGAGGAAGAAGATTACTACTTCGAAGCCGAAGGAGAGGAGGAGGACCAAACCTACCACGGTTCGGCAACCTCGTAGCCGCAAGACATGCAGTGGCAAGATCTCAACGCCAAATCACCAGAAGAAGGGGTAGACTCATACCCCTTGAGGCCCTCCCCACCAGATGACATTGGAATGTATAATCAGGTGATAAAGAAGGTTGCAGACACTTATAGAGTGAAGTTAGAGGAGGAAAAACCGCAATCCTGTTTTCTCCTAGAGACATTATTGCAGACACAAACAAGGAGTCAATTCCGTCCCATGCTACCAAGCTTGCTGGACCAAGGTAAGGAAGCCTTTAAAGAACCTGCTACATGCAAGGCTGTAACACCAAGGGGTGAGAAAAAATACAAACATTCCTCCAAGGATCCTAGGTATATCAGGGGTTTGGTGCCAGCTCATTCCTTGATAACTTTCACGGCTAGGAAGAGAGCTAATGTACCCACTAATATGGGGCCACCACCAGACAAAGAAAGTAAGAGAATGGATCTCATTGGAAGAAAGGTGGAACGAAATGCGGCAATTCAGTGGCTCATCACAAATTCAAATGCATTAATCAATAGGCATGCAGAACAACACCGGGAGGAAGTAGGTGAATGACTAAAACATCTGCCAGAACAATGCCAAAGAAGGGCAAGCCACTTAGTGGAAGAAGGGAAGAACATGGCGAACACATGTTTAAAATCAGCCCTAGATGCAGCAGAAATATCTAGCAAACAGATGAGGATTGGATTCACTGAAAGAAGGCACGCCTCGCCAAGAATTTCAGGTTTCAAACCAGACGTACAAAATAACATATTAAACACCCCGTTCAATGGTGAACAACTATTCGGAACAGCTGTGGACGAGAAATTAAATCAATTAAAAAAGGAGAATGAGACTGCAAGGTCCATGTGGGCACTACAATTCAGAGGCATGCGTAGGGGGAACACGATCACGGAGACCAGCAGGCAGAGGTAACCACCAGCTGGTAACCTCACACCAAGCTTTTCAGCAAGGTTACCAAGGAGGAAGCCAGGGCCAGCAACAGGGCCAACAACAACAGAGTTGGCAATACCAACACGGAAGACAATTCATTCGAGGGCGCCCTCGGGGAAGAGACCAAGCGCAAAGAGGGGGGCAGCAGCCCACCTGCAAGTGACTTCACTGCAAGGCTTATGCACACTCAAACAAAATCGCAGAGAGTGCAACAACAGACAAGCATAACAAAAGAACATGTCCCAAAGAAAAAACAATTCCTCCAACATATAACACCAGTGGAAGGCAGGATAAGAAACTTCTTCCAGGAGTGGAAGAAGATTACATCCGACAAATGGATATTAAACATAATAAAATACGAATACTGCATAGAACTTGCCAAACAACTTCCGAGCAAAAGACCAAACAACAAGGTTCATTCAACAAAAGAACGATCTCATTTGCTCGAAGAAGCACAAGAGCTTCTGAACAAAAATGCCATAGAGAAAGGTACCTTACAAGGAAAGGAACAAGGGCGAGTATTCCACGTATTTCCTCATACCAAAGGTGGATGGAACACTACGACTGATACTAGACTTAAGGTTCCCAAAAAAATTCATAAAAGCACAAAAATTCAAAATGACAACCTTACAAGAAGTAATACCTCAGATACAGGAAGGGGACTACATGGCAACTATAGACTTAAAGGACGCTTACTTGCACATCCCCATGAACAGCAGACACAAAGGCCTTCTGAGATTTGTGATCAACAAAACACACTACCAATTCACAGTGCTAGCTTTCGGACTAAAATCAGCACCAAGAGTCTTCACAAAATGCCTAGCAGCAGTAGCGGCCCACCTAAGAAGGCAAGGGATTCATGTTCATCCATACCTAGATGACTGGCTAGTAAGAGCAATCTCATACAGTCTTTGCAAAAAACACATATAGAAAGTCATAGACACATTGGTCCAACTCGGTTTCTCAATACACTGGGAAAAATCATCAATAGAACCAGAACAAGTGAAGATATTCTTTGGGGCAGAAATCAATACAATACTAGGAATGGTATTTCCAAGAACAAAGAACATTAGCGATACTGAAGGAGACACATCTATACCACAAGGGGCAAGCTCTGACAGTGAGGACAGTGGGCAAACTACTAGGGATGATGGCGACAGGCATTCATCTAGTTCCAAACATTCGGCTACCCATGAGACCATTCCAGGAATGGATTCAACAGCAATGGTCACAGGCAACAGGGAGTTAGGAGGATCTAGTGGTTGTCACGCAAACACTTCATCAAGAGATGGCGTGGTGGAACAGAAAGAACATAGCACAGGGGAGACTTATCACACAACCAACTCCAACAGTGACCATTACAACAGATGTCACAGTTATGCATATTATCATTCATATTACATGTCTGTGCAATCACAATGTCATAGCAGTACATTATACCTTACAATATCCGAAATATTACAGATTCACTTGATACACAGAAAAGGAGGGTCTACTTAAGAGAGCCGTTTCCCAGTATACTGGGGTATAGAAGAGGATCTTGTGCTTTGCAATTTCATACCCATTTCCGGACCATAATCAAACCTCAGTGTGCATGGATTCTAGAAATTGTACTAGTGGTTCCCAGAAATTCCTTGGACAAGAAGTTTGTGGTAGCTCCTCTGCATATGTTTCCAAACTGTGTTTTACAGTATGTCAGATCTGCAATCCAGTGTTTGCATTATGGCGTAGCCTTACTACCCCATTTCATTGCTAAACGCCTCTTTGCTAGTTGAAGTGCTTTTGGGAGTAATTTACGTCTACAAGCTAATTTGATCCTGTACATGCCTAGTAGACATGTTTGGGGTGTATTAGGTATCAGTTCTGCCAACATGGTAGTGAGTGTAGTGGTTACCACTGCCAAGTAGGAATGAAGTCGCGGGCACGACCAGGCCACATGCAAGAAATCAGCTGTTGAAGCTCCGCATCTGCGGCATTTGTCATCTTCCCTTAGACCATATTTATGGAGTTTTGCAGGTGTGTAATACACTTGATGGAGAAACTTAAAGTGTATTATTTTCAGATTGCAGTTGGAAGTCAGCATTTGCAGTTGTGTGCAGCTGTAGTCCCATTGCTCAGTAGTGATACTTACACCTAATGTGTCTTCCCACCTTGTTTTGGGTCTATCCTGAGCATTGAATTGTTCCCGTTGGGCCGTATTATACAGTTTCATAACTAGGCCCTTCTGCGTCGGGGACATCAGCAGGATCTGTAGCGTATTGTGTGTCAGCGGTTCATCTGGGAATGTAGGATATAAAGCTGTTAAGTGCTGCGCGCAGTCTCATGTATGCAAAGGTTTTCAGTGGGGTATGATGTGTGCACAATGATATCATTTTGTGATACAAAATGTCCCTTGTGGAAAAGCATCCCCCATTTTACGAAATCCCATCTCATTTAGTAAGCGTAGCATTTTAGTTAGCATATGCCATGCTTTGGAGCTGCAACTCGCCGGGTATATCCCTGTGGGCGGAATGTGTCATCGTGGCGATGAGAAGTGTAATAAGCTGGGTAGGAAACATGCTTTCATGTTCCACCGCTATATGTGGTATATGTCCATGTGAGTAGCCAATAGTGGGCATAGTGCGCCTGTGCGCAGTACTAGTTGAGTTGAAGGTCCGGAGCCCCAAAACCTCCCCTCATGTATGGCTTAGTGAGTTCTTTCCAGCCTACACGTGCATGCTTTCCCGCCCATGTTAGTCTGAGCAAGGCTGTACGGAGTTTGGCAAAGAGCACCTGCGGAATCCATATAGGTATATTCATAAATAAATAAAGAAACCTCGGTAACGCCACCATTTTTAGGTCTCGTGACCTAAGCAGCGCATGCGCTGCTCTCGTCTTACGAGGCTTCTTGGAATCAATACGATTCCAAGAAGCCTCGTCCCAGCTCTGCCTTCAATTCTCATTTGTGCGTGTCTTTTGGCATCACAAATTATGCGAAAGGCAGTGCAATGATTGCACCTAAGGCATGCCAATCGCTGCTTGTCTTGTTGCCCCCCTGTCTCCTTATAGTCATGCCCAGCGGGATTGGATCTTTTACCCACGGCGTGACACAGTAGGTTTATTATTTGCTTGCCGCACTTTATTACTTTAATTCGGAGCGCGGTGCCCGCTTCAGGGACACCGCGCTCCGTTTAATTATTTATTTTTAAATTGCTTTGTTTCGGAGCGTGGTGCCCGCTTGAGGGACACTGTGCTCCGTTTATTTACTTTAAACAAAAGAAATGCCAAGACTTCACAGTGGCCTGCCAGAATAATGTTTACAGCTCCGTGCTCGGGCTCAAGTTGTTAAGGGACATGGGCAGCAGAGAACTGGGCGGCAGGGACCATGGCCTCCTTACGACAGACACGCATGCGGTATCCCACATGGAATTCTTTCTTTTTCTTTACTGTGCTATGGTTGCATCTTTCTCACTTATGAGACCTTGAGTGAATTACTTTTGATGAGGAAAAGTATAGGATTTCGCAAGTGGCTGAGGAGTTTACCGGTTATTTCGGGATCTATCGCCCACGATCTGCTCGGATTAGTAATGTCGGGGTAGCCGAGATTTACGCCAGTCCTTTTCACTACTGCTTCGCACACCCCTTTCCGTATTACTTTTTCTGCTCTCCACCTGCCCCATACCTTCTGTCTCTCCTCTGCTCATTTCTTCTCCCTCTCTGAATGTCTTTGCCTCTCCCTGCTTATCCACTTCCCTCCTGCTCTCTCGCCCGCTATCTCTTTTTCTAATCCCGTCTCTCCCTCCTCATGCTGTTCTCTGCCCTCCCTTCTTCTGCTGGTGCAGGGGGGTAGGAGTGGAGTTGTGGGGGGGGGGGGGGTCGTGGATTCTTTGTTAAAAGGGGTGAAACATACTCAGAGTGGACTTGTCAGTCTTCAGGGAATCTTTCTTTTCAACCGTGGAAAAGGCTTCAGAATAGATAAGATTTTCAACATTACACAGTGAAAAGGAAAGCAGATTTCCAGAGAAAAAAATCTATTTCCAGATGGGTACAATCGTATGAGACTCAGCTGGACAGCATCACAAACCGATCCGCCTCGGGCTGCTCCAGGGCTTCCAGGTTTTTAAAATATAAACTTCTTAATACTGTCAATCAGCCTGCTCTTAGAGATCAGAATTTTGTTAGCTCAGGAAAGTGAAAAATATAAAAATGGAAACGAATCTGTGCACGTACGCCTGTTGTGGCCGGCACTGTAGTAAAGGACCGACCGCATACTAATGAACCATCATGGCCTGCCTCCGAGAGGAGCAGCCTGGCCCGAACCTCTGTCTTCATAGGGGGAACAAGAACCCTGGGCGTGTTTTGACTTTCTTGGACCTCACCAGTGAAGAGAGCTTGAGTTCTCATAGCACAGCGAGCTACGGTGCCCACTTCCTGGCACATGGCCTAGGCTGGCTCTCTGAGAGGGAGAGAATGCTTGAATTATATTGAATCACTGGTAGCTTTCATCTGTGTGCCCATCCATATCAATATTCAACCATTTGAAAACGTATCCATCATCTATCCATCCATCCATCCATCCACTCATCCAGCCCTCCATCCACCCTTTCACTCACTTATCCATCCCGCCATTCATCCTTTCACCTTATCCATCTGTACACTCATTCATCTACTCTTCTACTCATCATCCATTCACTCATCCATCCAGCCATCTACCCTTTCACCCATCCAGCCATCCTTCCACTTACTCCTTCATCTACCCGGTCACTCATCCTTCAACCCATTCACCCTTTCAGTCATCCATCCATCTTCCCTTTCTCTCTCCATCCCCCTTTTATTTAGCCATCCATCCTTCCATCCACCCATCCATCTACTCATCCATTGAGCATATCACTCATCGTTCCTTTGACTCGTCCATCTATCCTTTCTCACTCATCCATCCACCCTTTCACTCCTTCACTCATCTATCCACCCTTCTGTCCATCCACCCGTGAGGAGGAAGACCAGGGCACCTAGCACCAGAACCTGTCTCACACACGAAAGATCTGCGGCAGATGACCGTTCAAAGAATGATCCTATTCTGCTGTATTTTAGGTGCTTCGGTGACTATCGTACTGGGTACATTGTATGTGTGTTCTCTGCTTTTGTTCATCCATTTCCACCTCACGACGTTTGCTTTGTTTTCGGTTAGTCTTACAATTGCATTCTCTTCGGCCTTGCGGTTTAAATTGCTGACCATAAGAGTTTTAATCTTAACTTCTCCTCTGATAAAATGTTGAGATCCTGGGCAAATCCCTTCACCTCCAAATGCCAGTGGGCATTATTTCATGCAGCCACTGAAATATAAGGCACTTACAAGCTGCAAGATCATTTCAGAGGAGATGTAAATTGGGCAAATCTGCAAATGCATCTTTCTGCTCCCCCGACCCCGGTGCAAGTTAGTGAGAAGCATAAAAGATACAAGGGCGGCACAATATGACCAAGGGCAAGCAGTGCGGCTGATTCCCAATGATCCGGGAGTTCTTGGCAAGTCCCAAAGCCACCACAAACATTGTAAATCGGAGGGAGCTCGGGGGCTACTGTTCCGGGTAAAGGGTCACACGTAAAATGGCCCAGTCTCCCCTCATGTGTTCTTACTGATGGGGACCTGCGTTGCTGGATGTCTCAAGGTGAGAGTATGTACACTTGAACAACTCACCCGTTTCCGGGTTAACTGCCTCTACGCACAAGCTATGTGGTACAATGAAGACCTTTAGATTTGTTAGCTCCTACCAGTGCTCTTGTTCAGGTGATGAATCTAAAGAAGACACCCCAATACTTGGGGCTTAAATCACATATGCCTCTTTCAGAATATAAAAACAAGCATTGAAAATGCAATAGGTCTCGCCTTGGATTAAGTTAAAGCCATTTGCTTTGCTAATGCTTTTGTATAGCAAAACAAAGGGCTTTAACTTAATGAAAGGCGAGACCTATTGCATTTTTAATGCTTGTTTGTATAGCTATTCTATCAGCGAGTGATAGTGTGAGGTGAATCCATCTGTTAATCTGGTCCTCTAGTTTAGTTATCGCTTTCCCATAATTCTCTCTCAGAACCAAGTCTGGGTCTCAGTGTATCCAGACCCCCAAGTATTTCACTGGGTCCGTGTACCATTGTAACGGATAATCAATCGTTGGTTGGGTTGTTCCCGGGCTAAGCGGGATCACCATTAATTTGTCCCAATTTATAATAAGGCCGTAGAAATATTCAAATCCGATATATTCTCGGATGAGTTTGTTGAGATTTACATCTGGGTTTCTGGTGTAGAGGACCATATCATCTGCATAAAAAGAGATTGTTATGGTCTGTAGATGAAACTGTAAAGCTGTATCGACATGCTTTTGACGAATCTTACACGCAAGGGGTTCTAGCGCGAGGGTAAATAAGAGCGGGAACAACCGGAACCCCTGTCGCATGCCCCGGCATATGTTAAAAGGAGCAGAGGTGTTACCGTTTATACGTATTCTGGCGCGAGGTTGTGTATATAGTAGAGCTACCCATTTCAAAAATGGTTCTGAGAATCCCATTCGTCTCAGGACTTGAAACATGTAAGGCCATTCCACAGAATCAAATGCCTTAGCGGCGTCTAATAGAGTCGCAGAGGCCGGTAGGTCCGGGTGTAAGTGATGGAACATTGCAAATATAGTCCGTATATTTTGTGTAGTGGAGCATGGCGGAATGAATCCAGCCTGATCCGGGAGTATCAGGTTGTTCATCAACGGTTGGAGTCGGAGGGCAATGATTTTTGCCAGTATTTTGGCATCTGTGTTGATTAACAATAGAGGGCGGTAGGAGTCGTATCGGGTCGGATCTTTGTCAGGTTTGAGAAGCGTGATCAAGGGTGCCTCATGTAGCGAGGGGGTAGTATGCCCTCTTCATAAGCTTCCTCGTACATAGCTGCTAGGTGAGGATATAACACATCTTTATATTCTTAATAGAACTCTCCCGGTAAGCCATCTCTACCTGGTGCTTTATTTGGTAGCAAATTTATAGCTTCCCTCATCTCATCTTCCGTTATGTGGTGACTAAAATATTCCTGATGCGCGTCAGATAGCCACGCCAGGGCAATATCATCCAAGTATTTATTTATCTCAGTTGGGGATACCGCCGGCCCGGCAGTGTATAAATGAGTATAGTGGTCCTCGAAACAATGTATGATAGAGGGGGTGTCATATTGAAATGTATTATGGCTATCTACAATTTGAGTTATGTACGATGCAGTGTGTGTGGGCCGCAATCTACTGGAAAGTGTTCTACCTGGCCTACCACCTTCTCCATATGCTCTGGCTGTGTTTTACGGGAAAGGTATTTAATTTCGTCATCTGCAAACTCGTGATATTTATCAATTTGACTACGAATTTCAGCTAATAGTTTAGGATTCGGTGTGGACATGTATGCGTTCTCCAGTTTCGTAATGTCTGCTTCAATTTTGGACAACTGTGTTTGAATGTCCTTGAGTATACCGGCATGTTTACCTATACAGAAGCCCCTAATGGTTACCTGAAAAGCCTCCCAAAATACTTAAGCACTACTCACTGAATCAACGTTGTGTGTAAAGTATTTCGTAATAGCCTGCCGTAGCTCTACTCTATATACTTGATCTTGTAGTGCGCTAGGATTTAGGCGCCATGTAAATTGACGTGGAGTGTGGGTGGGGATGGCCAATTCTATGCTAACCAGAGCGTGATCAGAAAGAGTTTTGGGCAAGTGCGTGATGGCGGTCGTACAGGCGTTTATATCAGCCGTGGCTAACCAGAAATCAATTTGTGACCAGGTGTTGTGTGGTAGATGGGGTGGCGCAACCTCCATAAATCGTACATAGTGTGGTCATCCATACCTTCCTTAAGTACCTTGGTGGAGTGTTTTCCATATCAATCATTACAAGTGGACTTGTCCATAACGGGGTCTATGCAAGTATTAAAATCTCCACCCCATAATATCGCAGAGGGTGGGAATGAGTGGAATTTGGCCCATATGTCAGTGAAAAAAGAGGGATCTTCTATGTTTGGTCCATATACATTTACTATGGTCTTGACAGTTCCTCCAAAATTATCTTGCACAATCACATATCTCCCTTGATCATCGTGTATTGAGTGGAGCAGATTAAAGGGGACATTTTTCTTAATGAGTAACGGACTCCTCTAGCATAAGTGGAGTAGGATGACGCAAACCTGTAAGCGGCACATCTAGCCCCCACCCGACCTTCTGTTACGTTAGTAAGATGTCTCTTGCAGACTAGCAATATCTACCTTGTGACGATCTAAATAAGCAAAGATCTTATGTATTTCCTGTGGATTGTGAAGGCCCCTAACATTCCATATCATAAATGTGATCTTCCTCGTGGTTAATGGCCCGCTATCCACTGCTGCCTGCGATAATTATAGAAATAGTATAACTGCGTCTAGACCTGCATAACATAAAGACAATTCTCTCCGTGCTGACCAATTTTTCAGTTTTTTCTCCCTCCCCTCACCCACTTCGCCATCCCAATTACGGCAAAGACAAGCCCCCTAATCTGATAAGCATATCCCTTCCCCTCAAACATTGCTTACTAAACAAGAAAACAAGGTTGTGGTGTACACAACGGTGGTGGGAGTGGCCAGCCTAATACCCCGAAGAATAATATCCACGGGGGGTCATGTTACGCTCAGCAAGTGGTATAGTGAACACACTCAATGACAACAACTTGGAAAAAACAGGCTAATACAGTCCATAGGAAATAATGGTATACATATCCCGGGTAGTTACATGTTAAGTAGTATCAGCGTTATACAATACTTAAGCCAGCTAGTGCACCGATAATTAAATACAACTGTCACTTGTCTGAGTCCATGGTGCACCAGTACGGAGCGCCATCTGTGGCCTCCACTTCAGAAGAGTCCCAGGTAAACTTAATTCTTGCAGACAGCATTACTCAACATCTGAAATAGTCCCCAGTTCATCTTGTGCGCCTCTAGGGGACGGTTTCGTTTTCAAGTATTTAAGTACTTCAGTGGGTGTGTTGTAGACTCTATTACTTTCATCTGTGATCCTCAGACGTGCCGGGTATACCATTGCATAAGGAATGTTCATGTCTCGCAGTTTCTTCTTTACGTCCAGGAATTTTTTCCGGGCTTCTTGGACCTGGCCAGTGAAATCCGGGTAGATAGAGACAGCCATTTCGTCATGAGTGAGAGTACCCAGTTCCCGACCCTTACGGAGCGCCGCATCGCGGTCCGTGTAGTTGAGTAGTTTGACTATAATGGGGCGCGGTCTTGCCCCCGGCGGCGGAGGCGGTGCCAGCGATCTGTGTGCTCTCTCCACAATGAAGACTTCTGAGAAGGTTTCTCTGCCCATTAGTGTGGTCAGCAGAGTTTCAATATATCGTTCCATGTTTCCTGTGTTGGCTGTCTCCGCAATACCCATGATGCGCAGATTGTTGCGGCGTGACCTCGCCTCCAAATCTTCGGTCTTTGCCAGTACCGCTGTTATGGTTTTATCCATTGTTGTTTCGTTTCCAGTTGGTGTTGAGCGTCCTCCGCGTCTGAAAAGCGGCGCTCCACCATATCAATTTTTTCGATATGCCTATCCAACCGTTCAGACATTCTATCAACACGTTATGTTAAGGAGTCTATTTACCATCAATATTTGACAGTGTAGATTGGATCGTCAGGAACATAGCTTGAAAATCCACTGCTGTGCCCGCGGTTCCTGGCAGTGTCTGTGTCTGGCCCCCCGAGGCCTCATCTGCTGAACTCTGTCGTTTTTTTGGACTGTTCAATGTGCAGTTTGGGTTGATTTTTGTCCGGTTTACCCATGTTCAGTGCTCGCCTTATAACTCTCAGTGCGCAAGAAAGTAAATGGTGGGCTGTGTCTTCCTAGCCTGTAGGACTATAGTTCAGTCGTGCGATTCAGCCACACTCAGGGTTTCACACTAATCGACTTAGGCATAGCAAAGCGCCAGGTCTCAAGACTCCCAGTACATCTTGGGCCAGGAGACCAGTGCGTACAATTTAGGCTGTGAGAACGTAAGACTGCAGTTCCACGCCGTTATGAGTTGTGCCGTCACACACGTGGTGCATATGCACCAGGTGCAGTCTGCGCTCTGGCCTTGGTCGGTAGATACAGTAGGTCACTCACCGTGCGTGTCTAGCACAGTTTAATAAATAACTGTCCCGGTTGTTGAAATCCTGTCCACTAATTCGTAGGATTGGTAGCAGTATTCCTTAGATCAAACCAACACGTGGAGGCCTGCATGCACCAGTATCCCAGACAGTCGGGTGAATGGGGCAGCGGGGGGGCGGGGGTAGTAGTAAACTTGTGCCCAGTGTATATATATATACGCCCAGCTGTATGTCTCTTAGGGCCTGGCAGATTGTAGTAATGAGCGCTGGTGCTGCAATATCAGCAAGGACTGCAGCTGCGTCACACAGTTTCCCTTGACTGCCCGCACCATGAAGAGCGGAGTTACTTTGCAGTGTGGGGGGTATCCAGCCGTTACAGCCTCGTGGCAACATGCGGGGGTCCACAGTGCGGCGCGCCCGTCGTCGCCGTTGTTCCCAGCCTCTGCATCGCCCCTGCCCCTTCCCCACCTTCAGCGGTGGTCCGCGGTGTCTGCACGGGTGCCGGAGGTCCGAGGGCGAAGAACTGGAGGGTGAAGAACTAGAGGGCAGTCCCCCCGGTCTCACTGCAGTAGCTTGTCCTTGTCAGGGAGGACCCGCCTCGCAGTAGTCGCGCGTCTCACTCACCGGACCTCACGTAATCGGCACGCCGCCCGTGCGCCTCACCTCAGTATAGGCCGCGCCCAGGCTCAGATTCTTCGGCAGTGTGGCGGGTGTTCGGCACTGTCTGCAGCGGCGATTTTTGGTATGGCCAGTCCGTCCACTCTCCGGAGGCAGGATATGGTAGTTTTATGGCGATAGTTGCATTGTGCGTGCAGGATACATGCAGGATAGAAACACGACCGGAGGAGCTCGCTCACATATCGGCCATTTCCAGACGTGGCTAGCTCTGCCCCCAACACTATCAACCTTAGCCCAAGAACTATGGAGATGGGCAATCCCAAGTAAAATAGACTTACTAGCAATACATCTTCCAGGGAAGGACAATATAGAAGCAGACAGGCTGAGCAGGCAAGCATCAGCATCCCACAAATGGGAAATGAATCAATCAGAAATCCTAAAGATATTCAAGAAATGGGGAACTCCACAAATCGACCTTTTTGCAACACCCCAAAATGCAAAATGGCAAAACTTCGCATCCAGGCAACCGTGCAGACAATCCCTAGGGAATACGCTATGGAAAGACTGGTCAGGGACATTTGCTTAAGCTTTTCCCCCGATACCACTGCTACACAGGGTACTCAACAAGTGCAGGATCAGCCACATGACATTAATACTCATAGCACCTCAGTGGCCCAGACAAACCTGGTTCTCACAGATAATGGAGATGACTCAAGGGCCAAGGCACACATTACCCAACAGAAAGGACCTCTTAACAATGCAAAACGGAAAGGTTCTACACCCAGAACCAGAGAGCCTAAGCCTGGCAGCATAGCTCCTGAGGGCATAGAATTTACTCACCTCAACCTCCCAAAGAGCACAATGGCAGTACTCAGAGAAGCAAGAAGACCTACGACTGTGAGAAAGAGCCATCTTTCTAGCATGGTATGCCCCCACTTTTTGCTGAATTGCTGAATGTACTTTGACTGAGTGTGCCCTGGACTCCTGCCAATCAGGTGCCCAGGGCCTATGTTCCCTAAACAAAACAAACCCAAATTGGCAAACCTTGGCCACATGTCAGCTCCTGGTAAATGGTACCCTAGGTACCCAGGGCCTTGTGACCAGGGAAGGCCTCTAAGGGCTGCAGCACTCCTTGTGCCACCCTTAGAGGCCCTGTACCCTTACACACACACACTGCCTTTGCTGAGTGTTTGGGTGCAAGACAAAAACAAAGTCGGCATGACACACATCCCTGTGTGCCATGCCCATCACCTACACTGCCATGGCATACATCAGTCACCCCTCTAGCTGGGTGCCTTATGCCAATTGTGTGGGTACAGGAGCAAGAGCCCTGTGTCCCTACAGTGCCCAGGTCCATTCCTGAGCACTGTAAGTGCAGTGCTGCCATTTAAGAGCACATGGTGCTGAGAGCTCGTCAAACACGAGCTCCACAGCACCATAATGGCAACAGTAAAGACTGAGAAGTTTGGTATCAAACTTCTCAGCACATTAAACCCACACTGATGCCAGTGTGGGATTTAATGTACACAGCACCCCAGAGGGCATCTTAGAGGTGCCCCCTTAAACCTAACCTACAATCCACGTCTGCTCTGAGGCTGCCTAGGCTGCCACCCAGCAGACATGTTGCTGGACCCCTGGGTAGGAGAGCCCCTGCTCTCCTGGGCCTGCAACAATGCACATCCTGGACGAGGTGCTAAATCTCCTCCCCCAGGATGGGCAGGGGGAAGCTTCAAAGGCATGCCGCCTCTGTGAGCTTCCCCAGGCCCCTGCAACCCCCCACTCTGGCGGGAAGCTTTGGCCGGAAACCCCAAATAAGGACAGGGGATGTGCCAGCCTCCCTCAGGTGGGGGAGGCGAGGTGAAGCACATCTCTGGGGTCTCGCCATCTTGAAGATGGGGAGCCCTACCCTATTAGGACTAGGCTACTGCCCCCCTCCCACAGGAGAGGGGCAGGATAGGGGGTGTACCCACCCCAGGACAGGGACCCATTGGTCCCTGCCCTTCACCTACCTGTAACGCCCCTAAATCTAGTATTTAGGGGCACCCTGAACCTTCCTTCCCCAGATTCCAGATTCAAAACTACAAAGAGCAAGAAGAAAGAAGACCTGCCCTGCAGCTGCTAAAAAGAGGAAGACACCAACTGCTTTGGCCCCAGCCCTACCGGCCTGTCGACCCTCGAACCAGCTCCTGCTCCAACCCGGCATCTCTTGTGGCCAGCAACCTCACCAACCCCGGAGGACCTGGCTACCTTTTGGCTCTAAGCCCCTGGGACTCCCATGAGTAGAGGCTCTACTCAAAACCTACCTCTAATCCCTGGCAGCAGCCCGGAACCACTAACCCAGCGCACAGTGCACCAGCCAAGTCTGGCCAGTGCCGGAGTGAACAAAGACCCCGAGGACGACCCCACGGCGACTGTGACCCCGAGTCCGGCACCCAAGGACCTCCCTCGACACTCCTGAAGAAGCCTGCAGCCTCAGAACCAGGTGCCCCCCCTACCGCGATCAACAGAGGGTAATATTTCCCGACACCAAAAGGCACCCCTGCACGCGGCGCCCCGCGGCCCCCTGTGCCCAATCCCGGGGTACCTACCTATCCTCCAACTACCCAACTTACCTCTCGAAGTGGTGGTGGCACCTGAAGAGTCCTCGTCCCCGAGCTTGCAGTCTTTTTCTAAACCAGAGATTTCCCATTAAAATCAATTGAGCGCCCAAAGGCTCAAAAGCACTCTGCACCCAGCCGCCCGAGTGGCCCTGGCAGTGAAAACTCTACACCTACCTACTTCCCCACTTGCCCTAAGTAAGTGACCAGGAGCCCAGCTCCCACAGCCGCGTGGCTTGCCAGTCAGCAGCCACCAACCAAGGCCCCCCTATCCCTCATAGGATAACATTGGGCCTAACTCTCTCTGCACCCGGCCGCCCTAGAGCCGCTGAGGGTGAACCAACTGTACCTACCTGACCCTGGGGGACCCCTGAGTCTATGCCCAGAACCTCAACTCTGCCAGTCGAGTACTTACCCTTAAACCGCTAACTCTATTTTCCTCATAGGGTAACATTTTCCTGAAATTTCTTCTAAGTGTGGACTTTTCAAATCTTAAAATATTCACCAAAAATCAGCCGAGTAACGAAAACGAAATTACTCACCTGCTCTTAGGTGAGCTCCCAGTGCTGGGTCTTGGTGCCCAGCACTGACTCTGAAAAATACTTACAACTGCACTTACCCGTAACCCAATTTTCTTCCATAGGAAACCATTGACTGTTTTTCTGTGAAATTTCTTCTAAGTGTCGATTTCTGCAATCTTTAAATATTCTTCAAAAATCGTATAATATTTGAAAACGTAATTACTTACCTGTTTTGGATAAAGGTCCCAGTACTGAGTCTAGGCACCCAGTACTGGATTACAAAAGTAACGAGAACATACTGTACCTGCAACTTGAATTTTCTTCCATAGGGAATCATTGACTGTTTTCTTTTAAATATTTTCTAAGTGTCAACTTTTAAAATAGCTAAATATTGTTTAAAAATCATTACAGTAATTAAGTCGACTTTCATCACTTGATTCTGAGTACTGACCCAGGTCTGAATCTAGGATCCAGTCCTGGAATTCCAAAAGTAATCTAAAAAGTAATCTGTTGCAAATAACTTTAATTTACCATTGAGCTCAATGCATTGTTGTGTTTAAAAATAGAGTTGCCTACTGCAACCGCTTGTAACTGTTTACAAAAGTCAATTGCATTTTGCAAAAGTATTTATATGAAACATATCATTCTGAGAAAGTGTATTTTAAATCCAAGTGTTCGTTCTAAAATAAAACAAGCATATATTTTTTGTATATAAACCATTGGTCTAGAGTTCAGTTATTGAGTGTGTGAGACCATTTGCTGACTGAGTGTGTAAAACAAATGCTTTACACTGTCCTCTGATACTGCCTTACTGCTCGACCAAGCTACCACTTTAGAGAGTAAGGTTATATCTAACTTTAACCTCTGTCAAACCCTGGGGGACTGTGGACTCTGTACACCCTGTACCTATTAAGGAACAGTATATACAGAGCCACTTTCTCACAATGACAAGTAAGTGTTACACAGCAAAATGGAAAAGATTCTCTAATTGGTGCCTTATAGAAAAACTGTCAAGAATTACCACAAGAGCATCAACAGTACTAAAATACTTAACATATTTACTACAAAATAAATTGAGCTACACATCTATAAGGGTGCACTTAGCAGCAATGGTAACGTTCACAAGGGGAGAAACAGGGGAAAGTTTCTTCATATCCCAAGTGGTAAAAAGATTCCTAGAAGGAGTAAAGAGAATAGCACCTCCAAGAAAGGTGCCACCACCGACATGGAATCTCAATGTAGTACTAGCTCAAATGATGAAGGCACCATTCGAACCACTCCACAAAGCAACACTACAAATGCTCACGCTAAAAACTGCGTTTTTAGTTGCTATTACATCACTACATAGAATAAGTGAATTGCAAGCTCTAAAACTGCAAGAGCCCTACTTCCAAATACATAATGACAGATTCATCATGAGAACTGATCCACAATTTATGCCAAAGGTGGTATCGAAGTTCCACGTAAACCAAACTATACAAATACCACGTTTTTTTCCAAAAACCAAAGACACAAGCAGAAAGGGCATTACACACCCTGGACGCCAGAAGGGCAGTCATGTACTACATAGAAAGAACCAAAGAATATAGGAAAACCAAACCATTCTTTATATCATTTGCCAACCGTTTTCTTAGACGACCAGTCACAAAGAATAACATTGCAAGATGGATTGCACAAGCCATACAGTTCTGCCACAAACGGGCAGGTCAGACATTACAAGGAGCACCGCACGCTCACTCAACAAGGAAGAAAGGAGCAACAGTAGCTTTCCTAGCAAGTACGCCTATTCAAGCGGACTGCCAAGCAGCAACATGGTCTTCAGTGCACACGTTCACAAAGCACTATTGCATGGATATTCAAATGAATGAAGAAGCACAAGTAGGACAAAAGGTCTTGCAGCATATTTTCACAAACCAACGCTCATCTTCCACCCAACCACCACAAGACTAGCAAACCGCTACAAAGTCTATGCACAGCATAGTGAATCCAGAAAAGATTCACACTGCAAAACGTATAGTTTCTTACCTGTCGGTGTAGTATTGCAGCTTGAAGAATTTTCTGGATTCACTAGTGAACCCACCCTCCTCCGCCAGAAAGATGAGACAAGAGGAAGAAATAAATGAAACAAGAAAAAAAAAAAGAATGCAAAGATGGCGACCAAAGGTGGGAGCTTCCGGAGAAAGCACTTCATCTTCACAGAAGGATTATAAATGGTGGTATGTCGACGCTCACCGGCCATGGGAAAGAAAAAAAAAGAAATACTACAATTCCAGATCCAACCACTAGATGGCGAAATAATGCACAGCATAGTGAATCCAGTAAATTCTTCAAGCTGCAAAACTACACCGACAGGTAAACTATGCGATATCCCTCTTACGCTCCACCCAAGGTCGTGGATATAAACCAGTAATCCAGTCTGCTAAAGGTTCTAGTGGCAGGAGTGTGGCAGGAAAACTGTCGAGTGGTTGGGTGGCGTTCTCGCCATATATCGATCAAGTGAATGCCCTCTAGAATGTCTCGTAGTGTGCCAGTCATACGAGGCTTAGTGTGGGGTCGTGGGGGCTCATGGTCGACTGAACCGTCAAGGATGCAATTAACGTCTCCGGCTAACAATATTGATGCCCCCAGATACGGTGATGCCGCATCCGTTAGGGCGGGGGGAAAAAGAGGAGCAGCTGTCGTCGGGGGCATTTACGTTAATAATGCACAATTCCCTACCATCAGACTTCCCTTACAAGATAACATATCTCCCTTCTGGGTCAGTAACATGATGCAGATGCTGAAAGGGAACCCCTGGAGCCACCCAAATGAGAGCCCCTCTAGCAAATCCAGAATATGAGGTAGCATATAATTGCCCTCTTCAGCATTTTCATAAAAACGATATAGTATCCCCCCAGATATTTGTCTCTTGCCACAGCTATTTTTTACCTTTTCAGGTAGGCAAATACTCTAGAACATTTTTCTAAGGCAACTATGCCTCAGACATTCCATGTAATCAACTTAGTCATGGTGGCTGCCATGAAGCATACAGGTCATGCATGCTACCGCCTCACGGCCATTCCGCCTCAAGCCATTCATGCAACCTTAAACATGTAACCATCTGTGAAAAGCTGGGTTTCTGTTGCAGTTACCCCCCACTCTTGCCAGAACTACTGATGAACTTTGACTTGATGTGCCCTGGGTCCCTTCCAATCAGGTTCCCAGGGCTCTTTCCCAAACCTGTACCAAATCCAATTGGCACCCTATCCACAGGTCAGCCCCTGGTAAATCTTACCCCAAGTACCCAGGGCACTGTGACCAGGGAAGGCCTCTAATGGCTGCAGCACTTATTGTGCCACCCTTATGGGCCCTTTACCTTTACACTCACACTATGCCTTTGCAGGCTGCGTGTTTTGGTGCAGAACAAAGTGGAGTCAACATGGCACACATCCCTGTGTGCCATGCCTACAACCCACTGCCCTGGCATGGATCAGCCACCCCTCTAGCTGGGTGCACTATACCAGTAGTGAGGGTACAGGTGCATGAGCCCTGTACCTCCACAGGGTCTAAGTCCATTCTTAGACATTGTAAGTGCAGTGCTGCCATTAAGAGTATATGGTGCTGGGAGGTTGTTGTGAGAAAGTGGCTCTGTATATAATGTTCCCAAATACGTACAGTGTGTACAGAGTCCACAGTCCGCAGAGGATTGGCAGAGGTTAAAGTTAGATATAACCTTACTCTCTAAAGTGGTAGCTTGGTCGAGCAGTAAGGCAGTATCAGAGGACAGTGTAAAGCATTTGTTGTACACACTCAGTCAGCAAATGGTCTCACACACTCAAGAACTGAACTCTAGGCCAATGGTTTATATAAAAAATATATGGTTGTTTTATTTTAGAACCAACAATAGGTATCAAAATATACTTTCTCAGAATGAGATGCTTTAGTTAAATACTTTGCAATAGGCAATTGACTTTTGCAGATAATAGTTAGATTTGT
Source organism: Triturus cristatus (assembly GCF_964204655.1). Classification (NCBI taxonomy): domain Eukaryota; kingdom Metazoa; phylum Chordata; class Amphibia; order Caudata; family Salamandridae; genus Triturus; species Triturus cristatus. The sequence goes on from NC_140580.1 coordinate 129,378,953, forward strand.
TGCAATAGGCAACACAATTTCAAACGCAATAATACATTGAGCTCAATGTGAATTTTAAGTTATTTCCAAGTGATTACTTTCAGGATTACTTTTCTAACTCCAGGACTGTATCCTAGATTCAGTCCTGGGACAGTTCTTGGAAACAAGTGAGTAAATTCGTTTTAGTTACTGTTGTTATTTTTAAGCAATATTTTGCTATTTTAAAAGTTGACACTTAGAAACTTTTGCTAATCAAATTACCAATGTTATCCTATGGAAGGAAATTCACTTAGCAGGTAAGTGGGGTTATGGTTACTTTTTCTAGGTCAGTGTTGGATCCTAGATCCAGCACTAGTGTAACACCTGTAAGCAGTTGAGAAACTACGTTTAAGTTACACAGGCGATTTTTAAGGAATATTTATAAGTTTGCAAAATCGACACTTAAAAGAAATTTCATAGAAAAACAGTCAATGGTTCCCTTTGGAAGAAAATTCAAGTTACGGGTAAAGTATGTTCTCGTTACTTTTGTAATCCAGGGCTGGGCTCCTAGGCTCTTTACTGGGACCTCTATATAAAACAGGTAAGTAATTACGTTTTCACATTTGGTACGATTTTTAAAGAATATTTGTAGTTTGAAAAAATCGACACTTAGAAGAAATTTCACAGAAAACCAGTCAATGGTTTCCTATGGGAGAAAATTGAGTTAGTGGTAAGTACGGTCGTGAGTACTTTTCAGGGTCAGTGCTGGGCACCAGGATCCAGCACTGTGATCTCTCCTAATAGCAGGTGAGTATTTCCGTTTTCGGTTGATTTTAGGTGAATATTTTAAGTTTTAGAAACTCCACACTTAAAAGAAATTTCAGAAGAAACCAGTCAATGGTCCCCTATGGAAGAAAAGTGAGTTATCGGCTTTTGGGTAAGTACTCGACTGGCAGAGTTAAGGTTCTGGGTACAGACTCAGGGGTCTCCAAGGGTCAGGTTGGTACAGTTGTTACACCCTCAGCGGCACTGGGGCGGCCGGGTGCAGAGTGAGTTAGGCCCATTGGTATCCTATGGGAGGCAGGGGGGCCTTGATTGGTGGCTGCTGACTAGCAGGCCAGGCGGCTGTGGGAGCTGGGCTCCTGGTCACTTGCTCAGGGCAAAAGGGGAAGTAGGTAGGAGTAGAAGTTGCACTGCCAGGGCCACTCGGGCGGCTGGGTGCAGGGTGCTTTTGAGCCTTCGGGCGCTCAATGGATTTCAATGGGAAAGCTCAAGGACGAACAGAGACTGCAAGCTTGGGGACGAAGATTCTTCGGGTGCCAACACCACTTCGAGAGGTAAGTTGGGTAGTTGGAGGATAGGTAGGTACTCAGAGTCGGGCACAGGGGGCCGCAGGGTGCCGGGTGCAGGGGGTTCCTTTTGATGTCGGGAAATCTTACCCTCTGTTGATCGCGGTTGGGGGGGGTCCCTGGTTCTGAGGCTGCAGGCGTCATCGGGAGCGTCGAGGTGGGTCCTTGGGTGTCGGATTCGGGGTCACAGTCGCCGGGGGGACGTCCTCAGGGTCTTTGTCCAGTCCGGCACAGGCCAGGCTTGACGGGTGCAGAGTGCGCACGAGTCGCGGTTCCTGGCTGGTGCCAGGGGTCTGTTACTTGCTTTGAGCAGAACCACTGCTCGTGGGAGTCCCAGTCTTTTACAGTCACAAGGCAGTCAGGTCCTCTGGTTTTTTTGAGGTTGCTGACCACTGGAGATGCTGCGGTTTAGCAGGAGCAGGTTCGAGGGTCGACAGGCCTGTGGGGCTGGGGCCAAATCAGTTGGTGCCTTCCTCTTGTAAGCAGCTGAACGGCTGGTCTTTTTGTTTCTTGTTCTTCTTGCTTGGTTCGGAATAGGGATCTGAGGAAGGAAGGTTCAGGGTGCCCCTAAATACTAAATTTAGGGGCGTTACAGGTAGGTAAAGGGCAGGGACCAATGGGTCCCTGTGAGACAGTGGCTCTGTATATACTGTTCCCAAATAGGTACAGTGTGTACAGAGTCCACAGTCCCCAGAGGTTTGGCAGAGGCTAAAGTTAGATATAACCTTACTCTCTAAAGTGGTAGCTTAGTCGAGCAGTAAGGCATTATCAGAGGACAGTGTAAAGCATTTGTTGCACACACTCAGGAAATGGTCTCACGCACTCAAGAACTGAACTTTAGGCCAATGGTTTGTATAAAAAATATATGGTTATTTTGTTTTAGAACCAATAATAGGTATTAAAATATACTTTCTCAGAATGAGATGCTTCAGGTAAATACTTTTGCAATATGCAATTGACTTTTGTAAATACTGGTTACAGGTTTTTGCAATAGGCAACACAATTTCAAACACAATAATGCATTGAGCTCAATGGAAGTTTTAAGTTATTTGCAATAGATTACTTTCAGTATTACTTTTGTAACTCCAGGACTGGATCCTAGATTCAGTCCTGAGACAGTTCTTAGAAACAAGTGATAAAAGTCGTCTTAGTTACTGTTGTGATTTTTAGGCAATATTTTGCTATTTTAAAAGTTGACACTTCGAAGAAATTTCATAGAAAAATAGTCCATGATTCCCTATGGGAGAAAATTCAAGTTGCAGGTTAAGTATGTTCTCGTTACTTTTGTAATCCAGTACTGGGACCTCTATCTAAAACAGGTAAGTAATTACGTTTACACAGTTGGTACGATTTGTAAAGAATATTTGTAGTTTGCAAAAATTGACACTTAGAAGAAATTTCACAGAAAAACAGTCAATGATTTCCTACGGAAGAAAATTGGGTTAATTGTAAGTACGGTTGTGAATATTTTTCAGGGTCAGTACTGGGCACCAATATCCAGCACTGGGATCTCTCCTAATAGCAGGTGAGTATTTTCGTTTTCATTACTCGGTTGATTTTAGGTGAATATTTTAAGTTTTAGAAACTCCACACTTAGAAGAAATTTCAGAAGAAACCAGTCAATGTTACCCTATGAAGGAAAATTGGGTTATCGTCTTTTGGGTAAGTACTCAACTGGCAGAGTTAAGGTTCTGGGCACAGACTCAGTAGTCTCCCAGGGTCAGGTAGGTACAGTTGTTACACCCTCAGTGGCACAGGGGCTGCCGGGTGCAGAGTGAGTTAGGCCCAATGTTATCCTATGGGAGGCAGGGGGGCCTTGGTTGGTGGTTGCTGACTTGTAGGCCACGCGGCTGTGGGAGCTGGGCTCCTGGTCACTTGCTCAGGGCAAATGGGGAAGTAGATAGGTGTAGAGGTTACACTGCCAGGGCCACTCGGGCGGCTGGGTGCCGGGTGCAGGGTGCTTTTGAGCCTTCGGGCGCTCAATGGATTTCAATGGGAAAGCTCCTGGTTGAACAAAGGCTGCAAGCTTGGGGACGAAGTTTCTTCAGGTGCCACCACCACTTCGAGAGGTAAGTTGGGAAGCTGTAGATTAGGTAGGCACCCAGGGCTGGGCACAAGGGGCCGCAGGGCGCCGGGTGCAGGGGTGCCTTTTGGTGTCGGGAAATCTTACCCTCTGTTGATCGCGGTTGGCGGAGTCCCTGGATCTGAGGCTGCAGGCGTCGTCAGGAACGTTGAGGTGAATCCTTGTGTGCCGGATTCGGGGTCACAGTCACCGGGGGGACATCCTCGGGGGCTTTGTTCACTCCGGCACAGGCCAGGCTTGGCGGGTGCAGAGTGTGCAGGGTTCGCGGTTCCCGGGCTGATGCCAGGGGTTAGGAGCTGGTTTTGAGCAGAGCCTCTGCTCATGGAAGTCCTAGGTGCTTGGAGCCAAAAGGTAGCCAAGTCCTCCGGGATTTGTGAGGTTGCTGGCCACAAGAGGTGCCGGGAGGTAGCAGGAGCAGGTTCGAGGGTCGACAGGCCGGTAGTGCTGGGGCCAAAGCAGTTGGTGTCTTCCTCTTCTTAGCAGCTGCACGGCATGTCTTCTTTCTTCTTGCTCTTCTTAGTTTTTCGTAATCTGGAATCTGAGGAAGGAAGGTTCAGGGTGCCCCTAAATACTAGATTTAGGGGCGTTACATGTAGGTAAAGGGCAGGGACCCATTGGTCCCTGCCCTGGGGTGGGTACACCCCCTATCCTGCCACTCTCCTGTGGGAGGGGGGCAGTAGCCTAGTCCTGATTGGGCAGGGCCTCCCATCTTCAAGATGGCGAGTGCCCGGAGATGTGCTTCACCTCGCCTCCCCCACCCGAGGGGTGAGGTTGGCAGGCTGGCACATCCCCTGTCCTTATTTGGGGTTTCCGGCCAGTCTTCCCGCCAGAGTGGGGGTGAAAACCGGTGGGGGCCAGTTTGCTGGTTACAGCAAGTGGCCTGGGGAAGCTCACAGAGGCGGCATGCCTTTGAAGCATCCCCCTGTCCATCCTGGGGGATTAGACCTAGCACCTCGCCCAGGATGTGCATTGTTGCAGGCCAAGGAGAGTGGGGGCTCTCCTACCCAGGAGTCCAGCAACCTATCTGCTGTGTGGCAGCCTAGGCAGCCTCCCAGACCAGACGTGGATTGTAGGTTAGGTTTCAGGGGCATCTCTAAGATGCCCTCTGTGGTGTTTTGTGCATTAAATCCCACACTGGCGTCAGTGCGGGTTTAATGTGCTGAGAGGTTTGATACCAAACTTCTCAGTCTTCAGTCTTCAGTGTTGCCATTATGGTGCTGGGGAGTTCGTGTTTGATGAGCTCTCAGCACCATGTACTGTAAATGGCAGCACTGCACTTACAGTGCCCAGGAATGGACCTGGGTACTGTAGAGGCACAGAGCTCATGCTCCTGTGCCCACACCACTGGCATAGGGCACCCAGCTAGAGGGGTGGCGGATGTATGCCAGAGCAGTGTAGGTGGTGGGCATGGCACACAGGAATGTGTGCCATGTCGACTTTTTGTCTCGTCTTGTATCCAGACACTCAGCCTGCAAGGGCAGTGTGTGTGTGGGTGTGTGTGTGTGTGTGTGTGTTAGGGTACAGGGCGTCTAAGGGTGGCACAATGAGTGCTGCAGCCCTGAGAGGCCTTCCCTGGTCACAAGATCCTGGGTACCTAGGGTACCCTTTACCAGGGGCTGACATGTGGCGAGGGTTTGCCAATTTGGGTTTGAGGTTTTTTGGGAAGGAACATAGGCCCTGGGCACCTGATTGGCAGGAGTCCAGGGCACACTCAGTCAAAGTACATTCAGCAATTCAGCAAAACGTGGGGGCATACCATGCAAGAAAGATGGCACTTTCTCACAGTCCCTTCCCTGGGTTGGGTACACCCCCTATCCTGCCACTCTCCTGTGGAAGGGGTGCAGTAGCCTAGTCCTGATTGGGCAGGGCTCCCCATCTTCAAGATGGTGAGAGCCCGGAGATATGCTTCACCTCGCCTCCCCCACCTGAGGTGTGGGGTTGACAGAGGCTGGCACACCCCCTTTCCTCCCTTGGGGTTTCCCGCCAGTCTTCCCGCCACGGTGGGGGTCGGAATCGGTGGGGGCCAGTTGCGGAGTACAGCAAGTGGCCTGGAGAAGCTCACAAAGGCGGCATGCCTTTGAAGCTTCCCCTGCCCATCCTGGGGGAGGAGACCTCGCCCATGAGGTGCATTGTTGTAGGCCCAGGAGAGCGGATGGCTCTCTATCCTGGGGTCCAGCAACATGTCTGCTGAGTGGCAGCCTAGGCAGCCTCTCAGAAAGGACGTGGATTGTAGGTTAGGTTCAGGGGCAACTCTGCCCCCTGAACCTAACTGTTGTGCATCTTACATTAAATCCCACACTGGCATCAGTGGGGGTTTAATGTGCTGAGAAGTTTGATACCAAACTTCTCAGTCTTCAGTGTAGACATCATGGTGCTGTGGAGTTCGTGTTGACGACCTCCCAGCACCATATACTCTTAAATGGCAGCACTGCACTTACAGTGCCCAGGAATGGACCTGGGTACTGTAGGGGTGCTGGGCGTGTACACCTGTTCCCACACCACTGGCATAGGGCACCCAGCTAGAGGGGTGACTGAGGTATGCCAGGGCAGTGTGTGTTGTGAGCATGGCACACAGGGATATGTGCCATGTCGACTCTCTGTTTTGTTCTGCACCACGATACTCAGCCTGCAAAGGCAGTGTGTGTGTGTGTCAGGGTACAGGGCCTCTAAGGGTGGCACAATAAGTGCTGCAGCCCTTAGGGGCCTTCTCTGGTCACAAGGCCCTGGGTAGCATTTACCAGGGGCTGACATGTGGCCAGAGACCCTATTGGGTTTAGGCTTCATGCAGTTTTAGGGAAGGAACACAGGCCCTGGGTACCTGATTAGCAGGAGCCCAGGGCACACTCAGTCAAAGTACATCAGCAATTCAGCAAACAGTGGGGGCATACCATGCAAGAAAGATGGCACTTTCTCACACAATGAAGAAGTAGAGGGAGGATATGAGGATAACTACCAACCTCCCCCAGTTCATAGGGAGAGAAGGGCCCCAGTGGCCCTGACTCCAAAAATAAACCCCTCAGCACCTAGAGCCCACAGAGGTGGATCAGGTGCTGCTGAGGACTTTGAGGACAGCCTCAATGAGGACAACCTTTTAGCAGGGTTGACTAAAAGAGTGGATCTAGAGACCAGACTCCTGGCTCTAGAGAAAGAGAGAGCCGCATCAATGATGGCAGCAATTTACTAAATAAGGATGAAGAGCAATCTTATGATAGTAAAATCTCCAAAGAGATTGTCCCTAAATATGAAGAGAGTGATGATATCACAAAATGGTTCACAGCTTTTTAGAGGACCTGTGAAATGAGAAAAGCGAAGAAGTCACACTGGGGGGGGGGGGGGGGGCACTCCTTTGAGAACTGTTTTCTAGTAACAGCAGTGACAGTGTCCTGACCCTTACAGGGGCAGTTGCTGGGTCTTATGACCTCATGAAGAGAACGCTGATTGAGGGCTTTGGACTCACAACTGAGGAATACAGAACTAGATTCAGAGGGACCCACAAACTCCACAACCAATCCTGGATTGACTTTGTTGACTACTCAGTTAAAAGACTAGGTGGTTAGTTAACTGGACATAATGTGCATGATTTCAATGGACTTTACAATTTGTTTATGAAAGAACAAATTTTAAGTAATTGTACTAAGCAAAAGTTACATAAGCTTTTGGTAGACCTAGGTCTAATTTCTCCCCAAGAATTGCGAAAGAAGGCAGACCACTAGGTCAAGACAAGGGTGCCAAAAACAGCCCCTGGGGGTGACCAAAAGAAAGGGGTTACAAAACCTCCCCAGGGGAAAGGTGGTGAGAATCCCCCAGATACAAATCCTGAGTCTTCAAAAGGGCCCCAAAAATCTGTACAGGGGAGTGGGACCTAAATCTCTTCCAAGTCCAACAATAGGTACAGGGGAAAGACCTTTGATCCCTTAAAGACCTGGTGTAACAACTGTAAGAAGTTAGGACACTTAACTGGAGATGCTACTTGTCCTAACAAGACACACCCTACTCCACCTACAGCTACTGCTGGTGTAGCCATTCTCCAGATGGGATCAGCAGCGTGCCTCGATCAAATCTGTTTGCACACTGAAGCAGTTCTAGTCACAGAGGGGGAAGTTGAGTGTGACACTTTAGCTGTATGGCCACCCAACTTAAAGAATGATTTGCAATGACCTTGGATCAATGGGAATAGAATAGAAGCACTGGGGGATACAGGTGCCAGTGTCACTATGGTGAGAGATATACTGGTTTCCCCAGAGCAATACCTGAATGGGAAACTTAGCTAGTCACCAATGCTGACAGTGTTATTGCTAACCATGCCATGGCTATGGTGACATTAGACTGGAGGCTGGTTACTGGCCCGAAACAGGTAGTGGTCTCTCCAAAGCTTCTAGCTGCATGTCTGCTTGGTAATGACCTGGAAACCTCAGCATGGGCTGAGGTAGAACTTAAAACCCATGCAGCAGTGCTGGACATCACTGAGATTGTGTGTCAAGACTAGAGAGCACAGAGCCGAAAGCAGGGTGAAAAAAGTGTTGGACCCTGAAAGTATGGCCCAACCTTCCAAGAGGAAAGGTAAGAAGACCTGTCCTCTATGATCAGTCACAATTGATCCTTTTCTGCAAGTGCAGAATGGCTCTACATAAATGGACGTCATAGCTCATAAATATTGTGCATACAGCACATCACTTGCCTGGAGAGGGAAATTCTTGCAGACACACTAATCAAACAGACATGCCTCATGAGCGTTAGTTAAAGCAAACATTACTTACAGGTGTCTTCAGTCCATCAGGTGCACATTATTCCACCATCCAGTGGCTGTGTTTGGAGTTGTTCGCTATTCTCATTTTCTTTTCTTTTGACTGTCAACCAGTGGTGTGCAGAGCCAGCCCCCTAACATGTCGAAGGTAAGCCCACAATTTCCCCCAATGCATAAATGCCAACTTCAGATTTGTTTTTCCACTTTTGCTTTCAGGAGCAAGGTTCAGAGCTCAACATTTTTTATTTCAAAATGCTGGTTTATGTTCCAGGATCGCACTCTGGCATGCCTATTCACAGGTCAATAAAAATGTTCTATTTTGAAACTTAAAATTGCAAGTGACATTTATACTATGGCTTATTTTGCTGTTGCATATAAACATTGCTGCAGACATAATCTACTGCACCCTACAGATCTGCAGCATATCACTCTTTTGTTGATTGAATGTGATTCTCCTGGGATATGAAAATCGTCTATATTTTATAGACTTGAAGTAATCACATCTCCCATAATGCAAGTTTGTATGATATCCAGTGCCATTGGCCTTGTGGTGCTGGTGACTCCCAGGGTTCTCAAAAAAAGTTAATTGTTCAAGGTCCTAGTATCAAGGAAAACTGTAAAGCCTTTGACTGATTAATTTCTACACTGAAACTTAATTTTTGCAGAAAAGAAACCTTTTGTTTTAAAAGATAAAAAAATATAAGATTCATAATCAGTCCATTATTTCCTTTGTAGTATTTTTTTTCTTGATCCTATGAATGTACACCGTATCTGCACTTACTAAATTCATTTCTTGATTTTAGGAACATCTGACCAGAATTGAAGATTTCCTACAACAGAGCCAAAGACTCCTCTCTGAGGAGAAGCCCAATGTCTCTGAGCTACAAGAACTACTGGATGTCAGCTTTGAGTTTGATATAGAACTTCCGCAGATAGGGGAGTTGCGCGAGAGGCTCGAGCAGGTTCGATGGTTACAAAATGTAAATCGGGCATGCAGCAATTCGAACACCCTGACCTTGGATGATATGAGACGACTCATAGACTTAGGAGTTGGTTTGGCTCCTCATGTTACAGTGGAGAAAGCAATGGCGAGGTTGCAAGAACTGCTGACAGTATCTGAACACTGGGATGATAAGGCCCGAAGCCTCATCAAGGCCAGGTAAACAATTCTGACTGCTGTCAGTGTCAATATATATAGTACCCAATGCTCTCAAATGTTGAATGTGACTGTGCTAATAGTGGGAGAAATATTGTATCACCCCATATGCTGACCTTGTCTGCATCGCCATGGTCTCTCGTGCTCAAAATGAATTTCTGATAAGCCTAAGCACTGGGTATGGGCCTCTAATCTGCATTAGCCCCTACAAGTTTTCTTAAATGCACCTCTCCACAGAAAACAGTTTGTACCCTCTTTTTGTACACTGGAACAACATGTTCATGTGGTGGGGGCTTGGTTTTGAGCTGGTTATGTGCGTAGTTTGATCATCTTTACCACTGAAAAGATGTCATTATGTTTCAAGATGTAATTGGAATTTTGCAAAAGCCAGGAAATTTCTTTTAAATTGGAGACAAAATGACCTCTAAGTTTCTCTAACTAAAACATCGGCATTGTAGGATTCATTCTCACTGATAAACATTAAAGTAGAATAGTCCTGCTTATGTGTGGGGACACCTGAAAACAAACTTACACACACACACTCCCTGCATGTATCGCTGTGGATGCACATGCTTACCGTACCTTTGCCATCTATTGTGTGGCTCGTATGTTTGCAAGTTACTTTCTCTCAAGTCACAAGGTGTGGTGTGACTCCTCCTCTTCGAGTAACATGAGCACTGACTCGATGTTGGGTAGTTTTTCCGGCTTCGGGTGGCAGTAGGAGTGGCTCCCCACTGGCTAGTAGCCAACTCAGTTGCAATTCTTGCCCTCTATCATAGGACACAATGGGAGGAGAAAGGAGGCATCCTCAAAAACCTCCTGAAGCAAGTTTGAAAAAGATGGTGAAGAGCCAGTGTAGGAAAGTGGCCCTTTTGGCACGGTTACCCCCCGCTTTTCCCTGACTGATGCATATTTGACTGAATGTGCACTGGGTTCCTGCTAAGCAGGTTCCCAGTGCTGTGTTCTTTCCCAAAACTGTACCATTGTTTCCACGATTGTTGCACCTCTGGCCCACATAAGTCCCTTGTAAAAGGTACCTGTGGTACCAAGGGCATAGTGACCAATGAGGGTCTCTAAGGGCTGCAGCATGTATTGTGCCATCCTAAGAGACCCCTCACAAAACACAAGCATACTGCCACTGCAGCCTGCGTGTTTTGGTGCAGATAAAGTTAAGAGTCGACCCGGCACACATCTGTGTGCCAGGCCTACCTTCACTGCAAGAGGCATACGTAAGTCACCCCTACAGCATGCCTTACAGCCCTAAGGGAGGGTGCACTATAATTCATGTGAGGGCAACGGCATGAGCAGATACTCCCCCCTACAGTGTCTTAGGTCCATTCTTTGACCTAATTGCACAGTGAAGCCATCCTGAGTACATGGGCTAGAAGCTTGTCACTACGAATGCCACAGCTCCATGATGACTTCACCGAATTCCAAGATGTTTGGTAACAAACATTACAGATTAATGAGCCCACACTGATGCCAGTGTTGGATTCATTGATAAATGCACTCAGAGGGCACCTCAGAGGTGCTTTCTTAAAGACTGCCAAACCACTAGTGTGTGTCTGACTGGTCTGCACCAGCCTTCCATCTTGTAGGAAGCTGACTCTCAATATACTATACCAGTAGGAGGTATAGTGTGCACAGAGTTCAGGGAGTCCCAAAAGGTGTGTGTGGTAATCATAATCAGAAGTCCGTTAGCTGAGGTGTATATTCTATAGATGGTTTATTTAAGCTTAGTTACAAGGTATGTTCCAGGTAAGTCGATAACAGCCCCACCAGGAGCAGCCTCCTTGCTGCTCAGCCTGCACACTCCAACTGGCACTCAGCACATCACCAGGCCCCCATGCATTTTATGACCTCACCAAGCATTCAGCACTCATCCTGGCTGAGCAGTAGGGAAGGTGTAGCTAAGGAAAAGGAATGCAATCGTTAACTCACGACATATCCCCTTTCCTTAGGGAAACCATAGACAGAATTAATGTAAATAAATGGAAAACATGCATATGACCCAAAAGGAAGAAAATGGAAGATAGAACTACATTGTCACATCAATAAATACATTAAATTCACAAATAATTGATGAAACATTCTTAATGTATACATGTATGGAACATTCTTAATGTATAACTGTAGGAAAGTGGCTCTGTATATACTGTTCCCAAATAGGTACAGTGTGTACAGAGTCCACAGCCCCCAGAGGTTTGGCAGAGGCTAAAGTTCGATATAACCTTACTCTCTAAAGTGGTAGCTTGGTCGAGCAGTAAGGCAGTATCAGAGGACAGTGTAAAGCATTTGTTGTACACACTCAGTCAGTAACTGGTCTTACACACTCAAGAACTGAACTCTAGGCCAATGGTTTGTATATAAAAATATACGGTTTTATTTTAGAACCAACAATAGGTATCAAAATATACTTTCTCAGAATGAGATGCTTTAGTTAAATACTTTGCAAGAGGCAATTGACTTTTGAATGCAATAGTTAGTTTGTTGCAAAAGGCAACACAGTTTCAAACACAATAATACATTGAGCTCAATGTGAATTTTAAGTTATTTGCAATAGATTAATTTCAGGATTACTTTTCTAACGTCTAGGACTGGATCCTAGATTCAGTCCTCGGACAGGTCTTGGAAACAAGTGAGTAAATTCGTTTTAGTTACTGTTGTGATTTTTAGGCAATATTTTGCTATTTTAAAAGTTGAAACTTAGAAGAAATTTCATAGAAAAACAGTCAATGATTCCCTATGGGAGAAAATTCAAGTTACAGGTAAAGTATGTTCTTGCTACTTTTGGAATACAGGGCTGGGCTCCTAGGCTCAGTACTGGGACCTCTATCTAAAATAGGTAAGTAATTAATTACGTTTTGACAGTGGGTACGATTTTTCAAGAGCATATGTAGTTTGCAAAAATCGACACTTAGAAGAAATTTCACAGAAAAACAGTCAGTGATTTCCTATGGAAGAAAATTGGGTTAGTGGTAAGTACGGTTGTGAGTACTTTTCAGGGTCAGTGCTCGACACCAAGATCCAGCACTGGGATCTCTCCTAATAGCAGGTGAGTATTTCTGTTTTCGTTACTCGGGTGATTTTCGGGGAATATTTTAAGTTTTAGAAACTCCACACAGAAGAAATTTCAGAAGAAACCAGTCAATGTTACCCTGTGGAAGAAATTTGGGTTATCGGCTTTTGGGTAAGTACTCGACTGGCAGAGTTAAGGTTCTGGGCACAGACTCAGGGGTCTCCCAGGGTCAGGTTGGTACAGTTGTTACACCCTCAGCGGCACTGGGGCGGCCGGGTGCAGAGTGAGATAGGCCCAATGTTATCCTATTGAGGCAGGGGAGCCTTGGTTGGTGGCTGTGGGAGCTGGGCTCCTGTTCACTTGCTCAGGGCAAATGGGGAAGTAGGTAAGTGTAGAAGTTACACGGCCAGGGCCACTCGGGCGGCTGGGTGCAGGGTGCTTTTGAGCCTTCGGGTGCTCAATGGATTTCAATGGGAAAGCTCCAGGACGAATAAAGCCTGCAAGCTCGGGGACGAAGATTCTTCAGGTGCCACCACCACTTCGAGAGGTAAGTTGAGTAGTTGGAGGATAGGTAAGTACCCAGGAGTCGGGCACAAGGGGCCGCAGGGTGCAGGGGTGCCTTTTGGTGTCGGGAAATCTTACCCTCTGTTGATCGCGGTTGGGGGGGTCCCTGGTTCTGAGACTGCAGTCGTCGTCAGGAGCATCGAGGTGAGTGCTTGGGTGCCAGATTCAGGGTCACAGTCGCTGCGGGGACGTGGTTCCGAGCTGATGCCAGGGGTTAGAAACTTGCTTTGAGCAGAGCCACTGCTCATGGGAGTCCCAGTTGCTCACAGTTACAAGTTAGCCAGGTCCTCCGGGGTTTGTGAGGTTGCTGGCCACAAGAGGTGCCGGGATTTAGCAGGTTCGAGGGTCGACAGGCCGGTAGGGCTGGGGCCAAAGCAGTTGGTGTCTTCCTCTTCTTAGCAGCTGCACGGCAGGTCTTCTTTCTTCTTGCTCTTCTTTGCTTTTTCGGAATCTGGAGAAGGAAGGTTCAGGTTGCCTCTAAATCCTAGATTTAGGGGCATTACAGGTAGTTAAAGGTCAGGGACCAGTGGGTCCCTGCCCTGTGGTGGGTACACCCCCTATCTTGCCACTCTCCTGTGGGAGGGGGGCAGTAGCCTAGTCCTGATTGGGCAGGGCCTCCAATCTTCAAGATGGCGAGCGCCCGGAGATCTGCTTCACCTCGCCTCCCCCACCTGAAGGGTGGGGTTGGCAGGTTGGCACATCCCCTGTCCTTACTTGGGGTTTCCGGCCAGTCTTCCCACCAGAGTGGGGGTCAGAACCGATGGGGGCCAGTTTGCTGGGTACAGCAAGTGGCCTGGAGAAGCTCACAGAGGCAGCATGCCTTTGAAGCTTCCCCCTGCCCATCCTGGGGGAGGAGACCTAGCACCTTGCCCAGGATGTGCATTGTTGCAGGCCCAGGAGAGCGGGGGGCTCTCCACCAAGGGGCCAGCAACATGTCTGCTGTGTGGCAGCCTAGGCAGCCTCCCAGACCGGATTGTAGGTTAGGTCTCAGAGAGCATCTCTATGTAGTGCTTTGTACATTAAATCCCACACTGGCATCAGTGCAGGTTTAATGTGCTGAGAAGTTTGATACCAAACTTCAGTCTTCAGTGTTACCATTATGGTGCTGTGGAGCTCTCAGCACCATATACTTTTAAATGGCAGCACTGCACTTACAGTGCCCAGGAATGGACCTGGGTACTGTAGGGGCACAGGACTCATGCTCCTGTGCCCACACCACTGGCATAGGGCACCCATCTAGAGTGGTGGCTGATGTATGCCAGGGCAGTGTAGGTTGTGGGCATGGCACACACAGGGATGTGTGCCATGTCGACTCTTTGTTTTGCCTTGTACCCAGACACTCAGCCTGCGAGGGCAGTGTGGTTGTGTTAGGGTACAGGGCCTCTAAGGGTGGCACAATAAGTGCTGCAGCCCTTAGGGGCCTTCCCTGGTCACAAGGCCCTGGGTACCTAGGGTACCATTTACCAGGGTGTGATAAGTGGCCAGGGTTTGCCAAATTGGGTTTTAGGTTTCAGCATAGTTTTTAAGGAAGGAACATAGGCCCTGGGCACCTGATTGGCAGGAGCCCAGGGCACACTCAGTCAAAGTACATACAGCAATTCAGCAAAAAGCGGGGGCATACCATGCAAGAAAGATGGCACTTTCTCACAACTACTGATGCACTTTGACTTGATATGCACTGGGTCCCTGCCAATCAGGTTCCCAGGGCCTGTGTTCTTTCCCCAAACCTAACCCAACTGGCATCTCTGGCCACAGGTCAGCCCCTGGTAAATGGTAGCACAGGTACCCAGAGCACTGTGACCAGGGAAGGCCTCTAAGGGATGCAGCACTTTATGTGCCACCCTTAGAGGCCCGGTACCTTTCCACATACACACTGCTTTTGCAGGCTGCGTGTTTTAGTGCAGAACAAAGCGCAGAGTCGACATGGCACACAGCCATGTGTGCCATGCCTACAACCCACTGCCCTGGCATAGATAAGTCCCCCCTCTAGCTTGGTGCCCTGTACCAGTGGTGAGGGTACAGGTGCATGAGCCCTGTACCCCTACAGTGTCTAGGTCCATTCTTAGACATTGTAAGTGCAGTGCTGCCATTAAGAGTATATGGTGCTGGAAGCTTGTCATTACGAACTCCGCAGCACCACAATGGCTACACTGAAAACTGAGAAGTTTGGTATCAAACTTCTCAGCACATTAAACCCACACTGATGCCAGTGTGGGATTTAATGAAAAATGCACACAGAGGACATCTTAGAGATGCCCCCTGAAAAACAACCTGTCTCTGGTGGGTTCCCTGACTAGTACACACCAGCCTGCCACCACGAGACATGTTTCTTGACCCCTAGGGTGGGAGCCTTCGCTCACTGAGTCCAGAAACAAAGCCTCTCCTGGACGGAGGTGTTCACACCTTCCCCAGTCCAGGAAGAGCCATCTGTGGCAGGGGAGCTTCAAAGGCCTGGCAGCCTTTGTAATGCGACCCCAGCCTCTCCTGCTAGCAGGAGCAGGCCCCCTTCCTGTCTCCCCTCCTTTTCTGCAGGAAGACAGGTGGTAAAAACCAGCCAGCCCAGAAGGTGTGCCCACCTCTACCAACTCCACCCAACAGGTGGGGGAGGCGAGGTGAAGCACAACTCTCAGTCCCCGCCATCTTGCAGATGGGGGGACCCAGCCAACCAGGGAAATGCTTATGCCCCCCTCCCACTGGAGGTTGGCACAATTGGGGGTGTACCCACCCCAGGGAAGGGACCCATTGGTCCCTGCCCTTTACCTACCTGTAACACCCCTAAATCTAGTGTTTAGGGGCACCCCTGAAACTTGCTTCCTCAGACAAGAACCTGCAAAAAGAAAAAGAGCAGGACCGAACAGCCGTTGCGAAGCTAACAAGAGGAGGCCGCCCACTGACTTGGCCCCAGCCCTACCGGCCTGTCCACACCTCAAACCTGCTCCAGCGAAATACCGGTGTGTCCTGCAGCCAGCAATCTCTAGAAACCCGGAGGACCTGCCTGCCTTCAATTCCAAAGATTCTGTCTCCCGTGAACACCGGATTTGTTCAAACACCAGTCTCCAGCTCCGCAAGCATCTGCGAGTGTGCACCACTCTGCACCCTACGCCCACGGCCCGAGTTAGAGTGGCCCAACACCAAGAGGAGGTCTCCCTGGCGATCCTGACGCCTGCAGCCTCAAACCGGAAGGTCCCCCCAACCGCGACCAGCAGCTGGTAAGAAGATCCGACCCTAAAAGGCACCCCTGCACCCGATGCCCCATGGCCTTGGGTGGCCCAACCGACGGTACCTAACCAACCCCCAAGATCCCAACTTACCTCTCCAAGTGGTGGTCGCACCCAGAAGAACTCGTCCCCGAGCCTGCAGTGCTTTTGCAAACTGGAGACCCTCCATTGAAAGCTAGAGGGCACCCGACGCCAAAACAGCACTCTGCACCCGGCTGCCCCTGTGCCCCTGAGGGTGCATCTTTTGTGCTGGCCTAAACCTCCATTTACCCTGAGCTTAAGTCAAGGAGCTTTACTCCCACAACCTAGTGGCCTGCTCGTCAGCAGCCACCAATCGGAGGCCCTCTATCCCCCATTGGATAACAGTGGGCCTCAGCAGTCTGCACCCGGCCACTCTAGTGCCGCTGAGGGTGTAACAAGAGTGCATCCTTGACCCTGGGGGATCCCTGAGGTTCAACCCAGAGCACCAACCACCACAACAAAGTACTGACCTTTAAACCGATAACACTATTTTCCTCCATAGGATAACATTGACTGTTTTTCCATGAAAGTTTCTAAGTGTGGAGTTGGAAAACCTAAAGAAACTCTTTTAAATTGTACTAACTAACCAAAAGGATTTTACTTACCTGTTTACAGGAAATGTCCCAGTGTAGTATCCAGGTATACTACACTGTGTAAGAATATGCCTCTGATAAAGCCTTACTGCTCGACCACACTACCACAAATAGAGTGAGGTGCTATCTACTTCTGCCTACCTTTTGGGTTCCACTGGACGCTGTGCACACTATACCTAACTTTGGTTTAGTATATAGAGAGCCAGCTTCCTACAAAAGGGTGCTTAAGGTAAAATTGTCAAACCTTCTAACTCAAGCTAAATGGTTTGCGGATCTCATATCTGATCAAGAAATCTAGCCGCAGATTCCTTCTCTTCTAATTCTCCCCAGGCGCCAGACTGGTTCTGGTAATTTTTACAGTAGTACCGCTGTGCGTCAGTAGCGGGTGTTTAGCGACAGCGTTCCCTGGATATGACGTCCATGGACTCGATATAAGCCCTTCCCTGACGTCAGTTTTTTCATTTCCGCGCTTAAAACGCGGATCCGATCAGTGGTTCCTCAGGTCTTTTTTTGGCCTACCTAGACTGTTTCTTCAAACTAAACAGTGTGCCTTTAAACAACTTTTCATGTCCTCGGGGTTCAGGCCTTGTAGCACAGATATCTGCCACGGATCCTCACTTTGTATATGGTTCCTGGGGGAGTACTCTGACTCAGAGGAGTGCGACTCTTGTCGTCAACTTCAACCAAAGGCACTAAGGGAACATCGAGGGAAGCTCCTAGCGGTGTGAATGTCAGTCTTCCAAGATTTCCCCTCGACCTCTGTCCCCCTCGCGCTCCACAAACCGCCTGCGGGTCCGATCCAGAAGCCGCTCCTGTGGGCGTCCTTATCCATCGGCGTCCCAAGGTAAATCTCGACGCAGGCGTTTGAAGTTGCAGAGGTTCCTGACTTCGCCACATAAAGCCTTTTGGGTCTTCACCTTCCCTTGGAGCGTCCTTGGACCCTAAGGTGATGCACAAGGCTGTGCCTTTGTACACACCGGCGCGTTCGTCGTCTGTTTCAGTTCAGATTCCAAATCGGCTTAGACGCCTGTGCACAACCCTTCGGGGTTACCACCTTCGTGGCCTGGCTCAGACGACGGTGTCAGGTTCTGATCTACTGATGACAGCGCCCTTACTGCTCCACCACTACCCCTCTCCGACTCAGACGCATTTGCTCTTCGGTGCCAGACTGTGTCTGATGCGGCGCCGGTGGAGCCACCTGTGTCACTCTTTTCCTCGGCTCTCTGTAGTCCTCCCTCCTGTTTTTCCTTCTGAGGAACACAGTTATGGAGAGGGTTTAGAGTTTCACCATCCCATCTCTGACACGGTTCAACCTCTTATGGAGTCTAGCTGGTGGTTTGGGTTGG
The DNA here is from genome assembly GCF_964204655.1 of Triturus cristatus. NCBI lineage: Eukaryota > Metazoa > Chordata > Amphibia > Caudata > Salamandridae > Triturus > Triturus cristatus. The sequence goes on from NC_140580.1 coordinate 129,397,004, forward strand.
GTTGGGTTGGGTGAAGCTAACGGCTTGGAGTCTTCTCCTCTCTGGGGGATATGCTGAGACGAGTTCTGTCATTTTGGATGTGGCGCTTCCTTCTGTGGAATTGACGACAGATCCATTACTTGGCGTCCTGCATCAAGGCCAATCGGGAGTAGAGCTGATGCTTCCTCATAGTGAGGCTCTTTTTGATATTCTGTTGAGGGCTTGGGCTGAAACAGGGACCCTTGTGGATTGCTTTATTTCCCACAGACACTGTCCGGCCCCTGGTGACCCAACATGTCTCCTCGGACATCCACCTCCTCATAGTTTTGGGGTACAGCCTGCTTTGGCTGCCCAAAATGTTGATATTTGTTTACCCCCTGCTGTCCCACTAGAAAGTGGCCAGAAGTCTAGACACTTGTGGCAGGCATATTTTCTCCTTCACCAGTTCTGCACTGCGGTCCCTCAATACTACTTGTGTCCACGGACTCTTCTCCCATATATTGTGGGACTCATTGGAACGCCTGCTGCCCTTCCTTCTAGAAGAGACCCAGAACAATCTTCTTCAGTTAGTACGGGATGGGTAACAAGCAGCTAAACTGATCATTTGCTGTGGTATGGATACCACTGATTCTGGAGGTTGAGCTATGAACTCTTCAGGAGATCTACGTCGGAATACCTTGTTGCACAAACCTGAGTTTTCGGAGGCGGTTCAAGCCACCTAATTTATTTACCTGTTGATGTGCATGTGTATTTGGTGCACATGCCGACTCTGCTATGCAGTTATTTTGAGATAGTCCGGATGGAGCAGATTCTTAACTCTGCTGTCTGTTATCCTAGTACTCTTATGGTGCGTTTGTTTGGGGAAAGATCCCTTTTTCTTTCACATATGAGCAATCACAGGACGGAGCTCATTGACTTTGCTTTTCAAACCTCTCCGCCCTCCTTTTCCAGGGTGACACCCGGTGAGGTGTTCCTCCTTGCTGCAGGCACTTTTATTCTTCTTATACTGTCGGTGACAGTTGAAGTGTCCAGTTATCTCAAGTGGATGTTATTTTGTGACCTTTTGTGCGCCTGTTCTTAAAGGTTCTTTCTGAAGGTAGTTTTTCTACCTGAGTACTTGTTCTACAGAGGGTATTTTGCTTGCGTTGTGCAGATGCGCTCGTTCCCTGTTCTACGGGGGCCATCCTCGGTATGCCTTATAGGCATTTTGGGATCTACTTCTGATGCTTAGTATCCCTTATAGGGACTTCAGTTTATCTGTCTCTGAACAAGAAGTGCATGTGAGTTCCAGTGTACACTAGGGGTAGCTCCTATATCCATGGGGCATTTCTTCCATTTAGTGGCATCCTTCTTCCCATATAAGAGGTAATGGAACGAGTGACAAGATCCTTGGCCTGGATAGATTTTTAGTTCTGGCCTAAGACCTTTATTAGTGCATTGGCACTTCTTGATCTGTGTTTACTAGGCATTGGCAAGGTTTTCTGCCAATGTTCTTTCAAGTTCTGTGTTAGGCTATAACTCTATTGCATTGGTTCATATTCCGCCACTGCCCCCAGGGTTGCCTTGGTCCTGTGCCATCGACCTTGCTGCCTTTTTTCTGCTTCATCCCTGGAGTGGATGTTACTCGTAGCATTCTGGTGTGCCTTGTACCCTTTTTAGGTCGAGCCTAGCGTTGCAGCGCATGCGCTGCTCGCTCTGCGAGGCATGCTGTAGTAGGGTATGTTTTAGAAGTGGAGTGGAAGCCCCGCCCATATTTTTCATTTGCTGGTGGCATTGTCTTTGGCAAACGCTGGCTTCCCTTTTGTTATTATGCTTGTTAGTCCCTCCAGAGTAACACCCTGTCTCCTGTTGTTACCTCCCATGAGGACTGGCTCTTTTACTAGTGCCCTAACTCTGGAGCTTTCATTAGCAATCCAGAGAACTACTTACTTTATTATTGTACACGGCACTTACAGGACAGTAATGGCTGCTGCTTCGTAAGACACTTTCCACTCGTATTTCTCCGAGAAGGAACTTCAGCGCTACTGATGGCTGCTTGCATTTCTCCGAGATGCTGTTTATTTATTTTTAATAAAGAGAACTGAGCAGGAGATAATAATTACTGCCTACATCAAGGCTCGAACCCTGTTCTCCTGCTCCAAAGTCAGCAGCCTTGGATGGTAAACCACCTCCTCAGTTAAAGGAATTATTTTGGGTTTTTTAGGCGGTTTATCATGGTGTTTGAGGCATATGAGCTGTAGATAGTATACTTGCCCATAGATCGCCATCTGGTGTTGGGCTCGGATGTTTGCAGTTTGTGTTTGTCTTGGAAGAAGTCATTGTAGTCACGAGGTACGTGACTCCTCCTTAGGACAATAGTGCGCATGGGCATCGACTCCGTCTCCAGATTGTTTTTTTCTGCCAAAGGATTGGGATGTAACTTGCTGCGCTCTGGGTCAGTTTCGAACCCCCATTTGACGCGCAATCCCTCTCCACTCGACAGTATTGTCTCGATCACGTTTCCCTTTGGACGCGCATCTTTAAAAACAAACACCTCGATCTTGAACACGGGCCGTTGGGCCTATCCGCGCCAACCACGCCTGCTGTCAATGGAAAGGACTCCTTTAAAAAAATGCCCCGGGTGTGGTGCTAAGTTCCCACACACGGACTTGCATGAGGTTTGTAATCTCTGCCTCTCCCCGGAGCACGAAGACAAACTGCGAGGCCTGTGCATCGTTCAGGTCGAAGAAAACCATCCGTGATCGTCGGGCTCGATGTCACGAAATGTCTTGTGGAAGAAGCTCGATTCCAGACATCTTCGGAGCAGATCCCAATGTCCAGCTGGAGCAACAAGGTAATGAAAAATACGTCTCCAAGGCCGACGTCGAAGAGGAGACCATCACCCCGGCTTAGCGGTCCATAAGTACCGAAACCCCTCTCCCAAAACCCAAACCTAAGGCTCCAGTAACACCCTCGCCCTCTGGTAGACACCGGCAACATGGCTCAGAAGTCCCGCCCTCGGGCCCGGCTATGAAACCTAAAGATAAGCCTTCCAGCTCGGGCTCGAGCCAGCCCCCTTCCAGTGCCGAAAAGTCACCTTCGGCACCGAAGCACAAGACCAAAGATGTGCCACGCCCGTCTTCATCGGCACCGAAGACAGACTCGATGCCGAAGTCCTCGGCATCGAAACAGACCAAGGACAAACAGTCGGAACTGAAAAAATCTTCGGAGCCGAAAACAACTTCGGACCCAAAAAAGTTGTCGGCACTGAAAACTCTCGGAGCCACAAACTCCTATAACAAAACATAAGGAGTCCAAGCCCCACAGAAGACCTCAGACACTCGGTCCAAAGAACATTTAGACCCAAAATCTTCGGCACCGAAAAAATACATTTTACCCACAGTCTGTACCAGAGTTTTCAGATCCAAAACAAAAACTCTTTTTATTGATCCACAGACTGGCAAAGTAGTTGCCAAGCCTCCAAAAAAGAGGCAACTGGACACTTCAGAAGAACCTGAAATACCCTTAAAACGAAAGGAGGTCAGTACTAACACTTCTCCAGCTGATCCAAATCTCTTAATTTCTCCACCACACTCCCCACAACATACTGTTCGAGGCATATGAGCTGCAGATTATACACTGTGCATAGATCGCCATCTGGTGTTGGGCCCGGATGTTTGCAGTTTGTTTTTCCTCTTGGAAAGTCTTTGGAAGTCACGAGGTTGGTGACTCCTTCTTTGGTTCGTATTGCGCATGGGCTTCGGCTCCAGCCTCAGATTGTTTTTTTCCGCCATCGGGCTCGGATGTAATACTTCGCGCTCTGGTTCCGAACTTTTCCAGTTCAACGATCGACGCAAAAATCCTCGCTCATCGAGATTCTTCAGATAATAAATCCTCTTAATCACCTTCTCTTCGGCACTTCTTCGATTCCGGTCGTCGACGGCGGCCTTCGGGCCTATTCCGGCTCCGGTCTCGGCTGATGGAAAGAACTCCCTTCAAGAAGTGCCCTCGATGTGGGTCCAAGTTTCCCCACACCGATCTTCATGAGGTGTGCAACCTCTGCCTCTCCCCTGAACACGAGGCCCGCGACTGTCCCGCCTGCAAGTCTTTTCGCTCTAAAAAGACTATTCGAGATCGACAGGCGCACTCCTCGACCTCCGCTCCAGTCGACATCTTCGGGGGGGACGTCGAAGCTCCGGGACAGCAGAACATCGGAGATGAGGACGACGACCTCGTCAGTGCTTCCGAGGCGGACGACTCAGATGTGGAGGACATCACCCCGGCGCAGAGGGTCGTGAGTACAATACCCCCTCCCACACCGATACCCAAAAAGGCTTCGGTCACACCTTCGCCTTCAGGCCTAGGCAAGACCAAGGATACTGCTTCTCACACCCCACCTTCGGGCCCGGTAAAGAAGCCTATTAAGCCTTCCGGCAGCTCGGGCTCGAGCCAGCCGACCAGCGGTACCGAAAAACACCCTTCGGCACCAAAGAAAAGATCGGCCTCGACCTCCACACCGAACCCAGCACCAAAGCCTTCGGTGTCGAAACCTGCCCTTCCGGTGCCGACCAAACATCACAAGGCCCTCGGCACCGACACTCCCGTGCCGAAGCCCTCTTCTGCACCGACCAAAAAATCGGCGTTCCCAAAGAAGCACGGCTTAGACAAACCTAAAAAGCCGTCGGCCACGAAAACTTCGGCGCCGACCGAACAACCAGTGTCGCAAGAACTTTTTACACCGGACTCTCTGCAAAAGACACTCACCAAGGATCCAAAAACTGGACATTTGACATTGTCTTCAAAAAAGAGACACTTGGACAAACCAGCTCCACCTCCAAAGAGGAAAGAGGAAAGACACTGCTACCTCCCCGTTCAGAGTGCCTTCCCCACCTCCTCCACCCTCCCCACCCTCTCCACCCATGCCTCATCGTTCCCCAACCTTGTCTCCTGTCCCAGATGATTTAGGAGACCCTTATTATGATCCAGCAGATGTGCCACAAGACCCCACCCCTACTGGATCTCCAGACCCATGGGACGACTATAACAATCCGGACATCCCAGATGTCCCACAGGATGACCTTTACCCATCTAGGCCATCCCCACCTGAAGATTCGTTAGGCTTTCACCACCTACTACAAAGGGTGGCACACTACCACGGGGTGGAGTTACATACTGACCCAGTGGAGGAAGATTTTCTCCTAGACACCTTCGATAATGCACATAGGTCTACTGCCATTCTACCCATGTTAAAGGGAGTAATCAAACATGCACCAGAGGTTTTTAAAGACCCAGTCAGGGCCAGGGTCCTAAACCCCCGTATAGAGAAAAAATACAAAGCCGCCCCCACAGACCCTTCATACATCAAAGGCCCTGCACCATTGGATTCCCTAGTGGTATCTACAGCTAGGAAGCGCTCAAATTCTCAGGCGTCAGGCGAAGCACCACCACCTGACAAAGAGTCCAAGCTCCTAGACGCGTCAGGGAAGCGCACTGCGTCACAAGCCGCCAATATATGGCGTATCGCCAACACGCAAGCGCTATTGGCCAGATACGACAGGGCGCATTATGATGAGTTAGAGACCATCATGCACCATCTCCCTGAAAAATACAGGAATAGGGCTAATGAATTGATCCAAGAGGGAAAAACAATAACTAATACCTCTATACGCTGTGCCCTAGATGCAGCAGATACAGCCTCCAGGGCCATAAACACCAGTGTCCTTCTCCGTCGCCATGCCTGGCTCAGAGTTTCAGGTTTTAAACCTGAGGTACAAGCCTCTATATTGAACCACCCATTCGACCAACATCATCTATTTGGCCCAAAAGTTGATGAAGCCCTCAAAGATGAAAAAAGATACTGACACGGCGAAATCCATGGGAGCCCTACAGTCACACACTCCTAGGTGCTCTTTTCGCCGCTCTTCCTTTCGGGGCAGGGGCTACTCCTCGGATAGTGCATCCACGTCATACAAATCCCCTCCTCAATCTACCTTCACAAAAGGTTATCAAAGAGGCGGATACAGAGGCAATAATAATAAGGGCAGAGGCAAGACAAATACCGCCCGCTCTGCCACACCGCGTACCCAATGACTTTCCCACGCTCCCTCCAGACCATTCCACTCCGGTCGGGGGCAGAATACAACATTTCCTTCACATCTGGGAGACAATCACCTCAGACAGATGGGTGACCCAAATTATTCATTCAGGGTATTGCCTAGAATTAACATCTACCCCCCCAAACATTCCACCCAGGCAACGCCCTATATCTCAAGAACATGCTACGTTATTAAAACAGGAGGTAATCTCCCTCCTGCAAAAACAAGCCATAGAGCAGGTCCCCATCAATCAACAAAATTTAGGGGTCTACTCCCTGTACTTTCTGATTCCAAAGAGAGACGAGACTCTACGACCTATCCTAGATCTCAGACCTCTAAATACATACATACTACATTCAGACCATTTTCACATGGTAACCCTTCAACAGGTTCGTCCACTCCTCTCCCAGAACGACTTTCTCACCACTCTGGACTTGAAAGACACGTACTTTCACATCCCAGTACACCATGCTCACAGAAAGTACCTCAGATTTGTAGTGGACGGGCAACACTACCAGTTCAAGGTGCTCCCGTTCGGGGTAACAGCACCAAGGGTATTCACCAAGTGCCTAGCAGTATTGGCGGCACACCTCAGAAGACAGCACATTCACGTCTTCCCATATTTAGACGACTAGCTAATAAAAGCCACGTCCTACGAACAATGTGTGCAACACACCGCCGCTACAATCCAACTACTTCACCAGCTAGGCTTCACAGTGAACCACCAAAAGTCCCACCTGGTACCATCCCACACAAAACAATACCTCGGTGCTACCATAGACACCTCAAAAGCCATAGCCTATCCCAATCCTGCCAGGATTGCAAACATACAGGCTCTGCGTCAGAAATTCATTTTTCAACACTCTCTCCCAGCAAGAGTGTTTATGCAACTGATGGGGATGATGGCCTCTTGCATTCTCATAGTGCCCCATGCAAGACTCCAGATGTGTCCACTCCAAGAGTGTTTAGCACGCCAGTGTAACCAGGCCCCGGGGCAACTGATAGATCTGGTGTTGGTAGACTGTCGCACCCATCGCTCTCTGCAGTGGTGGAACACCACAAACCTTTCCAGAGGTCGACCGTTCCTGGACCCGGTTCCACAAATAATCCTAACAACAGACGCATCGCTCTCCGGCTGGGGAGCTCATCTGTTACATCTCACAGTACAGGGCACATGGATGCCGCAACAGAAGTTACTCCACATCCACCATTTGGAGTTACTGGCAATCTTCCTAGCCCTAAAATCCTTCCAGACGCAGATTTCAGGCAAGGCAGTCCTTATTCGCACAGACAACATGACTGCCATGTACTACATTCAAAAACAGGGGGGCACACACTCTCCACAGCTCTCTCAATTAGCACAGAGCATATGGAGATGGGCAATTCCACAGAAAATCTTTCTCCTGGCCCAACATGTCCCAGGAGTCCAAAACACCGTGGCAGATCTGCTCAGCAGACAAACGCAACAGATTCACAAATGGGAACTTCACCCACAGGTTCTTCATCCATTCTTTCAGAAGTGGGGGCATCCACACATAGACCTATTCGCCACCCACGAAAACAAAAAATGCCCAAGCTTCGCGGCCAGATATCCACACCCATTGTCCAAAGGCAATGCGATATGGATGAACTGGTCAAACAAATTTGCATACGCTTTTCCACCTCTCCCACTAATTCCATTAGTGGTGCGAAAGCTACAACAGCATTCCCTAACACTGATACTAGTAGCTCCAACATGGGCCAGACAACCGTGGTACACCACACTGCTGGATCTCTCGGTAGTACCACACCAAAAGCTACACCTCTCACCATGCCTCCTAACCCAGAACCATGGAGAGATCAGGCACCCAGACCCAGCTCAGCTCAACCTTGCGATCTGGCTCCTGAGGTCCTAGAATTCGGATACCTTAACCTTCCCCCTGATTGCATGAATATTATCAGGGAAGCTAGACGCCCTACTACTAGGGCATGCTATGCTGCAAAGTGGAAAAGATTTGTTGTTTACTGCCACAACAACACAATCAACCCTCTAAATGTGTCCATACAGCACATCATATGTTACTTGCTCCATCTACAAAGGTGTAACCTAGCATATACATCCATTCGGTTACACCTCGCAGCAATTGCTGCTTACTTACCGAACAGGCAGCACCTATCACTTTTCAGGGTGCCTACCATCAAGGCCTTTATGGAAGGCCTCAAAAGAGTAATTCCACCCAGAGTACCACCCTCACCTGTCTGGAACTTAAATATAGTTCTCACAAGGCTAATGGGACCCCCTTTCGAACCATTACATAAATGTGAGCTGCAATTTCTCACATGGAAAACAGCATTCCTAGTGGCCATCACTTCCCTTAGAAGGGTTAGTGAAATACAAGCACTCACCATACAGGAACCTTTTCTTCAAATGCATCAGAACAAGGTGGTACTCCGCACCAACCCAAAATTTCTACCCAAAGTCATTTCTCCCTTCCATCTAAACCAGTCGGTAGAATTACCAGTCTTTTTCTCACAACCTCAAACCGTTGCGGAAAGGGCTTTACACACACTGGATGTTAAAAGGGCCTTACTTTACTACATCCAAAGAACACAAACTTTCAGAAAAACCAAACAGCTATTTGTCTCTTTCTCTCCACCACATAAAGGCAACCCTATTTCTAAATCAGGGATAGCTAGGTGGATTGTTAAATGCATACAGATTTGCTACCACAAAGCAAAACAAATGCTATCTGTTCCCCCTAAAGCCCACTCTACAAGGAAGATAGGGGCTTCTATGGCTTTTCTAGGAAACATACCACTAGATGACATCTGCAAAGCAGCGACATGGTCAACACCACACACTTTCACAAAACATTACTGTGTAGATGTGCAAACCAAGCAACAAGCTAGTGTGGGCCAGGCTGTACTAAAAACACTGTTCCAAACCACTGCAACGGATGCCGGTGGTCGCCGCTAGGGTTGGGTACTGCTATATAGTCTATGCACAGTGTATAATCTGCAGCTCATATGCCTCGAACGGAATATGCTACATACCAGTATGCATCTGTTCTTGGCATGTAGAGCTGCAGATCTATACACGCCCACCCGCCTCCCCGGCTACCTGTATCCGTTCCAGTCTATCTTATTTAGCTACAACACACATGGGTTTCTTTACTGTTATTACTATGCTCCATCTTTCCCTGCTGCCGAAAAACAATCTGAGGATAGAGCCGAAGCCCATGCGCAATACGAACCAAAGGAGGAGTCCCCAACGTCGTGACTTCCAAAGACTTTCCAAGAGGAAAAACAAACTGCAAACATCCGGGCCCAACACCAGATGGCGATCTATGCACAGTGTATAGATCTGCAGCTCTACATGCCAAGAACAGATGCATACTGGTAAGTAGTATATTCCTTTTCATTGATGATGATGATCATACTGATGGTGGTGGGAATATAGATCCAGATGGGGATGATGATGATGCACATACCATCCCACACAACGTAGACACTTGGGATGACTACAACACAGATCACGACCCACATAATGACCCGGACCTTTATCCATCTAGGTCATCACCACCAGATTACAATATTGGGTTTGCGCAACTAATCAATAGGGTGCCCTTAATATCACGGGGTACAATTACATTCTGATCCCTTAGACGAAGATTTCTTGCTTGAAACCTTTGCACCCTCGCAGAAATCCACGCACATCCTGCCAATGTTAAAAGGCATGCTTAAACATGCCCCAGATGTTTTTAGGGACCCTGTCAGAACCAGGATTCTCAATACAAGGGTAGACAAAAAGTATAAGGCAGCTCCCAATGACCCAGTTCACATTAAAGGTCAGGTCCCTTCGGATTCTCTTGTGGTGTCTAATGCACGAGGCAAACTCACAGAGTACAGGCGACACCCCTCCTCCTGATAAGGAGTCCAAGTTAATAGATGCATCGGGTAAACTTATTGTGTCACAGGCCGCAAATCATTGGCGCATTGCCAATGCCCAAGCTTTATTGGCCAGGTACGACAGGGCTCATTATGACGAACTTGAACAGCTCATGCAACACCTTCCTGACCAGTACAAACAGAAAGCCAATGACCTTATACAAGAGGGAAAATTGATCACAAACACCTCAATTAAATGTGCGCTTGACGCGGTTGATACCGCATCGTGTGCCATTAACACCAGCATTGCGTTGCGCAGGCACGCTTGGCTCTGAATCTCCGGATTGAAGCTGGAGGTTCAATCTGCAATTCTTAATCAGCCCTTTGATCAAGAGCATCTTTTCGGACCCTCAGTCAAGACATCTTTAGAAAAGATGAAAAAAGATACGGACACTGCTAAGTCCATGGGGGGCCTTACAATTGCCTTGCCCTAGAGATTCTTTTTGCTGCTCCTTCTAAAGGGCTGGCTCCAAAACCATTGTCTCAGAACATCCCTGTTCTTCCTACAAAAGCCCCACTCAAACGTCCTCCAAAGGATACTTTCGCGGAGGCTACAGAGGCAACAATGGTAAGGGGCGAGGTTGCGGCAATAATAACCACAACTCCCCTACCACCAAACAGTGACTGCTCTGCACTTCCCCCGGATCATTCCACTCCTATCAGGGGACTTCTCTCAACGTTCCTACCTGTCTGGAATTCAATCACAACAGACAAGTGGGTAAGACAAATTATCCAGTATGGTTATTGCCTTGAAGTCACCTCTACTCCCCCAAAATTTGCCTCCTAGACAATGTCCAATGTCCTCAGAACATCTAACACTTCTCAAACATTAGGTTCTCTCTCCATTACAAAAACATGCAATAGAACCAGTCCCCTTGCCTCATCAAGGCACAGGGGTTTACTTCCTCTATTTCCTAATACCAAAAAAGGACTGTTTTCTCAGGCCCATATTGGACCTCAGACCGCTAAACATCTACATTCAATCGGATCACTTCCACACGGTCACTCTTCTACAGGTGCTCCCACTACTTCAACAAGGCGTCTTTCTCTCCACTCTAAATTTAAAGGATGCCTACTTAAACATTCCAATTCACCCCGCTCACAGTAAATATCTTAGGTTCGTGGTAGACGGTCAACACTACCAATTCAAAGTCCTCCCATTTGGGGTGACTACAGCACCCAGAGTCTTCACCCAGTGCTTCGCAGTAGCTGCCGCCCACTTACGAAGACAGCACATTCATGTCTTCCCTTATCTGGACGACTGGCTCATAAAAGCCAACTCACACAGCAGCTGTGTGCAACACACACACAATACAATCCAACTGCTTCACGACTTCGGATTCACGGTAAACCTCACCAAATCCCACCTCCAACTGCCCAGCATACAACAATATCTAGGGGCTACCATAGACACTTTAAAAGCTCTAGCATACCCCAACCTAATCAGGGTAAACACCATACAAGCTCTAATAACAGACTTTCAGCCTCAACACGCCTCCTGCATTCTCATCGTCCCTTATGCAAGACTTCAAATGTGTCCCTTACAGGAGTGTTTGGCACGTCAGTGGAACCAGGCTCAAGGTCAACTAACAGATCTGGTGTTGGTAGACGACCGCACCCATCGCTCTCTGCGGTGGTGGAACACACACAACCTTTCCAAAGGGTAGCCGTTCCTCGACCCGATTCCACAGATAGTGCTAACAGCAGACGCATTGCTCACCTGCTGGGGAGCTCATCTTCAAACCCATACCATTCAGGGCACGTGGACCCCTCAACAAAAACAATTCCACATAAATTACCTGGAATTGTTGGCAATCATCCTAGCGTTAAAATCTTTTCAGCTCCACCTCCTAGGCAAGGCTGCTCCGGTCCGTACAGGCAACAAGACAGCAATGTATTACATACAAAAACAGGGGGGGGGACACACACTCTGCAGCTTTCACACCTAGCTCAAAGCATATGGAAATGGGCCATTCCTCAAAATATATATCTCCTTGCAGAATACCTTCCAGGAGTACATAATCGGATTGCAGATATGCTCAGTCGTCAGAGACAGCAGATCCACGAATCAGAACTTCATCCTCAAGTTCTGCTTCCATTCTTTCAAATGTGGGGCCACCCGGAAATAAACCTGTTCGCCACACACCAAAACGAAAAATGCCAAATCTTCGCATCCAGGTATCCACACCCGTTGTCTAAAGGCAATGCACAATTTATGAACTGGTTAGGCAATTTTGCTTATGCTTTTCCGCCTCTCCCGCTCATTCCACTAGTGGTTCGGAAACTCAAACAGCATTCCCTCACAATGATCCTTGTTGCTCCAACATGGGCCCGACAGCCATGGTTCACAACCCTCTTGGAATTATCAGTAGTTCCTCATCAAAAGCTAACGCCTCTCACCCAAACGTCTCACTCAGAACCATAGAGAGATAAGACATCCAGATCCCAGTCAACTCAACCTTGCGATCTGGCACCTGAAAGTTTTGCTAACTCAATCTCCCGCCAGACTGCATGAACATCATTAAAGAGGCTAGACGTCCTACCACTAGAGCTTGTTATGCAGCAAAGTGGAAAAGATTTGTAATTTACTGTACAAATAACTACATCAACCCACTAGATGCTTCTATTCAAAACATCATCTGCTACCTTTTGCATCTACAACAATGTAACCTAGCGTATACATCCATTAGACTGCACCTCGCTGCAATCGCAGCCTATCTTCAAAACTTCAGTGAACTCCAGGCATTAACCATACAAGAACCATTTCTGCAAATCCATCATAACATAGTGGTTCTTAGGACTAACCCAAAATTTCTACCTAGATTCGTGTCTGCTTTCCACCTTAACCAGTCTGTAGAACTCCCAGTGTTTTTGCCTCTACCAGACTCAGTAGCAGAAGGAGCTCTTCACATGCTAGATGCATGAAAAGAGTGATACATTACTACATTGAAAGAACAAAATCCTTGAGAAAGATTAAATAACTTTGTGTGAGCTCAATGGAAGTTTTAAGTTATTTGCAATAGATTACTTTCAGGATTACTTTTGTAACTCCAGGACTAGATCCTAGATTCAGTCCTGGGACAGTTCTTAGAAACAAGGGATAAAAGTCGACTTAGTTACTGTTGTGATTTTTAGGCAATATTTTTCTATTTTAAAAGTTGACACTTAGAAGAAATTTCATAGAAAAACAGTCAATGATTCCCTATTGGAGAAACTTCAAGTTGCAGGTAAGTATGTTCTTGTCACTTTTGTAATCCAGTACTGGGTTCCTAGACTCAGTACTGGGACCTCTATCTAAAACAGGTAAGTAATTAGGTTTTCACAGTTGGTACGATTTTTAAAGAATATTTGAAGTTTGCAAAAATCGACAGAAGAAATTTCACAGAAAAACAGTCAATGATTTCCTATGCAAGAAAATTGGGTTACTGGTAAGTACGGTTTTGAATATTTTTCAGGGTCAGTGCTGGGCACCAAGATCCAGTACTGGGACCTCTCCTAATAGCAGGTGAGTATTTTCGTTTTCGTTACTCGGTTGATTTTTGGTGAATATTTTAAGTGTTAGAAACTCCACACTTAAAAGAAATTTCAGAAGAAACCAGTCAATGTTACCCTATGGAGGTAAATTGGGTTATCGGCTTTTGGGTAAGTACTCGACTTAAGGTTCTGGGCACAGACTCAGGGGTCTCCCAGGGTCATGTAGGTATAGTTGTTACACCCTCAGCGGCACAGGGGCAGCCGGGTGCAGAGTGAGTTAGGCCCAATGATATCCTATGGGAGGCAGGGGGACCTTGGTTGGTGGCTGCTGACTAGCAGGCCATGTGGCTGTGGGACCTGGGCTCCTGGTCACTTGCTCAGGGCAAATGGGGAAATAGATAGGTGTAGAGGTTACACTGCCAGGCCCACTCGGGCGGCTGGGTGCAGGGTGCTTTTGAGCCTTCGGGCGCTCAATGGGTTTCAATGGGAAAGCTCCTGGTTGAACAAAGGCTGCAAGCTCGGGGACGGAGATTCTTCAGGTGCCACCACCACTTCAAGAGGTAAGTTGGGTAGTTGGAGGATAGGTAGGTGTGAGAAAGTGGCTCTGTATATACTGTTCCCTAATAGGTACAGGGTGTACAGAGTCCACAGTCCCCAAGGGTTTGGCAGAGGCTAAAGTTACATATAACCTTACTGTGAGAAGTTGGCCTGATGTATGATATCACTAGTTCTAGTGTACACCTTATATCAGTCCAAACAACCCTTATGGTGATTGGTTGTAAAGTCAACCTTATAGACCAGCTATCCTAGTGGTAGCATGGACAAGAGCAGTCTTAGGCTAAACTCTGAATGGCATGTGAAGCCAGCTGTGATACCATATATAATCCCTTGAATACCAAATGAAAGGACACCACAACAGATATATATAAAATAAAGTGTATTTATTCTAGTCAAACCCTCAGCACTCTTTGTGAGATTAGAGGTAAGTACAACACAGTCTTATTTAAGCATACATTAAGTCACACAGGTAAGTAATACAGTTAGGCCCTAGGGGCCACGCAAACCATATACTAAGTAAGTGGTATAAGGACCACTGTCACGGAAATAGGATAGGCCTAGGGAATCGCTGGGGCTACACTGCACTAGCAACTGTTAGGAAGTGGGAGGCCCACGGGATTCAGGTGCGGAGTGGAAACACTCACGCGTAATGCGTAAAAGTCGACAGAATTACTAGCAGTTAGAAATTAACAGTTTAAGGACACTTCTGAAGCAGCTAGAGAGTCGAGACTCGGAAACTAGACCCTAGGATAGTCACTACCCTTGTGAACACCGAAGTACCCAAGTTACCTAGCCCACGGACTGCGGGTGCTTAGGTGTGAACTTGCGTCGGGTTTCGTCGTGGACTTCTATGGATGCCTGAAGGAAAGTTGCTGACAGGCAGTCAGTGAAGAGTGTCCGGTGGATCCCAGGGCTGGGATCAAGAAGAGAGGAGACCTGCAAGCAGAAGGGACAGAGTCAAGGTCACTAGCCAGTGACCACGTGGAACCAGGAAGGAACCAGGCGATGTCGTGAAGATTGCAGGTGAAGGTAAAGCTTGTCGCTGCAGCCACGAGGACCAGGGAACGTCGAGGACGACCAGGACCAGGAGGCGAGCTGTCCCACGAAGGCTCTTGCTGTCGGCGGCGTCGAAGTTGGACTAGGACTCACCAAGCCTTGGCAAGCGGAACCCACGAAGAATGGAGGACTTGCTTCTGGTGCAGACCAGGAAGGTCTGGGGTGCTTCTCTTTTGCAAGGAAGTGGGAGCCAGTCTGGAGGAGCCAAACCAGCAGTGAAGATTTCTGGATGCGTCGTCACAAAGGCCACTAGCCAACGGGCAAGCAACCGGACAGGCGCGGCAAGCAGGAAAATGCAGAAGGGCCCCACGCAGGACTCGTGGAGTGTGGGGGGCTGATCTTCGGTGCAGATGGTGCTTGGGGTTGGGGCTTCTCAATCCCCGGTGCACAACTTCGAGGGTGCCTCAGAAGCTGCGCTGGAAGATACTCGCCACTTTTCCCAGGTAGCCGGTCCCACGTCTCTCGTCGCCTCCACGGATCTCAGCTCGGCTGTGGATGTAGATCAGGGTTGGAGAAGTCTGGAAGTCAAGGCTCTGGTCGGGCTCTGCAGTCGGTCCCTCGTAGAACTTTAGCAAAGCAAAGGGTAGTCTCTTGATGGTGCCTGTTTGTACAGGGTACCCACTCCTTGGCCACAAGGGAGATTCTTCAGTCTTCTTCTTTCGTCGAATGTCGAAGGTCCAGAGTTTCTGTTCAAGTTGCAGGTTCAGGATAATCTAATCTCCTGGGGCCCAGCTACCACTCTTATCCAAATCTGGGGGGCTGGGTTACCTGCTAGGTCACGCCTTATGGGTGGGACCTGGGAGGGGGGTGGTTACACCCCCTTCCCTTTGTCCAGTTTCGCGCCAGGATTGGGGCTGGAGAGCCCCAGCACCGGTTTGAACTGGACTATGCACGGGACACCTTGTGTGCCCCAGGCATGTCTCATTCTATTCATCCCTCCCTGCCCCAATACACTAAGGCCTGTCTGGGGTGGTGCTCGCACCTCCCAAGGCAGGAAACCTATTGTCCAAGCCTCCCTTGCCGGGATCACTCCCAGCAGCAGGAGGTCAGACTCGTGTCTGTGGCAGCAGCATCCATTTTGTGATGCTGGGGCTCTGGTTAACTTTAACCGGGTAAGTAGGTTACAACATGTCTTCTCCCTCTAGAAGGGAGGGATAATATCCTCATCCCCAGAAATGGGATGGGGGTATTATTCCAAAGTGTTAGACACCTTACACGACATGTTTTGATAAAGCCAAACCATAGTTACCATAACCGTTTAAGATTATAAGGCACTTTAAGAGTATATGGTAGGCTATATCATAGAACAGCTATAAGGACATGGTTCCGAAAGCTGCAGACAGGCTCAGCTCATGCTAGAGCACCATCTCACATGTTACCAAGCACTCTGCCTCCAGGATTCTTAAGGCCTGCCATAGGAGTGGCGGATAGGTACACATGTGTCTATATGTAAGCTAGGTATAGGAATACTACACCTAAGCAAGGGGTGATTACATGACCTTGCCCCAGCTGAGTGATCAGCCAGTTGTGTCATAATGGAAGGCCAGGCCAGGGGTGGCATAATACATGCTGCAGCCCCTGGTAGGCCTAGGGTACACCTATGCCCTGGGTACCTAAGGTACACTGTACAGGGGCCAATAAGGTGACCCTATCCAAATGGGTTATGCACCTAAAGTACATAGGGCTGTGGGTCTGATTAGCAGGCCCACAGCCACATCTAAGTCAAAAACCAGTAAAGTAAAAGCAAAAAGTGGGGGTGAACATAGAAAGCAGACCCTACTCTCCTACACAACCCCCCCCCCCCCCCAAGCTTAGGGACATTAATCTAACCTTGACCAGTTGAGTCTTCATGTTCTAAGTGGAAATATCTGGAGAGTCCATCTGCATTGGCATGGTCAGTCCCAGGTCTATGTTCCACTGTGAAGTCCATCCCCTGTAGGGAAATGGACCACCTAAGAAGTTTGGGATTTTCACCCTTCATCTGATTTAGCCACAAGAGGGGCTTATGGTCTGTCTTAATCTTGAAGTGAGTGCCAAACAAGTATGGCCTCAGCTTCTTCAGGGCCCAAACCACAGCAAAGGCCTCCCTCTCATTAGCTGACCAACGTTTCTCTCTAGGGGTCAGCCTTCTACTTATAAAAGCAATGGGCTGGTCTTGACCATCTACATTCAGTTGTAAAAGAACAGCTCCCACACCTAACTCAGAAGCATCTGTCTGGACAATGAACTCTTTGGAGTAGTCTGGACTTTTCAGAATAGGTGCACTGCACATGGCCTGCTTCAGGTCATCAAATGCTTTTTGACAGCTTACTGTCCACTGAACTTTCTTTGGCATTTTCTTGGAGGTCAAGTTATTAAGTGGCGTCACAATGGACCCATAGTTCTTAACAAACTTTCTGTAGTACCCAGTCAGGCCCAAGAAAGCTCTGACCTGAGTCTGGGTAGTTGGAGGAGTCCAGTCCTTTATGGTCTGGATCTTGCTCTCCAGTGGTTGAACCTGACCCCCACCAACTAGGTGGCCCAGGTATACAACCTTGCTCTGCCCTATCTGGCACTTAGTGGCCTTGATAGTGAGGCCTGCCTTTTGCAGGGCCTCTAAAACATTCCTCAGGTGGACCAGGTGATCCTCCCAGGTGGAGCTAAAGACAGCAATATCATCAAGATAAGCTGCACAATAATCATCCAACCCAGTAAGGACTTGATTCACCAACCTTTGGAAAGTGGCAGGTGCATTCTTCAAACCAAAGGGCATTACCACAAATTGATAATGTCCTCCTGGGGTCGAGAAAGCAGTTTTGGCCTTTGCATTCTCAGCTAGTCTGATCTGCCAGTAGCCTGCTGTCAGGTCAAATGTGCTCAAAAACTTAGCAGCTGCCAGTCTGTCAATGAGCTCATCTGCCCTAGGTATTGGGTGGGCATCTGTCCTAGTGACAGCATTGAGACCTCTGTAGTCCACGCAAAACCTCATCTCTCTCTTACCATCTTGGGTGTGAGGTTTTGGCACAAGAACTACAGGACTAGCCCAAGGGCTCTCTGAAGGTTCAATGACTCCCAGCTCCAACATCTTTTGTACCTCAACTTTTATGCAGTCCCTGACATGGTCAGGTTGCCTGTAGATTTTACTCTTCACAGGCAGACTGTCACCAGTGTCCACCTCATGGGTGCACCAGTTTGTCTGACTTGGGGTCAGAGAGAACATATGTCTGTAGGATTGCAGAACCTGTCTGCAGTCCTGTTGCTGATGGACAGTGAGGCTGTCAGAAAAGACCACACCATCAACTGAGCCATCATCAGGGTTCTGAGTCAACAGGTCTGGGAGAGGGTCACTCTCTTCCTCCTGCCCCTCATCTGTAGCCATGAGTAAGCCCATGTCTGCCCTGTCAACATATGCCTTCAATCTGTTGACATGAAGCACCCTGTGGGGGCTTCTGGGAGTCCCAAGGTCCACCAAGTAGGTGACTTCTCCCTTTTTCTCAACAATAGTGTGGGGTCCAGACCATTTGTCTTGGAGTGCTGCTGGGGCCACTGGCTCCAACACCCACACTTTCTGCCCTGGCTGGTAAACAGTCAGCACAGCCTTTTGGTCATGCCAAGCTTTTTGGAGTCCTTGGCTTGCCTCAAGGTTTTTAGAAGCCTTCTTCATATACTCTGCCATCCTGGAGCGAAGACCAAGTACATAATCCACTATGTCAAGTTTGGGTTGTCTGAGAGGTCTCTCCCATCTTTCCTTCACTAAACATAGGGGTCCTCTTACAGGATGCCCAAACAAAAGCTCAAAAGGGCTGTAGCCAACCCCCTTTTGTGGGACCTCTCTGTAAGCAAACAGAAGGCAGGGTAAAAGGATGTCCCATCTTCGCCTAAGCTTGTCTGGTAAACCTTTTATCATTCCCTTTAGGGTCTTGTTGAATCTCTCAACAAGCCCATTGCACTGTGGGTGATAATAGGGTGTGGTGAACTTGTAGTTCACACCACACTCCTTCCACATTGCAGTCAAGTATCCTGACATGAAGTTGGCACCTCTGTCAGAAATGACCTCTTTTGGAAAGCCCACTCTGGAGAATACTCCAAGCAGGGCCCTTGCCACAACAGGAGCTGTTGTGGTCCTCAGGAGAATAGCTTCTGGATACCTGGTGGCATGGTCCACTATCACCAGTATACATCTGTGCCCAGATGCTGTGTGTGGGTCCATTGGTCCTACAATATCTATGCCCACTCTTTCAAAGAGAACCCCCACCACAGGTAGTGGTATGAGGGGGCCTTTGTGGTGCCACCTGATTTGCCACTGGCTTGGCAGGTGACACAGGAGCGACAAAACTCCTTGGTATCTTCTGACATATGGGGCCAGTGAAAGTGAGGGACATGCCTGTCCCAAGTCTTGTTCTGGCCTAAATGTCCTGCAAGGGGAATATCATGGGCCAAGGTAAGAAGGAAACCTCTGAACTTCAGTGGTATGACCAACCTCCTGGTTGCACCAGGCTTGGGGTCTCTAGCCTCTGAGTACAGTAGCCCTTCATCCCAATACACTCTATGGGTACCTTGAGCATTCCCTGCAGCCTCAGCAGCAGCCAGCTGTCTGAGGGGTTCAAGAGAGGGGCAGTCTAATTGAGCCTGCCTCAGATCTGCCCTTGAAGGTCCCCCTGTCCCAAGAAACTCAACCGGATCAGGTTCAAGTTCTTCTAGGACAGTTCCTTCAGGGCTCTCAGAATCATCCTCCTGGGAGGGCTGATCCACCACCTGAGGCAGGGGGGAAGGCACAGCCTTAACCCTACTGCTCTTTCTCTTGGGTTGTGACTGGTCCATAGTTTCAGGATCCAGCACTTGTTCAGTGGTGCACTTTTTGGCCTGTGACCTGGTCACAGCAAGGACATGTGCATCTATCCCCAGCATTTCTGCATGGGTCCTATACTCCACTTCAGACCAAACTGAAGTTTCAAGATCATTGCCCAGTAAACACTCTACAGGAAGGTCTGAACTAACAACAACTTTCTTGAGGCCAGTTACCCCTCCCCAGGAGAAGTTAACAATTGCCACACTATGGGAGGTAGTGGCATTGCTAGCGTTGGTCACTAGGTAATTCTCACCTAGTATGATCTGTCCAGGGTCCACAAAGGCAGGTGTCACCATTGTGACACTAGCCCCAGTGTCCCTGTAGGCCTGAGCCATTCGTTGGTTGATAAAAGGAGTCTGTCTGTACTTGCCCAGGTTACTGGGGCCTGTAGTAGAGGACAAAGCTAAGTCCCCATCACAGATCAGAACAGCCTGAGTAGGTATTCTGACTAGGCCAGAATCCTCCTCAGTTCCCAGGGTTAACCCTACTACACCCTTTTGCTGGGAACCACCACTTACAGCTGGACTAGGGGGTACAGTTGCCTTAGGGGCAATGGTGGCTGGGGGCTTATCCTTTTTGGTGCACTCACTAAACCAATGTGAGTTGGACTTACAATAGTTGCACCATGGTTTCTTTTGGCCATCTTTCTTTTTATCCTTTTTGGGACCACCCTCCCCCTGACCCTTTTGGGGGCCTGGTGAAGACTTCTGGTCTTTTTGTTTCTGATCATTACCCTTCTGGTCTGCCTTTTTCTGATCACCGCCCTGGTTCTGGTTTTTCTGCTTAACTCTAGTCCTGACCCATCTATCTGCCTTTTTTCCCAATTCTTGGGGAGAAGTCAGATCAGAATCAATCAGGTGTTGATGCAGTAGCTGGTTTTGACAGTTGTTAAGGATTTGGTCTCTCATGATCAAATTATACAATCCTGTATAGTCTTTAACCTTACTTCCCACTAGCCAGCCTTCCAGAGCCTTAGTGGCACAATCTACAAAGTCAGTCCAGTCCTGAGTCTGTGTCTTCTGGGTATCCCTGAACAACAACCTGTATTGTTCAGTGGTTAGGCCAAACCCATCAATCAGAGCACTCTTCAGGACAGTGTAATTGTCTGCATCCTCATCACTAACTGTGAGGAGCTTGTCTCTACCTTTCTCAGAGAAGGAGAGCCACAAGATAGCTGCCCACTGACTTTGGGGTACCTGCTGTACTTTGCAAGCTCTCTCCAAAGCAGTTATCCATTTGTGGATGTCATCCCCACACTTGTAGGGAGGGACAATCTTGCTCAGGTTTCTATTATCATAGTGCCTGTCTCTATCCTTAGGGATATTGCTGCCACCAGTGGGTTCAGACCCACTTAACTTTTGCTCTCTAGCCAGAGCAAGCTTCTCCTTGGCAAGGGCAAGTTCTTCCCTCTGAATCCTCAGATTAGCTTCCCTCATTCTGGCTTCATGCTCTTTTCTCTCAGGGGAAGTCATTCCCCTGTGAGAGGAAACATTAGAGATGCTAGAGACATGGGAGTGGATGGATTCCCTTGAAGGGGATCTGTCCCTCCTGCTTCTCTGTGTAAGCCCACTTGGGGGTCTGTATGGGGGGGGGACCCCATGCAAACTCCCATGTAAGCTTAGGTTAGCCTGGCTAAGTCTTCCTACTTGGCCCTGGCTGTCTACCTCTTCATCTGAAGTCCCATCTGACTCATCTGTGGTGGGTAGACCCTCCTTTGTACCTAGGGTACTGGCCTGTGAGGCTCTAAGAGCATCATACTCCTCTAGGAGTTGTACTAGCTGAAGGAGGGTAGGGTTTGCACCCTGTTTTAACTTTCTGGAGGTACACAATTGTCTAATCTCCTGAAAAGTTAGGGTATCATATCTAGAGGGGGTCTTCTGCAGACCTGCCCCTCCTGAGAGAGCATCTTCTTGATCTCTTCCCAGAGACATGATCTTGTGAGGGTGTGGTGTGTGCACCTACCTACACTAGTTGTTTCTACTAAACCTCTCTGGTAGTTGTAGTCAGGATGTGTTACTCCCTTCAACCTACAACCACTAAGTCCAGTAGGACTTAAGTATTATAATCTATGTTATATGTACCTAGACAATATCTGTGTGATCTTTCAATTTAGTATCTCAAGATTACAATGGTATTACAACAGCAAGCTCAGATCCCAACCGCTGCTCACCAATGTGAGAAGTTGGCCTGATGTATGATGTCACTAGTTCTAGTGCACACCTTATATCAGTCCAAACAACCCTTATGGTGATTGGTTCTAAAGTCAACCTGATAGCATAGCTATCCTAGTGGTAGCATGGGCAAGAGCAGTCTTAGGCTAAACTCTGAATGGCATGTGAAGCCAGCTGTGATACCATATATAATCCCTTGAATACCAAATGAAAGAACACCACAACAGATATATATATAAAATAAAGTGTATTTATTCTAGTCAAACCCTCAGCACTCTTTGTGAGATTAGAGGTAAGTACAACACAGTCTTATTTAAGCATACATTAAGTCACACAGGTAAGTAATACAGTTAGGCCCTAGGGGCCACGCAAACCATATACTAAGTAAGTGGTATAAGGACCACTGTCACGGAAATAGGATAGGCCTAGGGAATCGCTGGGGCTACACTGCACTAGCAACAGTTAGGAAGTGGGAGGCCCACGGGATTCAGGTGCGGAGTGGAAACACTCACGCGTAATGCGTAAAAGTCGACAGAATTACTAGCAGTTAGAAATTAACAGTTTAAGGACACTTCTGAAGCAGCTAGAGAGTCGAGACTCGGAAACTAGACCCTAGGATAGTCACTACCCTTGTGAGCACCGAAGTACCCAAGTTACCTAGCCCACGGACTGCGGGTGCATAGGTGTGAACTTGCGTCGGGTTTCGTCGTGGCCTTCTATGGATGCCTGAAGGAAAGTTGCTGACAGGCAGTCAGTGAAGAGTGTCCGGTGGATCCCAGGGCTGGGATCAAGAAGAGAGGAGACCTGCAAGCAGAAGGGACAGAGTCAAGGTCACTAGCCAATGACCACGTGGAACCAGGAAGGAACCAGGCGATGTCGTGAAGATTGCAGGTGAAGGTGAAGCTTGTCGCTGCAGCCACGAGGACCAGGGAACGTCGAGGACGACCTGGACCAGGAGGCGAGCTGTCCCACGAAGGCTCTTGCTGTCGGCGGCGTCGAAGTTGGACTAGGACTCACCAAGCCTTGGCAAGCGGAACCCAGGAAGAACGGAGGACTTGCTTCTGGTGCAGACCAGGAAGGTCTGGAGTGCTTCTCTTTTGCAAGGAAGCGGGAGCCAGTCTGGAGGAGCCAAACCAGCAGTGAAGATTTCTGGATGCGTCATCACAAAGGCCACTAGCCAATGGGCAAGCAACCGGAAAGGCGCGGCAAGCAGGAAAATGCAGAAGGGCCCCACGCAGGACTCGTGGAGTGTGGGGGGCTGATCTTCGGTGCACATGGTGCTTGGGGTTGGGGCTTCTCAATCCCCGGTGCACAACATCGAGGGTGCCTCAGAAGCTGCGCTGGAAGATACTCGCCACTTTTCCCAGGTAGCCGGTCCCACGTCTCTCGTCGCCTCCACGGATCTCAGCTCGGCTGTGGATGTGGATCAGGGTCGGAGAAGTCTGGAAGTCAAGGCTCTGGTCGGGCTCTGCAGTCGGTCCCTCGTAGAACTTTAGCAAAGCAAAGGGTAGTCTCTTGATGGTGCCTGTTTGCACAGGGTACCCACTCCTTGGCCACAAGGGAGATTCTTCAGTCTTCTTCTTTCGTCGAATGTCGAAGGTCCAGAGTTTCTGTTCAAGTTGCAGGTTCAGGATAATCTAATCTCCTGGGGCCCAGCTACCACTCTTATCCAAATCTGGGGGGCTGGGTTACCTGCTAGGTCACGCCTTATGGGTGGGACCTGGGAGGGGGGTGGTTACACCCCCTTCCCTTTGTCCAGTTTCGTGCCAGGACTGGGGCTGTAGAGCCCCAGCACCGGTTTGAACTGGACTATGCACGGGACACCTTGTGTGCCCCAGGCATGTCTCATTCAATTCATCCCTCCCTGCCCCAATACACTAAGGCCTGTCTGGGGTGGTGCTCGCACCTCCCAAGGCAGGAAACCTATTGTCCAAGCCTCCCTTGCCGGGATCATTCCCAGCAGCAGGAGGTCAGACTCGTGTCTGTGGCAGCAGCATCCATTTTGTGATGCTGGGGCTCTGGTTAACTTTAACCGGGTAAGTAGGTTACAACATGTCTTCTCCCTCTAGAAGGGAGGGATAATATCCTCGGCCCCAGAAATGGGATGGGGGTATTATTCCAAAGTGTTAGACACCTTACACGACATGTTTTGATAAAGCCAAACCATAGTTACCATAACCGTTTAAGATTATAAGGCACTTTAAGAGTATATGATAGGCTATATCATAGAACAGCTATAAGGACATGGTTCCGAAAGCTGCAGACAGGCTCAGCTCATGCTAGAGCACCATCTCACATGTTACCAAGCACTCTGCCTCCAGGATTGTTAAGGCCTGCCATAGGAGTGGCTGATAGGTACACATGTGTCTATATGTAAGCTAGGTATAGGAATACTACACCTAAGCAAGGGGTGATTACACGACCTTGCCCCAGCTGAGTGATCAGCCAGTTGTGTCGTAACGGAAGGCCAGGCCAGGGGTGGCATAATACATGCTGCAGCCCCTGGTAGGCCTAGGGTACACCTATGCCCTGTGTACCTAAGGTACACTGTACAGGGGCCAATAAGGTGACCCTATCCAAATGGGTTATGCACCTAAAGTACATAGTATCAATTTAGAGAGAGAACAGCAGGGCTGTGGGTCTGATTAGCAGGCCCACAGCCACATCTAAGTCGAAAACCAGTAAAGCAAAAGCAAAAAGTGGGGGTGAACATAGAAAGCAGACCCTACTCTCCTACACTTACTCTCTAAAGTGGTAGCTTGGTCGAGCAGTAAGGCAGTATCAGAGGACAGTGTAAAGCATTTGTTGTACACACTCAGTCAGCAAATGGTCTCACACACTCAATAACTGAACTCTAGGCCAATGGTTTATATATAAAAAATATATGCTTGTTTTATTTTAGAACCAACAATTGGCATTAAAATATACTTCATCAGAATGAGATGCTTTATATAAATACTTTTGCAATATGCAATTGACTTTTGTAAACAGTTACAAGTGGTTGCAATAGGCAACACTATTTTAAACACAACAATGCTTTGAGCTCAATGGAAATTTCAAGTTATTTGCAACAGATTACTTTTTGGATTACTTTTGGAATTCCAGGACTGGATCCTAGATTCAGTCCTGGGTCAGTACTTAGAATCATGTGATTAAAGTCCACTTAATTACTGTGATGATTTTTAAACAATATTTAGCTATTTTAAAAGTTGACACTTAAAAAATATTTCATAGAAAACAGTCAATGATTCCCTATGGAAGAAAATTCAAGTTGCAGGTACAGTATGTTCTCGTTACTTTTGTAATCCAGTACTGGGTACCTAGACTCAGTACTGGGACCTTTATCCAACACAGGTAAGTAATTACGTTTTCAGATATTATACGATTTTTAAAGAATATTTAAAGATTGCAGAAATTGACACTTAGAAGAAATTTCACAGAAAAACAGTCAATGATTTCCTACGGGAGAAAATTGGGTTACTGGTAAGTACAGTTGTAAGTATTTTTCAGAGTCAGTGCTGGGTACCAAGATCCAGCACTGGGAGCTCACCTAAGAGCAGGTGAGTATTTTCGTTTTCGTTACTCGGCTGATTTTTGGAGAATATTTTAAGTTTTGGAAAGTCCACACTTAAGAAGAAATTTCAGGAAAAAGCCAGACAATGTTACCCTATGAAAAAAATAGAGTTATCCGTTTAAAGGTAAGTACTTGACTGGCAGAGTTGAGGTTTTGGGCATAGACTCAGGGGTCCCCCAGGGTCAGGTAGGTACAGTTGGTTCACCCTCAGCGACTCTAGGGCGGCCTGGTGCAGAGAGAGTTAGGCCCAATGTTATCCTATGAGGGATAGGGGGGCCTTGGTTGGTGGCTGCTGACTAGCAAGCCATGCGGCTGTGGGAGCTGGGCTCCTGGTCACTTACTCGGGGCAAGTGGGGAAGTAGGTAGGTGTAGAGGTTGCACTGCCAGGGCCACTCGGGCGGCTGGGTGCAGGGTGCTTTTGAGCCTTCGGGCGCTCAATTGATTTCAATCGGAAATCTCCGGTTTAGAAAAAGACTGCAAGCTCGGGGACGAGGATTGTTCAGGCGCCACCACCACTTCGAGAGGTAAGTTGGGTAGTTGGAGGATAGGTAGGTACCCCGGGATTGGGCACAGGGGGCCACGGGGCCCCGCGTGCAGGGGTGTCTTTTAGTGTCGGGAAATCTTACCCTCTGTTGATCGTGGTAGGGGGGGGGCACCTTGTTCTGATGATGCAGGCTTTTTCAGGAGTGTCGAGGGAGGTCCTTGGGTGCCGGACTCGGGGTCACAGTCGCCGTGGGGTCGTCCTCGTGGTCTTTGTTCACTCTGGCACTGGCCAGGCTTGGCTGGTGCAGCGTGTGCTGGGTTCGCTGTTCCGGGCTGCTGCCAGGGCTTAGAAGTAGGTTTTGAGTAGAGCCTCTACTCATGGGAGTCCCAGGGGCCTAGAGCCATAAGGTAGCCAGGTCCTCCGGGGTTTGTGAGGTTGCTGGCCACAAGAGATGCCGGGTTGGGGCAGGAGCAGGTTCGAGGGTCGACAGGCCGGTAGGGCTGGGGCCAAAGCAGTTGGTGTCTTCCTCTTCTTAGCAGCTGCAGGGCAGGTCTTTTTTCTTCTTGCTCTTCTTTGTATTTCGGAATCTGGAATCTGGGGAAGGAAGGTTCAGGGTGCCCCTAAATACTAGATTTAGGGGTGTTACAGGTAGGTGAAGGGCAGGGACCAATGGGTCCCTGTCCTGGGGTGGGTACACCCCCTATCTTGCCTCTCTCCTGTAGGAGGGGGGCAGTAGCCTAGTACTGATAGGGTAGGGCTTCTCATCTTCAAGATGGCGAGAGCCCGGAGATGTGCTTCACCTCGCCTCCCCCACCTGAGGGGTGGGGTTGGCAGGCTGGCACATCCCCTGTCCTTATTTGGGGTTTCCGGCCAAGCTTCCCGCCAGAGTGGGGGGTTGCAGTGGCCTGCGGAAGCTCACAGAGGCGGCATGCCTTTTGAAGCTTCCCCCTGCCCATCCTGGTGAGGAAATATGAATTTTATGACCAGTTATGTCCCCTATCTTAGACCCCAACGGCTCCATGTACATGCTACAAGTACATGTATGTTCCCTCCAGTTCCAGCTATGAAGACGCAAATACATGTGCGTCCAACGTCAACATGTCCTCTTTCAGATCCGCCATGAATGGGTCGAATATTCCATTCCTAAGTGTGATTGGCCACCGACTTTATATGGTTCACTTTTCTAGTTTTACAGTTCAGGCGAGTAGGCCCTGAATTCTGTCATCAAGCCTTTTCCTGCTTCTGCCTCTGAAATGCTCCAGCCTGGACCTGCATCCGTGTCCATGAACTTTGTCCTACTCCCTGCGCGGCTAACGGTGCCTGACGCGGCCTGTTGCCTGCCAAAAACTGTATTCAGCCTTCAAGTTATCTTCTCCGCTACTCATCCAATGCATTCCTGTCTAGTAATTTAGGTAAACATCCTTCCAGCTACCGAGCAAAGGGCTTGGCCTCGCTGTCTTTATGCAAGTAATTCATAGCCCCTGTTACCATGGAAGATTCCTGCCCCCTCGCATCTCAGGTAGACACATAGACGCTTGTACATGCACTAACAGTCAGTATAGAATAGATTCCGTCCGAGAGACCTTTCCTTTTGGATAAAACAGTTCCTTAAACAAAGATATTAGATACGATTTGGGATTAGGTTGACCTGACCCCCCAGACTTCTGTCTCCACATGTAGAGCTAAAATGTCAATTCCCCTTCACCCTCTAGTTGCACGTCAATCACACGTCATGCGGCTGCGCACGCATCTCTGCCAAATATTTCTGCTGACACTGCAGGATTCTCTTATGGATCCACCCACTTGTGACATCATTTTAAATGACGTTTCTAGTATACGTCTGTATTTACGCCTATTTTCATTACGTATGTGTATTCTTATCTGTATTATCAGCTGTTACGCCTCCTGCATCTGTCTTAATGCAATGCTTTTCATATATATATTGTTACTTGTCAATAATGTATTGCCTATCCCTTCCTGAACCTTCGTGGTGATGGAATAAGATTGCCTGGTTCGAACCATAATTCCTTTGTAAGGAATAAAGTCCTTTTCAGAACCTCTAATACCACGGATTCTGCCTCTTATTTTGACTGAGTTATTCTTACTAGACTTTACCGCATAAAAAATAGTACAGGTAATTTAAATATTTACCACATAAATTGGCGCCCGAATAGGGACACTTTCTCATCTCACGCGCCGGAGGTGCTTTGCAGGCCCGGTCTCCTGCCACAGCCGGACGGACAACAACGCGTACCCGCAGGATTTCCTGTATCTCCCTCCGGCCAAGCGGGGGTGACTGAGGCTGCGATCAACACCCAGACGAGGCGGTGAGAAGTGCGAAGTATCCCGACCAGAGCCTAGCTGAGAGAGCAAGATCCGAGGTATACAGAGGCCCACCAGGTTCCGAAGTTCCGAGTCCAGTCGAGTCCAGTCTGGTCCAGTTCAGTTCAGTTCCGAGGCCTTCCGTTCCGTGCTACCCGGTGAGTACCGTTGCTGGGGAGGCAGTTAGACGTGCACATTAATTTGTGCCGGTCCTGACGGGTTTGGGTACACAGATCCGGTCTGCACTGTTTTAGCAGTGTATCTGTACTGTTTAGCAGTATATCCAGTATGTTCATGTATATAATTCAGTATTATCTAGTATTAGTATTATGTCAGTAACTAGTTTTCTTCTAATTATCATTGTTCGTTAAATGTTAAATGTTTTACTGTGTTTAAAAATTGTGGTATGAATGAGTGTTCATTATTGTGTTTATTGTATTAATTGTGTTCAAGTCCAGTTTGAGTAAAAATCAAGTAGGAAGGTTTAAAGATGCCGTTCTTTTCAAAATTAAGACAGATCAAAACTAGAAAAGGAGTACTCGAAGAAGCTGTTCCCATTCCACCTAGGGACACTCCAGGGTATTTTATGTATCATAAACATGGCCTAGATGCCGTATTATATCTTGACTTATGGGTGGATTACACCAAGGATCTAGCAGAAAGTCAGAGGTGGCCCGCAGCTGGGACATGGGATGCAGATTGCATCATGAGAGTAGAAGAAGAATTATGGAAAAAGAAAGCCAGACAGTCACAGAAAGATGCCATTGAGTTATGGCGCAAAGAGTCGCATAGGCGCACAGAGAAAGCGCTCAGACAGGAAGAGAAAAGTAGGGAGAACTCAAATAAAGCCCGAGAAAATATATTAGTTGAAGAAGGTATCCGAGTAACAACAGAACAAGTAGACAGACAACGAAACACTCTTATGAATGGTATGTATCCTCTTTTGGCCGAAGGTTTACCTAAGGCCACCCCGGAAATACCGAGAGATTTGCCACCCCCATTACTCCCGATTAAAGCACATCCCAAGACCGCAAAAGATATTTTCCTTTCTTCCTATTTAGACGATGTAGCTCCCGAATATGTTAACGCTCCACCACACACGCCACCTGTCGATGGTGCTCAACCCCGAGATCATCAGCCCCCAACTCCGCAACAACAAACTCCTCCGCACAA
Source organism: Triturus cristatus (assembly GCF_964204655.1). Classification (NCBI taxonomy): domain Eukaryota; kingdom Metazoa; phylum Chordata; class Amphibia; order Caudata; family Salamandridae; genus Triturus; species Triturus cristatus. The sequence continues at coordinate 129,426,624 of NC_140580.1, forward strand.
TCCAACAGGTCCATCTGTTTCCACCGCTTTTCCTGCATCCACAGTCTCTACCTTACATCCCACGAATCCTTTCGTGCCTAGCACCTCAGAAGGTGCGACAGCAATTTTTGCCACGCCACCATCACGAAGTAAATCGTCTCTTAGAGATTTAGCCAACCAATGTACACCCCAAATAGCAACGTCCGACATGTTTAAGGAACATCTTGTAGATTGTAGATATGATCCAGTGCCCGGTAAAAATGACAGAATGCTGCTATCATCACTACGTATACGACGAGCTTCAATGTATTTAACGACACTACCAGGAATGATTAATCATCTAGACAATATATATCGCTTTGTCCAAACAGGGCAAGGCCCTGAAAGTATTGACGAAGCCATGGAATACCAGAAAGTGGATATACAGAGACTACTGTTACGCTTCTTCATAAACTGCTTGATCAGAGACAGAGATAGGTCCGAGGTAGATCAGGATGAAATGCAAGTACTTACCAGATGGGGTCAGAATATATCAGAGGGAAAACATGATAAACAGACATGTATAGTAGCTATGTGCCGAAAAATCCGCAAAGAAGTAGAACGAATACATAAAGCCAGATTGGAGGCAGACAAAACTGAATCAGAGGGAGAGGAGGAGGAAGAATCAGAAATACCCACAGGACAATTAGAAACGATAGCTTATGTAGGTAGGGGAAGACCTTGTAACAATACCAGATACTTTAATGATCCGATACGTCCGATACGTCCAGAATGTAACAGACATTTTCAAGCCCCTATGCTAAATACGAAGTCCCCTGAACACTTATTCCAGGCTGCTGATAAATTACTTCGAGACCGAAGGGGGTATCATATGCTCGATTCTATGGATGAACAAGAATTAGCCAGGTCAGCAGTACAATGGGCTGACAGTTCTGAAAAATACAGTGATGATGCGCTAGCACACACGTTTTTGAACCTTACCCCAGACGAACAGCGTTTAGCTGGTATATACATGATACAACACCTCGTTATATTATATAGAAGCCAACACTCCGATCCTGGTCCCCTACCTGATATCCTGATAGAATTACTCACGAACAAATGGAGAGGTTGAGGTACTGATTTAATTAAAGAAATTCTAGAATTTCGACACCAGTACATTGTCTTCGTATGCCCAGAACATGTTCCAGTTCCCCCCAAGTTGGAAAGAAAAACGTACCACATAGACAGACAGAATCCCTTACGCGAAGTACACCCAATCAGAGGTGAGGACAATATTTTTAAACGCGTGTTTGTGTACGCGCCCATAACTAAAATTGAATTATTAGAAATGAAGAAAGTAGTACCTAGCCATGACAAAGACCCAGCAGGTTTCCACCGTGAGATAAAAGACATGTTACTCATGGGAGAGTATACTTATCCTGACATTATGAAAATATTGAAAGTTTTATTGCCTGCCGGTATTTACGAGAAACTCAAAGAAAAGGAATGGGAGGTGGGAGACCAAAAGATAGATTGGACAGCATTAGAAAACGAAGAAAAGGCCCGAGCTGCAGGTTCAGGGCTTGGGGAAAAGACTACAGCATTACCAGGATTATTAGTGCAGGTACTACCACGTTTATTAACTACGAAAAAGGAAGACTGGGGAGCAATTTCAGCCTGTAAACAAAAACAAGATGAAGACACTAGTGATTTCTATTCCGATTCGAAAAATGTTTTGGTATTAATAGTGGCATAAAAGCAAGTAGTGAGTCGTATCCACATCTGTTTGTGACAAAATTAGTTGAGAATTCCCTGCCCCAAGTTAAGAATAGAGTATTAAAATTCGAGAGTACTTGGCAAGGTAACACACCGTCACAGATGTTACAAATGTTACAATATCATCACAATAGAATTAGAGAAGAACAAGAACATGAACAAAGACGTATGAAAGACACGAAAATGAAAATGCTTGTTGCTCAGTCAGTTCCAGCTGACGGTCATAAAAAGGGTACGACACAGTCCAATGATTCAGTAGGTCCTGTTAGAGGGACATGCAACTATTGTAAACAGCCAGGTCATTATATACACGATTGTGCAGTTCTGAAACATAATATCTCTACGGGTATAACGAAAGAGAGACCACGTCCGCCTAGACAGGATCAGATCCAACAACAAGTACCTCAGAATATACAGCCTATGCCAGCTGTACAACAGACCGCACCACCACAACAACAACAACTACAACAACAGCCACAGCCTATTGCTGCAATACAAAACACGACACAACAGATGTACCAGTATGCACAAAATGACTACCCAGAGTATCAGCGCTACACATGAAATAGCCTAGAGAGGGAAGTTGGCCTACCCCTTATCGAGGTTCCCGTAGATCAAGAGGGTCCTTATGTACAGAGTCAAGTATTAGGGAAAGACCGAAAGTTTCTACTCGATACAGGGGCAAGCAGAACAACTATCAGTCACAGCGAAGTCCCAGGGGCACCCCTCTCAGGCTCACAAAATATTTCCCTTGGTTTCTCAGGAAAGCCTACTATTAACGAAGTATCGCAACCACTTGCATTCACAGTCGGTCCGTTAACACGGACTACAGATCTATTACTTACGAAATCATGTCCAGAAAACTTGTTAGGTATAAAAACATTGAAGGCTCTAGGAGCTGTAATATGTTGTTCTCCGGAAGGAGTACGACAATTTTTGCGTGACTTTAAAGGTCACTACGTGTCTAGAGACATGGATCACCGGTTACAGAATCTACCTGCACATTTATGGGCACAAGGCCCCACTGATGTAGGTTGTATGCACATTACACCATATCGAGTCACACTCAAAACAGGAGTAGTACTACCACGAATACGACAATACAAGTTACCCCCAGATGCTGTTGTGGCTTTACTGCAAATCATTGACGAGCTTATTGTACAAGGAGTGGTTGTGGAAACCGACTCCAATGTATGTAATTCCCCGATAATTCCGATTCTTAAACGAACTGATCCAAAAGCACCACCAGTATATCGATTAGTTATTGATCTGCGAGAATTAAATAAATGCATTTTACCACAATACCCCGTGGTCCCAGATATCTCTTCATTGCTAACAGCCATAGATTCAGAAGCAACGTTCTTTACTGTAATTGATCTCAAGAACGCTTTCTTTAGCGTCCCAATCGATCCGGAAAGCCAATATTTGTTCGGATTCAGTTTAAATGGACGAAGTTTTTAATTCGCACGCGCACCTCAAGGATTCACAGAAAGCCCCAGCATCTATAGCCAAGCACTGAAAAGAGAACTTGACAGTATCCACATGCCAGCTAACACTGCCCTGCTTCAATACGTCGATGATCTGCTGATCACCGCCCGAAGCGAACCTGAATGTGAAAAAGCATCACTGACGGTTTTACATTTCTTAGCCGACAAGGGGCACAAAGTGTCCCCTTCAAAGCTGCAATTCTGTGTCCAGCAAGTTGTGTACCTTGGGCACTTGCTGTCCAAGGGGGGAAGACAGCTTACACCCGACCGTATCCAGTTAATTGTTAACATGGCGCCACCCAAGACACAAAAGGAGGTACGGGCATTCATAGGCCTCACTTCGTACTGTAGGCAGTGGATCCCTCAATATGCATTTCTAGCAAAACCACTCATTCAGTTGACAACACAGGAGGCAGCGACATCGACTGTCCTCCCTTGGACTCAGGAACATACACAAGCTTTTGAAAGCTTAAAGAAAGCTTTATGTCAAGCACCTGTTTTAGCAACACCATGTTACAGTAAACGTTTTACACTTTTCGTTACAGAACGTGAAGGTACTGCTTTGTCAGTACTCACGCAGGAACAAGCAGGATCACACAAGCCATGTGCTTATTTTTCTAGTACATTAGATCCCGTAGCTCAGGCTCTTCCTGCGTGCCTGAAATCAGTCGCAGCAACAGCTTTAGCAATCAGACAAAGCGATGCCATAGTGTTAGGACATCAATTGACAGTACAAGTACCACACGCAGTAGAGGTTCTCTTGAACCGGACCCAAACACAACACTTGACTATAGCAAGACTGACGGGTTATGAATTGACATTGTTCCAGCCACACATAGAAATCAGACGTTGTAGTACATTAAATCCTGCCACACTTTTGCCATTAAGTGGAACAGACCCATTGGCACATGATTGTATTGAAGTTATTACTATTACGACGAAACCCAGACAAGACTTGACAGATATTCCATTATCAGATCCAGACCTGACATTGTATGTAGATGGTTCATGCATGAGAGCCAATACAGGAGAGTTAGTGGCCGCTTATGCAGTCACAACAGATACTGAAATTATTGAAACAAATTGTATCGATACCTTGTCAGCTCAAGCAGCAGAGCTCATCACTCTGACACAAGCCTGTATTCAAGCCAAAAATAAGAAAGTCAACATATACACAGATTCACGTTATGCATTCGGAGTCGTCCATGACTTCGGCGTGCTTTGGCGAGAGAGAGGTTATTTAACTTCTCACAGTGCCCACATCCAGCACGGTCCCCTTATTCAAGCTCTGTTAGATGCAATACATCTGCCGACTACAATATCGATTATGAAGTGTAAAGCCCATACAAAAGTGACTGACATTATTTCTCAGGGTAACGACCTTGCTGACAGAACAGCTAAACAGACTGCTCAGAATCAGACTCGTCCAACTGACACGACAAAGACAATAGTTCCGACACCAACACACTGCATGACAGTTAAGGATCCCGCCCTTGATGTAATTGACATACAGACACATGCTACACCAGAAGAAATAAAGAGATGGACTGAATTAGGAGGGATCCAAACAGATCAAGGGTGGATGACGAAGGGAAAATCTATATGGTTTCTCCCCGACTCAATGGTTCAGGTCATCATTAACACAATACATAGTCCAGCGCACCTAGGAGAGAAAGCTATGCTAGACAGTATTCAACACATTTGGTTCAATAAACACTTGCGAGCAGCAGCTAAACAGAAAGTACGTACCTGCATGATTTGTTGTCAGTTCAATCCAGGAAAAGGCGTACCTGTAGAACAGGGTGGATTTCAACCCCCCGATCACCCTTTTGAAGTCCTCCAGATGGATTATATCCAGATGGAACGATGTCGAGGATTCAAATATGTCCTCATAGTTGTATGCGCTCTTTCCCGGTGGACAGAGGCGTATCCCGTCTCAGATTACACTGCCCCGACTACTGCCAAACAGTTAGTTCGAGAATTCTTCCCACGGTATGGTTTGCCCCGTGTCGTATACTCAGATAATGGCCAGCCATTCTCATCCGAGCTAATGAAACATGTTTCACTTCTGTTAGGCTACCAATGGAAATTCCACTGTGTCCGACATCCCGAGGCAGCAGGTCTCGTGGAGCGACATAATCAAACTCTGAAAATTAGACTGTCCAAAGTATGTAGAGAAAAAGGTGTCGACTGGATAGTAGCTTTACCAGTTGCGCTCTTTTACATGAGAATGGTAGCACACTCTCGAACAGGGCTATCCCCGTATGAGGTGATCTTCGGTAGGCCACCAAATATGTGGGGGACGCCTATACCTCGTAAAATCACTGATGTTGATTGTAATATGCTGACAGATTACCTGGCTTCCTTGATGTCTGCACTACAATCTTGTCGTTCACAGGTAGCTGCAGCTTTTCCCGATAACACTGAGGTGAAGCCCCATGACGTGGTTCCGGGAGATCTTGTACTTATAAGGAACTTCGACAGAAGGAACCCGCTGGAGCCTCGCTGGCAGTCGCCTAAACTCGTCTTATTGACCACAAGGACAGCTGTGAAGATTGAGGGACGTAAAGGGTGGTTGCACTCGAGCCATATCAAAAAGTTTCATGGACTATCATCCGACTTGGATTTTCAGCCCTGCATTCCCTCACAGACTGACTCAAAACTCCCCCTGGTTGACAAGCCAGAAAAGGAAAACTATAAACTGAAACTAAGGTCTAGCAAGTCAGACAATTTGATTGTTTAAGTCCTCTCCAAGGTGAATCGGTTGAATTTGTCTCTGACATGTATCCTCTAGACCGAAATAGAGAGAGAAATAGACAGAAACAGCTCAAGAAACATGCGTACTGTAAATCACTTCGTAGTCACTGCATAGTGACATTGTTAATTATGTTTTTTCTAAGTCTTCTGATTATTATTTCCAGTATATTATTACACATGTATTACCCTATCTCCAAGCGTGCTTTCAATGCTACTGCCGAACATTCTTTTAGCGAATTACCCCCGCATGAGTTGTCCTATAGATTTGCGCTGCGCAACAACACATTCATTAGTATGTTACATCATTCTCATCAGACCAGCAATGCTACAAATTGTTGGATATGTGGCCGACTCCCTCCCTATCAGAAATACAAGGGAGTTCTGCCCCTTTTTCCGTATCCATTCACACACAATGGCTCCTGTGGAGCATGGTTTAGTTTGATTAATTCCCTAGATTCAAATACAGTAGTTTATCAAGACAACTGGGTATGGGGAAACCTGAACCTAGTTTTACTTAAAGTCTGCTACCCTAACAAGGAGGGACTTCCCAAAAGAACAGGAACTGATCTAGAAAATGAAGTATATGGATTAGGTAACTTTACACTTAATCTCATGATCCTGAATGTTGAATCCGAAGCTACACCAATCTTGCCCGCTATGTCAGTATTTCCAGTTAGAGGCGAATTATGTGTAAGAAAGAATGGTTCAATACACATGGGCCATAGTAAATGTACCACTGTAATAGAATTCAGTGATAAAGGCAAGTCTACATTTAGAGCTTCTCGTCACTCCTACTTCATTTGTGGTCACACCGCATACATACGCCTACCCCTAGATTGGGATGGTACCTGTTACATTGCATTCCTTCTGCCATCTGTTTTCCTAGCCCCGCCTGATTACCATAGGAATACCCATTTAGTACACAATAGACAGCAGAGAGATCTCGCGATTGTCGACTACACTGAAACAGCATGGGAGCAATATACAGATTTCAATAAAGGTTTCTTTCCCTACATAGGTACAGTCACTAATAGTAAGCTGATACGTAGATTAACTAGAACCCTTGAAGCAGTAGTGAATGAAACTACTTCCGCCTTGGGCAACTTAACAGAGGAGCAGTCTGCGATGCGGATTGTTGTTCTCCAAAATCGTCTTGTCCTTGACGTCATTCTGGCCGATAGGGGCGGAGCTTGTAGGGTCATCGGATCAAGTTGCTGTGTTTTCATACCAGAAAACGCGCCGTCAGTATATAAAGCCATAACTCGACTTCATAAGATCGTAAGCCAGATACACCAGAATCCAGGCACCTGGACTTGGTCCGGTTGGTTCTGGAGCGTGTTGTCAGCCTGGGGATGGAGGATCCTATCCTTCCTAGGTATTGGCTTTCTCATACTATTCAGTTGCTGCTTGTGTCTACAATGTGGGCCAGCGATTTGTGGTCTGTGTGCCACATCGTGTATCCCGCCTTCAAATTTTCATTCAAGATCCCGGAAGAAGAAAGAAGAACAAATGATGCTATATGAACAGATTGATGGATTGATGAAGATGGATATTTCATAAGGGTCCGTAGGGGACAAGGAGGGAATGAGGAAATATGAATTTTATGACCAGTTATGTCCCCTATCTTAGACCCCAACGGCTCCATGTACATGCTACAAGTACATGTATGTTCCCTCCAGTTCCAGCTATGAAGACGCAAATACATGTGCGTCCAACGTCAACATGTCCTCTTTCAGATCCGCCATGAATGGGTCGAATATTCCATTCCTAAGTGTGATTGGCCACCGACTTTATATGGTTCACTTTTCTAGTTTTACAGTTCAGGCGAGTAGGCCCTGAATTCTGTCATCAAGCCTTTTCCTGCTTCTGCCTCTGAAATGCTCCAGCCTGGACCTGCATCCGTGTCCATGAACTTTGTCCTACTCCCTGCGCGGCTAACGGTGCCTGACGCGGCCTGTTGCCTGCCAAAAACTGTATTCAGCCTTCAAGTTATCTGCTTCGCTCCTCATCCAATGCATTCCTGTCTAGTAATTTAGGTAAACATCCTTCCAGCTACCGAGCAAAGGGCTTGGCCTCGCTGTCTTTATGCAAGTAATTCATAGCCCCTGTTACCATGGAAGATTCCTGCCCCCTCGCATCTCATGTAGACACATAGACGCTTGTACATGCACTAACAGTCAGTATAGAATAGATTCCGTCCGAGAGACCTTTCCTTTTGGATAAAACAGTTCCTTAAACAAAGATATTAGATACGATTTGGGATTAGGTTGACCAGACCCCCCAGACTTCTGTCTCCACATGTAGAGCTAAAATGTCAATTCCCCTTCACCCTCTAGTTGCACGTCAATCACACGTCATGCGGCTGCGCGCGCATCTCTGCCAAATATTTCTGCTGACACTGCAGGATTCTCTTATGGATCCACCCACTTGTGACATCATTTTAAATGACGTTTCTAGTATACGCCTGTATTTACGCCTATTTTCATTACGTATGTGTATTCTTATCTGTATTATCAGCTGTTACGCCTCCTGCATCTGTCTTAATGCAATGCTTTTCATATATATATTGTTACTTGTCAATAATGTATTGCCTATCCCTTCCTGAACCTTCGTGGTGATGGAATAAGATTGCCTGGTTCGAACCATAATTCCTTTGTAAGGAATAAAGTCCTTTTCAGAACCTCTAATACCACGGATTCTGCCTCTTATTTTGACTGAGTTATTCTTACTAGACTTTACCGCATAAAAAATAGTACAGGTAATTTAAATATTTACCACACTGGGAGAGGAGATTTATCACCTCACCCAAGATGTGCATTGTTGCAGGCCCAGGAGAGCAAGGGCTCTCCCACCCAGGGGTCCAGCAACCTGTCTGCTGTGTGGCAGCCTAGGCAGCCTCAGAGCAGACGTGGATTGTAGGTTAGGTTTCAGGGGGCACCTCTAAGATGCCCTCTGGGGTGCTGGGTACATGAAATCCCACACGGGCATCAGTGTGGGTTTAATGTGCTGAGAAGTTCCCAGTCTTCAGTGTTGCCATTATGGTGCTGTGGAGTTCGTGTTTGACGAGCTCTCAGCACCATGTACTCTTAAATGGCAGCACTGCACTTACAGTGCCCAGGAATGGACCTGGGTACTGTAGGGGCACAGGGTTCCTGCTCCTGTGCCCACACCATTGGCATAGGGCACCCAGCTAGAGGGGTGGCTGATATATGCCATGGCAGTGTAGGTGATGGGCATGTCACACAGGGATGTGTGCCATGTCGACTCTTTGTTTTGTTCTGCACCCAGACACTCAGCCTGCAAAGGCAGTGGGTGTGTGTCAGGGTACAGGGCCTCTAAGGGTGGCTCAATAAGTGCTGCTGCCCTTAGGGACCTTCTCTGGTCACAAGGCCATGGGCACCTAGGGTACCATTTACCAGAGGCTGACAGGTGGCCAGAGATGCCAATTGGGTTTTGGCTGTTAGGCAGTTTTTAGGGAAGGAACACAGGCCCTGGGCACCTGATTGGCAGGAGCCCAGGGCACAACAAGGAAAAGTGCATAAGTTATCAGGCAAAAAAGGGGGGGTACTGCAACAGAAACCCACTTTCTTACACTTCATAGCAGAGTTTTTACACCTGGTGTTTTCTTTTGATTTCCTGTTAACCGCCTGATGGTAGCCTCTTCAATTGGTTGCGTTGGTTCATGGGCAGTTGCCATTATTTTTCTGGGGTGTGTGATGCTCTCCACTCTCTCTCTTCTCTTATACAGTATTTTGTTGCTGGTTTTACAGCTTAGTGCTAATATCTGTATGTCTATCATTTTCCCTCCATTGTGATCACAACTTTGGTCTCTTACCAATGTATGTTTGTATTTATATCTATCTTTCGATGAAAGCCTCTATTCTATGAGTGTTCAGTGTAGGAACGAGGATCAGTGTCCCCTGTTGCTGATGGAGGCTGTGGTTTGCTTCAACGATGGGGAGGATAATACTTTTGGTGTATTTTGATAGACGTGTGTATGCGTATATATATCTATATTTGTAGATATATATATATATAGGTGGAATATCAACCATGAGTAAAACGCACTAAGCGAGAATAAGCAACTATACATCTTAACAATGGTGTATCCACAGAGCGGATTGGAGGAATGAAAGCGTGTATTGTCAATAAAGTTTGATTCTTTACTCAAATGCAAAATGCCCAAACAAAAATAATATCACCATTTCCACGAGTGATAAATACATCACTCTACAGAGGAATAAATGAACTTAAGTGCCGGAAAACGGTAATACCTAGGCTGTCCGGTTTTAGGTTTAAACCTATAATAACTGATAAAACCCCACTGAAAGAGAAATAGCCCTCACCAGTGAAAACATATAAACACTGAAAAAACACCTGCACAACCACAAACTAAATGCCATTCAAAGAAAGGAAAAAGGGAGTGAAAGAGTCATTTTTTTCCTTCCTGAAGGGGCCAATTCAATGTAACTTTGTTATACAAGCTAGCAGTAAGAAAGTCTGGGCTAACATTATTCTGCTTGAGTTTTGTTGTTTAGGGATGCCACTAAAATATTGTTTCTTCTTACTTTTGTTTTTCCAGTTCTGTGGTCTTTGGTCTCAAGATGCAGAGTTTAGAAGCATGTTTTAGGTGTTGTTTAATTATTTTAAAAACTGTAGAGAATCAGGAAATATCAAAATCATATTTGATTCTTTCACTGATAGGTAAAATGGCTGGTTTCATAAGAACCTTTTCCAATATGTGTTATCACATTTACCCACAGAGAATGGGTAAAAGCCCTTAATACATCAGCCCCCAGTTTCTAGTGAGTCAGTATTGATAGTAGGCAAATTGCCAACACCTCAGGCTTTAAACATTCAATGCAAGGTATAGTGACAAGTATATGTGAAAAGAGCCCTATCACCAAGCATCTGGGATAGTGGTTAAAACAGGACACAAGACTTTTGGAAACATGGAACGCAGTGTCACTTAGAATGCGCTGCAAAAAAGGTTCTGTCCAAGTTCAACAAAGATTGGAGTGATATTGTTTGTATTTGCAGCGATTCAGCTATGTATATGAAAAAGTTGTGTGATGACCTGTCAAAATTGATGCCTGAGCTGAAGTGCTTCCCTGTAAGAGAGCCTTGCCACTTGTTAGATGGTATGCTGAAAGCATCTTAACAATCTTCAGAGTTAATGAGGAATTCTAATGACTTTTTAGTCCATTCTGGTGCACTGTTTTCTTATGCACAGGAACTAAAACGCAAATATTTATCATTTCGTGCTTTGTGTGGCATCAACGAAAGAGTCTTCCCATCTGTTTCCCTTAGCTGATGGTTCTCAGTCCAAGGGGCTATGAATCCTACATTATCCATGTGGCAACCGTTTACAGAATTGTTGCTGAGTGATGGTGCCAAAGGCAAGAAATGTGAGGATTTTTGGTCACGTCACATATTGATAGTGATGTGAAAAAAACTACACTCTACTGCATTCTTAGATTTTTACAGGAAAACATAACTGCTGTAGTGGACATAATACAAACTAGAGTCTGAAAACACCCTTGTCTGCCAAGTGTTCATCATAATTGGTGTAGATGTGAAACATCTCCTTGAGAGTAGGCTGGGCGACACCTTTAGGGACTTTGGCACTGCAACATGTTCCGTGTTAGAGTGCTTGCCACTTGGTAAGCAAAGCAATGATGAAGAGCAATTCAGGAACTTTTATTTTGCAATGTATGAGAAATGGCTTGCAATGATGCATAGAAATGTTCTTCACCACCAATGGCATTTGAAGTCAATGAAACCTCACTGTGGTACTCTGTTCTAGATCCCTTCTGTAAAGGGGAATTTCCTCAGTAGTTTCAAAAAGTGCTGCTTCATTTTTGACCCCTTCATTAACTCTGAGAGCATAAGCGCCCAGATCAGCGAAATGCTGCAGAACCTGCCCTGAGAATTGCAATCTTCAAGTGAACTAGTATTGGCATGGAAAACAATGTCAGTGGCCAGAGTTAACAAATTGTGTACTGGCTGTTTTGGCGTTGCCCATCTCATGTGCCAATGTTGAGAGGGCCTTTTCACAGAAGTTTACATGGGAAGGAAAGAGCGCGCATACATAACCAAAGACTCACTGAAGAAGTATTGTATGGTGTACTACAATAAGTTTAATTTGCAAAAATCTATTTGGACCTCATATACACTATACTTACACTGTCTATATACCATGTGCTATCAGTGCAGAAAGCAAGCAATAATAAAGGCAAAAATTTCCATTAACACTGGAAAAACACTGTTTCTGTAGTTTTTAATAGCGCGAAAATGTGTAACCACTGATAACCACTGTTTTTTAAAGGTATTGAAATCACTTGAAAACACTGAAAAAACCCCACCAGAATTTACCAAAAATAGAAACTGAAAACAGGACCGTATAAAGAACTAAGAACTACATCTCCCATAATTCCTCCTAATTGGTTTCAATGGGAATAACTATAAATAAAGACACAAAAACGGATTCACATACCGTGAGCAATACCTATTGTTGGTTGAAACGCGTTGGTGGTGGTTAGTGGTTATTATTTGCACGGCAGTATGAATTTCAATTAATTGACGATTTCCTTGGAGTGCGGTTGTTTCCTTCTTCAAAGGAACTTTGGTGAAAAATTAATTGGGAGGACTGGCCCGTCCTCGAGACCAGCACCCACTATGGAATAGAGCACTCTCCTTGGGGCTGTTTGGTGAATATATATGTTCGAAGCATATGAGCTGCAGATTACACACTGTGCATAGATCGCCATCTGGTGTTGGGCCCGGATGTTTACAGTTGTTTTTCCTCTTGGAAAGTCTTTGGAAGTCATGAGGTATGTGACTCCTCCTTCGGATCGTATTGCGCATGGGCTTTGGCTCCATCCTCAGATTGTTTTTTTCCGCCATCGGGCTCGGATGTGTTCTTCGTGCTCCGGTTCCGAACAGTTTCCAGTTCTCCTGATCGGCGCGCAATCCTCCCCTTTTCGCGGTATTGTTTTCGATCGCGATCTCAACGCAACTCTCATCGTCCGAAGTCTTCGATTCCGGTTGTCGACGAAGGCCTTCGGGCCTACCTAAGCTCCGGTCCTGGCTGATGGAAAGGACTCCATTCAAGAAGTGTCCTCGATGTGGGTCCAAATTTCCCCACACCGATCTCCATGAGGTGTGCAACCTCTGCCTCTCCTCTGAACACGAGGCTCGAGACTGTCCGGCGTGCAAATACTTCCGGTCCAAGAAGACCATTCGAGAGCGAAGGGCGAGGAGAACCATGGCACACTCGTCGACAGGGATCCCCGACGCCATCTTCGGAGAAGGTGTCGTTGTCCCTGAAGAGCAGCACACCGAAGAGGGCCTCGTCAGCGCCTTCGAAGCCGACGAATCAGATGTCGAAGACATCACTCTGGCACAGAGGGGCATGAGTACTAACATCGACCCCCCACCCTCGACGGCACCAAAAAAGGCTTCGGTCACGCCTTTGCCCTCGGGCCTAGGCACGACCAAAGACACTGCTTCCCATACCTCGCTTTCGGGCCCGGTTAAGAAGCCCACCAAGCCTTCTGGCGGCTCGGGCTCGAGCCAGCCTGCCGTCGGTGCCGAGAAACACTCCTCCGCACCGGCGCTGAAAAAGTAAATGGCCTCCTCCTCCGTCCTCCGCGCCGAGCTCCACCTCGAAGCACTCGGCGCCGAAAACTGGCACTAGCTCCTCGGTACCGGCACCAACCCCGGAGCCGAGCAAAAAGCTAAAGGTCCTCGAAACACACACCTCGAAGCCGAAAGTCATCCCGCAGTCGAGAAATCATCCGGAGGACATTTCTAAGCCGCACAGTTCAAAACAAACAAACCGATGACGGCTACAAGGCTAAAAAACATACGGCTCCGACACCTTCGGCGCCGAAGGATCGGCCACTCACAGACGGAACTATTTCAGCCCGATCCACTACAAAAGACACTGGTCAAGGACCCTAAAACTGGATATTTGATGCTCAGCATCAAAAAGAGACCGCTGGACAAGCTTGCCCCAGCTCCACCTCCAAAGAGAAGAGACTTTGCTACCTCCCCTTTGAGAATACCTTCACCCCCTCCTCCCCCTCCTACTCTGTCTCCTCCTCCACCTCCTCCCTCTCCTCCACCTCCCCCACCTCATCATTCCCCCACACCCTTTCCTGATGAGGATGATGACGATGTCTACGATGACACAGGGGACGGGCCCTATGACCAGCCCACATGGGACCCCACTCCTATAGGCTCCCCAGACCCATGGGACGTCTACAACATTCCTAACGTCCCGAAGGACGACCTTTACCCTTCAAGACCATCCTCCCCTGAAGACACAATGGGGTTTAACCAATTACTCCATAGGGCGGCACACTACCACGGAGTTGATCTCCATACAGATCCCGTGGAGGAGGACTTCCTCATCGATACCTTTGATACTACACGCAAGACCACTTCCGCCCTGCCCATGCTAAAAGGGGTTATCAAGCACGTGCCTGAAGTCTTTAAAGACCCAGTCAGGGCCAGAGTCCTCAACCCTCGCATCGAGAAGAAGTATAAGGCAGCCCCTACAGACGCCACTTACATCAGAGGGCCCGCACCACTAGACACCCTGGTAGTCTCCACTGCAAGGATGCGTGCAAACTCCCAGGCCTCAGGCGAAGCACCACCACCTGATAAGGAGTCCAAACTCCTAGACGCCTCCGGCAAGCGCACTGCATCCCAGGTGGCCAACATATGGCGCATCGCAAACGCACAAGCGCTTTTGGCAAGATATGACAGGGCACATTATGACGAACTAGAAGCCATAATGCAACACCTCCCTGACAAGTACAAGAATAGAGCCAACAAATTAATCCAGGAGGGTAAAACCATTACCAACACCTCCATTCTCTGCACCCTAGATGTAGCTGACACCGCCTCTAGGGCAATTAACACCAGCGTCGTCCTCCATAGGCATGCCTGGCTACGTATTTCAGGTTTCAAACCTGAGGTGCAGGCTTACATCCTGAACCACCCCTTTGACCAGGAACATCTGTTTGGGCCACAAGTTGACGTTGCCCTGGAAAAAATGAAAAAGGACACCGATACGGTAAAGTCTATGGGAGCCTTACAGTCACACACTCCCAGGCGCTCCTTTCGCCGCTCTTCCTTTCGAAGCACCTCCAAAGGCTACTCCTCAGACAGCGCTTCCACTTCCTATAAAACCCCTATCCAATCCACCTTCACTAGGGGTTACCAGAGAGGCGGCTAAAGGGGAAACCACAATAAAGGCAGAGGCAAACCTAACACCTCCCGCTCTGCCTCCACCCCTGCCCAATGACTTCCCTCCACTCCCCCCAGACCATTCCACTCCAGTCGGGGGCAGACTCCACAATTTCCTCCCTGTCTGGACTACTATCACAAATGGGTAACACAGATAATTTGGTCAGGCTACTGCCTCAAACTAACATCTACCCCCCCCCAATCTTTCCACCCAAACAACGTCCGATGTCACAGGAACATTTGTCACTTCTACAGCAGGAGGTAATCTGCCTCCTACAAAAGAGTGCGATAGAACTAGTTCCTGCCCACCAACAAAATATGGGAGTTTACTCCCTATATTTTCTCATACCAAAAAGAGACGACACTCTACGGCCCATCCTAGAACTCAGACCCCTAAATCACTATATACACTCAGACCATTTCCACATGGTCACACTCGAGCAAGTACTTCCCCTGCTCTCCCAAAACGACTTCCTTGCCACCCTAGACCTCTAGGATGCCTATTTCCACATTCCCGTTCACACAGCTCACAGAAAGATTCTCTGGTTTGTAGTGGACGGTCAACATTATCAATTCAAGGTGCTCCCATTCGGAGTCAGCACCGCGAGTGTTTACCAAGTGCCTAGCGGTAGTGGCAGCACACCTGTGAAGACAACACATCCACGTCTTCCCATATCTAGACGACTGGCTAATAAAAGCCAGCTCATACAACCAGTGTGTACAACACACTCAAGCCACTATCCAGCTACTTCACGAACTGGGCTTCACAGTAAACCACACAAAGTCCCATCTGCAACCGTCCCTGTAAAACAATACCTCGGTGCCACTATAGACACCTCAAAAGCGCTAGCCTACCCCAGTCTGGCCAGGATAGCGAGCATTCAGGCTCTATGCACCAAATTTCAGCCGGAACACTCTCTTCCAGCTCGAGTGTTCATGCAACTAATAGGAATGATGGCCTCTTGCATATTCATAGTACCCCACGCAAGACTCCAAATGCGTCCTCTCCAAGAGTGCTTAGCACGCCAATGGAACCAGGCCCAGGGTCAATTAACAGATCTGGTGTTGGTAGACGGTCGTGCCCATCGCTCTCTGCAGTGGTGGACCACCAAAAACCTTTCCAAAGGGCGACCGTTCCGGGACCTGGTTCCTCAGATAGTACTGACAGCGGACGCATCGCTCTCCGGCTGGGTAGCTCACCTACTACATCACACCATGCAGGGCAGGTGGACACCTCAACAAAAGTTACTCCACATCAACCATCTGGAGTTACTAGCCATATTCTTAGCCCTAAAATCCTTTCAAACACATATATCAGGCAAGGCAGTCCTAGTCCGCACAGACAACATGACAGCCATGTACTATATACAAAAACAAGGGGGCACACACTCTCCGCAGCTCTCTCAGCTAGCACAGAGCATATGGAGAAGGGCCATACGCCAAAAAAATCTTTCTCCTAGCCCAACATGTCCCAGGAGTCCAGAACACTATGGCCGATCTGCTGAGCAGACAAACACAACAGATCCACGAGTGGGAACTCCCTCCGCAAGTTCTTCACCCGTACTTTCAACTGTGGGGGCAGCCACAGATAGACCTCTTCGCCACCCATGAAAACGCCAAATGCCCAAGCTTCACCGCCAGGTATCCACACCCATTTTCCAAAGGCAATGCGATATGGATGAACTGGTCAGGCAAATTTGCGTACGCTTTTCCGCCTCTCCCTCTCATTCCATTAGTGGTGCGCAAACTACAGCAACACTCCCTAACTCTCATCCTAGTTGCTCCCACTTGTGCCAGACAACCATGGTACACCACATTGCTGGAACTATCAGTAGTACCGCACCAAAAGTTACACCTCTCTCCACGCCTCTTAACTCAGAACCATGGAGAGATCAGACACCCGGTCCCAGCTCGGCTCAACCTTGCGATCTGGCTCCTGAAATCCTAGAATTCGGTTATCTAAATCTTCCCCCATACTGTATGAACGTCTTTAGAGTAGCTAGACAACCTACCACTAGGGCTTGCTACGCAGCCAAGTGGAAACGTTTTGTGGTCTATTGTCACAATAATAACTTCAATCCCCTAGATGTGTCCATTCAACACATCATAGGCTATTTACTATACCTACAAAGATGCAATCTGGCCTACACGTCTATTAGACTGCACCTTGCAACCATAGCAGCCCATCTACAAAACAGGTAACATCTATCACTCAGTCAGTCAAATATCTTTATTCGGTTTAAGTACAAACCATAAAAGCATACTACAAAACACAATATATAAAAACAGTTGTAGGTACGTGACTCAATTAACACAATCATGGCTCATAAAAACTTATAAAAGCATTCAATAAAACCACGTAAAAACAATTTCATTTTTAACACAATTAAAAAAGGATGTTCATGTTATAATGTTAAGTTCATTTCCTCAACATTCTTATGGCTGCTGATAAAAAGTTGGCAACGTTAAAAGTCTCTCATGCGTTGGCTGAACACAGGCAACGTCCCTCTGGGCACACCTCCTCAAGCAAAAGCTTAAAGCGTGTTTAATCTGATTGTGGCATTGAGTGAAGATGCAGTGAATACTTGAAGTCAAAACATTTATTGATCTCTGAACTTTTCAAAGTGCTTTTGTTTTATGGCGAAACCTCTCATTGAAAACAGTCATTTATTGTTGTGTATCTTTTTGTTTAGACTCCCCTGATGAAGGGCCAAATGGGCCCGAAATGCATTGGGACTATGGCAACCAGATGATATGGAGTATATACAATATCATCATTATTGCATTTAAAGCACATGAAGCACTTTGAAAAGTTCAGAGATCAATAAATGTTTTGACTTCAAGTATTCACTGCATCTTCACTCAATGCCACAATCAGATTAAACACGCTTTAAGCTTTTGCTTGAGGAGGTGTGCCCAGAGGGACGTTGCCTGTGTTCAGCCAACGCATGAGAACCTTTTTTGTCTTTCCACACTCCCAGGGTTATGAGAGTGATACCTCAGTGGCACCCGACAATTTCTTCACCTTTTCTATTTGCTCGGTCTGTGCACGACCCGACCATTTTTTGGATCTTCAAATTGTTTCTAACCCGCTGGTTCGTAGCACGACCCCCTCAGAATTGAATTGAAATGGCTTATGACGACATCACACGTCTGACAGACCTACGGGCTGACACATTTGCTTTTGCAGATGACGACGCCTCCAAGATCTATGCACTTATCAATGAGGAGAGCACGCCATTCATTAACAAAAGAAACAAAGAAAATAGCTTACGCCAACTCCTGTATCTCAGCAAACGTGAGATCAATCAGAGACTTCATGCAAGCACCTTGATCAGATACCATCGTGCTCAGCGAATTCCGAGAGGCCTTCGAGTGCCATTAAAACCCTTGCTCTGCAGAAACAGTCCAAAATTTGTGGAACGCTGGTATGCCATCTTGAACAAGTGTTCATTAGACTTGATCTTACTAATCATTGAAGAGTTATCTAGAGTCCTGGAAGAACTTAACAAAGACATAGCTCAGACCAAAACAGAACTCCAAGAGTTAATTGTTTCAGAAGATTGGGAGAAAACCTTGGAAGATATCAATACACAACTCAATAGATACACTGAGGAAATCAGCGAGCGGAAGATCCGCAAGTATAAACGTGACACCCTTGACTACAAGTTGGGGGAGGTTTACTCCTGGGCAGAGGTTTATGCAAGACGACGACAGAACAAACCTTCCAACCTTAATACTGAGACAGACACGTCATCCTCGGACAGTGAAAGACGCCCGACGAGCCAACCTCCAGCAACCATTCATACAGCGGACATCGTCCCGATTCTGCCCGACACCAATGTTCCTTTTTTAGAGGTAGGCCAAAAAGATCAACCAGACCCAGGAGGGGCAAAAGACGTCCCATCAACCAAAGCCAGCCCGAAGTCTCTACCAGCGCCAGGCCGACGGAACAAAGGGAAGAAATCATGAATCCTGAGCAGTTAGTTATCAACATCTCCGAGTATCAACTAACAAAAATGGATATCAAAACATTGCAAAAAGGCACGTCGTTTGTACCAACCTACCATACCAACAAATTGGAATTGGATATCTGTCTGTTCAAATTTATGCGCAACCTCCGGTTGCGACATTTTTTTGAGAACGTAATACAATCTGAGCACAAGCCTGAATCTCACTTACTTAAACACCTCCGCCCTAAGAGCACTTTCCAAGCACCAATCTCCCATAAGACATTGGACCTTTTTGAGAATTTGGTGAAAAATGACATTCTTTCCTTCAATTTTAGGAAACGTTCTAAACTC
This sequence comes from Triturus cristatus, assembly GCF_964204655.1. Classification (NCBI taxonomy): domain Eukaryota; kingdom Metazoa; phylum Chordata; class Amphibia; order Caudata; family Salamandridae; genus Triturus; species Triturus cristatus. The sequence continues at coordinate 129,446,167 of NC_140580.1, forward strand.
CAAAATCTCACCAACAAGGAGCGAGCAATCTTGGACAATTTGGCCAACAATCAGAATATCACCTGTCAAAAGGCAGACAAGGGCGGTGCCCTAGTCATAATGGACTCTACCTTCTATCAGACTCAAGTAGATCTACACGTGAATGACAGCAATACGTATATGATTTTATCACAAGATCCTACGGTCAGTTTCGCCAATCTTTTACAAACCATTGTTGACAAGGCCGTGGAAAACGGAACCATTGATGAAAAAACCAAGAGATTTTTAATCTCCAAGCATCCCAGAACACCCACCTTGCACATGTTACCCAAGATTCATAAGGATCTCATGAATCCCCCACTACGTCCAATAGTATCCACAAGGGGCAGCATACACGAAACAATTGGCAAGTTTTTGGATGTTCACCTACAACAGTTTGTCTCACGTATGAACACATACGTTAAGGATACCACTGATTTTTTACTCAAGATCAATCAGGTTACATTGCCTGATAACGAAGAAGTGTGGTTGTGCACCATTGACGTTAAGTCACTTTATACCACTATTCCTCATGACTTAGGAATTGAAGCAATTGAAGAGGTATTACTACAGTCTGATCTGGACCATGATTTACAAGTGTTCCTGATGGAACTCCTCACCTTCACACTTTATCAAAGCTACTTCAGATGGAACAACAATTTCTACCTACAGCTCACTGGTACATCGATGGGCAATTGTGCCGCGCCTACCTATGCGAATTTGTTCATGCATGCATTTGAAAATAAATTCATTTTGAGTTTGGACACATGGAAGGTACATGCACGTCTATTTTTGCGTTATATAGATGATATTTTCGTCTTATGGTTTGGCTCACTAGACTCTCTCAAGGCAGCCTTGACAAATCTAAATCAGATCAATGACCGCATTCAATTCACTTTCAGTTTCCATCAGGCATCTATAACATATCTGGATGTTCAGCTGACAATACGTGACAACCAACTTACCACCACCTTGTTCAGAAAAAACACCGATCGTAACAACCTGTTACACTACACCAGTTTCCATCAACCGGCACTGAAGAACCATTTACCATTCTCACAGTTACTCCGAGTGAAAAGAATTGTGTCAGATCATTCTGAATCGCAAGATCAAATCCAGGCTATGGCACATCGTTTCACCACCCGTGGATATCCCCAGGAGGTCATTTCCAACGCCATAACAAAAGTGGCCAACACATCACAACCCACTACACGTAAAGAACAAAATCGTATGGTCATGGTTTCCCGGTTTTCCACCATGAGTCATAAATTCAAACAATCAATCAGAAAACATTGGCCAATGTTGACATTTGAAACTGATTTCAATGGCATCTTCAGCAATCCACCGATGTTTGCATACACCAGGAGCAAAAACATTCAAGAGCTAATTCGTCCTAGGATTGATGCACCCAATACACCGTTTCGAGGGACAGTTCCCTGCCTAAACTGCAGTAACTGCAACAGCATCATCAAGGGTAATTCAGTCGCACACCCAATGAGAGGCACTCCAATCAAATTGCATGTCAATGCCACTTGTGACACCAACAATGTTATTTATCTATTAAAATGCCCTTGCGGCCTGGTGTATGTCGGTAAAACAATAAGGAAGATCAAGACACGCATTTTGGAGCACAAAAGCAATATATGTACCAGCAATCTGAAATCAACAGTGGCCGCTCATTTCCTAGAGAAACAACACAACATTTCGCAACTGAAATTCCTGGTTTTGGAAACTGTATCAAAGATGGAGGGCAGAGACAATGACACCTTTCTACTGCAACGCGAAAATTACTGGATTTATAAACTGGACTCTTTGAAACCGAAGGGTCTCAACGACCGCTTGGAATTCGCTTGCTATTTATAAATTGTGTATACTTGCATGTGCATGTTTGCAGCTTTTCTTTCAACCTTCATTATATTTATCAATATTGGCTTTCAAATTTTTCTTTATTTACACACTGTTCGTTTTCACTTGTTTTACACACTGCCTGTTCCTTGTACACACTTTGTTGCCTCCCTCTCTTCTTCGTTTCAGTTTTCCCCATTGTTCGTTCACCGACACTTGTAACATGGCGCCGACTATTCCCGCAAGTTCTAAGCTGCTATGCGGACTAACCATCACACGTCACTTCCGGTTCACACCGGCACCTTTTCACTTTAAATGCGCGCCGTTTTTCGAGCGGCTCTACCTACATCCTGTGACCGAAAACCGGCACCGCTGTACTATTACAGCCCGAACCGCTTAATTACCAGCACAAGGTAAACGCTTGTTTTAATCGGAACACTTGCGCGTTCAGTTGCATGCACGCCGGTTCACTTTTCACGGAGCTTTCAATGGTACTCGTTTCACTTTTCCGCTTGTAATTTTTACGAGATGCATAGTAGTTTACACCTTTTTTCGCTTTTCCCCCCCACCCCGGCATTTTTATCGAGCACTGAACACGGATTTCGGTTGGGTTCACCTCTTTTGTTACTGTTGGCAACACATCTTGGTTGTTTTTTAACTAATGCTCTTCTAGCAACACACCTCTGCTCCACGTGGGACGTTTTTTTCCCCGTTCCTCATCATGTTTATTCATGTATTGTAGCACATGACAATGTGGCCACCATGGTATTTTGGCACCATTTAAAAACTCGCTGGCAGGGTCCACTATTGGCTTTTGTTTTATGGCGTAACCTCTCATTGAAAACAGTCATTTATTGTTGTGTATCTTTTTGTTTAGACTCCCCTGATGAAGGGCCAAATGGGCCCGAAATGCATTGGGACTATGGCAACCAGATGATATGGAGTATATACAATATCATCATTATTGCATTTAAAGCACATGAAGCACTTTGAAAAGTTCAGAGATCAATAAATGTTTTGACTTCAAGTATTCACTGCATCTTCACTCAATGCCACAATCAGATTAAACACGCTTTAAGCTTTTGCTTGAGGAGGTGTGCCCAGAGGGACGTTGCCTGTGTTCAGCCAACGCATGAGAACCTTTTTTGTCTTTCCACACTCCCAGGGTTATGAGAGTGATACCTCAGTGGCACCCGACAATTTCTTCACCTTTTCTATTTGCTCGGTCTGTGCACGACCCGACCATTTTTTGGATCTTCAAACGTTAAAAGTCTCCCAAACGTCAGTTAACATTTGCAAGTAGAGAAGGGCAGGTCTCACTTGCACAAAACCTTTGTTTTTTAAAATCGGGAGAATAAAACGTTTCCTAATGACAATAAGGTGTTCACAGAAAAAGAGGAAATGTGTGATGTCTTGTTGCGAAAAATTATCACAAGTACAAGGGCCAAGATCCTCTACCCTCTTCCATCCTTTCTGTTCTCCAATAAGAAGATGCAGTTGATTAAATCTAAATCTAGTCAGTAAGAAGCGATGATTGTTATTTGTGACATAGCCTAAATATGGTTCCATGGATAGTGTTGTTTTACATAGCTGGTGGGCCCTTACTGTCACCTTTACCAGCTCTCTCTCTTCCCTATCCATGGTGGCTATGTGCAAGAACATTTCCTTACACCATTTTATATCTCCCTTCACTAGAGCTTCTGGAGAATGATATAATTCTGGACGACCCAGCTTTGCTGCCAACCTCTGAATATATTTAAGCCAGGGTATACACAACCCATAGTCAAGTGACATACAGTCTTTCATAATAATATTATTAAGCATTAATTCAGGGTTTAACCAAGTAGCTATCCATTCCAATAGTGGTGCCACGGCAATAGCATCTTCAACAAAGCCGATTCCAAGCTCTTGATGTGTATTGTAGTTGGCTGTTGTTTTAGGGACAGATAGGAGGTTCTTTAGGAACCTATCTTCAACAATCTGTATGTTCTTTACATTTTTTATTCCCCATAGCTCGGCCCCATATATGGCTAGTGAAATGCACTTGGCTCTGTATATTTGAATGAGGGCCTTCATTGGCCTGGCTCCTAACTTTCTGGCAAAACCCAGTACGGCCAGGGTTGCTCTTATCAGTACAATTTTTTTCGCTGTGATTTGAGTTACCCAGGATCCTTGGTCGTCGAAAAGTACACCCAAGTATGGAAACGACGACACCCTGGTTAATATATGGCCCTCACAATAAAAGGTTTTAGCCTTTGGGGATTTCTGTCCAATAGCCATTACATGTGATTTTGAGAAATTTACGCTTAAATCTAATGACTTCATGAAGCCAGAAAAGGAATCTAACAATAATTGAAGTCCCACAGCCATTCTTGCTAAGAGGGCGGCGTCATCCGCATATAAAAGTGCGGGAATCAAGCGTTTCCCTGCACAGGGAATATCTTTACAGGAGGCAATTGAGGCAGTATCTAGGTTATTGATATATAATGTAAAGAGCAGGGGCGTCAAAATGCACCCCTGTCTAACTCCATTTGATATGGGTATACCTTCCGTACAATTACCCTGTTGATCATACCTCACCGTTGCAGATAAATCCCTATGCAGGTCGGCTAAGAAATAGACGATGTTTTTGTCTACTCCACAGATTAGGAGCAAAGACCACAGCTTTGACCTGTTTACTCGATCAAAGACCGAGGACAGGTCCATAAAAGCTACTAATAATGTTCCATTCTTTGCCACCGTATATTTACCTATTAGTAGTTGCAAGTTCAGGCATTGGTCCGTGGTGCCCATCCCTTTTCTGAAGCCATACTGGGCCATAGAGAGTGTTCCAGATTCCTCGAGCCAGCCAATCAGTTGGCCAAGGACCACCCTACCCAAAACTTTCACAGAAGAGTCAATTAGGGATATCTTCTTTTAAATGGGTATAATAACAGATCGTGCCCATGACGGGGGTAGACCCAATTGACAGGCGTTAACAAAGAAATTATATAAAATCTTTGACCAGGTTTTTACATCTGATTTAAAAAGGTCTGCCGGGACTCCATCGGGTCCCGGAGCCTTATTACTTGTCATCTGCATAATGGCATGTGTTACTTCTAGTTCAGTGAAGGTCAAAGAATATTTCTCCATGTTTAAGACTGGGCCATCCAACATCCCATTTCCATCATAAACCTGTTTGAAATGAGTGTGCCATTTTTCTTCCTGTATACCACAATCAAGCTCGCTGTTATTTTTATCCTGGAAAAAAGGCATATTTATCACAGTCCAAAACTTAGCACTATTTTTAATTACATCTATTGATAAAAGCTCGTTCCAGGCTTCCTGCCTAATTTCATTTTTTCGCTTTCTTTGTGCTTTTTTCTAATTATTCCTAAGGGCGGCAATTTACGCTTTGTCGGGCAAATCAGCTTTCAAAGCTACCTTCAACTTCCGTTGGGCTATTGAACAGTTATGGTCAAACCATTTTTCCCCGTCCCTGGGTTGCCCCTTAACTATTTTTTTAAGGTCACTATCGACCTGGGTACAGATTCTGCCATAGGCTACCAGGACCTCATCCCCTATGACACCATCTTTCAGACAAGTGGTCATGTGGTCCCCAACCTTTCCCAGCAAATTTTTCTTGAAGTCCATTGGCACCACGCGGCACCATTTCAGGCGTCGCGCTTGATCGGTGGGCCTTATGTCATGGATTCCAGCAGGCAGGTTGGGTTTCACTTATTTCCTTAGATCATCTGTCAGAGTCACCTTTACTGGGTTATGATCTCCATAGGGGGACCAACTAACATTATACTGACTAACCCTACTTGCTAGGTTTGCGCTCACAAAAATATAATCAATAGTTGACCCAGAGCCTCTTCCTTTAAAGGTTGGGATATCTCCTGTAAATTTGGTGGGGTAGATCAGATCATTACCTACCACCAAATCTTCTAAATACAATCCCGACGGGGTGTGTTCAAAGTGAATATTATCTTGGTTTGCTGGACCTAAACTGTCCCAAACAAAACAGTTACCTTTACAACAATGAACATTAAAATCTCCAAACATAATAACCGAATAATGATTCGTACTATTAACATTATACGATTCCAAAAAGTCGTAAAGACTGACCAAATGTTCATTAAAAAAACTCTTATCAAAGGAGTTATAAAAGTTGACAATGAGCCAATTCCCAGTTAGTTTTGTTAAAATTTCCACTGCAAGGCAGTAAGGCGTGCCTGTCTCCACTTTTGAATAAACCCCCTCAAGTTTTAATGAGATGAGGGTTAAAAGACCACCCTTTTCCCTCCCCATGGGGGAAGCAACTGCTGCCGACCAAAAAGCAGCATACCCATCCCAAACAAAGGTGTTCTCTGTGTCCCAGGTTTCTTGTAACCCAATAATTTCACAGTCTGTCAAACAGTCCCTCCATTGTGCATCATTTGCTTTACTATTCAGCCCAGCAATGTTCCAGCTAAGGACCCTCGTACCTATACTTGGGGCCCTAACTGCCATCGTACCATCAGTAGGACCACCTTGGGCATCCCCCTCTGTGTTCATAACATTTGGGGTACCACCCCCACAAGGGCTCCCTGAGTCTCCAATTAACCCACATTCCTCCTCCACAATCAATGTGGAAACTTCTACAGCAGGTGCGGGCTGGTCCCGGCCATGTTCAAGTCAATCATTTAAATCTAGATCACTTAGGGGTTGATAACGATTGAACGTGGCAACCCCGCGGCCGGTAACCCCTACAGTGCCAATTCCTCTGCCCTCACATAAGTCATTAATGGGCTGCTATGTTAGATGTCTATAAAAATATCCCAGTGGACGAAGTGTAATGCCCTGATCAGTATGTGGCAGCGAGGAAGCTCTTAGCAAAGCATTATTAACGAGAAGTGGGTTACTAAAATTTATAAGTACACAATCCCCCCTAATGTTCTTGTGTAATTGTCCTATCCATGAGACTCTCCTGGTGGTTAGTATCTGTCGTGATAGACCAACCGGGAACCCACACTCTCAACCACGATACAGTTTTATTCTTTAGGGATTCGTGGGGTTCTGGCTTATTAGACAGACTACCCTCTACTAAGGGTGGAACATTTGTCAACACTGCGACAAATGGGGCACATTCAGGAGGTAAATCGGGTTGTGCACTGACCGTGCGACTGGTCTTTACTACTGCCGGCCCGCTCTTACTCCCTATACATGTGACTGGTGGTGGAGTTTTACACGCAGTTGCCAGGGATACAGCAACTGCTGATTCTACCAAACAGGGTCCTTCCTTAATGGGCTATGGTGTCTCGATGTTAACCCTAGGGCCCTTATCGGCATTGCTATTGCTTACAATTATATCATTCCGGGGTCCCAGGAGGTTTCCTAATCTCACAATCTCACAATTTCTGCAGACAACGTGTCAATTTTGGCCACAAGGGGTTTAACTATCTTAGTGATTTTGGCCTCTAAAATTCCAATCAGGCAGTCTATTTGCTCTGAATCTATTTTAATAGTGGCATTATTAGCCGGGGCCTCATATAGGCTTTCCCCACTAGTAGGTGGCGGGTCTGGTTTTTTATTTGTGCTGCGGCCACCCCCCCCCGTTTATTTTGTGTCAGCTTGCGAGATCTCAACACTCTCTGTGTTACCAGGGGGCGGCAGAGCTAAATCTGCCGTATTTATCACATCGTATTGATCAGTACTACAGCTATCACCCTGAATAGGAGAAGACAATGCAGTGGGCGAGCTAGACAATGAAATGGAGCTGGTCCCCTGGCCCAATGATTTACGTCTTTCACTGTTAATTTTAGTTACAACTTTCACCAGGTAATTATCTAGAGTTGCAGCTACAGGAAGTGTTTTACCTGTTGTGGATTTCAACATTTTCAATGGTAACACAGAGGCCCAAAAAAGACTAAATATAGTGTTTAGACAGAAAAATAATCACACAACAGTGGTAAGGGGTAATTCAGCTCCTTATCCTGTGATAGAGCCACACAAGCTCTATTAATTTAAACAATCTCACAGTGTCCAAAGTATCAGGGGACGGCAGCGAAGACCTGGGGCCAAAAAGCGTGGCCCAGCCCAGCCTCCTTGGGCCTCAGAGGGCCCACCCTTTGCACGGGCTTAGCCCGGCGCCGCCCGCGCGCGTCCCGCGACGCGGAGGGAGCCTCGGTCTTTTAAGCGCCTCCGGGCGCGAACACGGCAGGAAATTGGGCACAAAGCAACCTGGGAGCTGTAGTCTCCCCCTGTCACGGCCGCGATGGAGTGAAGCGGCATCAGGGGAGACCCGCAGTGTCAGGGCCCCAGGAGCGGCGGAGTGACCAAATCAGCGTGTAGCAGGTCCGCAGGTAGGAAACAGACTCCAAACACAAGCCCCCGCTCCACCGAGGGAGCCTCGGTCTTTTAAGCGCCTCCGGGCGCGAACACGGCAGGAAATTGGGCGCAAAGCAACCTGGGAGCTGTAGTCTCCCCCTGTCACGGCCGCGATGGAGTGAAGCGGCGTCAGGGGAGACCCGCAGCGTCAGGGCCCCAGGAGCGGCGGAGTGACCAAATCAGCGTGTAGCAGGTCCGCAGGTAGGAAACAGACTCCAAACACAAGCCCCCCATCTATCACTCTTTAGAGTACCTGCCATAAAAGCCTTCATGGAAGGCCTCAAAAGAATAATTCCCCCCAGAGTGCCACCCTCACCTGTGTGGAACCTAAACATTGTTCTCACAAGACTAATGGGGCCTCCCTTTGAACCTCTACACAAATGTGAACTTCAATTCCCAACATGGAAAACTGATTTTCTTGTAGCCAACACTTCCCTCAGAAGGTCAGTGAAATACAAACACTCACCATTCAAGAACCTTTTCTGGAAATGCACCATAGCAACGTTGTTCTCCGTACTAATCCGAAATTCCTCCCTGAAGTCATTTCTCCTTTTTACCTAAACCAATCTGTGGAACTACCCGTATTCTTCTCGCAGCCACAGACCGTTGCAGAAAGAACTCTCCACACATTAGATGTTAAACAAGCCTTACTCTACTACATCGAGAGAACACAACCCTTTCGTAAGACCAAACAACTATTCGTGTCTTTCTCACCACCACACAAAGGCAACCCTATCTCCAAATCTGGGATAGCTAGGTGGATTGTCAAATGCATACAGATTTGCTACAACAAAGCAAAACAAACGCTATCTGTTCCCCCTAAAGCCCACTCTACACGTAAAATAGGGGCTTCCATGGCATTCTTAGGGAACATCCCCTGAGATGATATCTGCAAAGCAGCTACATGGTCAACACCGCACACTTTCACTAAACACTATTGTGTAGATGTGCAAACTAAGCAACAAGCTAGTGTGGGCAGGCTGCACTCAAAACATTGTTTCAAACCACTGCAACAGATACTGATGGTCGCCGCTAGGAGCGAATACTGCTGTATAATCTATGCACAGTGTGTAATCTGCAGCTCATATGCCTCGGAACGGCAAATGCTACTTACCAGTATGCATCTGTTCTTGGCATGTAGAGCTGCAGATCTACACACGCCCACCCGCCTCCCCGGCTACTTTTATCTGTTCCAGTTTATCTTATTTAGATACAGCACACATGGGCATCTTCCCTGCTTATTACTACACTCCATTTCCCTGCTGGCGAAAAACAATCTGAGGATGGAGCCGAAACCCATGCGCAATACGATCCGAAGGAGGAGTCACATACCTCGTGATTTCCAAAGACTTTCCAAGAGGTAAAACAACTGCAAACATCCGGGCCCAACACCAGATGGCGATCTATGCACAGTGTGTAGATCTGCAGCTCTACATGCCAAGAACAGATGCGTACTGGTAAGTAGCATTTGATATATATATATATATATTTATTTTACCTACTGGCGGTTGCCAGTTGGTAGTTATAGTTAGGACCTATTTTCCATAGGAAATCCACAGCATTCTATTCTCAATAACTTTGGCGCCGATTGATGAATCTTCGCGAAATTTTAAACATTTTTGGCCAGCTCCGATCCACTCCTATCCTGAAAGTCTCGGGATGATTCGTGTAGCGGGGGCCGAAAAAAAAAGGGGGGGGATCCCAAAACGTTTTTTTGCCCATGCAATTTCCCATAGGACCTTTAGCCGCAGCTACAGCCCAAACTGCTGAACGGAATTACACGAAATTTGGCAAAGAGGTAGTCCTCAGTTCAGACTTGTGCCTTTTGCTTAAATGGTGTCAATCAGTTCAGTAGTTCCTGAGAAAATTACAGTTAAAAGTACATTTATATCTATGGCCGCGCTGGATCCGCGCACCCTGGGCGCACTTTCCCGATCACGCGCTGAATGCTAATTGGCTGTCAAGTGGTTGTCAACATTCGAAACCAGGAGCTGTTGGCAGTCATTTTGTGCCTCGGTAGAAGTGAGGCTGAAGAAGTCTGTGGAATAAGTGTGCAAAACGTATAAAGGGGGCAGGGTAGAAATACCCTGACCCTCTAGACCTGCTTAGGGGGTCCCAGAAGGACTCCCAGGGCCCCCCAATTTTTTTATTTAATTATTTTTTTTAAACCGAAAGTGCGTGCAGGGTGCGCGGATCCTGCCATTAAAAAAAAAAAGGGAGATGTTTTATATTTAGCCCCCGGGGGAGGCGCCAAATCCCTGGGCAAAATTATTAAATTTAAAGCCCCTCCCAGTATAATTTGTGGGGTGGGGGCTCAATGGCCCCCCAAGCCCCGGGGACCACTACCCCCGGGTCTTTATGTATTGAGGGAGGGGGGCTGCGTGGCCCCCCTCCTGGAGCCCTCGAGGGCCCTGGGGACCGCCACCCCCCAGGGCAGGCTCCTGCCGTGTCCTGGGGTGCCCACCCCCAGGACACTGTTGTTTGCTATGAGAGGGCGGGAGTCTCCCGCCCTCCCATAGCAAACTTGGTTTGGATTTTGAAAGAGGGAGCAGGGAAACCCATATTGCTTTTCCACACGGGGAGCTGCATGTTAGCAGCTCCCCATGTGGAAAAGCAATGCCGGCTCCCGAAGGACGCGGGGAGCCGGCTGGGACCGTGGGGGCGTTGGGGCTCCCCCACAGTCCCCAACATTTTTTATAAGCGCCGGGGGATGGGGTCCCCGGGGATAATAAAAATTAGTGATAGGGGCTATTGTTTTTTGTTTTACGGTAAAATTAGGAGTCCCGCGTCCAGCGCGGCCCCCTGATGTGCACGCGTTGGATGCACGACTACTAACCTGTAGGGTGCGCGACTCCAGCGGGTTTGGTGCACGATTTCTACGCGTTGGATGCAATATTCTAACGCGTTGGGTGCGCGACTCCAAAAAAAACCGGAAAAAAACCAATTAAAAAAAATATAATATAAGTATATTTAAAAGAATATAAAATAATAAAAATATAATTTATTTAAAAATATATATATTTTAAAAAAATGTGTAGTGTAATTTAAAAAAATATATATAAAAATAGATTAAAAAAATGTAGTTAAAGAATATAAAAAAATTAGAACAAGAAATACATTTTAAAAATATCGTTTAAAAAACCTTTGAAGTTCACTGAAAAAACCATAAGTTTCAGACATGTTATAGTTAGGAATTAGCATTTTAAAAACCTTAGAAATTCACTGAAAGAACCATCGGTTTCAGGGGTGTTATAGTTAGCTGGACATTTCACTCATACAAAACCATAGAAATTCCCCCGTTATAGTTAGTTAAGCTAACTATAACTCGCGCCCCCGCAATGCACTGCTGATGACGTCACATATTACATCACTCATGACATGGTCAGTGACATCACTGATGACATCACTCATGACATCATCCCTGTGATAATTTGATGCATCTTCTCACACCCTAATATAAGCTTTGATACACCCACTCTAAATTACAGACTGCCATTCTCAAAACCATAGACACTCCAACACCAATAACTACATACCCACTTACTGATTCTTAGGTCTACACACCCATCCGCTCACTCACCCGTACAGTCACTCATACTTATGGTCACTTAGTACAGGACTATCATATGCACTCATACACCTATATAGACACTCACACCGCCACTCATCTATAGAGGTACTCACGCACCTACTCAGTCATGCAAATAATTAATCACACTGTCATTTACTCACCTACACAGTTATACACACACCAGCTCAATTACTCATACAAATACTAGCACATTCTTACGCTCTTATACAATCAATGATCTAAGCACACACTCATCCATACAGCCACTCTCACAATCACACACTCTCACTTATAGCCATTTATGTACTCCAACACACATATATACTGCCTTTCACATATGTAGCTACTCACACATGTACCAGTGAAATATACATTAACTCACTAACACAACCATACATAACTCACCCACCCATATAGTCCATCACAGATGCACTCTTGAAACCATGCACCCAGTGAATCACCCACTCACACCTCTATGCACATTCACACACGCCACCCACACTCAGGCACCCATACAGATACTCAGACAACCAATCTATAACCCATATAGACACTCATGTAGCTATTTGCAAACCCATGCAGCCGCTTACACACCAACAGTCAGACGGATACAGACATTCACACAGTTTAGTCACTAACCCATGCATTCAGTAAGATACGTTTAATCACTCACTTATAGAGTCAGTCACGCACCAACAAAATTATCCATTCACACACTTATACTCCCACTCATTCTTTAATATGCCTTTCCCTATATATAATAAACATATTTAAACTTTACAGAAACACACAGACACTGGATGATGTCATCAGTGATGTCATTTGAGATGTCATCAGTGATGTCACTGACCATGTCATGAGTGATGTAATATGTGACGTTATCGGCAGTGCATTGCGGGGGCGAGACTTATAGTTAGCTGAACTAACTATAAAGGGGGAATTTCTATGGTTTTGTACGAGTGAAATGTCCAGCTAACTATAACACCCCTGAAACCTATGTTTTTTTCAGTGAATTTCTAAGGTTTTTTAAATGCTAATTCCTAACTATAACATGTCTGAAATCTATGTTTTTTTCAGTGAATATATATATATATATATGTGTGTTCAAGTATATATGGGTATATAGTGCAAGTATGGTTGTGCTGAACTTCTTCCATAGAGCGTAAATATCTGCTTTTGTAACTACTCCTTTCTTGGTGCTCTAATTCGACCTTCACTTGGTAGTTGCTTATGCACTTATTTTTCCTTTCCCCTCTGGGCTTCTACATTGCATAGTCCCGAGAGTTACCTTCCCTCTAGGAGGGTTTTTTTCTGACTGAAAGTGGTCTTTACCAAACGTTGTTGTTCATACAATGCATTTTTTTCAGCAATGATGAAACACTGAAAAGAGAATCTCTGAGCACACATATGTATATACATATGTGATGTGATCCGAGATTCTCTTTTCGGTGTTTCACAGGGTAGGATTAGTCCACACACTAGTTTCTACCACAAGGGGAGCTCTAATCCAGTGGTATGGGCTGTTGTCCTTGGTCCTTGAGCCTTGTCCAGTCTTGGGTTGAATACCTTCGTCAGGGCTACATAGTATAATTGTTTCTATAAAGGGTTTTCTCTAACACTCTCTTATCGCCCCCACTACTGTGAGCAGTGTTTTCCACATGCTTCTCACAGTTTTACAGACTTTAGCTCCCAACGGGCTTCCTACAGTCCTTCTGGTGGAGCATTTTCCTTGCTTCACCTATAATTCTTAAGACAGCCTGGTCACTTTATCTCATTATGGACCGGCTAGTCCTATTCAGGAATCTTTAGTGAGTTTAGTTCCCAGAACCTCCTCCAGGGATGGTGTTGCTTGGATATCTAATTCTAAGATAAAGTATCTGTGGCTAGATGTCTCTAATCAAATGAATAAGTTACTTACCTTCTGTAACGCCTTATTTGGTAGAGACAGGATCTAGCCGCAGATTCCTTAACGACCCACCCATCCTCCCCGCTCTGCAAACTGCTGGTCATGTTACCTACAAGATCCCTTTCTTCGCATTCTGATGCCTTGCTTTAGGACATTTGACACAAAGAGGTCTCTTTATTGGCACACTGTTAACATATATATATATATATAGGAAAACAATGAGAGAGCAAGGGAAATGCGGGGTGTGTCCGGATCCCCAATGTAATGATAGACTAAACAATGTGGACCAACCCACTATGTCGGTATGGTACAATCACTATTCTTGTAAGTACATGGACCCATTAGGTGTGTTTAAAAGACCCCTCACACACCAACCTGGTTGGTGTCATGCTAGTGAGTGGCAAAGGTGGAAGGCGCCACGTGAAAAAGTGAAGTACCTACACACGCGCTAAGGTGAGCTGTGGTCGCCCGTCGTCTTGGCTGGAGCAGCCAAGACGACGGGAGACCACATCATGTTTAAAGACGGGCTACTCACCGAGACCAAATTGGCACACCGGATGAGTCCTCTCCCGACCCTCGATCAACTGCCCTAACCTTAATATAGTGTTTTTTACAAGTGTCTGTAAGTACGTTAGACCACACACCTTAGTGCATGTGTAGGTACTTCACTTCTTTTTCACGTGGCGCCTTCCACCTTTGCCACTCACTAGCCTCACTAACCGGTCCTGAAGAAAGTCCCTCCCACACACCTTTTTGCGGGCTGAAACATAGTCAACTAAGGATAATAATCTCCTAGTAGTTGCACCACACATTTTTAACTATATCCTGAGCCACCTTTAATAAACTTTACAGGCAAGGATCCTCAGAGATATTTTTAATTAAAACTCACGACACATCACACATTTACACCACACTAGCTCTGCTGTAATCAGGCATCGTAGCACAACCGGGGGGCATTCGGCCACCCGGTTGGGATCCCAATGAAGATGCATGACACCATCCAGATTGGTGTGTGAGGGGTCTTTTAAACACACCTAATGGGTCCATGTACTTACCACAATAGTGATTGTACCATACCGACATAGTGGGTTCGTCCACATTGTTTAGTCTATCATTACACTGTTAACATAAGTAATTTCTATAGGTGGCGCTGCGTTGTTGGCTCGAAAAGTAGTTACAGAAGAAACTGACATCAGCGCATCAGGAGAGGGCTTAAGTGGACTCCATTTACGTCACATCCGGAGTATGATGTCGCTACAGAGTCGACACCCTCTACTGACATGCAGAGGTACTGCTGCAAAAATATCCGGATCTAGTCGGGCACCTGGGGAGAATTCTAAGATAAGGAATCTGTGACTAGATCCCATCTCTACCAGATGAGGCGTTACCGAAGGTAAGTAACTTATTCATTAAGCCACGATGACTAGAAAATCAATCCTTGCTTATTTTTTCCCACAGGCCACACAGTTCAATTAGCGTTCTTGCGGCAGCATTGGCGGAAGTCGAGAATGTTCCTGCATATCTTCCAAATGGCTTGGCTTTGAAAGATGCTTTACAGAAAGCCAAAGAATGGATGCAGGAAATGGATACCATGCAGGTGGGATAAAGTTGTTTGTCTACAGTTCCTATTGTTTCTCGTAACATTTTTCCTTTCATTGTCTCACATGCAAGACAAGAGTTTGTCGCCACTGAAAATACAGTGTTTCTCACAGAAATTCTAAATGCCAAAAGAATTACCACTGGAACTTCATTGATTCAACCCTAATAAAGTAATTGGTGCTGTGCTAAACATTTGGTCCTTAAATTAAGTGGTGACCTGTGGTCCTTTAACCAGTGTCCAGTCAGAACACTTTTTAAAGAACAGAGTGGCAATTTATTTCAATGCAGGTCTGAACCCATTCAGAGGTACCTAAGCTCCACAATATGGCCACTTCAGCCACCCTGCATAATGAGCTGAGCCTTTCTCCTTCAAGAAAGGAGGAAGATTTTACTTAACCCTGTAAGCATCGGTTTGTAGCGTGGTGTGCTGTAGATTCCCAGGCTCAGAACACTTCTGCACCTCCATCGTACCCAAACTCTGCCGCACCATCAACTGCTCCATCGAGTCCACCACCTTCCCTGAAGCATGGAAATATGCAGAGGTCAACCCACTGCTGAAGAAACCCTCTGCTGACCTTGACGAATCTCAATAACTACAGACCCATCTCTCTGCTCCCCTTCCCAGCCAGAGTCATTGAGAAAGTCATCAACGCCTAACTTTGAGTTCATTGAAATGAACCACAACCTGGACTTCTCCCAATCGGGCTTCAGAAGCAATCACAGCATCGAGACCACTCTCCTCGCCGTTACAGACATCTGCACCCTCCTCGATTGAGGCAAGGCTGCTGCCCTCATCCTCCTGGATCTCTCCGCCGCCTTTGACACATCTCCCACCGCACCCTCTGCGCAAGACTCCACAATGCCGGCATCCGCAGCAAAACCCTAGAATTAATCCGCTTTTCCTCACCAGCCAAACAGTCAGACTCCCATCGTTAAACTCATAACCCACAGAGATCAGCTGCGGAGTGCCTTAGTAATCCTCCCTGAGCCTCACCCTCTTCAACATCTACATGCCCCCGCTTGCAGCCATTGTCAGAAGCCACGGACTCAGCATTGTCTCCTATGCCGAGGACACCCAGCTGATTCTCTCCCTCCCAAACGAACCTACAGCTGCCAAAAGCAACTTACACAACGGAATGAAGGCAGTCTCCACTTGGATGATGGACAGCTTTCTCAAGCTCAACTCAGACAAGACCAGAGTCCTCAACTTGGGCTCCACCCCCTTCACCTGGGACAACTCCTGGTGGCCCACAGCACTCTGAACCCCCTCACACCCACCCACATACGAAACCTCTGCATCACCCTGGACTCCTCGCTCCATGCAGTCTCATCCACCTGCTTCCACACTCTCCGCCTGCTTCGTAAGATCTTCAAATGGATCCCCACTGAGTCCAGGAAAACGGTCACCCATGCGCTCGTCAAAAGCAGACTCTACTACCGCAACGCACTCTACGCCGGCATCACCCAGAAACACCTAAAGAAACTGCAGAACATCCAGAACGCCTGTGCCAGACTCATCCTGAACATCCCACGCCACAGTCACATCACTGGCCACCTGAGACCTTCACTGGCTTAATATTAACAAAAGAATTACTTTCAAGCTCCTCACGCACGCCTACAAAGCCCTCCACAACGCTGGACCTGCATACCTCAACCACCACCTCTCCTTTTACACTCCCACCAGACATCTTCGCTCTACCCAACTAGCCCTGGCCACCATCCCACAGATCCCCAAGACCACAGCTGGAGGAAGTTCCTTCTACCTTGCTGCGAAGATCAGGAACTCCTTGCCTCTGCACCTCAGGCAATCGCCATCGCAATTCAAGAAGGCCCACAAGACCTGGCTGTTCGACTGAACAGCAGGACCCCCATCCTCACTGCCCCCCTCACCCACCCCAACCACCCCACCCCCCCAACCACCCAGCACCTTGAGACCCTAGCAGGTAAATAGTCGCGCTTTACAAGAAACTTGATTGATTGCCATCTAGAGTTGGGCTCCGATGTTTACGTGTTATTTTTCTTTGGAGAAAATCTTACTTGGCAATGAGCATTGTTAATTTAGTAATTTATTGGTCACTTCACTCTGAGGGTTGAATGGACGTTTAACCAAGGCATCCTACAATGGAAGTCTTGAATGTGCTTGGTGAGGGGTCCCTTAGGTTAGCACAATTTGAGCAGAAGGCCTTAGGGGCCCTCTTTAGTACCTCAGGCCCTAGGTACCAGAATACCATTTACTAGGGACTTACAGAGGGTGCTATAGATTTTGCCAATTGGGGGTACAATTGTATTGTTTTGGGAAAGGGCTCTGGCACTGGGTACCTGGTTCGCAGAACCCAGTGCACTTTGTCGATCACATCATGTACCAGGCAAAAAGTGGGTGTGACCATGCCATTCCTACATTCAGGCACACAGTGAGGGTGCTGTCGTGCTTTCACTCATGGTTTGCACCATGACACGCAGGCTGCATGCAGTTTGTATGTACGTTCCTTAGGGTGGCATAATACATGCTGCTGCCATGAGGGACCTTCTTTAGTACCCATGTCCTGAGGTACCAGGGGTACTACTTACACAGGACATATAGAAGTGCTGAAGTGTGTGCCAATTGTATTACAATTAGGCCATTTTACCTTGTGTTTAGGAAAAGAGCACTGGTCCAATATTCTACCCTGCAAAAACACTCTCTCCCCAGAACATCAGACACTTCTCAGGGAGGAGGATCAGGTGCTCCTCCTCAAAGGGGCCATAGAACCTCATCAACAAGGCACTGGAGTATACTCTCTACTTCCGGATCCCCAAAAAGGATGGCTCCCTCAGGCCCCTAAACTAATACATCTTGTCAGAACACTTTCTCATTGTCACAATTCAGGATGTCATCCTGCTTCTGCAGCAAGGTATCTTCATGGCCCTCTTGACCTGAAGAACGCCTATTTTCACATACCAATGCAACTAGCCCATCGCGGATATCTCAGGTTTGTGATCAGCAGAAGGCATTACTAGTTCAAGGTGCTAACTTTCGGGGTGACCACTGCACCTCGGGTGTTTACCAAATGCATTGCTGTGGTGGCTGCTCACCTGTGCAGGCAGGGGTTGAACGACTTTGTCCTACCTGGACAACTGGCTGATCAAAAGGGCCACCTGCCAACAATGCTGCGAGAGCACACAGGTCACGATAAACCTCCTAGACTAGCTGGGGTTTACCATCAACGCCATGAAATCTCACCTCCAAACCCTCCAGATCCAACACTACCTAGGAGCAATACTCCGCTCAGAAGTTGGCTAGACTTAGCCAAACCAAACCCAGGTACAGTCCTTCCAGGCACTGATTCCTCAATTCCAACCAGATGAGTCAGGACAGTCATGTGCCTTCTAGGCATGATGACCTCCTGCATTGCCATAGTTATGCACGTCATGTCCATGTCATGTCCATGTCATGTCCATGTCCACTTGTGGGACACCCCCGCGCCGCACGGCCACCAGCTGCTGCGTGTGCCCCTTGCCTGCCCTCTGCCTCGCTGCTGCTTCGTCCGCCGGCTGCCGCCACTGCAGTTGTTTGTGCCCCTGCCTTGACGTGAATCTGTGCCTGCTTGGTTTAATTATCTTTTTTTTCCCCTTGTTTATCGTATTTTTGCTTGCTTTGTGGTTATTTCATTTTCCCCGTGTTGCTCTCCGCCCCGCTTTTGCCTTCTGTAACCCTCCCCGCTCCCGCCTCCCAGCTGCTCCGCCCACCCTTGTCTTGACGTGAATCTGTGCCTGCTTGGTCTAACTCTCTTTTTTTTCCCCTTGTTTATCGTATTTTAGCCTGTTCTGTGGTTATTTCTTTTCCCCGTGTTGCTTTCCGCCCCGTTTTGCCTTCTGTAACCCTCCCCGCTCCCGCCACCGCCGCCTGTCCCCGCCCCCTTTGCCTTCTGTAACCCTCCCCGCTCCCGCCACCGCCGCCTGTCCCCGCCCCCTTTGCCTTCTGTAACCCTCCCCGCTCCCGCCTCCCAGCTGCTCCGCCCACCCGCGCACTTGGCCTTAAATGGCGACCGTGCGACGCAGGTGAGTGTGACCCACTTGTGGGACACCCCCGCGCCGCACGGCCACCAGCTGCTGCGTGTGCCCCTTGCCTGCCCTCTGCCTCGCTGCTGCTTCGTCCGCCGGCTGCCGCCACTGCAGTTGTTTGTGCCCCTGCCTTGACGTGAATCTGTGCCTGCTTGGTTTAATTATCTTTTTTTTCCCCTTGTTTATCGTATTTTTGCTTGCTTTGTGGTTATTTCATTTTCCCCGTGTTGCTCTCCGCCCCGCTTTTGCCTTCTGTAACCCTCCCCGCTCCCGCCTCCCAGCTGCTCCGCCCACCCTTGTCTTGACGTGAATCTGTGCCTGCTTGGTCTAACTCTCTTTTTTTTCCCCTTGTTTATCGTATTTTAGCCTGTTCTGTGGTTATTTCTTTTCCCCGTGTTGCTTTCCGCCCCGTTTTGCCTTCTGTAACCCTCCCCGCTCCCGCCACCGCCGCCTGTCCCCGCCCCCTTTGCCTTCTGTAACCCTCCCCGCTCCCGCCACCGCCGCCTGTCCCCGCCCCCTTTGCCTTCTGTAACCCTCCCCGCTCCCGCCTCCCAGCTGCTCCGCCCACCCGCGCACTTGGCCTTAAATGGCGACCGTGCGACGCAGGTGAGTGTGACCCACTTGTGGGACACCCCCGCGCCGCACGGCCACCAGCTGCTGCGTGTGCCCCTTGCCTGCCCTCTGCCTCGCTGCTGCTTCGTCCGCCGGCTGCCGCCACTGCAGTTGTTTGTGCCCCTGCCTTGACGTGAATCTGTGCCTGCTTGGTTTAATTATCTTTTTTTTCCCCTTGTTTATCGTATTTTTGCTTGCTTTGTGGTTATTTCATTTTCCCCGTGTTGCTCTCCGCCCCGCTTTTGCCTTCTGTAACCCTCCCCGCTCCCGCCTCCCAGCTGCTCCGCCCACCCTTGTCTTGACGTGAATCTGTGCCTGCTTGGTCTAACTCTCTTTTTTTTCCCCTTGTTTATCGTATTTTAGCCTGTTCTGTGGTTATTTCTTTTCCCCGTGTTGCTTTCCGCCCCGTTTTGCCTTCTGTAACCCTCCCCGCTCCCGCCACCGCCGCCTGTCCCCGCCCCCTTTGCCTTCTGTAACCCTCCCCGCTCCCGCCTCCCAGCTGCTCCGCCCACCCGCGCACTTCGCCTTAAATGGCGACCGTGCAAACGCGCAGCGGCCACGCGCAGCAGGTGCGCCGACTGAGCGCCGAAGGTGCGCCAAAGGTAAGCCCGTCTGCGCCCGTCCGCGACCGGATCGCGTCCAGCGCCAGGACCCCTGGCCCACGAGGACCCCGACCTACCCGCCTGACGTACTCCGCCGCCACCCTCATCGCTCTCAACACCGGCCGACTCCCGATTTGCCACCAAGCCACACCACGATGCACCCACGGACCTTTCAGCTGCCACGCCTGCAAGTTCTCCTGCACCCAGACCAGCCGCACACCAGCACCCGCAAAGTCGAACATCAGCAGCACCCACCTCAAGTGCATCCTGCTCAACACCCGCTCCGTCCACAGACACGCCATCGAACTCTGGAACCTCCTAGACGCCACAGCCCCGGACGTTGCCTTCCTCACGGAGACCTGGATGAACGCCTCTTCAGCTCCTGACATCGCCATCGCTATCCCAGAGGGCTACAAGATCGTCCGGAGGGATCGAAACGCCAACCAGATGGGAGGAGGCATCGCCATCATCCACAGAAACACCATCCGGATCACGACCAGCACCGACAACACCCTGACCAGCGCCGAACACCTGCACTTCCAGATCCACACCAACCCGAACACCACCCTCAGAGGCACCCTGATCTACCGACCCCCTGGACCACGCACGCAATTCAGCGAGGACATCGCCGACTTCGTCAGCCCGCATGCCCTCCCCTCCGCTGACTACATCCTCCTGGGAGACCTCAACTACCATCTGGAGAACAACAACGACCACAACACCAGCACCCTGCTCGACAACCTCGCCAACCTGGGACTCAAGCAACTGGTGTCCACCCCCACCCACCTCGCCGGACACACACTCGACGCCGTCTTCTCATCCAGCACAGACATCCTCTTCAGCCACGCCACAGAGCTTCAATGGACGGACCACAGCTGCGTCCACTTCACCTTCAAGAGAACGACGACCCACCAACACCAGCAACAAGCCGCCCACAGAAGCTGGAACAAGATCACAGCAGACCAGCTCGCCACCTCCCTGAGCCAGCACCCTCCTGCCAGCTCAGCGAACCCCAGCCAGGCCGCCGACAACCTCACGAAGTGGATCAGCGACTGCGCGGACGAGCTCGCCCCGCTGAGGACCCCGCCTGGCAGACCCGGCAGCAAGAAGGCCCCATGGTTCACCGACGAACTCAAGTGCTCCAAGAAGAACCTCCGAGCCCTCGAGAAAGTCTGGAAAAGGGAACCGACACCGGACAACAGGACCTCCTACAAACTTGCCACCCGGAAACACCACCAGCTGATCCGCGCCGCCAAGAAAACAGCATTCAAGGACCGGTTGGACAACAACGCACACAACAGCAAGGAACTCTTCAACATCGTGAAAGAGCTCTCCAACCCCAGCGCAGGAAACAACGACATCACCCCATCGCAAGACCTCTGCAACTCCCTCGCTTCATACTTCCACAACAAGATCAAGGACATACACAGTAGCTTCAACAACCAACCATCGCACACCATGACCGTCCAACCACCCCCACCCACCACCACCCTCCACGCCTGGACCCCGATCAGCACCGAAGACACCACCCGCACGATGAACTCCATCCACTCCGGATCACCGACCGACCCCTGCCCTCACCACGTCTTCAACAAGGCCGACGCTGTCATCGCACCCCACCTGCGAGACATCATCAACACATCCTTCGACACCGCCATCTTCCCCGAGAGCTGGAAACACGCCGAACTCAGCGCTCTACTCAAGAAACCAACAGCGGACCCCACCGACCTCAAGAATTACCGCCCCATCTCGCTTCTCCCGTTTCCAGCCAAAGTCATCGAGAAGACCGTCAACAAGCAGATGGCCGCCTTCCTCGAGACGAACGGATCCCTCGACCCCTCACAGTCCGGCTTCCGAGCCAATCACAGCACCGAGACCGCCCTCATCGCCGCCACCGATGACATCCGAGCCCTGATGGACAATGGAGAAACAGCGGCCCTAATCCTCCTAGACCTCTCCGCGGCATTCGACACGGTCTGCCACCGCACACTAGTACGGCGCCTCAGCAACATCGGAATCAAGGACAAGGCGCTGGAATGGATCATCTCCTTCCTCGACGGAAGAACACAGAGAGTCCGCCTTCCACCGTACAAGTCAGAGGCCTCCGAAGTCATCTGCGGCGTCCCACAAGGATCATCTCTGAGCCCCACCCTCTTCAACGTCTACATGAGCCCCCTCGCGGCCATCGTACGCAAACACAACCTCAGCATAATCTCCTACGCCGACGACACCCAGCTGATCCTCTCCCTGACCAACGACCCCGCCGCCGCCAGAGCCAACCTGCACGAAGGGATGAAAGAGGTAGCCGAGTGGATGACGACCAGCCGCCTGAAACTGAACTCGGACAAGACGGAGGTTCTCATCCTGGGCTCTTCACCCTCCGCCTGGGACGACTCCTGGTGGCCTCCCGCCCTGGGCACCGCACCCAAACCGACAGACCATGCACGCAACCTGGGCTTCATCCTGGACTCCTCCCTCTCCATGACCAGGCAGGTCAACAACGTCTCCTCGGCGTGCTTCAACATCCTACGCATACTTCGGAAAATCTTCTGGTGGATCCCCACCGAGACCAGGAGGACCGTCACCCAGGCCCTCGTCACCAGCCGACTGGACTACGGTAACGCCCTCTACGCCGGTACCACCGCCAAGCTCCAGAAGAGACTCCAGCGGATCCAGAACGCCTCAGCCAGACTCATCCTCGACATCCCACGATCCAGCCACATCTCCGGACATCTGAGAGACCTTCACTGGCTCCCCGTCAACAAGAGAATCACCTTCCGCCTCCTCACCCACGCACACAAAGCCCTACACGACCAAGGCCCGAGCTACCTCAACAGCCGAGTCAACTTCTACGCTCCCACGCGCTACCTCCGATCAGCCAACCACGCCCTCGCCGCCGTCCCCCGCATCCGAAGAGCGACTACAGGAGGAAGGTCCTTCTCCTACCTGGCCGCCAAGAACTGGAACTCCCTCCCGACCGACCTGTGCCTGACCCAAGACCACCTCTCCTTCAGGAAGAAGCTGAAGACCTGGCTATTCGAGCAGTAGCGGCACCCCCCCCCCCCCCCAGCGCCTTGAGACCCTACGGGTATGTAGCGCGCTTTATAAGTGTCATTGATTGATTGATTGATTGATTGCTTATGATTCCATTACAGGAATGCCTAGCGGAGCAATGCTCTTAAGCGAAGGGTCATTGGGAGGATCTAGTGTTGATCGGCCACCACACTTATCATTCTTTGCAGTGGTGAATCACCAACAACCTGTTGCAGAGGTGCCCTTTTCTCAACGCAGTTCGGCAGGTGACCATCACAACGGACAGGGTGTGGTGCGCACTTGCAGTACATGACTGTCCAGGCCAATGGGAACCTACCCAGACACCAGGGCCTCCACATCAGTTTCCTGGAGTGGTTTACCGTTCATCTGGCATAGAAGGCTTTCCTACCTAATCTGAACAGTAAAGTTGTTCTCGCCTTGATAGACATGATGGCCATTAACTACCTTAATAAACAGCACTCTGTCACCCCAGCTCTGTTAGCCGAGAGCATTTAGTGGTGGACTCTCCGCTGCAAGATTCACCTCCTGGTGGAGTATCTCCCAGGAATAGATAATTACTTCGCTGCCCTCAGCAGAATGCTGAATCAAGTGCACGAGTGGGAGCTCCACTCTAGAGTTCTCCTCCCTTAATTCCAGCAGTGGTGGTACCCTCATGTAGACCTCTTCATTGCTGTCAAATGCCCAAACTTTGCCTCCAGGTTCCCACAGTCCATGAGCAAAGCACTATGGATGAATTGGCCAGGGATATTTGCCTATGCTTTTCTGCCTCTTCCCCTACTTCCGTTTGTGGTTCAGAGGCTACTGTCGACATCCCTTGGCCTCATCCCGGTGGCCCCCACTTGGGCCCTCCAGCCCTTGTTCACCACCCTACTGGAACTTAATATTCTCTCGTAAGAGGCTCCACAAAGGCAAGACCTTCTCACGCAGAACCATGTGGAAATCAGGCACCAAGGTTGCTCAGTCTTGTGATCTGGCTCCTGAGGTCTTGGAGTTTGGATGCCTAAACCTTCCACCTGAATGCATGAGCTTCCTTAAAGAAGCACACAGGCCTACCACGCGCGCCAGTTATGCTCTCAAATTGAATCAGTTTGTCCATTGCCACTCTAAGCAAATCGATCCTTTGACCCCTTAGGGGCCAGTACATCGTCTGCTACCTACTCCACTTGCAGGTGTGTGGTCTGGCCTTCACTTCCATTCGCTTTCACCTGGCTGCAGTAGTTGCCTATCTTCAGAACAGACAACACATCTCCCTCCTCCATATACCAGTTACCAGGGCTTTCATGGAGAGCCTCACGAGTATTCCCTCCTTGGGTCTCCCCGGGCCCTACGTGGAACCTCAACATTGTCCTCACAAGACTGAGTACCCCCCTTTGAGCAGCTCCACCCCTGCCCCGTTCAATTCCTTTCTTAGAAGGTGCCATTTCTCGTTGCCATTACTTAACGAAAGCGTGTGAGTTCCAGCCATTAACCCTAAAGAAACCTGTCTTTGAGTGACACAGGAACAGGGTTGTCCTCTGCACCAATCCTAATGTCCTCCCAAAGGTTGTCCCCCCGTTTCACCTAAATCAGTCCAGTGAACTTCTTTTGTTCTTCCCACAACCTGACTCTGTTGCAGAACGGGCTCTCCACACCTTAGATCAGAGGTCTTCAAACTTTTGTAGGTTGAGCCCCCCCAGCTGTATTGTTTTAGATGTCGGGGGCCCCCCACCACCTGACAAATTTGTGGAATCTGGTACACTGAATAATCAACCGCCACCCGCATATCCCAGGCATATTCGGCAAATAATGTTCAACACAATAAGTGTGTTTAGTAAACTGCAGGTTTGTGAGTGGGTGTGGTTAAATGGCAGAGGCTTATTACTCAGCTCAAAACACAGTTTTCCAAGATAAAATGTGCACAAATTATTTTTACTAGGATGCTTTGTTTTACACATGACATATCAGGATAATAACACCACCAACATTAATGTGATGAGTGTGCCTGTTTTTCGCCACATACAGAAATTCTTAAAGTGTTTGCATCTAATATTCATAGATAGTGATGTGTGTTTTCACTGTTGTAACACCGCAGCAGCCCACTAATTTGACAGCGCATATCTGTGACATCCTCCAATTTCTCATGTGTGAGGACCCGTTCTGATCTAAAATAAACTTTTTTATGGTTGTTGCATCAAACACATTTCTCTGCAAATAGTAATAGACTCTCTCACATCAATCACATTAAAAAGAAATGAAAAAAACTGTATTTACAAGAATCTGTTTAGGAATTATTCCAGGCAATCAGGGCAAAAACAGAGCTGTCACTATCAAGGGGCCCCCTGAAAGGCTGGATTGCAGTGCATGTAAATGTGTACTTTTGTAATTTAGGACGAAAACCTTGATGGGGTGCAAGATGCCCATACTTTGTAAGGGGTGGTGCAACTAGACCTGAAATTTGGTGGCGGGGCTAACACACCCAGCCATGGCTGGCCCTAGCACTGGTCGCACACAGTGCAACAGTTTTTTTTGGTGCCCCCTCCCCCATTTCCTCCTTCTCCATGAATTCCCTCACTACCACTCACCAACAATGCACCTCATCTCTCTATAGCTACCTTTCTGACAAACGTTGCATTTTTTTTATAACGCATCTCATAGTTTGCTCACACTCAGTTCGTCTTTGTAGCAGGCACATTAACCTTCTGCGCTGTATGAGTTGCAGGAGTACCCATGTGAGTGCACGGTAAGGGATGCGACAGTGTGAGAGTACTTGCAAACGCAACGCCTCCCAGAAGCCAGCACCCGGTGCGGTGGCACGGGTCGCACCACCCTAAAGCCAGGCCCTGGCTGCAGCAGCCCGGGCTGAGACACAATGGGGTGGGGGGCTAAAGCCCTTTTATCCCTATGGGCGTTGCGCGCCTGATGGTATCCTACTGCTCCAAGAGACAGCACAGGTCGAAGGTTGGGGGTCACTGAGACAGAAACGCAGACAACATCACACATGTAGAAAATCACCTTCTAATGTGCAATGAATTGTGGGAATGGCTTGTAAACCAATATTTAGGGCACATTTTACAACAAGAGTCCATGGGTGTTGCTGCCCCTCTGTCCTATACTGAAGGAAGATGTGCAGTAACTGAAAGCAAGACATAAACCAACTGTGTCACTTTTACGCTCCTCCCCTTTTCTCCTAGTATTTCTCAGGTGCAGGCCTTCGATGCTGGTAATTACACCTGCATTGCCTCCTGCCAGGCGTCTGTAGCCGAGAGGACATTCATCCTTCTGGTCCAGAGTAGGTGCCCGTCGCACTTTATTGGATGACATACTTAAGTATGAAAGTCGTACGGGTAGAATAAATAGAAAAGGTTATAGAAACCTCAGCCAGAAGCAGTGGAAAGGAAAGGGATCTCTGTGATTGTCTAATTATTCCTGTAGAGAAGGCAATTGATTTAACGTTATGATAAATTTTGAAACCCCTGGGTTTCGGGTGGCGCAGGTGTAGCACAGTAGATGCCTCCGCAGATGTTATCTCCCTATTTACGTATTGTATTTCAGTGATGGTATCTTGTCACATTTTGGCACTTCAAAGCAAATCAAGATAATGCTACAATACCAAAAAATGCAAACTGAGATGGAACTAGGGAAATATAGACATTCATAGCAAGCAAACCGTGCATGGCGTGTCAAAGGTGGAAGCAGAGGACATGCATTACAGTATAATCAGTGGAACTCCAGAGTGTGGTTTATGTAAAGTGCCCTGCTGGAATTTAAGTGGTTAAAATCTAAGGTCCAAGCTCTCTTAGCGCAGAATTCGACATTCTAAATGGGGCACAAACACTGTTTTCTGCAGATTCTGAAGTTACTGCAGCCCTGGAATGAGGCTATATGCAGGGGCATTGATACCCCAGGAGATGTTTGTGTAATTTTAAGAGCAATGTTCTCTCCGTTCTGGGAAGAGCTAAGAGCTAACCGTCCCAGGACAGGATTAATTCCTAGAGCTGAAATGTTGGTTGCTTTCGGTTTCATAACAGAGGAGTTTCTTTGAATTCTACTGCAGCTGAAGCACTTCAGCTCTAGGAATTAACACCTTCTTGGGAGGATTAGCTTTTCAAAATAGACTAAAGCATGGGCACCTCGTGCCCCACCGATTTCCCCTCCCTCCCCCCTACAGCCCTCTGTTACCGCCGAAGCCCCGGGCTGATTATCTGCTGCTCTGGAGGGACAGTGGAAAAGAAAGGTGAGTTTAGGGTGGAGTGCGCGCCCCCCCTGAGAGGGTGTCGCGCACCCCTAGGCGGGCGCGCCCCACAGATTGAAGAACTCTGCCTTAGATGTAAAGTGAGCCCTTGTGTACTATGTCGATAGAACAAAATCTTTCAGGAAGATGCATCAACTCTTTGTTGCATTCTCTAAGTCACATAAATGAAAGGCCCTGTCCAAATCAGGCATAGCGAGAGGGATAGTCAAATAGATCCAAACATGCCACGTGAAAGCCAAAAGGGTTTTCCTAATCCTCCTAGAGCCCACTCTACAAGGAAAAATGGGGCCTCTGTGGCCTTACTAGGCAATATTCATATAGCTGGCTTCTGTAAAGCAGCTACATGGTCCACACTACACACCTTCCCGAAACACTACTGTGTGGATGTGATTGCCCCCCCCCTCCCTCCCCACAAGCTAACATTGGTCAGGCAGTACTCCATGTACTTTTTCAGTCCTCTGCAACTCCCACTGGCTAGCCACTGCTTTCTAGGAGGGACTGCTTTACAGTCTATGCACAGCATGTGTATCTACAGCCACACATGCCTTGAACGGAAAATGTCACCATGTAGGTATCTGTTCATGGCATGTAGTGTAGAGTAATGCAAAACCGGGTAAGAAAAGGGTCTAAGGGACGTTTTAAAGACCTGCGCGGATTAATCCCCACTCTATAAAGGACAAAACACAAAATCCTTGGGTCTCATTAAGAGCACAGACAGTGCACTAAGCACAACCTTTCACTTCACACACTGCATAACGCATTTTCAGTCACATTGTTTTCATGCTCCATTGATCTTAGGAGATCTAGCCACTGGATCACACTAAAACATCCGCGAGCTCCTCCTAACATGTGCAAGGAGTTGTAGCTCCTTGGTTGCACCAGGCTTTCAGCCAAGAGGAGATCCCAGATGATGAAGCATGCCACTTCGGTGGGTGATGAGATTCCGTACTCTTAAATAGGACTTCCTTAGCTTGTCCCTTTTTTTTTCTCCTATTTTTTTCCCTTTTGTTGTGCTTAGTGCACTGTCTGTGCTCTTAATGAGACACGCAGATTTTGTGTTTTGTCATGCAGTGTAGAGTCACATGCGTCCTCCCAGGATGCCGTTGCAGTAATCACACTTTCATATTTCTTTCTTTTTTTGAACTGGCATCTCTTGCCATACATCGCTTCACTCCACTTCATCCTCACCCGCCGTGTGGGAAAACAATCTAACAATGTAGTTGATGCCCATGCGCATTTCAAGCGAAAGAAGGAGTGCCAATACCTTGTGACATGAAAGTCTTTTTCGAAGAAAAACTATTTGAACACATCCAGGCCCAACACTAGATGGCAGGAGTATGCACGGCATGTGAATCTACAGCACTACATGCCATGAACATATGCTTACATGGTAAGTAACATTTTCCTTTTTTTCAGGGTTCCTGTTTACCAATGTCCTGCACTGAATTAAATTCTTTTTGCCACTTAAGAGACCCTCTCCTTCTAGGGACCTCAATCTAGTCCTTTCAAAACTCATGGGCCCCCCATTTAAAACCTAGACCTTAACCTTATTTGAAACAATTTCTATCCTACCAGGAATCCTCCACAGCACGGGTACTCATAGTACGGCCCGCGGGCCGCCAGCGGCCCGGCAAGCCTTCCTTGGCGGCCCACGGACCTTGCAGGCAACATACCTCTGTTTTTTTATATCGCCGGTTGCAGCAGCGCGGAGCTATGGGGGCCGGGCGATTCTTTTAAAAACCATTCACTTGTTAATAAGGCTTTGTTGTATTTCACCTCTTCTTAGCGCCCCTGCATCTCCACTCTGATTGAGTGGAGATGCAGGGGCGCTTTTGAGTGGAGATGCAGGGGCGCTAAGAAGAGGTGAAATTCAACAAAGCCTCATTAACAAGTGAATGGTCTTTAAAAGACCTTTTCAGTACTTGGGTGCGGCGGCTGTGTGTGTTCCAGGGAAGCTGTCTCAGCGCGGGGTGAGGTGACAGGGACAGCAGGGTGAGGTGAAGGGGGGGGGGCAGCAGCTAGTGAGAGCAGCGGGTGAGTTTACAGCAGAAGGAAGACAGTGTGACAGAGGGAGGGAGAGGGAGAGGGGGAAGACAGAGAGCAGGAGACAGAGAGGGAGAGACAGAGAGAGAGGGAGACAGACAAGGAGACAGAGGGAGGGAGACAGAGGGTGAGGGAGGGAGGGAGACAGAGGGGGAGACAGAGTGAGTGAGACAGAGGGAGAGAGAGGGAGGGAGACGGGGAGAGAGAGGGAGGGAGACAGAGGGAGAGAGATAGGAGGGAGAGAGAGAGGGAGAGGGACGGAGACAGGGAGGGAGACAGAGGGAGGGAGACAGAGGGAGAGAGAGAGATAGGAGGGAGAGAGAGAGGGAGAGGGACGGAGACAGAGGGAGGGAGACATAGGGAGGGAGACAGAGGGAGGGAGAGAGAGAGGGAGAGGGACGGTGACCGGGAGGGAGACAGAGGGAGAGAGAGTTAGAGGGAGGTAGAGAGAGAGGGAGGGAGACGGGGAGAGAGAGGGAGAGGGAGAGAGACTGAGAGAGGGAGACAAACAGTGAATGAGAGGGAGGGAGGGAGACAGAGAGAGGGAGGGAGACAGGAGGGAGGGAGACAGGAGGGAGGGAGACAGGAGGGAGGGAGACAGGAGGAAGGGAGACAGGAGGGAGACGGAGGGAGGGAGACAGGAGGGAGACGGAGGGAGGGAGGGAGGGAGACAGGAGGGAGATGGGCGGAGAGAGGGAGGGAGACGGAGGGAGGGAGGGAGACGGAGGGAGGGAGACGGAGGGAGGGAGACAGCGAGAGAGGGAGACAGAGGGAGAGGGAGGCAGACAGAGGGGAAGGAGGGAGACACAGAGGGAGGGAGACACAGAGGGAGGGAGACACAAAGGGAGGGAGACAGAGGGAGGGAGAGAGACAGAGGGAGGGAGAGAGACAGAGGGAGGGAGGGAGACAGAGGGAGGGAGAGGGAGGGAGGGAGACAGAGGGAGGGAGAGGGAGGGAGGGAGACAGAGGGAGGGAGACAGAGGGAGTGGGAGGGAGGTAGACGGAGAGAGGGAGGGAGGGAGAGGGTGAGGGAGAGAGGGAGGGAGGGAGAGGATGAGGGAGACACAGAGGGAGGGAGACACAGAGGGAGGGAGACACATAGGGAGGGAGACACAGAGGGAGGGAGACACAGAGGGAGACAGAGGGAGGGAGAGGGAGGGAGAGAGAGGGAGGGAGAGGGAGGGAGAGGGAGGGAGGGAGAGGGAGGGAGAGAGAGAGGGAGGGAGACAGGGAGAGGGAAGGAGAGGGAGACAGAGACAGAGGGAGGGAAGGAAGGAAACAGGGAGGGAGGCAGAGGGAGGGAGGCAGAGGGAGGGAGGCAGAGGGAGGGAGGCGGAGGGAGGGAGGCGGAGGGAGAAAGGCAGAGGGAGGGAGGAAGGCAGAGGGAGGGAGGCAGAGGGAGGCGGAGGGAGACAGAGGGAGACAGGAGGGAGAGGGAGACAGGAGGGAGAGGGAGACAGGAGGTAGAGGGAGAGGGAGACAGAGGGAGACAGAGGGAGAGGGAGACAGAGGGAGAGGGAGACAGACAGAGGGAGACAGACAGAGGGAGACAGACAGAGGGAGGGAGACAGAGGGAGGGAGACAGAGAGAGGGAGACAGACAGAGGGAGACAGACAGAGGGAGACAGACAGAGGGAGACAGACAGAGGGAGGGAGACAGACAGAGGGAGGGAGACAGACAGAGGGAGGGAGACAGACAGAGGGAGGGAGACAGAGGGAGGGAGACAGAGGGAGGGAGACAAGAGGGAGGGAGACAAGAGGGAGGGAGACATACAGAGGGAGGGAGGGACTGAGACAGAGTGAGGGAGACACAGTGAGGGAGGGAGACACAGTGAGGGAGGGAGACACAGAGTGAGGGAGACGCAGAGTGAGGGAGGGAGACACAGAGTGAGGGAGGGAGAGACAGAGGGAGAGACAGAGACAGAGGGAGAGACAGAGAGAGAGACAGAGGGAGAGACAGAGAGGGAGAGACAGAGAGGGAGAGACAGAGAGGGAGAGACAGAGAGGGAGACAGAGAGGGAGACAGAGAGGGAGAGTGATAGACAGAGGGAGAGAGAGAAAGAGAGGGAGAGAGATCGAGGGAGACAGAGAGAGGGAGAGAGATCGAGGGAGACAGAGAGAGGGAGAGAGATCGAGGGAGACAGAGAGAGGGAGAGTCATAGAGAGAGTGATAGAGGGAGACAGAGCGAGACAGATAGATAGATAGAGATGTGTGAATGTCGGGTCTGGTGGCTCAGTGGACGAAGGCGTCCGCTGCAGGGGCCTGTGTTCAACCTCATGATGGTCACAGGTTTTTTTTTTGCTCTAGCCCCGCCCCCTCCCCCACTGCCCCCGCCCCCACCGGTGCGGCCATCGGCCACAAACCACACTGTAAATTTGGCCCCCGAGAGAAAGTTTGTGAGTACCCATGCTCGACAGTGTTCCAAAAGAATAGGACAATTGAGATCTCATACAGGATTTCTACCTAAAGTGGCATGATTTTCATATTAATCAGTCAGTTTCACTTCCATCATTCTTTTGGAATCCTTCGTTTCCAGAAGCACGATCTTTACATACACTAGGCATGAGGAGAGTACTGAAACCGTACCTACAAAAATACATTCATTGACACAAATATTTGTATTTGCAACTTGTACTGCTTTAGATCACATTCTGTGTATGCTCCTAGGTTCAAAGTATCACAGCTTGTTTTTCTTTGAAGAAGTGCTTTCAGTTTCAAGGTGAGTGATACCTTCATGAAACCCACATCGCACTAGGATCCAGATTCCACCTCAGATTGCTTTTTGTTTTCTGTCATTTGGTTTGGGCATGTTCTCCAAAGAGTAGATTTTTCATAGATTCACATGTGTAAATATTCCCGATTCGGCTGGTAATCCTTGGTAGGCAATTTTATGAAGCAGTCCCTTATAAAGCACTTAAATAACGTAGGAAACATACATATACTACATGCAGCCTATCCTCCTTTAATCACCCGAAATCTGACCAGTTAGGTGGATAGGCGGAGAGCTCTGTCAGCTATGCCCCTCACAGAGGCACGAGCTGGCAGATTTTCTGCAGATGTTGGTTGGAAGTAATCATCAGGGGCCCTTCTCCAGTTTTTTTTTTATTTTTTATAAATTAAAACAGTCTTAAGTTTTCAGTACTAAATTCATCAGAGAAGAGGTTGTGCTTGTTTTACTTTTTGCGAAGTGTACTGCATGTTGAAAAGAAATGCCTACATGGAACATGAGCATTCAAAGTGCAGCACCATGACCACAATTTCAGAAAATAGTACCTTTGTTTCACATGCTTGAAGAAAATGCTTAAGTATATAGATGTAAGGCTAACTTTGGTGTATATGGAGGCAGGATAAAAACGTAGCTAGCTAGCCCTACACCTGAGAAGTTGAAAATAAAGTTGCCATTTAAATTTAGTAAAAAAGAATCCTGTCAGACTCCTGAGGTGACTAAGAGATCCACTGAGCCTATCGCTAAGGTCATCAAGTGTATCACTGGTGCATGCATCTGAAACAGCTGTGCTGAGTAATTGTGCTTTTAAAACCAGCAGCTTCAACCCCTTACATCATAATTTTCCTCTCAAGACATCGAATTGTATTCGTAGCATGTGTTGGCCGTAGATACATATGCATAACATTATCCTGCCATCTAGTGTTGGGCTTGGGCGATTACAAGTTGTTTTTCTTCTAAAAGGTCTTTTTGAGTCACGAGGTATAGACTCCTCCTCCTCCAGTGTGTGTTGTGCATGTTCCTCGGCTCCTTTGTTAGATGGCTTTTTAGGCTTTCGGTATTGTTTCCGAGCCGATAAATCACAGATCCGAAAGACAGAAACTGGTAATACCTCTATATTCATAGTTCCCGCCTGGGGCGGCGTTACTCGACTACTTCAACTTCATTATACAGAAATATGTCCACGAAGAATGGAAAATACGCCCTTCAGTTTTTGACCTAACTGCCACGCTAAATATTCCAGATAGGATTTACGTAAAGTATGTAATCTAGGTTTATCTCCAGAACACAAAAAAAATCCTGTAAGGCGTGCTTAGTGTTTGGATCTAAAAAGACGCGTCAAATGAAGAGAGCGTCGTTAGGCTCATACAGCCATGCAGTGGCACAGAAGATGCTCTATATATCTTCCGGGATCTGTCGCTAGACCCCAGTCAAGAACAACAAGAAACGGAAGCACAGTCAGCGCCAACAAATGTACAGATAATACTGGCAACCAGTAGAGGCAGTTCATACTCCGAGCCCGACTCCATACAAGGGTACGTAGTATGAATCGGGCTCTGTATATACCATATCAAAAAGAGATATAGTGTGCAGAGTCCAGTAAGTCCCCAAACACATAGCAGAGGATAAAGTAGATACTACCTTACTCTCAATTTAGTGGTAGCTGGGCTGAGCAGTCAGGCTTATCAGAGGGTAGTGTGAATGCATTTTTTGTGTACACTCATACAAGGCAGCAACACACACTCAATGACTAACTCCAGGCCAATGTTTATAAAAATATGACTTTAGTTACTTTAATGTTAGGAACCAAGTGGAACTTAGTTACAGGCAAGTAGACTTTTTCAGTTATGCAGTACTTTCAATATACAGATGGCAAATGTTTGTATAAGCATTTGAAATACTTTACAGGTGCATGAAATACTTTTCAATATCAATAAGATACTCTACAGTTCTCAGTATAAACACTTAGTGCAATATAGAGAGAAATCAATGCAATCCTATGGGAGGAAAGACAGGTAAGTCAATTTCAGGTAAGCACTCGATTTACAAATTCAGTCATTGGCGATTTTGACCAACACTTGGCAACGGTCGGACCAAGGTAGGTACTGCACCACCAGTGGCACTGGAGCAGCTGGGTGCAGAAGTCACTGCGCTCAATGTTAGCCTATAGAAGCTGGGGGTACCGCGAAGCAGGTAAGTACACGCGGTTCAGGGACACAGGCCCTGGAGGTTGAGGTCAGCACTGTAGGGGCCACCAACAAGCACCAAAGCTGCACCACCAGTGACAAAGGGGCGTCCCGGGTGCAAATGGGGCGTCGGCTGTCCTATAGAAACCAATGGAGATCGTCGGTTGGAGATGAAGGCTGCAGGCTCGGTCCAGAAGACTGCCTGAAGGAATCCAACGACTGGAGAATTGAGTTGGATAGTTGGGGGATGCCGGGACACCGTCGGTTGGGCACTCCAAAGCCTGAGAGCTGCGGGTGGAGTGGTGTCTTTAGAAGTTGGGTTTCTCTCACCAGATCTGGTTTCGGTCGGGGGGACCCTTCAAGATGAGGCTTCAGGCATTGTGAGAAAATTCAGAAGAGGTCCTCAAACGCTGGATTACAGATCAGGATGTCACTGGATCGTTGGACCACCTGGACTTGGGCCGAGGGTGACTGGTGCAGAGTGGTGAGGACTCGTAGTTCTAGGAGGCACAGGAGTTCTTGTTGAAGGTTGCTTTTGCTGGCCAAACCCGGTGTCCACAGGAGAAAGTCTTTATTGAAGGCAGCTCAGGTCTCTGCAGTTGCTGGCCACCGGACACCAATTTCTTTGAGCAGGGTCGCTGGTGGAGGAGACAGGCCTGTAGGGCTGGGGGCCAAGTCAGTTGTTGTCTTCTCCACTGCTGCACGACTCTTCGGTCCTTCTTCTTTGTAGGTCGTCTAATCTGAGGAACAAGGTTCAGGGAAGCCCTTTAATGCTAAATTTAAGGATGTTACTGAGGGACCAGAGAGGGTCCTTAAAGACTGCAGCATGTATAAGGGTGCTAAGGGGCCCGACGCCAAACACATACACACTGCCATTGCAGGCTATGTGTTGTGGTGTGACTAAACTAAGAGTCGACATGGTACACCAACCTTGGTGCCATGCCTTCACACCTCTGCCTGTGGCATAGGTGTGTCACCCCTCTGGCAGGCCTTACAGCTCTAAGGCAGAGGGCACTATTGTAAGAAACTGGCTCTATATATACTGCACCAAAGTGAGGGCCAGTGTATATAAGAGTCCCCAAATGTAGGTAGAGGTTAAAGTTAGATAGAACCTTGCTCTCTAAAGTGGTAGCTTG
The DNA here is from genome assembly GCF_964204655.1 of Triturus cristatus. Classification (NCBI taxonomy): domain Eukaryota; kingdom Metazoa; phylum Chordata; class Amphibia; order Caudata; family Salamandridae; genus Triturus; species Triturus cristatus. Next base: position 129,482,087 of record NC_140580.1, read on the forward strand.
GTCGAGCAGTAAGGCAGTATCAGAGGACAGTGTTAAGCATTTGATGTACACACTCAGTCAGCAAATTAATTCACACACTCAAGGACTGAACTCTAGGCCAATTGTTTTTGTATAAAAATATATTGTTTATATTTAGAACCAAGCAAGCCTTGTACAGGTAAGCATTAAATACTCTTCAGTAATAAGTTACTGGATATAGAACAGTTGAAAAATGCAATATGAAATGTACTTTGTTTGATTTACAGGGGAGCAGTAGTATGAAGCACTTAGCAAATGCAGTACATTGAAATGAATAGGCTTTTTCAACAAATTGCAGGTAAGTTACTTTTTCTAACTCCGTGCTGGATGCCTAGATTCAGCACTGGGACATTTCCTGAAAATAGTTGAGAAAATGCGTTTTGGTTATTGTTTCGATTTTTAAGGAATATTTCAAGTTTCAACTTCACACTCGTTCTATGGAAGGAAAACAGGTTATCGGTTTGCAGGCAAGTAACCGACTGTGGGAGTTAAGGTTCTGGGGTTAGACTCAGGGGTCCCCCAGGGTCAGTGATGCACTGAGATTGCACCCTCAGCGGCACTAGGGCGGCTGGGTGCTGAGTGTTGTTGCCCAATGTTATCCTATGGAGGCTAGGGGGCTTCCGGTTGGTGGCTGCTGGCTAGCAGGCCACACGGCTGTGTGAGCAAAGCTCCTAGGGTTTAGCTCAGGGCAAGTTGGGGACCAAAGTAGCAACAAAGGTGCACCCTCAGCGGCACTAGGGCGGCCGGGTGCTGTTTTGAGGTCGTGTGCCCTATTGTTTCCAATGGAGAACCTCCAGGGCAAAGAAACACTGCAGGCTCGGGACGAGTATCTTCTGGGTGCGACCACCACTTCGAGGGGTAAGTTGGGATGTCGTGGGTTGGTTTGGGCACACAAGGCTGTGGGGCGTCGGGTGCAGGGGTACCTTGGGACGTCAGATTTTCTTACCTGCTCTGGTCGCGGTAGGATGGGGTCCTCTGGATTGAGGCTGCAGGCGTCGTCTGGAGGCTTGAGGCAGGTCTGGGGTTGCCGGATCTCTGGTCAGGATCACCGGGGGGACCTCCTTGTGGTGTTGGTTCACTCGAGCTCTGGCTGGGGTCGGCGGGTGCAGAGTGCACTGGATTTGCGGTCTCTGGCTGGAACCAGAAGCCGCAGTTTAAACACGTCCAGTGTTCTCGGGGGATAGTCCTTGAAGTGAAGGCAGGCAGGTCTTCCGGGGTTTGTGAGGTTGCTGGCTGCAGGACATGCCGGGATTTCGCAGAAGCAGGTTCGAGGGGAGACAGGCCTGTAGGGCTGGGGCCAAGTCAGTGGGCGTCGTCCTCTTGTTAGCTCTGCACCGCTCTTCGGTCCTTCTTCTTATCTTCTTTTCTTGTGGTTTCTAATCTGAGGAAGCAAGGTTCAGGGTGCCCCCTAAATACTAAATGTAGGGGCGTTACAGGTAGATAAAGGGCAGGGATCAATGGGTCCCTTCCGTGGGGTGGGAACACCCCCAATTCTGCCACTCTCCTGTGGGAAGGGGGCCTGAGCCTGTCCCTGGTTGGCTCGGTCCCCCCATCCTCAAGATGGCAGGGGCTCGAGGTTGTGTTTCACCTCGCCTCCCCCACCTGAGGGATGGAGTTGGCAGAGGTGGGCACACCACCTTTCCTCACTTGGGAAAACCAGTGGGGACCAGTTGCTGAAAGCAGCAATTGGTCTGGAGAAGCTCACAAAGGCGGCATGCCTTTTGAAGCTTCTCCTTCGTGAACCCCGCCCATCCTGGGAGAGGAGGCTTGGCACCTCGTCCCAGGAGGTGCATCGTTTCAGGACCCCGAGAGCGGCAATCTCTCGACCCAGTGGTCCAGAAACATGTCTGGTGGTGGCAGCCTAAGCAGCCACTCAGTCAGGTAACTAGGAGTTGGTCGAGTTTCAGGGGGCATCTCTAAGATGCCCTTTGTGGTACATTTTACATTAAATCTCACACTGGCATCAGTGTGGGTTTAATGTGCTGAGAAGTTTGATACCAAACTTCCCAGTCTTCAGTGTAGCCATTATGGTGCTGTGGAGTTCGTAATGACAAACTCCCAGCACCATATACTCTTAATGGCAGCACTGCACTTACAGTGCCCAGGAATGGACTTGGGCACTGTAGGGGTACAGAGCTCATGCTCCTGTACCCTCACCACTGGCATAGGGCACCCAGCTAGAGGGGTGACTGATGTATGCCAGGGCAGTGGTTTGTGGGCATGGCGCACAGGGATGTGTGCCATGTCGACTCTTCACTTTGTTCTGCACCAAGGCACTCAGTCTGCAAAGGCAGTGTATGAGTGTCAGGGTACAGGGTTTCTGAGGTTGGCACAATAAGTGCTGCAGCCCTTCGAGGACTTCTCTGGTCACAGTGCCCTGGGTACCTGTGGTACCATTTACCAGGGGCTGACATGTGGCCAGAGATGCCAATTGGGTTTAGGCTTCAATGCAGTTTTAGGGAAAGAACATAGGCCCTGGGTACCTGATTAGCAGAAGCCCAGGGCACACTCAAAGAACATCGGCAATTCAGCAAAAAGTGGGGGCATATCATGCAAGAAGGAGGGCACTTTCTCACAACTATACTACAGGTGAGGGCATAGCTGCATGAGCAGTATGCCCTTACCGCGTCTGAGTCCATTCTTGCATGAGTCTGAGTCAAGAGCAGTGAAGCCATTTTGAGTAAATGGGCTAGGAGTTTGTCATTACGAACGCCACAGCTCCAAGATGGCTTTATTGAAGATTAAGAAGTTTTGTATCAAACGTCTCAGCATTATGAACCCAGACTGATGCCAGTGTTGGATTTATTATAAAATACACTCACAGGGCATCTTGGAGATACCCCTGAAAAACGACTGACTTCTAGTGTATTGGCTGACTGGTCCCTGCCAGCCAGCCGCCACCAGACTGGTTTCTGACCTCATGGGGTGAGAGCCTCTGTGCTCTCGGAGGCCAGAAACAAAGCCTACTCTTGGTGGAGGTGCTTCTCACTTCCCCCTAGCAGGCATAGCAACATATGGCGGTGAGCCTCAAAGGCTCTCACCTTGTGTTATGTTGATTTGGGCTGCTCCAACTAGTGGGGATGCCCAAATCCCGCACTCCTGCCCCCCCCCTCCCCTCAGGCTGCCCCACTTTTGGTAGCAGAACAGGTGAGAAAATTAGTAAACAGAGTACTAGTGTCCACCATGGCTTGCCATATCCCAAGAGTTACCTGGAGCTGAGGTGAACACCTCTCTCAAAAAATCTCCATCTTGAATTGGAGAATTAGGCCAAATAGAAACAGGGATGTGCCCCTCTCCCTAAAGGGAGGGGGCACTTGAAGGGTGTAGTCACCCTAAGGTGTAGTCACCCTAAGGGACAGTAGCCATTGGCTACTGACCTCCAACCCCAGTAAAGCCCTTAAATTCAATATTTACTCCAGTATTGGAGCTTTCATAGATTCACATGCCTGAATAATTCCCCGTCGTCGAGACGGGAGTCTCCGGTATATAAAAAAGCAATGCTTAGTTGTGAGAAAGTGCCATCTTTCTTGCATGGTATGCCCCCACTTTTTGCTGAATTGCTGAATGTACTTTGACTGAGTGTGCCCTGGACTCCTGCCAATCAGGTGCCAGGGCCTATGTTCCTTCCCTAAAACACAAAACACAAATTGGCAAACCCTGGCCACATGTCAGCCCCTGGTAAATGGTACCCTAGGTACCCAGGACCTTGTGACCAGGGAAGGCCTCTAAGGGCTGCAGCACTCATTGTGCCACCCTTAGAGGCCCTGTACCCTTACACACACACACACACACACACACACACACACACACACTGCCCTTGCAGGCTGGGTGTCTTAGTACAAGACAAAACAAAGAGTCGACATGGCACACATCCGCCCACCACCTACACTGCCATGACATACATCAGCCACCCCTCTAGCTGGGTGCCCTATGCCAGTGGTGTGGGCACAGGAGCAGGAGCCCTGTGCCCCTACAGTACCCAGGTCCATTCCTGGGCACTGTAAGTGCAGTGCTGCCATTTAAGAGCACATGGTGATGAAAGCTCGTCCAACACGAACTCCACAGCACCATAATGGCAACACTGAAGACTGAGAAGTTTGGTATCAAACTTCTCAGCACATTAAACCCGCACTGATGCCAGTGTGGGATTTAATGTACCAAGCACCCCAGAGGGCATCTTAGAAATGCCCCCTAAAACCTAACCTTCAATCCACGTCTGTTCTGAGGCTACCTAGGCTGCCACACAGCAGACATGTTGCTGGACCCCTGGGTAGGAGAGCCCCTGCACTCCTGGGCCTGCAATAATGCACATCCCGGGCGAGGTGCTAAATCTCCTCCCCCAGGATGGGAAGGGGGAAGCTTCAAAGGCATGCCGCCTCTGTGAGCTTCCCCAGGTCACTGCAACCCCCCACTCTGGCAGGAAGCTTGGTCGGAAACCCCAAATAAGGATAGGGGATGTGCCAGCCTGCCAACCCCACCCCTCTGAGCTCTCGCCATCTTGAAGATGGGAAGCCCTTTGTTGTGCTCTTACATGAAGACACTGGTAGCCATGTTGTAGGTTTCTAAATCTTCTTTATTAGTTCCAGTTCCAGGTAACATCAGACTTGGTTCTGCCATATACCAGCTCCTACACCAGCTCCTACTTGGCCTATTACAGCCCCCATTACAGCCCCACCAGGAGCAGCCTGCCTAGCTGCTCAGCCCATCTCCAACTGTCATCACTCATCCACACAGGCACCCAGGCATTCCATTCATCACAGTCACACCAACATTCCGTTACCATCTCTCACTCTGGCTGAGCAGCTAGGAAGACCTAGGCTAATTACAATTAATGTAAAACTCAGGGTATAACACCCTTCCCAATCAGGATTAGGCTACTGCCCCCCTCCCACAGGAGAGAGGCAGGATAGGGGGTGTTCCCACCCCAGGACAGGGACCCATTGGTCCCTGCCCTTCACCTACCTGTAACTCCCCTAAATCTAGTATTTAGGGGCACCCTGAACCCTCCTTCCCCAGATTCCGAAATCCGAAGAAGAGTCAGAAGAAAGAAGGCCTGCCCTGCAGCTGCTAAGAGGAGGAAGACATCAACTGCTTTGGCCCTAGTCCTACCGGCCTGTCAACCCTCGAACCTGCTCCTGCTCCAACCCGTTATCTCTTGTGGCCAGCAACCTCATAAACCCCGGAGGACCTGGCTACCTTTTGACTCTAAGCCCACTGGGACTCCCATGAGTAGAGGCTCTACTCAAAATCTACTTCTAATCCCTGGCAGCAGCCCAGAACCGCGAACCCAGCCCACTCTGCACCCGCCAAGCCTGGCCTGTGCCGGAGTGAACAAAGACCACGAGGACGACCCCACGGTGACTGTGACCCTGAGTCCGGCACCCAAGGACCCCCCTCGACACTCCTGAAGAAGCCTGCAGCCTCAGAACCAGGTGCCCCCCACCAACCGCGATCAACAGAGGGTAAGACATTCCCGACACCAAAAGGCACCCCGGCGCCCTGAGGCCCCCTGTGCCCAATCCCGGGGTACCTACCTATCCTCCAGCTACCCAACTTACCTCTCAAAGTGGTGGTGGCACCTGAAGAATCTTCGTCCCCAAGCTTGCAGTCTTTTTCTAAACCGGAGATTTCCCATTGAAATCAATTGAGCGCCCGTAGGCTCAAAAGCACCCTGTACCCAGCCGCCCGAGTGGCCCTGGCAGTGTAACCTCGACACCTATCTACTTCCCCACTTGCCCTGAGTAAGTGACCAGGAGCCCAGCTCCCACAGCCGCGTGGCCTGCTAGTCAGCAGTCACCAACCAAGGCCCCCCTACCTCTCATAGGATAACATTGGGCCTAACTCTTTCTGCACCCGGCTGCCCTTGTGCTGCTGAGGGTGAACCAACTGTACCTACCTGACCCTGGGAGACCCCTGAGTCTATGCCCAGAACCTTAACTCTGCCAGTCGAGTACTTACCTTTAAACCGATAAATCAATTTTCTCCATAGGGTAACATTGACTGGCTTTTCCTGAAATTTCTTCTATGTGTGGACTTTTCAAAACTTCAAATATTCACGAAAATACTCACCTGCTCTTAGGTGAGCTCCCAGTGCTGGATCTTGGTGCCCAGCACTGACTCTGAAAAATACTTACAACTGTACTTACCAGTAACCGAATTTTCTCCCATAGGAAATCTATCAAGTTCTATCAGGTTTCTGCGTATCTTGTGCCTTTTCCACAGGAGCCGATGCTTGATCTCCACTCCCCCACTCCGCTACCACGAGCTCGAAAGGCTCGCGAGCAGCAGTGAGGGGGAAAGGGGAATTGGACAGAAAAGAGAGACAACACTGCGTCTTCTTCCTGGACTGGACTCGGGATTTCTTCTTCCGAATTCCTGAAACAAGAATTACTCAACAACAATTCTAATACTCTCTACGCTCATAAGACCCTTGTTTTACCCAACTATACCTGTCCTGACACAGTGGTTGCCGCTCTCTGTTCTCACTTAGTAGATACCTTCTAATGGGTGTGATGTGGAGTTGAAGGTGAGTTCGCTCCTGCAAATAGAAACACATGTAATCCTAGTCTTCCAGGAATCCCTCTACCACCCCAATAGTTCCTCTGTTACCTGGATTCCACCCAGAAGATTATATATTTTCATTAAGTTCACCAGAACATATACTGACAATTCTTTCTTCAACCTTTAGAGCTGTACTGAGGAATGTTGTTGGGTTGTTCTAACATATATGTATATATATATATATTATATATGCACAGCTGCATCTGTAGCGAAGTCTCATGTAATCCTTAGTCTACTCTGATGTCTTCTCTCTCTCAAGTTCTTCTTCTGCCATAAATTGTACTCTAGATATAGTCTTGCAATTGCGAGTCACTACTTCTTTTGCTATTACTTCACCACTGAAGTTTTACTCATTCTTCTTTTTCTTTATTTCTTTCTAGCAAATGTCTCTGAATGCCTACAGCGGAAATTCTGTCTTCGACGAGATTACTGGAAAAGATTTGCAGCACTTACTTCTCTGTGGAGCAAGTTCCAAATCGGTTTCTACCTTATTCCTTTTCGCTGAGGCGCTGAGGAAACGAGAGGGGTTGACTTTCCTCACCACCTGATGTCTCTGGAACTGGAACGGACTTCTGAGGAGAGTGGCGAGGAAAATATGAATGTTGGACCCCAAAAGTACAAGGACTGGAACGGAGCCAAGGTGGGGAGCGAGGCTCTCTTCCGTAATGACTAACCCAAACTAAACTGAGATTTTCCTGAGGAAATACGGAGCGCTAGAAACTCCGTCTCGTCACCTCAAAATTTGACGGTTGAAGTGCGCAGAGCTGAGGACGCGCTCGCGCACTTCAACTCGGGAAAAGACTACACCGCTGCACGTCACTGCAATAGTTGAGGTCAGAGGAACCTACCAGCGGCCATCTTGGGAGGGGGGAGGGAACCTAATACCTAAGCGCTAAGGGATCGTATGAAGGCAGTGAGCGATCTAACCGAAACCTGTCTTCGCTTACCTGCCTGAACCCTCGGGTGTATGTTGAATCTCGGAAGACCAGCTTCACCTGCAACAGTCCTGACAAAATCATTGACTGTTTTTCTGTGAAATTTCTTCTAAGTGTCAATTTCTGCAAACTTTAAATATTCTTTAAAAATCGTATAATATCTGAAAACGTAATTACTTAACTGTTTTGAATAAAGGTCCCAGTACTGAGTCTAGGCACCCAGTACTGGATTACAAAAGTAACAAGAACATACTATACCTGCAACTTGAATTTTCTGCCATAGGGAATCATTGACTGTCAACTTTTAAAATAGCAAAATATTGTCTAAAAATCATCACAGTAATTAAGTGACTTTTATCACTTGATTCCAAGTATTGACCCAGGGCTGAATCTGGGATCCAGTCCTGGAATTACAAGAGTAATCCTAAAAGTAATCTGTGGCAAATAACTTGAAACTTCCATTGAACTCAACGCATTCTTGTGTTTAGAATTGTGTTGCCTATTGCAACCACTTGTAACTTTCTACAAAAGTCAATTGCATATTGCAAAAGTATTTATATAAAGCATCTCATTCTGAGAAAGTATATTTTAATACCTATTGTTGGTTCTAAAATAAAACAAGCATATATTTTTTTATATATAAACTATTAGCCTAGAGTTCAGTTATTGAATGTGTGAGACCATTTGCTGGCTAAGTGTGTGCAACAAATGCTTTACACTGTCATCTGATACTGCCTTACTGCTCGACCAAGCTACCACTTTAGAGAGTAAGGTTATATCTAACTTTAGCCTCTACCAAACTTCTGGGGACTGTGGACTCTGTACACCCTGTACCTATTTGGGAACAGTATATTCAGAGCCACTTTCTCACACACGTTAGTTAGATTCCTTACCTTAGAATATCCCCAGGCGTCAGGCTGGATCCGGAAAGATTTTTCGTCTGCAATACCCTTGTGCGTCGCTAGGCATCGTCTGCGGCTCCGCATCCGTCGTCGTGATCACCGGGATGACGTCGCCGGAGTACTTCGATGCTGCCCTCGCGCGCTGACGTCAGTTCTTCTTTTTTCTGCGCCAGTAAGCGCAGATCCGGGAAGAACATAACCTTTAGTCACTTTTTGACTAAACGTTTTGAACTTCTTTGGTACATTTTTCGAATCGACCTCGACTCCTGGTGCCGGTAGGGATGCCCGGTTTAAAGCCGTGCGACGCCTGTCACCGACTGATCTCGGTTACGGATACCACCCTCGGTGTCTCTACTGCCTTGGTGCTGACCATTATGTTGAGTCGTGCCCCGACTGCCGGGCCTTGACCTCGAAGGCTAGGCGGGAGCGGTTCCGCAAGCTCCTCGAGGTCGAGGGGCCGGTCGCAGACCGCAGCCATCACCGCTTTCCGGTAAGTCGAGGCACAGTAAGAAGTCGGCGAAGAAGCGGCATTGCTCTTCTGACTCCCCTTGCCGGTTGCGCGACTTGGCTGAGGGTTCGGGTGGCACCACCCACGCGGCTCCGTCGGATCCACAGGAGTCTCATCCGGCCCCATACCCTCCGGTCCCTGGACCTAATGCGACTCCGGGCGAGATTCAGAACTTCCTCGTGGCCATGAGGAGTCTCGCTCCGCCGTCGAGGCCTGCCGGCACTTTCGGGCCCTGCAGGTCCGACTGGGAGTCCTAGTGAGCCGGCGGCTCCGGCCCCGGCGCAGTTGTCGACTTCGGTCCCGTCACCGCAGGCCCCCGTGGGATCCAGGCCTGGATCCCGGTCGACGCCGGTTGACCTTACGACCCCGGCGCCGACCCCTATGGTGCCACCCCTGGCGCCGTCTACAGACGACGTCGTCCCCAGTTTTAGCCCCGGTCCGGGCCCGATATCGGAGCAGCGCCGCCCGGCACCGTCTTCGGCGCCGATGGATGAGTAATTCATCTACCGCCCGGCTCAGTCCTTTCAACCTGTCTACCAGGAGTCGGATGATGGGGACGACTGGAAGGGGTCTGAGGACCCTCTGGCACAGCAGTGCCAGTTTGATCAGGACTGGGCAGAAGAGCTGGGGGATGCCAGTGGTCTTGACACCTCCCCTGACACTGGCTTCATCCCTCCTCTCTCCGTGGCTACGGAGGAGGGTGCAACCTATTCTGTGGTGCTGCGCAGGGCTGCCGAAGCCCTTCATCTGGAGCTCCCTGCAGTGGCCGTGAGGACTAACCTCACTGAAGTGCTTCAACCGCCAGTAAGCTCTTCAGAGCCTCTACTGCAGTTCAATGAAGCACTGACTGACGTTCTGATGGGCACCTGGTCCAACCCCTCCACAGTCACTCCTGTGGACCGGAACGTGGTCCGGCGCCACCGCCCTGCACCGGGTGACCCCAGCTTTCTGTCCGTGCACCCCACCCCTGAGAGCCTGGTTATCCAGGCCTCTACGTCCCAGACCGCCTTCCCGTCCGCTCCTCCGGATCGGGAATCCAAAAGGTTGGAACAGTTTGGGAAGAAGCTTTTCCTCCCTCAGTTTGGGGTTGCAATCTATCAACACCGCGTGCCTTTTGGACCGTTTCACCCACTCCCAGTGGGATACGGTGGCGGATGGGCTGCCCCAGTGTCCGGAGGAGGCCCGGACACAGCTCGCCCAGGCTCTTGCTGAGGGGCGGGATGCAGCACGGTACTCAATTCGATGTGGGCTTGACACCACGGACTCGCTAGGTAAGGCGATTGTGACGGCGGTGGCGGTTCGTCGCCATGCCTGGCTGAGATCCACGAATTTCTCTGGGGAGGTCCAGAGCACACTCATGGACATGCCCTTTGATGGCCGTCGCCTCTTTGGCGACAAAGCGGATAGTGCGCTGGAGCGCTTTAAGGACTCCAGGGCTACGGCTAAGTCCTTGGGCCTCTCGGCCCCGCGCCCACAAACTTCCACTTTTTGACCCTTTCGTGGCCAAGAAAGGGCCGCTCCCACACGTCCGTCTAGCCACAGGCCGCTGAACCAGTCTCAACACGGTCGCGGACGTGGGTTCCGCCGAGGCAGAACAGGGGGACAGCGAGCCGGTCAGCTCACATCTGCCCCGCAGCATCTGCCTCAAAGCCTTCCTAGTCCGACTTTTCAGGCCCATTCCACGCCAGTGGGAGGCAGAGTTCGCCATCACCTGCTCCACTGGCGTACCATCACGTCGGACAGGTGGGTGCTGCAAATCGTCCCAAGGGGCTACTCCCTCCCCTCCGAGGCGACCCCTGCAGCCATGCCACCGCAGTATCACAGCATGTCGGGGGATCACTTGTTACTTCTACAAGAGGAAGTTACAGCCCTCTTGGCCAAGGGGGCCATCCAGCGCGTTCCTGGGACAGATGTAGGACGGGGTTGCTACTCCCACTACTTTCTGGTTCCCAGGAAGGGCAAAAGGGGGCCTGCGCCCTATCTTGGACCTAAGGAGCGTCAACGCCTTCCTCCGGAAGGAGAAGTTCAAGATGCTCACCTTAGCTCAGGTTCTGGCTGCCCTAGACCCTGGAGACTGGATGGTAGCGTTGGACTTGTAGGACGCTTATTTCCACATCCCCGTCCTGCCGGCCCACCGGCGTTACCTGCGCTTCACGGTTGGCCACAAGTACTTTCAATTTACCGTGCTCCCCTTCGGCCTCACCAGTGCCCCTCGGGTGTTCACGAAAGTGATGGCGGTGGTCGCAGCTCATCTGCTTAGATCAGGGGTTCTAGTCTTCCCCTATCTCGACGACTGGTTGTTGAAGGCCGGCTCGCCCCAGGTAGTTGTCTCCCACCTCCAGACTACTGCCGACCTCCTACATTTGTTGGGGTTCTCCATCAACGTGCCGAAGTCGCATCGGAGTTCCTCCCAGACGCTTCTTTTCATTGGAGCGGTTCTGGACTCTGTTTCGGGTCTATCCTCCAGAACAGCGGGTTCGGGATATTAAGGCTCTGATTCCGATCTTTCAGCCTTAATCCTGAGTTTCGGTCAGGATGGTCCTGTGGCTGCTGGGTCTAATGGCCTCCTGCATCCTGCTGGTACATCACGCCGGGTGACGGATGCGGGCTCTGCAGTGGGTCCTGACGTTCCAGTGGGCCCAACATCGGGGCAACCTGTCCGACCACGTCCGGATTTCGGAGGGCACTGCAAGACAGTTGCAGTGGTGGCACACGGACCGCGATTGGGTCAGTGGCAGATCCCTCTCCCTACCCCAACCAGAGCATGTAGTGGTGACGGATGCATCCCTCCTGGGATGGGGGGGCCACATGGGAGAGGCGGAGATCAGAGGCCTCTGTTCTCTGGCGGAGTCCCGGCTTCATATCAATCTATTGGTGCTACGGGCGATCCAGCTTGCACTGAAGGCATTCCTTCCCTCTGTACGGGGAAGTGTAGTGCAGGTGTTCACAGACAACACCACCGCCATGTGGTATTGCAACAAACAGGGCGGGGTGGGGTCGTAGACCCTTTGTCAGGAGGCTCTGCGCCTCTGGACATGGCTGGAACATCAGGGCATCACCCTGGTGGTTCAACACCTGGCAGGTTCTCTGAACGTCTGGGCGGACGAACTCAGCCGCCGGTGCATGATGGATCACGAATGGCGTATGAACTCGGATGTGGCGCAAGGCCTCTTTCGGCAGTGTGGAGAGCCTTGGTTAGATCTATTTGCCACCGAAGAGAACGCGCAATGTCATCAGTTCTGCGCATTGGAATTTCCAAGTCGGCACTCGCTCGGAGACGCTTTTCATCGCGAGTGGAGTTGCGGTCTATTGTACGCCTTTCAGTCAAGATCAGGCGCGACCGGGCCCAAGTCATCCTTGTGGCTCCGGATTGGGCATGAAGGTACTGGTATCCCGAGCTACTCAGTATGTCAATCGATCCCCTAATTCGACTGCCTGTTCAGGAGGACCTTCTGTCACAGCAGCAGAGGACGGTCCTCCACCCGAACCCGTCCAGCCTCCACCTCCATGCGTGGACATTGAGCGGCGACAGTTGATGCCATTTGACTTGCCTCCTGAAGTCTGTGATGTCATTCTGGCAGCCAGGCGTCCCTCCACTAAAACGGTATACGCCTGCAGGTGGAACAAATTTGTAGCATGGTGCACAGCAAAGGCTGTGGATCCCCTTTCCGCCCCTCTTTCTGAAGTTCTCCTTTTTCTTCTTTCCCTGGCCCAGCAGGGTTCTGCTCTGGGCACCCTCAAGGGATATCTTTCAGCTCATTCTGCCGTCTTACGGCTTCCCGGTCAGCCTTCTCTTTTCACGTCCCCTGTTGTTGCTAGATTCTTTAAGGGCATTACTCACATGTTTCCTCCTGTCCCTTTCGTAATGCTTCAGTGGGACTTGAACCTGGTGTTAACCTATCTGATATGCGCTCCTTTTGAGCCACTTCATAATTGTCCTCTTCGTCTTCTGACTCTTAAGACTGCTTTCCTGGTTGCCATCACCTCTGCCAGACGAGTGAGTGAGTTCCAGGCTCTTTCTTCTAAACCTCCTTTCCTCTCTGTATATCCGGACAAGGTTGTTCTCAGGACTTGTCCTTCCTTTCTCCTTAAGGTGGTAGCTGCCTTTCACATCGGCCAGTCTGTTACATTGCCCACCTTATTTCCGCCTAAGCATCCTTCGAGAAAGAGGAAGAGAGGCTCCACCGCCTGGACCCAAAACGTTCGCTTTCCTTCTATCTGGACCGCACAAAACCGTTCCGGGTGGAAGACCAACTCTTTGTTGGCTACGTGGGCGCCAAGAAGGGGCGGGCAGTGCACAAGCGGACCATCTATCGGTGGGTCGTTTTGTGCATTAAGGCCTGTTATTCCTTGGCTAAGAAGGAACCTCCTGTAGGGCTGAGGGCCCATTCCACTCGGGCCACTGCGGCTACTACTGCCCTGGGATGGGGAGTCCCTCTGCAGGACATTTGTCAGGCAGCAAAGTGGGCCTCGCTGCACACGTTTGCCAAGCATTATTGCCTGGACAGCCAAGTCCGGAGAGACGGCTTCTTTGGCCGTTCCGTTCTCCAGGACTTCCTGGTGTGATCTTGGTTCGCAGACCCACCACCGGGGTTGATATTGCTGGGGTATCTATTCTAAGGTAAGGAATCTAACTAACCTGTTTCTTTCAGGTGAACAAGTTACTTACCTTCGGTAACGATATATCTGTAAGAAACATTAGTTAGTTAGATTGCTTACCGCCCCACCCATGCTTCCCGTTCTGCGAACTGATATCTAGGGTTAAGGTAATCCCTTTCAGGGCCCTAGTTTCATGGCACCAGTGTCGGTTTCTTGCATGGCTCTGCGTTCCTGGCGCTGAAACTATGTACAGAACTGACGTCCGCGTGCAAGGGCGGCGTCTAAGTACTCCGACGTCATCCCGGCAATCACGACGCCGATGACGGACGCGGAGCCGCAGATGACACCTAGCGACGCGCAAGGGTATTGCTGACGAAAAATCTTTACGGATCCAGCCTGACGCCTGGGGATCTTCTAAGGTAAGGAATCTAACTAACTAATGTTTCTTACAGATATATCGTTACCGAAGGTAAGTAACTTGTTCATCCTTCCCACAGACGGTATCTTCGGTTTGCAGTAGCCGGAGACCATTACCAGTTCAAAGTACTACCATTTGGCCTCAAATCAGCCCGAGAATTTTTACAAAGTGTCTGGCGCCAGTGGCAGCTTTTCTCAGAAAGCTAAGACACCAGGTGTTTCCATACCTGGACGACTGGTTGATAAAAGCGGCATCAGAAACTTCAGCCCAGGTGTCAACTACGGCATGCTTACAATTATTTGCCGAACTGGGACTGATTTTGAATATAGAGAGATTATCCCTTCAACGTTCAAGGAAGATCACGTTCCTGGGAGAGATTCTGGACACCTCTGTAAACTAGGCATTTCCCTCCACAGAGAGGCAACTGGGTCTCATGACGCTTGCCAAGAATTTGACAAGAAAAAAGTGTCTTTCAGTACTCACGTACAAGTCGCTACTAGGGACAATGTCCTCTTGCATACTTCTGATTCCTTTATGCCGACTAAAAATGCATCCATTACAGGAGGAACTGGATCGGCAATGGCACCAGGCAGAGGGATCCTTCGACGACAAGGTGAAGATCATGCCGGCTATGGGGCAAGCACTAGCATGGTGGACCCACAAAAGGAACATTTCGGTGGGCCTTTCTTTCCTGACCGAACCAGCTCCATTGGTAATTACCACCGGTGCATCACTGGAAGGATGGGGGGCGCTCCTTCAGGAGCTACAAGTCAGCGGTCGGTGGGGATTGCAGGAACAGCAGCTCCACATCAATTTGCTGGAGCTCAAAGCCATAGGCTTGGCATTGCTGGCTTTCCTACCAAGAATTCAGGGAGCATCTGTTCTGATAAGAACAGACACTATCTCAACAAGCAGGGAGGTACAAGATCACTCTCCCTGTCGCAGGAAGCACAAAAGATATGGAAGTGGGCTGTTCAACACGAGGTGTCTCTAAAAGCGGGACATCTTCCAGGAGGTCAGAATGTCAAAGTGGACACTCTCATCAGACTGAAGTCCACATGCCACGAGTGGGAAATCAACCAGGAAATTTTACAAAGCATCTTCTTCAAATGGGGAGTTCCGACAGTGGATCGGTTTGCGACAGCTCAGAACAAAAAATGCCGGTTCTTCACAAGTTGGCATCACCAAAGGGGATCATGGGGGGGAATGCGTTTTCGATGGCATGGTCAGGCGTCTATGCCTACGCCTTTCCTCCGATTCCCCTCCTGCCACGCGTTCTCACAAAGATAAAGAAAGAACCGTGCAAAGTGATACTGATAGCTCCGTGGTGACCCAGGCAACACTGGTTCACAGAGTTACTCCTGCTGTTGGAGGATCATCCGATTCATCTGCAACCAATACCATCACTCTTGACAATGTCCCGGGGACAAGTGCTTCATCCAGACCCGAAATCGCTACGCTTAGCGGCCTGGCTCCTGAACACTGCGAATTTCAACACCTAGATATTTCATCAGAATGCAGAGATATACTAGCAAATGCCAGAGCGGAAAGTACAAACAAGACATATAGGATGAAATGGAAGAGATTCTGTTTGTGGTGCCAAGAACGTAATATTCATCCTCTAAGCTCAGCGGCACATGAAATTATTCCATATATTTTAACGTTGGCAAAATCTGGTTTACCCCATGCTTCTATTAAAGTGCATCTTGCTGCGATTTCTCGATATAGAAGAACTTCCTCAGGTCCATCACTGTGGTCTGAAAGGATTATCAAACAGTTCATGAAAGGTTTATCTGAAAGAGACACGTTAGTGATAGATTCCTTACCTTAGAATATCCCCAGGTGTCAGACTGGATCCGGAAAGTTTTTTGTAGCAGTACCCCTGCGCGTCAGTAGGTGGCGTTGTGCGGCTCCGTCGCTGGCGTCGTAAACGCCGAGATGACGTCACGGAGACTACTTACGCGCCACCCATGTGCGCTGATGTCAGTTCATTCTTTTTCCGCGCCAGCAAGTGCAGATCCAGATAGAGCACGTACCTTAGTCACTTTTTGACTACTCTTTTGAGACTTTTTGTCTCTTTTTTCTCCTGGTGCACATAGGGATGCCTGGCTTTGTCTTGTGGGGCCTGCCGTCGCAACATGTCGGTGGCAGACCCCTATGATGTTTGCCTCCACTGCCTGGCGACCGAACATGACTCCCGGTCCTGCCAGGACTGCCGAGCCATGGCCCCGAAGAAATTAAGGGAGCTGTGCCGGAAACTGCTGGAGGCCGGGCACTCGTCCCAATGCCGCTCCAGGTCCAGGGACCGTTCCCGGGACAGCTCGCGGGGCCGCAGTCGTCGCTCCTCGGGCTCCAAGTCTTTGCCCTCGGATTCCGGTAAGCGACGACATAAAAAGAAGTTAAAGAAGCGTGTTCGCTCTCCGACGTTCCCCCGTCGGTCCTCGGATGCGGACGAGGGGTACAGGGGTACTGCCACTGCGGCTCCCTTGGAGCCTGGGAGTCCCGTGGCCTACCGGCCTTACCCGGGTCCGTCGGCGACTCCCGAACAGGTGCAAGATTTTCTTGCCACCATGGACCGCCTTTTTAGTCCTCGGGCTCCCACCGGCGCGCCTTCAGGCACCGTGGTCCCGTGTCTAGATCCTGTCGGCTCTGCCGGTGGATCCAACTTTGGTGCCACAGGATCCTACGCCGTTGGCTCCGGCCCTGGCCCCGCCCTCAGCTCCGCCGCCTCCGCATTGGGTGCCGTTCGTTCCACCCTTGCCCTGGTTCCAGGACCATTGCGTTCCTGCCTGGGATCCGCATTGGGAGATTGCGCCGGCCCGACCCCGGCCGGTGCCGTTCACGGCGCCGTTTCCGATGCCGTTTGTCCCTTCCCTCTGCCACCGCGGCTGGTTCCTCCTGCAAAGGAGATGGGGGATGACTGGGAGGGGTTCGAGGACCCTCAGGCCCGTCAATGTGACTCCGAGCAGGACTGGGTGGACGATCTGGAGGACGCCGGCGACCTCGATGTCTCTTTTGACCCGGGGTTTGCCTCTCCCCTGCCTACGATGGAGGAGGGCGTTTCCTACACGATGGTGCTCCGTCGGGCTGCTGAGGTCCTCAACCTTGATTTTCCCAAGGTGGCTCTCAAAACTAACCTCCTTACTGAGGTGCTCCAGACGGCGTCGACTTCATTGGAGCCACTGCTTCCCTTCAACGACATCCTCACAGACGTCCGGTTGGGCACTTGGTCGTAGCCGGCCACAGGGGACCCTGTGGATAAGAATGTCGGCAGGCGTCACCACCCGGCGCCTGGTGACCCCGCGTTTTGGACCACTCATCCTACGCCTGAGAGTCTGGTCATCCAGGCCTCGACGTCGCAGTGCCTTTCCCACGGCTCCACCGGATAAGAACTCTTCAGAAGTTGGAACAGTTTGGTAAGCGGTTGTTCTCCTCGGTCAGCTTGGGACTGCGGTCGGTGAACACCACCTGCTTATTGGGCTGCTATTCCCACGCGGTGTGGCATACGGTTGCTCAGGTGTTGCCTCAGTGTCCTGAGAAGGTCCATGCTGTGCTTTCCCAGGCGGTTGCTGAGGGTAAGGATGCAGCTAAGTTCGCCATTCGGTGTGGGGGGCAGTCCACCTCCGCCCCCGCTGCTTCTGCCTCCAAACCTTCCTATTCCGAGCATTGGGGACAACCCCACGCCAGTGGGTGGCAGGATTTGCCATCACCTCCCCCACTGGCGCGCCATCACATCGGACAAGTAGGTGTTGCAGATCATGCGCAAGGGTTACTCCCTTCCCTTTCAGTCCACCCCTCCAGCCATGCCACCTCGGTCCCACCGCATGTCGGGGGAACACTTAGCGACTCTCCAGCAGGAAGTTGCGGCCCTCTTGGCCAAGGGGGCCATCGAGTGCGTTCCTGGGCCAGAAGTAGGGAGTGGTTGTTATTCCCACTACTTTCTGGTCCCCAAGAAGGACAAAGCGGGTCTGCGTCCTATCTTGGACCTCTGGGACGTCAATCACTTCCTCCGGAAGGAGAAGTTCAAGATGCTGACTCTGGCTCAGGTCTTAGCTGCCCTCGACCCTGGAGACTGGATGGTAGCATTGGACTTGCAGGACACATATTTTCACATCCCCGTCCTGCTGACCCACCGGCGTTACCTGCGGTTCACGGTAGGCCAGGAGCATTTTCAGTTTGCCGTGCTCCCCTTCGGCCTTACCAGCACCCCTCGGGTGTTCACGAAAGTGATGGCGGCGGTTGCAGCTTATCTGCGCAGGTCGGGGGTGTCAGTCTTCCCCTACCTCGATGACTGGTTGTTGAAGGTGGGCTCGCCCCAGGCAGTCATCACCCCCCCTTCTGACTACGTCCGACCTCCTGCATTTGCTGGGGTTCTCCATCAACGTGCCGAAGTCGCAACTGAGTCCCCCTCAGAAGCTCCCCTTCATCGGGGCGGTTCTGGATTCAACGCTGTTTCGGGTTTATCCTCACGAGCAGCGAGTCCAGGATATTCAGGCTATGATTCCGACCTGCCCAGGGTTTCAGTCAGGGTGACCCTCTGGCTCCTGGGCCTGATGGCCTCCTGCATCCTGCTAGTGCCACATGCCAGATGGCATATGCGGGCTCTGCAGTCGGACCTGAAGTTCCAGTGGGAGCAGCATCAGGGCAACCTGTCCGATCATGTCCAGATCTCGGAGGGCACTGCACGACAATTGCAGTGGTGGCTCACGCATCGCGATTGGGTCAATGGCAGATCCCTCTCCCTTCCCCAACCGGAGAACACAGTGGTGACGGATGCGTCCCTCCTGGGATGGGGAGGCCACTTGGGAGAGGCAGAGATCAGAGGACTCTGGTCTCCGGCAGAGTCCCGGCTCCATATCAACCTGTCGAGCAGCGGGCGATCCGACTGGCATTGAAGGCATTCCTTCCCTCTGTCTGGGGAGTGTGGTGCAGGTGTTCATGGACCACACCACCGCCATGTGGTGTTGCAACAAACAGGGCGTGGTGGGGTCATGGACCCTATGTCAGGAGGCTCTGCGCCTCTGGACATGGCTGGAACATCAAGGCATTATCTTGGTGGTTCAACACCTGGCAGGTTCTCTGAACGCCAGGGTGGACTAACTCAGCCGCCGGTGCTGGATCGATCACGAATGGCGTCTGCACTCGGACGTGCACAAGGTCTCTTTCAGCAGTGGGGAGAGCCTTGGTTAGATCTATTCGCCACCGAAGAGAATGCGCAATGACATCAGTTCTGCGCGTTGGAATTTCAAAGGCGGCACTTGCTCTGCGACGCTTTTCGTCGCGAGTGGAGTTGCGGTCAGTTGTACGCCTTTCCGCCTATACCACGTCTGCCCAGAGTGCTGAAGATCTGGCGCGACCGGGCCCAAGTCATCCTTGTGGCTACGGATTGGGCACGAAGATATTGGTATCCCGAGCTACTCAGCATGGCGATCAATCCCCCGATCCGTCTGCCTCTTCGGGAGGATCTTGTGTCGCAGCAGCAGGGAATGGTCCTCCACCCGAACCTGTCCAGCCTCCACCTCCATGCATGGAGATTGAGCGGCGACAGTTGACAGCTTTCGATCTTCCTCCCAAAGTCCGTGATGTCATCTTGGCAGCCAGGTGTCCCTCCACTAAAACGGTGTACGCCTGTCGGTGGAGCAAATTTGTGGCATGGTGCACAGCGAATGCTGTGGGTCCCCTTTCTGCCCCTCTTTCGGAAGTTCTTGTTTTCCTGGTTTCCTTGACCCGGCAGGGCTCTGCTCTGGGCACTCTCAAACGTTATCTTTCTGCCATCTCTGCCTTTCTCCAGCATCCTGATCAGCCTTCTCTTTTTAAGTCTCCGGTTGTTAACCATTTCCTTAAGGCATTACGCACACGTTTCCTCCCGTGCAGTTCATGATGCCTCAATGGGACTTGAATCTCGTTTTGACCTATCTGATGTGCGCTCCTTTCGAGCCCCTTCATACCTGTCCTTTGCGTCTTCTCACTCTCAAGACGGATTTCCTGGTAGCTATCACCTCTGCCAGAAGAGTGAGTGAGCTCCTGGCTCTTTCTTCCAAACCTCCTTTCCTTTCTGTTCATCCGGAAAAGGTGGTTTTAAGCACTGTCCCTCTTTCTTGCCAAAGGTTGTCACGCCCTTCCACATCGGGCAGACCATCACTTTGCCCACATTCTTTCCGCCTCCGCATCCTTCAAGGGAGGAGGAGAGGCTCCATCGTCTGGACTTAAAACGTGCGCTTGCGTTCTAGCTGCAGTGTACACAGCAGTTCCGGGTGGATGACCAGCTCTTTGTTGGCTACGTGGGCGCCAAAAAAGGTTGGGCCGTGCACAAACGAACCATCTCGCGGTGTGTCGTTTTGTGCATCAAAGCATGCTACTCCTTGGCTAAGAAGGAGCCTCCTGTGGGGCTGCGTGCCCATTCTACCAGGGCAACTGCAGCCACTACTGCCTTGGGACGCGGCGTTCCCTTGCAGGACATTTGTCAGGCTGCTACGTGGGCCTCGCTGCACACGTTTACCAAGCATTACTACCTTGACAGTCAAGTCCGGAGAGACGGCTTCTTTGGCCATTCTGTTCTCCGTGACTTTCTGGTGTAATTTGTTCGCAGACCCACCACCGGGGTTGGTATTGCTGGGGTATCTATTCTAAGGTAAGGAATCTATCACTAATGTGTCTCTTTCAGATGCACAAGTTATTACTTGTGTAACGATATATCTGTAAGAGACATTAGTTAGTGATAGATTCCTTACCGCCCCACCTATCCTCCCCATTCTGCGAACTGGTTACCAGGGTTAAGGTCATCCCTTTTAGGGCCCTAGTTTTCTGCACCAATGGTCAGTATCTTGCATGGCTCTGCGTTCCTGGCGTGGAAAGTCGTGTACAGAACTGACGTCAGCGCGCATGGGTTATGACGCCAGTGACTGACGCGGAGCCACACGACGCCACCTACTGACGCGCAGGGGTACTGCTAAGCGAAACTTTCCGGATCCAGTCTGACGCCTGGGGATATTCTAAGGTAAGGAATCCATCACTAACTAATGTCTCTTACAAATATATCGTTACACAAGTAGTAACTTGTGCATCAACAAGCAAGAGTGGGTCAATCTATACTAAAAACATGATATCAAACAAGTGATTCAACCATTAGCTAGCCACTGTTTTACACCCAATGCTAAAAATATATATGTCTACGGCCAATACATGCCACAAATGGAATATGTTATTTACCCAACAAGCATTTATTCGTAGCGTGTAATACCTTAGATTCATATGCACCCACCCATCTTCCCGGAAGCTTCTGGTTGAATTACTTTGAAATATTTAGGATACATTTAACACACTAAACATTTTATATGCATGTTCTTTATATTCTATCACTTTATTGCTCCTACCTTTCTAACGCTCACCCAATGAGCTAAAAAGAATCTAACAAAGGAGCCAAGGAGCATGCGCAGTACACACTGGAGGAGGGGTCACTATACCTAGTGACTCGAAGACTAATTTGAAGAAAAACAACTTGTAATCGACCGGGCCCAGCACTAGATGGGAGGATGATGCTAAGCATGTCAATCTACGACACTACACACTATCAATAGATGCCTAATGGGTAAGTAACATTTTCCTTCTCCCACATGCTATGGGATTTAGAGCGCATGGCGTCCCGGAGGCATCCCAGTGCAAAGAGAGGAAGCACAGTGATTCTAGGATCGAACGTAGGTAATCATAAAAAGATCACCCTGGAAAGAGGCAGGTTTTAATGGCTTTGCGAAAACACAGCTCATTGTCCAGACACCTAATGTCCAAGAGGAGAAATTTCCAGAGCTTAGCGGTATTATATTGAAAGGAGCGCCATCCCATTGTAGCTCTTTTAACTCCAGGAACGGTGACCAAATATTGGTTCGATGAGCGAAGGGCCCTATTCGGGACATAGTGACAATCTGTTGAAGGATGGGTGGGCCTATTCCAGGAAGAATTCTATGGGCAATGCATAAGGACTTGAATTCAATTCTTTGAGGCGTTGAAAGCTGGTGCAAAGCCATCTACCCCATTGAAACCTGGGACTACCCAGTAACACACGAGCAGCCACATTTTGTACTGTAAAAGTGCCCTTTTTTGCATGGTTGCCCAAACTTTTTGCCACACTGCTGATGTACTTTGACTGAGTGTGCCCAGGGTTCCTCCCAAATGGGTACCCAGGGCCTATGTTCTTTCCCTAAAACTGCATTAAGACAAAACCCAGTTGGCACTCTCTGGCCACATGTCAGTCCCTTGTAAATGGTACCATAGGTACCAAGGGCACTGTGGCCAGGGAAGGCCTCTAAGGGCTGCAGCACTTATTGTGCCACCCTTAGAGTACCTTTATGCACACACACACACACACACACACACTACCATTGCAGGCTGCGTGTTTTGGTGCAGCACAAACTGGCATAGGTCAGCCTCCCCTCTAGCTGGGTGCACTACACCAGTGGTGAGGGTACAGATGCAGAAGCCCTGTACCCATACAGTACCTAAGCCAATTCTTAGTGTAAGTGCAGTAATGTCATTGAGTATATGGTGCTGGGAGTTTGTCATTACGAACTCCACAGCACCATAATGGCTTTCCTAAAAAATGGGAAGTTTGGCATCAAACTTCTTAGCATATTAAACCAACACTGATGCCAGTGTGGTATTTAATGAAAATGCGCTCAGAGGGCATCTTAGTGATGCCCCCTGAAAAACGATCCTAAGTCTATTGTCCTGGCTGAGTGGCTACTCGCCAGCTGTCACTACCAGACATTTTTCTGGACCCCTAGGTCGAGAGCCTGCCGCTCTCTGGGACCTAAAACAATGCACATACTGGGACGAGGTGCCAAGCCTCCTCCCCCAGGATGGGGAGGGTCCACGAAGGGGGAGCTTCAAAGGCTTGCCGCCTTTGTGAGCTACCCCAGCCATTTGCTGCTTCCAGCAACTGGCCCCCACTGGTTCTGACCCCCACTTTGGGCGGGAGAATCGGTGGGAAAACCGAGGGAGGCAGGGAGGTGTGCCCACCTTTGCCAACCCCACCCCTCAGGTGGGAGAGGCAAGGTGAAGCACAACTCTCAGTGCCCGCCATCTTGCAGATGGGGGGGACCCAATCCAACCAACCAGAGAGAGGCATATGTCCACTTCCCACTGGAGGGTGGCATAATAGGGGGTGTACCCACCGCAAGTGAAGGACCCATTGGTCCCAACCTTTACTTACCTGTAACGCCCCATATCTAGTATTTAGGGGCAACTCTGACCCTTGCCTCCTCGGGCAAGAACCGACCAGAAGAAGAGATTATGAAGGACCGCGGAAGCCGTGCTGAACTAAGAGGAGGTGGACGCCTAATGACTTGGCCTCAGCCCCACCGGCCTGTCTGCATCTCAAACCTGCTCCAGCGACATCCCAGTGTGTCCTGCAGCCATCAGCCCTGGCCAAATCCGCGAGCCTGCACCATTCTGCACCGACGCCCACAGTCTGAGTTTGAGTAGCCCAACACCATGAGGAGGTCTCCCCGGTGATCCTGACCTGATATCGGGTGATCTCTGAGCTGCCTCGAATTTCCAATCAACGCCTGTAGCCTCTTTCTGAAGGACGCAAATACAGCACACTGCACCCAGCCGCCCCTGCGCTGTTGTGGGTACACTTTGGGTGCGAACTCAGATCCCCATTTGCCCTGAGCCTAACACCAGGAGCTTTGCTCCCACAACCTTGAAGTCTGCTCGTGAGCAGCCACCAACCAGAGGCCCCCTATCCTCCATTGAATAACATTGGGCCTCTGTACTCTGCTGCCCTAGTGCCGCTGATGGTGCTAGGACAGTGCATCCTAGACCCTGGGTGAACCCTGGTTCCAACCCCAGAAAACCAAACTCCCAAACCCAAGTACTTAATTTGAAACCGATAACCTCATTTCCTCCCATAGAATTATTTTCACAAGAAAGCAGTCCATGCAGCCCCAAGTGTGAAGTTGGTTTTGTCTTGGAACTTGAAAAACTGCAAATATCTAAAAACTGCTTTACTTACCTTTTCTCTAGGAAATGTCCCAGTGTGATATCTAGGCATATCACAATGAGTAGAAAAAGTAATCCGTAAAGTAATGTGAAAAGTAATCAAAACTAATTTAACAGTATTTTCCACTGTATCCAAAGTATTTACTAACCTGTAACAAAGTCATTTTTCATTCAGCTTGTTTGTGTTGTTCAACCTGCCTTGAAAAGTACCATTTACACTTACCTGTGCCAGGCTTGCTTGGTTCTAGAAAATAAACATACCTAAATAATATTTTTGTACAATCAAATTGGTCTGAGTTCTGTCTTTAAATTTTTGACATCATTTCTTACCTGAGTCTGTACAACAAATGGTTAACACTACCCTCTGATAAAGGCTTACTGCTCACCCACACTACCACAAATAGAGAGTAAGGTGCTATCTACTTTTACCTCTGCCTATCTTTCGGGTTCCACTGGACTCTGTGCACACTATACCCAGCTGCGTACATGTACCGCTTGCAGTTTCTGGATGGAAGCCATGGGAGATCCCAGATAAAAAGAATTCCCATAGTCCAGGCTGGAAAGGATTAACGCCTGGACTACTACCTGCCTTGCAGTCTGAGGGACCAGCGTCAAAATGTTGTGTACCATCCGCATCAGACCAAAGCAGCTGGCTGATGTTTTAATGGCCTGTGCGGGCTGCCATCATCAATGAATCATCAAACCACATGCCCAAACTTTTTATAGTTGGCTTATTAGCCAGGGAGACCCAAGCGAGCTGGCCACTTCAGATCGTATTGGACGGGGGATTTATTGCTAAGTATCATTAATTCAGTTTTGGCTACATTGAGCTTAAGACTGGATTGATTCATCCAGCTGGCTATTTGTTCCCAGCATGCCGGTTCTGGTGGCTCAAGTCTCAAGTGGACTAATGCATCCACTGCAGGGTCCTGTGTTCGACCCCATAGTCACAAGTTAAAATCTCGGCAGGTCCACTCAGCCTTTCATCCATCTTAGCTCGATAAAATGAATACCTTTAAGTTTGGTAACAATAATCATCTGTTATTCAGCGCCAAGATGTCTACGAGTGAACGTGCGCTTTACAAAATGCATACGTTATGTTCCCAAATTAACTGGGGGCGAGTCGTAACCAGGTGTAAGTGAAAGCACCAGTTGGGTGTTCATCCGCGTAGGAGACTATGGACATCCCAATAGGAGCTTCAGTATCCGCCAGTGGCTGAAGGTAGATGTTGGGCTGAGGTTGGACCCCTGCGGGACCCCACAAGTGACAGGCAAGATATTCAAGGTGCAGCCCTGGTCAAAGACTTGTAATGTTATATTATTTAGAAAATAACCAACCCAGTCCAAGACTTTCCCTGTAACACTAGCTTTACCAACCCTGTGCAATAGTATAGAATGGTCAACCGTGTCAAAGGACTCACTAAGGCCCAAAAGGACGATGGAGATCATGCCCCAGATTCTAATCTTGTTTTAGCCTCTTCCACCACCAGTAAAAGGGCAGTCTCAGTACTATGTCTTGGGCAGAAGCCAGTCTGTGTTTGATACAAGCAAGAGTTGGCCTCCAGAAAGTCAGAGAGACACCTGTTGATATGTTTTTCAGCCACCTTACGTAAAAGCGGAAGTTTTCCAGGCAGGCAGGGTCAAGGTTAGGTTTTTTCAGGGAGGATTTAACCATCGCACATTTCCAAGACTTGGGAACAGACCCAGTTTCCAGCGACAGGTTGGTTCAGTTTGAGCAAAATAGGGAGGATAGTTTCCTGTTCTTGAGCAATGATCCTGGGGGAAGCCTGATCAAGGGGAGAGCCTGATTCTAACTTACTGAAAAGAGCTGTCTGCTCTTGCAGTGTAATGAGAGGGAATCGGGACAGGATGGAGGAACAACTATTTCCTCTATTAATGTTAGGAATCGAGATAGTGCTTCTACAGTCCTTTTCAAAAGATTGGAAAATAATCAACATTTTTTAATTAAAGAAGGAAGCAAAGACAAGGCATCTTTCAGTTGATCGTTCAGAAAGAGGTGTGCTGGAAGAAGGGTCTAGCAACATTTTAGTAATTTTAAATATTTCTCATGGGGTATTGCTAGCCTTATTAATCCTTATTTCAAAATAAAACGCCTGGGCAGTGCGGATTTCAGAGTGATGAACTAACTTTCTCCATATATATACCTTTTTTTGGTTCTGCAAAATCTTTCCTCCATTCCTGTCTGCCACAATTTTTTTTTCAAGTTTTGAGGTGGGGGAATACCACGGTGCAGACTTATTGTTAGATTTTTCATTTCTTATCTGCTTGGTGATATTTTGGGCGGTACAAAAGGGGGTGGTGATGGACTGAGCATCAGAACCAATCAAACACTCACACCCAGTCAACAGATCTGGGTTTGATCCGTCACCGTTCTTTAGCCCACTCTGCTACCCCAGTTCAGACATGGCCACATGCAAATCAGTCTGACCCTGTGCCTCATGGGAACAGTCCAGCCCGAACTGCCAAGCCATGCCTTCCCTGGACCGGAAACAAGCTTCCTAGGACCGGTTTCTGGCATTTCAGCCGTCTTCAGCCAGGCTTGCTTGAATCCAGTGGCAAAGTGAGCAAGAGACTCACGTCTGAGCATACCCTGCCAAGTTATGACGAACAAAGCGGTACAAAAGGGGGTGGTGATGGACGGAGCATCAGAACCAATCAAACACTCACACCCAGTCAGCAGATCTGGGTTTGATCCATCCCCGTTCTTTAGCCCACTCTGCCACCCCAGTTCAGACATGGCCACATGCAAATCCGTCTGCGCCTGTGCCTCATGGGAACAGTCCAGCCCGAACTGCCAAGCCATGCCTTCCCTGGACCAGAAACAAGCTAGGCTTGGCAGTTCGGGCTGGACTGTTCCCATGAGGCACAGGGTCATACTGATTTGCATATGGCCATGTCTGAACTGGAGTGGTGGAGTGAGCTAAAGAATTATGAAAAATTAAACCCAGATCAGTTGACTGGGGGTGAGTGTTTGATTTGCTCTAACGCTCCATCCATCATCCCCTTTGGTATCGCTTTGTTCGCCCTAAGTTGACTTCCCCCAGACGGCTGGAATAGTTCCGCCATCTTGGATAGGGGGGAAGTCGGCGGTACAGCTGCCTGGCCGGACCCTCCCATTCGCCAATAAATGAACCCACAGCCGCGTCCGCGCAGCGGGCGCGCCGAAGGCGCGCCAGAGGCAAGCCCGTCTGCGCCCGTCCGCGCCGGGACGGCGCTGGGCGCTGGCATTATGGACGGCGGGAGGTCTGACCCTATCATGTATTCACAAGAAAAACTCTTGGCCTTGGCGCGCCCTTCTTGCCCATCCTCCCCATGGTCCCCCCTTGAGTTTCCCTCTCACTGTAAGTCCTGCCCGTTTGAATTATCCCCAGCACAACCGAGTTCCTGCCCTTCTGGGTTTAAGTTATTTAAAATTCTCAGTCTCAACTGCCGCTCGCTGATAAAACATCACGCTGAGATCCTGGACCTTCTAACTGATGAATCTCCTGACGCTCTCTTTCTCACGGAAACCTGGCTTCACCAGGACGCCCCCGCAATACCATGGCTGGCTCTCCCGCCTGGCTACACACTCAAATCTGTTAACAGAGAATTGGGAAGAGGTGGTGGGGTGGCAATGATAGCTAAGGAATCATATACAACCAATTTAGTGAGTGAACCCATAGTAGGTTGCGAGTGCGCATCATTCAAAATTGGGCTAACTGATAATATCTCTTTAGCCGGTCTTTTGATTTATAGGCCCCCCGGGTCAGCGACCAGTTTCAAAAAGGATCTTCTTGATAAAGTGGGGCATCTGACTAGCAAGTCTGCCAATTTCACCATTTTGGGTGATCTCAATCTCCACCTTGAATGCACTGAACAGGTGGAGATTGGCAGTTTCTTGGCTGATCTGGAAGCCTTTCAATTAAAGCAGTGTGTGCTTGAAGCTACCCACATAGCCGGCCATGTTTTGGATCCAGTCATTTCTAGCCTCCCCCAAATCATTATGCGTTCCCCAGTTCCTCAGGTCTGGACAGACCATTTTTTGGTCACCTTCTCCCTACAATTTCCGATCAAAATTGACCCTAGTCACCCCATGAAGATCTTAAAGCGTGCCTGGCATAAGCTTAATCCCGACATTCTTTCTGCTTGGCTTTCTAGCCACCAACCGCAACTACCCGCCTGCGCGGACGAAGCAAACCAGTGTTATCAGGACTGGCTGACGGCTGGTCTGGACACCCATATCCCTGCAAAATGGGGTAAGATTGGGCGTGGGCCATCTAACCCATGGTTCAACGAGGCCCTTATCTTGACCAAAAAGGGCTGTAAGAAGTTGGAGCGCGCTTGGAGGCGCTCCTACGATGCGACTGCTAAACTTGAATATCAAGCAGCCCTTAAGTCTTACCATAAAGAGATTCGCAGAGCGCGGGCAGACTTTGTGGCAAATAAAATTATGATGAGCTCCAACCCTACAAAAACAATCTTTACCTTACTGGGCAATATGAAGAAATCCGGTGGTAATGAGGGTCATCCAATCACCTCGAATAACCAGTGTAGTGCGTTAGCTACATATTTTATTAATAAAGTGGAACTAATCTACCAGGGACTCCCACAAACTTTTTCCCTGTCTGAAGAGCTGGCCCCCTCAGGGGGTGAGTCTTTGAATGCTCAGAGCTTAGGGGAATTCCCTCCCATTACGGCTCTGGAGTTTGCGTCTCTCAGTTCCAAAATCAAGTCCGGCTCCCCGGCGGACCCAGTGGCTCCCACCTGTTTCCGTCTTCTGTATCCCTCCATCTCCGAACTATGCCTTGAAGTGGTCAATCGGTCACTACTCACGGCATCAGTCCCCCGAGCTTGGAAGCATGCCAAAGTCATCCCCCTTTTGAAAAAACCCTCCTTAGCTGCATCTGACCCGAGTAATTACCGTCCCATCTCGCAACTGCCTTTTTTGGCCAAAGTTACGGAGGCACACGTGAACTCTATCCTGGCAGGCTTTGTCGAGCAACATGCTTTATTTGACCCTACCCAACATGGCTTTCGCCCTCGCCATAGTACTGAATCTGCGCTCCTGGTGGTATCTGAAACCATTAAAAGTCATCTCGATGCAGGCGACTCCGCGACTTTGATCCTATTGGATTTGAGTGCCGCATTTGACACTGTATCGCACAAAATACTTCTGAGACGCCTGCAGGACATTGGGGTAAGGGACTCGGCCTTGGCCTGGATTACTTCCTTCCTGTCAGAGAGATCCTTTCAGGTCCTGGCTCCCCCCTTTTCCTCACAAAAGTGCGCATTGCACCAGGGAGTACCTCAGGGCTCTATACTAAGCCCACTCCTATTTAACCTGTATGTCAGCTCATTGGCAACACTGGCCAAGAGTAGGGGGCTTTCACTGGTCTCATACGCCGACGATACCCAATTAATGATCAGCTTCTCTAAAAAAAGTTTCGCCAACCTAAACAATTTCACGGCTGATCTATTGGCTATCTCCGACTGGATGGCAGCAAACTGCCTTCAGCTGAACTCCGGGAAATCCGAAATTCTGCTTTTCGGTAAGGATAGGGAGTTATGGACTGACCTTCTCTGGCCAGAACGTCTGAAGCCTGCCCCAGTCCCTAAGGACTCTGTAAAGAACCTTGGCTGTTGGTTTGACCGCGGTCTAACCTTCGAGAAACAAACTAAGACTGTTGCGGGGGTCTGTTTCGGTCTCCTGCGGAGCCTCAGACCACTGCTTGGGTTCTTTCCTCCATCGGTGCGGCAGTCCATCATCCAATCGTCTGTTCTTGCCAGATTGGACTATGGGAACTGCCTTTACTTGGGAGCAACAAGGGCTAGTATAAACCGCCTCCAGAGGATCCAGAATGCTGCAGCCAGGGTTCTGGTGTCTCTACCCAAGCATTGTTCGGTTGCCCAGGTGCTTCCGAAACTTCACTGGTTGCCAGTGTGTAAACGCATTCAATTTAAAGCACTATGTATTTCACACAAAATTCTTGCAAAGCAGGCCCCGTCAGGCCTCCTGGAACTATTGGAGCCTTACGTTCCTACGCGTTTCTTGGGCTCCGCCGACCATGCTCTGGTCTGCGTCCCTCAGGTGCGGAGGGCCAGGGCAGGGGGGCGCTCTTTCCGACACCTAGCAGCTAAATTGTGGAATTCTGTCCCGATTTCAGTTAGAACTATTCCTAGCCATTTGACCTTTCGCAAGGCCCTGAAGACGTGGCTCTTCCCCCTTCCATCATCTAACCCTCAGTGATCTGCTCCGGTGCTCGCTCCCTGGTTCTCGCTGCTGCGCTGGGACGCCTCGTTGCTGAGGCAGCCATGCGCATTATAAAATGAATTAATAATAATAATAATAATAATGCCCAGACGTGGGTCCCTTGCTCACTTTGCCACTGGATTCAAGATAGCCTGGCTGACGAGGGTTATGAACCCGAAACCGGTCCCAGGATGCTTGTTTCCGGTCCAGGGAAGACATGGCTTGGCAGTTCGGGCTGGACTGTTCCCATGAGGCACAGGGTCATACTGATTTGCATATGGCCATGTCTGAACTGGAGTGGTGGAGTGAGCTAAAGAAGGATGATAGATTAAACCCAGATCAGTTGACTGGGGGTGAGTGTTTGATTTGCTCTAACGCTAGAGTAATTTCACAGATACACGCACATGCACTCATCATACACTTGGGCCCATTTCACTAACATATACTCAATTACTCTATCAGCAATGAACCTGTGGAGAGAAAACTCCTAAACACCCTATATCTACACTGAGGCCAATAGGATCAGTTTGATACTGTCCTGAGTCATGATCTAAACAGTAATCTAAACAATAATAATCAAAATAGAGTACTCAATAATTGACAAGAAATAACCACCAACACTGTATTTAAAATAATGGTACTTTATCTAAAATTAGTCAAAGGAAAATCAATCAAAGTAAATCATTATTCTCATAATTACCTATTCTAGCTAAATGTCATGAATGGGTCAGGACAGGTCTCTCAGTAGAAGTCTCCCGAGTCGCCGGCCTCACAGCATCGATCCTCACGAACGCAGGTTTGGGAAGAAGTGGCCTTAGACCCTCTCTAGGCTAACAATATTTATAATGAATCTTGCAAATTAAAGAAACATAAAATGTTCTAAACGTCCGCTGAACCGCTGAGCAGAGCGAGCAGGAAAGGATGTAGCATCGCTACATTTGGAAAATCTCCGCTCAGAAAAATCACAAAAATAAAAAGACGGAAGAAGGAAACTCGAGTTTTACAAATGTTTCTTTTACGTTCACATTTCCTCGGAACCAGCGCCGTAATCACAAAGTTCATTGTGGCTCCCTTGTCCTCCAAGGACACTTGGACATTCGCCCAGAGCTGCTGTCCTCACGGAAAACTTTTAAACCAGGCGAAGACTGTGGTCAGATGACTCTCGACCATGTTCAGCAAGGCCTTCTCATCAAAATTCGACTACTCGAATGCAGGCTTTAAACGGCGGCCATTTTTTGATAGGCCAAAACAGACCATCTTAATTAAAAGAGACAAAAACAACGTTACCACAGCATAGTGATTAAACAGTGTTAACCCCACTAATACCCTTATGTGTATGTAATTATCTAGCCTTTGCAACACAGAAAAGCATTAATACACGTTATTTCAAAAGCGTTTTGTGCTTTAAAACAAACAGCACTTAGCAACATTCACTTAATTAAACCCGCACATTATTATTAAGCAAAATGAATGCATTCCCACGTGTAATTTTCTCTTGTTAGTTCGTATTGATTAATCAGAACATTCACACAAAACAAATAATTAATAGTTACAAATTAATATTTTTTAATTTTCGACAAATAGACAAACCAGAGCTTAAAAACCCAATAGATTTTCAACAGAAAACTCTGCTCCAGCACTCTGTCCATCATCCCCTTTGGTATCGCTTGGTTCGCCCTAAGCTGGCAGGGTATGCCCAGACGTGGGTCCCTTGCTCACTTTGCCACTGGATTCAAGATAGCCTGGCGGACGAGGGTTATGAACCCAAAACCGGTCCCAGGATGCTTGTTTCCGGTCCAGGGAAGACATGGCTTGGCAGTTCGGGCTGGACTGTTCCCATGAGGCGCAGGGTCATACTGATTTGCATATGGCCATGTCTGAACTGGAGTGGTGGAGTGAGCTAAAGAATGATGATAGATTAAACCCAGATCAGTTGACTGGGGGTGAGTGTTTGATTTGCTCTAACGCTCCGTCCATCATCCCCTTTGGTATCGTGGTGATATTTTGGGTCAGCCAGTTTGTGATCTTATCATGATTATCCAGTGGACCAAGGCCCACCCAGGGTAAGGGTTGATTCAGTGAACACTTCCAGCTTTCCCAGTTTAACTCGGACCATTGTCAATTAAACATGGCTGTACTCTTAATGGGAGCAAACAGCCGGGAATTGTTGGTAAATACCAGATTCAACAAATGACCCCCTATGTGGGTGGAACACTGAACTCTTTGCTGTAATTGTAGGGCAGCTAGATCGTGCATAAAGCAGGAAGTTTGGGGGTCTTTAGAATCATTCAAGTGTGGATTTAAATCTCCCATGACCGTTAAGGGAGTATATTTTATGACCAAACTCGCTAGAACATCGGGGTTGATTGAATAAATGACTGGCCTGGCCTGGGAGGCGATATACTAAGCTTCCGACATTGTGGTAGTATGGAGAAAAGATAAAGAAAACGCAACACTTTCACAATAGGAGAGTGAGGGGATCAATTCTACAGTTGAATGAATTTTTGTCTGGGGGTCAGCCTGAACTACATCCGGTCCGGATTCCTCATGAAGCCATGTTTCCGTGAGGAAAACTACATCCAGTTTGTAATCTTCTAGGAGAGAACGGATGTCCAGCTTATGACCTGGAAGGACCATGCAGTTGAGGAGAAGCACATTTTGTCGAGATTTAGGTGCGTGGAGTTCCCTACTTGTAGGATCAAAAGGAAACCTATAGGAGCAATACTTTAGAGTGCTGTCTGAACTAGACACATTTATTGAGTGGCTACAGTTATCACGTGTTGTCCCTCTAGCTTTAAGTAGGAAGGCCCTGGAATATATTTGCTGGTGAGAGGTTAGAGTTGCAGGTTCCCTGGCCCCGGTCGGGCGTGGATGGGTTTGCCTTAGACGCACCTTCAGCACGCCAGCAGTGCCTCCATTGCATGCTCAAAGAAAACATAAAAATCACTGCCTCATAGGTGCAACTGATCAGCAAACCCTCACAGTGCTGCTGCTTCTCTGATGGGCGCCTGCTGCCCTGCCGTTTTTATGCCAGGCCGATACTCCAACCACTAGAGCACCAACCAGAAAGTGTCCGCTCTATGGTTGGTTTGAAAAGTAAAATGCACAGTGCTTCAATTCCCCTCAGTGCTACCATTACTCTGTTCTTTCCCTCGCCGCCCCCAATTGCGAATTCCCACATCCTAGATGGTTACGAATAGCTATCTTGTGCTCGTTCGTATCTTCACTGTTAGCTGCATCATCATGGTTGGCACAATTCGGTCCATCCACTATGCCTACAAAGACATCTAGATATGCTGTGTCATCTTTACATTCAAGAGTTGCAGCCCTTACCATCATTGGTTGCAAACAAGCTAAAGCAACAGTCTGCATCGTAGATTTGAGTTGTCAGAGAAGACCCTGTTGACTACAGAACTGTCTGCTGCTGCATCGTTGACAGATGTCATGTCACCTACAACATGGTCTGCTGGATACTGTCATTTGAAATGCATGTTGCCTGCTGCATCATAAGTTAAGATGTCCTCTTCACAGCAGACATAGATGAATTTTGAGTCTCATTTATTCATTGTCTCTTGTAGAGAAGAATTAACAGTCAACCACAAACAAGAATATGTTTATATTATAAGTGCTCTGGGATAGTTGGCAGGACTATCCAGTGCTTATGAGTTCAATGGAGATGCCCTTGAAGAAGAACTAGGATTACAGGTAAGAAACTGTGGCATCTCATGTTGAGGGGTATTAGAGTGTTAGCATTCCCATGTCATCACTAGCTGATGTCATGGACTGTTGAGCTGACAAGGTTCTGGAAAACCTCCAGTTGAAGACTGATAGCTGGCGGTTGGATGGGATCTTCCTTGCTGTAATAAATCTTCTACTTTTCATCTACTCTGTATCCTGTTTCTCATTCAAGATACTTCATTGGCGTAGTCGGCATTGGAACAGGAAGATCTCAACACGGGAGTCAAGCTATTAAATGGTCTCTTTTCCTCTGAATTTTAAAAAAAAGGAAGCCACATCAGTCTCCATTAAATTTGAATATTGGATTATACTGGATGCGTGCACCCGGATTGTCTTCCGTTTGAGAAGTGGTGTGCCACAGAGATCGTCTGGCTGTATGGAATCTCTAACTGCCTGTGATCACAACGTGAAGCCTGGTACACTCGCATCTCTATCTGTCTACAGTTACAACGTGAAGCCTGGTGCACCCGCATCTTTATCTGTCTGCAGTTATAACGTGAAGCCTGGTGCACTTGCGGCGAGACTTTTGGTTTTCTCAGCGCCATACACATCGGCTCCGTAATTTCTGAACTGGTGGTGTGCCGTGTA
This sequence comes from Triturus cristatus, assembly GCF_964204655.1. Lineage (NCBI taxonomy): Eukaryota > Metazoa > Chordata > Amphibia > Caudata > Salamandridae > Triturus > Triturus cristatus. Next base: position 129,516,600 of record NC_140580.1, read on the forward strand.
TGGTTTTGTGCAAATGGACTCATATGGTACAACACTTTCATCGGCATTGTAACCGGTATCGAGATTCAGATCAGAAATATATAATTTCTACAACAGAGTAATCGACTTCAATCTCTAACATTCAAAGACAAACATTTACGTTGCAACGGACTCGGTGCGGCATACCTGGAACTAGAACTTTCATCCTGAAGTTTGAGTTCTTCTTTCTGTGAGCTGCTCCTGGCATTCCATGGTTAACCTTCATCGCGCTCATTCGGTGATTGACGTTACAGGATTCTCCGAAGAACTTTGGAACATGTATTCTTCATCGCGCTGAGTCGGAGTTTGACTTCTCTGGCATCCTGTAGTGCGTCATCGCGCATCACGTTACTTTGGACGTGCGTGGTAGCCATTTTGTTGCTGGTTGCTTAGCAACTAAGTTTTTTTTACATATTCATCTGTTAGTGTCCGAGACTGTGGTTTTGCCATATAATACTTGTGATTTGCATCAATAAGTCCGTAGTAAGTAATACTGTTGGTGTGCATGTATAGTTTTTAAGGAAAAAAAAAAGGTCGAGAGTTAATTTAAAAAAAAAAAAAAAGCAAGGGAACGAATTTGTTAGTACTTGTTTTTAAAAAAAAAAAGTTAACATGCTGAGTTAACTTAGATCAGGGTCTCTATCACTATAACGCTGGCCATTACATTAATTATTAATTTAATTAATTACTTGATATTTAACACATTAGCTATCCAGCCATGCAGAATGTTACTGCAGCACCTTTCTTCTTATCATGTCCTGGTGCCCCTCCAATCAAATGGAAAAAATGGAAGGTGGTATTTGAAAGGTATGCTAGGGTATGTGGTCCGTCATTAAGTGCTGAAAGACGGTCGGCCTTATTACTTCATTGTTTAGGTTCGGAAGGCCAAGATGTGTTTGACAACTTGCCAGATCTATCGGCTGAAGAAGCTAGAGGCTTAAATGATTATGACATTTGTATTAAGAAGCTGGATAAGCATTATTTGCCAAAAGTTAGCACTATCCTGGAAAGGTATCAATTTGCAAAGAGAATGCAATCCACCGACGAGTCAATTGAAGATTATATAACTCAGTTAAGGAAGCTTGCTTCTTCTTGCAAGTTTGATAATTTAACTGATGAACGCATCAGAGATCAATTCATGTTTGGGTGCAACATGGAAAAAGTTAGAGAAGAGTTATGGTTGAGGGATGAACCGTCCCTAGATGAGGTGTTAAATGTTGCAAAACGCATTGAACACTCTTTAAAATGTGTTGCGGTGATAAAGAAAGATGCTGAAAAAGGGTCAAAGGTTGAGGTGGTAAAGATTAAAACAGAAAAAGGTGACCAAAATACTAAAACACAATCAGACAAAGTGGGGATGGAAAGGAAGTGCTATAGATGCGGTAAAATGGATCATTTGGCTAATGATAGGAAATGTCCAGCTCTCAATCAAACATGTTCTAAGTGTAAATTAAAGGGGCATTTCACTGCCTTTTGTAAAACTAAACTCAAGACAAAGGTCAAAGAGGTGGAAATTTATCAAGAGGATGATTCTGAGAACTCAATTTGTGGACAAATTGTAGTACAAGTCGAGGAAAAAACTAGTAAAAAAACAGGACCATATGATGAAATTATGGTGGAGGGAGAAAGTACCAAGGTACTATTTGATTCCGGTGCCAAGATCACCATAGTATCTAATGATTTTTATATAACCAAACTTAAGGGAAAGATTACTCTCATCAAACCAGACATTATACCGTTAGCTTATGGGGGAGAACCAATAAAGTTACATGGGTATTTCAATGGTCTAATAGAATATAAAGATCGGTTGATTAATGGGAAAATCTATGTTTCAAAGCGTGGAGACAGCATCATTAGTTGGCTGCATCAAGGGGATTTAGGAGTGTTTCTTGATCCAAATGCAGATTTTCCGATACAATTGAGGGAGAGGATTCATTCTGTTGATAAGAATGCCAATGAAACGTATGCTCTTATGCTTAAATCTGAATTTCCAAAGGTATTTAGGGATACCTTGGGATGTCTCGAGGGGTATAGACACAAGATACAATTAAAAGCTGATGCAATTCCTATACAGTGTAAGGTGAGGAGTGTTCCACTTTCAGTTAAAGATGACATGAAAAAGGAAATAGAAAAACTAAGCAGTGGTGGGATCATTGAGGAGGTAGAAGGATCGGAATGGCTTGCTCCGGTTGTCGCAGCTCGCAAACCAAATGGTAATTTGCGTTTGTGCATTGATTTAAGACAACTGAACAAGAGTGTTGTGGTGGACAGATACCCATTGCCTAACATTACAGAGTTGTTAACATTACTTGATGGAGCAAAAATTTTCAGCACGTTAGATTTGACCTCGGCGTATCATCAAATTGAACTTGATGAGTCGTCTCGAGATTGTACCTCGTTCATTACTCCATTTGGTACATTTAGATTTAGAAGAATGCCTTTTGGCTTGGTATCTGCCTCCTCTGTATTCCAAAGAGTAATGGAAAGAGTGTTAAAGGATCTTCCTGGAGTGTGTGTCTACCAAGACGATATATTGGTTTTTGCAAAAGACGATAGGGAACATGACATTAGATTGAGATCTGTGTTAAAGGCTTTGAGTAAGCACAACCTCACTATCAAAGTGGAAAAATGCTCATTTAGATCTAACACCATCAATTATCTGGGTCATAGCATCTCAGGAGATGGTGTAAAGCCCAAGTCCGAGTTGGTTGAAACCATCACGAAAATGTGTTCTCCTACCAATAAGTCCGACCTTATGAAATTTTTAGGGATGATTGAATATTATGCCAAATTTATCAAGGGGTTTGCTTTAGCAACTGTGAATATGAGAAGGTTATTACGAAAGGGTGAGGAGTATGTGTGGACTGAGAAATGTGAGGATTTGTGGCTATGAAAGGAAAACTAGGACTAGCTCCTTCTTTGAAGAGTTTTGATCCTTCTGGTAAATCCATTTTGGTGACAGATGCGAGTGAGAAGGGGTTGGGAGCAGTTTTGAAGCAGAGTGGTGGTAATGGCATGAAAACCATTATGTTTCTGTCCAGAAGTCTTAGAGATCCAGAGACTAGGTATTCTGTTGTTGAGAGGGAAGCGTTAGCTGTGTTTTGGGCGGTAAAAAAACTCAAAAAGTTTCTGTGGGGTGTAGACTTTGAGGTCCATACGGATCATAAGCCTTTAGTGGAGATTTTCAGTAAAAAAGGTTTGGATTTAATATCTGGTAGGATTACCAAGTGGGTGATTGGCCTGCAGGAGTATAATTTCATGATCAAGTATATTCCGGGTATTGAAAACGGTGTAGCGGATGTTCTATCGCGTTTGGTGCCCTCTGTCAGTTTGCATGAGTATAGTCCTGACTACGAAGAGGATGATGAAATTGTTTGTGTTGTGGATCAGGTTATTATATCGGAAGATAGGTGGTTAGATGTAATCCGGAAGGACTCAACATTGTGTGAAGTTATGTCCTTGTTAAAGGCAGGGTGGTGCTCCAACAAAGATGTATCAGAGAATGTGAAGTGTTTTTGGGGTGTACGAAATGAATTGTCGGTTGACAATGATTTCTTGTTTAGGGGAACAAGACTGATTCCTCCTACTACTCTAAGAAAGGAATTGGTAGACTCAGTACATGTGGCACATTCAGGTTTAACTAAGTGCAAAGAAAGGCTACGCATGTCTTATTGGTGGCCAGGTATGGACAGAATGGTTGAGCGTGTTATTAGAGATTGTGTGTCGTGTGCCATCAGCGACAAATCCAAGTGTACGCATGAACAACCCATGGTCTTAAGGAAACGTCCAAGTGGACCTTGGCAGGAAATTGCTTTGGATATAGTGGGTCCCATTCATGGGAAAGAATCTCTAACATATCTACTAGTGGTCATAGACATGTTTTCTAGGTGGCCTGAGATATTCTTCTTGACATCTGTCAACACTGGAAATGTTATTGAGTGTTTGAAGTCTTTATTTGCCAGGGAAGGTTTGCCCATTTCTATTTTATCGGATAATGGGGTTCAGTTAGTTTCAAGAGAAATGGAACAGTTCTTGTCTTCCAAGGGAATTGTACACAAAACCTCTGCTCTCTATCACCCAGAAACCAATGGGATGGTAGAAAGGTTTAACAAAGTGATCAAGGAGACTATTGCCTTAGCAAAAAGTGTTGGTATTGATTGGAAAAAAGAGGTCATTGCGAAAATTGAGGAATATAGACTAGCTCCACACACAACTACAGGGAAAACTCCTTTCTTACTGTTTCGGGGTAGACTTCCGAACACGTGTGTTGAACCATTTTGGGTTAATAAGTATGAGTTGCTAAAAGGAAAAGAAAAGGAATGTGATGTAGAAAAGATGGTGAGAGTTGAGGAAGAAAAAGGGAGAATGAGGAAGGAATACTTTGATAGGAAACATGCTGTAAGGAAGACTGTAGTACATGTGGGAGATTGGGTCATGATTAAACGTCCTGGTGTTCTAGGCAGCTCTATGTCCAAGTACATGAAGCCTATCAAGGTGACTAAAATATTTAATAATGCAATCCAAACTCAAGATCATCGCATTTGGAACTTGAATAGGGTTGTTGTGTGTAGGGGAAAGTTGGAACGTGGTGTGGATACCGATCCAAAGGGGAATGATAACGATTCTTCACACAGTGGTGATGGAGTGGGTGAGAAATTGGACTGTCGTAGAAAATCCAACAGGGTGGTTATGAAGCCAAGTTATTTGGCAGACTTCATTTAATCTTCTTTACTTCTTTGTATTCATTATTTTCTATACAATGTTGTTTTCTGTATTTGGGGAAGGGAGATGTGTGGCATCTCATGTTGAGGGGTATTAGAGTGTTAGCATTCCCATGTCATCACTAGCTGATGTCATGGACTGTTGAGCTGACAAGGTTCTGGAAAACCTCCAGTTGAAGACTGATAGCTGGCGGTTGGATGGGATCTTCCTTGCTGTAATAAATCTTCTACTTTTCATCTACTCTGTATCCTGTTTCTCATTCAAGATACTTCAGAAACCTTTCCTTCTCCAACATGGGTAAGAAACCTTTCCTTCTCCAACATAGATTTTTTCATAGATTCACATGCTTGAACCTTCTCACATCATCCAAGTGGGTGCCTCCAATACATAGTGAGCAGTATGAAATAACAATTTCTCATAGAAACAGCCACAAAATAGTGTGTTTTGAGCTTTTCAGACTCATTTTAAAAGACACAAACTTCGTCTAATGAGATTTAAGGTCCATGAACCTAACTTAATTGTACAAAGGGTGCCCAAAGCCTGGAGGTTGAGGACCAAGGTGTGCCCATAGGTCTGACCCCGCCCTCCCCCCACACACACACACGCACATTGTCGAGCCCTCCATCAGATCTAGCCGGCAGCCTGCCCCGCCAACGAACGAGTTCCTTTAAAGGTAACCGTTCCAGCAGGCCAAACCTGGTGCCTGTAGCTGACCCGCACTCCAGCGCTGTCGACCATAGCTTTTCACTTTGGCCTGTTCTAGCACGACCAATAACCTTTGGTTCCCGCTTTGCACTTTTTGGTGCTAGACAACTCCTAAAAATTATATTGCTCTTTCCCCAATCCGATTCTTGCTTTTGGTGTCTATTTGGTCATTAAATTGCTAATTATATTCCTATTTTTATAAAATGGAGTGGACTATTTATTGTGTTGTGTTTTTGACTTAACTGTTTTTGTACTAATGAATGCTGTACCCTTGTTCCTTTGAGTTTAGCCTGACTGCTCTGTGCCATGGTTACCCAGGACTGAGGAAGGATTTAATTTTAAGAAACCTAACTGAACTTGATACAGAATAGTGACATTATTACTTGGTGACGTTTCACAACCACCCCAACTGATAATCCACATTCTCACAGAGGCACGGGTGAATAGGCCTCAGCCTGATTAGAATACATGCCGTCACTTCTCAGTCCCACACAGCCTGGTAGGGCGGTCAGTAACCACTCTTGCCAAACACCTGCCTCAGACTTGATGTTAACTCTGGCACTGCTACCCCAAAAGTTGGAAAGTCTGGTGCCTAAAAAGCAGAAGTGGGAATTTGTGTGTCTTACACCTGGTTAGCTTGCCATAAGCAGACAGTCTTTTCTCCGAGAAGGTACATGTACAGTATCAACAGGTGAGCCAAATTCAGCATTAAATGAAAGATATGTGAAAGCTGGGTATGATCTAGCACAAACTGATATGCGAGAGCCAGCCTTATGGTTTAAACGAAATGCCATTGCAGGGATTTGCAAGCATGATTGCCTGGTATTTGTTATTTGGAATTCAGTAAATGTGTTAAATGTTTTTTAGACCTGCTGTACTCGTACTCTTACAAAGTGTCTGAAGTTGGGAAGGAACCTAGGAAACGATATGGTGTAGGGTGTAACAGATTGAAGTAAATTTTTCAGATTATATTGGAACAACATATTGGAATACGTTTTCTAGTTTATAATGGAAGTCCTTAAAATGTAGATTTTCATTTTTGTACAAATATATTTAGATTTCCATTTTGTCACTTTAAATTTATGACCTAAATGAAGATTATTTAAATTGACAACTTAAATGAAGATCCGTAGTAGTGCTGAAATATTCTTGACCATTGACTTGTGCCCGCATGTAGTGAACCTAGTTTTGATTCTTTGAGTCTGGATTAGAGACTGATACTTTTGTGTCTAGGCTAGCGGGCGTGTGCCAGTGCTTGACAACCTGGTGGAACTAGTGTCAAGAGGTCATAGTATCCCAGTGCATTTGGATTCATTACCACGACTGGAGTCCCTGGTGTCAGAGGTCCAAGCTTGGAAAGAGAGTGCATCCAGTACATTCCTGACTCCGGACTTAAACTTCTCTTTACTGGAGGTGAGTCATTTAAATCTTTCTATGTATTAGTTGTTTGAAAGTACTCCATTTTGACATGGACACCCCCACTTTCGCCTGGTACATGTGATTTTGACTAGAAGTGCACTGTGTTCCTGTTAACCAGGTCACCAGTGCCAAATCTCTTTCCCAAAACAGGACAATGGTTCTCCCGATTGGCAATGCCTTTAGCACCCTCTAGAAGTCCCTATTAAATAGTACCCCTGGTGCCTAAGACCTTGGGTACAAACGAGTGTCCCCCAAGTGCTGTAGCACAGTGTCACTCTCAGGGACCCGTCACCAAACTCATACAGGGCTGCTATCGTAGGCTGCATGTTTTGATGCAGACAAAAATGAAAACATGACCTGACACACATTCCCGTGTGCCAGGTCCCCTGACACTGAATGTATTACTTCAAATCAAATTTTATTGCTATAGACCTCGTCAGATATCCACAATATAAAAAAATATAATGTATACAGGAAGTGTCGTTCATAGATTAAACCGCTCTAAAATAGTGGTGAACAAGTTTTTAAAAATTTAAATACTTTATAACATAAAAATTCATCTGGGGGGCTCTTCATAATTCAATCAGATCCATAATTCAAGAGATATTCTATTTAATACAAATAGGTTTTATAAAACAGCTATGTGCTTCAACCAGGAGTTTGTTAGGGCAAACAAACCGTACATGTACCAAATCTTGAATACCTCCTCCTCCTCATAGATCACAGAGGCCAGCTTTATCCAGTGTGCCACCCCAGTTTTCAGTTAATTCTTTTAGTGGTAGTGTTCTCAATCGCAACATCAAAATACGACGGCTAACCATATGATCTAATGAAAATCTCAGATATTTTGAACTCACTTTATATTGTACTCTAGCTAAAAATGGCTTATAGTGGGATAGCTGTAAACAGTAAGCCTCATCAGTATCAAAGCTCAATCTTGGGGTGGGTCTTTTTAGGAAAAGCATCAAGAGTATTGGGGACCAAGATTGCAGGAGTTTAATAGAACATTGGAAGTATTCCAAAGCATTCTCTAGGTTTTCTTTAAAAGTATTTTCCCTGGACCAGCCTTAAAAGTATCCTGACGTAAGAGCGCGCTCAATGAGTGTGAGAAAGTGGCTCTGTTCCCAAATAGGTTCAGTGTGTACAGAGTCCACAGTCCCCAGAGGTTTGGCAGAGGCTAAAGTTAGATAAAACCTTACTCTCTAAAGTGGTAGTTTGGTCGAGTAGTAAGGCAGTATCAGAGGACCATGTTAAGCATTTGATGTACACACTCAGTCAGCAAATGAATTCACACACTCAAGAACTGAACTCTAGGCCAATTGTTTTGTATAAAAAAATATACTGTTGTTTTATTTCTAGAACCAAGCAAGCCTGGCACAGGTAAGCATGTAAATACTTTTCAGCTACAAGATGCTGTTGTTGAATACTTTCAAAAGATAGTAGGACTTTGTACCAATTCGAGTTTACAGGGGTTGCAATGCAATGCACAAACTTAGTAGACTCAGTACATAGGAATCAATAGGCTTTTTGAGTAAAAATGCAGTTAATTACTTTTCGGATTACTTTTTCTAACACAGTGCTGGATCCTAGATTCAGCACTCGGGCATTTCCTGAAAACGGTTGAGTAAATACGTTTTGGTTAGAGGTACGATTTTTAAAGAATATTATTGTATTTCAAAAGTTGAAACTTCGAAACTTTTTTGCATAGAATCACCAATGTTATCCTATGGGAGGAAATTAACTTTGCACGCAAGTTACTTTAACGTTACTTTTCTTTCTCAGTGCTGGATACCTAGATTCAGCACTGGGACATTTCCTGAAAACAGTTGAGAAAATGCGTTTTGGTTAATCGGGTGATTTTTTTTAAAACTTTTTTTTAGGAATATTCTCAGTTTTCAAAAGTCGACACTTGGAAACTTTTTGGGAGAAAAAGTGCCAATGTTATTCTATGAGGAAAAAGAGGTTACCGGTTTCCAGGTAGGTAATCGGTCTTTTGAGTTAGGGTTCTGGGGTAAAAATCAGGGGTCCCCCAGGGTCAGTGATGCACTGCTGTTGCACCCCCGGTGGCACTAGGGTGGCCGGGTGCAGAGTGTTGAGGCCCAATGTTATCCTATGGAGGATAGGGGGGCTCCGGTTGGTGGCTGCTGGCAAGCAGGCCACGGGGTTGTGGGAGCAAAGCTCCTAGGGTTAAGCTCGGGGCAAGTTGGGGACTAAAGTAGCACCAAAGGTGCACCCTCAGCGACACTACGGCGGCTGGGTGCAGGGTGCTGTTTTGAGGTCGGGTGCCCTGTTGATTTCAATGGCGATTCTCTGGGACAAAGAAACACTTCAGGCTCGGGGACGAGGATCTTCCAGGAGCGACCACCACTTCGAGGGGTAAGTTGGGATGTTGAGGGTTGGTTAGGCACTGTTGGTTTGGGCACACAAGGCCGTGGGGCGTCGGGTGCAGGGGTGTCTTGCGACGTCCTGGTAGGGGGGGGTCCTCTGGATTGAGGCTGCAGGCGTCAGGAGGCTTGAGGCAGGTCAAGGATCGCTGGATCTCGGGTCAGGATCTCCAGAGGGACCTCCTCGTGGTGTATTTTCACTCGATCTCGGGCCGGGTTCGGCAGGTGCAGAGGGGGCTGGATTCGCGGTTCCTGGCTGGCACTAGGAGCTGCAGTTTAAACACGTCTGGTGTTCACGGGAGAAACAGTCTGGAAAGTGAAGGCAGGCAGGTCCTCCGGGGTTTGTGAGGTTGCTGTCTGCTGGACACGCTGGGATTTCGCAGGTTCGAGGGGAGACAGCCTTGTAGGGCTGGGGCCAAGTCAGTGGGCGTCGTCCTCTTGTTAGCTCTGCACGGCTCTTCGTCCTTCTTATCTTCTTTTCTTGTTGTTGCTGGTTCTGAGGAAGGAAGGTTCAGGGTGCCCCTAAATACTAAATTTAGGTGTGTTATAAGTAGGTAAAGGACAGGGACAAATGGGTTCCTTCCCTGGGGTGGGTACACCCCCTATTCTGCCACTCTTCTCTCTCCAGTGGAAGGGGGGCAGGAGCCTGTCCCTGGTTGGCTGGGTCCCCCCTCCCCCCCTCATCTTCAAGATGGCGGGTACTCTAGGTTATGCTTCACCTCGCCTCCCCCACCTTAGGGGTGGAGTTGGCAGAGGTGGGCACACCTCTCTTCCTCACTTGTTTTTCCCGCAGCTTCTCCCGCCCAAAGTGGGGGGGTAGAACCAGTGGGGACCAGTTGCTGAAAGCAGCAAATGGTCTGGAGAGGCTCATAAAGGCGGCATGCCTTTGAAGCTTCTCCTTCGTGAACCCTGCCCATCCTGGGGGAGGAGGCTTCGCACCTCGTCCCAGGATGTGCATTGTTTCAAGCCTCCGGGAGCAGCAAGCTATCGACCCAGGGGTCCAGAAACATGTCTGGGGTGGCAGCCTAAGCAGCCACTCAGTCAGGTCACTGGAAGTTGCTCGAGTTTCAGGGGGCATCTCCAAGATGCCTTCTGTCGTGCATTTTACATTAAATCCCACACTGGCATCAGTGGGGGTTTAATGTGCTGAGAAGTTTGATGCCAATCTTCCCAGTCTTCAGTGTAGCCATTATGGTGCTGTGGAGTTCGTAATGACAAACCTCCCAGCACCATATACTCTTAATGGCAGCACTGCACTCATGCTCCTGTACCCTCACCACTGGCATAGAGTGGTGACTGATGTATGCCAGGGCAGTGGTTTGTGGGCATGGCACAAAGGGATGTGTGCCATGTCGTCTCTGTTTTGTTCTGCACCCAGACACTCAGTCTGCAAAGGCAGTGTGTGAGTGTCATGGTACAGGGCCTCTGAGGGTGGCACAATAAGTGCTGCAGCCCTTAGAGGCCTTCTCTGGTCACAGGCCCCTGGGTACCTGTGGTACCATTAACCAGGGGCTGACATGTGGCCAGAGATGCCAATTGGGGTTAGGCTTCAATGCAGTTTTAGGGAAGGAACACAGGCCCTGGGCACACTCAGTCAAAGCACATCAGCAATTCAACAAAAAGTGGGGGCATACCATGCAAGAAAGAGGGCACTTCCTCACAAGGGCCCTCCCTTGCTGCTGTCGCCGCTGCGGGCGGTGGCTCCGTTCGTTCCGCCACCGCCTTTGCCAGGTTTTCCGGACAATTTTGCCCCTAGTTGGGACCTTAATTGTGACACGGAGATGGACCACTGGGAAGGGTGTGAGGACCCTCTCGCACAGCAGCGCGGGTCGGACCAGGAATGGACGGAAGAGCTAGAGGATGTCAGTTGCCTTGACCTCTCCTCTGACCCTGTTTTTTTTTCTCCTCCTGCTGTGGCTATGGAGGGGTCTCTACATACACTGTGGTGCTCCATAGAGCAGCTGAGGCCCTTGGCCTTGACCTGCCTACAGTGACCCTCAAGACTAATCTCCTCACTGAAGTACTTCAGCCGATGGCAAGCTCTTTGGAGCCCTGCTGGCGTTCAATGAGGCCCTAAGTGACGTCTTGATGGGCACCTGGTCTAGACCAGCCACGGGGGTTCCCGTGGATAAGAATGTGGCCAGGCGCCATCGCCCAGCCCCGGGTGAACCTGCTTTTCTGTGTGCCCACCCAACCCCAGAGATCCTGGTCATCCAGGCCTCCACTTCCCAAAGCGCATTCCCTACCGCTCCCCCGGATAAGGAATCCAAGAAGCTGGAACAGTTCGGCAAGAAACTGTTTTTATCTGCCAGCTTAGGGCTGCGGTCGGTGAACACTGCATGCCTCTTGGGCCGCTATTCCCCCTCTGTGTGGGACATGGTTGCTCAAGTTTTGGCTCAGTGTCCGGAGGAGGTGTCGGACAGTGCTTTCCCAAGCTGTTGCCAAGGGGAAAGATGCGGCAAAGTTCGCCGTCAGGTGTAGACTGGACACCGCGGACTCACTGGGTAGGGCGATTTCCACAACAGTGGCCCTCCGTCGTCACGCCTGATTGCAGTCCACTGGTTTTTCAGGGGATGTTCAAAGTTCTCTTATGGACATGCCCTTTGATGGTACTCGCCTGTTTGGCGATAAGGCAGATAGTGCGCTGGAGCGTTTTAAGGACTCCCGGGCTACGGCCAAGGCCTCTTCACCACGCGCCCGGCCACGTCTGCTTTTCGTTCCTTTCGTGGCCTCAGAAGGGGCGCCCAACATGTTTGTTCAGCCAGAATCCTGCGCAGAACCAACCTCAGCGCGGACGTGGTGCCCGCCGCGGCAGGGACAGGGGGCCAGCGTGCAGGTCAGTCCACCTCAGCTCCCATAGCATCCGCCTCAAAGCCTTCCTAGTCCGAGCTTTGTGGCACACCTGACGCTGTTAGACGGCAGGTGCCGCCATCACCTTCCTCACTGGCGTTCCGTTACCTCACGTTACCCCTTCGAGACTGCCCCTCCAGCCATGCCACTTCAGTTCCACCGCATGTCGGGGGACCATTTCGCGCTTCTCTAGCAGGAAGTCATGGCGCTCTTGGCCAAGGGGCCCATTGAGCGCGTTCCTGGGCCAGAAGTAGGACGTGGTTGTTGTTCCCACTACTTTCTGGTCCTCAAGAAGGAAAAAAGGGGCCTGCGTCCCATCTTGGACCTCAAGAACGTCAACTGCTTCCTCCGGAAGGAGAAGTTCAAGATGTTGACTCTGGCTCAGGTCTTGGCTGCCCTCAACCCTGGAGACTGGATGGTAGCGTTGGACTTGCAGGACGTATATTTTCATATCACCGTCCTGCCGGCCCACCGGCGTTACCTGCAGTTCACGGTATGCCTAGTGCACTTTCAGTTTGCCGTGCTCCCCTTCGGCCTTACCAGTGCCCCTCGGGTGTTCACAAAAGTGATGGTGGTGGTAGCAGCTCATCTGCGCAGATCAGGAGTTCCAGTCTTCCCCTATCTCGGCGACTGGTTGTTGAAGGTGGGCTCGCCCCAGGCAGTCGTCTCCCACCTCCAGACAATGGCCGATCTCCTGCATTTGCTGGGGTTCTCCATCAACGTGGCAAAGTCGCACCTGAGTCCCTCTCAGAAGCTCCCCTTCATCGGAGCGGTTCTGGATTCGACGCAGTTTCGGGTTTATCCTCCCGAGCAGCGAGTCCGGGTTATTCAGGCTATGATTCCGATCTTTCAGCCTCTATCCCGGGTTACAGTCAGGATGACTCTCCGGCTCCTGGGCCTAATGGCCTCCTGCATCCTGCTAGAGCAACATGCCAGATGGCATATGCAGGCTCGGCAGTGGGACCTGAAGTTCCAGTGGACACAGCATCGGGGCAACCTGTGCGATCATGTCCAGATCTCGGAGGGCGCTGCACGACAATTGCAGTGGTGGCTCACGAATCATGATTGGGTCAATGGCAGATCCCTCTCCCTTCTCCAACCGGAGCACACAATGGTGACAGATGCGTCCCTCCTGGGATGGAGGGGCCACATGGGAGAGGCGGAGATCAGAGGCTTCTGTTCTCTGGCGGAGTCCCGGCTTCATATCAACCTATTGGAGCTGCGGGCGATCCAGCTTGCACTGAAGGCATTCCTTCCCTCTGTACGGGGAAGTGTAGTGCAGGTGTTCACGGACAACACCACCGCCATGTGGTACTGCAACAAACAGGGCGGGGTGGGGTCGTGGACCCTATGTCAGGAGGCTCTCCGCCTCTGCACATGGCTGCAACATCAAGGCATTACCTTGGTGGTTCAACACCTGGCAGGTTCTCTGAACGCCAGGGCGGACGAACTCAGCCACCGGTGCATGATGGATCACGAATGACGTCTGAACTCGGACGTGGCACAAGGTCTCTTTCTGCAGTGGGGAGAGCCTTGGTTGGATCTAGTCGCCACCGCAGAGAAAGCGCAATGTCATCAGTTATGCGCATTGGAATTTCCAAGGCGGCACTCGCTAGGCGACGCTTTTCTTCACGAGTGGAGCTGCGGTCTGTTGTACGCCTTTCCGCCTATACCACTTCTGCCCAGAGTGCTGAAGAAGATTTGGCGCGACCGGGCCCAAGTCATCCTTGTGGCTCCGGATTGGGCACGAAGATAGTGGTATGCCGAGCTACTCAGCATGGCTATCGATCCCCCGATCCGACTGCCTCTTCGGGAGGATCTTCTGTCGCAGCAGCAGGGGACGGTCCTCCACCCGAACCTGTCCAGCCTCCACGCGTGGAGATTGAGCTGCGACATTTGACAGCTTTCGACCTTCCTGTCTGTGATATTATTCTGGCAGCCAGGAGTCCCTCCACTAAGACAGTATACGCCTGCAGGTGGAACAAATTTGTGGCATGGTGCACAGCAAAGGCTGGGGATCCCCTTTCTGCCCCGCTTTCCGAGGTCCTTCTGTTCCTTCTCTCTTTGGCCCAGCAGGGCTCTGCTCTGGGCACTATCAAGGCTTATCTCTCAGCCATTTCTGCCTTTCTAAAGCTTCCAGATCAGCCTTCTCTTTTTAATTCTCCGGTTGTTAATCGCTCCCCCCCCCCGTGCCTTTCATAATGCCTCAATGGGGCTTAAATATTGTCTTGACATGTCTGATGTGCGCTCCCTTTGAGCCACTTCATAACTGTCCCTTACGTCTTCTCACTCTAAAGACGGCTTTCCTGGTAGCTATCACCTCTGCCAGAAGAGTGAGTGAGCTCCAGGCTCTTTCTTCTAAACCCCCATTTCTCTCTGTTCATCCGGACAAAGTGGTTTTAAGGACTCGTCATTCTTTCTTGCCAAAGGTTGTCACGCCCTTCCACATCGGGCAGACCATCACTTTACCCACCTTCTTTCCGCCGCCACATCCTTCAAAAGAGGAAGAGAGACTCCACTGTCTGGACCCAAAACGGGTGCTCTCGTTCTATCTGAAGTGCACACAACAGTTCCGGGTGGATGACCAACTTTTTGTTGGCTACGTGGGTGCCAAAAAGGGTCGGGTCGTGCACAAACGGACCATCTCTCGGTGGGTCGTTCTGTGCATCAAAGCATGTTACTTGTTGGCTAAGATGGATCCTCCTGTGGGGCTGCGTGCCCATTCTACCCGGGCAGCGGCAGCCACTACTGCTTTGGGACGCGGTGTTCCCTTGCAGGACATCTGTCAGGCTGCTACGTGGGCCTCGCTGCACACGTTTACCAAGCATTATTGCTTTGACAGGCAAGTCCGGAGAGACGGCTCTTTTGGCCATTCTGTTCTCCGTGACTTTCTGGTGTGATCTTGTTCGCAGACCCACCACCGGGGTTGGTATTGCTGGGGTATCTATTCTAAGGTAAGGAATCTATCTTTAACGTGTCTTTCAGATGCACAAGTTACTTACTTGTGTAACGATATATCTGTAAGAGACATTAGTTAGTGATAGATTCTTTACCGCCCCACCAATCCTCCCCGTTCTGTGAACTGATTTCTAGGGTTAAGGTCATCCCTGTCAGGGCTCTAGTTTCATGGCACCAGTGGTCAGTTTCATGCATGACTCTGCGTTCCTGGCGCAGAAAGTCGTGCACAGAACTGAAGTCAGCGCGCATGGTTGGTGCCTGAGTAGTCTCCGTGACGTCATCTCGGTGCCTACGACGCCAGCGACAGCTGCGGAGCCGCATGATGCCAACTTTCGACGCGCAGGGGTACTGCTGATGAAAACTTTCCGGATCCAGTCTGACGCCTGGGGATATTCTACGGTAAGGAATTTATCACTAACTAATGTCTCTTACAGATATATTGTTACACAAGTAAGTAACTTGTGCATTACACCAAAAGTCGATTTTTCCTGCAGTAACTGAGTCCCCAAAGCTCGGGAGATCTGCCAGCTCTTCACCCAGGAACCAAGACCTTCAGAGAAGTAGCATACCTTCTTCCCTGCAACCTGCAGGCACCCAAAGACTCATGTGGGACTTTGTGACAGCAGAAACCAGACTGGTGAAGACACCACTGCACCCCTTGCTCCAAACCCAAGTTGAAGTGGGCCAACGGTGTCATTGTGGTCCCCCAGCCCTGCAGAGACAGAGTACACTGTGTTTTCGCCCCAGTGAATTCACCAAGGCCTGCAGCCTCTCCGCGCAGCCCCTGCCCTACTGTGACTGCTCCCTGCAAGGAAAACCCGCAGCCTAAAGACACCTCTGTACCTGTCGCTCCTGGGCCTTGGAGTAGAGGACTGTGAGAAAGTGCCCTCTTTCTGCATGGTATGCCCCCACTTTTTGCGGAATTGCTGATTTTCTTTGACTGAGTGTGCCCTGGGCTCCTCCTAATCAGCTGTCCAGGGCCTATCATCCTTCCCTAAAATTGCATTGAAGCCCAAACCCAATTGGCATCCCTGGCCACAGGTAGGCCCCTGGTAAATGATACCACAGGTACCCAGGGCACTGTGACCAGGGAAGGCCCCTAAGGGCTGCAGCACTTATTGTGCGACCCTTAAAGGCCCTGCACCTTTTGTGAGAAAGCGCCATCTTTATTGCATGGTATGCCCCCACTAATTGCTGAATGTACTTTTACTGAGTGTGCCCTGGACTCCTGCCAATCAGGTGCCCAGGGCCTATGTTCCTTCCCTAAAACACAAAACACAAATTGGCAAACCCTGGCCACATGTCAGCACCTGGTAAATGATACCCTAGGTACCCAGGGCCTTGTGCCCAGGGAAGGACTCTAAGGGCTGCAGCACTCATTGTGCCACCCTTAGAGGCCCTGTACCCTTACACACACACACTGCCCTTGCAGGCTGGGTGTCTGGGTACAAGACAAAACAAAGAGTCGACATGGCACACATCCCTGTGTGCCATGCCCACCACCTACACTGCCATGGCATACATCAGCCACCCATCTAGCTGGGTGCCCTATGCCAGTGGTGTGGGCACAGGAGCATGAGCCCTGTGCCCCTACAGTACCCAGGTCCATTCCTGGGCCCTGTAAGTACAGTGCTGCCATTTAAGAGCACATGGTGCTGAGAGCTCGTCAAACACGAACTCCACAGCACCATAATGGCATCACTGAAGACTGAGAAGTTTGGTATCAAACTTCTCAGCACATTAAATCCGCAGTGATGCCAGTGTGGGATTTAATGTACCAAGCACCCAATAGGGCATCTTAGAGATGCCCCCTAAAACCTAACCTTCAATCCTCGTCTGTTCTGAGTCTGCCTAGGCTGCCACACAGCAGACATGTTGCTGGACCCCTGGGTAGGAGAGCCCCTGCTCTCCTGGGCCTGCAACAATGCACATCCTGGGCGAGGTGCTAAATCTCCTCCCCCACGATGGGCAGGGAGAAGCTTCAAAGGCATGCTGCCTCCGTGAGCTTCCCCAGGCCAGTGCAACCCCCCACTCTGGCGAGAAGCTTGGCCGGAAACCCCAAATAAGGACAGGGGATGTGCCTGCCTGCCAACCCCACCCCTCAGGTGGGGGAGGCGAGGTGAAGCACATCTCCGGGCTCTCGCCATCTTGAAGATTGGAAGCCCTGCCCAATCAGGATTATGCTACTGCCCCCCTCCCACAGGAGAGAGGCAGGATAGGGGGTGTACCCACCCTAGGACAGGGACCCATTGGTCCCTGCCCTTCAACTACCTGTAACACCCCTAAATCTAGTATTTAGGGGCACCCTGAACCTTCCTATTCCAGATTCCGAAATCCGAAGAAGAGCTAGAAGAAAGAAGACCTCCCTCCAGCTGCTAAGAAGAGGAAGACATCAACTGCTTTGGCCCCAGCCCTACCGGCCTGTCGACCCTCGAACCTGCTCCTGCTCCAACCCAGCATCTCTTGTGGCCAGCAACCTCACAAACCCCGCAGGACCTGGCTACCTCTTGACTCTAAGCCCACTGGGACTCCCATGAGTAGTGGCTCTACTCAAAATCTACTTCTAATCCTTGGCAGCAGCCCGGAACCGCGAACCCAGCCCACTCTGCACCCGCCAAGCCTGGCCTGTGCCGGAGTGAACAAGGACCACGAGGACGACCCCACGGCACCCAAGGACCTCCCTCGACACTCCTGAAGAAGCCTGCAGCCTCAGAGCCGGGTGCCCCTCCAACCGCGATCAACAGAGGGTAAGATTTCCCGACACCAAAAGGCACCCCTGTGCCCAATCCCGGGGTACCTACCTATTCTCCAACTACCCAACTTACCTCTCGAAGTGGTGGTGGCACATGAAGAATCTTCGTCCCCGAGCTTGCAGTCTTTTTCTAAACCGGAGATTTCCCATTGAAATCAATTGAGTGCCCGAAGGCTCAAAAGCACCCTGCACCCAGCCGCCCGAGTGGCCCTGGCAGTGTAACCTCTACACCTATCTACTTCCCCACTTGCCCTGAGTAAGTGACCAGGAGCCCATCTCCCACAGTCGCGTGGCCTGCTAGTCAGCAGCCACCAACCAAGGCCCCCCTACCTCAAAGGATAACATTGGGCCTAACTCTCTCTGCACCCGGTCACCCTTGTGCCGCTGAGGGTGAACCAACTGTTCCTACCTGACCCTGGGAGACCCCTGAGTCTATGCCCAGAACCTTAACTCTGTCAGCCGAGTACTTACCTTTAAACCGATAACTCAATTTTCTCCATAGTGTAACATCGACTGGCTTTTCCTGAAATTTCTTCTAATTGTGGACTTTTCAAAACTTAAAATATTCACCAAAAATCAGCAGAGTAACGAAAACGAAAATACTCACCTGCTCTTAGGTGAGCTCCCAGTGCTGGATCTTGGTGCCCAGCACTGACTCTGAAAAATACTTACAACTGTACTTGCCAGTAACCCAATTTTCTCCCATAGGAAATCATTGACAGTTTTTCTTTGAAATTTCTTCTAAGTGTAAATTTCTGCAAAGTTTAAATATTCTTTAAAAATCGTATAATATCTGAAAACGTAATTACTTACCTGTTTTGGATAAAGGTCCCAATACTGAGTCTAGGCACCCAGTACTGGATTACAAAAGTAACGAGCACATACTATACCTGCAACTTGAATTTTCTGCCATAGGGAATCATTGACTGTTTTCTATGAAATATTTTCTAAGTGTCAACTTTTAAAATGGCAAAATATTGTCTAAAAATCATCACAGTAATTAAGTCGACTGTTATCACTTGATTCCAAGTATTGACCCAGGGCTGAATCTAGGATCCAGTCCTGGAGTTCCAAAAGTAATCCTAAAAGTAATCTGTGGCAAATAACTTGAAACTTCCATTGAACTCAATGCATTATTGTGTTTAGAATTGTGTTGCCTATTGCAACCACTTGTAACTTTATACAAAAGTCAATTGCATATTGCAAAAGTATTTATATAAAGCATCTCATTCTGAGAAAGTATATTTTAATACCTATTGTTGGTTGTAAAATAACACAAGCATATATTTTTTATATATAAACCATTGGCCTAGAGTTCAGTTATTGAGTGTGTGAGACCATTTGCTGGCTGAGTGTGTGCAACAAATGCTTTACACTGTCCTCTGATACTGCCTTACTGCTCGACCAAGCTACCACTTTAGAGAGTAAGGTTATATCCAACTTTAGCCTCTGCCAAACCTCTGGGGACTGTGGACTCTGTACACCCTGTACCTATTTGGGAACAGTATATACAGAGCCACTTTCTCACACATTTTCACTCACACACTGCCTTTGCAGGCTGCGAGTCTTGGTGCAGAACAAAAGTGAAGAGTCGACATGGCACACATCCCTGTGTGCCATGCCCACAACCCACTGCCCAGATCAGCCACCCCTCCAGCTGGGTGCACTATGCCAGTGGTGAGGGTACAGGTGCATGAGCCCTGTACCACTACAGTACCTAGGTCCATTCTTAGGCATTGTAAGTGCAGTGCTGCCATTAAGAGTATATGGTGCTGGAAGTTTGTCATCACGATCTCCACAGCACCATAATGGCTACACTGAAAACTGGGAAGCTTGCTATCAAACTTCTCAGCACATTAAACCCACACTGATGCCAGTGTGGGATTTAATGTAAAATGCGCCACAGAGGGTATCTTAGAGATGCCCCCTGAAACTCGACCAACTTCTAGTGTCCCGACTAAGGGGCTGCTTAGGCTGCCATCAACAGACATGTTTCTGGACCCCTGGGTCAAGAGCCTGCTGCTCTCGGGCCTGAAACAATGCACATCCTGGGACGAAGTGCCAAGCCTCCTCCCCCTGGATGTGCAGGGTTCACGAAGGGGAAGCTTCAAAGGCATGCCACCTTTGTGAGCTTCCCCAGGCCTCTTGCTGCTTTTAGCAACTGGTCTCCACTGGTTCTGCCCCCCACTTTGGGCGGGAGAACCGGCGGGAAAAACAAGTGAGGGAGAGAGTTGTGCCCACCTCCGCAAACTCCACCCCTCAGGTGGGGGAGGCGAGGTGAAGCACAACTCCGAGTCCCCGCCATCTTGAGAATGGGGTGGACCAAACCAACCAGGGACAGGCTCATGCCCCCCTCCCACTAGAGGGTGGTACAATGGGGGTGTACCCACCCCTGGGAAGGGAGCCATTGGTCCCTGCCCTCTACCTACCTGTAACGCCCCTAAATCTAGTATTTTGGGGGCACCCTGAACCTTGCTTCCTCAGACCTGGAAACGACAAGAAAGAAGATAAGAAGGACCAAAGAACCGTGCAGAGCTAACAAGAGGACAACGCCCACTGACTTGTTTCCAGCCCTACAGGCCTGTCTCCCCTCGAACCTGCTCCTGCGAAATCCCGGTGTGTCCTGCAGCCAGCAACCTCAAAAACCCCAGAGGACCTGCCTGCCTTCACTTCCAAAGACTGTTTCTCCCGTGAACCCTGGATTTGTTCAACTGCAACCTCTGGCTCCGGCCGGACACCGCGAATCCAGCCCACTCTGCACCCGTCGAACCCGGTCCGAGCTCGAGTGGAAAAACACGACGACGAGGTCTCCTTGCTGATTGTGACCCAAGAACCGGAGATCCCAGACCAGCCTCAAGACTCCAGCTGACGCCTGCAGCCTCAATCCAGAGGATCCCCCCTACCGCGACCAAGAGCGGGTAAGACTTTCTGAAGCCAAAGGGCACCCCTGCACCTGACGCCCAACGGCCTTGTGTGCCCCAACCAACGGTGCCTAGCCAACCCAAGACATCCCAACTTACCCCTCGAAGTGGTGGTCGCACACAGAAGATCTTCGTCCCCGAGCCTGCATTGTTCCTTTTGACCGGAGTGTCTCCATAGCAAACAGGGTGCCCGGCGCCAAAACAGCGCACTGCACCCGGCCGCCCCAGTGCCGCTGAGGGTGCACCTTTTGTGCTGACCTGCAACCTCAATTGCCCTGAGCTAAACCCTAGCAGCTTTGCTCCCACAGCCGTGTGGACTGCTTGCCAGCAGCCACCAACCGGAGACCCCCTATCCTCCTTAGGATAACATTCGGCCTCAACACACTGCACCCAGCCGCCCTAGTGCCGCTGAGGGTGTAACAAGAGTGCATCACTGACCCTGGGGGACCCCTGAGTCTAACCCCAGAACCTTAACTCACACAGTCGATAACTTACCTTTGAACCAATAACCTGTTTTCCTCGATAGGATAACATTGACAATTTTTCTCACAAAAAGTTTTTAAGTGTAGCGTTTTGAAATCTAAAAATATTCTTTAAAATTTGGACGAATAACCAAAACGCATTTACTTACCTGTTTGCAGGAAATGTCCCAGTGCTGAATCTAGGTATCCAGCACTAAGTTAGTAAAGTAAAAAGTAACTTACCTGTAATTTACTGAAAAAGACTATTTATTTCAATGTACTGTATTTGCTAAGTATTGCAACCTACTGCATCCCCTATAAATCAAACAAAGTACAATTCCTATTGCATTTTCAAACTGTTCTACATTCAGCAACGTATTACTGTAAAGTATTTAATGCTTACCTGTGCCAAGCTTGCTTGGTTCTAAAAAATAAAACAAAAGTATATTTTTTTATACAAAACAAATTCGCCTAGAGTTCAGTTCTTGAGTGTGTGAATTCATTTGCTGACTGAGGGTGTACATCAAATGCTTAACACTGTCCTCTGATACTGCCTTACTACTCGACCACTCTACCACAAATAGAGAGTAAGGTTCTATCTAACTTTAACCTCTGCCTACCTCTGGGGTCACCTGGACTCTCTACACACTATACCTCATTTTGGTGTAGTGTGTATATATATATATATATATATATTATCTACTGGCGGTCGCCAGTAGATAGTTATAGTTAGGACCGTGTTTCCATAGGAAATCCGCAACATTCTATTTGGAATAACTTTGGCGCTGGTTGACGAATCCTCGCAAAATTTTCAAAATAGGTGGGGCGCTCCGCTCCACTCCTACCCTGAAAGTCTCGGGGTGATTTGTCAAGCGGGGGCCGAGAAAAAAGGGGGGTCCCAAAACACGTTTTCCCCATGCATTTTTCCATAGGGACCTTTAGTCCAAGGTACAGCCCGAATGGCTGAACAGAATTACTTGAAATTTGGCAGAGAGGTAGTCCTCATGTCAGGGAAGTGCCTTTTGCAGGTCTGGTGTCAATCTGTTCAGTAGTTCCTGAGAAAATCAAAAGTAAAATCATATATATATGTGGGCGGAGCCTAACCACACATCTCATCCTGAGATCTGATTGGCTGTCAGCACTTCATCCAAGAAGTGTTGACAGCCATCTTGGGACCAATATACATGATAGCACCTCATTAAAAAGCATTGCAGTTAATAGAAGGTTTTAAGACTTTAGTTACATTATAAATCATTTGTTGATGGTACCATACTCATTTTAGGAATTGTGGTATGTTCTAAGGGGATTTCACCATGTTAAAAAGCCTTCTGCTGGGATATCATGATTGAGAGAAAAATATTTTCTCATGCTTTTCCTACAGAGGTTTGGAAGGTGATCTATAAGCTAAACTGAGAGCACATTTTCTGTAAATTCACATTATCTTTCTCAGTCATGTGAGAATGAAGTCTGACATTCTCAGTAAAACATGTACATCCAACAAGGGCAGAGACTGTCAGTTGATTCCTTTGTGTTCTACAGCAGCTTCCCAGAGTGTTCCAAAGAACAACTAGAGCGCTAACAGTCCTACTTATGATAAACGTATGGCACACCTGAAGCCATCTTGCTTGGATTAAAGTGGTAACTCTTAAAACATTTAATTTAAAAAGGAACAAAATGAGGGGGTTCATTTTTCCATAAAAAGTATGATTAGTGCTGCAGAAAGATAAATTAGGGCACATTTTGAGTGACTTCTCAAATCCTCTTCTATTTCATTAAAAAATTCTGACATGCAGACTGAAACATGCACTTTCAATACCAGCAGCAGTTTTCCCTGATGAGCAGTAGCTTTACTACAGTGATCTAATGAGCAAAAAGAGTGCTAACATTCTGAATTTATGGCAAATGTGTGACACATCTGAATGCCTTCTTGATGGAGTTAAAGTAAAAAACTGAAAGTATTTCCTACTGAGGAGACTGCAGTAAATGAGGAAATTAGGAAACTTCATAACAAATAAGTCTCCCAAGATGGCCACCAGAGACAAAAGAGCCCAAATGTAGCCCAAATATCACCCAGATGTAGCCCAAGTATAGCCCAATGACAGAATATCCCAGAGTGTTCTTAAAAACAACTAGAGCGCTTACTGTCTTCATTATCACAAAAGTATGGCACACCTGAAGCCATCTTGATTGGAATAAACTGGTAACACTTAAAACATTTAATTTAAAAAGGAACACAATGAGGGGGTTCATTTTGCCATAGAAATTATGATTAATGCTGAAGAAAGAAAATGAGGGCACATTTTGAGTGACTTCTCAAATCCTCTTCTATTTCATTAAAAAATTCTGACATAAAGACTGAAACATGCACTTTTAATACCAGGAACAGACTTCCATGGTAAACAGTAGTTTTACTACAGTGATCTAATGAGCAACTAGAGTGCTAACATTCAGAATTTATGGCAAATGTGTGACATATCTGAATACCTTCATGATGGAATCAAAGTAAAAAACTGAAAGCATTTCCTACTGAGGAGACTGCAGTACATGAGGAAATTAGGAAACTTCATAACAAATAAATCTCCCAAAATGGCCACTGGAGACAAAAGAGCCCAAATGTAGCCCAAAATCACCCAGATGTTGCCCAAATATAGCCCAATGACAGAAGTGTGCAAAACACTTATTATTTTGTGTTTTTGCAGTGTTATATAGTGCAGACTTGTCCGGTATTGGAGTGCTTTACATGAGCATTGGTTACATCACACAAGAACAAATTCATTTTGGTTGTAGACATGGGGAGACTAAGTGATTTGACCAGAATCACAGAATGTCGAGCTGAAGCAGAAACTCCAACCTGGTCCCCAGTTGCAAAGTCTGCAGTTCTGGAAGTAACACCACATCCTCTCCCCTAAGTGCAACATTTAATCAAGTGGTCAACTGGATAAAAAACATAAAGATAACAAATAATTTAAAAGTGCTTTGTCGCTATTTGAAAACTCAGAAAATATGTCCTTATTTTAGTCTTTTAGAGCACTAACCATAATTTTGATGCCAATAAGGCCCTCTCATATATGTAATTTCTAAAGGAAATGCTCTAGGTATTACAGTTTTGATTACATCAAGATGACGTCAGGCGTTCCACACTTTTGTAATAAATATAGAATGTTAGCAATCTAGTTGTTCATTAGGATACTGTTAAGAGGCAGAGGCCAGGGGCACAGACTCTGAAAATTGAAGGCAGGTAGGAGGGTGCAAAGGCAACAATTTAACCACACTGAGCAGGCAGGAAGGGCCGTGGCAGCACAACAGACTATGGAGGGCAGTGGAAAGGGGGCTGGGGCAACAAACCAACAATACAGGACTTGCAAGAGAGGCTTTGGCAATGTAATAGACCATTGTGGGCAGAAGGAAGAGGCAATGGTAGTACAACCATACATGCCAACAGACCCGATTCAGCCAGGAAACGTCCAATGTTTTTAAGCTCAAATGGGCTTTATTTGATCTGTCTCCTGTCTACAATCTCCTCTTTTTCAATGTAACTCAAAGGGGAAAATCAATACCCCAGTTTTTTTTCAAAATCTCCCTCTTACCAAGTTCAAAATGTTCGCAAGTATGGTACATTGGATCATGGAAGGAAATGGACTTGGATAACAGAGGACAGGAGGGACATGGAGAGGTGCACCAAACTGACCCTGCAGGGCAGGCATCAGGGTTTGCAGCAGCACAATACACCACACAGGGCATGCGGGACGGGAGTGCAGCACAACAATCCATAGAAAGCAAGAGGGAGGGGACAGGAGCATGCACATGGACAACAGAGAACAGAGGGGCAAGAGGCAATGGTAGCTAGCTGACCATAATGGACAGACAGGAGAGAAAGCTGCAGCATAACAGAACATAAAGGGCAGGAGGGACGGATCAGGGGCATTACAATGGAACAGACAAGCCAGGAGGGAGGGAGTAGGGGTCTGCACATGTAAACAGAGGGCTGGGGGCAAGGGGGCAGGACAGGAGCAGCAAGATAGCCATGGAGGTCAGGCAGGATGGGCACTAGAAGCAAGACACACCATGAAGAGGAGCAACAGTGAGACTGTGATGGCATACACACAGACCATGGAGGGAAGGTGAGAGGGGGTCAGGGGCAGCTAACTGACCACACAGGGAAGGTGGGAGGGGCCATGGCAGCACAGAAGACCATGCATGGCAAGTGGGAGGGTTAGTGGCAGCACAATGGCTATGATGGGCAAGAAGGAGGGTGCAGGGGCATGCACAAAGGACGATGGAGGATAGAAGGGAGGGGCAGGACCTGTGCACAGACAAGGAAGTTCAGGGGAAGGGGCCTCACAACAGACCGCACGGGGCAGGCAGGAGGAGCAGTTGCAGCACAACAGACCAGGGAGGGCAGAAGGGTGTGGCAGTACAATGGACCATGTGGACAGGAGGAAGAGGATAGGGGCATGGCATGTGGACAGGCAGGGTGGAGGTGGCAGGGACAGGTTACAGTCATCTGACAATGCTAGGCAGGTGGGAGGGGAGTGGCAGCTCAACAGAACACTCAGAGTAGATAGGAGTGGCAGGTCCATGGAACATGGTGGGCAAAAAGGATGGAGCAGGGGCATGCACAAAGACATCGGAGGGCAGGGGGAAGGAGAATAGGGGCAGCAAGCTAAGCACAGAGTTTAAACAGGAGGTCAATGATGGGACATAGAATTGGGCAATAGAGGGCAGGAGGAGTGGACTGGTACATCATACTAAATTGAGGGCAGTGGCAGCACATCAGACCATGCATGGCAGGAGGGAGGAGGCTAGTCCATGGATTCACACAACAGAGGATAGGGAGGAGGGGGATGGGGCAGCAAGCTAACTGTTCAGAGAAGGCGGGTATTAGGAACTTTATTGTTTTTAAAACGTGTGTCTGTGCGAACTACTTAAAATATGAACAAGTATGCAGCATAATCTCACTTTTATTCAGGAAGAAGAGGACATTTGTGACTGTGACTCCGGGCTCACTTGGCAGAAACACCCCCTGACCCTCCACCCCCTATCGCAAAATGTAATGCATATGAAAAGGGTAGGTGAACACAGTGTTATATAGAACATAGTCCTGAGAGCATGATTGAAAATGAAAACTAGATATAGTGTATGGTATAAACTATGCACCAAAAAGTGTGATATAAGATGAACCGGGCGTGAAATATAATATGCCTTACATTGTGCGCAATGACAGATTCATTGGAGAGCGCAAGATAGCACAGGCACTAGCGCGTGCTATGCGATATGCGCCTTGGAGTGTAATATGCACAGGGCAGTGTTGTGTTAACTAACTAGTCTCTAAAGTTGTAATATAAAATATGTGCTGGGGAGTGTAACGTTGCATATGCACTGTGACAAAGATATGGATCCCAGATTGTAATATGTATGGCATAGCACTGTGCGTTATAACATAGGCATCGAGGAAGGCACGTTAGATGGGGCAATATAACCCGTACGAAGAAAAGTGTGGCATGACATATTCACAGGGTGGTGTTACAGTGCACATGGGCTAGAGAGTGTCATAGCATATGCACTAGCTAGTGGAATACAAAACAGAGGTGTGTGGCACTCAGCAGGCAATGGTCGGTGTAACACAGCATTGGGCTCTGCCAGGAGCGAGCTGTGACTCTCAAGTGATGTTCGTCCCCTTTTCAGAGAGTAAAATAAAAAGTATTACACATCCGGCAGTGGATGTGTGTTTTATTAATCGTGAGGGGGGTTTCTTGCATAGTTTTGGTCGAATTTTTGTCGAATCCCCTTTGAATGGCTTGGTGTGCATGTGTATTAAATGTGCCCGTCAATAGCTACCCATGTTTGTATAAATAAACGACAAGGGTGTCTACCGGGATTAGGCACGGTAGGGCATCAGACATGTCAGAGCTTCACTTGTGGTGTAAATACATTCCACGTGGATTCATTGTATGCATAGTCGCCGTTTAATGAATATCACGCAAATCGTCATGGTGATAGGTACGTACGGTTTGTCCAGCATGTCCTAGGTGTGTCTATAAATATATATTTTTTCAAAATAATAAAAAACAGTGGCCGGCCCTGGGGATTGGGGTCAAAAAAATATAATTAGGAGACAGGCCCTGGGGGATGGGGTCATCAGGGCCAATAAATTAGAATAAGAAGGGGAACCACACAGCCCCCCTTCTTAAAAAATTTAAATAAATAAAAGACTGGCATCGTGCTGGAGGCGACGCCCCCTCCTTGCAGCACTCTGCAAACGCGCCCCCTGGCGAGTTGTAAGTTGGGGAATTAATTCCTCTTCAATACTGAGGGTCCCTGAGGGCCAACTAGCCCAACAGGCATCTCCAGTATGCGCCAGGGAGCTGCGCTGCAGACAGGTGTTCTGAGGCCAAGCCCCTTTTTACACCTCTCTGCAACGCAGCTCTGTGGCGCTTACTGGAGGTACCTAGTGGTCTAGTTTGACCCTAGGGACCCTTAGGATTCAAGGGGACTTAATCTCTCAACTTAGAACAGCCACAGGGCGCGTTTACACAGTGGTGAAGGGAGGGGACGGGGCCTGAGGTGACGTGTGCAAACACGCACTATGGCACGTTTTAAATTGGGGATATAATTTCCCTTCAATACTGAGGGCCCCAGGGGCTAACTAGCCCACCAAGTGCTTCCAGTAAGCGCCACTGAGCTGCATTGCAGAGAGGTGGTCCAGGCCGTGCCACTTTTTACACCTCTCTGCAACGCAGCTCTGTGGCACTTACTGGAGGTACCTAGTGGGCTAGTTGGACCCTAGGGACCCTCAGGATTCAAATGAACTTAATCTCCCAACTAAAAATGGACACAGGGCGTGTTTACACAGTGGTGAAGGGAGGGAACGGGGCCTGAGTTAACGTGTGCAAAAACGCCCTGTGGCCTGTTTTAAGAGGAAGTTTTAATTCCCCTGCCCTATTATATACTAGGGGCTTACAGAGGAGGTCATGCTAATCACAGGGGGACCCCAACGCATAATGTGCCCTAGTGTATGTAGGTGTTTTTACTGTATTCTAAGTGTCTTTTAACATAGCACTGGCTCTAGGACTGGTTAGTCAGACTCAGTTACCACCAGTATCCGTCTGAAAAAGTTGAGGGTACAGGATGATTTTACAACAAGGCTTCTTTCTGCTCTTCTTTTTGTTCTTTCTGCACGTTATCCTTCTTCCTGCACTTTTCTTCGTCTTTGAGGACTTCTGTTGCTTCTTTCTGCACTTCTTTTTTTTCTTTCTGTGCATTTTTTCTTCTTTCTACACATGTCCTATCTCTGTAGGCATAGTTAGAAATTAGCATTTAAAAAACCTTTGAAATTCACAGAAAAAACCAAAGGTTTCAGGCACGTTATAGTTAGGAATTAGCATTTAAAAAACCTCAGAAATTCACTGAAAAAACCATAGGTTTCAGGGGTGTTATAGTTAGCTGGACTTTTCACTTGTACAAAACCATTGAAATTACCCCGTTATAGTTAGTTCAGCTAACTATAACTCACGCGCCCGCAATGCACTGCTGATGACGTCACATATTACATCACTAATGACATGGTCAGTGACATCACTCATGACATCACTGATGACATCTCAAACTATAACGTGCCTGAAACCTATGTTTTTTTCTGTGAATATATATATATATATATATATATAGAGGCAGTTTCCTACAAGGACCAAAGGTGTCCCTACGTCCCCGAGCATTGTGAGGCCTGAGCCCCCCCTTGTTGGTCCAGCCCAACTGCCCTCCAAGTCCAAGCCTGCAGCTTCTTTTCGTTAAGACCGATCCCCATAGAGTAACATTGGGCACCAACACTGTTTTGCACCTCTGCACCCGGGTGCTGCTGTGGTGTTCTGCTGGTGCTGCCTTGGACCTTACCCACCACTTACCTTAACTCCTGGAGATTGGTCCCGTACGTTGCTGTACTACACCTGAATGCCGCATTGACTTTTCCTCCCATAGGATAACATTGCAGCTTTTAAAAATTGCACTGTTGACTATTTAAACTGAAAAGAATTCCGATTTAAAAACGTACTTACCTGAAGGAATTGCTTTTGGTGCCTAAATAGATATATAGATATAGATACATGTTATATTCGAGGCATATGAGCTGCAGATTACCCACTATGCATAGATCGCCATCTGGTGTTGGGCCCGGATGTTTGCACTTGTTTTTGTCATGGAAAGTCTTTGGAAGTCACGCGATAGGTGACTTCTCCTTAGGATCATAGTGCGCATGGGCATCGGCTCCATCCTCAGATGTTTTTTTTCCGCCATCGGACTCGGATGTGTTTCTCGCGCTCCAGTTCGGAACCGTTACCGATTCCTGTTTCAACGCGCAATCCTTCACCCTTTCGACGGTATTGTCTAGATCGCGAACCCTAATCGGCGCGCATCTCTACAAATCTTCGATTCCAGTCATCGAAGAAGACCTTCGGGCTGACCTGAGCCTTGGCATCTGGCTCATGGAAAGGACGCCTTTCAAAAAGTGTCCTCAATGTGGGTCGAAGTTTCCCCACACCGATCTGCATGAGGTGTGTAACCACTGCCTCTCTCCGGAGCACGAGGCCAGAGACTGTCTAGCTTGAGCCTCTTTCCACTCGAAGAAGACCATCCGGGATCGAAGAGCTCGAAGGACCATGGCTCGCTCATCGAGTTCGATCCCCGACGACATCTTCCAAGAGGGCGTCGATGTGCCAGAGGAGCGGGTCGAACAAGGCCTCATCGGCGCCTCCGAAGCCGATGACTCCGACGTCAAAGAAGTGACTCCGGTTCAACGGGTCGTAAGTAGAGACGTCGACCCCGACCCACTCTCTACAACAACAAAGGCTTCGATCACACCTTCACTTTCGGGCTCAGGTGCACACCGACACACTGCTTCCCATGCCCCTCCCTCGGGCCAGGCAAAGAAGCCTACCAAGCCTTCCAGTGACTCTGGCTCGAGTCTGCCTGCCACCGGTGCCGAAGAAGAAGTTGCACCCATCCTCCGTGCCGACCGGTAGTTCCCCGCCGAAGCCCTCGGCACCGAAGACACCAAGCAGTGACTCCCCGGCACCGAAAAAACACTCGGAGCCGATGAAGAAGCCACTCCCCAAATGTTCGGACCTGCACTCTTCGGAGCCGAAAAAAGCATCGACACCGAAAAAGCACACAGAGACTGGTAAACCACACCACTCCAAGCCCAAAACCAATCCGGAGCCGGCGCCGAAAAAGCCCTCGATACCGACACAGTCGACACCGAACACCCAATCTTCAGAAGAGCTTTTTCGCCCAGACCCTCAACAAAAAACTCTAACTAAAGACCCTAAAACTGGTCAATTGACTCTGAGTTCCAGGAAAAGACCACTGGACATGCCTGCACCAGCTCCACCACCTAAAAAGAGGGACATAGCCACATCACCTCTTAGAGTCCCTTCTCCACCTCCACCTCCTCTACCTCCTCCTCCACCTCCCCCACCACCTCGTTCTCCTACGCCATCCCCTACACCAGTAGACGATGACGACACATATGATGACACAGGGGACGGTGCGGACGACCAGCCACTAGGGGATCCCAGTCCACCAGCTTCCCCTGGGATGACTATAATACGCCTGATGTCCCGCAAGATGACATCTACCCCTCTAGGCCTTACCCACCAGAAGACACCATGGGTTTTAATCAGCTGATACACCGGGTGTGAGAAAGTGGCTCTGTATATACTGTTCCCAAATAGGTACAGGGTGTACAGAGTCCACAGTCCCCAGAGGTTTGGCAGAGGCTAAATTTGGATATAACCTTACTCTCTAAAGTGGTAGCTTGGTCGAGCAGTAAGGCAGTATCAGAGGACAGTGTTAAGCATTTGTTGCACACACTCAGTCAGCAAATGGTCTCACACGCTCAATAACTGAACTCTAGGCCAATGGTTTATATATAAAAAATATATGCTTGTTTTATTTTAGAACCAACAATAGGTATTAAAAAATACTTTCTCAGAATGAGATGCTTTATATAAATACTTTTGCAATATGCAATTGGCTTTCGTAGAAAGTTACAAGTGGTTGCAATAGGCAACACAATTTCAAACACAATAATGCATTGAGTTCAATGGAAGTTTCAAGTTATTAGCAATAGATTACTTTTAGGCTTACTTTTGGGATTCCAGGACTGGATCCTAGATTCAGTCCTGGGTCAGTACTTAGAAACAAGTAATAAAAGTCGACTTAGTAACTGTTATGATTTTTAGACAATATTTTGCTATTTTAAAAGTTGACACTTAGAAAATATTTCATAGAAAACAGTCAATGATTCCCTACGGAAGAAAATTCAAGTTGCAGGTATAGTATGTTCTCGTTACTTTTGTAATCCAGTACTGGGTGCCTAGCCTCAGTACTGGGACCTTTATCCAAAACAGGTAAGTAATTACGTTTTCACAATTTATACGATTTTTAAAGAATATTTAAAGTTTGCAGAAATCGACACTTAGAAGAAATTTCACAGAAAAACTGTCAATGGTTTCTAATGGAAGAAAATTGGGTTACTGGTAAGTACGGTTGTAAATATTTTTCAGAGTCAGTACTGGGTACCAAGGTCCAGCACTGGGAGCTCACCTAATAGCAGGTGAGTATTTTCGTTTTCGTTACTCGGCTGATTTTTGGTGAATATTTTAAGTTTTGAAAAGTCCACACTTAAAAGAAATTTCAGGAAAAACCAGTCAATGTTACCCTATGGAGAAAATTGAATCATCGGCTTTCAGGTAAGTACTCGACTGGCAAAGTTAAGGTTCTGGGCACAGACTCGGGGGTCTCCCAGGGTCAGGTAGGTACAGTTGTTACACCCTCAGCGGCACAGGGGCAGCCGGGTGCAGAGTGAGTTAGGCCCAATGTTATCCTATGGGAGGCAGGGGGGCCTTGGTTGGTGGCTGCTGACTAGCAGGCCACGCGGCTGTCGGAGCTGGGCTCCTGGTCACTTGCTCAGGGCAAATGGGGAAGTAGATAGGTGCAAAGGTTACACTGCCAGGGCCACTCGGGCGACTGGGTGCAGGGTGCTTTTGAACCTTCGGGCGCTCAATTGATTTCAATGGGAAAGCTCCGGTTTAGAAAAAGACTGCAAGCTCAGGGAGGAAGATTCTTCAGGTGCCACACCACTTCGAGAGGTAAGTTGGGTAGTTGGAGGATTGGTATGTAACCAGGAGTTGGGCACAGGGGGCCGCGGGGTGCCGGGTGCAGGGGTGCCTTTTCGTGTCGGGAAATCTTACTCTCTGTCGATCGCGGTTGGAGCGGTACCTGGTTCTGAGGCTGCAGGCGTCAGAAGCATCGAGGGAAGTCCTTGGGTGCCGGACACGGGGTCACAGTCGCCGTGGGGTCGTCCTCGTGGTCTTTGTTCACTCCGGCACAGGCCAGGCTTGGAGGGTGCAGAGTGTGTAGGGTTCGCGGTTCCGGGCTGATGCCAGGGATTAGAAGCTGATTTTGAGTAGAGCCTCTACTCATGGGAGTCCCAGGTGCTTAGAGCCAAAAGGTAGCCAGGTCCTCCGGGGTTTGTGAGGTTGCTGGCCACAAGAGATGCCGGGTTGGAGCAGGAGCAGGTTCGAGGGTCGACAGGCCGGTAGGACTGGGGCCAAAGCAGTTGGTGTCTTACTCTTCTTAGCAGCTGCAGGGCAGGTCTTTTTCTTCTTGCTCTTCTTTGTATTTCGTAATCTGGGGAAGGAAGGTTCAGGGTGCCCCTAAATACTAGATTTAGGGGTGTTACAGGTCGGTGAAGGGCAGGGACCAATGGGTCCCTATCCTGCCTCTCTCCTGTGGGAAGGGGGCAGTAGCCTAGTCCTCATTGGGCAGGGCTTCCCATCTTCAAGATGGCGAGAGCCCGGTGATGTGCTTCACCTCGCCTCCCCCACCTGAGGGTTGGGGTTGGCAGGCTGGCACATACCCTGTCCTTATTTGGGGTTTCCGGCCAGGCTTCCTGCCAGAGGCCTGGGGAAGCTCACAGAGGTGGCATGCCTTTGAAGCTTCCCCCTGCCCATCCTGGGGGAGGAGATCTAGCACCTCGCCCAGGATGTGCATTGTTGCAGGCCCAGGAGAGCAGGGGCTCTCCTACCCAGGGGTCCAGCAACATGTCTGCTGTGTGGCAGCCTAGGCAGCCTCTCCGACCAGACGTGGATTGTAGGTTAGGTTTCAGGGGGCATCTCTAAGATGCCCTCTGGGGTGCTTGGTACATTAAATCCCACACTGGCATCAGTGCGGGTTTAATGTGCTGAGAAGTTTGATACCAAACTTCTCAGTCTTCAGTGCTGCCATTATGGTGCTGTGGAGTTCGTGTTTGACGAGCTCTCAGCACCATGTACTCTTAAATGACAGCACTGCACTTACAGTGCCCAGGAATGGACCTGGGTACTGTAGGGGCACAGGGCTCATGCTCCTGTGCCCACACCACTGGCATAGGGCACCCAGCTAGAGGGGTGGCTGATGTATGCCAGGGCAGTGTAGGTGGTGGGCATGGCACACAGGGATGTGTGACATGTCGACTCTTTGTTTTGTCTTGTACCCAGAAACTCAGCCTGCAAGGGCAGTGTGTGTGTTAGGGTACAGGGCCTCTAAGGGTGGAACAATGAGTGCCGCAGCCCTTAGAGGCCTTCCCTGGTCACAAGACCCTGGGTTCCTAGGGTACCATTTACCAGGGGCTGACATGTGGCCAGAGTTGGCCAATTTGGGTTTTAGGTTTTTAGGGAAGGAACATAGGCCCTGGGCACCTGATTGGCAGGAGTCCAGGGCACACTCAGTCAAAGTACATTCAGCTATTCAGCAAAAAGTGGGGGCATATCATGCAAGAAAGATGGCACTTTCTCACACCGGACTGCCCAGTACCACGGGGTCGACCCAAATACAGAGCCGGTCGAAGAGGATTTTTTAATGGACACTTTTGACACTACCCAAAGGTCCACATCCACTTTACCCATGCTCAAAGGGGTTATTAAACACGCTACAGAGGTATTTAAGGTCCCTGTTAGGGCTAGAGTCATCAATCCTAGAATTGAGAGAAAATACAAAGCTGCCCATACAGACCCAGCTTACATTAAGGGCCCTGTTCCATTAGACTCCATGGTGGTCTCAAATGCTAGAAAGAGGGCTAACTCGCAAACATCAGGTGATGCAGCTCCGCCCGACAAAGAGTCTAAACTCCTGGATGCCTCTGGCAAAAGAACAGCATCACAGGCAACTAACATTTGGCGCATCGCAAACACTCAGGCCCTGTTAGCCAGATACAATAGGGCGCACTATGATGAGTTGGAGTCCCTACTACAACACCTCCCGGACAAATACAAAAATAAGGCTAACAACCTCATACAGGAGGGTAAAATTATCACCAACACCTCCATCCGGTGCGCTCTCGATGTGGCAGATACAGTATCCAGAGCAGTAAACACAAATGTCCTTCTCCGCAGGCACGCGTGGCTACGCATTTCCTGTTTTAAACCTGAGATTTAAAGCTCTATCTTCAACCAACCTTACAACCAACAACACCTTTTTGGCCCTAATGTTGATGCATCCCTTGAAAAGATGAAAAAGGACACAGACACAGCCAAATCAATGGGAGCCTTGCAATCGCAAGCTCCCAGACGTTCTTTTTGTCGCTCATCCTACAAGGGCAACTCCAGGGGCTATTCGTCTGATAGCCAATCCACCTCTTACAAGGCTCCCACCCAATCCACCTTCACCAGAGGTTATCAGAGAGGAGGATACAGAGGCAACAATAACAAGAGCAGAGGCAAGACTAACAACACCTGCTCTGCCTCCACCCCTGCCCAATGACTTCCCTCCGCTTCCCCCGGACCATTCCACTCCGGTCGGGGGAAGACTACAACAGTCCCTTCCTGTCTGGACCAACATCACATAGACAGGTGGGTGCGACAAATAGTGCAGTCAGGTTACTGTCTCGAACTTACCTCTACCCCCCCCCAAACATTCCACCCAAACAGCGTCCAATATCAACAGAACATTTGTCACTCCTGAAACAAGAGGTAATTTCCTTACTACAAAAAAGTGCAATCGAACTGGTTCCCCTGCATCAACAAAACATCGGGAGTTTACTCCCTGTATTTTCTCATACCAAAGAAAGACTGCTCTCTGAGACCTATGCTAGACCTCAGGCCAATAAACCTATGCATACAATCAGACCATTTCCACAGGGTCACACTTCAGCAGGTCCTCCCTCTACTTTCACAGGGCGAATTCCTGGATACCTTAGATCTCAAGGACGCCTATTTCCATATTCCCATTCACGCAGCTCACAGAAAATATCTGAGGTTTGTAGTGGACGGGCAGCACTATCAATTCAAAGTACTCCCTTTCGGAGTCACAACAGCACCACGGGTATTCACAAAGTGCCTAGCGGTAGTCGCAGCCCATCTAAGAAGACAACACATTCACGTCTTCCCATACTTCGCCGACCGGCTCATAAAAGCCAGCTCGTACAACCAGTGTGTTCATCACACTCACGCTACTATCCAATTACTCCACGACATGGGGTTCACAATAATCCACACCAAGTCTCATCTGCAACCCTCTCACACGCAACAGTACCTCGGCGCCACAATAGACGCCTCAAAAGCGCAAGCCTATCCCAGTCCAGCCAGGATAGCAAGCATTCTCGCTCTCCTCACCAAATTTCAGCCGCATCACTCTATTCCAGCTCGACTGTTCATGCAGTTCATAGGGATGATGGCCTCTTGCATATTCATAGTGCCTCACACAAGACTCCAGATGTGTCCCATACAAGAGTGCTTAGCACGCCAATGGAACCAGGCTCAAGGTCAGCTAACAGATCTGGTGTTGGTAGATGGTCGCACTCATCGCTCTCTGCAGTGGTGGAACACCAAAAACTTTTCCAAAGGGCGACCGTTCCTAGAGCCAGTTCCTCAAATTGTCATGACAGCGGACACATCGCTCTCCGGCTGGGGAGCTCATTTATTACATCACACCATGCAGGGCAGGTGGACACCTCAACAAAAGTTATTCCACATCAACCACCTGGAGTTACTAGCCATATTCCTCGCCTTAAAAGCATTCCAATATCAGGCAAGACTTTCCTAGTCCGCATGGACAACATGACAGCCATCTACTACATACAGAAAAAAGGCGGGATACACACTCTGCAGCTCTCTCAGCTAGCACAGAACATATGGAGATGGGCTATACCTCAGAAAAATTTTCTCCTAGCCCAACATGTCCCAGGAGTCCAAAACACCATAGCCGATGTGTTAAGTCGTCAAACGCAACAGATCCACGAGTGGGAACTTCATCCACAAGTTCTTCAACCATTTTTTCAAATATGGTGGCAACCACAGATAGACCTCTTCGCCACCCACGAAAACGCCAAATGCCCAAGCTTTGCCGCCAGATACCCACACCCATTGGCCAAAGGCAATGCGATATGGATGAACTGGTCAAGCAGATTTGCGTACGCCTTTCCGCCTCTCCCACTCATACCACTGGTGGTGCGCAAACTATGGCAACACTCACTGACTCTCATTCTAGTTGCTCCAACTTGGGCCAGACAACCGTGGTACACCACATTACTGGAACTGTCCGTAGTTCTGCACCAAAGATTACACCTCTCACCACGCCTCTTAACCCAGAACCTTGGAGAGATCAGACACCCGGACCCAGCTCAGCTCAACCTTGCGATCTGGCTCCTGAAATCTTACAATTCCGTTACCTTAACCTTCCTCCTGACTGTATGAACGTCATTAAGGAAGCTAGACATCCTACCACTAGAGCCTGCTATGCAGCCAAGTGAAACGATTTGTGATATATTGTCATAACAATAACATCAATCCCCTAGATGTGTCTATCCAACACATCATAGGCTACCTACTACACCTACAAAGGGGCAACTTAGCCTATACGTCTATTACGCTACACCCTGCCATAGCAGCATATCTACAAAATAGACAACATTTACCACTATTCAGGGTACCTGCCATCAAAGCCTATATGGAAGGACTCAAATAATTCCTCCCAGAGTTCCACCCTCACCTGTGTGGAATTTAAACATCGTTGTCACAAGACTAATGGGACCTCCCTTTGAACCTCTACATAAATGTGAGCTACAATTCTTAACATGGAAGGTTGCTTTCCTAGTGGCCATTACTTCTCTAAGAAGAGTTAGTGAGCTACAGGCACTAACTATTCAGGAACCTTTCTTACAAATCCATCACAATAAGATTGTTCTCCGAACTAATCCTAAATTCCTCCCTAAAGTAATTTCTCCCTTCCACCTCAATCAATCTGTGGAGTTGCCCGTATTCTTCTCGCAACCACACACAGCTTTTTGTTTCTTTCTCACCACCACACAAAGGCAATCTCATATCAAAGTCCAGGATAGCCAGATGGATTGTTAAATGCATACAAATTTGCTACCACAAAGCAAAACATACTTTAACTGTTCCTCCTAGAGCCCACTCTACAAGAAAAATAGGAGCTTCTATGGCATTTTTAGGGAACATTCCCTTAGATGACATCTGCAGAGCAGCTATATGGTCTACACCGCACACGTTCACAAAACACTATTGTGTAGATGTGCAATCAAAACATCAAGCTAGTGTGGTCCAAGCTGTACTCAAAACACTATTTCAGACTACTGCAACAGATACTGGTGGCCGCAGATAAGAAGGGGGACTGCTATACAATCAATGCATAGTGTTTAATCTGCAGCTCATGTGCCTTGAACGGGAAATGCTACTTAGCAGTGTGCATCTGTTCTTGGCATGTAGAGCTGCAGATCAACACACCCCCACCCGCCTCCCCGACTTCCTCTATCTGTTCCAGTATTATCTTATTTAGATACAGCATACAAGTGGCATCTTCCTGTTTCTTACAAAGCTCCATCATTTCCCTGCTGGCGAAAAACAATCTGAGGATGGAGCCGATGCCCATGCGCACTATGATCCTAAGGAGGAGTCACCTATCTTCTGACTTCCAAAGACTTTCCAGGAAAAAACAAGTGCAAACATCCGGGCCCAACACCAGATGGTGATCTATGCATAGTGTGTAGATCTGCAGCTCTACATGCCAAGAACAGATGCATACTGGTAAGTAGCA
Organism: Triturus cristatus; assembly: GCF_964204655.1. NCBI lineage: Eukaryota > Metazoa > Chordata > Amphibia > Caudata > Salamandridae > Triturus > Triturus cristatus. The sequence continues at coordinate 129,554,875 of NC_140580.1, forward strand.
TTTCCCTTTTATTAGTTGGTGTGGATCTCCTTATTGAGTCGTGTCTCATTTATTGACCAGTGTGTGTTTTTTCAGATGTCTTGCACTCCTCTGATGAGCCTAAGGCTGCTCGACCGCAATAACCCCTAGAAGAGGACCTTGGGATTGCCATAGCAAGCCCTTGTCCACTTACAAGGGCTCCCCTGGACTCTTTACACAATATCTCATTTTGATATATCATCTAAAGAGCCAGCTTCCTAAGTGAAAATATTGGTCAGTAATGTAGTTATTTTATCTGCACGTTTGACCACGTTTCTAATGGGAAAATCTTATACATTCACTCTAACCACACCTCTAAGGCCTACAAACTGTACAAAAAGTTTCAGGCTTTCACAGATTTGATTGCCAGCTATGCAGCCATTGATAATGGACTGAAACTGGGGATCATGCCTGACCATAGTGACACCCCCTTCTCCTAAAACTCCTCCCCTCCGTCTCTGCTAACCCTTTTAATGGTTTGAGGTTTACTGTATCCTCTCTATATACTCCAAAACTGAATGCCTTGTGAGGAAGGGTCGCCACACAAAGTTGACCCCAGTGAATCTTGAAGACAACCAAAGTCAACTAGAGTGCAGTCCTATGGGCTAACATTAGCCCAGGTCTGATTTTATAAAGAATAGTGTAGGCCTGAACACAAAATATGCTTGGGGTTGTATATCTAGCCCAGAAGGTCTAAAAAAGCTTCCACGTGATGTATCTTAATTCTAACGGATTTATATACCTAGATGTAATTAAATGTCTGTCTTCCTAAAAGCAGTGGCACTTGACTGCCCATTGTTAATGAGTCATTTACTGTCATTCATCTTCAGTACTTGATTATCCAACCCCAGCCTCCTCCAGAGCTTGCTGCTCTCGGGGGCCTGAAACAATACACATCCTGGGACGAGGTGCCAAGCCTCCTCACTCAGGATGGGCAGGGTCCACGAATGGGAAGCTTCAAAGGCTTGCCGCCTTTGTGAGCTTCCCCAGGCCAGTTGCTGCTTTCAGCAACTGGTCCCCACTGGTTCTGACCCCGCTTTGCTTGGGAGAACCGGCGGGAAAAACAAGTGAGTTAGAGAGGTGTGCTCACCTCTGCCAACTCCACCCCTAAGGTGGGGTAGGTGAGGTAAATCACAACTTTCAGTCCCTGCCAGCTTGCAGATGGGGAAACCAGCCAACCAGAGTGAGGCATATTCCCCCCTTCAACTGGAGGATGGCATAATAAGGGGTGTACCCACCCCAAGGAAGAGACCCATTGGTCCCAACCTTTACTTGTAACACCCCTAAATCTAGTATTTTGGGGGCACCCCAAACCTTGCTTCCTCAGACAAGAAACCAGAAGAAGGACCGAACAGCCGTGCCGAAGCTAACAAGAAGAGGACGCCCACTGACTTGTCCCCAGCCCTTCTGGTCTGTCCTCACCTCGAACCTACAGAAGGGAAACCCCGGTGTGTCCAGCAGCCTCAAGAACCCCGAGGACCTTCCCAGCCTTCAAAAGAAATGACTGTCTCCTGTGAACAACTGATTTGTTCACCAACAGACTCCAGCTCCGGCAGGAACTGCGAGTCTGCACCACCCTGCACCCGACTCCCACGGCCCAGGTTCGAGTGGCCCAACACCAAGAGAAGGTCTCCCATGCGATCCTAACCCAAGATCCGGTGACCCCTGACCTGCCTCAAGCCAACACCTGCAGCCTCAATCCAGAAGGCCTCCCTAACCGCGACAAGGAGCTGGTAAGAAGATCCGACCCTAAAAGACACTCCTGCACCAAACGCCCCACGGCCTTGGGTGGCCCAACCAACGGTGTCTAGCCAACACCCAGCATCCCAACTTACCTCTCCAAGTGGTGGTTGCACCCAGAAGACCTTTGTCCCCGAGTCAGCAGTTATTTTGCAAACCGTAGACTCCCCATTGAAAGCTCTGCACCCGGCCGCCCCAGTACAGCTGAGGGTTCATCTTTTGTCCTAGCCTAAACCCACATTTGCCCTGAGCTTAAGTTCAGGAGCTTGACCCTGGGGGACCCACGAGTCTACCCCCATAATACCAACTCCCACAACCGAATACTTACCTTTGAACCAATAACCCTATTTTCCTCCATAGGATAACATTGATTGTTTTTCTGTGAAAAGTTTCTAAGTGTGAAGTTGGAAAATCTAAGAAACCGTTTAAACCTGTAACTGAATGTTAGACCTGGCACCATTGGCGTGAGTCTCCCTTCCATTTTTTCGCTGTGTCTCCTCTGTTTTTGCTGGTTATAGATGCTCTGGGCGCTGTGCCACTGCCATTCAGTGCCACAGCACGAATGCTCCCTTTGTAAAGATACAAACAAGATATGGATAAGCGCACAACTGAAATTATAGCAGTTTGTAAAGTTGTGGCGTGCTACTGGGGTATCACTCTCTGATCCGGAGTGTTGAAACATATAAACCAAATGAAGCGTATCCTAGAGTTAGGAGACGTCCCCCTGTGCACAGCTCGAGGCCCCTATGAACCGGGGTTGATAAAGTTAAGTCATTCAATATTCATGAATTGTAAGAAAATAAGATGCAACGAAGCTTTAGTTGGGTCTTTCAATTGATGTTTAGTAGATCATATCAAATGAATATTCATCCGTTTTACATCCAAACGTTAAACATTTCGGAAAATAGCCCAATGCATTTCGGTCCCAGACGGACCTTCGTCAGGGGACATATCTATGAATAATAACAAAACACTAGAGTCAGGAAGTCATTGAAAACGAAAATAGCTCACATTGTACAAAGGCGATAAAGATGTTCAAATGCGTGAGGCTTAATAAAGTTGGTCGGAACATGCACCGTAAAAAATGACAGCGCGTCAGTGAATCACAAAGATGTAAGGCTATCACTCGGAAGCTGTACGGATTTAAAAACAAAGTGTAAACGGGTGCTCTTGTTAAAAAATGCTCTAAACTGTGATGGCGGTCGTGAACAAAGTTCAAGGTTGATAAAAACATAAAACAGCAAAAAATGAAAATTCAGTGCAGACAAACTGTGCCAATTTGAGTGTACTAAAACGAAGTGAAGATGCTCAAACGCAACCAGTGCCAGTGTAACGAGTAGCGTGATTGTGAAATTAAATGTGACAAGCTGAAACAAAAAAGTGAGAAAAATTTACGAAACGCTAAGTGCTTTCTTGGTGCTCCGAATGTCTCGTGGTTGACATGGACGTGAACGCGGAAGTGCGCTTCTAAGGTGTTTTAAATAACGCGCTTAATTGGTATAAAAAGAGGACTATAAAAATCGAGCAAGTGCGAGCGCCATATTGCAGTGACAAATTGTGTAGGAATTGACAAACAGTGACTGTTGTGTGTATTGTTGTAATTATGGTTATCAAAAGGTAAATGATAATGATAGAAAAGTAAAATAATGGAAATTAAATGAAAACAAAATTGACACACGAGTGTGATAACATAAGAAACAGTAGCGATTACAAGTAACACAAAAATTCCATGCGATCATTGAGTCCATTTGGCTTCATTGAGTTCAACAATTTGATCCAGTGATTTTCCCTGCGGAGAAGCAGATTGTGAATGTCTCTTCCTTCTTTGACTTCCACAGTTTCAAGTACCATGAATTTAAGCTGACTGATGTTGTGATGAAATTCAGTGAAGTGTACAGCTATGGTGGATTTGGTGTTGTTAGTTCGAATATTGCTCTTGTGTTCAAGAATCCTGGTCTTTATTTTTCTTTCGGTTTTGCCAACGTACACAAATCCACAGGGACATTTGAGAAGGTAAATAACGTTCATGGTGTTGCACGTGGCGTTCACTTTGAGGTTGATTTTGTGACCTTTCATTGGATGATTGATGAAGGGACCAGTAATCACATTGTTACAATTACTGCAATTTTAACAAGGTCTCGTTCCTTTGTAAGTAGTACAAGATGTGTCAGTGGGTTCGGTGAGTATTTCTTTGAGGTTTTTGCCTCTTTTGAATGCGAAAATAGGTTTATCTTTAAATAGCCCTCTGAAATCTGGTTCAATGGACAATATTGGCCAATGTCTCAAGATTAGTTTTTTGTAGTAGTTGCTCATGGTTGAAAATTTAGAAACTACAACTGCTCGTCGATTAGTTCGAAGACCATTCCGGCCACCAGCAAACGTCAGAAAGGGAGCAGGAAACCCTAGACGACAACAACTTAGTTATCAACATTTCCTCTTATTCTTTGAATCCAATGGAACTGAAAACTCTACAGAAAGGCACATCTTTCGTACCCACCTGCCACACCACCTCTCTGGAATTGGAAATCAGTTTTTTCAAACTCATGCGCAACCTACGTTTACAAAATTTCTTTGAAAACATAACTCAAATTGATGATACCCAGAGAAGTGATTTTCTAAAAGGCCTCAAATCACCCAGCACCTACATGGCTCCAGTGAGCCACAAAAGCTTGGACACCTTTGAGACACTGGTAAAAAAGGATTTACAAATGTTACCTTTCACTAAAAAATCCAAACACCGAAATCTTTCGGTTAAGGAGCACAACATCCTCTTGAAACTAGCTAACAATTCCAACATAACCTGTCAAAATGCTGACAAGGGAGGAGCACTAGTCATCATGGACACAGAGTATTACATCCAACAAGTACAGAATCATGTATCCAACACTGACACCTACATGAAGTTGACCCAGAATCCCACAGAAGAATTCACATCCATTCTTCAAGAAATTTTGCAGAAAGCTCTCAATGAAGGCGTGATCCAAGAAAAGGCATACAAATTCTTGTTGAAAAGCTACCCACGGTCACCTTCTTTATATATGTTACCTAAGGTACACAAGAACATTGAAAAACCTCCTTTTCGACCTATTGTTTCCACCAGAGGCAGTTTACACGAACCCATCGGAAAACTGTTGGATAGATATCTTCAACCGTTTGTGTGAAACATGAGTAGCTATGTACGAGACACCACTGATTTCATCAACAAAATCAACAGCATCACTCTGGATGATAACAATGAATATTGGTTATGTACTGTGGACGTGACATCCTTTTACACTTCCATTCCACATGACGTAGGCATCTCTGCCATTGAACATACTCTGGTCAATTCTAGCCTGGATCCTCAACTACAACTGTTCCTACTAGAACTATTGTACTTCACCCTGTATCATAGCTATTTTAAATGGCAAGATCAATGGTACTTACAGCTCACAGGTACATCGATGGGCAATTGTGCCGCTCCGGCATATGCCAATATCTTCATGGAAAAATTTGAAACCGAGAACATTCTGAATAACACCACTTGGCAGAATCACGTCACCATTTTTCTCAGATATATTGATGACATATTCTTTATTTGGCAAGGAGCACATTCTGAACTCATGACAGCACTCAACTCTTTGAATACTATTGATGAAAGAATTCAATTCACTTTTGAAATGCAAGAGGATTCTGCTACATTTCTGGATGTTAAAATCAGTCGGATTCACAACAAGCTTGAGACCACCATACACCGAAAAAAAACTGACCGTAACAACCTGTTACACTTTACCAGCTTTCATCAACCCGCACTCAAAAATCACCTACCATATTCCCAACTATTACGTGTAAAACGGATCGTTTCTCAAACTGATACTTGCACTCAAGAAATGGAAAAGATGCTCAACAAATTTTCCCAAAGAGGATACCCGCAACAAATCCTCACGCAAGCAGCACAACGTTGCTCTACTACCTCCCGAAACCAATTGTTGAAAAAATCTGACAAACCTACTAATCGACGAGCAGTTGTAGTTTCTAAATTTTCAACCATGAGCAACTACTACAAAAAACTAATCTTGAGACATTGGCCAATATTGTCCATTGAACCAGATTTCAGAGGGCTATTTAAAGATAAACCTATTTTCGCATTCAAAAGAGGCAAAAACCTCAAAGAAATACTCACCGAACCCACTGACACATCTTGTACTACTTACAAAGGAACGAGACCTTGTTACAATTGCAGTAATTGTAACAATGTGATTACTGGTCCCTTCATCAATCATCCAATGAAAGGTCACAAAATCAACCTCAAAGTGAACGCCACGTGCAACACCATGAACGTTATTTACCTTCTCAAATGTCCCTGTGGATTTGTGTACGTTGGCAAAACCGAAAGAAAAATAAAGACCAGGATTCTTGAACACAAGAGCAATATTCGAACTAACAACACCAAATCCACCATAGCTGTACACTTCACTGAATTTCATCACAACATCAGTCAGCTTAAATTCATGGTACTTGAAACTGTGGAAGTCAAAGAAGGAAGAGACATTCACAATCTGCTTCTCCGCAGGGAAAATCACTGGATCAAATTGTTGAACTCAATGAAGCCAAATGGACTCAATGATCGCATGGAATTTTTGTGTTACTTGTAATCGCTACTGTTTCTTATGTTATCACACTCGTGTGTCAATTTTGTTTTCATTTCATTTCCATTATTTTACTTTTCTATCATTATCATTTACCTTTTGATAACCATAATTACAACAATACACACAACAGTCACTGTTTGTCAATTCCTACACAATTTGTCACTGCAATATGGCGCTCGCACTTGCTCGATTTTTATAGTCCTCTTTTTATACCCATTAAGCGCGTTATTTAAAACACCTTAGAAGCGCACTTCCGCGTTCACGTCCATGTCAACCACGAGACATTCGGAGCACCAAGAAAGCACTTAGCGTTTCGTAAGTTTTTCTCACTTTTTTGTTTCAGCTTGTCACATTTAATTTCACAATCACGCTACTCGTTACACTGGCACTGGTTGCGTTTGAGCATCTTCACTTCGTTTTAGTACACTCAAATTGGCACAGTTTGTCTGCACTGAATTTTCATTTTTTGCTGTTTTATGTTTTTATCAACCTTGAACTTTGTTCACGACCGCCATCACAGTTTAGAGCATTTTTTAACAAGAGCACCCGTTTACACTTTGTTTTTAAATCCGTACAGCTTCCGAGTGATAGCCTTACATCTTTGTGATTCACTGACGCGCTGTCATTTTTTACGGTGCATGTTCCGACCAACTTTATTAAGCCTCACGCATTTGAACATCTTTATCGCCTTTGTACAATGTGAGCTATTTTCGTTTTCAATGACTTCCTGACTCTAGTGTTTTGTTATTATTCATAGATATGTCCCCTGACGAAGGTCCGTCTGGGACCGAAATGCATTGGGCTATTTTCCGAAATGTTTAACGTTTGGATGTAAAACGGATGAATATTCATTTGATATGATCTACTAAACATCAATTGAAAGACCCAACTAAAGCTTCGTTGCATCTTATTTTCTTACAATTCATGAATATTGAATGACTTAACTTTATCAACCCCGGTTCATAGGGGCCTCGAGCTGTGCACAGGGGGACGTCTCCTAACTCTAGGATACGCTTCATTTGGTCCCTTTGTAAAGATGACATATGAATTGGTACATCCATGATTGGCTTATTTGGTTTACCTGTTAGTCCCTAGTAGCGTGGCCTGTGTGTGCCCAGGGCTGGTAAACCGAATGTTGCTGGTGGGCCTGCAGCACTGGTTTGTGCCACCCACAGAAGCAGCTTGTAAAGTGTGTCTCAGACCTGCCACTGCAGTGTCTGCGTGCAGTCCAGAACTGCCATCTTGGCTGTGAAGTGCACCCACTTCCCAGCCCCTAAACCTTCCCTTGGCATCCTGTAAGCCCCCCTTATGATAGGGCGCATTGTATGTGTAAGGTAGGACATGCCCTGATGTATGTAGCATGTCCTAGTAGTGACTTACACCCCATTTTGTTTTTCACTACTGTAAGGCTACCTGATCTCCATAGGCCACAATGGGAGGTTTGGGCTATTACATTCTATAGTCCTAACTGACCCACAGAACATGGTAGAAAAACGAATCTAGTATGCCTGAGCTCAGAATATTAAAATACATCTTTTAATGAAGGTTATTTTTATATTCTGTGTTTGAAACTACCACTTTTAGAGTATAGGTACTTTCTTGCCTAAGCCTTCCAGTTTGCTCTGCTATGATGTGTATTGGCTGTCTGGTTTTGGAGGGACAGGGCAGGCTGAGTCAGACCTGGGTCGAATAGAGCGACCTGCCTTGGTGTGAGGGGAGGGGTAGCTCCTGCACTTGAATAGGACTGTGCCTGGCAAGGTGAATGCTGGCTCCACCTCCCACTGTGCGTCTGAGGCAGACCCCCTCTTTCTGAAAGGAAGGATGCAGCCTGATCAACAAAGTGCTCCAGGGCTGGGCAGAACTGGTTCTGGCTGGGTTCAGAGACTTGGGACCCCTAAGAACAAAGACTTTGGGGGTATAAATATTTGTGCACAAACCCCTACAAATGGTATTGCTCCTGGATAACAAGAAGAACCTCTGTCCGTGTGGCTACAAGAATCTGCAGGAGTAGGACTGTCCTTGTGCTTGTGTGCTGTTTCTGGGACTGGCCTGCAGCTGTTACTACTGGACTTCAAGAAGAGGAAAAGAACTTTGATTGGACTTTGTATTTTTGTGCTACAGCAATCACCCAAGGGCTAGGAGAGAGCTAGCCTCCTGCTGGAGTCTCAGGCACATCAGACTCCACCATCAGCCTCCTGTTTCCTCCCAGCGAGGATTACTATCTGCAGGTGAGGCTCCTGTGTGTTCCAGGGCCTCTAGTTCTACTGCTGAGAAGAGAGCGCTGAAAATCGTCGCTAACCTCCGTTAGCGGGCCGCTGCAGCTGGTGGGCGTGAGAAAAATCGCCGCTCCGCTGTCGCCGAGTGCTCGCTAACTCCGAAGATCGTCGCAGCACCTGTCTGCGGGCCTGAAAACGCCTGCTATCTGGAAATCATCGCAACAGGATCATCGCAGCGCGGACGCCGAGCGTTCGCCATTTTCCCCGCATCGAATCCGGATCGTCGCTTCCTCGCGGAGCGCCATCTTTGTCAACGCAGCAAGATCGCACACGCAACAGGCTCGGTGCATCATCCTCCCTTCGTGGCAAGGATTTCACCGCATCACCGGCTTAGCGTGAGGAAGTTTGTCGCTTTGTCCCGCCCGCAACCCAGCGCATCATCCTCCCTTGCGGTAAGGATTCAACGCATCGCTGGTTAGCGTGAGGATATTTATCGCTACAACGCCTTAGCGACATTTTTGTTGCTTTGCTCCAGGAACCAGATACTTTGTGAGTAAAAGGGTCGCAGAGACCCCTGCCTTGAACTAAACATCATTTGGTGCATCCTGAACTATTTTTCCTTGCAGCATTTCTAAAGTAATTATATTTTTATAGTATTGTGGATTTTTACTGTTATTGGTCTTGTGATTAAGTCTATATAAAAATACCTATTTTTCATAACTACTTGAGTGGTGTCCATTTGTAGTGTTCCTCATTATATTACTGTGTATGGTCATAAATGCTTCACACACTGCCTCTGAGATAAGCCTAGCTGCTCGTGCTACGTTACCACAGGGTTGAGCAGGGGTTGTCAAAGGGTGTAGGCTGCTTACTCTGACTTAGGAAGAAGGGTCCCTACTTGGACAGTGGCCAGCCATTGCCAACTAGAGACCCCCATTTCTAACATTGGTGGTCAGCGGTGAGGATCTGGACTTGCATTTATGATTGCATAGTGAGTGCAGACCATAACATAACCACGTACGTTGTTGAGATTTTTTATATCTATTTTTGATCGTTATTGCCACAATGGGCAAGCCCAGATCCAATGCCTCTGAGGATCTCTCCTGGGAAGAAGAGAAATTAGACACCTACAATGCCAAGCAGCTCAAATATTTTTGCAAACGCTTCACAGTCCCTATCACAGGTCTCACTAGAAGGGAAGAGTATTACAAGGCGCTGAAGGCCTGGTTAGAAGCCAGGGATGCCCCTAGGAATGTGGAAGAGCCTGTGGAGGGGGGAGAGAATGCAGGAGAGCAGCAGGACGAAATTGTAGATTTGGTAGGGGATAAAGCAGTTTCCAGCCCGGGCACTAGTGTGTCCTCAAGGGGCCTGACTCCAGAAGAGATGGAGGACAGGGAGAGAGATAGGCGGCATAATATGGAGATGGCCAAGCTTAAATTGGATGGTCAGAAGGACCTAGAGAATAAGAAGTTGGAAGTTGAGATAATGAAGATGAAATTTGAACATGAGAGAATTTTGAGGGAATTGGAGATTAAGGCCAAGAGTATTGAGATCTCCCCCTCTGGTGGCAGCATACCAGTAGTGCATACTGAGAGTAGAGTATATATCCCTAAAGATGTTATTAAGGATTTTCATAAAAGTGAGGATATTGGGCAATGGTTTGCCGCTTATGAATTATCTATGGTGTCCCACCGGGTCCCTGAGAAGGATTGGGGAGCGGGGTTGTGGGGACGCTTTGTGAGTGAGGGGAGGGATACCTTGTTGGACCTACCCCCAGAAAGTAGGATGATTTATGCCCACATGAAGGAAGCTTTGATTACCCGCTATGGTTTGACCCCTGAAATGTACAGGCAGAGATTTAGAACCTGCAAGTAGATAGAGGGTGCCACGTGGGTAGAATATGTGTCTTTTTTTGGCAGAGCAATGGAGCGCTGGGTAAAAGGCAGCAAAGTAGAAACTTTTGAGCAACTGTATGACTTGATTGCATGGGAGCATTTTTCTAGTAACTGTTTTCCTGAGCTACGCCAGCATCTGATAGATTGCAAGCTGACTAACCCTAGGAAGCTTGCTGAGGAGGCGGACCGCTGGGTTCGCACCCGGGTTCGCAAGGGTCCAGTGGGAGACTTCGCCAAAGGTGGGCAGGGTCCCCAGCAGAGAGGTGGGGGGGACAGGGGTAAACCAAGGGAGTTCCACCGAGGGCCCCAAGATAATTCCCAAGGGAAACAGGCAGTGGTATCCCAGCCTCCCCCAGATAAGAAGCCAGTGCCTCCAACAGGTAATCCTGTTCCAAGGAGGCCCCCTACTTGTTTTAAGTGTGGCCAGGTGGGCCACAGATACTTTGACCCCCAGTGTCCCCAAAAGGATACTCCTGCACCACCCCATGCACCGCCCCGCCAGCTTGCTAGTGTAGCCCTGGGGGAGGAGGAGATGGGTGCCCCAGGTGGGTGGGACCCCGTAGAGTTGACCCTTGTCTCACTAGGAGACTTTGAAATGGTTCCTAAGCCTGCACTGACTGATAACACTAAAAAATACAGGCAGTGGGTAACCATCAATGGCCATAGAGTGGAGGCTCTGAGGGACACAGGAGCCAGTGTAACTGCTGTCAGCTCCCGGTTGGTGTCCAAAGAGCAGGTTGTGCCCCATGCATTCTACCCAGTAGTGTCTGCAGACAACACAGAGAGCCAATGTGAGGTGGCTCAGGTTCCCTTTGAGTGGGGGGGGGTCTCAGGAACTCTTCAGGTGGCTGTGAGGCCCGCCATGCCTGTGGACTGTCTGTTGGGCAATGATTTAGAGAACTCACCGTGGGCTACAGTGGAGAGTAGAGCTCACTTGCAAATGTTGGGACTGCCTGAGTGGGCATGTGCTACCACTCGGTCCATGGCAGCCAAAGAGAATGTTGAGAAAGACCTGGAGCCTGAGAATATGGCCCAGGTCCCTGCCTTAGAGGGAGAGGGCAGGGGGCGCGGGAAACCGGCCCCCTTGGTTCCCACAGCCCAGGAGGGAGCAGACCCTGAGGGGGATGCCCTGGAGCCTACCGGGGAGCAGAGTACCGACCTGGGGGACCTGCCTGAGCTGACCCAGTGGCAGCAGGAAGGGGGGCCCACCAGGGAGGAGTTTTGTGAACAGCAGAGAACTTGCCCCTCTCTTGAGGGTATGCGGCAACAGGCTGCAGCCCAGGCAGCAGGTGATATGTCCGGTTCACATCTGATTTATTGGGAGAACAGTCTCCTGTATAGCGAGTCTAAGGTTGCTGAGCCGGGGTCAGCCCGTGTGCTGGTGGTACCCGAGTGCTTCAGAACCTTCCTACTGGGGTTGGCTCATGACATTCCATTGGCAGGACATCTGGGGCAGACCAAGACCTTTGAAAGGCTGGTCACCCACTTTTATTGGCCCCAGATGCGCAAGAGTTCAGATACGTATTGTAGGACCTGTGAGACTTGCCAGGCAAGTGGGAAGAGTGGGGGGAAGACCAAAGCCCCACTCCAACCCTTCCCAGTTGTTAGCACCCCATTCGAGCGAGTGGGCATTGATATTGTGGGGCCTCTGGACCCCAAGACAGCCATGGGCAACAGGTACATCCTGGTCTTGGTGGACCATGCCACCCGGTACCCTGAAGCCATCCCGCTCAGGACAGTGACGGCCCCCGTGGTGGGACGTGCACTGATGGGGATCTTCTCCTGTGTGGGGTTCCCCAGAGAGGTGGTGAGCGACAGGGGGACCAACTTCATCTCCCAGTATATGAAGTCTCTGTGGAAGGAGTGTGGGGTGACTTACAAGTTCACCACTCCTTACCACCCCCAGGGTAACGGTCTGGTTGAGAGATTCAACCGGACCTTGAAGGGCATGATCATGGGCCTAGAGGAGCCCCTGAGGCGTAAGTGGGACGTCCTCTTGCCATGCCTGTTGTTTGCATACCGTGAAGTGCCACAGAAGTCCTTAGGGTTCAGCCCCTTTGAACTGCTCTATGGCCATCCGGTAAGAGGGCCTCTGAGTTTGGTCAAGGAAGGCTGGGAGCAATCTCCCAGGAAACCTCCCCAGAATGTGTTTAGCTACATCCTGGCCTTCAGGAACCAAACTCGGCGTTTCAGAAACATTGCTGAGGCAAATCTGGAAGCCAGCCAGGAGGAGATGAAACGTTGGCACGACCAGAATGCCACTCTGGTCGAGTTTCAACCTGGTCAAAAGGTTTGGGTACTGGCCCCAGTGGAGCCCTGTGCGCTCCAAGATAAGTGGACCGGTCCATTTGAGGTGGTGGAGCGAAAAAGTCAAATTACCTATTTGGTGGACTTTAAATCTCCCAGGAACCCCCTGCGGGTCCTGCATGTGAATCGCCTAAAGCCCCACTTTGCGAGGTCTGAAGTGGGCATGCTTCTTGCCACAGATGCAGGGATGGAGGAGGAGAGTGAGCCTCTTCCTGACCTCCTGTGTGCGGGAGAGAAGGATGGGTCAGTGGAGGGTGTGGTCCTCTCCACCACACTGACCCCAGAACAGCAGAGAGATTGCCACCAGCTGTTGGGGCAATTCCCAGATTTATTTTCCCTGGTACCTGGTGTCACTGACTGGTGCGTCCATGAGGTAGACACCGGGGACAGTCCTCCTGTCAAGCACAAGGCTTACAGGGTGACCGACAGGGTAAGGGCCTGCATTAAGGAGGAGGTCTCCAAAATGTTTGCCCTGGGGGTGATTGAGTCCTCTAGCAGCCCTTGGTCCAGCCCCGTGGTCTTGGTGCCAAAGGCTGCAGCGCCTGGTGACACGCCAGAACTTAGGTTCTGTGTGGACTACCGAGGTCTCAATTCGGTCACGAGGACCGACGCGCACCCCATCCCCAGAGCTGATGAGCTCATCGATCGGTTGGGGGCTGCCCGGTACCTCAGCACGTTTGATCTAACGTCTGGGTACTGGCAGATCGCCTTAACTGATGGGGCAAAGGAGAGGTCCGCATTCTCCACACCAGATGGGCACTACCAGTTCCGTGTGATGCCCTTTGGGATGAAGAATGCCCCTGCCACCTTTCAGAGGTTGGTCAACCAGGTGTTGGCTGGGCTGGAGGATTTCAGTGCCGCCTACCTGGACGACATTGCCGTATTTAGTTCCTCATGGGAGGACCACTTACGCCACCTCTGGGAAGTGTTGATGGCGCTGCGCAGAGCAGGCCTCACAATCAAGGCCAGTAAGTGCCAGATTGGGCAGGGTTCGGTGGTGTACTTAGGACACCAGGTAGGGAGTGGCCAGGTGGCCCCTCTACAGCCCAAGATTGAGACCATCCTGGCTTGGGAGCCCCCAAGGACCCAGACGAGGGCCTTCTTAGGACTCACGGGTTATTACAGGAGGTTTGTCAAGGGGTATGGCAGCATTGTTGCCCCCTTGACTGAGCTGACTTCCAAGAAGCAGCCCAAGATTGTGAACTGGACTGACACCTGTCAGAAAGCTTTTGATGCTCTCAAGACTGCCATGTGTACAGCACCCGTACTCCAGGCGCCCAACTTTGCTAAGGAATTTATTGTCCAGACAGACGCTTCAGAGCATGGGGTGGGGGCTGTTCTGTCACAGATGAATGAGGAGGGACTAGACCAACCTGTAGCCTTCATCAGTAGGAGGTTACTTCCACGGGAACAGAAGTGGAGTGCGATCAAGCGAGAGGCATTTGCTGTGGTCTGGGCGCTGAAGAAGCTGAGACCATACCTGTTTGGGACTCACTTCCGGGTTCAGACCGACCACAGGCCCCTCAGGTGGTTAATGCAGATGAGGGGTGAGAATCCCAAGTTGTTAAGGTGGTCCATTTCCCTACAGGGTATGGACTTTACGGTGGAACACCGCCCTGGTACAGCACACGCCAATGCTGATGGTCTGTCCAGATTTTTCCGCCTTAGTGATGAGAACCTCCCAGGGGATGGGTAGTTCTCCCCACATTTCAGCTGGAGGGGACGTGTGTTAGACCTGGCACCATTGGCGTGAGTCTCCCTTCCATTTTTTCGCTGTGTCTCCTCTGTTTTTGCTGGTTATAGATGCTCTGGGCGCTGTGCCACTGCCATTCAGTGCCACAGCGCGAATGCTCCCTTTGTAAAGATGACATATGAATTGGTACATCCATGATTGGCTTATTTGGTTTACCTGTTAGTCCCTAGTAGCGTGGCCTGTGTGTGCCCAGGGCTGGTAAACCGAATGCTGCTGGTGGGCCTGCAGCACTGGTTTGTGCCACCCACAGAAGCAGCTTGTAAAGTGTGTCTCAGACCTGCCACTGCAGTGTCTGCGTGCAGTCCAGAACTGCCATCTTGGCTGTGAAGTGCACCCACTTCCCAGCCCCTAAACCTTCCCTTGGCATCCTGTAAGCCCCCCTTATGATAGGGCGCATTGTATGTGTAAGGTAGGACATGCCCTGATGTATGTAGCATGTCCTAGTAGTGAATTACACCCCATTTCGTTTTTCACTACTGTAAGGCTACCTGTTCTCCATAGGCCAGAATGGGAGGTCTGGGCTATTACATTCTATAGTCCTAACTGACCCACAGAACATGGTAGAAAAACGAATCTAGTATGCCTGAGCTCAGAATATTAAAATACATCTTTTAGTGAAGGTTATTTTTATATTCTGTGTTTGAAACTACCACTTTTAGAGTATAGGTACTTTCTTGCCTAAGCCTTCCAGTTTGCTCTGCTATGATGTGTATTGGCTGTCTGGTTTTGGAGGGACAGGGCAGGCTGAGTCAGACCTGGGTCGAATAGAGCGACCTGCCTTGGTGTGAGGGGAGGGGTAGCTCCTGCACTTGAATAGGACTGTGCCTGGCAAGGTGAATGCTGGCTCCACCTCCCACTGTGCGTCTGAGGCAGATCCCCTCTTTCTGAAAGGAAGGATGCAGCCTGATCAACAAAGTGCTCCAGGGCTGGGCAGAACTGGTTCTGGCTGGGTTCAGAGACTTGGGACCCCTAAGAACAAAGACTTTGGGGGTATAAATATTTGTGCACAAACCCCTACAAATGGTATTGCTCCTGGATAACAAGAAGAACCTCTGTCCGTGTGGCTACAAGAATCTGCAGGAGAAGGACTGTCCTTGTGCTTGTGTGCTGTTTCTGGGACTGGCCTGCAGCTGTTACTACTGGACTTCAAGAAGAGGAAAAGAACTTTGATTGGACTTTGTATTTTTGTGCTACAGAAATCACCCAAGGGCTAGGAGAGAGCTAGCCTCCTGCTGGAGTCTCAGGCACATCAGACTCCACCATCAGCCTCCTGTTTCCTCCCAGCGAGGATTACTATCTGCAGGTGAGGCTCCTGTGTGTTCCAGGGCCTCTAGTTCTACTGCTGAGAAGAGAGCGCTGAAAATCGTCGCTAACCTCCGTTAGCGGGCCGCTGCAGCTGGTGAGCGTGAGAAAAATCGCCGCTCCGCTGTCGCCGAGTGCTCGCTAACTCCGAAGATCGTCGCAGCACCTGTCTGCGGGCCTGAAAACGCCCGCTATCTGGAAATCATCGCAACAGGATCATCGCAGCGCGGACGCCGAGCGTTCGCCATTTTCCCCGCATCGAATCCGCATCGTCACTTCCTCGCGGAGCGCCATCTTTGTCAACGCAGCAAGATCGCACACGCAACAGGCTCGGTGCATCATCCTCCCTTCGCGGCAAGGATTTCATCGCATCACCGGCTTAGCGTGAGGAAGTTTGTCGCTTTGTCCCGCCCGCAACCCAGCGCATCATCCTCCCTTGCGGTAAGGATTCAACGCATCGCTGGTTAGCGTGAGGATATTTATCGCTACAACGCCTTAGCGACATTTTTGTTGCTTTGCTCCAGGAACCAGATACTTTGTGAGTAAAAGGGTCGCAGAGACCCCTGCCTTGAACTAAACATCATTTGGTGCATCCTGAACTATTTTTCCTTGCAGCATTTCTAAAGTAATTATATTTTTATAGTATTGTGGATTTTTACTGTTATTGGTCTTGTGATTAAGTCTATATAAAAATACCTATTTTTCATAACTACTTGAGTGGTGTCCATTTGTAGTGTTCCTCATTATATTACTGTGTATAGTCATAAATGCTTCACACACTGCCTCTGAGATAAGCCTAGCTGTACGCGCTATGTTACCACAGGGTTGAGCAGAGGTTGTCAAAGGGTGTAGGCTGCTTACTCTGACTTAGGAAGAAGGGTCCCTACTTGGACAGTGGCCAGCCATTGCCAACTAGAGACCCCCATTTCTAACACTGAATAATAAACACTTTTACTTACCTGTTTACAGGAAATGTCCCAGTGCATTATCCAGGTATACTACACTGTCTAAGAAAAGTAATCTGTGAAGTAATCTACTTGACATTCTAGTAAAAAGCCAATACAAAGTATCTGTACAATATATCAAAGCATTGCATTACTAGTAGTTCTACTGTAATCAAATCAAAAGTATATATACCTGAAGGAACTGAATATCAACAAACAGTGCGGACATTATGTATATGTTAATAACATCAGAGGACCGATAAGTTGTTGGAAATGTCTGGTACAGATACCTTTTGACGACCCTTCCTAAACAAGGGAGCTTGTAAAAGAAGCCTGTCATCAGGCGCTCATTAGGGGGGGCTTAATTAATGCGCATTCCTTAGTCAGACATGCTTTAGATATTAAATAACTGATCATGGATAATGAATTAGACTTTTTATGCATTACGGAAACTTGGTTAAAGGAGGACTGTAATCCGGATATTGCGGTCGCCTTGCCCCCCAACTTCACTATGTGTAGGAAAGACAGAGAGGATGGCAGGGGAGGGGGAGTAGCCATTATACACAGAGAGACCTTGCTATAGAAGACCTTTATCCTACAAGGACTAAAAGGAGCAGAAAACATGAGCTTCTGCTGTACTATAAATAATTCCTTTTCTGGGGCTTTGTTATATCGCTCTCCAGGTAACAGTAATTTCTTCCTGGATTCACTAGGGGATGCTCTCAGTGAAGCATTACTTAGATATTCAAATTTTTCATTGCTTGGAGATGTTAACTTGCATTTGGAATGTAATAACAGCCCAGGAGTTTAATCTTTCCTGGAAATGGTCACCCTACTTGGCATGAAACAAGTTGTTCAGGGACCAACACATAGAGCAAGACATACGTTGGATGCCATTTGCACCAACCTCCCGTCACTTCAGATAGAAAATCCAATCCCACAGGTGTGGTCTGATCACTGCTTTATTCCTTTTGCCTTTTTAATCCCTTAGAAGGACTGTGCAGTCATGAACAATAACACGGGTGCACCGAGGCGGAAATGGCATTTATTAGCCGCTAATCCTTCCTTATTAGCAACAGCCCAAGATACGGTTCCAACACTTACGGGGGAACCATGAGAGGATTCGCATAGGTTCCATAATTGGATAACATCTATAGGTAAGGAACTAGATCCCCTTAAGTGCTCTGTTCGTATACTAAAAGAAAAATCCACAATGATCCTTGGCTTTCAAACAATCGGCGGAACTTCATCTGCATTGCAAACAACTTGAACGCAAATTGAGAAGGGGATATGAAGTAACCAATTTGCAAACCTTCAAAATGTTTAGGAAACAATATCACTTGGCTATTAAAATGGCTAAAAAAGAATATTTCCATAATTTAATAACTATGGCAAAGCACAACCAAAAAGAAATATTCAAAATTGTAAAGTCTTTTACAGATCCCAAAGCTTTGCATTCTGAGATCCCCCCCGTCCCTTATGCTATGTAATGAAATCGCACTTTACTTTGAAAACAAGATTAAGGAATTTTGAGATCCATAGCCCCCCGGACTTAACCGAGGGAAAGGTGCTAGACCATAGAACGGACAGCTCTGTCCTTCAAGCCTTCCAAACTGCCTCACTAGCTCAGACTAAAGAGGCGATATTAGCCTGTAAATCAGGCTCTCCATTGGACGCATGCCCCCGACTTTTTTACATCATATTATCGATGTTGTGAATCCTGTGATCAACAACATCGTGAATTCCTCCCTAGCTACCGGCATAGTACCGGATGAATGGAAATTTGCCGTTGTGAAGCCACTTAAAAAAAACAGAATGTAGACTCATCTAATTTATTATAGGCCTATATCCCTGTTACCAATTTTAGGTAAGATCACAGAGAGAATAGTTTATAAAGAACTCTCTAGTTTTTCGGAGTCCACTCTGATCTTTCATCCCCGTCAATCTGGATTCCGCTCAAAACATTCGACAGAATCAGCGTTACTCGAGATATCGGACACCCTGAAATTCATAACAGACAGTGGCAGGAAGGCAGTCTTGATTCTTTTAGATCTGTCTGCCGCATTTGATACCATTTCGCATAATATCCTGCTAGCCAGACTGAGATCTTGTGGCATTTCTGACTTCGCATTGGCATGGATTACATCTTTTCTGTCAAATAGAAAGCAGGTTGTTTTTTTGGGATCCTTTCTAACATCGGAACATACCGTTACTACAGGTGTCCCACAGGGGGCTTCTCTTAGTCCTCTTTTATTTAACATATATATATAGCCCCACTCATTAAGTTGATCTCGACTTTTGGGATCGAAATTACCCAGCTGATTCTGTCACTGGAAGAGAAATCAACGAGAGCTGAAGAAAATTTCAAAGCTTGTTTTACGGCAGTCATCAAATGGATGAAAAATAACCATCTCTGCTGTAATACTGATAAGACAGAAATCCTTCCGATCGGAAAAAACAACTCTTTCCAACCAAAGGATTGGTGGCCAGATGATACTGCAGCCCCCCATCAACGGTGAAGGTTGCAAAAAATCTGGGAGTATGGTTTGACTCTTCCCTTTCTTTTAAACCGCATGTCCTAAAGGTAACAGGGACCTGTTTTGGTCTCATCAAAACTTTGAAAAAATTATTTAATTTGATCCCGCTTGTCGTGAGGAAAACAGTAGCAGTGGCTCTTAAATTATCACGGCTGGACTACTGTAATAGCCTCCTGGCAGGGATTAATAAAGCTACCCTGAGGAGACTACAAGTGGTACAGCACGCAGCGGCCAGATTGGTCCTAGGGCTTCCTCGTAGTGCATCTGCCTCTGCCGCCCTGAAGACCCTTCACTGGCTCCCGATTCATAAAAGAATTTTGTTTAAATTACTATTGACAACGTTCAGAGCATTTTGCCGCTTGGGTCCTGTATACCTCTCTACAAGAGTCAAACCATATATCACAACGAGGACACTTAGATCTAGCTTTGCAAATCTACTTAAGGTTTCTGGCTTCAAATTGTCAACCAAAGGAGGAAAATCGGCAACGGTATTGGGGGCAAAGGCCTGGACTTGCATGCCAAAGGAACTTAGAGCGACAGAACAGAAAGAGCAGTTTAGAAAGGCTCTAAAGACTTGGACTTTTGGAAAAGCAGACGCCCTGATTTAGCTTTCAAACTGATACAGCTGACTTTAGTTATCTACAGCGCCAGGATTGACAGTTGCGCTATATAAGCTATACTTTTCATTTCATTTCATATATACAACTGCAATACAAACTGTTGGCAAACTGATTATTACTGCAAAGTACTTATCACTTACCTGTGCCAGGCTTGCTTGGTTCTAGGAAATAAAATAACTAAAATAACATTTTTATACAAACAACATTGGTCTGAGTTCAGTCTTTGAGTGTGTGACAATCATTTGCTAATTGAGTGTGTCCAACAAATGCTTAACACTATCCTCCGATACAGCCTTACTGCCCGACCACACTACCACAAAGAGAGTAAGGTGCTATCTACTTTTACCTCTGCATACCTTTAGGGTTCAACTGGACTCTGTGCACACTATCACTTTGGTATAGTATATTCAGAGCCAGCTTCCTACAATTGTGCTTCACACAAGCACATGTATCCTTTTTGGTTGAAGAATTGGCATGCCTGGTTCTTTTGCTATATAGTATTTGTGTATATCAACCAATACTGCAGTTATCCAGTAGTAGGGTATCTTTCATATTTTCACATCATTCCCGTCGTCGGGATGGGAGTCCCTGGTACATAAATAAAGTAATGTCCCATTAGACATATATAGTAATAGGCCAATGGCCTCACATTAGTAACAACTCCATGTCCTTTTGTAAAAAGGACCAAACTCTAGAGAAGAGCCAATCGGCTATCACCACCCCCTGGAACCCACCTGGAAGGAGCTCTAGTCCCTCAGATTTTCTACCACATGTCGTGCTAAGGGAGTCTCCCCTGAGCTCTGCTCAGTTTTCCTTCATTTCTGGATTTCCACTGATGTTTTCTTCAGGATTCCTTCTTGTGTGTGGAGTTCTCACTCTCTTCATGGCAGATACTCCTAAGAAAGGCCTTTTTAAGCCCTGCGCTTCCTGTGGTAAAAAGAGTCTTCATTTTGATGACCAACACAAAAACTGCCTCTATTGTCTTTACCCGGACCACTCCTCAAAGGACTGTAAGGTATGTCATACCTTTTCTTCAAAGACCCTTAAAGATCGGGAGGGACGCCTTCTAATTTGGCTGCAGAGGTTTAAGGATAAAGACCAAGTCCTGTCTTCTGAGGAGAGTGAAGGCTGCTCTACATCTTCAAAATCCTCTCAGAAAAGGCCCAGAGTTGCTTCTCCAGGACCTTCGTCACAGCCCCCTCAAAAGAAGACGCACAAAAAGTCTTCAGAGGCTCCACTTAAGGCTTTCCCATCAAAGGTTTCTCCACAGGAGGTCCCTCATACCTTTAAAAAGCCTGGTTCCACCTCGTCGATGACGGCTTCGTCGACGGTGAAAAAATCCCCATCTACACCTGTGGGGATAACTTCGTCGACGACGACCGTCTCCACCTCTTTGGCATCTTCTGCCTCGTCGACGGCTGCTAAACCAGTGTGGTCGAAGATAAAAATTAAAAAGTCATCGTCGATCGCTACTCAATGTAGACGAAGAGTGTTTCCTCGAAGTCTATCCCGTCGACGACGAAGACGACCCCGTCGATGACGGCTCCGTCGACGACACCGTCGACGAGGGCTCCGTCGACGGGACCTTTGTCGACGTTCCCTTCAATGGTGCCAGTTGGTGCTTCACTGTCAACGACTACACAGACGACGGACTCGTCGACGACGCCAGAGTCCAAAGTGGAGAGTGCGTATGTCCATTTCAAAATCACAAAACGCACATTGACACCTGCCCTGACTTCTCCTAGCAGGGTCCAGAAGTTACCTCCGACTCACCTTTTGGAAGAGGAGGAAGATTCAGACGATGGTGGTATGTTCGGAGCTGCCACAAGTCCTTCCGAACTCCACGTCAAGTACCAAGAGAGTTCGGACTATGACGAACAAGAACCAGAAGACCAGCCATATTATCCTGATGACAGCCATCCTCCCCAATCTCCCATGGTTTGTCCGCCCACGTCTTTGGTTTCTGACCTCCAATTTCTGATTTCTGACCAAAAACAGAGATTTCCTACTTCTGCTACGTCTCCTGTTCCGGTAGTCTCTCCGCCGTCAAGGCTGCAGCCTACACATCTTCCTCCACTGTCTGTGCTGGTCATGCCACCGCCTCCAACTTCCACAGATGATGAGGATGACGAGCAACAAGAGGAGGGAGAACTCCATGATTCTCAATCGACTCATGATGAGTGGGATGATTATGTTATCCCTTGTCCAGCGTCTCCGGTGCCTACTCAAGCTGATTCGCCTCCGGAGGATATCGGGGGTTTTCATAATGTCTTGGAACGAGCCGCACAGCGTTTCCAGATCTCTATGCCTTCTCACCAACAAGATTGTTTCCTTTATGACTTTAAAGAACCTTTCAAAAAGTCTGTACAATCAGTCCTTATTATTGACTACATCTGGGATCAGGGTGTAAAAATAATGCACAATCCATCTTCGATTCCTCCAGTGTTGCCTCAGCTGGACAAAAAATACAGAGCTCCGGACACTGCTCCAGCCTGCCTTACCGGACATCCAAAGCTCACTCAGGCTGCTCAGAGAAAATCTTGAAACCCTGCTGCCCCACTGTCTGCTCCTCCTGACAAAGAAGGCAGACGACTTGATAATATTGGAAAACGTTTTTCTTCGATGTCTGCATTGACAGTACGTGCGTCAAATTCTTTAGCGTTATTAGGGCGCTATAACAGGCAGATGTGGGCGGACATTGCTCCATACTTGGGAGCCTTGCCGGATGACTCTAGGGAAGAAGCAAAGAAGATCTTGCTGGAGGGCGAACGTTCGGCTTCCGAGATCGATTGTGCGATGGATATCACCTCTACTGGTTTTCGTCAACTAGCTGGCGCTGCTGTACTACGACGCCAGGGTTGGCTGAGGGCAACTTCATTCCGGCCGGAAGTCCAGACAAAGATTCTGGACATGCCCTACGATGGTCAGCTTCTCTTTGGCCCGCATATTGATGAGGCTCTTCAGGGTATAAAAAAGGATACTGACACAGCTAGGGCTTTGGGTAACCTTCAATTTAAAAAAAAAAAAACCTTTTCATGGCTCAAGGGGTAGAGGTCAATCTTCCACCAGAGGAAGTTACCAACAATATCGGCCTTCCTATTCCTCCTCCAACCAACAATATCGGCCACAGTACCAACAACAGCAATCATCTTACCCTAAAACCTCCTTTTGAGGAAAAGGAGGACGACAGAAGGACGCTGCTCGGCGGCAATGACTTTCCTCGACCGTCGATCCCCAGCTCCTCTCCACCCTTCAAAGTTGGAGGAAGGGTTACCCACTTCCTAAACAATTGGAAACAAATAACAACGGATCGCTAGGTTCTTCAAATGATACAGTTTGGACATTCACTAGAGTTTATTCACACTCCTCCCCAGACCCCTCCACACCCTATGCTTCACAAAAATCTCCACCCGTTGCTCCTGGAACTTTCACTCATGCTCCAGAAGGGAGCTATAGAAAGTGTTCCTCTTCATCAGCGGGGGAAAGGGTTTTACTTCCGTTTTTTCCTGGTGCGCAAAAAGGAGGAGAAATAGAGACCAATCCTGGACTTGAGAAGTCTCAACAAATTTTTAAGAAACAGTAGTTTCACATGGTTACCATCCAAGAAGTGCTGCACCTTCTCAAAGCAAGCGACTACATGGTGTCTTTGGATCTTCAGGATGCCTATTTCCATATCCATATCCACAAAAAATTCCTGAGGTTCGCCGTGGCAGGCAGACATTACCAGTTCCGAGTCCTGCCCTTTGGACTCAAGTCGGCTCCACGCATTTTTACGAAATGCCTCTCTCCAGTGGTAGCATATCTCAGACAGCAACACCATCAGGTCTTTCCCTATCTCGACGACTGGCTCGTCAAGGTTCCTTCTCTGGATGGCGCGACCAGGTCTTCCGACGCCTGTCTGCAGCTTTTCAGTCGCCTAGGACTCCCTCTGAATCAGGATAAGTCCGTTCTCCAGCCTTCTCAGCAGATAAACTTTCTGAGTGCTACTCTCGACACAACCCAGAATTAAGGCTTTCCCATCACAAGAGCGACAGAACAAACTTCTTCATTTGGCAAGTCACACAAAATCCATGAAGTCTCTCTCGGTACGCATCTTCAAATCCCTTCTCGGAATGATGTCATCCTGTATTCTGCTTGTTCCTTACTGTCGCCTCCACATGCACCCTCTCCAAGAAGCACTGTCGGCTCAATGGATTCAATCCGAAGGATCCTTCGACGATGTCATTCAAGTGACCCCTCAGATGGTCACTGCTCTGCAGTGGTGGACTCATCCACGGAATCTTTCGCAAGGTCTGCCTTTCTTGCTCCAGGCTTCTCCACAGGTCATCACAACAGATGCGTCCCTGGAGGGTTGGGGACCTTTCCTCCAGAAACTTGGAATCAGCGGGAAGTGGTCTCCTGCTGAACGAAAGCTTCACATAAACCTCCTCGAGCTACAAGCTGTCTATCTGGCTCTCCTGGCGTTCCTTCCCAGGATCAAAGGTTCTCTAGTGCCTGTCCGGACGGACAATACTACGACGATGCACTACCTGACCAAGCAGGGAGGGACTAGTTCCCTGACACTATCTCACGAATCTCAAAAGATCTGGAACTGGTTACTCCATCACAACATTTCCCTTCGAGCGGAATATGTTCCAGGTACAGACAACGTACTGGCTGATTCTCTAAGCAGGCAAAAAACAACATGCCACGAATGGGAGTTGAACCAGCGGACTCTCGACCGCATATTCTCCCAATGGGGTACTCCTCTCCTGGACCTATTTGCTACCAAACAGAACGCCAAATGCCAAAATTACGCAAGCTGGCATCCCCAACGAGGATCTCTAGGGAATGCATTTTCGATTGCGTGATTCAACGTCTTTGCATACGCTTTTCCACCGATTACCCCGATTCCCAGGGTCCTCAGGAAAATGAAGACAGAACCCTGCACGCTAATCCTAATAGCTCCGGCGTGGCCGCGTCAGCATTGGTTCACGGAGCTCCATCTTCTCTCTCTGGAGCCGCCGATCTCTTTGAAACCATTTCCCACTCTCCTCACAATGAACCGGGAGCAAGTCCTACATCCGGATCCAGCATCTCTCAAGTTATCGGCTTGGCTCCTGAGTTGCAAGAGTATCTTTCTTGGAAGACAGCACTCCTTCTAGCCCTTACCTCTGCCAGGCGTGTAAGTGAGCTCCATGCATTCTCAGTTCAAGACCCTTTTCTTCAGTTCAAACATGACAGGGTCATACTGCGGCCTAATCCTAAATTCGTGCCCAAAGTCCTGTCAGACTTTCACCTCAATGAACCTATAGTCTTATGGACCTTTTTTCCGAATCCTCAAGCGGCAGAAAGAACTCTACTGTGAGAAGTTGGCCTGGTATATGATGTTCACTAGTTAAAGTGACCACCTTGTACCATGCCAAGCAACCCTTATGGTGTGGTTGTAAGTCAACAAAATGGGTGGTAGAGGCACTCCGAATTTGTTTCAGAAACAAAGTTTTACTCGTTTAACACTTCTTCTCAATGGCGTGCTGTGGAGTGGATTCCAACAGTCATGGATTCCTGACACTTCAAACCTTCAATGCTAGGACCAGTAGGGCCCTAGTCTCCACGCACAGTTGCGTTCAGGACAATGCCTTGAAATAATTCTCAAAACTGTAGTTCATACTTAATCCAGCATTTGTAGTGAATGAATTAAATCAATGTCTCAGTGATTAAAGCAATTTATTCATTGCAAAAATATTCGTTAGTTAAATCTTCATTCAATCCTTCATATAAATCCAAATTACGCTCTTACAAGAAGTTCACTTTTTGTGAATGCCCAATGCATTTCGAGCCAGCCGGCTCTTCATCAGGGGCTACGTATCTAAAGAAATAAATAATGCATATTTACACATTGACCATTACAATGATGGCAAAAACATCAGTTTGCAAATACATGATCAAACTCAGAAATTCATAACAACATTCCATACTGAAACAACTAAGTGAATAAGTTGAGTGACCGCATAATGACCCAAAATGACCATCACCAAGAATGTTTAAATAAAGTTGTGTAGACGGTGAAAGAAGCCGAAAAAACTCAGAGAGACTGTTACCTTGTTGGGCAATAAACAACCGCTTTTCAAAACGAATGGATCAACCTGAAAACAGAACACACTAGAATGTCGTCTCTGAACGTAGAGAAAGAAACTGGCAAGAGAAATGAAGAGAAAATTCAAAATGAGAAATCTTACCGACACAGTACAACGTGGTCGATTCAATGAAAGGAACCTGTTCGACTGCTGGCTCAAAAAATCACCAGGTGAAAATCATGGCGGTATGTTGGGAGCATGCGCTTAAATCAGAGCATGTTTAGACATAAAAAAGGTGACTGAACAACGATACCTTACTCAAAATGGGAGGAACTATCTCAAAAAAAGTGACTAATGATACATGGACTATCATCAAAGGTAAAACTGGTTCCACTATAAAAATAAACGACATGACAAATCGCAAAAGCCTGAATCAAAGTGGAGGTAATACTCGCGTGCATACTGTGCTACTGAAAAAAAATTTTTAAACAAGGTGGCTGGATGAATGGTGCCGCCATCTTGAAAGAGAGCGAAAAATGAACCTGGACATGAGAAAAATGGTGAAAAATTTAAAAACGTTAAAAAATAGTCGGAATGACCGGAAAAAATAAAACGTGTGTTGGTGAGGGTCACTGGTCAGGGTAATCTAACCCAAGAAGAAAGGTTGATCACATAGGTATATATGAATATGCAGTCCTATCCTGATACAAAAAAACCTTTGACACAAATACATCATAAATAACAAGCATAGTCTATTTTGTCATTAATGCCTTTCTCCATTAAGGTGTCCAAACGCTTAATCCAATAGGTTTCCCTCTGTAGGAGACTTCTGGTCAGATCTGTATCTTGACGTTGCTCTACTCTTTCTAGGACAGAGAATCTGAGTTGGGCGATACTGTGCTTCTCTTCATTCCAATGCATGGCCAAGCTGCTGTGTTTGTTGAGTGTTCTGATTGTACTTTTGTGCTCAGAAATCCGGGTTTTAATTTTTCTTTCGGTTTTGCCCACATACAACTTGCCACATGGACATTTGATGTAGTAGATGAGTTTATTTGAATTGCAATCAGAATTATGGTGAAGTCTGATGATTTCTCCAGTACATGGATGGTTTAATGTATTGCCGGTTATAACGTTATTGCAATGAATGCAGTTATGACATTTACTCATTCCTTTGTGGGCAATGTTCCCTTGCTTAATGGGAGTATTGATGATTTCTTTGATGTTTTTTGCACGTTTATAAGCAAACATTGGGGGATCTTTAAAAATGTTGTGAAAGTCAGGCTCATTCTGTAACAATTCCCATCTTTTGACGATGATGTTCTTCACTTTACCGGATGCTGTGGAGAATTTTGATACAAAGACTTGTCTGTTTGTCTGTTTTCGTGGTCTACTTGTTAAGAGACTCTCTCTATTGAATTTGGATGCGCGTTGTTTAGCTGATTCAATCACTTCTGTAGGGTAACCCCTGGCAAGATACATCTGCTGTTGGAGTGATAAGTTCTTCTCCGTATCCTCTGCAGTAGAGCATATCCGTTTTATCCGCAAAAATTGGGACAATGGTAAGTTGTGTTTTAAGCTATTAGGATGGAAACTTTGGAAATGGAGCGCGCTATTCACATCTGTTTGCTTTTTGAAAACCTCCGTTTTTATGTAACCCGCTTCTTTGGTAAGGATGACATCAAGGAAAGATATTTTAGTCTGGTCAATTGCATGGGTGAACTGAATGTGTTCATCTATTTGATTTAGTTGTTCAATTTTACTTTCCAACATTTCCTGAGTGTTAATCCAGAGAATAAGAATATCATCAATGAATCTGCAATATAACAATAAATTTCCAGTCCATCCGGTATCTTTGTAGATGTAGTCTGATTCGAATTTGGCCATGAAAGTGTTGGCATATGCCGGCGCCCCGGCAAAGCCCATGGATGTGCCTTGCTGCTGCAAATAAAAATCATTGTTCCAGTGAAAATAACTGTGATGCAAACAAAAATGTAAAAGTTCCAAAATGAACACTTTATCTGCTCTGAGCGAAGATTGGCGCAGTAGAGCCCATTCTACCGCCTCCATGCCAGCTGAGTGAGGAATCGAGGTATATAAAGACTTGACATCTATAGTGCAAAAAATGATGTCTTCCATGAACTTTATTTTCTGTAGCTTAAGTAAAAAGTCTGTCGTGTCTTTGATATACGAGGGCCATTCTTGAACCAACGGTTGTAGGAAATAATCAATATAGTGTCCCAAGGGCTCGAAGATGGTTCCACAACCCGTTACTATGGGCCGCATCGGTGGGTTAAACAAGTTCTTGTGGATCTTTGGCAACATGTACAGGGTGGGTTTCCTTGGATACTCTACTGTCAGAAATTTTTGGGTGGTTTCACTGATCCATCCCATTTCCAAAGCATGATCAAGAATGCTTCCAAGCGTTTCCTTAAGCTCAAATATAGGATCTTGATCCAATTTCAGATAAGTTTGAATGTCTGATACGTGTTCTTGTACTGCATTGATGTAAAATGAGCGATCCATAAGAACAATTGCGCCTCCTTTATCTGCTTTTTGAATCTGTATTTCTGTATCCTTCTGAATTGATTTCAGTATATTTTTTTCTTTTAAAGTTAGATTAGAATTCTTCGCTTTCCTGAATTGTAATTTTTGTAGATCTTTCCTTACTAGATTATCGAATGAATCTATGATTTTATGCGGAACTGGTGCCTGGTATGTGGATTGTAAGTCAACCTTTTCGGACTAGCTGCCCTAGTGGTAGCGTAGGCTAAGCAGTCTTTGAGGCTAAACTCGTGAAGCGTGTTAAGCAGGCTGTTTTACCAAATGTAACCCCCTTTTATACCAATGAAAGGACACCACACAGATATATATTCAAAATATATATGTATTTATTTCTCAAAGTAACCCCTAGACTCTTTATGAGCACAGGAGCACAAATCGTTAAACAAGAATACGTTAGAATACACAGAAGTTGCACTTTATATGGATAGGCCCTGGTGGCCGCTCAAACCATATACTAAAATAGTGGTATAAGTACCACGAACAGAAAAGGGAAAAGGCCTAGGGCCTCTAGAATCGCTGGGTCTACAAGGAGCTAACTTCAGTTAGTGACCAGGAGGTCCTCGGGTTGCGTGTGCAGAGCAAATAGTCACACGCGAGCTCCCATAGGTTTTCAATGGGTGCGTAAAAGTTACAAAGTTACTGCAAAAAGGATCTTCCGGATGGACTATGAACTCAAGATTCGAAACACAGACACTAGAGATGATACTCTACACTTGGGCACCGGAGTGCCAGCTTTACCTCACCCACAGGAAGCGGGTGCATAGGTCTCGAAGTGCGTCGGGTTTCTTCCATCTGTTCAATGGAGCCTGAAGACAAAGATGCTGCAGGTGATCGGTCCGGAAGAGATGCGGTGGATCCAAGAGTGGATCGGAGTTGTAGAAGACCTGTAAGCAGAGGGGACAGTGTTCACAGTCACTAGCCAGTGACCAGCGTGGCACCAGGTGGGTACCAGGCGATGTCGGGTGCAAACAGGAAGGAAGGTGTAGCTTGTCTCTGCAGCCACGTGGTCCCTGAAGGTCGACGACGTCCAGGAGTCGGTTCACGAGCTGTCCCACGCAGGCTCTCGCTGTCGGCGGTGTCGGCGACTTGATCGAAGCAAACAAGCCTTGGCAAAAGCAATTGTTGTGGAAAACAAAATAAGCTGATGGTTCTGACCAGCAAGGTCAGAGGAACTGCTCCTTTGGAGGGGAGCAAGGGCCAGTCTGGAGCAACCAGACCAGCGGTGTAGTTCTTGAAGTTCGTCGCCAAGATGGCCAATAGCCAGCGGGCCAGCAACCGGTTAGGCGCGTCGAGTGGCAAAATGCAGAAGGGCCCCACGCAGATCGTGGAGATGCTGGAGGGCTCACCTTTGGTGCAGATGCTGCTCGGGTGTTGGGCTTCTCAGATCCCAAAGCACAACTTGGAGGGAGCCTCGGTTGTTGCGCTTGCTGCTTGTCGTTGTCTTTTCAAGATGGCTGGCTCCACGTGTCTCGGTGCCTCCACGGGTCTCCTCTTTTCAGGGACTGTGGATCGGGCGGTGAGAGGTCTGGAGGTCCAGGTCTTGTCAGTCTCTGGGCTCGGGCTCCGGCGGGAGGCGGCGGCAAAGCAGACGTTGATTCGCTGGATGGTGCTTGCGTTAGCAAGGTGGTCACTCCCTGACCACAGGGGAGATTGGCTTCAGTCCTCTGTGCGGCAGAGCGTCGAAGTTCCCGTCTTCTTCTCGTAGTTAAGTTGATTTCAGGATGTCTGAAGTCTTAGGACACAGCTCCTACCTTTAAGCGGATTCTAGGGGCCGGACTACCTGCTAGGTCCCTCCCTAAGGGTGGGACCAGGAAGGGGGGTGGTTACACCCCCAATCCTTTGTCCAGCTCGCCCCAGGCCCGGGACTGGTGTGCCCCAGGACTGGATTGAACTGGCATATGCACCGAGGCTCCTTGTGAGCCTCAGGCATGTCTGGTTTCTTTCAAGCCCTACCTGACCAATACACAAAATCCTGTCTGGGGTGGTGCACGCACCTCCCCTGGCAGGAAACCCTTTGTCCACACCTCCCAAGCTGGAAGGACTCCCAGCAGCAGGAGGGCAGACTTGTGTCTGTGGTGGCAGCATCCATTTTGTGGAGCTGAGGCTATGTCTGATTTTACCCGGGTTTCAGGTACTGTACATGTCGTGTCCCTCTAGAAGGGTGGAATGCTAACCCCGTCGCCAGAATTGGCGAGGGGTTAGTATTCCAATTCGTATGACACCTTACTCGACATGTTTTGATAAAGCCAAAACAAAGTTAGCATTTAACCGCGAGGTTCATAATGTACTTAAGAGTATATGGTATGACGATATCTGGAAACAGTAGAAGGAAGTTGTTCCGACCACTGCAGACAGGCTCAGCTCATGCCAGAGCACCATCTCACATGGAACCAAGCACTCTGCCTTCAGGATTGTTAAGGCCTGCCATAGGAGTGACTTATAGGTTAACATGTGTCCCATTTAAGGTTAGGTATAGGTATACTACACCTAAGTAAGAGGTGGTTACACCAACTTACCCCAGCTGAGTGATCAGCCAGTTGTGTCAAATTTGTTAGGCCAAGCCTGGGGTGGCATAATACATGCTTCAGCCCCTGGCAGGCCTTAGATACACCAATGCCCTGGGTACCTAGTGTACACTGGTACAGGGGCTCACAGGGTGATCCATTTCCAATTGGTTATGCACCTAGGGTGCATAGTATAAATTTAGTAGAGAGAACAGCAGGCTGGGGGTCTGATTGGCAGGCCCACAGCCTCAATATGTCAAAAACCAGTGAAGCAAAAAGCAAAAATTTGGGGTGACCATAGGATAGCAGACCCTACTCTCCTACACAACCCTCCCCCCAAACGCAGGGACATTAAACTAGCCTTGACCAGTCTCGTCTTCATGTCCTAAGTGGAAGTACCTGGAGAGACCATCTGCATTCCCATGGTCAGTACCTGGCCGGTGCTCCACTGTAAAGTCCATACCCTGTAGGGAAATGGACCACCTAAGCAGTTTGGGGTTTTCACCCTTTATCTGATTTAGCCACAAGAGGGGCTTATGGTCGGTCTGAATATTGAAGTGAGTGCCAAACAAGTATGGCCTCAGCTTCTTCAGGGCCCACACCACAGCAAAGGCCTCCCTCTCAATAGCTGACCAATTCTTCTCTCTGGGGGTCAACCTTCTGCTAATAAAAGCAATGGGTTGGTCTTGACCATCTACATTAAGTTGTGACAGCACAGCTCCCACACCCAACTTAGAAGCATCTGTTTAGACAATAAACTCTTTGGAGTAGTCAGGACTTTTCAGGATAGGTGCAGAGCACATGGCCTCCTTCAGGTCATCAAATGCCTTTTGACAGCTTACTGTCCACTGAACCTTTTTGGGCATCTTCTTGGATGTCAGATCATTAAGAGGAGTCACAATGGACCCATTGTTCTTAACAAACTTCCTGTAGTACCCAGTCAAGCCCAAGAAAGCTCGAACTTGAGTCTGGGTGGTTGGAGGGGACCAGTCCTTGATGGATTGTATCTTACTCTCCAGTGGTTGAACTTGGCCTCCACCTACAAGGTGGCCCAAATACACAACCTTACTCTGCCCTATCTGGCACTTAGTAGCCTTGATAGTGAGGCCTGCCCTTTGCAGAGCCTCAAGAGCCTTCTTCAGGTGGATCAGGTGATCCTCCCAGGTGGAGCTAAAGACAGCAATGTCATCAAGATATGCTGCACAAAAGTCATCCAACCCAGTAAGGACTTGGTTCACCAGCCTTTGGAAGGTGGCAGGTGCATTCTTCAGACCAAAGGGCATCACCACAAATTGGTAGTGCCCACCTGGGGTTGAGAATGCTGTTTTGGCCTTAGACTCCTCAGCTAATCTGATTTGCCAATAGCCAGCTGTCAAGTCAAATGTGCTCAAAAACTTAGCAGAAGCTAGTTTGTCTATGAGCTCATCTGCCCTTGGAATAGGGTGTGCATCTGTCCTGGTGACAGCATTGAGTCCTCTGTAATCCACACAGAACCTCATCTCTCTCTTGCCATCTTTGGTGTGAGGTTTGGGGACCAGAACCACTGGGCTAGCCCAGGGGCTCTCTGAGGGTTCAATGACACCTAATTCCAGCATTTTGTGTACCTCAGCCTTTATACAGTCCCTGACGTAGTCAGGTTGTCTGTAAAGTTTGTTCTTTACAGGCAGACTGTCACCAGTGTCCACCACATGGGTACACCAGTCAGTTTGGCTAGGTATTAGGGAAAACAGATGTTGAAATGATTGTAGAACTTGTCTACATTCAGTCTGCTGATGGGCAGTGAGGTTGCCTCCAAGGGTCACTCCTTCAACTGAGCCATCTTCAGGGTTCTGAGACAACAGGTCTGGGAGAGGGTCACTCTCTTCCTCCTGTCCCTCATCTGTAGCCATGAGCAAGCCCATGTCTGCCCTGTCAACATATGCTTTTAACCTGTTAACATGGAGTACCCTGTGGGGACTCCTGGGAGTTCCTAGGTCCACCAAGTAGGTGACCTCTCCCTTCTTTTCCAGGATTGTATGGGGTCCAGACCATTTGTCTTGGAGTGCTGCTGGGGCCACTGGCTCCAACACCCATACCTTCTGTCCTGGCTGAAACTCAACCAAGACAGCCTTTTGGTCATGCCAAGCTTTCTGTAAGGCCTGGCTTGCCTCAAGGTTTTTGGATGCCTTCTCCATATACTCAGCCATCCTGGAGCGGAGACCAAGTACATAGTCCACTATGTCTTGTTTAGGCTTTTTGAGAGGTAACTCCCATCCTTCCTTCACTAAACACAGTGGGCCTCTAACAGGGTGCCCAAACAACAATTCAAAGGGGCTGTAGCCAACCCCCTTTTGTGGGACCTCTCTGTAAGCAAACAGAAGGCAGGGTAGAAGGATGTCCCATCTTCGCCTGAGCTTTTCAGGTAATCCTTTGATCATACCCTTTAGGGTCTTGTTGAATCTCTCAACAAGCCCATTGCATTGTGGGTGATAAGGGGTGGTGAACTTGTAGTTGACACCACATTCCTTCCACATAGCTGTCAAGTATCCTGACATGAAGTTGGTACCTCTGTCAGAAACTACCTCCTTAGGAAACCCCACTCTGGAGAATACTCCCAGCAGGGCCCTGGCCACAACAGGTGCTGTAGTGGTCCTAAGGGGAATTGCCTCTGGATACCTGGTGGCATGATCCACTACCACCAGTATAAATCTGTGCCCAGATGCAGTGGGAGGATCCATGGGACCCACTATATCTATTCCCACTCTTTCAAAGGGGACCCCCACCACAGGTAGTGGTATTAGGGGGGCCTTTGTTGTGCCACCTGATTTGCCACTGGCTTGGCAGGTCACACAGGAGCGACAAAACTCCTTTGTATCTTCATTCATATGAGGCCAGTGAAAGTGAGGGACAAGCCTGTCCCAAGTCTTGTTCTGACCTAAGTGTCCTGCTAAAGGAATATCATGAGCCAAGGTAAGAAGGAAGCCCCTAAATTGCAGAGGTATAACCAACCTTCTGGTTGCACCAGGCTTGGGGTCTCTAGCCTCTGAATAAAGGAGCCCATCATCCCAATACACTTTATGGGTACCTTGAGCATTCCCAGCAGCCTCAGCAGCAGCCAGCTGTCTGAGGGGTTCAAGAGAGGGACAGGATAACTGAGCCTGCCTCAAGTCAGCCCTTGAACGTCCCCCTGTCCCCAGAAACTCAACCTGATCAGGTTCCGGCTCTTCAGGGACAGTTCCTTCAGGGTTCTCTAGACCAGCTTCCTGGGAAGGTTGATCATCACTCTGAGGCAGGGGGGAAGGCACAGCCTTGACCCTCCTGTTCTTCTTCTTGGTAGGTGCTTGGTCCATTGTTCCAGGATCCAAGACCTGAGGTTCAGTAAGGCACTTTTTGGCCTGTGACCTGGTCACAGCAAGGACATGTGGTGATATACCTAACATCTCTGCATGTGTCCTGTACTCCACTTCAGACCATAGAGAACTCTCTAGGTCATTGCCCAACAAACATTCTACTGGGAGGTCTGCACTAACCACAACCCTTTTGAGGCCAGTTACCCCTCCCCATGAGAAGTTAACAACTGCCACACTATGTGAAGTAGTGGCATTGCTGGCATTGGTCACCAGGTAATTCTCACCTGGTATGTACTGTCCAGGATCCAAAAAGCCTGGTGTCACCATAGTGACACTGGCACATGTGTCCCTGTAGGCTTGAGCCACTTTTTCATTAATTAAAGGAGTCTGTCTGTACTTGCCCAGGTTACTGGGGCTCACAGTCAGGGACAAATCTATGTCCCCATCACAGATCAGGACTGCCTGTGTCAGGGTTCTGTCTAAGTCAGAATCTCCTTCAGTTCCCATAGTGATTCCCACTACACCCTTTGTCTGGGGACCAACACTGCTAACAGTAGTACTGGGAGCAGGTGCCTTAGGGGCAACAGTGTTGGGGGCTCCACCCTTTTTACAATCACTAGTCCAGTGAGTTGTATTTTTGCAAGAGTTGCACCAGGGTTTCTTTTGACCTTCTTTCTTCTTCCCTTTAGGCTGGGACCCGCCCTCTTTAGCATTAGTTTGGGGCCCTGTTGAAGACTTCTGGTCTTTAGATTTCTGATCTCCACCCTTTTGGTCTGTTTTCTTCTGATCACCCCCTTGGCCCTGGTTCTGGTTCTTTTGCTTAACCCTGGTTCTGACCCATTTGTCTGCCTTCTTTCCCAATTCTTGGGGAGAGGTCAGATCTGAGTCAACCAAGTGTTGATGCAGTTGCTGGTTCTGACAGTTATTTAAAATCTGTTCTCTCATCATCAAATTGTACAATCCTGTATAATCAGATACCTTACTTCCCAGCAACCAACCCTCCAAAGTCTTAGTGGCACATTCAATGTATTCAGACCAGTCCTGAGTCTGTGTCTTCTGGGTGTCTCTGAACATTAACCTGTACTGTTCAGTGGTTAAGCCTAACCCATCAACTAGGACACTCTTCAGGACTCTGTAATTTCTGACATCCTCTTCTCTAACAGTGAGGAGTCTATCTCTGCCTCTCCCCTCAAAGGATAGCCATAAGATTGCTGCCCACTGGTCTTCAGGAACCTGCTGCACTTTGCAGGCTCTCTCAAGAGCAGTCATCCATTTGTGGATGTCATCCCCACTTTTGTAGGGGGGCACAACCTTGGACAGGTTCCTATTATCAAAGACCCTATCTTTGTCCTTAGGGACAATGCTGCCACCAGTGGGTATAGACCCTCTCTCTTTATGCTGCCTAGCCTTGCTCAGTTTCTCTTCCATCAGGGCTACTTCTAGCTCCTGCTTCCTGATCCTCAGCTGGGCTTCTTGCATTCTGGCCTCATGCTCCCTCCTCTGAGGGGTGGTCATCCTTCTCCTGGAGTGACCTTGAGAGCCTCTAGAGGTATGAGAAGCATTAGATTCACCTGAGTGATTCCTTTGCCTCCCAGACCCCTGGTTAAGTCCACTGGGGAGATCCAATGGGGTTATCCCATTGTCAGTCCCCAATAGCCTTAAGTTAGCTGGGCCACGTATAACACTTGGCACTGGGCTAGGTCTCCCTTCATCCTCACTACCTTCTGTATCCCCACCACTTTCCTCCTCTGTAGTATGATTTTCATCTAAGGGATGGCTATTGGAAAGGGGTACTTCAGTAGCATCTTCAGAAGGGGGGCCTCCTGTTCCTGTCCCTAAGGGGCCTAACTGGGAGGCTTTCCTGAGAGCTTTCAGATCTTCATCAGCCTGTAAAAGCTCTCTGAGTTCAGCAGAAGTAGGATTCTTGGGCTGTTTAAGGCCCCTGATATTTGCCAACTGCCTGAGCTCATTTTGATTTAGGGTAGCAAAGGTGGATGGTGCCCTCTGGGGGTCACTCTCAACAGAGATGGGTACATTGGACCCCTCTGCCCCAGCCATTGCTCCTAAGTGTGGGTGGATGTGTTGCAATCTACCTACACTTGGGTTTACCTACTAAACCTATCTAGTAGTTGTAGTCAGGGTGTGCTACTCCCTTTGCTCTACAACACTAAGTTCAGTAGAACTTAAGTATATCTAATCTTGTTTTATATGTACCTACAGGTACCTATGTGATCTTTCAATTGGTAACCAAGAGATTACAATGGTAAAACACCGCAAGCTCAAATCCAACCGCTGCTCACCAATGTGAGAAGTTGGCCTGGTATATGATGTTCACTAGTTAAAGTGACCACCTTGTACCATGCCAAGCAACCCTTATGGTGTGGTTGTAAGTCAACCTTTTTGGACTAGCTGCCCTAGTGGTAGCGTAGGCTAAGCAGTCTTTGAGGCTAAACTCGTGAAGCGTGTTAAGCAGGCTGTTTTACCAAATGTAACCCCCTTTTATACCAATGAAAGGACACCACACAGATATATATTCAAAATATATATGTATTTATTTCTCAAAGTAACCCCTAGACTCTTTATGAGCACAGGAGCACAAATCGTTAAACAAGAATACGTTAGAATACACAGAAGCTGCACTTTATATGGATAGGCCCTGGTGGCCGCTCAAACCATATACTAAAATAGTGGTATAAGTACCACGAACAGAAAAGGGAAAAGGCCTAGGGCCTCTAGAATCGCTGGGCCTACAAGGAGCTAACTTCAGTTAGTGACCAGGAGGTCCACGGGTTGCGTGTGCAGAGCAAATAGTCACACGCGAGCTCCCATAGGTTTTCAATGGGTGCGTAAAAGTTACAAAGTTACTGCAAAAAGGATCTTCCGGATGGACTATGAACTCAAGATTCGAAACACAGACACTAGAGATGATACTCTACACTTGGGCACTGGAGTGCCAGCTTTACCTCACCCACAGGAAGCGGGTGCATAGGTCTCGAAGTGCGTCGGGTTTCTTCTATCTGTTCAATGGAGCCTGAAGACAAAGATGCTGCAGGTGATCGGTCCGGAAGAGATGCGGTGGATCCAAGAGTGGATCGGAGTTGTAGAAGACCTGTAAGCAGAGGGGACAGTGTTCACAGTCACTAGCCAGTGATCAGCGTGGCACCAGGTGGGTACCAGGCGATGTCGGGTGCAAACAGGAAGGAAGGTGTAGCTTGTCTCTGCAGCCACGTGGTCCCTGAAGGTCGACGACGTCCAGGAGTCGGTTCACGAGCTGTCCCACGCAGGCTCTCGCTGTCGGCGGTGTCGGCGACTTGAGCGAAGCAAACAAGCCTTGGCAAAAGCAATTGTTGTGGAAAACGAAATAAGCTGA
Source organism: Triturus cristatus (assembly GCF_964204655.1). Taxonomy (NCBI): domain Eukaryota; kingdom Metazoa; phylum Chordata; class Amphibia; order Caudata; family Salamandridae; genus Triturus; species Triturus cristatus. The sequence goes on from NC_140580.1 coordinate 129,592,659, forward strand.
TGGTTCTGACCAGCAAGGTCAGAGGGACTGCTCCTTTGGAGGGGAGCAAGGGCCAGTCTGGAGCAACCAGACCAGTGGTGTAGTTCTTGAAGTTCGTCGCCAAGATGGCCACTAGCCAGCGGGCCAGCAACCGGTTAGGCGCGTCGAGTGGCAAAATGCAGAAGGGCCCCACGCAGATCGTGGAGATGCTGGAGGGCTCACCTTTGGTGCAGCTGCTGCTCGGGTGTTGGGCTTCTCAGATCCCAAAGCACAACTTGGAGGGAGCCTCGGTTGTTGCGCTTGCAGCTTGTCGTGGTCTTTTCAAGATGGCTGGCTCCACGTGTCTCGGTGCCTCCACGGGTCTCCTCTTTTCAGGGACTGTGGATCGGGCGGTGAGAGGTCTGGAGGTCCAGGTCTAGTCAGTCTCTGGGCTCGGGCTCCGGCGGGAGGCGGCGGCAAAGCAGACGTTGATTCGCTGGATGGTGCTTGCGTTAGCAAGGTGGTCACTCCCTGACCACAGGGGAGATTGGCTTCAGTCCTCTGTGCGGCAGAGCGTCGAAGTTCCCGTCTTCTTCTCGTAGTTAAGTTGATTTCAGGATGTCTGAAGTCTTAGGACACAGCTCCTACCTTTAAGCGGATTCTAGGGGCCGGACTACCTGCTAGGTCCCTCCCTAAGGGTGGGACCAGGAAGGGGGGTGGTTACACCCCCAATCCTTTGTCCAGCTCGCCCCAGGCCCGGGACTGGTGTGCCCCAGGACCGGATTGAACTGGCATATGCACCGAGGCTCCTTTTGAGCCTCAGGCATGTCTGGTTTCTTTCAAGCCCTACCTGACCAATACACAAAATCCTGTCTGGGGTGGTGCACGCACCTCCCCTGGCAGGAAACCCTTTGTCCACACCTCCCAAGCTGGAAGGACTCCCAGCAGCAGGAGGGCAGACTTGTGTCTGTGGTGGCAGCATCCATTTTGTGGAGCTGAGGCTATGTCTGATTTTACCCGGGTTTCAGGTACTGTACATGTCGTGTCCCTCTAGAAGGGTGGAATGCTAACCCCGTCTCCAGAATTGGTGAGGGGTTAGTATTCCAATTCGTATGACACCTTACTCGACATGTTTTGATAAAGCCAAACCAAAGTTAGCATTTAACCGCGAGGTTCATAATGTACTTAAGAGTATATGGTATGACGATATCTGGAAACAGTAGAAGGAAGTTGTTCCGACCACTGCAGACAGGCTCAGCTCATGCCAGAGCACCATCTCACATGGAACCAAGCACTCTGCCTTCAGGATTGTTAAGGCCTGCCATAGGAGTGACTTATAGGTTAACTTGTGTCCCATTTAAGGTTAGGTATAGGTATACTACACCTAAGTAAGAGGTGGTTACACCAACTTACCCCAGCTGAGTGATCAGCCAGTTGTGTCAAATTTGTTAGGCCAAGCCTGGGGTGGCATAATACATGCTTCAGCCCCTGGCAGGCCTTAGATACACCAATGCCCTGGGTACCTAGTGTACACTGGTACAGGGGCTCACAGGGTGATCCATTTCCAATTGGTTATGCACCTAGGGTGCATAGTATAAATTTAGTAGAGAGAACAGCAGGCTGGGGGTCTGATTGGCAGGCCCACAGCCTCAATATGTCAAAAACCAGTGAAGCAAAAAGCAAAAATTTGGGGTGACCATAAGATAGCAGACCCTACTCTCCTACATCTACACTCTCTAGACCTTAAACGCTGCCTTAAATTCTATCTTCACAGGACAAAATCGTTCCGCAAATCCAACCAACTCTTTGTGGCTTACAGTCGACCTAGGAAAGGTCTTCCACTGACTAAACAAAGTATCTCTCGTTGGATCTCTGGAGCTATTACTTTTTGTCATCAGCAAGCGGGCCACCCCTTGCGTTACACGGTTCGAGCCCATTCCACTAGAGCGATGTCTACCTCCATGGTACTCTTTGCGGGTGTCCCTATCACAGACATTTGCAGAGCGGCAAAATGGAAGATGCCGCATACATTTACCAAGCATTACTGCTTGGATACGGAACTCATGAAGGATGCTGCGGTGGTACAGGCGGTGTTGCGACATCTATTTCGCTAGAGGTGAGCCCTTTTTTCATCCCACCATCCTTTCTTTTATACGCACATTTCTATATTGTGTTCCATAATGGTTTCTTTGATTGACATTTGGTACTTTCTATGTTTTACATTGATATGTTATTATCTGATGAATTTTTATATGCTGTATCATCCGAAATGTGCTTATTATTGCTTACTACTCTGATTCAGGCATGTGAATCTATGAAAGATACCCTAATACTGGATAAGGAATGCGTTACTTACCTGTAACTGCAGTTATCCAGTATTGGTATCTTTCATAGATTCACATGCAACCCACCCGCCTCCCCTGGAAGGGCTCACCTAGTTCTCTCAGTGATACACCTTAGCACTGTGCTTCCGAAAATCTGAGGGACTAGAGCTCTTTCCAGGTGGGTTCCAGAGGGTGGTGATAGCTGATTGGCTCTTCTCTAGAGTTTGGTCCTTTTTACAAAAGGACATGGAGTTGTTACTAATGTGAGACCCTTGGCCTATTACTATATATGTCTAATGGGACATTACTTTATTTATGTACTGGGGACTCCCATCCCGACGACGGGGAATGATTCAGGCATGTGAATCTATGAAAGATACCAATAATGGATAACTGCAGTTACAGGTAAGTAACGCACTCTTTCTCCATCACCTAGGTGAAAACTAATCTACAGCTCTCCTTGAGATGTGCAGTTAACTTTGGAACTACATATTAACCAGCCTAGGCAAAGGATTCTGAGGGCAGTTGAGACCTGCCCGGTTATCATAGAGACCATCTTCCATGTACAGGTCCCCAGGAGACGTTTATGATTAGTGGTTCCAGAGTATGCTGGATTTGATGCTCACTTGTCTTTACAGTTTTTGTCGTTTAACTCATTATAAGCAGATGGAGCTTCGTAATCATTTGGATAACGATCCGATACGAGTTCAAAAGATGTGTGGCTTATTATTCCTTGCTTGTGTTTTTCTCAAGGCGTTTGCTCACAGTTTCTTTTAACACAGTAATAATTAACTCCATTCACCTGAGCTACCTGGTTTCTTCTAGGAAACCAATAAATAAACTTTCAAATGACATTACACACTTCTAAAAAGATAGTTTCAGACACATGGAAAAATTAACCTTAACCAGTGGATGGCATTATAACAGTATTTTGTTCTTGTATTCTGTATTTTATTGTATTGTATTATATTATACAAACTAAATATAATTTTGAGCTGTACCTTCACTGAAGAACTTTCTGTTATTTGCTTTGTCACGTAGGTGCTTTGCCCCAGATGTGATGTTGGCGTTGTGGCACTTAAAAGGAAACAGAAGAAACAGAAGGAACCACCAGGACTGAGTGGAAAGAAAGTATTTGCCAAGTTGGAGAGCCTGGCTGATTTAGAAAGTGCGCTATCTGAAAGCAAGGACACTGCAGCAGCTGTATGTATTCTATTCTGCGCTGTAACATAATTTTTTTTTTTTTTGGAAGCCCCCTAGTCTTGCAAGCCTTAGGCGAGCCCATTGGCAAATATTTCCAGAAGACTTTTAATAAAGTTTGTTTCTGCTTTGTTTTGGAAAAGAAACGTGTAGGATAATCGATTGTGAAAGTATGGGGCTGAGATTCTTTAGTCTTGTTTGCTATGGCTGAGCTCCCAATTTCTAAAATGAAGTTACTGCTTAAAAATAAGGCTTTCAAATCTTACCCTTTGTAGCTTGGCACAAGCAGCATGACTTTCCTCAGAGAAAGCGCATATGGTGTATGAACACAAGTACTAAAAAACATTCACGCAGTACAATTTCCAAACTAATTTCCATGAAAGAAAGACAATCCTAGTTTATTATAACCCAAAACTAAATTAATGTATTGCATTTTTGGAGAAAAGGATTTACGGCATTAGTGCCCTGGTTGTGTGTTTAAAACATAGCCCCTAGTATTTAATAATTAATTCATCTTTGGCGTCTTTGAAACAGACAATGGGCCCTAGTCAAGTGGTTTAAAAACAATTGTTCTTGCTGGCCTTTTAAACCCCCATCTCTGGAGTTTGAAATATCTTTAAGCTTCAGGGACCAATCCTTTGTTTGGACAGAAGGCCACAGGTGTGGAACAAGACTTGCCCCAATTTCTTTTAGGACCACAGTCAAAAGATGAGTGTCAGGTGGAGTTGCCTGGCTTTCTCATGACGTCACACTGATCCTATTTCTGGGACTTTACTTTTCCCCATCTCTATGAGATGTTATCTTCACAGCAAGAGGAATTCCTAGATGAGATTTAATGCTTTAGGAAGATACTACTTTCCCAAGATTCAAATGAAGGCAGGTCGAGACAAGAGCGAGGTTCTTTAACTGCAGTCTTTGTCTTTGTGTCGTCTTAAATTCTATCACCTGTCTGACATGTGAGTGAGCACTTTACTTAATATCGGCAACTCGATAATGATTGTAAGTGGTCTCAACTCGTTGTCCCTCACAACCGCTGTTTCCAACACTGAATGGCTGATTCAACTCAGTGTACTGTGTCCTATCTTTTCGAGAGTGTTCCAGAGAGGTTTGGCTATGCTCTTTCTCCTTGGGCTCCATGGGTCCACCCTAAAGTCTGCCATTTATAATTTTGGCCAGACCTCTTATGATTAAAGCGAAACCCACCTCTCTTTCACACCTTTGCTATCTCAGAGAATGAAATGTAGGAAAGTCTGTTGGAGTAACTTCTTCATCTGAAAGAGACACGTTAGTGATAGATTCCTTACCTTAGACTACCACAGGCGTCAAACTGGATCCGGAAAGTTTTTTCGTTAGTAGTACCCCTGCGCGTCAGTAGGTGGCGTTGTGCAGCTACGCGTCCGTTGCTGGCGTCGTATGCGCCAAGATGACGTCACGGAGACTACTTAGGTGCCACCCATGTGCGCTGACGTCAGTTCTTCCTTTTTCCGCGCCAGTAAGCGCAGATCCAGTTAGAGAACGTACCTTAGTCGCTTTTTGACTATCTTTTTGACACTTTTTGTCTCCTGTAAGTTTGAGTTGGTGTCATAGGGATGCCTGGTTTAAAGTTCTGTAGGGCCTGCCGGTGCAATATGCCTGTGGCGGACCCCCGCAATGTCTATCTACTGCCTGGAGAGCGACGACGACTCCCAGGCCTGCATGGACTGTTTGGCCATGGCCCGGAAGGCCTTGAGGGAGCGGCGCAGGAAGCTGTTTGAAGTCTGGCACTCGTCCCCACGCCGTTCGCGATCTAGGGGCCGCTCCAGGGAACGCTCGCGGGGCCACCATCATCACTCCTCGGGCTGCAAGTCTTCACCCTCGGATTCGGGTAAGAGACGACACAAAAAGAAGTCGAAGAAGCGTTGTCGCTCTCCGATGTCCCCCTGTTGATCCCCGTATGCGGACGAGGGGGACAGGGGGTTCTGCCCCTGTGTCTCCTTCGGAGCCTGGGAGTCCCGCGGCCTACCCACCTTACCCTGGTCCGTCAGCGACTCCCGCTCAGGTGCAAGAATTTATTGCCACCTTGGACCGCCTGTTTAGGCCTCGGGCTCCTGCCGGCGCGCCCTCGGGCCCCATGGTCCCGTGTCCGGATCCTGTTGGGCCGTCGGCGCCGGTGGATCTGGCCCCGGCACCGCTTGATCCTGCACCGCTGGCTCCGGCCACGGCACCACAAGGTCCCTTGCTGCCAGCTCCGGCACCGCAGTGGGTACTGTGAGAAAGTGCCATCTTTCTTGCATGGTATGCCCCCACTTTTTGCTAAATTGCTGAATGAACTTTGAGTGTACCCTGGACTCCTGCCAATCAGGTGCCCAGGGCCTATGTTCCTTCAAACACACAAACTCCAAATTGGCAAACCCTGGCCACATGTCAGCCCCTGGTAAATGGTACCCTAGGTACCCAGGGCCTTGTGACCAGGGAAGGCCCCTAAGGGCTGCAGCACTCATTGTGCCACCCTTAGAGGCCCTGTACCCTTACACACACACACTGCCTTTGCAGGCTGAGTGTCTGGGTGCAGGACAAAAGAGTCGACATGGCACACATCTCTGTGTGCCATGCCCATTACCTACACTGCCAAGGCATATGTCAGCCACCCCTCTGGCTGGGTGCCTTATGCCCATGGTGTGGGCACAGGAGCAGGAGCCCTGTGCCCCTACAGTACCCAGGTCCATTCCAGGGCACTGTAAGGCAGTGCAGCCATTTAAGAGTACATGGTGCTGAGAGCTCGTCAAACACGAGCTCCACAGCACCATAATGGCAACACTGAAGACTGGGAAGTTTGGTATCAAACTTCTCAGCACATTAAACCCACACTGATGCCAGTGTGGGATTTAATGTACCAAGCACCCCAGAGGGCATCTTAGAGATGCCCCCTTACAACTAACCTACAATCCACGTCTGCTCTGAGGCTGCCCAGGCTGCCACACAGCAGACACGTTGCTGGACCCCTGGGTGGGAGAGCCCCTGCTCTCCCGGGCCTGCAACAATGCACATCCTGGGTGAGGTGATAAATCTCCTCCCCCAGGATGAGCAAAGGGAAGCTTCAAAGGCCTGCCGCCTCTAGCAGTTTCCCCAGGCCACTGCAACCCCCACTCTGGCGGGAAGCTTGGCCGGAAACCCCATACAAGGACAGGGGATGTGCCAGCCTGCCCACCCCACCCCTCAGGTGGGGGAGGCGAGGTGAAGCACATCTCCGGGCTCTCGCCATCTTGAAGATGGGAGGCCCTACGCTATCAGGATTAGGCTACTGCCCCCCTCCCACAGGAGAGAGGCAGGATAGGGGGTGTACCCACCCGAGGACAAGGACTCATTGGTCCCTGGCCTTCACCTACCTGTAACGCCCCTAAATCTAGTATTTAGGGGCACCCTGAACCTTCCTTCCCCAGGTCCCAGATTCGAAACTACAAGAAGAGCAAGAAGAACAAAGACCTGCCCTGCAGCTGCTAAAAAGAGGAAGACACCAACTGCTTTGGCCCCAGCCCTACCGGCCTGCCGACTCTCGAACCTGCTCCTGCTCCAGCGCGGCATCTCTTGTGGCCAGCAACCTCAGAAACCCCGGAGGACCTGGCTACCTTTGAACTCTGATTCCCTGGGACTCCCATGAGTAGAGGCTCTACTCAGAACCTACCTTTCACCCCTGGCAGCAGCCCGGAACCGCAATCCCAGCCCACTCTGCACCCGCCAAGCCTGGCCGGTACCGGAGTGAACTAAACCCACGAGGACAACCCCACGGCGACTGTGACCCCGAGTCCGGCACCCAAGGACCCCCCTCGACATTCCTGGAGAAGCCTGCAGCCTCAGAACAGAGTGCCACCCCAACCGCGATCAACAGAGGGTAAGATTTCCCGACACCAAAAGGCACCCCTGCACCCGGCGCCCCACGGCCCTCTGTGCCCGATCCCGGGGTACCTACCTATCCTCCAACTACCCAACTTACCCCTCGAAGTGGTGGTGGCACCTGAAGAGTCCTCGTCCCCGAGCCTGCAGTCTTTTTCCAAACCGGAGATTTCCCATAGAAACCAATTGAGCGCCCGACGGCTCAAAAGCACCCTGCACCCAGCCGCCCGAGTGGCCCTGGCAGTGAAAACTCAACTCTCACCTACTTCCCCACTTGCCCTGAGTAAGTGACCAGGAGCCCAGCTCCCACAGCTGCGTGGCTTGCCAGACAGCAGCCACCAACCAAGGCCCCCCTATCCCTCATAGGATAACATTGGGCCTAACTCTCTCTGCACCCGGCCGTCCTGAAACCGCTGAGGGTGAACTAACTGTACCTACCTGACACTGGGGGAGCCCTGAGTCTATGCCCAGAACTTCAACTCTGCCAGTCGAGTACTTACCCTTAAACCACTAACTTCATTTTCCTCATAGGGTAACATTGACTGGCTTTTTCTTGAAAATTCTTCTAAGTGTGGACTTTTCAAATCTTCAAATAATCACCAAAAATCAGCCGAGTGACAAAAACGAATTTACTCACCTGCTCTTAGGTGAGCTCCCAGTGCTGGATCTTGGTGCCCAGCACTGACTCTGAAAAGTACCCATAACTATACTTACCTTTAACTCATTTTTCTTCCGTAGGAAACCATTGACTGCTTTTCTGTGAAATTGTGTTGATTTCTGCAATTTCTAAATATTCATCAAAAATCGTATACCATCTGAAAACGTAATTACTTACCTGTTTTGGATTATAAAAGTAACGATAACCTACTGTACCTGTAACCTACATTTCCTTCCATAGGGAATCATTGATTGTTTGCTCTGAAATATTTTCTAAGTGCTAACTTTTGAAATAGCTAAATATTAGTTAAAAATCATTACAGTACCAAAGTCGACTTTCAACAGCTGATTCTGAGAACTGACCCAGGACTGGATCTAGGATCCAAGCCTGGAATTACAAAAGTAATCTACAAAGCAATCTGTTACATATAATTTGAATTTATCATTGGGCTCAATGTATTGTGTTTAGAAATAGAGTTGCCTACTGCAACTACTTGTAACTGTTTACGAAAAAGTCTATTACATATACAAAAGTATTTTTATGAAACATCTCCTGTCGAGAAAGTATATTTTAATTCCAAGTGTTGGTTCTAAAATAAAACAAGCATATATTTTTTATATACAAACCATTGGCCTAGAGTTCAGTTATTGAGTGTGTGAGACCATTTGCTGGCTGAGTGTGTACAACAAATGCTTTACACTGTCCTCTGATACTGCCTTACTGCTCGACCAGGCTACCAATTTGGAGAGTAAGGTTATATCTAACTTTAACCTCTGTTAAACCCTTGGGGTCTGTCGACTCTGTACACCCTGTACCTATTAAGGAACAGTATATACAGAGCCACTTTCTCACAGGTACCATTTGTCCCGCCCCTGCCCAGGTTCTCGGACACTTTTGTCCCTACTTGGGATCCACACTGGGACACGGCGCCGGTTTGGCCTGTCCGGCGCCGTTCCCAGCGCCGTTTGTTCCTTCCCCAGTCCCTGCCGCCACAGTGTGTCCCTCCTCCTGCGGCGGAGGATGACTGGGAGGGGTCCGAGGACCTGCTTGCTCGTCAGTATGACTCCATGCAGGACTGGGCGGACTAGTTAGAGGAGACCGGCGGCCTCGATCTCTCCTCTGACCCGGGGTTTGCCTCTCCTCCGCCTACCATGGAGGGTGCCTCGTACACGATGGTGCTTCGTCAGGCCGCTGAGGTCCTCCACCTTGATCTACCTATGGTGGCACTGAAAACGAATCTCCTCACTGAGGTGCTCTAGACGGCGTCCATTTTGTCGGAGCCCCTGCTGCCATTTAACGGCATCCTCACTGACGTCTTGCTGGGCACCTGGTCACAGCCAGCCACAGGGCCCCCAGTGGATAAGAATGTCGCCAGGCGTCATCGCCCGGCACCGGGTGACCCTGACTTTCTGGCCACTCATCCTACGACCGAGAGCTTGGTCATCCAAGCTTCGACGTCCCAGAGCACCTTTCCCACGGCTCCGCCGGATAAGGACTCTTAAGAAGCTGGAGCAGTTCGGCAAGCGGTTGTTCCCTTCGGCCAGCTTAGGGCTGCAGACAGTGAACGCCGCATGCCTCTTGGGCCGCTATTCTCACGCGGTGTGGGATGCCGTTGCACAGGTGTTGCTTCAGTGTCCTGAAGAGTCCCAAGCTGTGCTGTCTCAAGCTGTTGCCGAGGGTAAGGATGCGGCTAGGTTCACCATTCAGTGTGGTTTGGACACCACTGACTCACTGGGTAGAGCCGTTGCTACGACTGTGGCGCTTCGTCGCCACGCCTGGTTGAGATCTACCGGGTTCTCGCCAGATGTACAAAGCTCACTCATGGACATGCCCTTTGATGGCATCTGCCTGTTTGGCGATAAGTCCGACAGTGCGCTGGAGCGTTTTAAGGACTCGTAGGCTATGGCCAAGTCCTTAGGTCTTTCTACGAAAAGCCCAGCCACTCCTGGTTTTCGTTCCTTTCGTGGCAATGGCAGGGGCGCCCAGGCGCGTTCCTTCAGCAAGCTTGTGCAGACCAGTCGCAGCGCGGCCGCGGACGCCGCTTCTGCAGGGGTGGGTCTGGAAATCAACGTGGGTGCCAGTCCACCTCCGCCCCCGCTGCTTCTACCTCCAAACCTTCCTAATCCGAGCTTTGTGGAGTACCCCATGCCAGTGAGTGTCAGGATCCGCCATCGGATAAGTGGGTGTTTGTGAGAAAGTGGCTCTGTATATACTGTTCCCAAATAGGTACAGGGTGTACAGAGTCCACAGTCCCCAAGGGTTTGACAGAGGCTAAAGTTAGATATAACCTTACTCTCTAAAGTGGTAGCTTTGTCGAGCTGTAAGGCAGTATCAGAGGACAGTGTAAAGCATTTGTTGTACACACTCAGTCAGCAAATGGTCTCACACACTCAATAACTGAACTCTAGGCCAATGGTTTATATATAAAAAAGATATGCTTGTTTTATTTTAGAAAGGACCGTCCCTAGTTGTGTCTTAAGAGATGCCCAATTTAGTGGGGGCAAATCACAAAAATTGACGGACTGGCATCACACACCACCAGGTGTCATGCTTCATCATCTGCCAGTCCTCGCCCTCTAAAAACCACGTTTGATAGAGGGCGGGCATACACCTGAAGACAAAACACTTCCTTGAGAAAGAACACTCTGATAAAGATCTAAGATGGACGGTACTGGAAGTAGTACAGAAGTGCAATGGCTGCCTCTCACATGTCTTACATGTTAGAGAAGAGCGTTGGGTGTTTCGCCTTGGGACATGGAAAAACGGATTGAACGATGATATCCCATGGCTACAAATGAAGTAACTTCCCTTAGCGCTCACTAAAACATACACTTTAACAGTACCCATTATAAAGACAAAAACACAAACAATAGACACAGTAATACATGTGAATAGAGCTACACGCAGTTTCCCTTACTCCCTAAAACTAGAATCATCTTGATCAGCAATCATGCGGTAGCTGTAAAATCAACTTGTGCACTAATTGTAGGTTTAACCACACCGCCACCCTGACTGTAAACAATCTGGGTTTGTTTTCTCTTCCTTTCTTCTGTCTAAATACTCGTAACTGCTCCCGTCATGAAATAATACTCATGAGCAGAGCACATGTTCCCCATATTTCTATATAACTTGTCTACACACGTTAAATATCTCCAGAAACTATGGCAGGCGCTCTCATTGGACCACAGCTGGTCCCGCCCCACCCCAGGCAATCATCTGAGGTAATGACGGGACACAGGAAGCGGCGTGTCATAGAGCAGCGCCATGTGCTGACACACCCCAACGAGGGTCAGGCAACAAACAGGCAACGTGCAGTCCTTTCTGCATGCTTCGCTCAGGACACAGGAAATGCAGCATCATCACTGTGCGCCACGCTCACCTGAAACCCATATCGCATGCCACGACCCCACCCAACAGTATAAAAGCTTGCTGCGCACTACACTTAATGTCACCGGGGAGGAGGCTGGACGCATGCAGCACTAGGTTTTCTAGCGGGGAGTACGCCTTGAACTGTAAGTCATTGTTCTGATTTCTTCTTCCAACAGGTTGAAACTATAGTAGACCAAGCACGCCCTGACGGTTTTTTCTGCTAACTAATTCAGTATCTTTGATATACCTTCCCAACCAGTCTGGTTTTTAACCCTTTTGTCTTCATCCTTTATCGTCTCCCACCAGAATGTGGCCACAAGGATTTCCCCCCTACCCCTCCCATGGGGCAAATAGGTTTTTCCAATAGGGTAAGACTTCTATATTTGTTTCACATGAATGTCAGAGTGAACACAGATGCCTGACACTCATATACATTTTTCACCTTTTCACTTTAGGAGAGAGCAGTAAGTATGGAGCGTGACTGTGACACATCAAGGTCTACCGAATGACAACCATTTTGAGTATTTTATGTTTGTCTCACCCCCTCTCTCTTACAGGTTTCTCTAAACAGGTGGCAGCTGGCTATAGGCCTACGCCCCCAGTGGTAAGATTGGAGCCCAATATTTAAGGTCCTGACGAATGCCACGTACCCAAGTGGACAATACAGGCAGAAACATGTTGACCCCCTATTAACAATCACTGATTCACAGCGGCGACGGGATGATAAGGTCCCCACTCACCGCACTTATATATTTTAATCCCACATAGTAACCCCATAGAATAAAAATTGTTCAGGTATACTATGATGGTTTTTAAATTCACTCACTCCTTTTTTTGTTTGGGCCCTCACTTAGTCTAGAAGTGCATCCCTGTCTTCAGGTGTATGCCCGCCCTCTATCAAACGCGGTTTTTAGAGGGCGAGGACTGGCAGATGATGAAGCATGACACCTGGTGGTGTGTGATGCCAGTCCGTCAATTTTTGTGATTTGCCCCCACTAAATTGGGCATCTCTTAAGACACAACTAGGGACGGTCCTTTCTGTGGTTCATAGCTTTGGTTGGAGGCTGACCGTTCTCTAGTGCCCTAACGCCTCTAGTTCCCTCCCCGGGCCAGACCCTGGGTGTTACTGTGGTTCTTTGTTTTATTTTAGAACCAACAATTGGAATTAAAATATACTTTCTCAGAATTAGATGCTTTATATAAATACTTTTGCAAGATGTAATCAACTTTTGTAAACAGTTACAAGCGGTTGCAATAGGCAACACTATTTTAAACACAATAATACATTGAGTTCAATGGAAGTTTCATGTTATTTGCCACAGATTACTTTTAGGATTACTTTTGGAATTCCAGGACTGGATCCTAGGTTCAGTCCTGGGTCAGTACTCAGAATCAAGTGATGAAAGTCGACTTAATTACTGTAATGATTTTTAAACAATATTTAGCGATTTTAAAAGTTGACACTTAGAAAATATTTCAAAGAAAACCGTCAATGATTCCCTATGGAAGAAAACTCAGGTTACAGGTACAGTATGTTCTTGTTACTTTTGTATTCCAGTACTGGGTGCCTAGACTCAGTACTGGGACCTTTATCCAAAACAGGTAAGTAATTACGTTTTCAGATATTATAAGATTTTTGAGGAATATTTAAAGATTGCAAAAATCGACACTTAGAAGAAATTTCAGAGAAAAACAGTCAATGGTTTCCTATGGAAGAAAATTGAGTTAAGGGTAAGTACAGTTGTAAGTCTTTTTCAGAGTCAGTGCTGGGCACCAAGATCCAGCTCTGGGAGCTCACCTAAGAGCAGGTGAGTGTTTTCGTTACTCGGCTGATTTTTGGTGAATTTTTTAAGATTTGAAAAGTCCACACTTAGAAGAAATTTCAGGAAAAGCCAGTCAATGTTACCGTATGAGTTAAATAGAGCTTGCGGTTTAAGGGTAAGTACTCGACTGGCAGAGTTGAGGTTCTGGACATAGACTCAGGGGTCCCCCAGGGTCAGGTAGGTACAGTTGGTTCACCCTCAGCGGCTCTAGGGCGGCCGGGTGCAGAGAGAGTTAGGCCCAATGTTATCCTACGAGGGATAGGGGGGCCTTGGTTGGTGGCTGCTGACGGGCAAGCCACGCGGCTGTGGGAGCTGGGCTCCTGGTCACTTACTCAGGGCAAGTGGGGAAGTAGGTAGGTGTATAGTTTTCACTGCCAGGGCCACTCTGGGTGCAGAGTGCTTTTGAGCCTTCGGGCGCTCAATTGATTTCAATGAGAAATCTCCGGTTTAGAAAAAGACTGCAAGCTCGGGGACGAGGACTCTTCAGGTGCCACCACCACTTCGAGAGGTAAGTTGGGTAGTTGGAGGATAGGTAGGCACCCCGGGATTGGGCACACGGGCCGTGGGGCGCCGCGTGCAGGGGTGCCTTTTGGTGTCGGGAAATCTTACCCTCTGTTGATCGCGGTTGGGGGGGCACCTTGTTCTGAGGCTGCAGGCTACTTCAGGAGTGTCGAGGGAGGTCCTTGGGTGCCGGACTCGGGGTCACAGTCGCCGTGGGGTCGTCCTTAGGGTCTTTGTTCACTCCGGCACTGGCCAGGCTTGGCTGGTGCAGAGTGTGCTGGGTTCGCAGTGCTGGGCTGCTGCCAGGGATTAGAGATAGGTTTTGAGTAGAGCCTCTACTCATGGGAGTCCCAGGGGCTTAGAGCCAAGAGGTAGCCAGGTCCTCCGGGGTTTGTGAGGTTGCTGGCCACAAGAGATGCTGGGTTGGAGCAGGAGCAGGTTCGAGGGTCGACAGGCCGGTAGGGCTGGGGCCAAAGCAGTTGGTGTCTTCCTCTTTTTAGCAGCTGCAGGGCAGGTCTTCTTTCTTCTTGCTCTTCTTTGTAGTTTGGAATCTGGAATCTGGGGAAGGAAGGTTCAGGGTGCCCCTAAATACTAGATTTAGGGGCGTTACATGTTGGTGAAGGGCAGGGGCCAACAAGTCCCTGTCCTGGGGTGGGTACACCCCCTATCCTGCTTCTCTCCTGTGGGAGGGGGGCAGGAGCCTAGTCCTGATTGGGCAGGGCTTCCCATGTTCAAGATGGCGAGAACCCGGAGATGTGCTTCACCTCGCCTCCCCCCCCTGAGGGGTGGGGTTGGCAGGCTGGCACATCCCCTGTCCTTATTTGGGGTTTCCGGCCAAGCTTCCCGCCAGAGTGGGGGGTTGCAGTGGCCTGGGGAAGCTCACAGAGGCGACATGCCTTTGAAGCTTCCCCCTGCCTATCCTGGGGGAGGAGATTTAGCACCTTGCCCAGGATGTTCATTGTTGCAGACATAGGAGAGCAGGGGCTCTCCTACCCAGGGGTCCAGAAACATGTCTGCTGTGTGGCAGCCTTGGCAGCCTAGGCAGCCTCAGAACAGACGTGGATTGTAGGTTTAGGTTTCAGGGGGCCTCTCTAAGATGCCCTCTGTGGTGTTTTGTACATTAAATCACACACTGGCATCAGTGTGGATTTAATGTGCTGAGCAGTTTGATACCAAACTTCTCAGTCTTCAGTGCTGCCAATATGGTGCTGTGGAGTTCGTGTTTGACAAGCTCCCAGCACCATATACTCTTAGCTGGCAGCACTGCACTTACAGGACCCAGGAATGGACCTGGGTACTGTAGGGGCACAGGGCTCCTGCCTCTGTGCCCACACCACTGGCATAGGGCACCCAGCTAGAGGGGTGGCTGATGTATGCCAGGGCAGTGTAGGTTGTGGGCATGGCACACAGGTATGTGTGCCATGTCGACTCTCTGTTTTGTCTTGTATCCAGACACTCAGCCTGCAAGAGCAGTGTGTGTGTGTTAGGGTACTGGGCCTCTAAGGGTGGGACAATGAGTGCTGCAGCCCTTAGAGGCCTTCCCTGGTCACAAGGCCCTGGGTACCTAGGGTACCATTTACCAGGGGCTGACATGTGGCCAGGGTTTGCCAATTTGGGTTTTGGCTGTTAGACAGTTTTTTAGGGAAGGAACACAGGCCCTGGGCACCTGATAGGCAGGAGCCCAGGGCACAACAAGGAAAAGTGCATCAGCTATTAGGCAAAAAAAGGGGGGGGGGTTACTGCAACAGAAACCCACTTTCTTACAGTGTTGCAGATCATCTGCAAGGGTTACTCTCTTCCCTTTCAGTCCACCCCTCCAGCCATGCCACCTCAGTCCCACCGCATGTCAGGGGAACACTTGGCGACTCTCCAGCCTTGGCGACGTTGTTGTTCCCACTACTTTCTGGTCCCCAAGAAGGACAAAGGGGGCCTGCGCCCCATCTTGGACCTCAGGAACGTCAATCGCTTCCTCCGGAAGGAGAAGTTCAAGATGTTGCCTCTGGCTCAGGTCTTGGCTGCCCTCGACCCTGGAGACGATAGCGTTGGACTTGCAGGATGCATATTTTCACATACCCGTCCTGCCAGCACACCGGCGTTACCTGCAGTTCACGGTAGGCCACGAGCATTTTCAATTTGCTGTGCTCCCCTTCGGCCTTACCAGCACCCCTCGGGTGTTCACCAAAGTGATGGCGGTGGTCGCAGCTCATCTGCGCAGGTCAGGGGTGTCAGTCTTCCCCTACCTCGACGACTGGTTGTTGAAGGCCGGTTCACCCCAGACAGTCGTCTCCCACCTCCAGACTACGGCCGACCTCCTGCATTTGCTGGGGTTCTCCATCAACGTGCCAAAGTCACACCTGAGTCCCTCTCAGAAGCTCCCCTTCATCGGAGCAGTTCTGGATTCAACGCAGTTTCGGGTTTATCCTCCCGAACAACGAGTCCGGGATATTCAGGCTCTGATTCCGATCTTTCAGCCTCTATCCCGGGTTTCAGTCAGGATGACCCTCCGGCTCCTGGGCCTGATGGCCTCCTGCATCCCACTGGTGCAACATGCCAGATGGCATATGCGGGCTCTGTGAGAAAGTAGCTCTGTATATACTGTTCCCAAATAGGTACAGTGTGTACAGAGTCCACAGTCTCCAGAGGTTTGGCAGAGGTTAAAGTTAGATATAACCTTACTCTCTAAAGTGGTAGCTTGGTTGAGCAGTAAGGCAGTATCAGAGGACAGTGTAAAGCATTTGTTGTACACACTCAGCCAGCAAATGGTCTCACACACTCAATAACTGAACTCTAGGCCAATGGTTTATATGAAAAAGAAATGGTTGTTTTTATTTTAGTACCAACAATAGGTATCAAAATATACTTTCTCAGAATGAGATGCTTTAGTTAAATTCTTTGCAATAGGCAATTGCATTTTGCAGATTATAGTTAGTTTGGTTGCAATAGGCAACACAATTTCAAACACAATAATACATTGAGCTCAATGTGAATTTTAAGTTATTTGCAATTGATTACTTTCAGGATTACTTTTCTAACTCCAGGAATGGATCCTAGATTCAGTCCTGGGACAGTTCTTGGAAACAAGTGAGTAAATTCGTTTTAGTTACTGTTGTAATTTTTAAGCAATATTTTGCTATTTTAAAAGTTGACACAAAAACTTTTGCTAATCAAATTACCAATGTTATCCTATGGAAGGATATTCTCTTAGCAGGTAAGTGGGGTTATGGTTACTTTTTCTAGGTCAGTTTTGGATCCTAGATCCAGCACTAGTGTATCACCTGTAAGCAGTTGAGAAACTGCGTTTAAGTTACACAGGCGATTTTTAAGGAATATTTATAAGTTTGCAAAATCGACACTTAGAAGAAATTTCATAGAAAAACAGTCAATGGTTCCCTATGGAAGAAAATTCAAGTTACGGGTAAAGTATGTTCTCGTTACTTTTGTAATCCAGGGCTGGGCTCCTAGTCCCAGTACTGGGACCTCTATCTAAAACAGGTAAGTAATTACGTTTTCACAGTTGGTATTGTTAAAGAATATTTGTAGTTTGCAAAAATCGACACTTAAAAGAAATTTCACAGAAAAACAGTCAATGATTTCCTATGGAAGAAAATTGGGTTAGTGGTAAGTACGATTGTGAGTACTTTTCATGGTCAGTGCTGGGCACCAAGATCCAGCACTGGGATCTCTCCTAATAGCAGGTGAGTATTTCCGTTTTTGTTACTCATTTGATTTTAGGTGAAGTTTTTAAGTTTTAGAAACTCCACACAGAAGAAATTTCAGAAGAAACTAGTCAATGTTACCCTATTGAAGAAAAGTGAGTTATCGGCTTATGGGTAAGTACTCGACTGGCAGAGTTAAGGTTCTGGGCACAGACTCGGGGGTCTCCCAGGGTCAGGTTGGTACAGTTGTTACACCCTCAGCGGCACTGGGGCGGCTGGGTGCAGAGTGAGTTAGGCCCAATGGTATCCTATGGGAGGCAGGGGGGGCCTTGGTTGGTGGCTGCTGACGAGCATTCCACGCGGCTGTGGGAGCTGGGCTCCTGGTCACTTGCTCAGGGCAAATGGGGAAGTAGGTAGGAGTAGAAGTTGCACTGCCAGGGCCACTCGGGCGGCTGGGTGCAGGGTGCTTTTGAGCCTTTGGGCGCTCAATGGATTTCAATGAGAAAGCTCAAGGACGAACAAAGGCTGCAAGCTCGGGGACAAAGATTCTTCGGGTGCCACCACCGCTTCGAGAGGTAAGTTGGGTAGTTGGAGGATAGGTAGGTACCCAGGAGTCGGGCACAGGGGGCCGCAGGGCGCTGGGTGCAGTGGTGCCATTTGATGTCAGGAAATCTTACCCTCTGTTGATGGTGGTTGGGTGGGGTCCCTGGTTCTGAGGCTGCAGGCGTCGTCAGGAGCGTCACAGTCGCCGGGGGGGATGTCCTCGGGGTCTTTGTCCTCTCCGGCACAGGCCAGGCTTGGTGGGTGCAGAGTGTGCAGGTTTTGCGGTTCCGGGCTGATGCCTGGGGTTAGAAACTTGATTTGAGCAGAGCCACTGCTAATGGGAGTCCCAGATGCTCAGAGTCACAAGGTAGCCAGGTTCCTCCGGGGTTTGTGAGGTTGCTGGCCACAGGAGGTGCTGGAATTTAGCAGGAGCAGGTTCGAGGGTTGACAGGCCAGTAGGGCTGGGGCCAAAGTTGGTGTCTTCCTCTTCTTAGCATCTGCACGGCAGGTCTTCTTTCTTCTTGTTCTTCTCTGCTTTTTCGGAATCTGGAATCTAAGGAAGGAAGGTTCAGGGTGCCCCTAAATACTAGATATAGGGGCGTTACAGGTAGGTAAAGGGCAGGGACCAATGGGTCCCTGACCTGGGGTGGGTACACCCCCTATCCTGTGGGAGGGGGGCAGTAGCCTAGTCCTGATTGGGCAGGGCTTCCCATCTTCAAGATGGAGAGAGCCCGGAGATGTGCTTCACCTCTCCTCCCCCACCTGAGGGGTGGGGTTGGCAGAGGCTGGCACATCCCCTGTGCTTACTTGGGGTTTCCGGCCAGTCTTCCCGCCAGAGTGGGGGTCAGAACCGGTGGGGGCCAGTTACTGAGTAAAGCAAGTGGCCTGGAGAAGCTTATAAAGGCGGCATGCCTTTGAAGCTTCCCCCTTGCCCGTCCTGGGGGAGGAGACCTAGCACCTCGCCCAGGATGTGCATTGTTGCAGGCCCAGGAGAGCGGAAGCTCAACACCCAGGGGTCCAGCAACATGTCTGCTGTGTGGCAGCCTAGGCAGCCTCTCAGACAAGACGTGGATTGCAGGTTAGGTTTCAGGGGGCATCTCTAAGATGCCCTCTGTAGTGCTTTGTGCATTAAATCCCACACTGGCATCAGTGCGGGTTTAATGTGCTGAGAAGTTTGATACCAAACTTCTCAGTCTCCAGTGTTGCCTTCATGGTGCTGTGGAGTTCGTGTTTGACGAGCTCTCAGCACTGTATACTCTTAAATGTCAGCACTGCACTTACAGTGCCAAGGAATGGACCTGGGTACTGTAGTGGCACAGGGCTCATGCTCCTGTGCCCACACCACTGGCATAGGGCACCCAGCTAGAGGGTTGGCTGATGTATGCCAGGGCAGTGTAGGTTGTGGGCATAGCGCACAGGGATGTGTGCCATGTCGAATCGCTGTTTTGTTTTGTACCCAGACACTCAGCCTGCAAGGGCAGTGTGTTTGTGTTAGAGTACAGGGCCTCTAAGGGTGGCACAATAAGTGCTGCAGCCCTTAGAGGCCTTCCCTGGTCGCAAGGCCCTGGGTACCTACGGTACCATTTACCAGGGGCTGACATGTGGCCAGTGTTTGCCGTTTTAGGGAAGGAACATAGGCCCTGGGCACCTGATTGGCAGGAGTCCAGGGCACACTCTGTCAAAGTACATTCAGCAATTCAGCAAAAAGTGGGGGTACACCATGCAAGAAAGATGGCACTTTCTCACAACAGGCAGATACTGTATCCACCAGAAAAAGCGTTACCGAAGGTAAGTAGCTTGTTCGTTTGGTCCTATAACAGTTTTAAACTACAGCAGTCACAGAGGCTACCGTCCACTAAATCCTGCCTAATGACGCGAAGAAACGCCTGCATAGTAGAGTCTGAGATAAAACTGGATCCACACACACTTGCAAAATAGATATTTGCGTCTTTAAGCAATTGAATTTCATGAGAAGACACCAAAGTGGGTGGCTACTGTTTATGCTTCATGGTGCAAAGTTCCAATTTTGTTTCATTGCCCTAGTGAGTTGACACTAGAATGCTTATGTGTGCTGCGTGCATGCTCCTCAGTTTGTGCTAGAGGGATCTTTATTGTGCTGTCTAATTGCAGAGACTTAGACTTGTGGTGCCCTCATAGGAAGCAGACAAGTAGACACTTTATACTTTTTGCATTTGATTTACATTTTCTATAGTGGATTTACATGTTGCATGTGCAAGTTTACTATTTAATGCATTGTTTTTTCTAATTCTCAGATGGCCACCTTGGGAGAAGCTCGTCTCAGGGAGATGGAAGCCTTACATGCTCTAAGAACACTAAATGAACAGAAGTTGCTGTCCAGTGAGGAGGACTTGGATTGGCGACTGTGCATTTGTCAAGAAGCTCCAGCTTCTCCTATGATACAATGTGAACTCTGCAGGGGCTCATTCCACACGCATTGTGTTACCTTGCCCAGTTTGCAGCAGGGACAGAGAGTATGGCTGTGTCCTCAGTGTCATAGATCGCAGAAGCCACCTTTAGAAAAGATTCTGCCTTTGCTCGCTTCCTGCAGCGCATCCGTGTGCGACTCCCTGAGGGGGATGCTCTGCGCTTCATGATCGAGTGCACTGTGAACTGGCAGCACAGAGCACAACACATGCTGACTTCAGGGAACATTGCACTGTCACTGGACAGATGTGGCACAGGACAGTTGTACAACAGATGGCAAGCTACAGCAGGGCAGCTCCCAGAGACGAACAAGGTAAGAACAGTCCTTGTTTGCCTTTTAATCAGTGTCACCTGTCCAGTTTCTTTAGTTGCTATAGCTCCTATGGTAAGTAGCAGTAATCGGATCTAAGTGTGCACTAAAGCCCACTTGCATGTTCTATTGCATTTGTATATAACTTACTACACCAGGCAAGTCGTTAAAGGGCTTTTGGCAGATGGCATTCTACTTCGAAACCCAAAGTTCTCCTCCATGGGATCTTCATCATTAGTTAAATGAACAGAATAGTATGGCCCCCACATGGTAAAAAAGTTATACAAATGTATCATTAGCTTTTATTTTAAAATTTAAAACTGCATGTAAAAGGCTATATTGGCCAATTACTTTAAAAAAAGAAAACAATTTTAAATGCAGAACAATAGTCACTAGAAATAACAGCCACTAGAAAGTGGTTTAAAAAAAAAAGAAACGTGCTACAAGATAGCAATAGGCTAACGCCTGAAAGGCTTGGAAAACTACTGCTGCATTGATAAGGAAAAGCATACCACCAGTTTCCTATCATGCCCTTTAGATGGCAGATAAGCCAGTTCATTTTAATACATTTTTTGCCGTCTTTTCAGCTGCTGCTGACTGGATTCTTGAGCACTGAGCGTGAACTATTTAGGTGTTTTTCCCTCTTTTAAAACCGCTTAGCTCGACGTCTTTAGAGACATGCAGCACATTTTGTTTGAGGCATGTGTGGCTGTAGATACACATGCTGTGTGTAAGTCTGCACTCTAGTTTTGGGCTTGGATGATTCCAAGTTATTCTTCGGAGAATGATTTTGAGTCACGAGGATGTTCGACTCCGCCTCTCGGTGAGACTACGCATGTACATCGACTCCCTTGTTAAATTGTTTTTTCACCCAACGGGTTCGGATGTATTCTCTCGTGCTCCGGTTCGAGATAATCTTGGGTTCCCTTTGGTTCATCGTTAGTTCATCTAAACAACAATATTTTCTCGATCATGTAGATTTTCTTCCATCTTGAGCTCTCAAACAATCCCTTGTGTCGAATTTAGCTTTGCCCTAGCGGCCTCTGGGCAACATCGAATTGGGTCTCTTTCCGAACATTCTGTTCTGCCCAAAAATGAAATGTTGATGGAACATACTGTGTTCTATTTTTGTCTGAATTGCCACTCAAAATACCCCCATATCTACCAACACTCAGTCTGTAATTTATTCCTCTCACCTGACCATCAAGAAGACAACTTTGAGGTCAGCTACTCTTTGGACAACCCGCCAGAGGTCCCTTGAGTTGGGTGAAAGAAGCTTGAGAGAGACCCCCTCAAACATCCCAAGCAAGACAAAGTGGACTATGTACCTGGCCTTTGGTCCAGAATGACATGAGTACATGAACAAGGCAGACAAAAACTTGGAGACCAACCCGGAGCTTGTGAATCACTTGTGTGACCAAAAGTACTCAATGGTAGAATACCAGCAAGGGCAGTTGATGTGGTTCTTAGAGCCTGTAGCACCCAGAGCATCTAAAAACAAGTGATCTGAGAGAGACATCGCGCTGCTGTAGGAAGCTGGCTCTGTATATACTATACCAAAGTGAGGTATAGTGTGCACAGAGTCCTGCAGAACCCCAAAGGTAGGCAGAGGTAAAGTTAGATAGCACCTCACTCTCTATTTGTGGGAGTGTGGTCGAGCAGTAAGGCAGTTTCAGAGGACAGTGTTAAGCATTTGTTGTACACACCTAGTCTGCAAATGAATTTCACACATTCAGACTGAACTTCAGACCAATTGTTTTTGTATAAAAATATTCTTTTAGTTATTTTATTTTCTAGAACCAAGCAAGCCTGGCACAGGTAAGCAATACATACTTTACAGTAGTAATGCAATTGAAATACAGTTTGAATGATAATTGTATATGCACTTTGGTTTGATTTACAGTATGGATGCAGAGAAATGCAATACTTTGTAAATGCAATACATAGACTTGAATAGGCTTTTTAGTAAAATAGCAGGTAAGTAACTTTCGAGATTACTAGGCTTACACAGAGTAGTATGCCTAGATACTACTCTGGGAGATTTCCTGAAAACAGGTAAGAAAAATAGTTTTTGTTAAACAGTACAATTTTTAGAGAATTCCTTTAGTTTGTCAAACTCCACACTTAAAAACGTTCACAAAAAACAGTCAATGCAATCCTATGAAGGAAAATAGTGTTATCGGTTTTGAGGTAAGTATTTGGTAGTGGGAGTCGAGGTTCTGGGGTAGACTCAGGGGTCCCCCAGGGTCAAGGATTCACTCTCATTACACCCTCAGTGGCACTAAGGTGGCCGAGTGCAGAGTCCCAATGGAAGATAAGGGGCCTCCGGTTGGTGGCTGCTGGCAAGCAGGCCTCTTAGTTGTGGCAACAAATCTCCTAGACTTTAGCTCAGGGCAAATGGGGAAACAAAGTAGCAGCAAAGGTGCACCCTCAGCGGCACTAGGGCAGCCGGGTGCAGGGTGCTGTTTTGACGTCTGGCACCCTGTTTTCAATGGGGAACCTCCGGTTTGCAAAGACACTGCAGGCTTGGGGACGAAGATCTTCTGGGTGTGACCAACACTTCGAGAGGTAAGTTGGAAAGTTAGGGGTTGGTTAGGCACTGTTGGTTTGGGCACACAAGACCGTGGGGCGTCGGGTTCAGGGGTACGTTTTGAGGTTGGATCTTCTTACCAGCTTCTGTTGCAGTTGGGATTTAGGCTGCAGGCGTACGCTGGAGGCTTGAGGCAGGTCAGTGGTCGCCGAATCTCGGGTCAGGATCGCCGGGGGACCTCCTCGTGGTGTTTGCCCACTTGAGCTCGGCCCGTGGACGGCGGGTGCAGAGTGGTGCGGATTCGCGGTTTCCAGCCAAGGCCCGATGTTGCAGATGAACAAATCCAGTGTTCACTAGCAATAAAGTCTTTGAGGTAGAAGGCAGGCAGGTCCTCTGGGGTTTTCGAGGTTGCTGGCTGCAAGTCACACCGGGATTTCGCAGGAGCATGTTTGAGGTGGAGCCAGGCCAGTAGGACTGGGCCCAAATCAGTGGGTGTCTTCCTCTTGTTCGCTGCTGCACGGCTGTTCGGTCCTTCCTCTAGTTTCGTCTTGTATGAGGAAGCAAGGTTCTCGGGTGCCCCTAAATACTAGATTATGGGGCATTACAGGTAGGTAAAAGGTAGGACCATTGGGTCCCTTCCCTGGAGTGGGTACACCCCCTAGTATGCCACCCACAAGTGGGAGGGGGGCATGAGCCTGTCCCTGGTTGGCGGAGTCCTCTCATCTTCAAGATGGCTTGGACTGAGAGTTTTGCTTTATCTCGCTTCCCCCTCCTGAGGGGTGGAGTTGGCAGAGGTGGGCACACCTCTCTTCCTTACTTGTTTTTCCCGCCGGTTCTCCCGCCCAAAGTGGGGGTCAGAACCAGTGGGGAGCGGTTGCTGAGAGCAGCAAGTGGCCTCAGAAAGCTCACAAAGGCGGCAAGCCTTTGAAGCTTCCCGCTATGTGAACCCTGCCCATCCTAGGGGAGGAGGCTTGGCACCTCGTCCCAGGATGTGCATTGTTTCAGGCCCCAGAGAGCAGCAGGCTCTCAACCCAGGGGTCCAGAAACATGTCTGGTGGTGGCAGGTGAAAGCAGCTACGCAGCATGGGCACTAGTGGTAGGTTAGTTTTCAGGGGGCATCTCTAAGATGCCCTTTGTGTGCATTTTTCATTAAATCCCACTCTGGCATCAGTGTGGGTTTAATGTACTGAGAAGTTTGATACCAAACGTCTCAGTTTTCAGTGTAGCCATTAGTGCTGTGGAGTTCGTAATGACAAACTCCCAGCACCATATACTCTTGATGGCAACACTGCACTTACAATGTCTAAGAATGGACTTAGACACTGTAGGGGTACAGGGCTCATGCACCTGTACCCTCACCATTGGTATAGTGCATCCAGCTAGAGGGATGACTGACCTATGCCAGGGCAGTGGGTTGTAGGCATGGTACACAGATGTGTGTGGCATGTCAACTCTAGACTTTGTTCTGCACCAAAACAATCAGCCTGCAAAGGTAGTGTGTGACTGTAATGGTACAGGTCCTCTCAGGGTGGCACAATGAGTGCTGCAGCTCTTAGAGGCCTTCTCTGGTCTCAGTGCCCTGTGTACCTGTGGTACCATTTACCAGGGGCTGACCTGTGGCCAGAGATGCCAATTGGGTTTAGGCTTCAATGCAGTTTTAGGGAAAAAACATAGGCCCTGGGTACCTGATTAGCAGGAGCCCAGGGCACACTCAGTCAAAGCACATCAGCAATTCCGCAAAAAGTGGGGGCAACCATGCAGAAAGAGGGCACTTTCTCACAGTTTGTAGTTCGGAAGCTCAGACAATCATCCCTCATACTCATAGCTCCCACATAGGCACGTCAACCTTGGTTCTCTACCCTGCTAGAGATCTCAGTAGTTCCACACCAAAAGCTGCATCTTAACTCCAGTCTCCTCACTCAGAGCCATGGAGAAATCATGCATCCAAATCCCAAGGAACCCAACCTAGCGATTTGTCTACTGAAATCATAGAGCTTGGTTATCTACAATTACCACCAGACTGTATGAATATCCAAAGGATGCTAGGGGACCTACTACTAGGGCATGTTATGTAGCAAAGTGGAAACAATTTGTTATATACTTTAACAATAACAATATTAATCCCCTTGATGCTTAAATGCAAAACCTCATCTGTTATCTCTTACACTTACAGCAATCTGGATTAGCCTAAACATCCATTCGATTGCATTTAGCAGCAGTAGCTGCATACTTACAAAACAGACACCACTTATCTCTATTCAGAGTACCAGTGAATAAAGCCTTTATGAAATGACTAAAAAGAGTACTAGCACCAAGAGCTCCACCTGCACCAGTATGGAATTTAAGCATAGTCCTTACGAGGCTAATGGGTCCACTTTTAAACCAATGCACAAGTGTTAACTACAATTTCTCTTATGGAAAGATGCCTTTCTTATTGCAATCACTTCCTTAAGGAGAGTTGGCGAACTCCAGGCACTAACTATACAAGAGCCTTTCTTTCAACTTCACAAAGACCAATCCCAAATTTCTTCCTAAAGTAGTTTCTACTTTTCACAGCAATCAGTTGAATTACCCTTGTTCTTTCCTCAACCTTATTCTGTAGCAGAATGAGCGATACACACATTAGATGTTAGAAGAGCTCTACTATATTATGTGGAAAGAACAAAAGATTTTCGTGAGACAAAACAGCTCTTAGTTGCTTTTTCGCCACCACACAAAGCCAATCTCATTTCTAAATCAGGCATTCCAAGATGGATCATGAAATGTATCCAAATATGTTATCTGAAAGCGAAAAGAACCTTGACACTACCGCCCTAGAGCGCATTCCACCTGCAAAATAGGGGCTACTATGGCTTTCCTAGGAAATATTCCCCTAGCTGACATCTGTAAGGTGTGAGAAAGTGGCTCTGTATATACTGTTCCTTAATAGGTACAGGGTGTACAGAGTCCACAGTCCCCAGAGGTTTGGCAGAGGCTAAAGTTAGATATAACCTTACTCTCTAAAGTTGTAGCTTGGTTGAGCAGTAAGGCAGTATCAGAGGATAGTGTAAAGCATTTGTTGCGCACACTCAGCCAGCAAATGGTCTCACACACTCAATACCTGAACTCTAGGCCAATGGTTTATATATAAAAAATATATGCTTGTTTTATTTTAGTACCAACAATAGGCATTAAAATATACTTTCTCAGAATGAGATGTTTTATCTAAATACTTTTGCAATATGCAATTGACTTTTGTAGAAAGTTACAAGTGGTTGCAATAGGCAACACAATTCTAAACACAATAATGCATTGAGTTCAATGGAAGTTTCATGTTATTTGCCACAGATTACTTTTAGGATTACTTTTGGAATTCCAGGACTGGATCCTAGAGTCAGCCCTGGGTCAATACTCGGAATCAAGTGATAAAAGTCGACTTAATTACTGTGATGATTTTTAGACAATATTTTGCTATTTTAAAAGTTGACACTTAGAAAATATTTCCTAGAAAACAGTCAATGATTCCCTTTGGCAGAAAATTCAAGTTGTAGGTATAGTCTGTTCTTGTTACTTTTGTAATCCAGTACTCGGTGCCTAGACTCAGTACTGGGACCTTTATCCAAAACAGGTAAGTAATTACGTTTTCAGATATTATACGATTTTTAAGGAATATTTAAAATTTGCAGAAATTGACACTTAGAAGAAATTTCACAGAAAAACAGTCAATGATTTCCTATGGGAGAAAATTGGGTTACTGGTAAGTACAGTTGTAAGTATTTTTCAGAGTCAGTGCTGGGCACCAAGATCCAGCACAGGGAGCTCACCTAAGAGCAGGTGAGTGTTTTCGTTACTCGGCTGATTTTTAGGTCTCGGCTCGAAGGCTGCGCTTGCGCAGTCTCGCTCCGAGATTTAATGACTTGGAGAAGAGGGGCTTGAACCCGCCCCTCTTCTCCATTGGCTGGCCTCTTGAATGCTGGCCAGCCATTGGAGAAGAGGTTCGTCTCTCTGAACAGGCCCCGTCCTTTTCGGATTCGGGGGCATGTTTTTTGCTACTTTTCTAATTATCTCCTCCAGCCAATGGCAAGAGGAGAACAAGCCCCCGAATCCGAAAGCGCCGCTGCCGTTCTCCGAGGCATTTCTGCTTCGCCTCGGAGAAAGGCAGTGGTGTGCTTGTTTTTAAAGGGCTGCTGAAGTCCAAATGTTTACAGGAAAAGTCTTGTAGAGAACGGCAGACCGTTGCGACCTCCGGGTAGTAATCTTCATAGCCACCATAATTACGTTTGTGAGAAAAACGTTGTAGCATTACACGCACCGAGACATGGCCATTCCAAATTTATATAGGAGCCACGCAGAGCACTATTTTTTTTTTTAACTACAACACAAGCAAAACTGATGAGCAAATCTACGCCAATCTCCTAAACTGCGGGTATTTGCCCTGCAACCCGCACCTTTGTATGGCACAACCCCCAATGCAATGAATGACCTCACAGCGCCACGTGACGCTCTATTAAATAAATAGGCGCATATAGAGGTCGACAGCAGCAGCTGCCTTTGTACAAATAAGCTGCATTCAGCTGGGAGGGCAAGCGACCCGACCCCACCAATGCCGCGCTGAAACATTGAACTAACCATCGCGTATGGAACAGCAAGTCGCCACCAGAGTGCGGCCCCCAATTAGAACGGGCACAGGTAGCAATTACGCCACCAAGCGGGCAAGAAATGACCCTCAAAATACACGTTTTCGAAAGTTGTTAGTGGGAGGCTCTTAGGTGATTGGAGCACATCATGGCAGCACTGCAAGAACCACCATGGTTGCAGTAATTGTTAAATGATGATGACCGTCACCCCACCGCAAATTGCAGAGGGAGTGACGCTGCCGAGGCCAGGACCGGACTGAGAAGGTGGCCGCCGCACCAGCGCGGTACACCCATTGCAGTGGCTCGGGGACTCGCCAAGTGTATACAGTGTGTTAATTTGTTAATTCGAAGATCTATTGGGCTCCCGAATGCGAGTGTGAATGACAGTAGTTCTGAAGCGCCTTTGCTTTTTTAAATGATTCTTATGCTGCATGTGTCCTGCGTGCAGACTGGCCTGTACGTAAACCCGCAGATAGAGAGAGACAGAACTGTGCTTGTGAAAGACCAGTAGAGGCCTTTTATTCATGTCCCCTGCTTCGGGACTCCTCCCTCCGCCCACACTGGCACTGGCTGCCCCGGTCTCTGTCGGGCAGACTCTTGCTCTGGAAGCACTTGGTGTGCGGAGTGCTCTGCCACATGCCTCCGGTGGCTCGCTGCCCGTCAGGAGAACTGCCTGTGAATGGCTCAGTGGCAGCTGATGGATGAGCGGTGAACCTGGCTCGGCCTGGTCACATTCCATCTCTTATACTGCTGCCCACACTAACCCCCTCTTCTGCCACTGCTCCTACCCCAGCCCTCAGTAAATTGTCCAAGCCATTGACAAAGGTGCCCAGGCAACCCACTCCTTTATCCTGACCCGACCCGCCCTTGCTCGATACTTTCAGCCCCTCAGTATGTCAGAATGTAATTACAATCTAGTGGACAATAATTTCGTCTTAAGTTGCATAATGTGCTAGACAGATAACAACATGCCTACAATGGATCTTACAAAAACTATAAATATGTAAGTGCGTTTCTAGGCCAGTTTGTGAGCTACAGTTCATCTTGCCTCTTGGATTCTTGAAGTGTACTTTCATCCTCTTCTCTTTTGGTGCTAGCTTTCCAGTTTCATGTTTCTTCCCAGTTGTGGAGAAGTAATTGCCGCAAACATACTTGTAAATGTAGTGGTGCAGGAGAAAGCACGTGGCGGCCTCGGTTTCTGGTGCTTTGAAGCAGTTGTAAGATCGTATTAGTGTTTTTTTGTTCCTCAGAATGGTGTTGATTTTTGATTGCGAGAACGTGTCACTCATAGTTCTTGAATGTCACTCATAATTACAGTGAAATTATGAAAATGTCACACATTAGCAATTTGAAACCTTGGCAGCTATGGACAGGGGTAGGGTAAACTCCAAGGTATGGCGTCGCGGTGCGGGTCCCAGAGGACAGACACACCATGTGGAGAATGTTCGAGATTTGCTTCCTGGGTGCCCGCTGGTCCCACCCGCGTTCCCATGGCTATGAAAAGCAGATATACAACCTCCTCATACTCGCTTCCGATAAGCGAGGGTGGGGGACTGCGTAACTTCTCAACTCTAGCATTTTGATATTCTTTTAACCTCTGATGAGATACAAGAGCTAATTTCATTTTGATGCATGTTGCCGTTGAAACCGAATATTTTCCATTTTCTTAGGTCGCTTTTTCAATACATCAACATGGCAACCAAGACGCCTTGAGTCCCATTCATGGTGCTTTTTATAGCAAGAGGGCCGATTGATGGATAGGAGCTATGTATGAGTTTAAAGACCAGGGCCTTTAACATAAAAGCATGTAAACCCAGAGAAGCCACACTGGTACATTCGTAGGAGACAAGGTTCGAAGTGCAAATCATGACTGTCTATTTAAAATGTAATAAGTCACTACAGAAGGTAAAATATAACATTTAGTCAATCAATTAATAATACTCAAAAGGCAAATACATGTAAATCGGCATTTACAGTGGAAACGGAGTCCTTATCTCGTAAATTGTCAGAACCGAACATGGTTTCGTCCAAAGCAATAGGAGTCAAAGATCATACAGTCTTATGGACTGGACAAATTAGCAGGCGAGAAAGAATAGGAAAATATTGAGGGTGCAAAACAATAAAAGGCTTTACATGAAGTCTGTCTCTATAGTAAGAACTTGGCTCCTTTCCCAAATCTTGAGTTTTTCTACACTTTGACAGAAAAATCATAGCGTCACTGTGGTTCGGCAAAAAAGTTGCTTATTTCTATCCAATAGTAAAACAGAAAACAGATCACATGGAAAAATGCCTTTTTCTACATCTATTGAATAATCTGGTATTATGCCCTACAACAAAAGCACATTCCAAATATAAACAACACCTTGGCTCGGCCGATGGAAAGGCCTTTAATTGTATACAATTGAAATCCTATATCCTTTCCTCAGGAACAACATGAATACAAAATAATGCATTTAAAAATGTTATCTTGTGCAATTAATCAAATAATTAAGGCCACATTAGAGATTTCCCGGTGCACAGCAGAGTAAGAGAAGACAAGGCTGTCACTGCAAGGTGGCACTTGCCACGTGCAATTGAAAACAAGACTAGGCTTACCCATCGCCGGCTCTAGCGCTGGTGGCACCCGATGCGACAATCAGTTTTGGCGCCCCCACACCCAATGACCGCCTCCTCTGATTCTCTCACTTCCACAGGGCACAAGTGCCCCTCATCTCTTCAATCATAAGTTATTGTTAAACACAGCGCCCCCCTGAGATCAGCACCCTCTCCACAGGCTAGCGCCCAGTGCGGCCGCACCAGTCGCACTGCCCTAAAGCCGGTCCTGGGCCTACCCATGTCAACCATTAAACTTTGTTATATTAAACACAGTACAACCATTACATTCAAGTGTCTCTATTGTTAATTAAAAGAATAAAATTATTAAATATAAAACCTGCTTGCCCATCATCTTGGCACGTTTACCTACCTAAGTTTGAGACATATGAACGGTCAGTGTGAGTAGCGTCTAGTATAGCCATATGCAGTCTAAGATGTTCCTGGCTGAGAGTATGAGGTGCTTTGGTTACATGGACCCCAACGTGTTGAAGGGCTTGAGGATTATGTACGATGTGGAGTAGCGATGAACTGCTGGACAGAGTGGGAGGGATCTCGGCTCCTTGACCTTAATGAGGTCTCGGGAGTCACAGACAGACTGTGTGAGGGGCCTGGGCCACATGGAGAGATCATATAGGGTATGTTTGGGCACTTGGATAGACAGTGTGATGAGACTGGGCCTTGGAACTGTGCAAGGTAGTTTAGAACCCATGGGCAGGCAGTGTATGGCCAATGAACAGACCGCATGAGTGGCACTGTTTAACAAGATTGTGGAGAACGTAAGGAGCCAACACCGCAACTGGTAACTGGTACGGATTAGTCAAGCTTGCATGCAAGCTTTACACAAATCCATACAATTTCTCGTCATGACGTCTAAAGCATAGAACAGCAGGGAGAGTGAGGTGAAGTAGGAAGGAGGAGGAGGAGGAAGCTGCATATCTAAATATGCACTCAAGAATATCCATTTGCTCATGCAACATATAGACGTATATTACAGATTATAAATGATGCAGTCACGGAATCGCCTATAACCACTGGCCCTCGACACTGGCAATTGTTTTTTAATGATTTATTCAAGAAAAGAAAGCAAAGCCTAAATATTCTAATACCGATCTGTGACCACTGTTTAGTGCAGTTTGAGGAAATCTGCCTTTTCAATCTAACTGATGCAAAACAAGCACTTAACACATAAAATACATAATGGGTGCCGTGTATAAGATGGTCCTATATTACCATCTCAGAGTTCTCGTGACACTTATAAACTACACAGCCTTAGGCTTCGTGGATTATGATATCACCAGAGCCTGGCCTACTGAAAAATTTGTGTAAGTGAGGGATGCTATCCACTTACCCCAGTGCCGAGTAACACACTTAATGTCAGATATTCGTGCAGCATGGCCAAACTAGGTGATCCGTGAAAAAAAGTAGTCACTAGATTCAGGAAATGCCCACCATGTGGCAGATCAGTAGGAAGCAAGAATAAGGGACCAGCAGAGGACATGTATAACATCACACGATGGTTTTTTACACCTCCAACAAGAATCACTTGGGCACAGGCCACTATGCAGCTTATATGGCGTAAAATACCACTGAAGTACACATTTATAATAACGGAACCTAAGTCTAGTCCATCTCAGGACCCGGATGTACAACTTCAAGTGAGTTGATCATTTTTCCTCGGTTAGTTCGCAAGACAGCTGGGTTTGCCAGAAGAAACATGAGTCATGCTCCATGGGCTTCCAGAGCAGAACATAAACAAGCATTTGCAATGCAATAGGTCTCGCCTTTGCATAAGTTTGAGCTATTGGCATTGTAAATGACAATGCCTTTCATTTATGTGTTTTGAAAACCTGCAAGCGTGCGTAAACACACACTTTGCACTTATAGTCTTTGCTTACGAGAAGCAAGGCTGGCAATAAAAGAGGCGCAGTTACTGCCAGCCTTGCTTCTCGTAAGCAACGACTATAAGTACAAAGTGCGTGTTTACGCACCGCTTGCAGGTTTTCAAAACACATAAATAAAAGGCATTGTCATTTACAATGCCAATAGCTTAAACTTATGCAAAGGCGAGACCTATTGCATTGCAAATGCTTGTTGGTGAATATTTTAAGTTTTGAAAAGTCCACACTTAGAAGAAATTTCAGGAAAAGCCAGTCAATGTTACCCTATGGAGAAAATTGAGTTATCGGTTTAAAGGTAAGTACTCGACTGGCAGAGTTAAGGTTCTAGGCGTAGACTCAGGGGTCTCCCAGGGTCAGGTAGGTACAGTTGGTTCACCCTCAGCGGCACAAGGGCGGCCGGGTGCAGAGAGAGTTAGGCCCAATGTTATCCTATGAGAGGTAGGGGGGCCTTGGTTGGTGGCTGCTGACTAGCAGGCCACACGGCTGTGGGAGCTAGGCTCCTGGTCACTTACTCAGGGCAAGTGGGGAAGTAGATGGGTGTAGAGGTTACACTGCCAGGGCCACTCGGGCGGCTGGGTGCAGGGTGCTTTTGAGCCTTCGGGCGCTCAATTGATTTCAATGGGAAATCTCCGGTTTAGAAAAAGACTGCAAGCTGGTGCTGTGGAGTTCGTGTTTGACGAACTCTCAGCACCATGTACTCTTAAATGGCAGCACTGCACTTACAGTGCCCAGGAATGGACCTGGGTACTGTAGGGGCACAGGGCTCCTGCGCCCACACCACTGGCATAGGGCACCCAGCTAGAGGGGTGGCTGATGTATGCCAGGGCAGTGTAGGTTGTGGGCATGGCACACAGGAATGTGTGCCATGTCGACTGTTTGTTTTGTCTTATACCCAGACACTCAGCCTGCAAGGGCAGTGTGTGTGTGTGTTAGGGTACAGGGCCTCTAAGGGTGGCACAATGAGTGCTGCAGCCCTTAGAGTCCTTCCCTGGTCACAAGGCCCTGGGTACCTAGGGTACCATTTGCCAGGGGCTGACATGTGGCCAGGGTTTGCCAATTTGGGTTTTAGGTTTTTAGTGAAGGAACATAGGCCCTGGGCACCTGATTGGCAGGAGTCCAGGACACACTCAGTCAAAGTAAATTCAGCAAAAAGTGGGGGCATACCATGCAAGAAAGATGGCACTTTCTCTCACATATAGACCCCACACAAGAAGAGGAAGCTGGACACACCAGACACTCCTGCAGTGCCTGTAAAGAAAAAAGACTGTGCCACTTCACCTATAAGATTCTTTTCTCCTGTTCTTCCTCCTAAACCTGTCTCGCCTCTACAACTTCCACCACATTCACCACCACAGGATAATGATAATGATGATTTAAGGGGTGGGGAAGGCAACAATGACCCTTTCCCTGACCCTGATGATGACACAGACACACCACAGGACGATTGTGATGATCATGATGACCCAATAGATCCCACAGACCTCCCTGAACCACAGCCATATCCAACAAAACCATCTCCCCCAGATGACAACATTGGTTTTGGTCAGCTGGTTAATAGAGCTTCTGTCTACCATGGTGTTCACATGCATTCAGACCCTGCAGACGAGGATTTCCTTCTAGACACCTTCGAACAGTCACAGAAGACTGTCCAAATGCTACCAGTGCCAAAAGGGGTCATTAAACTTGCCCCTGACATATTCAAAGACCCAGTGAGAGCTGGAATTCTCAATCCCAGGATTGACAAAAAATATAAACCTGCCCCCGATGATCCCATCTACATCAAAGGGAAGCTACCCTTAGACTCACTAGTGGTAACTAACACTAGGAAACGCGCCAACTCTCAAACCTCCGGTGACGCACCACCTCCGGATAAGGAATCTAAGTTGTTAAATGCCTCTGGCAAGAGAGTTGCTTCCCAAGCAGCCAATCACTGGCTCATAGCCAACACCCAAGCATTACTTGCTAGGTATGATAAGGCTCACTGTGACAGACTAGAAACCCTATTACAACACTTACCTGATCAGTACAAAACCCAGGCAAATGACTTAATTCAAGAGGGCAAATTAATAACCAACGCCTCAATCAAGTGCCCCCTTGATGCAGCTGACACAGCCTCTAGGTCCATTAACACTAATGTGCTACTCAGACGATATGCCTGGCTACGTATTTCAGTCAGCCGTTCAATCAGGAACAACTTTTTGGACCGGCTGTAGACACCACTCTACAGAAGATGAAAAAAGACACGGAGACTGCTAAATCCATGGGGGCATTACAGTCTCCACCCACACTTGGTTCCTTTTGTCGCTCCTTTTATAGAGGAGCATCCAAAAACATTGGAACAGAGACCACCTCCTCTTCCTACGAAAAAAACACGCAAACATCCCCCAACAGAGGATATTTTTGATGCGGATACAGGGGAAATAACAAAGGGAGAGGCCGAGGTAACAACAACACGCGTGCCTCCCCCACTAATAAACAGTGACTTCCCTTCACTCCATTCCACTCCAGTCGGGAGAAGACTTTCACAGTTCCTACCTGTCTGGGACTCCATCACAAAAGACAAGTGGGTAAGACAAATTATCCAGTATGGTTACTGCCTGGAACTTACAGCAACCCAACCCACCATACCACCCAAACAACGTCCAATGTCCACGGAACACCTGACACTCTTAAAACAACAGGTTCTTTCACTGCTTCAAAAGCACACAATAGAGCCAGTTCCCTTACAGCACCAAGAAACAGGGGTTTACTCACTATATTTCCTAATCCCCAAGAAGGATGGGACTCTTAAGACCAATACTCGACCTCAGACCCCTCAATCTTTATATACAGTCAGATCATTTCCATATGATCACTCTTCAACAAGTGCTCCCACTACTGAAACAAGGCGATTTCCTTGCCACACTAGATCTCAAGGACGCCTACTTCCACATTCCCATACATCCTGCCCACAGGAAGTATCTAAGGTTTGTGGTGGACGGACAACACTACCAGTTTACAGTCCTTCCATTCGGAGTAACGACCGCACCCAGAGTATTCACGGAATGTCTGGCAGTAGTAGCAGCACATCTCAGAAGACAACAAATTCATGTCTTCCCATATCTAGACGACTGGCTAATAAAAGCCAAGTCATTCAACAAATGTGTTCTACACACTCTCCAAATCTTACACAACTTGGGATTCACAATAAACTATCCCAAATCTCATCTCCAACCCTCTCACATACATCAGTATCTAGGAGCCACCATAAACACTTCCACAGCCCTAGCATATCCCAGCCCAGCCAGGATAACCAATATACAAGCTCTTATCACGAAATTTCAAGTCCAACACTCCCTTCCAGCAAGACTGTTCATGCAACTCATAGGCATGATGGCGTTATGAATCTTCATTGTGCCTTATGCAAGACTTCAAATGCGTCCCTTGCAAGAATCTCTAGCACGTCAGTCAGTCAGTCAAAAACACTTTATTCGATTAGTTAAAATCATAAAAGTACAGAAATACATAAAAGCATAAACCATGACATGATCAATAAAAAATATGGTTACAATAAAACCATATAATAAAACAACATACAACATATTTAAAAATCATTAGAAAATTACTCATATGATGCCCAAGCTAGAAGATTGTTTCGCCTTACAGCGCATAGCAGCCACCAAAAAATTTGCCACGCTAAAGATAATGCGAGTACTACTCAGCTGTTGAAGAAACAACAGGGCAGGTCTAACTTGTAAGAAGCCAGCTTCCTTTAAAATTGGAAGTAAGTATTTTTTACGGCTAGCAGAATAAAACTCGCAAAACATAATAAAATGCAACGTATCCTGACATGAAAAGTCATCACAGTGGCATGGTATGCTGCATTCGGGCTTGCCCCTCAGAGGATAAGCGCCAAGAGAATAGTGAATCAGATTGAATCTAAAACGCAGTAATAAAAATCTATGGAAAGGATTTGTAACAAAGCTTAGATAGGGTTCCAGCGAAGGAGACGAGAGAAGCAAAAAATGTGCTCTCACATTTGGTTTTCGAAGTTCTGTCTCCTCGCGGTCCATAGTAAGTCCATAGTAAGTCTATCTAAAAAAGACTGCCTGGTCCATGCAATATCTGCTTTAACTATGAGAGATGGAGACGAAAAAAGCTCAGGGCGCCCCATGCTAGAGAACGCCACTCTAATGTACTCTAGCCAGGGGATTCTATTAGCATGATCTAAGGCTAAAACATCACTCAGGATCTG
Organism: Triturus cristatus; assembly: GCF_964204655.1. Lineage (NCBI taxonomy): Eukaryota > Metazoa > Chordata > Amphibia > Caudata > Salamandridae > Triturus > Triturus cristatus. The sequence continues at coordinate 129,629,189 of NC_140580.1, forward strand.
ATGATTAAGGGAGATTTCCTGGTTTAACCAGGTTTTCACCCAAAATAACAATGGAGCCAACTTCAATTTATCAGAAACATAACCCAGACCAACCTCCGCATGAATAGAAAAAACAGGTGTTGATTGGGGAACTGATAGCAAAGAACGCAGGAATCTATTTTCTGCAACTTGAATCATATCCTGTGTAACATAGCCCCACAGAGCCGCGCCATAAGTGGCAATAGCCAGGCTTTTTGCAGTATACACCTTCAACAAGGCCTCCATTGGCCTTGCCCCCAACTTCTTAGCAAAACTGATCACAGCTGAGGAAGACCTGGCTACTGAGTTGCGTTTAAGTTTAATTTGTGGGCCCCAGGAGCCATTCTCATCAAAGAGAACTCCCAAGTAGCAGAAGACCTTAACCCTGGAAATCTCTTCCCCGTTGCAAAATAGGGATCTAGACTTTGGCTTTTTACGTTGTTTCCCCACAACCATAAAGTGAGATTTTTTAATATTCACTTTAAGATCCAGGGCAGCCATGAATGCACCAAAGGCATCAACAATCTCTGAAGCCCCACCGCCGTGCGGGCCAACAAAACAGCGTCGTCCGCGTATAGAAGAACTGGTACAACCCGTTCCCCCACGTGCGGCGCATCAGCTCTCTAGACCCCCAGAGACCCTTCCAGGCCGTTAATATAAATTGTAAAGAGGAGTGGGGCAAGGATACACCCCTGCCTCACCCCTCTCTCTGCCCTAAAGTGCTTCGTGCATCTCTAGCACGTCAGTGGAACCAGGCTCACAGACAACCTACAGATCTGGTGTTGGTAGACAGCCGCACACATCGCTCTCTGAAATGGTGGAACATAACAAACCTGTCCAAAGGGCGGCCGTTCCTAGAGCCTCTTCCACACATAGTGCTGACAATGGACGTATCGCTCACAGGATGGGGAGCCCATCTCCTCGGCAACACCACTCAGGGCAAATGGACCACTCAACAGAAAGTGCTCCATATCAATTACCTGGAACTGCTAGCAGTGTTCCTAGCACTAAAATCATTCCAACTACATCTCCAGAACAAAACTGTCCTCATACGGACAGACAACATGACAGCCATGTAATACATACAAAAACAAGGAGGCACACATTTTCTCCAGCTGTCCAAGCTCGCACAGAACATTTGGAGATGGGCCATTCCCCAGAACATATACCTACTTGCAGAACACCTTCCAGGGGTTCACAATCAAATTGCCAATCTGTTAAGTCGACAAACTCAACAGATCCACAAATGGTAACTACATCCCCAAGTCCTCCTGCCCTTTTTCCAAGAATGGGGCCAACCAGACATAGATCTGTTCGCCACACACGAAAACGCAAAATGCCCAACCTTCGACGCCAGGTTTCCCCACCTGGAGTCAAAGGGCAATGCAATATTGATGAACTGGTCAGGCAGATTTGCGTAAGCTTTTCCGCCTCTCCCACTCATTCAATTAGTGGTACGCAAGCTCATGCAACAGTCTCTCAAACTGATCCTAGTAGCTCCCACATGGGCACGCCAGCCCTGGTTCCTAACACTACTGGAACTCTCGCTAGTTCCACACCAAAAACTGCGTCTCTCCCCGTCCTTATTAACCCAGAACCATGGAGAAATCAGACACCCAGATCCAAGTCAACTGAATCTGGCGATCTGGCTCCTGAAGTCCTAGAGTTCGGTTACCTCAACCTGCCCCCAGACTGCATGAATATTATGAAAGAGGTCAGAAGACCTACCACTAGAGCCTGCTATGCTGCAAAATGGAAAAGATTTGCCATTTGTTGCTCTAACTATCATAAACCCACTGGATGCATCCATCCAGGACATCATTTGCTGCTTACTGCACTTGCAAAGATATAATTTGGCATACTCATCCATACGTCTCCACCTAGCAGTATTAGCAGCCTACTTACAAAATAGACAACACTTGTCACTCTTTAGAGTACCTGCGATCAAAGCCTTCATGGAAGGACTAAAAAGGATTATTCCTCCCACATTACTACCCTCTCCAGTGTGGAATCTAAACATTGTTCTTACTAGGCTCATGGAACCCCCATTTGAACCTCTCCATAAATGCGAACTACAGTTCCTCACATGGAAAGTGGCTTTCCTTATCGCTATCACATCCCTCAGAAGGGTAAGTGAAATCCAGGCTTTAACCATACAAGAACCATTCTTACAATTACACCATAACAAAGTGGTACTTACAACAAATCCGAAATTCCTTCCAAAAGTCATATCTCCGTTCCATCTTAACCAATCAATAGAGTTACCAGTGTTCTTCCCAAATCCAGACTCGGTAGCTGAAAGAGCTCTTCATACCCTAGACGTATAAAGAGCCCTTCTTTACTACATTGACAGAACCAAATCATTCCGCAAAACAAAAAAATTGTTTGTTGCTTTCTCTCCACCACATAAAAGCAGCCCCATTTCCAAATCTGGGATAGCTAGATGTATAGTTAAATGTATCCAAATATGCTATCACAAGGCTAAACGCACACTAACGGTTCCCCCTAGAGCGCATTCCACACGCAATATAGGGGCTTCCATGGCCTTCTTAGGAAACATTCCCTTAGAAGATATTTGTAAGTGTGAGAAAGTGACATCTTTCTTGCATGGTATGCCCCCACTTTTAGCTGAATTGCTGAATGTACTTTGACTGAGTGTGCCCTGGACTCCTGCCAATCAGGTGCCCAGGGCCTATGTTCCTTCCCTAAAACAAACCAAACCCAAATTGGCAAACCCTGGCCACATGTCAGCCCCTAGTAAATGGTACCTGAAGTACCCAGGGCTTTGAGGCCTCTAAGAGCTGCAGCACACCTTGTGCCACCCTTAGAGGCCCTGTACCCTTACACACACACACTGCCTTTGCAGGCTGAGTGTTTGGGTGCAAGACCAAAACAAAGTTGACATGGCACACATCCCTGTGTGCCATGCCCATCACCTACACTGCCATGGCATACATCTGTCACCCCTCTAGCTGGGTGCCTTATGCCAATGGTGTGGGCACAGGAGCAGGAGTCATGTGCCCCTACAGTGCCCAGGTCAATTCCTGAGCCCTGTAAGTGCAGTGCTGCCATTTAAGAGTACATGGTGCTGAGAGCTCTTCAAACCCGAGCTCCACAGCACCATAGTGGCAACACTAAAGACTGGGAAGTTTAGTATCAAACTTCTCAGCACATTAAACCCACACTGATGCCAGTGTGGGATTTAATGTACCCAGCACCCCAGAAGGCATCTTAGAGGTGCCCCCTGAAACCTAACCTACGAATCCACGTCTGCTCTGAGGCTGCCTAGGCTGCCACCCAGCAGACATGTTGCTGGACCCCTGGGTGGGAGAGCCCCTGCTCTCCTGGTCCTGCAACAATGCACATCCTGGGCGAGGTGCTAAATCTCCTCCCCCAGGATGGGCAGGGGGAAGCTTCAAAGGCATGCCGCCTCTGTGAGCTTCCCCAGGCTCCTGCAACCCCCCACTCTGGCGGGAAGCTTTGGCCGAAAACCCCAAATAAGGACAGGGGATGTGCCAGCCTGCCAACCCCACTCCTCAGGTGGGGGAGGCGAGGTGAATCACATCTCCGGGCTCCCGCCATCTTGAAGATGGGGAGCCCTACCCTATCAGGACTAGGCTACTGCCCCCCTCCCACAGGAGAGAGGCAGAATAGGGGGTGTACCCACCCCAGGACGGGGACCCATTGGTCCCTGCCCTTCACCTACCTGTAACGCCCCTAAATCTAGAATTTAGGGGCACCCTGAACCTTCCTTCTCCAGATTCCAGATTCCACAATTACAAGAAGAGCAAGAAGAAAAGAAGATCTGCCCTGCAGCTGCGAAGGAGAGGGAGACACCAACTGCTTTGGACCCAGCCCTACCGGCCTGTCGACCTCGAACCTGCTCCTGCTCCAAACCCGGCATCTCGTGGCCAGCAACCTCAGAAACCCCGGAGGACCTGGCTACCTTTGAACTCTGATCCCCTGGGACTCCCATGAGTAGAGGCTCTACTCAAAAACTACCTTTTACCACTGGCAGCAGCCCGGAACCGCGATCCCAGCCCACTCTGCACCAGCCAAGCCTGGCCTGTGCCGGAGTGAACTAAACCCACGAGGACGACCCCACGGTGACTGTGACCCCGAGTCCGGCACCCAAGGAACCCCCTCGATAATCCTGAAGTAGCCTGCAGCCTCCGAACAGTGTGCCACCCCAACCGCGATCAACAGAGGGTAAGATTTTCCCACACCAAAAGGCACCCCTGCACCCGGCGCCCCACGGCCCTGTGTCCAATCCCGGGGTACCTACCTATCCTCCAACTACCGAACTTACCTCTCGAAGTGGTGGTGGCACTTGAAGAGTCCTCGTCCCCGAGCTTGCAGTCTTTTTCCAAACCGGAGATTTCCGATTGAAATCCATTGAGCGCCCGAAGGCTCAAAAGCCCTCTGCACCCAGCTGCCCGAGTGGCCCTGGCAGTGAAAACTCGACACCTACTTACTTCCCCACTTTCTCTGAGTAAGTGACCCGGAGCCCAGCTCCCACAGCCGCGTGGCTTGCCAGACAGCAGCCACCAAACAAGGCCCCCCCATCCCTCATAGGATAACATTGGGCCTAACTCTCTCTGCACCCGGCCACCCTAGAGCCGCTGAGGGTGAACCAACTGTACCTACCTGACCCTGGGATACCCCTGATTCTGTGCCCAGAACCTCAACTCTGCCAGTCGAGTACTTACCCTTAAACCGCAAACTCTATTTTCCTCATAGGGTAACATTGACTGGCTTTTTCCTGAAATTTCTTATAAGTGTGGAATTTTCAAATCTTCAAATATTCACCAAAAATCAGCCGTGTGACAAAAACGAATTTACTCACCTGCTCTTAGGTGAGCTCCCAGTGCTGGATCTTGGTGCCCAGCACGGACTCTGAAAAATACCCACAACTGTACTTACCCTTAACTCAATTTTCTTCCATAGGAAACCATTGACTGTTTTTCTGTGAAATTTCTTCTAAGTGTCGATTTCTGCAATCTTTAAATATTCTTCAAAAATCGTATAATATCTGAAAACGTAATTACTTACCTGTTTTGGATAAAGGTCCCAGTACTGAGTCTAGGCACCCAGTACTGGATTACAAAAGTAACGAGAACATACTGTACCTATAACCTGAATTTTCTTCCATAGGGAATCATTGATTGTTTTCTCTGAAATATTTTCTGTGTCAACTTTTAAAATAGCTAAATATTGTTTAAAAATCATTACAATACTTAAGTCGACTTTCATCACTTGATTCTGAGAACTGACCCAGGACTGAATCTAGGATCCAGTCCTGGAATTACAAAAGTAATCTAAAAAGTAATCTGTTGCAAATAATTTGAATTTATCATTGAGCTCAATGTATTGTTGTGTTTAGAAATAGAGTTGCCTACTGCAACTACTTGTAACTGTTTACTAAAGTCTATTGCATATACAAAAGTATTTATATGAAACATCTCCTGTCGTGAAAGTATATTTTAATTCCAAGTGTTGGTTCTAAAATAAAACAATCAGTTGTGGTACCGGTGTTTTTTCAAAACCCAGACTCCGTAGCAGAGAGAGCTCTTCACACACTAGACTGCAAAAGAGCACTAATTTATTACATTGACAGGACTAAACCCATTCGAAAAACAAAACAACTGTTTGTAGCCTTCTCCCCACCTCATAAAGGTAACCCCATCTCCAAAGCTGGGATCACGAGGTGGATAGTAAAATGCATTCAAATATGCTACCAAAAGGCTAAACGCACTTTAAGAATTTGCCCTAGAGCGTATTCAACACGCAAACTAGGGGCTTCCATGGCATTCTTAGGGAACATTCCCTTAGATGATATATGTAAAGCAGCAACATGGTCTACACCACACACCTTCACCAAACACTATTGTGTTGACGTGCAGGCTAAGCAACAGGCTTCTGTAGGCCAAGCCGTTCTTAAAACACTTTTTCAAACTACTGCAACGGATACAGGTGACCACCGGTAAGGGAGACACTGCTGTACATCTATGCACAGTGTACGATTTGCAGCTCGTATGTCTCGAACGGAAAATGCTACTTACCAGTACGCATCTGTTCTTGGCATGTAGAGCTTCAGATCCGTACACTCCCACCCACCTCCCCGTAACCTGTATCTGTTCCAGTATTATCTTAATTAGATACATTCACATGGACATCTCTTCTATTTTTTTACTGACTCCATCATTTCTCATCATGGCGAAAAACAATCTGAGGATGGAGTCGATGCCCATGAGCACTATCGTCCAAGGGAGGAGTCACCTATCACATGACTACAAAAGACTTCTCCCAAGACAACAAGGTGCAAGCATCCGAGCCCAACACCAGATGGTGATCTGTGCACAGTGTACGGATCTGCAGCGCTACATGCCAAGAACAGATGCATACTGGTAAGTAGCATTTTCCTTTACATTTCTGTACAGTGTACACTATACTCCAGAGTCCCAACATAAATTAGGGCTGCGAGCAGAGCAGATGCAAAATGCATCGATGTGGAATAATGGGTGCTGAGTTTTTTAGTTTAGCATGGCACGGCCAGTGGTTGAAAAGAACAAGAAAAAAATCTGGTCGGAAACACTACAGGAACTTTCCAACATAACTAACTGTAGCATTCAATTTTCTCCTTTGGTGACTCTGCTAGGGCTATGTGAAAGACCCACTCCCCACAGGAAACTGTGCACTCCTTGCTACTAGTGAAATAAAGAATTGCGATTCAATCACGGCTAAAGCACATTTGGGCCCTTTGAAGGATTTAACAGCAAGGATAAGACTTTATGGACACTCCAGACAATACTTCTGGATCTTTGCTAAATACTCCCAGATACAGTCTAGATGCACAAGTATACTTCAACAGCTGAGGAAACCAAATGTAGGGGGATCAGTCTGCCTAGGTCTAAATGGAGAACAGGATCATTTAGGTGATTTCAGAACGTCCAAGAGCATACATGTGACTACTATTAAAAATAAAAACCTGGAAGAGCTGGTGGTGCACACAGGCATATTATCGCACCCTAAAGTTGGGTGGATGTTATGTTTATATTTTTACTATGTTAAAACTAAAAACTCAAAAAAATCGTTACCTGGCAGTAGCAATTTTCCCTATATATTAAGAAATCCTTTTATGATTCTAACTAGTTTACCCATTCTCTGCGTCTTTTTTCTAAATTAACTTAGGGGTCCCTAACATTAGAGCGTGGAATTGTAAGAACACAGTACTTGCATTTCCAATTTATTTTTAAAGATGGGTATGGAAATGCGTTCTATGATCTTCCAGTACTTCCAAAGTAGGTGACACTAACATAATGATCAACAGATACAGGTAAGCAGTTTTTCCATTCTGACCTGTTGCTTACCTAAGATCATACATTTCTTGCCAACCCAGGATTGTGAATGATGCATCAATTTGACATGTGAACATTGTGTGCTTAAATGAATGTTTTTAAGCATCTGTGCATGAGCGTCACTTTGTAATAACCCATGATTTGCCATGTTTTTTTTAAATTAGGTATCTCAGACGGTGGGTGCAATGTCTTTCTCTTTGCTTCATGAGTGGGATAACAGAACTGCATACATTCAATCTCCTTTTTCACCAGGACGTAACTGCATTCCTCTCCATGGTTTGTATTTAACTTCAATTCTATGAAATGTATTCCTTATGTATATAATTGGTGAGATTGGTTGCCTTATGGCAGTGGTTTATGCTTTTGTGTGACTGGTTTTCTGGTCTGTTCAGCATACACGTGTATGGTATCTTGCTGAGAAACTCTGCATGGGCACCAGGATAGCTTCCTAATTTATCCCCTGTTCAAATCAAAAGCCTCTTCTACTCTCATTATTCTTTGAGTGCATAAGTTTACCACTGACAAACAAGGGCCACCTTATTGTACTCCAAATTGTTATTGAAGATTCTCCCTTTAACGTTTTAATTTCCTCTAGATAGAGCGGATGAGCAGTCAAGACTTGGTGCTTCATGTGTAAGGGGGGAAAGGTGCGGGGGCCAAAGCTTTTCTTGAGAGCCTGTCGGCGTTGCAGAAGCACGGGTCGCTGAACACTAAGTCTGCTTCATCTTGATTCGACTTAATGCCTGTTTCAACCACATCCCTACTATCTCTCTTGCAGGTTCGTTCCCCATCCCTGCTTTCTCCCTTATCACTGTTTTATATCTTTCTCTAACTCGTACCTTCGCCCGTTGTCTCTTGCTATTGATCAAAGACGGAGGATAAAAAATAGGTCTTGGTCACCAGAAATCAGCGCAGGTACCGCACCTACAACTCTTTGTGGGGGAGGGGATAGAAAGCACTATATATTTAAACAAGCATTCGCAAAGCCAATAGGTCTTTTATTGGCTGCCAGCATTTTGGTGTTGTGCTTTTGTCATTTGTCTAACTTTAGTGTTTGCGAAGCTGCGTGGTACACTCCAATATCCAAATAAAAAATGGTAAAAATATGTTTTGGTCTTAGAAAGGACACGTTCTCACTGTAGTCCCTGGAACTAAAGGGCACTTTTTTGAGGGTGAACATGTTCCCTGTGAAAGAGCAAGATATGGTCACTCATATTGTAGTTAGCGCCAGTGGCTGAAGTAGACTGATCCATGCTGTAGTGGGCGGAACTAAAATGTGTCTACCACAACAGACCAATGGATGAAGAGAGCTGGTGGAATGCCCTTGTAAGTACACCATACATATAATTTGATTAAAATCAAAAGGACTTTGCTAACACAAGACCTAGAATAGATGGCTTTTACACATGGGTTAGTAAATATAGCAGATAACAATGTGATGCGCATGGAAAAGTAGCTGGTGCGAGTAAGGAGCCCAAACGTTTTAATACGTTTGAGCGCCCTTTGCTTTGTTATGGTGGTACAGTTAGGGTTAGGTACGCTTGATAAGAGCTATGAGACTTCATTTTAGTACTACAGTCCATGGAGCCAGAGGCACCAGGCAAAAACAATACAGTTGAATTACCTTTCTATGAATTGTCTGGTCCTCTGTGTCAGTGGTCTCCTTTCCTGATTCACCGCTGGGATCTAGCAGAAGTTTCAATTCCAAATAGTAAGCACCCCCTTCATCACAACTGTACCAACCAAATAACAGGCATGCCACCCCATCTGTCATTTTTGAATATTTTGTTGACATGCCAATGTCTTCACATCCAGCCTAGCATTCGCCTCTTTTAAAGCCTCTCCACATTCCAGTCATAAGCGGTTAGCAATCCAAATCCAACCCCCTGTGATTTCCTCTTCACCTCCAAAATGTTTACATTTTGTACCATGGAATATGGGCAGAACAAACATCTCTGTTTTTGATCTTCCTCAAGATTAACCAATCATTAAACTTTGCAGTGTAAACTTTTAATTCTGTTAACTGCCTCCGTAACTCTTTAGACTCCTCTGTCTTTCCGACTTTTACAACTCAGTTTTAGACTTGGTTCAAAATAAAATGGCCACATTGTCAACAGCACTGTTTGACTGATATACCCGAGGTGAGCCAAATACTTTATATGTGATCCACTTGCACATCTTTCCTTTACGTCTTGTATTTATGGTGACATCAGGTTATGGTGGAACTTTTCTGTTCAAGGCATATGAGCTGCAGATCACACACTTAGGATAGTAGATCGCCATCTGGTGTTGGGCTCGGATGCTTGCAGGTTGTTGTTGTCTTCGGAAGAAGTCTTTGGTCACGAGATAGGTGACTCCACCCTTGGACTATAGTGCGCCTGGGCATCAACTCCATCGTTAGATTGTTTTTTCCGCCATTGGGTTCGGATGCAACTCTTCCGCTCCGGTTGGAAATCTCAATTCCAAGCTTTTCGAAGCGAAAAACTTCCACAAAAACATCGAAGCACCTTCATTCTCGACATCGATTTCATCGGCTCGATTCGGGACGTCGACGCGGGCCGCTGGGCCTATCCACACCGTGAGGCCTACGGCTCATGGAAAGGACACCTTTCAAAAAATGCCCCCAGTGTGGAGCAAAATTTCCGCACAGTGACCACCACAAAGTCTGCAACCTCTGCCTATCACCTGAACACAACGAGTCCAGCGGTCCAGCCTGCGCATCCTTTCGATCCAAGAAGACCATCCGAGATCGAAGGGCTCGACGACACATCATGACACAGAGAACAGCTCCCGAACCAGAGGACATCTTTGATGAAGGCCCCGATGTCCCGGAAGAAGATTCCAAAGATTTGCAAATAATTTCTGAAGCAGACGACTCAGACGACCCCATCACTCCTGGGCAACGTGTGAGTACTACTGCCCCTGCCCCAACCCCACCAAAACCAAAGGCATTGGCCAAGACTTTGCCTGCTGGCCCCAGTCGAGACCGAAAAACACCCTTCAGAAGCCCCGCCTCCGGGCTCGGCTCCGAAGAAACATAAGCCCTCGATAGCTCGGGAACGAGCACACCGCATGTCATTGTCCAACCGGCACCGAAGACAAAAGACCACTCGGCACCGAAATCGGCTCCCAACGCCTTCGGCCCCGAAAACACCAAGGCCAATAGATAAACCGGCACCGAAGGTTCACAAGCCCACAGATACACCTTCGGCTCCGAGACCGACATCGGCACCAAAACCCTCGTCTGTACCGAAACCAATGGCTAAGGACTCTCATGCGCCTCCTAAAGCCAAACAATCCACCGATCAACCAAAACCTCAATCGGAACCAAAAAAATCGGTACCGCAGACTGTTTCTGAAGAACAAGAACTTTTTCATCCAGATCCCATCGACCCAAGGCAGAAAGAGATTTACATCAACCCCAAGACTGGACATGTCACCGCGGTGCCCTGTAAAAAACGGAAACTGGACACGCCACCTGCCCCGGTTCCTGTAAACAGGAAGGACTCTACAACATCCCCTATGCCTCCTTCCTCTCCTATACTGCCTCCTATCCCACCCCCTCTGCCTACACCGCCCTTACCTATACCCTCTCCATCACATACACCACCTCCACAGGATGATGATGATGACCTAGGGGGTGGGAGTGACCCTAATGATCCGTTCACGGATCCAGACACCTCACCACTGGATGATTAGGCATTCCCTCTACCAGACATGCCTGACCCTCAGCCATATCCCTCAAAACCATCGCCTCCTGACGATCACCTGGGGTTTGGCCAATTATTAAATAGAGCGGCACTTTACCACGGCGTCACAATGCACTCAGACGCACCAGAGGAAGCCTTCCTATTAGACACTTTCGAACAATCTCAAAAGTCTGTACAAATTCTACCCATGATTAAAGGAGTCATAAAACACAGCCCGAAGTGTTTAAAGACGCCGTTTATGCCAGGGTTATCAACCCAAGGATAGAAAAGAAATATAGGCCTGCCCCTGAAGACCCTAATTACATCAAAGGGCAACTCCCTTTGGTCGTTTCCAATGCTAGGAAACGCGCCAACTCCCAAACCACAAGAGATACACCACCCCCAGACAAAGAATCCAAACTGTTAGAAGCCTCTGGCAAAAGAGTAGCAGCACAAGCCGCTAATCATTGGCATGTTGCCAACATCCAAGCCCTACTAGCACGCTATGACAGGGCCCACTACGATCAATTAGAGACTCTCTTACAACATCTGCCAGACCAATATAAGACCCAGGCAAATGACCTTATCCAGGAGGGAAACCTTATTTCAAATGCAGCAATTAAATGTGCGCTTGACGCCAGAGACACCGCCTCTAGACCAATTAACACAAGTGTGCTCCTTCGACATGCGTGGCTGTGCATTTCAGGCTTTAAGCCAGAGGTACAAACTACAATACTTAGTCAGCCATTCTTTTTTTTCTTTTCTTTTTTCTTTTTTTTTTTTCATTTTTCACCATCCCCTCCCCTCCCCTCCCGGAAACTAAACAGAAGACCAACAAACAGCCATTCAATCAGGAACAGCTCTTTGGGCCAGCAAACACTGCCCTTGAAAAAATTAAGAAGGACACAGACGGCTAAGTCCATGGGAGCATTACAGTCTCCCCAACCACGTGGCTCCTTTCGGCGCTCCTTCTATAGAGGAGCCTCCAAAAGTATGGGAGCGGACACCTCCTCTACATACAAACCCGCTACACAAACATCCCCCAGTAGAGGATATTTTAGAGGCGGATGCAGAGGAAACAACAACAAGGGGCGAGGTCGCGGTAATAACAACACTCGTACCTTCCCTGCCACAAGACAGTGACTTTCCTCAACTCCCCCCAGACCATTCCACTCTGGTCGGGGGAAGACTAAAACAGTTCCTACCTGTCTGGAACTCCATCACAACAGACAAGTGGGTAAGACAAATTATCCAGTATGGTTACTGCCTGGGACTCACAACTACCCCCCCACACATACCGCCCAAGCAGCGTTCCATGTCATCAGACCATCTTACGCTCCTCAAACAAGAGGTTCTCTCATTGCTTCAAAAACACGCAATAGAACCAGTTCCCTTAGAACATCAGGGTACAGGGGTATACTCACTCTACTTCCTAATCCCCAAGAAGGATGGGACTCTAAGACCAATACTCGACCTCAGACCCCTAAATCAGTATATAAACTCAGATCATTTCCATATGATCACTCTTCAACGAGTGCTCCCACTACTGCAACAAGGCGATTTCCTTGCCACACTAGATCTCAAGGACGCCTACTTCCACATTCCCATACATCCTGCCCACAGGAAGTATCTAAGGTTTGTGGTGGATGGACAACACTACCACTTTACAGTCATTCCATTCGGGGTAACAACCGCACCCAGAGTATTCACAAAATGTCTGGCAGTAGTAGCAGCACATCTCAGAAGACAACAAATTCATGTCTTCCCGTATCTAGACGACTGGCTAATAAAAGCCAAGTCATTCAACAAATGTGTTCTACACACTCACCAAACCATCCAAATCTTACAGAACTTGGGATTCACAATAAACTATCCCAAATCTCATCTCCAACCCTCCCACATACATCAGTATCTAGGAGCCACCATAAACACTTCCACAGCCCTAGCTTATCCCAGCCCAGCGAGGATAACCAATATACAAGCTCTTATCACGAAATTTCAAGTCCAACACTCCCTTCCAGCAAGAGTGTTCCTGCAACTCATAGGCATGATGGCGTCATGCATCTTCATTGTGCCTTATGCAAGACTTCAAATGCGTCCCTTGCAAGAATGTCTAGCACGTCAGTGGAACCTGGCTCACGGACAACTTACAGATCTAGTGTTGGTAGACAGCCGCACACATCGCTCTCTGAAATGGTGGAACATAACAAACCTGTCCAAAGGGCGGCCATTCCTAGAGCCTCTTCCACACATAGTGCTGACAACGGACGCATTGCTCACAGGATGGGGAGGCCATCTCCTCGGCCACACCACTCAGGGCAGATGGACCACTCAACAGAAAGTGCTCCATATCAATTACCTGGAACTGCTAGCAGTGTTCCTAGCACTAAAATCATTCCAACTACATCTCCAGAACAAAACTGTCCTTATACGGACAGACAACATGACAGCCATGTATTACATACAAAAACAAGGAGGCACACATTCTCTCCAGCTGTCCCAGCTCGCACAGAACATTTGGAGATGGGCCATTCCCCAGAACATATACCTACTTGCAGAACACCTTCCAGGGGTTCACTATCAAATTGCCGATCTGTTAAGTCGACAAACTCAACAGATCCACAAATGGGAACTACATCCCCAAGTCCTCCTGCCCTTTTTCCAACAATGGGGCCAACCAGACATAGATCTGTTCGCCACACACAAACGCAAAATGCCCAACCTTCGCCACCAGGTTTCCCCACCCGGAGTCAAAGGGCAATGCGATATGGATGAACTGGTCAGGCAGATTTGCGTACGCTTGTCCGCCTCTCCCACTCATTCCATTAGTGGTACGCAAGCTCAGGCAACCGTCTCTCAAACTGATCCTAGTAGCTCCTACATGGGCACACCAGCCCTGGTTCCCAACACTACTGGAACTCTCGCTAGTTCCACACCAAAAACTGCGTCTCTCCCCGTCCTTATTAACCCAGAACCATGAAGAAATCAGACACCCAGATCCAAGTCAACTGAATCTGGTGATCTGGCTCCTGAAGTCCTAGAGTTCGGTTACCTCAACCTGCCCCCAGACTGCATGAATATTATAAAAGAGGCCAGAAGACCTACCACTAGAGCCTGCTATGCTGCAAAATGGAAAAGATTTGCCATTTATTGCTCTAACAATCATATAAACCCACTGGATGCATCCATCCAGGACATTATTTGCTACTTACTGCACTTGCAAAGATGTAATTTGGCATACTCATCCATACGTCTCCACCTAACAGCATTAGCAGCCTACTTACAAAATAGACAACACTTGTCACTCTTTAGAGTACCTGCGATCAAAGCCTTCATGGAAGGACTAAAAAGGATTATTCCTCCCACATTACCACCCTCTCCAGTGTGGAATCTAAACATTGTTCTTACTAGGCTCATGGGATCCCCATTTGAACCTCTCCATAAATGCGAACTATAGTTCCTCACATGGAAAGTGGCTTTCCTTATCGCTATCACCTCCCTCAGAAGGGTCAGTGAAGTCCAGGCTTTAACCATACAAGAACCATTCTTACAATTACACCATAACAAAGTGGTTCTTAGAACAAATCCGAAATTCCTTCCAAAAGTCATATCTCAGTTCCATCTTAACCAATCAGTAGAGTTACCAGTGTTCTTCCCAAATCAAGACTCTGTAGCTGAAAGAGCTCTTCATACCCTAGACGTTAAAAGAGCCCTTCTTTACTACATTGACCAAATCATTCCGCAAAACAAAACAGTTGTCTGTTGCTTTCTCTCCACCACATAAAAGCAACCCCGTTTCCAAATCTGGGATAGCTAGGTGGATAGTTAAATGTATCCAAATATGCTACCACAAGGCTAAACGCACACTAACGGTTCCCCCTAGAGCGCATTCCAACGCAAAAAATAGGGGCTTCCATGGCATTCTTAGGAAACATTCCCTTAGAAGATATCTGTAAGGCAGCCACATGGTCTACAACACACACCTTCACTAAACACTATTGTGTTGACGTGCAAGCAAAGCAGCAAGCTTCTTTGGGTCAGGCTGTCCTTAAAACTTTATTTCAAACTGCTGCAACCGATACAGGTGACCTCCGCTAGGGGAGATACTGCTATATAGTCTATCCTAAGTATGTGATCTGCAGCTCCTATGCCTCGAGCGGAATATGCTACTTACCAGTATGCATCTGTTCTTGGCATGTAGAGCTGCAGAGCCACACACGCCCACCCACCTCCCCGGGACTTGTATCTGTTCCAGCATTGTCTTACTTAGACATCACACATGGACATCTCTCTCTTTTCTACAAACTCCATCATTTCCCATCATGGCGAAAAACAATCTAACGATGGAGTTGATGCCCATGCGCACTGTCGTCCAAGGAAGGAGTCACCTATCTCGTGACCAAAGACTTCTTCCGAAGACAACAACAACCTGCAAGCATCCGAGGCCAACACCAGATGGCGATCTACTATCCTAAGTGTGTGGCTCTGCAGCTCTACATGCCACGAACAGATGCATACTGGTAAGTAGCATATTCCTTTAGCGCCATTCCCGCCAACTATTTTAGACCAGCTCAAGCGCACCAAACATGATTACAGTTCATCTTGCGCTTGTTTGATTAGTAGATAGCCCTATCTTTGTGCCAACTTTATTTCTTTTATCGTGAACATGCACCTTTGAGGAGGGATAGCTTCTTCCTCTAAAGCCTCTTTTGGATTGGTTTACGATAGATAATCATCATGACTAAGTTTTGGATAAACATAATTTTTTAGCGTGAACTTAGTGTAGGTAAACATGCTGTGCATTATTTCGCCATCTAGTGGTTGGGTTGGGAAGCATGCTCTGTTTTCAAAATTTCACTTGGGTATCGATAAGGGCTGAATCGCCCTGACTATCTATGATGTCAACTGTTAGCGCACAAGACAGTGTTAAAACAGCCAGAGATTTGGATGGCATCAAGGAAACTAGTGTCCTTCAGATAGGCCGAATAATGTTTTTTGGGTGAGTATTACTTTTGAGACTCCTAGATGCCATTTTACACTATGACCGCATTAAGACCTGTCTGAACTGCAGCAGAAAGACAAGTCTGCGAACATATGTTCTGTCTTCCAAGCAACCAGAAGTCCGAAAATGCAATGCGTGTTCACAAAGTAATATGTGAGCAGTGCTCCCAGGGAATCATTCGCACGAAAAATGTAAAGGTTAAGCTGCAATATATATGGCGATATACAAATATATGTGTCTTTACATAAATGCATCATTATTTAATCCATTCTAATTGCAAGCAATAATTGCAGTAGATCTAATTTGCACCAAGTATCCGAAGAGAAGCAAACTACATGAAGTGTGTGTGAATATGTTTTTTGCTCTTGACTGTGAACATTTCAACTCTTATTGACACAAAATCCTTTGGTCTCTTCATGACGGGGCATGTCAAACTATTACAGGTCTGGTCTGCAAGGCAGATCCGGGTGGAAAATTCTGAAGTAACACATGCTCGGTTGAATATTCCATACATTGGATGCCAATACACTGCACATACAAAAGGCAGGATACGTTGCGCTGTCCATTAAAGTACGCAATTATAATTGTTGCACTCTGCTCAAACATGGTGGGGCAATCCATTCCCAACGGAGCATGAAGTTGCTAGCTACCGCGCTGCACCTTCACTACTGTTGATGAATTATTGTAGATAAGTATGTTGCATACACACCTGTGTGTAATTCACAAAGTTTTCTGTTTTCGGTGTTTAGTCCTCTTATGATACTTTTGATAATTTATGTAAATTAGATATACTGCATTGGTAAGTTGTAGGCATAATTGATTGCATACAGATGTAAGTGTGCAAGGAGATATATAAATGTGAACAATACAATGCGTTCTCTTCACAGTGGCTGCAGACTGTAAAGTAGTTACGTCAAGGGTAGCATAGAAAAGCACAGAACTCTCTTCTCTTGAGCAAATGAGACAGCAGGAGTAATGTCATTTCTTAAAATAAGAAGTCCCTTTAGTAAAGGGATTTCTGTTGCCAGGAGAGTTAAAGTAGGGCTGAACTGTGACAGATAAATTACAGAAAGTACTTTTCAAGCACAAGTACAGCGGCTACATTCAGCACCCAATAACACATACTTTTCAGGGGAAAGTTAAGCAAGAGGTCAAGTCAACAGGCTGAACCAAAAGCGACAATTGACTTTTCCTTCCCCAATCCTATCCCCTGTTGAGAGCAGATAACACCTGTAGTGACAGAATAGAATATTACTCATCAAAATGACAGTCCTAAATGCCAGACAATTGGGTGTTAAATGTGAATAAACACAGTTTTCTATTTACTAAAAACCCAACCCACAATAAAAACCTGTCTCAGTACTGCAAAACAGGTCAGTTTAAAACAATATAACGTGGAAGTAAAGGAACTTTTTCTTTTATCCAGTATTGAGGTATGTTTCATAGATTCACATGCCTGAACCATTCCCCGTCGTCGAGATGGTAGTCCCACTGTAACATAATCAAGCAGTATTTAAATAATGCCTAAGGCTATAATGGCCCTGAGCCATGTTTTATATAGCCTATCTATGTCCTGGACTAAATGTTAAAGGCAGCCACTCAGCTGCTAGCACCCTCTAGAACCTATCCAGCAGAGGCAGTTTCCATCAGATTTTCACCACATGTCGTGTGTGAGGGGAATCTCCCGGAGTTCTACTCAGTTTTCTTCTACAAACTTCAGGATTTTATTCCTGGAATATTTCTTAATTATGTCTGATAAAAAAGCCTCTTCCGTGCCTGCAAGACCTGTGGCAAGAAGAGGGTTCATGTTGATGATCCTCACAAGGACTGCATTTATTGCCTCCATCCAGCACATGAGGTAAGGCAGTGCAAAATCTGTCGCACTTTCTCTTCTAAAACTCTAAGAGATGGAGGGGGGAGGCTGCTTTTGTGGCTGCAGTCCACTAAGCACCAGAAATCATCTGAAGAGGACAGTGATGGATCATCCAGTCCTCACGAGAGCCAGATCTTGTGCAGAAGACTCTGGAGAGGGCAGGAAACACTTCAAACCCTCCCCAGAGAGCAAGTGCTCAAAAAAGTAGAAACATCCAAAAGTCTCCTCAGAGCCTTCATCTTCAGTCTCTTATACTCCTGTGAGGAAAGAAAAGAAACATCATAGAGACTCCTCCCCAGATTCTAGGAAGCTCATGGCCGACAAATGGTCGTTGACGACGACGTCACCGTAAAATCGTCGTCGTCGTCCATGTCGCCATCAATGGCAACCCCTAGATCGTCGACAACAAGTAACACAGTGACATCGACGGCAGGTGTAGGAAGGTGGATATCTGACTATGGTTACCCCCAACTTTTTGCCTAGTGTCTAGCTGGTTTTTCGACTTAGTTGGCCTGAGATCCTGCCATTCAGGGTCTCAGGCTGTCTGCTCTCTCTGTAAAATGGACTCCATGTACCCTAGGTACATACACAATTGGTAAGGATCACCTTATTGGACCCTGTACAGTGTACCCTAGGTACCCAGGGCATAGGTGTACCCTAGGCCTCCCAGGGGCTGCAGCATGTATTATGCCACCCCTGGTCTGGCCTTCCAATCAGACACAACTGGCTGATCACTCAGCTGGGGCAAGGTCGTGTAATCACCCCTTGCTTAGGTGTAGTATTCCTATACCTACCTTATATATAGACACATGTGTACCTATCAGTCACTCCTATGGCAGGCCTTAACAATCCTGGAGGCAGAGTGCTTGGTAACATGTGAGATGGTGCTCTAGCATGAGCTGAGCCTGTCTGCAGCTTTCGGAACCATGTCCTTATAGCTGTTCTATGATATAGCCTACCATATACTCTTAAAGTGCCTTATAATCTTAAACGGTTATGGTAACTATGGTTTGGCTTTATCAAAACATGTCGTGTAAGGTGTCTAACACTTTGGAATAATACCCCCATACCATTTCTGGTGATGAGGATATTATCCCTCCCTTCTAGAGGGAGAGACATGTTAAAATCCTACTTTGCTGTTTAACTCTAACCAAAGCCTCAGCATCACAAAATGGATGCTGCTGCCACAGACACAAGTCTGACCTCCTGCTGCTGGGAGTGATCCCAGCCAGGGAGGCCTGGACAATAGGTTTCCTGCTTGGGGAGGTGCTAGCACCTCCCCAGACAGCCTTTAGTGTATTGGGGCAGGGTGGGCTGAAAGGAATGAGACATGCCTGGGGCACACAAGGTGTTCCTTGCATAGTCCAGTTCAAACCGGCGCTGGGGCACTCCAGCCCCAGCTCTGGTGCGAAACTGGACAAAGGGAAGTGGGTGTAACCACCCCCTCCCAGGTCCCACCCATAAGGCGTGACCTAGCAGGTATCCCAGCCCCCCAGATTAGTATAAGAGTGGGAGTTGGGCCGCAAGACTTTAGATTATCCTGAACCTGCAAAACTGAACAGAAACTCTGGACCTTCAACATTCGACGAAAGAAGAAGACTGAAGAATCTCCCTTGTGGCCAAGGAGTGGCTACCCTGTGCAAACAGGCACCATCAAGAGACTACCCTTTGCTTTGTGAAACGTTCTACGAGGAACCGACTGCAGAGCCCGACCAGAGCCTTGACTTCCAGACTTCTCCGACCCTCATCCACATCTGCAGCAGAGCTGAGATCCCTGGAGGCGACGAGCGACGTGGGACCGGCTACCTGGAAAAAGTGGCTAGTAACTTAAAGCGCAGCTTCTGAGGTACCCTCGAAGTTGTGCACCGGGGATTGAGAAGCCCCAACCCCAAGCACCATCTGCACCGAAGATCAGCCCCCCACACTCCACGAGTCCTGCGTGGGGCCCTTCAGCATTTTCCTGCTTGCCGCGTCTGTCCGGTTGCTTGCCCGCTGGCTAGTGGCCTCTGTGACGACGCACCCTGAAATCTTCTGCGCTGGTTTGGCTCCTCCAGACTGGCTTCCACTTCTCTGCAAAGAAGAAGCACCCCAGATCTTCCTGGTCTGCACCAGAAGCAAGTCCTTTGTTCTTCGTGGGTTCCGCTTGCCAAGGCTTGGTGAGTCCTAGTCCAACTTCGACGCCGCCGACAGCAAGAGCCTTCGTGGGACAGCTCGCCTCCTGGTCCTGGTCGTCCTCGACGCTTCCTGGTCCTCCTGGCTGCAGCGACAAGCTTCACCTTCACCTGCAACTCTTCACTCAATCAATCAATCAATCAATCATAGGCATTTATAGAGCGCTCTACTCACCCGGAGGGTCTCAAGGCGCTGGGGGGGGGGGGGGGGGGGGGGTGCTGCTACTGCCCGAACAGCCAGGTCTTGAGCTTCTTCCTGAAGGCGAGGTGGTCCTGGGTCAGGCGCAGGTCGGTCGGGAGGGAGTTCCAGGTCTTGGCGGCCTGGTAGGAGAAGGATCTTCCTCCTGTTGTCGTTCTTCGGATGCGGGGGACGGCGGCGAGGGCGTGGCTGGCTGATCGGAGGTGTCGTTTGGGAGCGTAGAAGTTGATGCGGTTGTTGAGGTAGCTCGGGCCTTGGTCGTGAAGAGCTTTGTGTGCGTGGGTGAGGAGACGGAAGGTGATTCTCTTGTTGACCGGGAGCCAGTGCAGGTCTCTTAGGTGTCCGGAGATGTGGCTGTGTCGTGGGATGTCGAGGATGAGTCTGGCTGAGGCGTTCTGGATCCGTTGGAGTCTCTTCTGGAGCTTGGCGGTGGTTCCGGTGTAGAGGGCGTTGCCGTAGTCCAGTCGGCTGGTGACGAGTGCCTGGGTGACATTCTTCCTGGTCTCGGTGGGGATCCACCGGAAGATCTTCCGTAGCATGCGCAGGGTGTTGAAGCATGACGAGGAGACGGCGTTGACTTGCTTGGTCATGGAGAGGGAGGAGTCCAGGATGAAGCCCAGGTTGCGTGCGTGGTCTGTCGGTTTGGGTGCGGTGCCCAGGGCGGGGGGCCACCAGGAGTCGTCCCAGGCGGAGGGCGAGGATCCCAGGATGAGGACTTCCGTCTTGTCCGAGTTCAGCTTCAGGCGGCTGGTCGACATCCACTCGGCTACCTCTTTCATTCCTTCGTGAAGGTTGGCTCTGGCGGCGGCGGGGTCGTTGGTCAGGGAGAGGATCAGCTGGGTATCGTCGGCGTAGGAGATGATGTTGAGGTTGTGTTGGCGTGCGATGGCCGCGCGGGGGCTCATGTAGACATCGCCTGGTTCCTTCCTGGTTCCACGTGGTCACTGGCTAGTGACCTTGACTCTGTCCCTTCTGCTTGCAGGTTTCTTCTCTTCTTGATCCCAGCCTTGGGATCCACCGGACACTCTTCACTGACTGCCTGTCAGCATCTTTCTTCAGGCATCCATAGGAGTCGACGACGAAAACGACGCATCTTCACCCCTATGCACCCGCAGCCTGTGGGCTAGGTAACTTGGGTACTCCGGTGCTCATCAGGGTAGTGACTATCCTAGTGTCTAGTTTTCAAGTCTCAACTTCCTAGCTACTCCGGAAGTGTCCTAAATCTACCGTTTTCTAAACTGTACTATTGCTATTGACTTTTACGCATTACGCGTGAGTGTTTCCACTCTGCACACGAATCCCGTGGGCCTCCCACTTCCTAACTAACGCTAGTGTAGTGTAGCCCCAGCGATTCCCTAGGCCTAGGCCTTCTCTATTTCCGTGAAAGTGGCTCTTATACCACTTACTTAGTATATGGGTTGCGTGGCCCCTAGGGCCTAACTGTATTACTTACCTGTGTGACTTAATGTATGCTTAAATAAGACTGTGTTGTACTTACCTCTAATCTCATAAAGAGTGCTGAGGGTTTGCTTAGAATAAATACACTTTATTTTATATATATATCTGTTGTGGTGTCCTTTCATTTGGTATTCAAGGGATTATATATGGTATCACAGCTGGCTTCACATGCCATTCAGAGTTTAGCCTAAGACTGCTCTTGTCCATGCTACCACTAGGATAGCTGGTCTATAAGGTTGACTTTACAACCAATCACCATAAGGGTATTTGGACTGATATAAGGTGTACACTATAACTAGTGACATCATACATCAGGCCAACTTCTCACATTGGTGAGCAGCGGTTGGGATCTGAGCTTGCTGTTGTAATACCATTGTAATCTTGAGATACTGAATTGAAAGATCACACAGATATTGTCTAGGTACATATAACATAGATTATAATACTTAAGTCCTACTGGACTTTGTAGTTGTAGGTTGAAGGGAGTAACACACCCTGACTACAACTACTAGAGAGGTTTAGTAGAAACAACTAGTGTAGGTAGGTGCACACACCACACCCTCACTAGATCATGCCTCTGGGAGGAGATCAAGTAGATGCTCTCTCAGGAGGGGCAGGTCTGCAGAAGACCCCCTCTAGGTATGATACCTTAACATTCCAGGAGATGAGACATTTGTGTACCGCCAGAGGAATAAAACAGGGTTCAAACCCTACCCTTAGACAGCTAGTGGAGCTTCTGGAGGCCTATGATGCTGAAAGAGCTGCCAGGGATGGTGCCATAGCTGTAGATAAGGGTCTACCCACCACAGATGAGTCAGATGGGACTTCAGAGGAGGAGGTAGACAGCCAGGGCCAAGTAGGAAGACTTAGCCAGGCTAACCTAAGTTTACATGGGAGTTTGCATGGGGTCCCCCCATACAGACCCCCAAGTAGGCTTTCACAGAGAAGCAGGAGGGACAGATCCCCTTCAAGGGAATCCATCCACTCCCATGTTTCTAGCATCTCTAATGCTTCCTCTCACAGGGGAATGACTTCACCTGAGAGAAAGGAGCATAAAGCCAGAATGAGGGAAGCTAATCTGAGGATTCAGAGGGAAGAAATTGCCCTTGCCAAAGAGAAGCTTGCTCTGGCTAGAGAGCAAAAATTGTGTGGGTCAGAACCCACTGGTGGCAGCAACATTCCTAGAGATAGGGATAGGTCTTATGACCATAGAAACCTAAGCAAGATAGTCCCCCCATATCAGAATGGGGATGACATCCACAAATGGATGACTGCTTTGGAGAGGGCCTGCAAAGTACAGCAGGTACCCCAAAGTCAGTGGGCAGCTATCTTGTGGCTCTCCTTTTCTGACAAAGGTAGAGACAAGCTCCTCACAGTTAGTGATGAGGATGCAAACAATTACAAAGTCCTGAAGAGTGCTCTGATAGATGGGTTTGGCTTAACCACTGAGCAATATAGGTTGTTGTTCAGAGACACCCAGAAGACACAGACACAGGACTGGTCTGATTTTGTGGATTGTGCCACTAAGGCTTTGGAAGGTTGGTTAAATGGCAGCAAGGTGCAGGACTATACAGGATTGTACAACTTGATTATGAGGGAGCAGATCCTTAGTAATTGTCAGAACCAGCTTCTCCATCAACACCTGGTAGACTCAGATTTGACCTCTCCCCAAGAATTGGGAAAGAGGGCAGATAAATGGGTCAGGACCAGGATTAGGCCTAAAAATCAGGGTGGTGACCAAAAGAAGGATACCACCAAGCCTCAAGAGAAGGGTGGGGATAAAGCAAAAGAGAAATCTTCCTCAGGGCCCCAAAACTCCACACAGGGTGGTGGGTCCCAAGCTCCCTCCTCTACCACAGTTAAAAAGCCTTACTGCCATGTGTGTAAAACACCTGGGCATTGGAAAACTGACAGCAGTTGTCCACAGGCTAAAAACAAAACTGTTCCTCCAACTACTCCTGTCACACCACCTATTACTGTCAGCAGTAATCCCCCAGGTGGTGGGAGTGCCCCCAAAAAATTGGTTGGGTTTTCTTGGGGAACACAAGGGGATCCTGGCTTAGCCAATTCCCCTACAGCAGCTACTCTTGTCTGTGATGGTGGCATGGGGTTTGCCAACTTCACTGCCTGTCCCAACACTTTGGGTAGGTACAGACAGGAACCCTACATCAATGGTAGAAAAGCTGAGGCCTACAGAGACACTGGAGCTAGCATCACTATGGTGGCCCATAGGCTAGTTCCCTCTGAGCAGCTTTTGCCTGGTTTCTCATATCAGGTAACTAACATTGATGGCAAACAGAACAGTCATCCCATGGCAGAGGTATGTCTCAGCTGGGGAGGTGTCACTGGCCCTAAAAGGGTGGCAGTGTCTCCAACCTTGCCTGTGGACTGCTTGCTGGGGAATGACTTAGAACTCTCAGCTTGGGCTGAAGTTGAACAAGACACCCATTCCAAAATGGTAGGCCTTTCCAAAAAGGGTAGTGGGGTTGTGCCAGTCACAACCCCTGTCCAAGTAGCTTTCCTCCCTGAAAAGGTTGGAAGGGCAGTGGTAGCCACAGCCCAGGCACAGACAGACTTCCCTGTAGAAATTGGCAGAGCTGTGACAGTCACAGCTCAAACACAAACTGAGTGCCTTCCTGAAAAGGTTGGCAAGGCTGTAATGGTCTCAGCCCACACTCAGACTGACATAGGTGTAGTGAAGCCTGAAACTATGGATCACTCCACACAAACAGAGAGTAGTGGGGAGGAAGAAAAGTCTCCCTCTCCCCAGACATTAGGAAAAGGTCAGCCTCCTCAGGGATCTGACCTCACCCCTTGTGAAGGAACTGCCCCAGAGGTAGCCAGGCCTGGCCTGGCAGAGCCTCTGATGTCAGTGGCCCCTTCCAAGGTGGGACCCAGTCTGGTGCAGGTAGCCTGCCTCTCTCTACCCTGCCTCAGTCAGCCCAGGGCTGCAGAGGTCAGGGAGGCCAGTGGACCCCAAGAGGGCCCCTGTCCACAAGAACCCCCCCATCAAAAGAATGAGGATCGCCTGGCTAGTAGCCCTAGCCAGGTGATGGGTAAAAACATTCCTGAGGGATCCCCTTCACAGGTAGTTAGGGACCTCCCCCAGAGGGATTCTGTTGGGCACAGGCAAACATGGGACCTTAGGTCCCCAAACCTGACCTGTCCCTCCAGTAAGCCCACAAAAGGGACCCAGCCTCCAGCTTTAGGTAGCCAGAGGCTGACCCTGAGAGCACAGTGCAACTCAGTTAGAGAAAGAAAGGCATCCATGGTGGAGGATGATTGGAGGAAGCTGAGGCCTCACTTTGAGGACACTCACTTCAGTACTCCATCTCAACACCAGCCTTTTACTTTGCAAAGACACACCAAAGGTAGAGATTCCCTATGGTGGAGACCCTATGATATCTTTAGGATGAGGGATTGCTTAGTGGACCATGAGACAGGGGGTAACCATGCCAGTGCTGGTTCTTCCTTATATGGCCACTTAGGCAATAGAGGCTTACCTTGTCAAGGCCAGCCTTATCTCCTTTCGTTTGGGGGGGGGTTGTGTAGGAAGGTGGATATCTGACTATGGTTACCCCCAACTTTTTGCCTAGTGTCTAGCTGGTTTTTCGACTTAGTTGGCCTGAGATCCTGCCATTCAGGGTCTCAGGCTGTCTGCTCTCTCTGTAAAATGGACTCCATGTACCCTAGGTACATACACAATTGGTAAGGATCACCTTATTGGACCCTGTACAGTGTACCCTAGGTACCCAGGGCATAGGTGTACCCTAGGCCTCCCAGGGGCTGCAGCATGTATTATGTGTATTATGCCACCCCTGGTCTGGCCTTCCAATCAGACACAACTGGCTGATCACTCAGCTGGGGCAAGGTCGTGTAATCACCCCTTGCTTAGGTGTAGTATTCCTATACCTACCTTATATATAGACACATGTGTACCTATCAGTCACTCCTATGGCAGGCCTTAACAATCCTGGAGGCAGAGTGCTTGGTAACCTGTGAGATGGTGCTCTAGCATGAGCTGAGCCTGTCTGCAGCTTTCGGAACCATGTCCTTATAGCTGTTCTATGATATAGCCTACCATATACTCTTAAAGTGCCTTATAATCTTAAACGGTTATGGTAACTATGGTTTGGCTTTATCAAAACATGTCGTGTAAGGTGTCTAACACTTTGGAATAATACCCCCATACCATTTCTGGTGATGAGGATATTATCCCTCCCTTCTAGAGGGAGAGACATGTTAAAATCCTACTTTGCTGTTTAACTCTAACCAAAGCCTCAGCATCACAAAATGGATGCTGCTGCCACAGACACAAGTCTGACCTCCTGCTGCTGGGAGTGATCCCAGCCAGGGAGGCCTGGACAATAGGTTTCCTGCTTGGGGAGGTGCTAGCACCTCCCCAGACAGCCTTTAGTGTATTGGGGCAGGGTGGGCTGAAAGGAATGAGACATGCCTGGGGCACACAAGGTGTTCCTTGCATAGTCCAGTTCAAACCGGCGCTGGGGCACTCCAGCCCCAGCTCTGGCGCGAAACTGGACAAAGGGAAGTGGGTGTAACCACCCCCTCCCAGGTCCCACCCATAAGGCGTGACCTAGCAGGTATCCCAGCCCCCCAGATTAGTATAAGAGTGGGAGTTGGGCCTCAAGACTTTAGATTATCCTGAACCTGCAAAACTGAACAGAAACTCTGGACCTTCGACATTCGACGAAAGAAGAAGACTGAAGAATCTCCCTTGTGGCCAAGGAGTGGCTACCCTGTGCAAACAGGCACCATCAAGAGACTACCCTTTGCTTTGTGAAACGTTCTATGAGGAACCGACTGCAGAGCCCGACCAGAGCCTTGACTTCCAGACTTCTCCGACCCTCATCCACATCTGCAGCAGAGCTGAGATCCCTGGAGGCGACGAGCGACGTGGGACCGGCTACCTGGAAAAAGTGGCTAGTAACTTAAAGCGCAGCTTCTGAGGTACCCTCGAAGTTGTGCACCGGGGATTGAGAAGCCCCAACCCCAAGCACCATCTGCACCGAAGATCAGCCCCCCACACTCCACGAGTCCTGCGTGGGGCCCTTCAGCATTTTCCTGCTTGCCGCGTCTGTCCGGTTGCTTGCCCGCTGGCTAGTGGCCTCTGTGACGACGCACCCTGAAATCTTCTGCGCTGGTTTGGCTCCTCCAGACTGGCTCCCGCTTCTCTGCAAAGAAGAAGCACCCCAGACCTTCCTGGTCTGCACCAGAAGCAAGTCCTTTGTTCTTCGTGGGTTCCGCTTGCCAAGGCTTGGTGAGTCCTAGTCCAACTTCGACGCCGCCGACAGCAAGAGCCTTCGTGGGACAGCTCGCCTCCTGGTCCTGGTCGTCCTCGACGCTTCCTGGTCCTCCTGGCTGCAGCGACAAGCTTCACCTTCACCTGCAACTCTTCACGACATCGCCTGATTCCTTCCTGGTTCCACGTGGTCACTGGCTAGTGACCTTGACTCTGTCCCTTCTGCTTGCAGGTTTCTTCTCTTCTTGATCCCAGCCTTGGGATCCACCGGACACTCTTCACTGACTGCCTGTCAGCATCTTTCTTCAGGCATCCATAGGAGTCGACGACGAAAACGACGCATCTTCACCCCTATGCACCCGCAGCCTGTGGGCTAGGTAACTTGGGTACTCCGGTGCTCATCAGGGTAGTGACTATCCTAGTGTCTAGTTTTCAAGTCTCAACTTCCTAGCTACTCCGGAAGTGTCCTAAATCTACCGTTTTCTAAACTGTACTATTGCTATTGACTTTTACGCATTACGCGTGAGTGTTTCCACTCTGCACACGAATCCCGTGGGCCTCCCACTTCCTAACTAACGCTAGTGTAGTGTAGCCCCAGCGATTCCCTAGGCCTAGGCCTACTCTATTTCCGTGAAAGTGGCTCTTATACCACTTACTTAGTATATGGGTTGCGTGGCCCCTAGGGCCTAACTGTATTACTTACCTGTGTGACTTAATGTATGCTTAAATAAGACTGTGTTGTACTTACCTCTAATCTCATAAAGAGTGCTGAGGGTTTGCTTAGAATAAATACACTTTATTTTATATATATATCTGTTGTGGTGTCCTTTCATTTGGTATTCAAGGGATTATATATGGTATCACAGCTGGCTTCACATGCCATTCAGAGTTTAGCCTAAGACTGCTCTTGTCCATGCTACCACTAGGATAGCTGGTCTATAAGGTTGACTTTACAACCAATCACCATAAGGGTATTTGGACTGATATAAGGTGTACACTATAACTAGTGACATCATACATCAGGCCAACTTCTCACAGCAGGGACGACGGCAGCGGCCATCTCCGGGCCCATACTGTCGATGAGAACCTCATTGACGACATCATCGTCGAGGTCCACTCCATCGACGTTGATGCTGTCGACAAAGACACCGTCGACGACCTCGCTGACGACCCCACCGACATCGCCGATGACAACACTGTCTACGACTGCACCATAGACGGCAACATTGGCTGCAACAGCACCTTCGGCAACTGGCATCCCATCTTCGTTGGTCATGATAACATCGACGCCACCGTTGAGGATGATAAAGGTGTCGGACGTTTTTCCATCCAGAAGTGCGGACGTTTAGCAAGAGCTCCCCTGTGCCTCTTTCACACCTTTTAGACCTACAGGAGTCTGATGAAGAGGATGATGATGAGGATGCATTATACGGAGTTGCGCATAGTCCAGCTGAGTTACATGTAAAGTGCCAGGAAGAGGACGAGGATTATGACGACTAGCAGCAATACTATCAGTCATATTTGGCGCCACCACATCATTACCAACATTATGGCTATCATCCCGAATCACGCCCTAGAGAGATGGCACATCTTCCACCGTCTTTGATTCAAGACCTTCAGGCTATGTTGGCGGACTATGAACAAAAGTTTCCATCACAAAATATTCAAAAAGAGCCACCACCAGTTCAACCCCAGTTCCTTGAAACACCGGTTTTGCCAGTGACACCAACAGTATTGCGCCCACCTATACAGGAGCCCAATCCGGAAACCCTTTCTCTTTGGATGAGGAGAAAAGAGGGTGAGATTCCAGAGCTTACACCTGCAGATCCGTGGGAAGATTACAGTTCGAGGCATGTGTGCTGTAGATACACATGCTTTGCATACTCCTGCCATTTAGTGTTGAGTCCGGATGTTTGCAAGTTGTCTTTCTTCGAAGAAGTATTTCCAGTCATGAGATATGGCGACTCCAACTTTCGGTGCGCATGGGCATAGACGCCATTGTTTTTTTTTCCGCCATTGGGTTCGGACGTGTATTGCTGCGCTCCAGTTCGAAACCGTTCTTCGGGTTTCCCTCGGTGCGCAATCCACTCTCCCCTCGACGGTATTGTTCTCTAGCGTGTTTCCCTGTTCTCCGGCTATTGAATCGATTGGGAAACTCTCTATCTTCCGTCGGAAACATCGGAGCGGCCCTCTGGCCTAGCGCTTCAGTCCGCCCTTCTGCCGATGGAACCAACTACATTCCAATTCTGTCCTCGGTGCCGCGACAAGTACCCTCGCACTGACCTACATCAAGTTTGTAACTTGTGCCTATCACCAGAGAACAAGGAAGAAGACTGCGATGCCTGTAAGTCATTCCGGTCGAAGAAAACACTACGTGATCGTCTAGCTCGACGACGTGAAAAGCAACACCAAAAGACTAAGCAGCGGCGAAGATTCCAAGCATGAAGGCATTGAAGCGTCTGCGGCAGAAGAGGCCATCTCCATCCCATAATCGGATTCTGAACTCTAGATCGACTTGGAGTACGAAGGCGTGCCTCCGGGACAGGGTGCCATGAGTACCGACGACCCCTTTGCCCCAAAACCTCTTCCAAGAAACAAAAGGATAGGGCAGCGCCTCTGCCTTCTGGCCAAAGTCGGCACGAGACCATGTTTCTGACGCCCCGCCTTCTGGCTTGGCACCGAAACAAATAATCAAGCCTTCCGGCTCAAGACCGAACCGGACAAAATCATCTTCGGATCCTTAACCCTCCGGTTTGAAGGACAGATCTGGTTCAGAATCGAAACCCTCTTCTCCGAAATAAAAACATGCTTCGGAGCCAAAACCTTCTGCTCCCAAAAGCAAATCTATTTTGGCATTGAAATCCAAGGGCAACCTCTCCGAGCCTCTGGAGCCAATTTAAGACATTCTCAAGGCTAAATTGGACCCTTAACAGAAAAATTATTATATTCATCATGATACAGGACATATTTCTGCCAAAACACCAGCCGAACGTAAACTTGGCGACCAGCCCTGCTTATCCTGCCCCACAATCCCGTCCACCATTTTCTCTACATTTACCAATTCAAGATCCCTTGCACATAACACCACAGGGATCTCCACATACACAGCCTGAAGGGGATGATGTTGATGAAGACACTCTTTTGCTTGTAGACCCATGGAATGATTACACCATTGACCCTCCATTGGATATTGAACCAGACCTTTACCCTGCAAAGCCACACCACCAAACGATAATATGACTTATCAGGAACTTCTTGCTAGAGCAGAAAAGTACCATGGGGTGGCCTTACATAAAGAGTCCTTAGAGGAAAAGTTTTTATTTGAAACTCTTGTGTCCACACACAGGTCAAGTCAAACACTCCCTATGCTAAAGAGCATGATGAGGCATTCAGATGTCATTTTCAAAGACCCTGTGCGAGCACGCATTTTAACTCCCAGAGTCGATAAAAAATATAAACCTTGTCCATCTCATCCTGTGTTCATCAAAGGACAATTACCTCTTGTGAGAAAGTGGCTCTGTATATACTGTTCCCAAATAGGTACAGGGTGTACAGAGTCCACAGTCCCCACAGGTTTGGCAGAGGCTAAAGTTCGATATAACCTTACTCTCTAAAGTGGTAGCTTGGTCGAGCAGTAAGGCAGTATCAGAGGACAGTGTAAAGTATTTGTTGCACACACTCAGTCAGCAAATGGTCTCACACACTCAAGAACTGAACTCTAGGCCAATGGTTTATCTAAAAAAAATATATGCTTGTTTTATTTTAGAACCAACAATAGGTATTAAAATACACTTTCTCAGAATGAGCTGCTTTATATAAATACTTTTGCAATAGGCAAATGACTTTTGTAGAACGTTACAAGTAGTTGCAATAGGCAACACAATTTTAAACACAATCATGCATTGAGTTCAATGGAAGTTTCAAGTTATTTGCAACAGATTACTTTTAGGATTACTTTTGGGATTCCAGGACTGGATCTTAGATTCAGTCCTGGGTCAGTACTTAGAATCAAGTGATAAAAGTCGACTTAGTTACTGTTATGATTTTTAGACAATATTTTGCTATTTTAAAAGTTGAACGCAGCGCCAGCGCCTGGAGGCGCACATAAGATCAGCTGAAGGCCGCGTCGCGGGATCGCGCGCGGGTCGGCGCCGGGGCTAAGCCCGGGCAAAGGGCGGGCCCTCTGTGGCCCTCAGTGACCGAGGTAGGCCGGGCTGGGCCCGGTCCCTTATTTCTCATTTTCACATTGTAATTATTTGTTTGCATTCGTGCCCATTTGAGTAGAAGGGTAATTTGATGCAAGTACTGTGATAGCTATACTGCACCCTGGTCCTACCTGTTGTGCCAGGGACTGACTCAACTCCAGACTTTTATTCATTTTATATTGCTAGATTTCATTTTAATCACTGTGGAAAATGTCTAAAACTTTACGATCTGGAAGGGTAGTGGGAGAAAAACCTGCCCGGAAATTAACTACTATCCGCACAAGAAACAAGTCAGTAAACAACCCACCTTTGAAAGGACAATGTCAGTTATCTGAACTCTGGGATTTATCTGGTATAAAAAAACCTAAATGTGCGACTCTACATAATCCAGATACTAAAGTCTTGGAAGTACACGTACCAACTACCTCTGTGCCCCGATTTCCCCAGGTCCAGCAGGGGGCCCCCCAAACTATGGCAGGAGGGTCTCCCTTTCGGGACCCTACAGATGGGAAGTTGACGATTATAAGTGAGCCAGTGCACATACCATCGATCCCTCAGTTACCCATGAATGACAGGCCGGGGGATGACCTGTCTGCACTATCCATTGATTTGGAACTATGGGGACGCTACGTAAGCCCTGCTAAAGTGGAATCTCTGGAGCAATTTAAAGTTCAGGGGGGAGCCACCCCATCAGGGTTAATGCTGTATAGTAGCACCCCGTCGCTAAATAGTCATGAAATATCTGACTTGCTAAACTCTTCCAAGAGCCCCGACCTCAATCTCCTGGATAATATCTGCACTGCAGAAGCACGAGAAAAGCCGATCTCTGAGTCCATGATCGCGCTGGAACAACTCCTTGCTTCAATTTTGCTGCTTCTAGGGAAATTTGTAGGCAGCTCGGACTGTATCCTTGAATCAGTTACCCAGATCCTAAAGTTATTGCTGCAGAAAGTGCCGGATGCGAGTAAGGCCTCTCCCCCTAAGTCTGAACAATCTGTATCTGAGGGGAAATTCAAAGCCATTAGAAGAGAACTAGTTAGGAAAAATGAAGAGTTTTCTATGGTCCCTCATAAGGAGTTGCCTTATACTGCAGCCTCTAACTGTATCAAGAATATAGTCCTGGAGATAGAGGAGGAGGATAAAGTCTTGCCAGGCCCCAAAACGGTTCAGGAATTATTTCCTATCTTTGTCCCGGATGACGGAAAAGACCTCCTAGCCGACAAATCTGAGGTCAATGAAGAAAAGAGAAAATATGGTAAACAAAAAAGTACCAAAGCCAGTAAGAGGAAACCTATTCGAAAGTATAGAAAGAAGAAGCAACGGAGGGTCATTTTCCAAAAATGTACAGAGACAAGGGAGAATGAAATAAGAAATGGGGAATCCTTTTCTACTGCTTTAAAAGTGGACATGGGTGTGAATTTATCCTCTTCAACCTTGGCGGAGGAGGAAATTGAACAAGGCAGCTTGCCTTCTCAGGAAGATTTACCACAAATTGGGGGCTCTCTCCCAGGCTCTCCTTCTCGGAGTACTCTTGGAGGTCCAATTTCTAATCCATCTGGGTTTTTAAACCCTTTGGCCCCCCCCTTTGTGGTAACAATTGACTCTGAAAATTCTCGCCCTCCGGCCCGGCCTGTAAGTACGTCAAAGGCCCCTGTGGATGTGCGTGTACTAGATTTTGTTCCATTATTTGATACTGACCTCTTATTAAATAGAGCCTGGCTCCTCAAGCGTTTCAGTGAGGTTGAATGTCTCTATCACATTCAGTCTAGAGACATTGAACTAGTAACTTTGTTGGGTGGTAGTCGGGTTTTGAGTATTCGGGTGAAATTTTATTCCCCTATCATAACAAATTTGATACTAGAACAGGCTGAAAATTTTCAACGCTTAGGTATTGATATTCTACCTATCCCTACCCCAGGCAAGCCAAACTCTTTCGATAAGCAGGGGTTGAGGGGTGATGAACAAAACGGGGTAACCTCTCCTCTGAGAGACCTGAAAATTTGGGTTTCCAGGGGAAAACGCACAGTATCGCACGTGAAGCCTCTCCCACTAGTTGAGAATTCCACACTCAATGATGACAATAACCGGTGGAATTGGCTCCATAGTGCATTATCAACAAAAAATAAGGATAACCCCAAATTGTTCCACCATCTTTAACCCAGCTTTAAACATAATTTCTTGGAATGCAGCCGGATTCCATAGCAGCCCGGAGAAAATGACCTTTTTATCCACTCTGGAGGCTGATATATTGTGCATCCAGGAAACATGGTGCATAGATAGGTTAACGCCTTTAAAAGATTTTTATGTTTTGGAAGTTCCGGCTGCGCCCTCTAAGAAAGGGCATGCTAGGGGGGGGCTCGCTTGTTTACTGTCAAATAAGTTTCAATGGAGATTTGCCCATTATATTGACTCCAGTAGACTTTTCCACACAATAACATTAGAAAATATGTTCCATGACAATGCAAAATATCCCATGGTAATTTTCAATGTGTATATTCCGCCTGAGGAATGTTTTAATGATAAATTGCAGCGGGTTCTCCAGTATATGGATAAGATAAAAAATTCACCTCCTTTTCCTGTAATTTTGCTTATCGGTGATTTGAATTGTAAAGTTTCAAACGCTAGTCTAAAACTTTTCAGGGATAAAGCTAAGGAGGAAGCACATTGCATCCCCCAGACGCTCTTCCCTGAAAACTTAAAGACAAATAAAAGGGGGAAGATCTTGTTAAAAGAATTAGCGATCGGGGATGGTATTATCTTAAATGGAAGATTTCCATCCGACGTCCCCGCAAATCATACCCACAAATCCCCCTTTGGGTCATCAATTTTGGACTATGCTATCGCCAGCTACAGTCTGTTTCCCCAGATTCTTGACCTAAAGATCACACCCACGACTCTGAGCGACCACAGTATATTGTCACTATCAATTTCGTTAAATTCTATGAATACGGCATCCTGGTCGCTAAATGGCAGGGAGGCTACCTTCCACTCGACATCTGGAAGATGCTTCTGGAATAATGCTGCCATTAATGGGGTGCAGGAGCTACTGACCGATACCCTTAGGGAAATAGAAGAGTGGAACGGAAATGAAATAGTTTGTTTTGAGGCATTCATGGTAAAGATCTTATTGAATGTTAAAAAAACTGTCCCCCCTAGGAAAAAAGGAGAGGTAGTTTCTCTAACTCTCCGTAATCTGAATAGGGAATTAAACAAACTAATCCGTGCACAGTACGTCGAAAGGGTACTGGAACGTGGGAAAGATATCGCTAGGTTAAAAAGAAAGAGAAGCAGACTTAAGCTAAAAATTAAAAGGGACAGGGAGGATGAAGTATGGATTAAATTAAGGGAATCTGCTGCTTATGGCAACATTAAAGATTTTTGGGCAATAATTGGGAAAGGATGTGGTACTCGCCACTCCCCTACTCCCTCAGCTATACCAGAAGATCTATGGTCCTCTCATATCCGAGAATTATATGCAGGGAATGGGACCACAGGTGTGGATAACTTCATGTATGCTGCCCCTGATGACTCGGTTTTCTTTCCCTCTGAGAAGGAAATCGAGTTGGCTATAAAAAATATGCGACCCTCTGGGGCTATGGGACCGGATGAGCTTCCGATGACGGTCCTAAAACAAGACCCTTCAACCTGGAGTAAAATCTTGTACCCCCTGTTTAGGGCATGCCACCTTTCTAAACGTGTCCCTGCATCGTGGAGAGGAAGCATTCTGGTCCCTATCTTCAAAAAGGGAGCAAGGGACAGTCCCAGTAACTATCGCATGATTGCGCTCCTCGACTCCATCGGAAAGGTCTTTGCGAAATGCCTCCTGAGATCTCTTTCTGATTGGGTCGAGGAGCGCAACATCTTGCCGTTGGAACAGACTGGCTTCCGAAGGGAACATGGCACTCTGGACAACCTGACTGCCCTTCAGGTTATTACTGATAAATATGTCCAGGTGAGAGGGGGTGTTGTATACGCCGCCTTCATTGATTTCTCCACAGCGTTCGATAAAGTAGATCGGGGAACGCTGTGGAGAAAATTGGCGAGGATGGGTGTCCCTACTCCCCTGCTGGAATTGGTGCGGGCTCTGCACACTGAGACCTGGTGCAGGGTCTTAATGGGGGGCGAAAGGGGGCTGTCGGCCAAAATACCATCTCAGAATGGCCTTAAACAGGGCTGCTTATTGGTGCCCCTGTTGTTTTCCCTATACACAACTGACCTCCCTGCAGCTGTGTCCCATAGTGAGGGGATCGCACCGTTGATAGGAGGGGTGCCAATAGCCTGTCTGATGTATGCCGATGATGTGTTATTGCTTGACTTAACTCCCGTGGGTCTGGCTAATCGGCTTCAGGCTCTTCAGGACTTTGCTGGGGAGCATCATATGAAGATTAATATTAATAAAAGTAAAGTGATGTGTATTGCTGGTAGGAAGAAATGCCGATCGACAAATTTTGGTTGGGCTATCGGAGGGCTTAGATTGGAGGTCGTAACTTGTTATACCTTTTTAGGGAAAATATTCTCGGTCAATATGAGCGAGAATTCTCATATCGAGCATTGCTCCCGCAAAGCTCTTGCCCAAGGCAATGGGTTAAAGTCCCTATACCTGGCAACGGGGAAAAGACATTTTTCTAGCCTTCTAGAAGTATTTAGAGCTAAAATCCCCGCAACCATCTTGTATGGTATAGAAATAATTGAGATAAAATATTGGGACTTTTGCCACAAGACTGAGGGAAAACTCCTAAGATCCCTCTCGAATCTTAACAATGCCTGTCCACTGGCTGCTTGCAGGCTGGATTTTGGACTCAGGAGTGCCTGGGTTCAGGGGCTGTGCGCCTTAATAAGATGGGTAGCCAGCTTAGCCAGAGCGAGAGAAGGAACCCTGCGAGTCTTACTCAAAAATGAACTTTTGGGCAATTTTAAGGAGTTCTCTAAACTTGTTAGTAATTTTAGAAGGGCTGTGAAAATCCTTAGACTGGATGAAAGCGCTCTTTTCTCCTATTCTCCCACGCAGTTAAAGCAGGTCCTCAGGGAGGCTTCGTGGGAGTATTGTTTTCTATCTGACAAAAAAACAGTTGGAGATAAAAGGAATGTGGAGCCGCTGATCTCCTCCTATAGGTTGAAACAGCCCCAACCATACGCCCTGTGGAACCTGCCACACGGGATACGTAGGTTTTGGTTTTTATTACGTTATGACTTAATCCCTCTTAACGTGTTGCTGTCTAAATGGCATGGCACTTCACCGTTGTGCAATCTATGTAAATTAAATAACCAGGACTGTATGCATGTACTTTTGATTTGTCCTATGTTACGTAGCTTGCGCAAGCGATGGCTTAAAGTAATTTGTCTTCGCCTCAGCATTGTCACTTTACAAGATTTTCTTCATGCACTTTATTGCCCACCAAATGAAATGTTCTGTGCTTATGTTTTTAACTTTTTTAAAGGATTTTTAGCTATTTATTAAATTCTCTGGAAGATTGTGCCGGCCCGGCCTTGTGGGACTGATGGCTTGCAGTGTACCTATTACGGTCCGAATACTACGTTTTTATAATTCTTGTACTTGTGATGACTGTGTTGCTTTGTCTGTACATGTTTATGTGGCCCTCTTTGAGAGCCAAAACATAATAAATAAATTTGAATTTGAAATTTGAATTTGAAATTTGATAAAAGTCGACTTAGTTACTGTTATGATTTTTAGACAATATTTTGCTATTTTAAAAGTTGATATTTCATAGAAAACAGTCAATGATTCCCTATGGAAGAAATTCAAGTTGCAGGTATATGTTATGTTATGGGGAATTTATTAAGCGCGCAGCTACTCCTAGGAGTGTCCCGGCGCTGATTTGACCCCAACACAGAAAGCAGAATTAGCAGATATTACCACTCTAGTATTGAAAAAGCCAAGTTTTCACGCCCTTACGAAATTTTAAGAGGTCGCATTCCTGTCACAGCTTGAGAGGGAGGCTATTCCATAGTTTTTCTGCGCCCACCTGAAAGGAGCGACCACCCTTACGAGAAAGGAAAAATTTGGGCACATTTACTAGTTGTTGTGAGGCCGAACGTAATGTTCTGAGGGGTTATAGAGCTGGATCTTATTTCTAAGATAAGGTGCTCCAATTCTATTAATGGCTTTAAACGTTAAGACCAGGGATTTAAAACATATCCTTTGTATAACTGGCAGCCAATGTAAGGTGCTCAGGTGAGAAGACATATGGTCTCTCGGCCCAGCTGTCAGAACTGCCCTGGCCGCGGCATTTTGAACTATCTGCAAACGATTCAATAGGTAGTTTGGAAGACCTAGATACAATACGTTTACATAGTCCAGTCTGGACATAATCAAAGCCTGGACCACAGTTTTCTTGTGTGCAATTGGGAGAAGAGGGAGGACATTTCTCATAGTTTTTAGCAGTCCAAAGCATG
Source organism: Triturus cristatus (assembly GCF_964204655.1). Taxonomy (NCBI): domain Eukaryota; kingdom Metazoa; phylum Chordata; class Amphibia; order Caudata; family Salamandridae; genus Triturus; species Triturus cristatus. The sequence goes on from NC_140580.1 coordinate 129,666,836, forward strand.
TGCCAGCCATAGATTGGACCTGAGTTTTCATAGTCAGATCGGAATCAATTTTTATTCCTAAATTCTTTACTGTGCATGCCGGCTTCGCAGGGGGGGCGCAATTTATTGGCCACCATTGGCGCCATTCATTATCTGGGGTGTGTCCAAAGATGATGATTTCAGATTTATCTGAATGACAAAGTAACTGGTTTTGGCTAAATCAGTTAAACAACTCAGTCAGGCAGATGTTAATTTTATTTCCATTGAACGTCTCCTTCTTTCCACACGTAAATGCAATTGTGTGTCGTCAACATACAATATAATTTTTGCCCCATATTTTTCAGCCAGTGGGCCTAAGGGGGCCATATATATATTAAAAATGGTGGGGCTCAACACCGAACCCTGTGGAACCCCTACATTTAGGGCTTGAATAGGACTAGAGAAAGGCGGGGCCCAAATTGTCTGCTGACGATCACTTAAGAAGATGGTGAACCATCTGAGAACCGTGCCCCCGATATTACTCTCCCTCAACCTAAGAATGAGCCTATCATGGGGCACGGTATTGAAGGCTGCTGATAAATCCAGTAATATCAGTACTCCTTTGCCTCCGATATCAAGTACATTTTTGATGGTTTCAACAACTTCTAACAGGGCAGTTTCAGTACTGAAATTCGTCCTGAAGCCTGATTGACTCGGGTGAAGCATCTGATTTTCTTCGATAAAATCAGTCAGGGTTGCGTTGACATACTTCTCTACCACTTTAGAAAAAAACGGTAGTAGAGATATCGGCCTGTAGTTGCTGACTACTAGCGGATCTGCAGTAGGATTTTTTAAAAGAGGGAGAATTTTTACATGTTTCCAAATTTCAGGTAGCCTTCCCTCGTACAACGACAAATTTAATATTTTATTCACAGCAGGATTTATGACTTCGGCAATTGTTGCCAGTATTTTTGCTGGAATAGGGTCAGTGGGTGATCCCGACTTTAAGGCTGACATGATCTTTAAGGAGGTTTCCTTAGTCATAGGAACAAACTCCAACAGAGTATTCCCACTAGAAACATTTATAGGAGAAAAGTTAGGCAAGCTACTAATCACATTCTGTCCGGAACTCCCAAACGAGTCTTGGATTTTTTGGATTTTATTATAAAAGAATTGGGCCATTTCCTTAGCCCACATGGCCGTGGGAGAAAAAGGGCTTTTTGAGGCAAGGGGAACCGTGAAATGTTTTACAATCTTAAACAATTCCTTCGCACAGTTCTCGGCTTGTTCAATTTTTCTGGCCAGGAATTGTTTTTTTCCATCATGGGTCTTAGCATAGTGGACCTTCAACGCACCTTCATATATTAGTTTTTCCTCTGGATCGAAGTTCCTTCTCCATCGCCGTTCTAGGATCTTACATGCACTTTTACTCTTTCTCAGAGACTCAGTAAACCATGGTGCCGAGTTCCGGCCTTGCTTGGCTACTCGTAGTTTGATAGGGGCCAATTCCATGCTGTACTCCCGGAGCCAATTTTCCAGCGCATAAACATCGTGCTCCAGATTGTTTTTGACCACCAGGGGAAATTTATTAAGCATATAAGCAGTTGATTCAGGGGTTATTTGATTAAAAGACCTGAAAGTCTCTGAACGGGGATTACAATATCTCAAAGGTTTGGTTAAACTCTTAGCTATTGTAAAATTGACCAAAAAACGGTCACACCAGATAATATGCTCAGGGACCTCTACTTCCAACTTCGTAGTGGAAAAGATCTGGTCTAAAGTATGGCCTTTTTCATGCGTATAGTATGTTCTCGTTACTTTTGTAATCCAGTACTGGGTGCCTAGACTTAGTACTGGGACCTTTATCCAAAACAGGTAAGTAATTACGTTTTCACAATTTATACGAGTTTTAAAGAATATTTAAAGTTTGCAGAAATTGACAGAAGAAATTTCACAGAAAAACAGTCAATTGTTTCCTATGGAAGAAAATTGGGTTACTGGTAAGTACGGTTGTGAATATTTTTACCAAGATCCAGCACTGGGAGCTCACCTAATAGCAGGTGAGTATTTTCGTTTTCGTTACTCGGCTGATTTTTGGTGAATATTTTAAGTTTTTAAAAGTCCACACTTAGAAGAAATTTCAGGAAAAAACAGTCAATGTTCCCCTATGGAGAAAATTGAGTTATCGACTTTAATGTAAGTACTCGACTGGCAGAGTTAAGGGTCTGGGCATAGACTTAGGGGTCAGGTAGGTACAGTTGTTACACCCTCAGCAGCACAGGGGCAGCCGGGTGCAGAGAGAGTTAGGCCCAATGTTATCCTATGGGAGGAAGGGGGCCTTGGTTGGTGGCTGCTGACTAGCAGGCCACACGGCTGTGGGAGCTGGGCTCCTGGTCACTTGCTCAGGGCAATTGGGGAAGTAGATAGGTGTAGAGGTTACACTGCCAGGGCCACTCGGGCGGCTGGGTGCAGGGTGCTTTTGAGCCTTCAGGCGCTCAATTGATTTCAATGGGAAAGCTCCGGTTTAGAAAAGGACTGCAAGCTCGGGGACGAAGATTCTTCAGGTGCCACCACCACTTCGAGAGGTAAGTTGGGTAGTTGGAGGATAGGCATGTACCCCGGAGTTGGGCACAGGGGGCTGCGTGGCGCCGGGTGCAGGGGTGCCTTTTGGTGTCGGGGAATCTTACCCTCTGTTGATTGCGGTTGGGGGGGGAACCTGGTTCTGAGGCTGCAGGCTTCTTCAGGAGTGTCGAGGGAGGTCCTTGGGTTCCGGACTCGGGGTCACAGTCGCCGTGGGGTCGTCCTCGTGGTCTTTGTCCACTCTGGCATAGGCCAGGCTTGGCGGGTGCAGAGTGTGAAGGGTTCGCAGTTCCGGGCTGATGCCAGGGATTAGAAGGAGATTTTGAGTAGAGCCTCTACTCATGGGAGTCCCAGGTGCTTAGAGCCAAAAGGTAGCCAGGTCCTCCGGGGGTTTGTGAGGTTGCTGGCCACAAGAGGTGCCGGGTTGTAGCAGGAGCAGGTTCGAGGGTCGACAGGCCGGAAGGGCTGGGGCCAAAGCAGTTGGTGTCTTCCTCTTCTTAGCAGCTGCAGGGCAGGTTTTCTTTCTTTTTGCTCTTCTTTGTATTTCGGAATCTGGAATCTGGGGAAGGAAGGTTCAGGGTGCCCCTAAATACTAGATTTAGGGGTGTTACAGGTAGGTAAAAGGCAGGGACCATTGGCTCCCTGTCCTGGGGTGAGTACACCTCCTATTCTGCCACCCTCCTGTGGGAGGGGGGCAGTAGCCTAGTCCTGATTGGGCAGGGCCTCCCATCTTCAAGATGACGAGCGCCCGGAGATGTGTTTCACCTCGCCTCCCCCACCTGAGGGGTGGGGTTGGCAGGCTGGCACATCCCCTGTCCTTATTTGGGGTTTCCGGCCAAGCTTCCCGCCAGAGTGGGGGTTGCAAGTGGCCTGGGGAAGCTCACAGAGGCGACATGCCTTTGAAGCTTCCCCCTGCCCATCCTGGGGGAGGAGATCTAGCACCTCGCCCAGGATGTGCATTGTTGCAGGCCCAGAAGAGCAGGGGCTCTCCTACCCAGGGGTCCAGCAACATGTCTGCTGTGTGGCAGCCTAGGCAGCCTCTCAGACCAGACGTGTATTGTAGGTTAGGTTTCAGGGGGCATCTCTAAGATGCCCTCTGTGGTGCTTGGTACATTAAATCCCACACTGGTATCAGTGTGGGTTTAATGTGCTGACCAGTTTGATACCAAACTTCTCAGTCTTCAGTGTTGCCATTATGGTGCTGTGGAGTTCGTATTTGACAAGCTCCCAGCACCATGTACTCTTATAGGGCAGCACTGCACTTACAGTGCCCAGGAATGGACCTTGGTACTGTAGGGGCACAGGGCTCATGCTCCTGTGCCCACACCACTGACATAGGGCACCCAGCTAGAGGGGTGGCTGATGCATGCCAGGGCAGTGTAGGTTGTGGGCATGGCAAACAGGGATGTGTGCCATGTCGACTCTCTGTTTTGTCCTGTATCCATACACTCAGCCTGCAAGGGCAGTGTGTGTGTGTGTGTGTGTGTGTGTTAGGGTACAGGGCCTCTAAGGGTGGCACAATGTGTGCTGCAGCCCTTATAGGCCTTCCCTGGTCACAAGGCCCTGGGTACCTAGGGTACCATTTACCAGGGGCTGACATGTGGCCAGGGTTTGCCAATTTGGGTTGGAGGATTTGGTTAATGGAAGGAACATAGGCCCTGGGCACCTGATTGGCAGGAGCCCAGGGCACACTCAGTCAAAGTACATTCAGCAATTCAGCAAAAAGTGGGGGCATACCATGCAAGAAAGATGGCACTTTCTCATACCTCTTGATTCCGTAGTGGTGTCCAACGCTTGCAAAAGGGCTAACTCACAAACATCTGGTGATGCACCTCCCTCAGACAAGGAATCTAAACTTATAGATGCTGCGTGGAAATGAGTGGCTGCTCAAGCCACTAACCACTGGCACAACAGGGCCTACTAGCTAGGTACGACAGGGCACACTAGGACGAAATGGAGCAACTGCTCCAATATCTCCCAGATGAACACAAAATCAAGGCACAAGAGTTAGTTCACGAGGGTAAACTAATTTCTAACTCGCCTATCAGATGTGCTCCAGATGCCGCTGACACTGCGGCTAGGGAGATAAATACCAGCATTATCCTCAGAAGACTTGCATGGCTTAGGATTTCAGGGTTTAAACCTGAGGTTCAGCAATCCATTTTAAACACTCCTTTTGACAGACAGCACCTGTATGGTGATGAGGTCGATCAGGCTTTATAAAAAATTAAAAAGGACACAGATGTAGCAAAATTTAGGGGAGCACTCCAGTCTCCATCAAAATGAGGTTCCTTTTGCTGCTCCTTTTACAGAGGAGGGTCGAAAACCACATCTTCAGACCCGAATGTTTCCTCGTATAAAGGCAACACTCAATCCTCTCCCTCTAGCGGTTTTTACAGAGGAGGATATAGAGGAAACTATTCCAAAGGTAGGGTAGAGGTGCCACAGCTTGTACCTCCCCTTCTGCCAACAAACAGTGACTTGCCAACATCCCCCCCAATTATTTAACACCTGTGGGGGGGGGGGGTGTGGGGGAGGGGAAGACTTCAACAGTTTCTCCCCATTTGGCAGTCCATAACTTCCGACAAATGAGTGATCGATCTTATCCAACATGGTTATTGCCTGGAGCTTACCACCAAACCTCCAAATATTCCACCTCGCACTCACAAACTGTCATCATACCACTTACAGAACCAGTTTTATTACAGTACCAAGGTTCAGGAGTGGACTCTCTCTACTTTCTAATCCCCAAAAAGGACGGCTCCTTAAGAAAAATTATGGATCTCGGTGTTAATCCTGTACATACTGTCAGAACGCTTCCATATGGTAATGCTCCAACAGGTGCTTCCACTTCTACAGCATAGCAATTTTATGTCCACACTAGACTTAAGCCGCATACTTTCACATTTTGGTCCATCCAGCTCATCGCAAATACCTCAGATTTCTGATAGCAGGGAAACACTATTAGTTCAAAGTACTCCCTTGCGGAGTAACTCCTGCTCCCAGAGTATTTACCAAATGTCTAGCAGTAGTGGCAGCTCATCTCAGAAGACAACAAATCCACGTCTTCCCGTACTTAGACAACTGGCTCATCAAAACCAGCACACACCAGAAGTGTCTAAACCAACTCAGACCACGCTAAACTTGCTCCACCGATTGGCTTCATAGTCAACGTGCAAAAGTCTCATCTACAGCCTTTATAAATACGATCTTATCTGGGAGCGATTCTCAAAACTCATACAGCTCTAGCCTCTCCCAGTACAGCCAGAATTCGCAATATTTAAACTCTGCTTTACAGTTTCAAGTCAATCAAACCTTAACAGCCAAAACCTTTATGCAACCATTAGGAAGGATGGTATCATGCATTATATTAGTGCCTCATTCACGACACATGCGTCCTCTACAGGAATGCTTAGCACGTCAGTGGAATCAGTCACAGGGTCAATTAACAGATCTAATGTTGGTAGACAGCTGCACCCATCGCTCTCTGCAGTGGTGGAACCCACAAAATGTATCAAAAGGGCAGCCCTTTATCGACCCTGTTCCACAGATCGTGCTAACAGCATACGCATCACTCACAGGTTGGGGTGCCCATTTCCACAATACCGCAATTCAGGGTCTCTGGGAGAACAAGCACAACCGTTTCCTGTAGGAAGCTGGCTCTATATATACCATACCAAAATGAGATATAGTGTGCATGGAGTCCAGTGGAACCCCAAAGGTAGGCAGGGGTAAAGTTAGATAGCATCTTACTCTCTATTTGTGGTAGAGCAGTAAGGCTTCATCAGAGGACAGTGTGTTAAGCATTTGTTGTACACAGTCAGCAAATGAATTCACACACTCAAAGACTGAACTTCGACCAATTGTTTTTGTATAAAAAATATTCTTTTAGTTATTTATTTCCTAGAACCAAGCAAGCCTGGCACAGGTAAGTGATAAATACTTTGCAGTAGATATACAGTTTGGATTGTAATTGTATATGCACTTTGTTTTGACTTACAGTATTGTTAATGAGAATGGAATGCTTTGTAAATATAGTACATATACTTCGAATAGGACTTTTAGTAAAATTACAGTTAAGTTACTTTTGAGATTACTTTTCTTACACAGTGCAGTATGCCTGGATACTGCACTGGGAAATTTCCTGTAAACAGGTAAGTAAAAGTGTTTTTGTTAGTACAATTTTAAAGAATTTCTTTAGGTTTTCCAACTCCACACACAGAAATTGTTCACAGAAAAACAGTCAATGTTATCCTATGGAGCAAAATAGTGTTAACGGTTTAAAGATAAGTACTTTGTTGTGGGAGTTGGTGTTCTGGGGTTAGACTCAGGGGTCCCCCGGGGTCACGAATGCACTCTAGTTACACCATCAGCAGCACTAGGGCGGCCGGGAGCAGAGTGTTGTGGCCCAATGTTATGAAATTGGGATAGGGGCCCTCCGGTTGGTGGCTGCTGGAGAGCAAGCCACCAGGTTGTGGGAGCCAAGCTCCTGGTGTTTGTCTCAGGGCAAAGGGGATCCGGTTTTGCACAAAAAGTGCACCCGCAACGGCGCAGGGGCAGCTGGGTACAGGGTGCTGTTTTGGCGTTGGTTGCCCTGTTGTTTTCAATGGGGATTTTCAGTTTTGGTTTTTAGCTGCAGGCTCCGTCCAGGAAGACGTCCGGGAGGAACCAACAGCTGGGCAGGTAAGTTGTAGGGCTCGGTGACATAGGTGCACCTCGGGTTCTTTTCTCCAGGGCGGCTGGATGCAGGGGTGTCTTTTGAGGTCGGATTTCACCTTACCGGGCCACTCGCGGTTGGGGGGAGGGAGGGGGGGGGCACTGTGCAGAGGCAGCAGGCCTGAAGGGGTCAACCCATGGTGGACTTGGACTCTGGGGCGCTGGGGGACCTCGCTGGGACCGGTGGGCCACTTGAACTTTGGCTGTAAGCGACAGGTACATTGGTGGTTCCAGGTGTCAGATTTCTTTTTCCTCAGCAGGCTCAGAGTCTTTCTTTGGTGTTTCTTCTGAACAGAGCTGCTGTTCACAGGGGATCTAGTCTTTGTTGAAAGCAGTCAGTCCTCCCAGGGGTTCTGGAGGTCGCTGGCTGCAGGACAAGACGATTTTTGGCGCAGGATCTCTGGAAACTGCAGATGGTTTATTCGAGCTGGAGCCAAGTCAGTTGTTCTCTGCAGTCTCCTCTGCTGGGCGTCTTCTTTCGTCCTTTTTCTTCTTAGGTTGCGGGAATCTGAGTTCTTGGTTCAGGGCTGCCCCCTAAATACTGTATTTAGGGGGCGTTTTAGGGGTCCCGAGGTCAGTACCCAATGGGCTACTGACCTTAGGGTGACTACACCCTTGGTGTGCTCACCCCATGTGGGGAAGTGACCACAATCCCTAATCCTGATTGGGGAGTGCCTGCCATCAGTAAGATGCCAACCCCACCCCTCAGGTGGGGGAGGCGAGGTGAAGCCCACTCTTCAGTCTCCTCCTTCGTGAACCCTGACCATCCTGGGGGAGGTAGCTTGGCACCTTGTCCCAGGATGTGCATTGTTTCAGGCCTCCGAGAGCAGCAGGCTCTCGACCCAGGGATCCAGAAACATGTCTGGTGGTGGCAGGCTGCGCAGCCACTCAGTCAGGTCACTGGTAGTTGGTCGTTTTTCAGGGGGCATCTCTAAGATGCCCTCTGTGGTGCATTTTACATTAAATCCCACACTGGCATCAGTGTGGGTTTAATTTGCTGAGAAGTTTGATACCAAACTTCCCAGTCTTCAGTGAAGCCATTATGGTGCTGTGGAGTTCGTAATGACCAACCTCCCAGCACCATATACTCTTGTTGGCAGCACTGCACTTACAGGGCCCAGGACTGGCCCTGGGAACTGTAGGGGTACAGGGCTCATGCACCTGTACCCTCACCACTGGCATAGGGCACCCAGATAGAGGGGTGACTGATGTATGCCAGGGCAGTGGTTTTTGGGCATGGCACACAGGGATGTGTGCCATGTTGACTTTGTTTTGTTCTGCACCCAGACACTCAGCCTGCAAAGGCAGTGTGTGTGTGTGTCAGGGTACAGGGCCTATAAGGGTGACACAATAAGTGCTGCAGTCCTTAGGGGCCTTCTCTGGTCACAGTGCCCTGGGTACCTATGGTACCATTTACCAAGGGCTGACATGTTGCCAATTGGGTTTTGTTTTGGGGAAAGAACACAAGCCCTGGGGTCCTGATTGGGAGGGCCCCAGAGCACATAAAATCAAATAGCAGCTGTAGTCTGGCCAAAAAAGGGGGGGGGAGGGGTTACTGCAACAGAAGCCCACTTTTCTCACACCCTCCCACTGGAGAGTGGCAGAATAGGGTGTATACCCCCCCCCCCCCGGGAAGGGACCCATTGGTCCCTGCCCTTTACCGATGTGTAATGCCCTTAAATTTAGTATTTAGGGGGCACCCTGAACCTTGCTTCCTCAGATCCAGAAACAACAAGAAAAGAAGATAAGAAGAAAGTCCGAAGAGCCATGCAGAGCTAACAAGAGGAGGATGCCCACTGACTTGGCCCCAGCTCTACAGGCCTGTCTCCCCTCCAATCTGCTCCTGCAAAATCCCGGTGTGTCCTGCAGCCAGCAACCTCAAAAACCCCTAAGATTACCCTGTGTCGTGCAGTTTACATTAAATCCCACACTGGCATCAGTGTGGGTTTAATGTGCTGAGAAGTTTGATACCAAACTGTCCTCTAATACTGCCTTACTGCTCGACCACTCTACCTCAAAAAGAGTAAGGTTCTGTCTAACTTTAACCTCTGCCTACCTCTGGGTACACTTGGACTCTATACACACTATACCTCATTTTGGTGTAGTATATATAGAGGCAGTTTCTTACAGTTTGATACCAAACTTCTCAGTTTTCAGTGTAGCCATTATGGTGCTGTGGAGTTTCTAATGAGAAACTCCCAGCACCATATCCTCTTAAATGCAGCACTGCACTTACAATGTCTAAGAATGGACTTAGACACTGTAGGGGTACAGGGCTTATGCACCTGTACCCTCACCACTGGTATACGGCATTCAGTTAGAGGGTTGACTGATCTATGTCAGGGCAGTGGTTTGTAGGCAAGGCCCACAGGGTTGTGTGCCATGTCGACTCTTCACTTTGTACTGCACCAAGACACGCAGCCTGCAAAGGGGGGGATGGTGTGGTGTGTGTGTGTGTGTGTGTGTGGGTGTGGGTGTGGCTGTGTGTAGGTACAGGGCCCCTAAGGGTGGCACAATAAGTGCTGCAGCCCTTAGAGGTCTTCCCTGGGTACCTGTTGTACCATTTACCAGGGGCTGACCTGTGGCCAGAGATGCCAATTGGGTTTGGTTTTTAATGCAGGTTTAGGCAAAAGAACATAGGCCCTGGGCACACTCAGTCAAAGCACATCAGCAGTTCAGCAAAAAGTGGGGGCAACCATGCAGAAACAGAGCACTTTCTCATAGCACCTTAGAGATCCCCCCTAAAAACCTACTACTCCTCTAGTGTGCTGGCTGACGGGCATCGTTCCGTTCATCCTGCCACAATAGACAAGTTTCTGACCCCCTGTAGGTGAGTCCCTGTGCACTCAGAGGCCAGAAACAATGCCTTCTCTGGAGGAAGATGTTCACTCCTTCTCTAGCAATTTGGCTATTGAGTTAGCATATCTGAAAGAAACACGTTAGTTAGATTCCTCACCTTAGAATATCCCCAGGCGTCAGGCTGGATCCGGAAAGATTTGTCGTCAGCAATACCCCTTGCGCTTCGCTAGACGTCGTTTGCGGCTCCGCGTCCGTCGTCAGCGTCGTACGCTGGAATGACGTTGTCGGAGTACTTAGACGCCTCCCTCGCGCGCTGATGGCAGTTCTTCTTTTTTCCGCGCCAGACAGTGCCGATCCGGGAAGAGCTTACCTCTTTAGTCACTTTTTGATTAAACTTTTTGGACTCTTTTGTCTACTCGATTCGAACTGGTGCCGGTAGGATGCCCGGGTTTAAAGCCTGTGACTCCTGTCATCGACAGATGTCGGTGACGGACCACCACCGCCGGTACCTTTACTGCCTGGGGGCCGACCACGATGCGGAGTCGTGCATCGACTGCCAGGCCTTGACCTTGAAGGCTAGGCGGGAGCGGTCCCGTAAGCTTCTCGAGCTCCGACACTCGTCTCCGCTGTTCCCGGTCCAGTAGGAGGTTGAAGGACCGGTCGCGGAGCCGCAGCCACCACCACCGCTTGTCGGGGTCGAAGCATGCTAAGAAGTGCAAGAGGCGACATCGCTTTTCGGACTCCCCTCGCCGGTCGCGCGACTCGGTCGAGGGTCCGGGTGGTACCACCCCCATGGCTCCGTCGGAGCCGCAGGAGCCGCGTCCGTCCCCATACCCACCGGTCCCTGGGACTAACGTGACTCCGGCGGAGATCAGTGCCTTCCTCTCGGCCATGAGGGGCCTGGCTCCGCCGTCGACGCCTGCCGGCGCGCCTTCGGGCCCCGCGGGCTAGACTGGGCGACCTAGCGAGCCGGCGGCTCTGGCGTCGACTTCGGTCCCGACACCGCAGGTGCCCGTGGGATCCGGGCCTGGATCTCAGTCGGTGCCGGTCGACCTAACGATGCCTCCTCCGCCGGCGCCGACACCGGTTGCACCCCCGGCGCCGTCTCCGGAAACGCCGTTCCCCGGTTCAGTCCAGGCCCGGCGCCGCAACCGATGCATGACAATTTCATCTACCGTCCGGCTCCGATTATTCCCCCTGTTTATCAGGAATCGGATGACGGGGGCGACTGGGAGGGGTCTGAGGACCCTCTGGACATGCAGGCCAACTTATCTCAGGACTGGGCAGATGAGCTGGGGGATGCCAGTGGTCTGGACACCTCCCCGGACACTGGTTTCATCTCTCCTTCGACTGTGGCTTCGGAGGAATGTGCTGCATTTTCAGTGGTGCTGCGCAAGGCGGGCGAAGCCCTTGGGCTGGAGCTGCCTGCTGTGGCCGTGAGGACTAATCTCCTCACTGAAGTGCTTCAACCGTCAGCAAGCTCCTCGGAGCCTTTGCTGTAATTCAATGAGGCACTTGTGGGCGTTCTGAAGCGCACCTGGTCCAAGCCCTCCACAGTACCTCCTGTGGATCGGAACGTGGCCTGGCGCCACCGCCCTGCTCCGGACGTCCCCAGTTTTCTGTCCCAACACCCCACGCCGAGAGCCTGTTTATCCAGGCCTCTACTTCCCAATCCTCCTTCCCGTCCGCTCTCCCGGATCGGGAATCCAAGAGGCTAGAGCAGTTTAGTAAGAAGCTGTTCTCTTCCCTTAGTTTGGGACTGCGGTCCTTGAATACCGCTTGCCTCTTGGACCGTTATTCCCACTCTCTGTGGGATACGGTGGAGGACGTGCTGCCCCAGTGTCCGGTGGAGGCCCGGACGCGGCTCGACCAGGCTCTTGCCGACGGGCGGGATGCAGCACGACATGCTATTAGATGTGGACTAGACACTACGGACTCGCTGGGTAGGGCGATGTCAACCACGGTGGCGCTCCGTCGCCACGCCTGGCTGCGGTCCACGTCTTTCTCAGGGGACGTCCAGAGCACCCTCATGGATATGCCATTTGATGGCACTCGTCTTTTCGGCGAGAAGGCGGATAGTGCGCTGGTGCGCTTCAAGGACTCCCGGGCTACGGCCAAGTCCTTGGGCCTCTCGGGGCCGCGACCGCAAACTTCCGCCTTTCGTTCCTATCGTGGCCAAGGAAGGGGCGCCCCCTCACGTCCGCCTAGCCACCGGCCGCAGACCCAACCTTCACGCGGTTGCAGACATGGATTCCGCCAAGGCGGTACCGGGGATCAACGTGCCGGTCAGTCCACATCCACCCCGGCAGCATACGCCTCAAAGCCCTCCTAGTTCGTGCTTTCAGGCCCATTCCACGCCAGTGGGAGGAGTTCGTCATCACCTGCTCCACTGGTGTTCCATCACGTCGGACAGGTGGGTGCTGCAAATCGTCCGAAGGGGCTACTCCCTCCCCTTCGAGACGACCCCTTCAGCCATGCCACTGCATGTCGGGGGATCACTTGAATCTTCTACGGAAGGAAGTTGCAGCCCTCTTGGCCAAGGGGGCCGTCGAGCGCGTTCCTGGTCCAGAAGTAGGTCGTGGTTGCTATTCCCACTACTTTCTGGTTCCCAAGAAGGGCAAAGGGGGCCTACGCCCTATCTTGGACCTCAGGAGCATCAACGCCTTCCTCCGGAAGGAGAGGTTCAAGATGCTTACCCTAGCTCAGGTTCTGGCTGCCCTGGATCCAGGAGACTGGATGGTAGCGTTGGACTTGAAGGACGCTTATTTTCACGTTCCCGTCCTGCTGGCCCACCGGCGCTACCTGCGGTTCACGGTGCGTCAGGAGCATTTCCAGTTCACGGTGCTCCCCTTCGGCCTCACCAGTGCCCCTCGGGTGTTCACGAAAGTGATGGCGGTGGTCGCAGCTCATCTGCGCAGATCAGGGGTGCCAGTCTTCCCCTATCTCGACAACTGGCTGTTGAAGGCAGGCTCGCCCCAGCAGGTTGTCTCCCACCTCCAGACTACGGCCGACCTCCTGCATTTGCTGGGGTTTTCCATCAACGTGCCGAAGTCACACCTGAGCCCCTCTCAGAAGCTCCTCTTCATCGGAGCGGTTCTCGATTCGGCGCAATTCCGGGTTCATCCCCCGGAACAGCGGGTCCGGGATATACAGGCCCTGATTGCCATCTTTCGGCCTCTATCCTGGGTTTCGGTCAGGCTAGTGTTGCGGCTTCTGGGGCTGATGGCCTCCTGCATCCTACTAGTGCATCACGCCAGGCGGCGCATGCAGGCTCTGCAGTGGGACCTGAAGTTTCAGTGGGCCCGCATCACGGCAACCTGTCCGACCATGTCTTGATCTCGGAGGGCACTGCACAGCAGTTGCAGTGGTGGCTCACGGACCGTGATTGGGTCACGGGCAAGAGCCTCTCCCTACCCCTACCGGAGCATGTCGTAGTGACGGATGCGTTCCTCCTGGGATGGGGTGGCCATATGGGAGAGGCGGAGATCAGAGGCCTCTGGTCTCCGGCGGAGTCTCGCCTCCACATCAACTTGTTGGAGCAGATAGCGATCCGACTTGCACTGAAAGCCTTCCTTCCCTCTGTCCGGGGAAGTGTCGTGCAGGTGTTCACGGACAACACCACCGTCATGTGGTATTGCAACAAACAGGGCGGGGTGGGGTCGTGGACCCTTTGTCAGGAGGCTCTGCGCCTCTGGACATGGCTGGAACACCAGGGCATCACCCTGGTGGTTCAACATCTGGCGGGCTCTCTGAACGCCAGAGCAGACGAACTCAGCCGCCGGTGCATGATGGATCACGAATGGTGTCTGAACTCCGAGGTGGCGCAAGGTCTCTTTCAGCAGTGGGGAGAGCCTTGGTTAGATCTATTCACCACCGACGAGAACGCGCAATGTCAGCAGTTCTGCGCGTTGGAATTTCCAAGGCGGCACTCGCTCGGCGACGCTTTTCGTCGCGAGTGGAGTTGCGGTCTGTTGTACGCCTTTCCACCTATACCACTTCTGCCCAGAGTGCTGAAGAAGATCAGGCGCGACCGGGCCCAAGTCATGTTGGTGGCTCCGGATTGGGCACGAAGGTACTGGTATCCCGAGCTACTCAGTATGTTGACCGATCCTCCGATACGTCTGCCCCTTCGGGAGGATCTTCTGTCGCAGCAGCAGGGGACGGTCCTCCACCCAAACCTGTCCAGCCTCCACCTCCATGCGTGGAGATTGAGCGGCGGCAGTTGATGCCATTTGACTTGCCTCCTGAAGTCTGTGATATCATTCTGGCAGCCAGGCGTCCCTCCACAAAGACGGTATACGCCTGCCGGTGGAACAAATTTGTGGCATGGTGCACAGCAAAGGCTGTGGATCCCCTTTCCGCCCCTCTTTCTGAGGTTCTCCTCTTTCTTCTTTCTTTGGCCCAGCAGGGCTCTGCCCTGGGCACCTTGAAAGGTTATCTTGCTGCCCTCTCTGCCTTCTTACGGCTTCCTGATCAGCCCTCTCTTTTCAAGTCCCCTGTAGTGTCACGCATTCTTAAAGGCATTACTCACACGTTCCCTCCTGTCCCTTTCGTAATGCCTCAGTGGGACTTGAATCTTGTCTTGACATTCCTGATGTGCGCTCCCTTTGAGCCTCTTCACAATTGTCCTCTTCATCTTCTAACTCTTAAGACTGCTTTCCTGGTAGCCATCACCTCGGCTAGACGGGTGAGTGAGCTCCAGGCTCTATCGTCCAAGCCTCCTTTTCTATCTGTTCATCCGGACAAGGTTGTCCTTCGGCCTCGTCCTTCCTTTCTACCAAAAGTGGTGACCCCCTTTCATCTTGGGCAATCTGTCACCTTGCCCACCTTCTTTCTGCCTCCGCATCCTTCCAAAGAGGAAGAGCGGCTCCACCGTCTGGACCCAAAACGTGCGCTCTCCTTTTATTTGGACCGCACAAAACAGTTCCGAGTGGATGACCAGCTTTTCGTTGGCTACGTGGGTGCAAAGAAGGGAAAAGCTGTGCACAAACGGACCATCTCCCGGTGGGTCGTTTTGTGTATAAAAATCTGTTATTCCTTGGCAAAAAAGGACCCTCCTGTTGGGCTGCGAGCCCATTCTACTCGGGCCACGGCGGCTACTACTGCTTTGGGACGGGGAGTCCCTTTGCAGGACATCTGTCAGGCGGCGACGTGGGCTTCGCTGCACACGTTTGCCAGGCACTATTGCCTAGACAGCCAAGTCCGGAGGGATGGCTTCTTTGGCCGTTCTGTCCTCCAGGACTTTCTGGTGTGATCTTGGTTCGCAGACCCACCACCGGGGTTGGTATTGCTTGGGTATCTATTCTAAGGTGAGGAATCTAACGTGTTTCTTTCAGATGAACAAGTTACTTACCTTCGGTAACGATGTATCTGTAAGAAACGTTAGTTAGATTCCTCACCGACCCACCCATCCTCCCCGTTCTGTGAACTGACATCTAGGGTTAAGGCTATCCCTTTCAGGGCCCTAGAATTTTTTGGCACCAGTGTCGGTCTCTTGCATGGCTCTGCGTTCCTGGCGCGGAAGGCTATGTACAAGAACTGACGTCAGCGCGCGAGGGCGGCATCTAAGTACTCCAACGTCATTCCGGTGCACGACGCCGACGACGGACGCGGAGCCGCAGACGACGCCTAGCGACGCGCAATGGGTATTGCTGACTAAAAATCTTCCGGATCCAGTCTGACGCCTGGGGATATTCTAAGGTGAGGAATCTAACTAACTAATGTTTCTTACAGATACATCGTTACCGAAGGTAAGTAACTTGTTCATTACTGCATTTAAGGCTCACATCTCAAAGCCCTCATTGGACAGTACTGTCTATTTCTAAAAAAAATAAATAAATCTGCAACTCTGATTAGTACTAACCTGATTCCGATTATCTTGGTGTATAAAAATATATAAATGTCTGTGTTGTTTTTCTGAATTGGTCTCGGATATCTTTTTGAGTGTCTCTCTCATTTCTTGCACTACCCTCTGATAAGCCTAAGAGGCTCCACCACACTACCACAAATGGAACACTTGAGATTATTAATTTAAGCCCTGTAAACCAATAAGGGTCATCTGTATTTTTTTACATGGTGTGCCCTTACATTAGGACTACCACATAAAAAGCCAGCTTCCTACACCAGGTGCAGACTGGATCTGTAAACTTTTGATCTGAACCTCTGCGCACCGGTAGATGGCACGATGCAACTTAGCACTGACACTGTTCTGCTCTGGAAATGACGTGCAGGGCCTGTATTGGCGCTACAACATGGTGCTGTCAGTTCTTGTTTTTCTGTGCAAAGCACTCCGACACAAGATGAGGATCCAAAGCTATCTCCCGCCTCTGAGACCGTTTTTTCAACCAAAAATGTTCAGTTTGCTAGGAAAATGTCACGTCCCAAGAATACACGATTCAAACCCTGTAAACGACTCAGGCAAACAAAATGTCTGTGATAGATCCTCATCAGGTTTGCCTGGGGTTGACCCACGACTCTAAAGCTTGCAGGTACTGTGCGTTGATAAACTGAAAACCTCAAGGTGAAACTTTGTCACCAAGCTCTGGAAGGCGTCGTATTCCTTTGGTTTGTCAACTTCGCGGTCCAAATCTTCGGGCAAGTTGAAGAAAAATCACAAAAGAAACCCACAAAAATTAAAGCATGACTCTGCCACTTCCCCCCCCCCAGGTTTTTACTCTTGAGAAGATGCTGGTACATCACAGTGCCTCTCTATCCTGCTCCCAAAGTCGATCGACCTAAGAGCCTGTGGGGCCAGAGTTATGCCCTCTTGAAGTTCGGCATATTTAAACATGCCCAAAACCAGGAACGGGCGCATAGTGCTCACCTACCATTTCCTTTGATACCCCAGGGGTGGGCGAACGCCCGGGGGTGGCTCAAGCGTTATTTATTAATCCTTCTGAGGGGGCATGCCTTGGACTCTCTCCCTAGAGCTCTGCAAGGCTCCATCCCCTAGGCCAACAAATGCTAGGAAGGAGCCCAGGACCCCATTCCCAGACCCCAATGAGGAAGGCAGATTGGGTATTGTTGTTGTGCACCCCACAATATGTGTCCGTATCTTGGAGCAGCGGGGTAGCCACATGGAGCCAGCAAGGAAAATCCAAATGCCAGCTCCCGTATTGGCAGACAACAGAGCTGGCTTTGTAGGGAGCTGGCTTCCCACACGACCCCAACAAAAATGGATAATGGGATTGTCCAGGGAGGGACCAGGCACCCCACAACAAAGGTAAAAGAAAAATAAGACATGACTGATGCTGCTCATTAAGTATGCACGTGCCACAGAGAGCGCACTGTGAGAAAGTGCCATCTTTTCTGCATGGTATGCCCCCACTTTTTGTTGAATTGCTGAATGTACTTTAACTGAGTGTGCCCTGGACTCCTGCCAATCAGATTCCCTAAAACCTAAACTCCCAAATTGGCAAACCCTGGCCACATGTCAGCCCCTGGTAAATGGTACCCTGGGTACCCAGGGCCTTGTGACCAGGTAAGGCCTCTAAGGGCTGCAGCACTTATTGTGCCACCCTTAGAGGCCCTGTACCCTAACACAACCACACTGCTCTTGCAGGCTGAGTGTCTGGGTACAAGGCAAAACCAAGAGTCGACATGGCACACATCCCTCTGTGCCATGGAGACAACCTACACTACCCTGGCACACATCAGACACCCCTCTAGCTGGGTGCCCTATTCCAGTGGTGTGGGCACAGGAGCATGAGCCCTGTGCCCCTACAGTACCTAGGTCCATTCCTGGGCACTGTAAGTGCAGTGCTGCCATTTAAAAGTATATGGTACTGAGAGCTTGTCAAACACGAACTCCACAGCACCATAATGGCAACACTGAAGACTGAGAAGTTTGGTATCAAACTTCTCAGCACATTAAACCCGCACTGATGCCAGTGTGGGATTTAATGTACAAAGCACTACAGAGGGCATCTTAGAGATGCCCCCTGAAACTTAACCTACAATCCACGTCTGGTCTGAGAGGCTGCCTAGGCTGCCACACAGCAGACATGTTTCTGGACCCCTGGGTAGGAGAGCCCCTGCTCTCCTGGGCCTGCAACAATGCACATCCTGGTGAGATGCTAGGTCTCCTCCCCCAGGATGGTCAGGGGGAAGCTTCAAAGGCATGTCGCCTTTGTGAGCTTCTCCAGGCCACTTGCTGTACCCAGCAAACTGGCCTCCGCCGGTTCTGACCCCCACTCTGGCAGGAAGACTGGCCGAAAACCCCAAGTAAGGGGATGTGCCAGCCTGCCAACCCCACCTCTCAGGTGGGGGAGGTGAGGTGAAGCACATCTCCGGGCGCTCGCCATCTTGAAGATGGGAAGCCCTGCCCAATCAGGACTAGGCTACTGCCCCCTCCCACAGGAGAGTGGCAGGATAGGGGGTGTACCCACCCCAGGGCAGGGACCCATTGGTCCCTGCCCTTTACCTACCTGTAACGCCCCTAAATCTAGTATTTAGGGGCACCCTGAACCTTCCTTCTTTCGATTCCAGATTCCGAAAAAGCAAAGAAGAGCAAGAAGAAAGAAGACCTGTTGTGCAGCTGCTAAGAAGAGGAAGACACCAACTGCTTTGGCCCTAGCCCTACCGGCCTGTCGACCCTCGGACCTGCTAAATCCCAGCACCTCTTGTGGCCAGCGACCTCACAAACCCCGGAGAACCTGGCTACCTTGTGACTCCGAGCATCTGGGACTCCCATGAGCAGTGGCTCTGCTCAAAGCAAGTTTCTAACCCCTGACACCCTCCTGAACCGCGAACCCTGCACACTCTGCACCTGCCAAGCCTGGCCTGTGCCGGAGTGAACAAAGACCCCGAGGACGTCCCCCCAGTGACTGTGACCCCAAATTCGGTACCCAAGGACTCACCTCGACGCTCCTGATGACGCCTGTAGCCTCAAAACCAGGAACCCCCCCAAACGCGATCAACAAAGGGTAAGATTTCCCAACACCAAAAGGCACCCCGGCGCCCTGCTGCCCCCTGTGCCGACTCCTGGGTATCCTCCAACTACCCAACTTACCTCTCGAAGTGGTGGTGGCACCTGAAGAATCTTCGTCCCCGAGCTTGCAGCCTTTGTTCAATCAGGAGCTTTCTCATTGAAATCCATTGAGCGCCTGAAGGCTCAAAAGCACCCTGCACCCAGCCGCCCGAGTGGCCTTGGCAGTGTAACCTCTACATCTATCTACTTCCCCATTTGCCCTGAGCAAGTGACCAGGAGCCCAGCTCCCCCAGCTGCGTGGCCTGCTAGTCAGCAGCCAGCAACCAAGGCCCCCGTGCCTCCCATAGGATAACATTGGGCCTAACTCACTCTGCACCCGGCTGCCCCAGTGCCGCTGAGGGTGTAACAACTGTACCAACCTGACCCTGGGAGACCTCTGAGTCTGTGCCCAGAATCTTAACTCTGCCAGTCGAGTACTTACACAAAAGCCGATAACCCAATTTTCTTCTATAGGGTAACATTGACTGGTTTCTAAAACTTAAAATATTCACCTAAAATCAACCGAGTAACGAAAACGGAAATACTCACCTGCTATTAGGAGAGATCCCAGTGCTGGATCTTGGTGCCCAGCACTGACCCTGAAAAGTACTCACAACCGTACTTACCACTAACCCAATTTTCTTCCATAGGAAATCATTGACTGTTTTTCTGTGAAATTTCTTCTGTGTCGATTTTTGCAAACTACAAATATTCTTTAAAAATCGTACCAACTGTGAAAATGTAATTACTTACCTGTTTTAGATAGAGGTCCCAGTACTGAGCCAGGTCAGTGAGGAGGAGGAGGAGGAGGAGGAAGAGGAGGAGGAGGATGAAGCCCCGCAAGGAACGTCTGTGAGAAAGTGGCTCTGTATATACTGTTCCCAAATAGGTGCAGTGTGTACAGGTGCAGTGTGTACAGAGTCCACAGTCCCCAGAGGTTTGGCAGAGGTTAACGTTAGATATAACTTTACTCTCTAAAGTGGCAGCTTGGTCGAGCAGTAAGGCAGTGTCAGAGGACAGTGTAAAGCATTTGTTGTACACACTCAGTCAGCAAATGGTCTCACACACTCAAGAACTGAACTCTAGGCCAATGGTTTATATAAAAAATATATGGTTGTTCTATTTTAGAATCAACAATAGGTATCAAAATATACTTTCTCAGAATGAGATGCTTTAGTTAAATACTTTGCAGTAGGCAATTGACTTTTGAAGATGATAGTTACAGTTTTGTTGCAATAGGCAACACAATTTCAAACACAATAATACATTGAGCTCAATGTGAGTTTTAAGTTATATGCAATTGATTACTTTCAGGATTACTTCTCTAGCTCCAGGACTGGATCCTAGATTCAGTCCTGGGACAGTTATAGGAAACAAGTGAGTAAATACGTTTTAGTTACTGTTGTGATTTTTAAGCAAAATTTTGCTATATTAAAAGTTGACAGAAACTTTTTCTGATCAAATTACCAATGTTATCCTATGGAAGGAAATTCACTTAGCAGGTAAGTGGGGTTATGGTTATTTTTTCTAGGTCAGTGTTGGATCCTGGATCCAGCACTAGTGTACCACATGTAAGCAGTTGAGAAACTGCGTTTAAGTTATACAGGCGATTTTTAAGGAATATTTATAAGTTTGCAAAATCGACACTTAAAAGAAATTTCACAGAAAAACAGTCAATGGTTTCCTATGGAAGAAAATTCGAGTTACGGGTAAAGTATGTTCTCGTTACTTTTGTAATCCAGTGCTGGGCTCCTAGGCTCAGTACTGGGACATCTATCTAAAACAGGTAAGTAATTACGCTTTCACAGTTGGTACGATTTTTAAAGAATATTTGTAGTTTGCAGAAATCGAAACTTTGGAGAAATTTCACAGAAAAACAGTCAATGGTTTCCTATGGGAGAAAATTGAGTTAGTGGTAAGTAGGGTCGTAAGTACTTTTCAGGGTCAGTGCTGGGCACCAAGATCCAGCACTGGGATCTCTCCTAATAGCAGGTGAGTATTTCCGTTTTCGTTACTCGGTTGATTTTAGGTGAATATTTTAAAGTTTAGAAACTCCACACTTAGAAGAAATTTCAAGAGAAACCATTCAATGTTGCCCTATGGAAGAAAAGTGAGTTATCAGCTTTTGGGTAAGTACTTGACTGGCAGAGTTAAGGTTCTGGGCATAGACTTGGGGGTCTCCCAGGGTCAGGTAAGTACAGTTGTTACACCCTCAGCGGCACAGGGGCAGCCGGGTGCAGAGTGAGTTAGGCCCAATGTTATCCTAGGGGAGGCAGGGGGCCCTTGGTTGGTGGCTGCTGACTAGCAGGCCGCGCAGCTGTGGGAGCTGGGCTCCTGGTCACTTGCTCAGGGCAAATGGGGAAGAACGTATGAGTAGAAGTTGCACTGCCAGGGCCACTCGGGCGGCTGGGTGCAGGGTGCTTTTGAGCCTTCGGGCGCTCAATGGATTGCAGTGGAAAAGCTCAAGGACGAACAAAGGCTGCAAGCTCGGGGACGAAGATTATTCAGGTGTGCCCACCACTTCGAGAGGTAAGTTGGGTAGTTGGAGGATAGGTAGGTACCCAGGAGTTGGGCACAGGGGCCGGGTGCAGGGGTGCCTTTTGGTGTCGGGAAATCTTACCCTCTGTTGATCGCGGTAGGGGGGGTCCCTGGTTCTGAGGCTGCAGGCATCATCAGGAGCATCGAGGTGGGTCCTTGGGTGCCGGATTCGTGGGTCACAGTCGCCGGGGGGACGTCCTCGGGGTCTTAGTCCACTCCAGCACAGGCCAGGCTTGGCGGGTGCAGAGTGTGCAGGGTTCGTGGTTCCGGGCTGGTGCCAGGGGTTAGATACTTGCTTTGAGCAGAGCCACTGCTCGTGGGAGTCCCAGGTGCTCAGAGTCACAAGGTAGTAAGGTCCTCCAGGGTTTGTGAGGTTGCTGGCTACAGGAGGTGCCGGGATGTAGCAGGAGCAGGTTCAAGGGTCGACAGGCCGGTAGGGCTGGGGCCAAAGCAGTTGGTGACTTCCTCTTCTTAGCAGCTGCACGGCATGTCTTCTTTCTTTTTGATCTTCTTTGCTGTTTTAGAATCTGGAATCTAAGAAAGGAAGGTTCCGGGTGCCCCTAAATTCTAAATTTAGGGGCGTTACAGGTAGGTAAAGGGCAGGGACCACTGGGTCCCTGTCCTGGGGTGGGTACACCCCCTATCCTGCCACTCTCCTGTGGGAGGGAGGCAGTGGCCTAGTCCTGATTGGGTAGGGCTCCCCATCTTCAAGAGGGCGAGGGCCCGGAGATGTGCTTCACCTCGCCTCCCTCACCTGAGGGGTGGGGTTGGCAGGGCTGGCACATCGCCTGTCCTTATTTGGAGTTTTCGGCCAGTCTTCTCGCCAGAGTGGGGGGTTAGAACCGGTAGGGGCCAGTTGCTGAGTACAGCAAGTGGCCTGGAGAAGCTCACAAAGGCGGCATACCTTTGAAGCTTCCCCTGCCCATCCTGGGGGAGGAGACATAGCACCTCGCCCAGGATGTGCATTGTTGCAGGCCCAGGAGAGCGGATGGCTCTCTACCCGGGGGTCCAGCAATATGTCTGCTGTGTGGCAGCCTAGGCAGCCCCTCAGACAAGACGTGGATTGTAGGTTAGGTTCAGGGGGCATCTCTAAGATGCCCTCTGTCGTACATTGTACATTAAATCCCACATTGGCATCAGTGCTGGTTTAATGTGCTGAGAAGTTTGATACCAAACTTCTCAGTCTTCAGTGTTGCCATCATGGTACTGTGGAGTTCGTGTTTCACGAGCTCCCAGCACCATATACTCTTAAATGGCAGCACTGCACTTACAGTGCCCAGGAATGGACCTGGGTATTGTAGGGGCACGGGGCTCATGCTCCTGTGCCCACACCAGTGGCATAGGGCACCCAGCTAGAGGGGTGGCTGATGTATGCCAGGGCAGTATAGGTTGTGGGCATGGCACACAGGGATGTGTGCCATGTCGACTCTCTGTTTTGTCTTGTACCCAGACACTCAGCCTGCAAGGGCAGTGTGTGTGTGTTAGGGTACAGGGCCTCTAAGGGTGGCACAATAAGTGCTGCAGCCCTTAGAGGCCTTCCCTGGTCACAAGGCCCTGGGTACCTAGGGTACCATTTACCAGGGGCTGACATGTGGCCAGGGTTTGCCAATTTGGGTTTTAGGTTTTTGGGAAGGAATATAGGCCCTGGGCACCTGATTGGCAGGAGTCCAGGGCACACTCAGCCAAAGTACATTCAGCAAAGAAGTGGGGCATACCATGCAAGAAAGATGGCACTTTCTCACAAAAGTGCAATACAAAAGCTCCGTAGCATGATTTAACACTTTACGGCATTTCCGAAAATTGCACCATTTGTCAACTTTTTTTTGTTTTTTTTTTAAAGCCCCGTAGGTTGTTCAGGCTCGCTCGCTACACTCACCTGCCAAAGTGGAGTATGACAATCCTTTTACGCCGCACCACTTTCAAATTTCACCAGCCGCCACTGTGCTAGAGGCACAGGAACTGCTCAACAGGTAGTCAATAGAGATAGTGCCCTACAAGGAAAGAAACAAGGAGGTTTATTCCAACTACTTCCTCGTACCAAAAGTGGACGAAACGCTGAGGCCTATTCTGGATCTAAGGTTCTTAAACAAGTTCATAAGGACACAAAGATTCAAAATGACATCTCTGCAAGAAGTAATACCCCAGGTACAGGAAGGAGATTACATGGAAACTATAGACCTAAAGAACGCGTACTTACACATCCCCATCAACAAGAAACACAAACACCTACTGAGATTTGTGATCAACAAGAGTCACTACCAGTTCACAGTGCTCGTATTCGGACTCAGATCCGCTCCAAGGGTGTTTACAAAGTGTATAGCAGCGGTAGCAGCACACCTAAGGAGGCAAGGAATACATGTAAACCCCTACCTCGACGACTGGCTCGTAAAAGCAGGCTCCTACAGCCAGTGCAAACAGCACATCCAGCAGGTGATACAAACACTAATCCAACTGGGGTTTTCGATCCATTGGTGAAAGTCTTCAATAGAACTGGAACAGGTGAAGATATTCTTAGGGGCAGAGATCAACACCATACAGGGCAAGGTGTTCCCCAGCACAAAGAGAACTTTGGCAATACTGAAGGAGACACGTCTCTACCGCAAGGGGCAAGCTCTGACAGCGAGGACAGTGAGCAAGCTAATGGGAATGATGGCGTTGTGCATACACCTGGTCCCAAATATTCGCCTACACCTGAGACCTTTCCAGGAATGGATACTACAGCAATGGTCACAAGCAACAGGGAGTTGGGAAGATCTTGTGGTTGTCACACGCAATGCATGAGGAAATAGCGTGGTGGAACAAGGAAAACATATCACAGGGGAAACCATTCACACAGCCAACTACAACAGTAACCATTACAACAGACTCCTCCCAGCTGGGGTGGGGCGCGCACATGAACAAACTCAAGGTGAGGGGGTTATGGTCGCAGCTGGATGCGGTCAAACACATCAACTACCTGGAGCTAAAAACAGTGTTCCTAGCCTTAAAAGCCTTTCAAAGCGAGCTATACGGAAACAGGGTGTTGATCCAAACAGAACACCACAACCATGTTCTACATCAAACAAGGAGGAACACAATCAGTAGCACTATCAGGGCTAGCACAGGAAATATGGACATGGGCCATTCAACTAATAATAGACCTGCTGGCAATACATCTCCCAGGGAAGGACAATACGGAAGCAGACAGACTCAGCAGACAAACGTCAGCATCCCACGAATGGCAGCTCAACCAACAGGAAATAGAGGAACTATTCCACAAATAGACCTATTTGCAACACACAAAATGCAAAATGCCAACCCTTCGCATCCAGACAACCAGACCATCGGTCCCAAGGGAATGCACTATGAATAAATTGGTCAAAGACATTTGCATACGCTTTTCCCCCCGATACCACTGATACACAGGGTACTCAACAAATGCAGGATGAGCAACATGATGCTAATACTAATAGCACCTCAGTGGGCCAGACAGTCCTGATTCTCACAAATAGTAGAAATGGCGCAAGCACCAGCACACAGATTCCCAAAGAGAAGGGACCTGTTATCAATTCAGAACGGAAGGGTGCTACATCCAGAGCCAGAGAGCCTCAGCCTAGCAGCATAGCTCCTGAAGAGCTAGAATTTGCACACGGCAAACTACCAGCAAGCACAATGGCGGTGCTCAGGGAGGCAAGGAGACCTATTGCAAGAAAGTGCTACATAGCAAAGTGGAAAAGATTCTCCAAATGGTGCATTAGGGAGAAACTACAAAGGAAAATTACAAAGGAATCAACAGTGCTAAAATACCTAACGCATCTACTACAAAGTAAACTAAGATACACATCCCTAATTGTGCACTTAGCAGCAATAGTGGCTTACATCTCTAAGATGCCCTCTGTCGTACATTGTACATTAAATCCCACATTGGCATCAGTGCTGGTTTAATGTGCTGAGAAGTTTGATACCAAACTTCTCAGTCTTCAGTGTTGCCATCATGGTACTGTGGAGTTCGTGTTTCACGAGCTCCCAGCACCATATACTCTTAAATGGCAGCACTGCACTTACAGTGCCCAGGAATGGACCTGGGTATTGTAGGGGCACGGGGCTCATGCTCCTGTGCCCACACCAGTGGCATAGGGCACCCAGCTAGAGGGGTGGCTGATGTATGCCAGGGCAGTATAGGTTGTGGGCATGGCACACAGGGATGTGTGCCATGTCGACTCTCTGTTTTGTCTTGTACCCAGACACTCAGCCTGCAAGGGCAGTGTGTGTGTGTTAGGGTACAGGGCCTCTAAGGGTGGCACAATAAGTGCTGCAGCCCTTAGAGGCCTTCCCTGGTCACAAGGCCCTGGGTACCTAGGGTACCATTTACCAGGGGCTGACATGTGGCCAGGGTTTGCCAATTTGGGTTTTAGGTTTTTGGGAAGGAATATAGGCCCTGGGCACCTGATTGGCAGGAGTCCAGGGCACACTCAGCCAAAGTACATTCAGCAAAGAAGTGGGGCATACCATGCAAGAAAGATGGCACTTTCTCACAAAAGTGCAATACAAAAGCTCCGTAGCATGATTTAACACTTTACGGCATTTCCGAAAATTGCACCATTTGTCAACTTTTTTTTGTTTTTTTTTTAAAGCCCCGTAGGTTGTTCAGGCTCGCTCGCTACACTCACCTGCCAAAGTGGAGTATGACAATCC
Organism: Triturus cristatus; assembly: GCF_964204655.1. Classification (NCBI taxonomy): domain Eukaryota; kingdom Metazoa; phylum Chordata; class Amphibia; order Caudata; family Salamandridae; genus Triturus; species Triturus cristatus. The sequence continues at coordinate 129,693,069 of NC_140580.1, forward strand.
TTTTACGCCGCACCACTTTCAAATTTCACCAGCCGCCACTGTGCTAGAGGCACAGGAACTGCTCAACAGGTAGTCAATAGAGATAGTGCCCTACAAGGAAAGAAACAAGGAGGTTTATTCCAACTACTTCCTCGTACCAAAAGTGGACGAAACGCTGAGGCCTATTCTGGATCTAAGGTTCTTAAACAAGTTCATAAGGACACAAAGATTCAAAATGACATCTCTGCAAGAAGTAATACCCCAGGTACAGGAAGGAGATTACATGGAAACTATAGACCTAAAGAACGCGTACTTACACATCCCCATCAACAAGAAACACAAACACCTACTGAGATTTGTGATCAACAAGAGTCACTACCAGTTCACAGTGCTCGTATTCGGACTCAGATCCGCTCCAAGGGTGTTTACAAAGTGTATAGCAGCGGTAGCAGCACACCTAAGGAGGCAAGGAATACATGTAAACCCCTACCTCGACGACTGGCTCGTAAAAGCAGGCTCCTACAGCCAGTGCAAACAGCACATCCAGCAGGTGATACAAACACTAATCCAACTGGGGTTTTCGATCCATTGGTGAAAGTCTTCAATAGAACTGGAACAGGTGAAGATATTCTTAGGGGCAGAGATCAACACCATACAGGGCAAGGTGTTCCCCAGCACAAAGAGAACTTTGGCAATACTGAAGGAGACACGTCTCTACCGCAAGGGGCAAGCTCTGACAGCGAGGACAGTGAGCAAGCTAATGGGAATGATGGCGTTGTGCATACACCTGGTCCCAAATATTCGCCTACACCTGAGACCTTTCCAGGAATGGATACTACAGCAATGGTCACAAGCAACAGGGAGTTGGGAAGATCTTGTGGTTGTCACACGCAATGCATGAGGAAATAGCGTGGTGGAACAAGGAAAACATATCACAGGGGAAACCATTCACACAGCCAACTACAACAGTAACCATTACAACAGACTCCTCCCAGCTGGGGTGGGGCGCGCACATGAACAAACTCAAGGTGAGGGGGTTATGGTCGCAGCTGGATGCGGTCAAACACATCAACTACCTGGAGCTAAAAACAGTGTTCCTAGCCTTAAAAGCCTTTCAAAGCGAGCTATACGGAAACAGGGTGTTGATCCAAACAGAACACCACAACCATGTTCTACATCAAACAAGGAGGAACACAATCAGTAGCACTATCAGGGCTAGCACAGGAAATATGGACATGGGCCATTCAACTAATAATAGACCTGCTGGCAATACATCTCCCAGGGAAGGACAATACGGAAGCAGACAGACTCAGCAGACAAACGTCAGCATCCCACGAATGGCAGCTCAACCAACAGGAAATAGAGGAACTATTCCACAAATAGACCTATTTGCAACACACAAAATGCAAAATGCCAACCCTTCGCATCCAGACAACCAGACCATCGGTCCCAAGGGAATGCACTATGAATAAATTGGTCAAAGACATTTGCATACGCTTTTCCCCCCGATACCACTGATACACAGGGTACTCAACAAATGCAGGATGAGCAACATGATGCTAATACTAATAGCACCTCAGTGGGCCAGACAGTCCTGATTCTCACAAATAGTAGAAATGGCGCAAGCACCAGCACACAGATTCCCAAAGAGAAGGGACCTGTTATCAATTCAGAACGGAAGGGTGCTACATCCAGAGCCAGAGAGCCTCAGCCTAGCAGCATAGCTCCTGAAGAGCTAGAATTTGCACACGGCAAACTACCAGCAAGCACAATGGCGGTGCTCAGGGAGGCAAGGAGACCTATTGCAAGAAAGTGCTACATAGCAAAGTGGAAAAGATTCTCCAAATGGTGCATTAGGGAGAAACTACAAAGGAAAATTACAAAGGAATCAACAGTGCTAAAATACCTAACGCATCTACTACAAAGTAAACTAAGATACACATCCCTAATTGTGCACTTAGCAGCAATAGTGGCTTACACAAGAGGAGAAACAGGAAAGAGTTTCTTCACCTCCCAAGTAGTAAAGAGATTTCTAGAAGGGGCAAAGAGAATCGCACCTCCAAACAGAATGCCAGCACCAGCGTGGAACCTCAACGTAGTGCTAACTCAATTGATGAAGGCACCATTTGAGCCTATGCACAAAGTTACACTGCACATGCTCACACTAAAAACAGCCTTCTTAGTGGCACATCACTACGAAGGGTGAGTGAATTACAAGCGCTAACTGTAAGAAAGTGACTCTGTATATACTGCACCAAAGTAAGGTTCAGTGTGTACAGAGTCCACAGTCCCCAGAGGTTTGGCAGAGGTTAAAGTTAGATATAACCTTACTCTCTAAAGTGGTAGCTTGGTCGAGCAGTAAGGCAGTATCGGAGGACAGTGTAAAACATTTGTTGTACACACTCAGTCAGCAAATGGTCTCACACACTCAAGAACTGAACTCTAGGCCAATTGTTTTGTATATAAAAATATATTGTTGTTTTATTTTATAACCACAAGTAGGTATAAAAATACTTCCTCAGAATGAGATGCTCTAGTTGAATACTTTCAAGTAGCAATAGACTTTTGAATACAGTAGTTACAGTTGTTGCAATAGGCAACACAAGTTAAGCACAATGATAACATTGAGCTCAATGGGAATTTTTAAGTAAACACAATATCAGTTACTTTGCATAGGTTTATCTTACTCAGGGCTGGATCCTGGATTCAGCCCTGGTGCATCTCCTGTAAACAGTTGAAAGAAATCGTTTTTGTTACACAGGCGATTTTTAAGGAATATTTGTATGTTTCAAAAATCGACACTTTCTGCCAAAAATCAGGCAATGTTATCCTATGGAGGAAAGTTTGGTTATCGGAAAATCACAGTTGTAGTTGCTTTATAGGTAAGTGCTGGGCACAAAGATCCAGCACTGGGATCTCTCCTGGTAACAGGTGAGTAATTTCGTTTTCGTTGATCGGGTGATTTTTAGTGAATATTTCAAAGTTTCAAAACTCGACACTTAGAAGAAATTCCAAGTGAAAACCAGTCAATGTTACCCTATGGAGAAAATGTAGGTTATCGGCTTTCAGGTAAGTACTCGACTGGCAGAGTTGAGGTTCTGGGGATAAACTCAGGGGTCTCCCAGGGTCAGGTAGGTACAGTTGTTACACCCTCAGCGGCACAGGGGCAGCTGGGTGCAGAGAGAGTAGGCCCAATGTTAGCCTATGGCGGGCAGGGGGCCTTTGGTTGGTGGCTGCTAGCAGGCAGACCACACGGCTGTGGGAGCTGAGCTCCTGGTCACTTACACAGGGCAAGTGGGGAAGTAGAATAGAACAGATGCTGCACTTCCAGGAGCACTTGGGTGGCTGGGTGCAGGGTGCTTTTGTGCCCTCGGCCTTCAATGTATTTCAACGGGAAAGCTGTGTGACGAACAAAGGCTGCGAGCTCAGGGACGGAGATTCTTCAGGTGCGACCACCACTTCGAGAGGTAAGTTGGGGAGCTGTAGGTTAGGTAGGCACACAGGAGTTGGGCACAGGGGGCCGCAGGGCGCCGGGTGCAGGGGTGTCTTTTGGCGTCGGGAAATCTTACCCTCAGTTGATCGCGGTAGGGGGGATTCCTGGAGTTGAGGCTGCAGGCGTCGTCAGGAGCGTCGAGGTGGGTCCTTGGGTGCTGGATTCTTGGTCACAGTCACCGGGGGGACGTCCTCGTGGTCTTTGTTCACTCAGGCACAGGCCGGGCTCGGCGGGTGCAGAGTGTGCTGGATTCGCGGTTCCTGGCTGGCACCAGGGGTTGTTGCTTGTTTGTGCAGAACCAATGCTCGTGGGAGTCCCAGTCTTTAGATGAGCAAGGCTGTCAGGTCCTCCGGGGTTTTCGAGGTTGCTGACCCCTGGAGATGCCGGGATTTAGCAGGAGCAGGTTCGAGGGTCGACAGGCCTGTAGGGCTGGGGCCAAATCAGTTGGTGTTGTCCTCTTGTTAGCAGCTGCACGGCAGGTCTTCCTTCTTATTGTTGTTGTTCTTGTTTCGGAATCGGGATCTGAGGAAGGAAAGTTCAGGGTGCCCATAAATACTAAATTTAGGGGCGTTGCAGGTAGGGAAAGGTCAGGGACCAATGGGTCCCTTCCCTGGGGTGGGTACACCCCCTATCCTGCCACTCTCCAGTGGTAGAGGGGCAGGAGCCTAGTCTTGATTGGGTAGGGCTCCCCATCCTCAAGATGGCGAGAGCCCGGAGTTGTGCTTCACCTCGCCTCCCCCACCTGAGGGGTGGGGTTGGCAGAGGCAGGCACACCCCCTTTCCTCCCTTGGATTTTCCCGCTAGTCTTCCCGCCAGAGTGGGGGTCAGAACTGATGGGGACCACTTGCTGAGTACAGCAAGTGGTCTGGGGAGGCTCACAAAGGCGACATGCCTTTGAAGCTTTCCCTGCCCATCCTGGGGGAGGAGGCTTGGCACCTCGCCCAGGATGTGCATTGTTGCAGGCCCACGAGAGCAGAGGGCTCTCTACCCAGGGGGGCAGCAACCTGTCTGCTGGGTGGCAGACTAGGCAACCTCTGTTAGGACACGGGTTGTGGGTTAGGTTTAGGGGGCAACTATAAGTTGCCCTCTGTCGTGCATTTTACATTAAATCCCACACTGACATCATTGTGGGTTTAATGTGCTCAGAAGTTTGATACCAAACTTCTCAGTCTTAAGTGTAGCCATTATGGTGCTGGGGAGTTCGTAATGACGACCTCCCAGCACCATATACTCTTAATGGCAGCTCTGCACTTACAGTGCCCTAGAATGGACCTGGGTACTGTAGGGGTACAGGGCTCATGCACCTGTACCCACACCACTGGCATAGTGCACCCAGCAAGAGGGGTGACTGAGGTATGCCAGGGCAGTGTGTTTGTGAGCATGGCACACAGGGATGTGTGCCATGTCGACTCTCTGTTTTGTTCAGCATCAAGACACTCAGCCTGCAAAGGCAGTGTGTGTGTGTCAGGGTACAGGGCCTCTAAGGATGGCACAATAAGTGCTGCAGCCCTTAGGGGCCTTCTCTGGTCACAGGGCCCTGGTTACGTAGGGTACCATTTACCAGAGGCTGACATGTGGCCAGAGATGCCAATTGAGTTTAGGCTTCAATGCAGTTTTAGGGAAGGAACACAGGGCACACTCAGTCAAAGTACATCAGCAATTCAGCAAAAAGTTGGGGCATACCATGCAAGAAAGATGGCACTTTCTCACACAACCCCCTCCCCCCAACGAAAGATGATGAGACTAACCTTGCCCTATGGAGTCTTCATTGTCTAAGTGGAAGAACCTGGAAAGTCCATCTGCATTGGCATGGGCAGTCCCAGGTCTGTGTTCCACTTCAAAGTCAATTCCCTGTAGGAAGATGGACCACCTTAGTAGTTTTGGATTTTCCCCTTTCATTTGCATTAGCCATCTGAGAGGTCTGTGGTCAGTTTGAACCAGGAAGTGAGTACCAAACAAGTAGGGCCTCAACTTCTTCAGGGACCAAACCACAGCAAAGGCCTCCCTCTCAATGGCACTCCAATGCTGCTTGTTGGGGAGAAGCCTTCTGCTTATAAAAGCAACAGGTTGGTCTTGGCCTTCATCATTGGTCTGGGATAGGACCGCACCTATCCCTAGCTCAGAGGCATCAGTCTGCACTATGAACTGCTTGGCATAATCTGGTGCTTTTAGAATTGGTGCTGAGCACATTGCTTCTATCAGGGTGTCAAAACCCGTTTGGCAACTGTCCAGTTGATTTTCTTGGGCATTTTGTTTGGAGGTGAGTTCTGTGAGGGGAGTCACAATGGACCTATATCCCTTCACAAACCTCCTGTAGTACCCAGTCAAGCCAAGGAATGCCCTGATTTGGGTCTGGGTTGTTGGAGCTGCCCAGTCCAGGATGGCCTAGATCATGGGCTGTAAGGGCTGTACCTGGCCTCCACCAACAAGGTGGCCCAAGTACACCACAGCGTCCTGCCCTATCTGGCATTTGGATGCCTTGATAGTTAGGTCTGCAGTTTGCAGGGCTTTTAAAGCCTCCCCAAGGTGGATCAGGTGATCCAGCCAGGCGGAACTAAAGACAGCAATAGCATCAAGATAAGCTGCTGTAAAGGACTCCAACCCAACCAGGACTTGATTCACCAACCTCTGGAAGGTGGCAGGGGCATTCTTTAAACCAAAGGGCATCACAGTGAACTGATAGTGCCCATCAGGTGTGGAGAATGCTGTTTTCTCTTTTGCTCCTGGGGCCATGCCAATCTGCCAGTACCCTGCAGTAAAGTCAAAGGTACTGAGAAATTTGGCTGCCCCCAATTTGTCTATCAATTCATCTGCTCTTGGGATAGAGTGAGCATCTGTCTTGGTGACAGAGTTGAGCCCTCTATAGTCCACACAAAACCTAATTTCTCTCTTTGCCCCCTGTGGATGAGGCTTGGGGACCAGAACCACTGGGCTAGCCCAGGGGCTCTCAGAGGGTTCAATAACCCCTATCTCCAGCATCTTGCTGACTTCAGCTTTGATGCTTTCCTTGACATGGTCTGACTGTCAATAGATTTTGTTTTTGACAGGTGCACTGTCACCAGTGTCCACATCATGGGTACACCAGTTTGTCAGACCAGGGGTCAGGGAAAAGAGGCTAGCATACTGTTGCAAGACTTGCTTGCTGTCAGTCTGCTGTTGGGCAGAGAGGGTGTCTGAAAACACCACACCATCTACTGACCCATCTTTTGGGCTGTAGGAGAGGAGATCAGGGAGAGGTTCACTATCTGCTTCCTGTTCCTCATCAGTCACCATGAGCATGGTGATGTCAGCCCTGTAGAGCTTAAGGCGGTTCACATGGATAACCCTTTTGGGTGTCCTGCTTGTGCCCAGGCCAACTAAGTAAGTGTGAGAAGTTGGCCTGGTATATGCTGTCCACTAGTTATAGTGGGCACCCTGTACCAGTCCAAACAACCCCTTATTGGTTATAGGTTAAAGACAACCTTTATTGAAAGCTATCCTAGTGGTAGCTATGGAGAGCAGCCTTCAGGCTAAGTCTTGAAGGATTGTAAAGCAGCTTGTTTTACCAGTCTACAATCTCTTGAGTTCCTAAATGAAAGATATCCACACCAGGTATATATATAAAATATATGTATTTATTACTAAACACACCCTCCTAGTCTCTTTATGAGACTAGAGGTCAAAACACATAAGTTACTCTTCAATAATCACAGTAAAATAGCACAAATAAACGTCAGGCCCTAGGGGCGAGCCAAACCATATGCTAAAATAGTGGTATAAGAACCATGACTTAACTAGACACAAGGCCTAGAGCCTGTAGAATCGCTAGGATCCCAAGGAACCACCCAAGGTAGTGAGACAGGGGACCCACAGGGGCCGTACGCAGTGTGTGAACACAGCCACGAGCTCCCGTTAGCTTCTATGGGGAAAGTCACAGTTAGATTTTTAAAGCTTAGGGACACTTAGAATTGAGTCAGGACCAAACCCTTTTGGACTTGGGAAGTTCTAGGGCTAGCACCCACGGGAGCACCTGAGTACTCCTATTACCTCACCCAGGGAAGCCGGGTGCATAGGTGTCTTTTGGTGTCGGGTCGCGTTGTCGATTTCAGTGGGAGCTGGCGAAGAAGTCCTTCTGCCGGGAAGATGCGAAGTGTCCGAAGAGATCCAAGCCTGGATCGAAGATGAGAAGAACCTGAAAGCAGAGGGGACAGAGTCTGGGTCACTAGCCAGTGACCAGGAAGGCGATGGGCAGATGCCCACCGATGTCGGGTGATTTCAAGTGAAGAAGGTGAAGCTGGACTCTTCAGCCACGAGGACCAGGAGGTGTCGAGGACAACCAGGAGCTGGATTCGAGCTGTCCCATGAAGGATGTCGAGTGCTGCAGCGTCGGTGCTCGGATTGGACACAACAAGCCTTGGTAACAGCAACCCACGCAGAAACGAGAAAGGTGCTTCGGTGCAGACCAGCAAGGTCTGTGGGACTCACCACTTGGTTGGGAGTCAGGGCACATCTGGAGCAACCAGGGAAGCCCAAGGAAATACAAAGTTACCCCCTCAGGGATCCACCAGTCAACGGACCAGGGATCGCGAAGGGACCTCGAGAAGAAACACAAAATGGCGGCCCACAGGTCACTCGGAATGACCAGGTTGACAATCTTTGGTGGATTCAGTGCTCGAGGTGGGGGCTACAAGTGAGCCCAAGTACGACTTCAAGAGACGCCGAGAAGTCCATGCACTTGCAGAAATGCAAGGTGACCAGGAGTTCCGGTTCCACGCTACTCACAAGGGCTGCGGGTCTCAGCTTTGCTGGGGACTCTGGTCGGCCTGTGAGATGTCTGGAAATCCTCTTCCTGGGCTGCAAATACTTCAGAGTCCGGCGGGAGCTTCGGAAATGCAGACCAGCAAATTGCTTCGTTGGTGCCTGCCAAGCAGGGAGTCACTCCTTGACCCCAAGGGAGATTTCTTCAGTCCTCTAGTCTTGAGTAGAGCGTCAAAGTTCCAGGATTCAGCTTCAGAGTTTCGTCCAGGGATATCTAAAGTTCTGGTTACAGAGGTTCCTTACTTATACCTAAGGAAGGGGCTGGACTAGCTCTGGGGACCCACCTATGGGAGGGTTTGGAAAGAGGAGTGGCTACACCCATTTCCTTTTTCCACTTTCGTGCCAGAGCAGGGGCTGGAAGCCCCTGGACCGGTTTGAGCTGGACTGTGCACAGGGACACCAAATGTGCCCCCAGTGCAAGACTTCAAAGCACTCAGAGAGTGCTCCCACCCAGCCCCAATACACCTAAGCCTGTCTGGGAGGTGGTTACACCTACCTGTGACAGGAAACCTATTGTCCAGGCCTCCCCTGCTGCTGGAGTTTCGGTCAGAAGCAGGAGGCCAGACCCGTGTCTGTGGCTGCAGCATCCATTTTGTGATGCCAGGGCTCTGTTAAGTTTCTACCGGGTAACCCAGTGCTGTCATGTCTCTGCCTCTAGAAGGGTGGAATTCTACCCGGCCGCCAAAACTGGCGGGGGGGGGGGGGGTAGGATTCCAAAGCGTTTGACACCAAACACGACACGTTTCTGTTCAGCCATCCCAAAGTTAGCATTTACCGCAAGGTTATAATGCACATAGGAGTATGTGGTCAGGCTGCTTTACAAACTGCATCAGAGAAGGGTCTCCGAACCCTGCAGAGGGGCTCTGCTCATGCAGGGGCACCCCCTCACATAAGAACCAAGCAGTCTGCCTTCAGGATTGATAAGGCCTGCCATAGGAGTGACTTTTAGGTTTATATATGTGTGTGTATATATAGTGATATAGGTAACCTATATCACCGTAAGGGATGCATGCACCACCTTACCCAGGCTACAGTAGCAGACCTGTGGTGTCATTTTGGGTGGCTTTCCAGGGGTGACATAATACATGCTTCAGCCCCTGGTAGGCCTCTGGGGTACCTGTGCCCTGGGTACATAGTGTACCATATACTAGGGACTCACAAGGGTACCTCAGGATCCAATCTGTGGTGTACCTAAAGTACATGCAATCAATTTAGAGAGGAAGCAGCTGGGCTGGGGCCCTGAATAGCAGGGTCCCACCCAGACTAAAGTCGAAAAACAGTGAAACACCAGCAAAAAGTGGGGGTATACATGTGAAGCAGATCCTACTCTCTTACAGTAAGTGACCTCACTCTTTTTCTCTAGGATAGGGTAAGGGCCACTCCATCTATCTTGGAGTGCCCTTGGTGCCACTGGCTCCAAAAGCCACATGTGTTGCCCAGGTTGCAATTCAACCAGTGCAGCTTTTTGGTCATACCAGTGCTTCTGAAGCTCCTGGCTGGCCTCGAGATTCTTGGATGCCTCTTCCATGTACTCAGCCATTCTAGACCTAAGGCCAAGCACATAGCCCACAATGTCTTGCTTCGGTTCTTGGAGAGGCCTCTCCCAACCCTCTTTCACAAGACAGAGTGGTCCCCTCACAGGATGACCAAACAGAAGTTCAAAAGGGGAAAACCCTACTCCCTTCTGTGGCACTTCTCTGTAAGCGAAAAGCAGGCATGGCAACAGGACATCCCATCTCCTCTTGAGTTTTTCAGGGAGTCCTATGATCATGCCTTTCAATGTCTTGTTGAACCTTTCAACAAGTCCATTGGTTTGTGGATGGTATGGTGTAGTAAACTTGTACTACACTCCACACTCTTTTCACATGTGTTTTAGGTAAGCAGACATGAAGTTGGAACCTCTGTCTGAAACCACCTCCTTAGGAAACCCTACCCTGGTGAAGACACCCAGGAGGGCCTTGGCTACTGCAGGAGCTGTAGTAGTCCTAAGTGGAATTGCTTCAGGGTCCCTAGTAGCATGATCCACTACTACTAGAATTAACTTGCTCCCTGAGGCTGTGGGATGTTCAAGTGGACCCACAATGTCCACACCTACCCTTTCAAAGGGAACCCCCCCCCACCACTGGCAGTGGTATCAGGGGGGCCTTTGGGTGGCCACCTGTCTTGCCACTGGCCTGACAGGTAACACAGGAGCTTACAAACTCCTTCACCTTTTGGTGCATCTGGGGCCAGTAAAAGTGACTAGCCTTTCCCAAGTTTTGGTTTGCCCCAGATGTCCAGCTAGGGGGATGTCATGAGCCAAAGTTAGGAGGAACTCCCTGTACTTCTGTGGCACTACCACCCTCCTGGTGGCTCCAGGAGTGGGGTTTCCTACCTCACTGTACAGTAAACCCTCTTCCCAATAGACTCTGTGGGTACCACTGACCTCTCCTTTTGCTTCTGAAACAGCTTGCTGCCTCAGGCTTTCAAGAGTGGGACAGACTTGCTGACCCTGGCACAGCTCTTCCCTAGAGGGTCCCCCTGGACCCAAGAGTTCAACCTGGTAAGGGTCAAGCTCCATAGGCTCCGTTCCCTCTGGGGTGTCCAAGTCCTCTTCCTGTGGCGAGGGGTCACAAGTAGTTTGCTGTAAGGAAGCTGGTCCCCCAGTCTTCTTACCTTTTCTCTTGGTGGGGTGGGCTGTAATCCTACTTTTTCACCCTTCCTCTTGCTCTGTGCTCTTGTTTGCACACAGGGATACCCAGCATGGCTGCATGGGTTTTCAACTCCACCTCAGCCCAGGCTGAGGTTTCTAGGTCATTGCCAAGCAGACATGCAGCTGGTAGCTTTTGAGGGACCATTACCTGTTTCAGGCCAGTAACCACCCCCCCCCACCCCCACCCCCCACCCTAATGTCACCATAGCCATTGGATGATTAGTGGTAACACTGTCAGCATTGGTGACTGGGTAAGTTTTCCCAATCAAGTATTGCTCCGGGGAACCCAGTGTGTCTCTCACCATAGTGACACGGGCACCTGTATCCCTCAGAGCTTCTACCCTAGTTCCATTAACCCAGGGGTATTGTAAGTACTTCTTTAAGTTGGGTGGCCACACAGCTACAGTGGCAAACTCAACTTCCCCTTCTGAAACTAGAACTGCTTCAGTGTGCATCCTGATTTGCTCTGGGCTCACTGTTGATCCCATCTGTAGACTTGCCACCCCAGGTGTAGCTGTACTGGTTGCCTTAGGGGCCTTGTTGTGGGGGCAAGAGTTATCTACAGTTAAGTGTCCCAACTTCTTACCGTTGTTACACCAGGCCTTTGTGGGATCAAATTTCTTCCCCCTATAAGGTTGAGGCACATAGGGAATAGTTTGGGACCCATCCCCCTGTACAGGTTTTTGGGGTCCTTTGGAAGACTCAGACTTTTTATCTTGAGGATTCTCACCACCTTTTACCTGGGGAGGTTTTGTAACCACCTTCTTCTGGTCACCCCCAGTGGTTGTCCTTGTCACCCTAGTCTTGACCCAGTGGTCTGCCTTCTTTCCCAATTCTTGGGGAGAAATTAGACCTAGGTCTACTAAATGCTGATACAACTTTTAATTTGTGCAATTACTTAGTATATGTTCCTTCATAAACAAATTGTAAAGTCCAGTAAAATCATGCACATTGTGTCCAGTTAACCAACCATCCAGTGTCTTTACTGAGTAGTCTACAAAATCAATCCAGGATGGGTCTGGGTTTTGTGAGCCCCCCCTGAATCTAATTCTATATTCCTCAGTGGTGAGCCCAAATCCCTCAGAGTCTTCTTCATGAGGTCATAGGACCCTGCATCTGACACAGAGAGGGTCAGAAGCCTGTCTCTGCAGTTACCAGAGGACAGTTCCCACAGGAGTGCCCCCAGAGAGGTTTCTTTACTTTTCTCATGTCACAAGCCCTCTCAAAGGCTGTGAACCATTTGGTGATGTCATCACCTTCCTCAAATTTAGGGGTAATCCCTTTGGGGATTTTTGGATCATAAGACTGCTCTTTATCCTTATTATTTGTATTGCTGCCACCATTGATGGGTGCTAAACCCATCTCCTTCCTTTCTTTCTCTAGAGCCAGGAGTCTGGACTCTAGTTCTAATCGCTTGGCCAGCTTTGCTAAAAAGCTGTCCTCTTCACTGGGGAGTTCCCCAGTGTTTCCTCTGGGACCTGGTCCAACTATGTGGTCTGTAGGCCCCCAGAGGTTGATTCTTTGAGTTAAGGGTATGGGGTCCCTTTCCTCTCTAGGGATTATTGGAGGGGGGTCACTATCCTCCTCCCTTTCCTCATCTGACTGGTCATCACCATGTTCAGAGGGGTGGTCCTTTGCATACTTAGCCAGGAGCTCCTGGAGCTCTTGTTTGGTTGGATGCAGGCCCATTGTTATACCTTTTAGTTTGCATAAGGACCTCAATTCCTTGAAAGACAAGTGTAATTAAGGTGTGAGGTTGAGCTCCTCAACCAGGTCCTGCATGATATTACCTTCACTAATAGCTGGATTCTTTTGAGACATTCTAACCAGACCAGACAGTTGTAACCCTCTACGCTTGACTACAGTGACTTTTATTTATCTAAAATTCTAAGGGGACTTTAAGCAAGGCCCTGACAAGACTTTTAGTATTTTGGAAAGCCCAATTTAGAAAAATCTGAATTCTAAATGCAATTTAAGAGTTCTGTTGTGTGATCAGATGGTAACCAAGTAGTCCAACAAATGCAAGTTTGTATCCCACCACTGATCCACCAATTTAAGAAAGTGACTCTGTATATACTGCACCAAAGTAAGGTTCAGTGTGTACAGAGTCCACAGTCCCCAGAGGTTTGGCAGAGGTTAAAGTTAAATATAACCTTACTCTCTAAAGTGGTAGCTTGGTCGAGCATTAAGGCAGTATCAGAGGACAGTGTAAAGCATTTGTTGTACACACTCAGTCAGCAAATGGTCTCACACACTCAAGAACTGAACTCTAGGCCAATTGTTTTGTATATAAAAAATATATTGTTTTATTTTAGAACCACAAGTAGGTATAAAAATACTAATCTAGTTGAATACTTTCAAGTAGCAATAGACTTTTGAATGCAGTAGTTACAGTCGTTGAAATAGGCAACACAAGTTAAACACAATTATAACATTGAGCTCAATGGGAATTACTTTGCATAGGTTTTTCTTACTCAGGGTTGGATCCTGGATTCAGCCCTGGTGCATCTCCTGTAAACAGTTGAAAGAAAACGTTTTTGTTACACAGGCGATTTTTAAGGAATATTTGTATGTTTCAAAAATCGACACTTTCTGGCAAAAACCAGGCAATGTTATCCTATGGAGGAAACTTTGGTTATCGCAAAATCACAGTTGTAATTGCTTTGTAGGGTCAGTGCTGGGCACAAAGATCCAGCACTGGGATCTCTCCTGGTAACAGGTGAGTAATTTCGTTTTCGTTGATCGGGTGATTTTTCGTGTATATTTCACTTACACTTCAAGAGCCTTACCTGCAAATACACAATGATAGGATTGTAATGAGAGCAGATCAACACTTCATGCCAAAGGTGGTGTCACGGTTCCACATCAACCAGACAATTCAAATACCAAGTTTTTTCCAAAAACCTACCATAAGCACAGAAAGGGCGTTACACACACTGGATGCCAGGAGGGCAGTAATGCATTATATGGAATGGACAAAGGAGTGCAAAAAGACAAAGCAGTTCTTTGTATCCTTTGCCGGCAGATTTTTGGGGCGACCAGTTACCAAAAATACCATTGCACTAACCATACAACTCTGCCACAAACAAGCAGGACAACAGTTACAAGGAGCAGCTCATGCTCACTCAACAAGGAAGAAAGGAGCAACAATTGCGCTTCTAGCAAACACACCTATTCAAGACATTTGCCAAGCCGCAACATGGTCTGCAGTGCACACGTTCACTGAGCACTATTGTGTAGATATTCAAATGAACAAGGAAGAGCAAGTAGGACAGAAGGTCTTGCAACACATATTCAATAATCAGAGCTCATCTTCCACCCAGCCACCACAATAACGACAAACCGCTACAAAGTCTATGCACAGGATTGTGAATCCAGAAAGATTCACGCTGCAAAACATATAGTTTCTTACCTGTCGGTGTAGTTTTGCAGCTTGAAGACTTTCTGGATTCACTAGCGATCCCACCCTCCTCCACCAGAAAGATGAGACAGGAGGAAGAGGATTAAAACAGGAATAAGACTTTAAGAGTTAAAAGAAGAGAAAGAGTAACACACGACAAGAAAAAAGAATCCGACGATAACGACCAAAGGTGGGAGCTTCCGGAGGAAGCGCGTCAACGTCACGAAGGACAGCAAATGGTGGTATGTCGACGCGCACCTGGGCCACGGGGAAAATAAAAAAAAGAGAAAAAAGACTACAATTCCGGACCCAAACACAGGATGGCTGAACAATGCACAGCATAGTGAATCCAGAAAGTCTTCAAGCTGCAAAACTACACCGACGGGTAAGAAAATATACATTTGTTATTATGAACTCCACAGCACCATAATGGCTTTACTGAAAACTGGGGAGTTTGGTATCAAACTTCTCAGCACATTAAACCCACATTGATGCCAGTGTGGCATTTAATGAAAAATGCACTCAGAGAACATCTTAGCGATGCCCCCTGAAAAACGACCAGCCTCTGGTGGGTTCCCTGACAAACCTGCAACCACAAGACATGTTACTGGACCCATGGGGGTGGGAGCATTCGCTTCCTGGGCCCAGAAACAAAGCCTTTCCTGGGTGGAGCTGGTCACACCTTCCCCAGGCCAGGAAGAGCCATCTACGGCAGGGGAGCTTCAAAGACCTTGCCGCCTTTATAATGCATCCCCCTGCCTCTTCTGCTATCAGGAGCGGGCCCCCTTCCTGTCTCTCCTTTTCCGCGGGAAGATAGGCAAGAAACATTAGCCAGCCCGGAAGGTGTACCCACCTCTGCCAACCCCACCAGTCTGGTGGGAGAGGCGAGGTGAAGCCCACTCTTAAGTGCCCACCATCTTGCAGATGGCAGGCACTCTCCAATCAGGATTGGGGATTATGCCCACTCCCCCACGTGGGGTGAGCACACCAAGGGCGTAGTCGCCCTAAGGTTAGTAGCCCATTGGCTACTCATTGGCAACCTCAAGACCCATAAAACGCCCCCTAAATACAGTATATAGGGGGCAGCCCTGAACTAAAAAGAGAGATTCTCGCAACCTATGAAGGACGAAAGAAGATGCCCAGCAGAGGAGACTGCAGAGAAGAACTGACTTGGCCCCAGTCCTACCGGCCCCTTTGCAGTTTTCAGATATCCTGCGCCAAAGTCACCTTACCCTTCAAACAGCGACCTCCAGAACCCTTGGAAGGACTGACTGCCTTCAAAAAAGATAGGATATCCTGTGAACAGCAGGTGTGTTCAAAAGAAACTCCCAAGACAGACTCTGAGCCTGCTGAGGATAAAGAAACCCGATGCCTGGAACCACCACTGCACCCGATGCCTACGGCCTGAATCCAGGTGGCCCACCAGTCCCAGCGAGGTCCCCCAGTGCTGCAGAGTCTGAGTCTACCGTGGGTTGGCCCCTCCAGGACTCAATGATGTTGCCTGAAGCCTCTGCATGGAGGCCCCCCTCCCACCACGAGTGGCCTGGTAAAACTCCAACCTCAAAAGACACCCCTGCATCAAGCCGCCCTGCGCCCTGGAGAAGAGAACCCGAGGTGCACCTATGTTCCTAAGCCCTCCAGCTTACTTGCCCAGCTGTTGGTTCCTCCCAGAAGTCTTCCTGGACCGAGCATGCAGCCAAAATCCAAAACCGGCAACTCCTATTGAAAACAACAGGGCACCCGACGCCAAAACAGCACCCTGCACCCAGCCGTCCCTGCACGGCTGTGGGTGTACTTTGGGTGCTATCTCGGATCCTCCTTTGCCCTGAGCCTTTCACGAGGAGCTTTGCTCCCACAACCTGGAGGCCCCCTCTTCCCCATTGGATAACATTGGGCCTCAGCACTCTGCACCCGACCACACTAGTGCCGCTGAGGGTGCTTTGAGAGTGCATCCTTGACCCTGGGGGAACCCTGGTTCTAACCCCAGAATACCAGCTCCCACAACCAAGTACTTACCTGTTAACCAATAACCATATTTTCCCCATAGGAATACATTTACTTTTTTTCCTTAAATTGTTCTGTGTGGATTTGGTTTTGTAAGAGAACTTGAAAAACTGGAAATAATTGAAAACTACTTTACGTACCTTTTCTCTTGGAAATGTCCCAGTGTGATATCTAGGCGTATCACACTGAGTAGAAAAAGTTATCTGCAAAGTAATCAAAAGTAATCTAGCAGTAATTTCAACTATATTAAAAGTATTTACACATCTGTAACAGTCATTTTCATTCAGCTTGCGTTTATTGTTCAACTTGCCTTGAAAAGTACCATTTACACTTACCCGTGCCATGATTGCTTGGTTCTAGAAAATAAATGCAACCAAATAATATTTTTATACAAATCAAATTGGTCTGAGTTCAGTCTTTGAGTGTGTGACATCATTTGCAGATTGAGTATGTACAACAAATGCTTAACACTACCCTCTGATAAAGCCTTACTGCTCGCCCACACTACCACAAATGGAGAATAAGGTGCTATCTACTTTTACCTCTGCATACCTTTGGAGTTCCACTGCACTCTGTGCACTCTATACCTCATTTTGGTATGGTATATACAGATGCAGCTTCCTATACTTCTTCGATCCTTCTGTGTTTAAGGTGGGCAAGAGCATTCTCAAATATTCTTAAGTCACTGTCCATCTGGGTTCAGTCTCCAGATTTAGGAGGATGGATACATCCACGTCTACTCTGTTTTCCCAAAGGGTAATTAAACAGTTTATTAAAGGGCTCTTCAGACCTTTTCCACGTCTCCGGGATCCTCCAGTTCCATGAGAGCTTAACACTGTCTTCGGCCAGCTTATCTTACCTCCTTTTGATCCTATACATAGAGCAAACTTAAAATTTGTCTCCTGGAAGATAGTACTACTCCTGGCTCTGACATCCACTAGAAGAGTGAGAGTTATTTAGGCATTTACCATCGGGGAACCTTTTTGCAGATTCATTATGTATGAGTCCTAAATTCATTCCTTAGGTGCCTACTGACCTCCATTTAAATGAGCCTGCCATTCTTGCATCTTTCATTCCCAATCCACCTTCAACAGCAGAAAGATCATTACATTCTCTAGACTTGCATATATGTCTCAAATTCTATATAGACAAAACAAAGGACATGCACATATAAGACCAGATATTTGTATAATTTGGTCAACCATGCAAAGGCAAAGCCGTGTCCAAACAGGGCTAACTTGTTTGCCGTCAGTCTGTAGTGCTTTCAGTCACGCCAGAGCCAAGCGTCGTCTCCAGGGGAAAGTGTGTGTGCGTTCCACCAGGGGCATGGTTTCAACTGCAGCACTCCATGCTGCGGTGTCTTTAAAAGACATCTACCATACAGCCACCTGGAGGAGCAGGCATACATTGATGAAGCATTACTGCCTAGACATGAGCGCAGAAGCTGATGCAACAGTAGGACAGGCAGTGCTGAGAAATCGTTTCCATTAATGGTAATCCTGCTTCCTGCATGTATTTTATAATTTGTACTGCTTGCTATTCTGATTAAAGAATGTGAATATATCAAAGAGCCAATGTTGGAGAAGAAATTAGTTACTTACCTGTAACTCCAGTTCCTCAACATTGATATATTTTATATATTCACATGCAACCCTCCCTCCTTCCCAGTCAGTGGGTCATCATATTTATTCTTACATGTGTGTTTGAAATCTGAGCTATTATGGCCTCTAGGGGGAGTAGGAGAGCTTAAGCTTACATCTCATTGGCCGAAGTTTGGGTTCTTTCAAATGAGGTGGATGTGTTACTAAACATACCATGTTTCAGGCCAGTGGGCATTTTACTTTGTATGCTGTTTATTTTATACTGTATACTGCTACTTTAATGCACCGGGGATTCCCAGCCTGACAACGGGGAAGAATTCAAGCATGTGTTTGTATAAAAGATTCCAATGTTGGGGAACGGGAGTTAGAGGTAAGTAACTATTTTCATACCTCTTCTGATGTGCAGAAGATTGCTGAAATACTGAATGTTTTATCTAGGTGGTTTTGTTGTAACCTATGTTGAAGGCATGAACCATGTTAATTGATAGAACTCTTTAGCATCTGGTGTTTTCATTATTTTAATATATCAGGAGAATTATAACCATATAGTAATGTACAAACTGTCTCATACGATCTGTCATTACCAGAGTCCTAAACTATATCATTGTAGGTCTAAGTGCAGAACTAGAAGAAGTGCTTATGGAAGCCCAGTCACTGCAGGTCTCTCTACCAGAAATACAGGAGCTCTACCATATGTTATTCATGCAACAGCAGCAATTCGCTGATCAAACAAAGCACAATTCTTCCTTGTGGATCCCCAGTGAGAAGAACACAGTTGCAGAGTGCATAGAGGAACATGCTCCACAAAAAGAAGAGGTACCAACTAGTGTTTTTCTTTATTTCATTGAGTGCTTGGGAAATATGTATTTACCCTTTACTGTTGACCTTTTATGTTGGAGACACAATGGCAAAGCACTGAATAATGTATTTCCTGAACCATCCACCCAACCAAACATTGTCTGATTATCTCCGAGTGCATGTCAGAAAAATGTGTGACTTGTCTCAGACAGTTTTAAAGACATGATAGATGTGTGTTTTAGGCATGTGTGCTGTAGATACACATGCTTTGCATACTCCTGCCATCTAGTGTTGTGTCCGGATGTTTGCAAGTAGTTGTCTTCGAAGAAGTATTTTCCAGTCACAAGGTAAGGTGACTCCTCCTTTCAGTGATAGTGCACATGGGCATCAACTCCACTGTTAGATTGATTTCTTTCCGCCATCGGGTTCGGACGTGGTTTGCAGCGCTCTGGTTAGACACCGTCCTTCTGGATCCTCTCGGTGCGCAACACACTGTATTGTTTTGTATGCGTTTCACCATTCTCAGTGTGTCTCAAAAACACGAAAAACACTCTTGTTCGAGGCGTATGAGCTGCAGATCACACACTGTGCATAGATCACCATCTGGTGTTGGGCCCGGATGTTTGCACTTTGTTGTTGTATTGGACTAAGTCTTTGGAAGTCACAAGATAGATGACTCCTCCTTTGGACAATAGTGCGCTTGGGCATCGTCTTTTTCTGCCATCAGGCTCGGATGTGTTCGTCACGCTCCAGTTCGGTGTCGTTACCGTTCTACCTTTCGACGCGCAATCCTTCACCCATTCTTTGGTATTGTTTCAATCGCATTTCCCTATTGAAGCGCATCTCTACAAACTTGAATTCTTCTATTCCGGTTGTCGACACAGGCCTTCGGGCCTAGCCACGCCATTAGGCCTTTGGCTCATGGAAAGAACTCAGTTCAAAAAGTGTCCTCATGTGGATCCAAGTTTCCACACGCTGATCTTCACGAGGTGTGTAACCTCTGCCTTTAACTTGAGCACGAGGCCAAAGACTGTCCAGCTTGTGCCTCTTTCCGCTCCAAGAAAACAATACGGGATCGTCGGGCTCGAAGAAGCATGGCTCGATCATCAACATAGATACCGGTCAATATCTTCCAAGAAGCAATCAATGTACCGGAGCAGGAGCAGATCGAAGAGGGCAACATTAGCGCCTCCGAAGCCGACGACTCCGACGTCAAAGACATCACTCCAGGGCAGCGGTTCGTAAGTACTGACTTCGACCCCTCCCACCCACCCACTCATAAAAAGGCTTCAGTAACACCTTCACCTTCGGGCCTAGGTGCACACGGTAAAACCTATTTATTTCAATGTACTGTATTTCCTAAGTGTTGCAACTTACTGCATCCCCTGTAAATCAAACAAAGTACAATTTCTATTGCCTTTTCAAACTGTTCTATGTAAGAAACTGGCTCTATATATACTACACCAAAATGAGGTATAGTGTGTATAGAGTCCAAGTGACCCCAGAGGTAGGCAGAGGTTAAAGTTAGGTAGAACCTTATTCTCTAATTGTGGTAGAGTGGTCGAGCAGTAAGGCAGTATCAGAGTACAGTGTTAAGCATTTGATGTAAACAGTCAGCAAATGATTTCACACACTTAATAACTGAACTCTAGGCCAATTGTGTTGTTTTATTTTTAGAACCAAGCAAGCCTGGCACAGGTAAGCATTAAATACTTTTCAGTAATAAGTTACTGGATATAGGACAGTTTGAAAATGCAATAGCAATTGTACTTTGTTTGATTTACAGGGGATGCAGTAGGTTGCAACACTTGGCAAATACAGTACATTGAAATGAATAGGCTTTTTCAGTAAATTACAGGGTAAGTTACTTTTTACGTTACTGCTCTAACTCAGTGCTGGATACCTAGATTCAGCACTGGGACATTTCCTGGAAACAGGTAAGTAATTACGTTTTGGTTATTCGCATGATTTTTAAAGAATATTTTTAGATTTCAAAACTCCACACTTAAAACTTTTTGGAGACAAATAGTTAATGTTATCCTATGGAGTAAAAACAAGTTAACGGTTTACAAGTAAGTAATTGTCTGTGGGCGTTAAGGTTCTGGGGTTAGACTCAGGGGTCCCCCAGGGTCAGTGATGCACTGTTGTTGCACCCTCAGCGGCACTAGGGCGGCCGGGTGCATAGTGTTGCGGCCCAATGTTATCCATTGGGGGATAGGGGACCTCCGGTTGGTGGCTGCTGATAAGCAAGCCACTGGGTTGTGGGAGCAAAGCTCCTAGGGTCAAGGTCAGGGCAAATGGGGAAACAAAGTAACACAAAAGGTGCACCCTCAGCGTTACTGGGGCGGTCGGGTGCAGAGTGCTATTTCGACGTTGTGCGCCCTGTTGTTTTCTATGGAGAACCTCCGGTTTGCAAAAGCACTACAGGCAGGGAAACAAAGGACTTCTGGGTGCGACCACCACTTGGAGAGGTAAGTTGGGAAGTTAAGGGCTGGTTAGGCACCGTCGGTTTGGTCACACAAGGCTGCGGGGCATCGGGTGCAGGGGTGCCTTTTGGGGTCGGATCTTCTTACCAGCTCCTGGTCGCGGTTAGGGGGGCCTTCTTGATTTAGGCTGCAGGCGTCAGCTGGAGGCAGGTCAGGGGTCGCGGGATCTCGTGTCAGGATTGCCGGGGTGACCTCCTCATGGTGTTTTTCCACTTGAGCTCGGGCGGGGTTCGGCAGGTGCAGAGTGAGCTGGATTCGCGGTCTCTGGCTGGTGCCAGAAGCTGCAGTTTGAACAAATCCTGTGTTCACGGGAGATGCAGTCTTTTGAAGCGAAGGCAGGCAGGTCCTCCGGGTTTCTTGAGGTTGCTGGCTGCAGCACACATCGGGATTTCGCAGGAGCAGGTTCGAGGGGAAGACAGGCCAGTAGGGCTGGGGCCAATTCAGTGGGCGTCGTCCTCTTGTTAGCTCTGCACGGCTCTTCAGTCCTTCTTCTTATCTTCTTTCTTGTCTGGATCTCAGGAAGCAAGGTTCAGGGTGCCCCCTAAATACTTAATTTACGTGCGTTATAGGTAGGTAAAGGGCAGGGACCAATGGCTCCCTTTCGTGGGGTGGGTACACCCCCTATTGTACCACCCTCCAGTGGGAGGGGGCATGAGCTTGTCCCTGGTTGGTTGGGTCCACCCCATCCTTCAGATGGCAGGGATTCGGAGTTGTGCTTCACCTCACCTCCCCCACCTGAGGGGTGGAGTTGGCAGAGGTGGGCACACCTCTCTTCCTCACTTGTTTTTCCCACCGGTTCTCCCGCCCAAAGTGGGGGTCAGAACCAGTGGGGACCAGTTGCTGAGAGCAAGTGGCCTGGGGAAGCTCACAAAGGTGGCAGGCCTTTGAAGCTTCCCCTTCGTGAACCCTGCCCATCCTGGGGTAGGAGGCTTGGCACCTCGTCCCAGGATGTGCATTGTTTCAGGCCCCAGAGAGCAGCAGGCTCCCGACCCAGGGGTCCAGAAACATGTCTGTTGGTGGCAGCCTAAGCAGCCACTCAGTCAGGTCACTAGAAGTTGGTCGAGTTTCAGGGGGCATCTCTAAGATGCCCTCTGTTGCAATTTACATTAAATCCCACACTGGCGTCAGTGTGGGTTTAATGTGCTGAGTGTGAGAAAGTGGCTCTGTATATACTGTTCCTTAATAGGTACAGGGTGTACAGAGTCCACAGACCCCAAGGGTTTAACAGAGGTTAAAGTTAGATATAACCTTACTCTCCAAAGTGGTAGCCTGGTCGAGCAGTAAGGCAGTATCAGAGGACAGTGTAAAGCATTTGTTGTACACACTCAGTCAACAAATAGTTCCACACACTCAATAACTGAACTCTAGGCCAATGGTTTGTATATAAAAAATATATGCTTGTTTTATTTTAGAACCAACGCTTGGAATTAAAATATACTTTCTCGACAGGAGATGTTTCATAAGAATACTTTTGTATATGCAATAAACTTTTTAGTAAACAGTTACAAGTAGTTGCAGTAGGCAACTCTATTTCTAAACACAATACATTGAGCTCAATGATAAATTCAAGTTATATGCAACAGATTACTTTTTAGATTACTTTTGTATTTCCAGGCCTGGATCCTAGATCCAGTCCTGGGTCAGTTCTCAGAATCAGCTGTTAAAAGTCGACTTTGGTACTGTAATGATTTTTAACTAATATTTAGCTATTTCAAAAGTTAGCACTTAAAAAATATTTCAGAGCAAACAATCAATGATTCCCTACGGAAGAAAATGTAGGTTACAGGTACAGTAGGTTATCGTTACTTTTGTAATCCAGTACTGGGTGCCTAGACTCAGCACTGGGACCTTTATCTAAAACAGGTAAGTAATTACGTTTTCAGATGTTATACGATTTTTGAAGAATATTTAGAAATTGCAGAAATCCACACTTAGAAGAAATTTCACAGAAAAACAGTCAATGGTTTCCTATGGAAGAAAAAGGAGTTAGAGGTACGTATAGTTGTGGGTACTTTTCAGAGTCAGTGCTGGGCACCAAGATCCATCACTGGGAACTCACCTAAGAGCAGGTGAGTAAATTCGTTTTTGATACTCAGCTGATTTTTGGTGAATATTTTGAGTTTTGAAAAGTCCACACTTGGAAGAATTTCCAAGAAAAAGCCAGTCAATGTTACCCTATGAGAAAAATGAAGTTAGTGGTTTAAGGGTAAGTACTCGACTGGCAGAGTTGAAGTTCTGGGCATAGACTCAGGGGTCCCCCAGTGTCAGGTAGGTACAATCAGTTCACCCTCAGCGGTTTCAGGACGGCCGGGTGCAGAGAGAGTTAGGCCCAATGTTATCCTATGAGGGATAGGGGGCCCTGGGTTGGTGGCTGCTGTCGGGCAAGCCACGCGGCTGTGGGAGCTGGGCTCCTGGTCACTTACTCAGGGCAAGTGGGGAAGTAGGTTAGAGTAGAGTTTTCACTGCCAGGGCCACTCGGGCGGCTGGGTGCAGGGTGCTTTTGAGCCGTCGGGCGCTCAATTGATTTCTATGGGAAATCTCCGGTTTGGACAAAGACTGCAGGCTCGGGGACGAGGACTCTTCAGGTGCCACCACCACTTCGAGAGGTAAGTTGGGTAGTTGGAGGATAGGTAGGTACCCCGGGATTGGACACAGAGGGCCGTGGGGCGCTGGGTGCAGGGGTGCCTTTTGGTGTGGGAAAATCTTACCCTCTGTTGATCGCGGTTGGGGTGGCACTCTGTTCTGAGGCTGCAGGCTTCGTCAGGATTGTCGAGGGCGGTCCTTGGGTGCCGTACTCGGGGTCACAGTTGCCGTGGGGTCGTCCTCGTGGGTTTAGTTCACTCCGGCACCGGCCAGGTGTGGCGGGTGCAGAGTGGGCTGGGATCGCGGTTCCGGGCTGCTGCCAGGGGTGAAAGGTAGGTTCTGAGTAGAGCCTCTACTCATGGGAGTCCCAGGGGATCAGAGTTCAAAGGTAGCCAGGTCCTCCGGGGTTTCTGAGGTTGCTGGCCACAAGAGGTGCCGGGTTTGGAGCAGGATCAGGAGCAGGTTCGAGGTCGACAGGCCGGTGGGGCTGGGGCCAAAGCAGTTGGTGTCTCCCTCTCCTTCGCAGCTGCAGGGCAGGTCTTCTTTTCTTCTCGCTCTTCTTGTAGTTTCAGCATCTGGAATCTGGGGAAGGAAGGTTCAGGGTGCCCCTAAATACTAGATTTAGGGGCGTTACAGGTAGGTGAAGGCCAGGGACCAATGGGTCCTTGTCCTGGGGTGGGTACACCCCCTATCCTGCCCCTCTCCTGTGGGAGGGGGGCAGTAGCCTAATCCTGATAGGGTAGGGCCTCCCATCTTCAAGATGGCGAGAGCCCGGAGATGTGCTTCACCTCGCCTCCCCCACCTGAGGGGTGGGGTGGACAGGCTGGCACATCCCCTGTCCTTGTATGGGGTTTCCGGCCAAGCTTCCCACCAGAGTGGGGGGTTGCAGTGGCCTGGGGAAACTCCTAGAGGCTACAGGCCTTTGAAGCTTCCCTTTGCTCATCCTGGGGGAGGAGATCTATCACCTCACCCAGGATGTGCATTGTTGCAGGCCCGGGAGAGCAGGGGCTCTCCCACCCAGGGGTCCAGCAACGTGTCTGCTGTGTGGCAGCCTGGGCAGCCTCAGAGCAGACGTGGATTGTAGGTTAGTTGTAAGGGGGCATCTCTAAGATGCCCTCTGGGGCGCTTGGTACATTAAATCTCACACTGGCATCAGTGTGGGTTTAATGTGCTGAGAAGTTTGATACCAAACTTCCCAGTCTTTAGTGTTGCCATTATGGTGCTGTGGAGCTCGTGTTTGACGAGCTCTCAGCACCATGTACTCTTAAATGGCAGCACTGCACTTACAGTGCCCAGGAATGGACCTGGGTACTGTAGGGGCACAGGGCTCCTGCTCCTGTGCCCACACCATGGGCATAAGGCACCCAGCCAGAGGGGTGACTGACATATGCTTTGGCAGTGTGGGTGTTGGGCATGGCACACAGAGATGTGTGCCATGTCGACTCTTCATTTTGTCCTGCACCCAGACACTCAGCCTGCAAAGGCAGTGTGTGTGTGTGTAAGGGTACAGGGCCCCTAAGGGTGGCACAATGAGTGCTGCAGCCCTTAGGGGTCTTCCCTGGTCACAAGGCCCTGGGTACCTAGGGTACCATTTACTAGGGGCTGACATGGGGCCAGGGTTTGCCAATTTGGAGTTTGTGTGTTTTAAGGAAGGAACATAGACCCTGGGCACCTGATTGGCAGGAGTCCAGGGTACACTCAGTCAAAGTACATTCAGCAATTTAGCAAAAAGTGGGGGCATACCATGCAAGAAAGAGGGCACTTTCTCACACTGAGAAGTTGGATACCAAACTTCTCAGTCTTCAGTGTAGCCATTATGGTGTTGTGGAGCTCGTAATGACAAACTCCCAGCACCATATACTCTTAATGGCAGCACTGCACTTACAATGCCCAGGAATGGACTTGGGCACTGTAGAGGTACAGGGCTAATGCACCTGTACCCTCACCACTGGCATAGGGCACCCAGCTAGAGGGGTGACTGATGTATGCAAGGGCAGTGGTTTGTGGCATGGCACACTGGGATGTGTGCCATGTCGACTCTTCACTTTGTTCTGCACCATGACACGCAGCGTGCAAAGGCAGTGTCTGAGTGCACTGGTACAGGACCTCTAAGGGTGGCACAATAAATGCTGCAGCCCTTAGAGGCTTTCTCTGATCACAGTGCCCTGGGAACCTGTGGTACCATTTACCAGGGGCTGACCTGTGGCCAGAGATGCCAATTTGGTTTAGGCTTCAATGCAGTTTTTGGGAAAGAACATAGGCCCTGGGTACCTGATTAGCGGGAGCGCAGGGCACACTCAGTCAAAGTACATCAGCAATTCAGCAAAAAGTGGGGGCAACCATGCAGAAAGAGGACACTTTCTCACACCTACCATTTGCTGTTCAGGGCAACTAGTAGTCGTGGGTGGAGCGGACTCACTCTGCAGCACTCCACCGATGTCACTTTCTAAATTCTGCTCCTCGTCGCTCACCCGCCTCGAACTCAAGCACTCGCGTCAGTGCCACAATTGCCCGCCTCAGGTCAGTCTTCATAATAAAGATGGGACCTGGGGGTTTGGGAGAAATAAAAGTGTAAGTGTTGGGGTGGGGATATGCTGTTTACCACAGTAAATCCTTTGCGCAATCAAATGGTACATTTCTTTGTCCACTGCAGCGTGGTTTGACGTTTCTCGAAGAAAAAACAATCGAAGCCGCTAATCCTTTTGCAGGCACAACTCTAGAGAGAAGTGTAGATTTGGAGACCTCTTGTAAGACCCTTTATGCAAGCACGAGCCATAAAACTTTACATCTCGTCTGCCCCAGAGCTGGATTTACATTTCCTCATCTTATCCCAAATCTGAGCTTTCGCTTAGTTGCCCAACTGGCTCCCGGCACTCCAAGACATCCTTTGAACGGTGCAAAACAATTTCTGCCAGCAGACTGATACAAAAAGCGGTTCATTTTCAAAATTGCAGATAAGATTTCAACCTCCTAAAGGCTTCCTTTGCTATCATAGTCCTCTTTTTGTTTCTTGCTTAGGCATTCCTCGAACTGGGTTCCCCAATCATCATGTGATTCCTCCAAGGATCTGGTGAATACCGATTAATTGAAAGAGGTTTTCACTTGTTAGGTGCAGGGAGCTTGTTATTCTCACGCCATTGTTTTTTCCAGCCTCGTGACGTCAGAAAGCTGGAGGGCCACTTGCAGAGGCGCTGTTAGCAGAAAGAGAGGATGTGACGCTACCGCCAAAGCTTTAGAAGTTGAGTCTTAGGTTACAATCTCGAGTTGGTGTAGCTTGTAAGGACAGCACTATAGGAGCCGTAGCCCCTTTCTTTTTGTTGTTGATCTCGTTGATGCCCGAGAAAAACAAGGCCCAGGGCTGGAGCCACTCGGAGCTCTGTTGGTAAGGGTAACATTCAACTTTTGTGCGCAGATGATTGACAGCTCCAGCACCATCCCGCTGTTCACAATCATTTACCTCTATCCCATGGGTCTTCACAAAGCCGCTAGGTATTACTCCACTCCCCTCACAAGGAATTACACTGTTCCCAAATTCATGTGATCCCACCATAAGTACATCCCACCGTAGTTATTCGCTTCCTCTTTTTATAGGCCTCCGCAAACATAGATTTGGTTAACATTACAGGCACCTCTCATTCCATAGGTATCCATATTATCTCCATACGTGTAGTAAGCTGGGTTCCTGTTGCAGTAACCCCCCCACTTTTTGGCGGATTTCTGATGCACTTTGACTTGATGTGCCCTGGGTCCCTGACAATCCGGTTCCCAGGGCCTGTGTTCTTTCCCAAGCTGTACCTTTATACCCCCAATTGGCACCGCTCTGGCCACATTAAAGTTCCTTGTAAAGGTACCATGGGTACCAAGGGCACTGTCCAGGGAAGGCCTCTAAGGGCTACAGCACATATTCTGCCACTCTTAGAGGTCCTGTACCTTCACACACACACTTCCATTTCAGGCTGCGTGTTTTGGTGAATAGAAAAGTAAAGAGTCTACATTGCACACATACCTGGGTAAATACACAAAACAGTATCCACGAGTCTAAACAGACTGTTAGAACCACAAAAGACCTAAAGAAAGTGACCATAAACCTATATACTTCTAGCAGGCTACAGAAGGAAAAATCCTATAAAAGGACGGATTCCCATCACTCACCAATGGTGACATGCTTCATCATCTGGGTCTCCTCCTAGTGTCACTCTAGTGGCACTAAGGGCTGCAACCCTTTCAAAAGGAAAGGGGAGCTCACGGATGTTTTTTTGGGGGCTATGTAAATTATAGCGATAAAACATGCTATATTTAGACCTACAGAAGTGAATGATCGATTTGTGTGGGAATGTTAGGTGCAGTGCGAAGATGCTGTGAAATAGGGAATTAAAATTGACTGCTGAGAGAAAAAAACTTTTATTAACCCCTTGAGTGCCCCGCCCTTTCCACGCCCTGTGCCGGGCGTTTCATTAGCGGGCGGGACTCATGACGAGATAGTCTCGTCATGGGCACAGCGCAACCGCGGCCCATGACGAAACCATCTCGTCATGGGCACTCAAGAGGTTAATATCTCTCAGAGGTCAAACCTAAAAACAGTGCGAAATGACAGTTTTCAACAAATAACTTTCTAAATATGAAGGGTCAACATGTTTCAGCATAAGCGGACACATTTTATCCTATGCCTTCTTCAGGACCACAGAAATGTTGCTACTGCACGCCTCACCTGGCCGCGGCCAGGTGAGGTGAAGTCTTATCCTCGTGTAAAACGGGTAAGCTTGCATTTCATGCATTGAAGAAATGACACAATTAGAGACAATGATCTAATGTGTCAGCATATACAGCACTTTGTTTTTGAATCCTTGAGTCCTTTTTGATATTGTACCAACCTTTACATTGTAGATCGTTGTACTTTACTCTTTTCCAGAAACTATCATCAGTCCGCTATTTACAGAGGAATTGTTAAACAGCCCTGATTACAGGTGATATGGTTGTATTGGTTCCAATCTTTTTCATTCATTTATTTAATTCATTTATCACTTTGTGCAGTAGCAACATTTCTGTGGTCCTGAAGAAGGCATAGGATAAAATGTGTCCGCTTATGCTGAAACATGTTGACCCTTCACATTTAGACAGTTATTTGTTGAAAACTGTCGTTTTGCACTGTTTTTAGGTTTGACCTCTGAGAGAGATTAATAAGTTTTTTTTTCTTCTCAGCGGTCAGTTTTAATTCCTTATTTCACAGCATCTTCGCACTGCACCTAACATTCCCACACAAATCGATCATTCACTTCTGTAGGTCTAAATATAGCTTGTTTTATCGCTATAATTTATATAGCCCCACAAAAAACATCTGTGAGCTCCCCTTTCCTTTTGAAAGGGTTGCAGCCCTTAGTGCCACTAGAGTGACACTAGGAGGAGACCCAGATGATGAAGCATGTCACCATTGGTGAGTGATGGGAGTCCGACCTTTTATGGGATTTTTCCTTCTGTAGCCTGCTGGAAGTATATAGGTTTATGGTCACTGTCTTTAGGTCTTTTGTGGTTCTAACAGTCTGTTTAGACCCGTGGATACTGTTTTGTGTATTTAGCTTGTAACTGGAGAGTATATCCACGCCAGGTCTTTAAATATTCCCTTAGACCCTGCATACGCCGTAGTGTTTACTCATACCTGTGTGCCATGTCTACAACCCACTATGGTATGGTATAGGTAAGACACCCCTCTACCTGGGCGCACTATACCACTGGTGAGGGTACAGGTGCATGAGCCCTGTGCCCCTACAATTTCGAAGTCCATTGTTAGACACTGTAAGTGCAGTAAAGCCATAAAGAGTATATGGTCTGGGAGTTTGTCATTACCAACTCCACAGCAATATAATGGCTTTACCGAATTCTGGGAAGTTTGGTAGCAAACTTCTCAGCATAATAAACCCACACTGATGCCAGTGTGGGATTTAATGAAAAATGCACTCAGAGGGTATCTTAGAGATGCTCCCTGAAAAACGACCCGTCTCTGGTGGGTTCCCTGACTGGTACATCCCAGCCTGCCACCACAGGACATGTTTCTGAACCCCTGAGGCGGGAGCCAGCTCTCCCTGAGCCCAGAAACAAAACCTTCTCAGTGCAGAGGTGGTCACACCTTCCCCAGGCCAGGAAGAGCCATCTCTGGCAGGGGAGCTTCAAAGGGCATGCTGCCTTTGTAACGTGACACCCAGCCTCTCCTGCTAACAGGAGCAGGCCCCCTTCCAGTCTCCCCTCCTTTTCGGCTGGAAGACAGGCGGGAAAAATTAGCACCGCCGAGGTGGTGTGCCCACCTCTGCCAACCCTACCCCTCAGGTGGGGGAGGCGAGGTGAAGTCCACTCTTCAGTGCCTGCCATCTTGCAGATGGCAGGCACTCTCCAATCAGGATTCGGGATTGTGTCCACTCCCCCAGGTAGGGTGAGCACACCAAGGGTGTATTTAACCTAAGGTCAGTAGCCCATTGGCTACTGACTTGGAGACCCCTAAAAAGTCCCCTAAATACAGTATTTAGGGGACAGCTCTGAACCATGAAGACAGATTCCCTCAACCTATGAAGAAGAATGAAAGAAGACGCCCAGCAGAGAAGACTTGTAGGAAGCTGGCTCTGGTTATACTATACAAAAAAGAGGTATAGTGTGCACAGAGTCCAGTGGAACCCCAAAGGTAGGCAGAGGTAAACGTGTATCGCACCTTACTCTCTATTTGTGGTAGTGTGGGCGAGCAGTAAGGCTTTATCAGAGGGTAGTGTTAAGCATTTGCTGTACACACTAAGGCAGCAAATGATGTCACACACTCAAAGACTGAACTCTGACCAATTTGTTTGTATAAAACATATCATTTAGTTATTATATTTCTTAGAACCTAGCCAAGCCTGGTCCAGGTAAGTGAAATAAATTCTTTGCAAAAATCTTATGCAATGTTTTACAATTGAATGCAGGTTCAAATGTAGTTGATTAAATTACAGGTAAGTCAATGTTAAGAAATTACTTTTCAGATTACGTTTGCTAATCCGTGTGATATGCCTAGATATCACACTGAGACATCTCCTAGACAAAAGGTAAGTAATTCACTTTTAGTACATAGGCAATTTTTCAATGTTCCATACAAACCAACTCCACAGTTAAAACAATTTTCAAGGAAAAACAGTTGATGTATTTCTATAGAGAAAAATGAAGTTAACGGTTTGCAGGTAAGTTCTGGTTTGTGGGAGTTGGTATTCTAGGGTTCCCCCAGGGTCAAGGATGCACTCTTGAAACACCCTCAGCGGCACTAGGGCGGCCGGGTGCAGAGTGCTGAGGCCCAATTTTATCCAACGGGGGATAGGAGGCCTCCAGTTGGTGGCTGCTCACGAGCAGACCACAAGGTTGTGGGAGCAAAGCTCCTGGTGCTAGGCTCAGGGCAAAGGGGGATCCAAGTTAGCACCCAGACTACACCCGCAGCGGTGCAGGGGCGGGTGGGTGCAGGTGCTGTTTTGGTGTCGGGTACCCTGTTGTTTTCAATGGAGATTCTCCGGTTGCAACAAAGACTGGAGGCTCTGGGACGAAGATCTTCTGGCGTTGACCACCGGTGGAAAGGTAAGTTGGGATGCTGGGACACCGTCGGTTGGGCCACCCAAGGCCGTGGGCTGTCAGGTCCAGGAATGTCTTTAGGCGTCAGGTTTTTCTTACCAGCTCCGGTCGGGGGTTCCTCCAGAAAGGGGCTGCAGGCTTTGCTTGGAGAGTTAAGGCAGGTCAGAGATCACCAGATCTCGGGTCAGTATCGCGGGGGAAACCTTCTTGTGGTGTTGGGCCACTTGAACTCGGGCCGTGGGTGTCCTGTGCAGAGTGTTACAGACTCTTGGTTTTGGCTGGGGCCCGAGTCTGTGGTTGAGCGCATCCGATACTCACAGGAGGCAAAGTTTTGGCTTGGAAGGCAGGGCAGGTCTTTCGGGTTCTTGAGGCTGCAGACTGGGATTTTGCTGGAGCAGGTTTGAGGTGGGGACAGGCCGGTAGGGCTGGGGCCAAGTCAGTGGGCGTCCTCCTCCTCTCAGTTTCAGCACGGCTTCTCCGGTCCTTCTGCTCTTCTTCTTGTCTGAGGAGGCAAGATTCAGGGTTGCTCCTAAATACTAGATTTAGGGGCGTTACAGGTAAGTAAAGGTTGGGACCAATGGGTCCCTTCCTTGGGGTTCTAACTCCCCCTTTTATGCCACCCCACAGTGCCAGGGGGGCATATGCCTCCCTCTTTTCGACTGGGTCCCCCCATCTGCAAGATGGCAGGGACTTGAGAATTGTGCTTCACCTCGCCTCCCCCGCCTGAGAGGTGGGGTTGGCAAAGGTGATCACACCTCCCTCCCTCCCTCGGTTTTCCCGCCGATTCTACCGTCCAAAGTGGGGGTCAGAACCGGTGGGAGCCAGTTGCTGGAAACAGCAAAGGGCTGGGGTAGCTCACAAAGGCGGTAGGCATTTGAAGCTTCCCCTTCGTTGATCCAGCCCATCCTAGGAGAGGAGGCTTGGCACCTCATCCCAGGATGTGCTTTGGTTCAGGACCCAGAGAGCGGCAGAGTTTCAACCCAGGTGTCGAGAAACATGTCTGGTGGTGGAAGTTGGCTTTCAGCCACTCAGCCAGGCAACTTGTTAGGTTGTTTTTCAGGGGAATTTCTAAGATGCACTCTGATTGCATTTTTCATTAAATCCCACACTGGCATCAGTTTGGGTTTAATGTGCTGAGAAGTTTGATATCAAACTTCCCAGTTTTCAGTAAAGCCATTATGGAGCTGTGGAGTTCTGAATGACAAAACTCCCAGACCATATACTCTTTATGGCATAACTGCACTTATAATGTCTAAGAATGGACTTAGATACTGTAGTGGTACAGGGCTCATGCACCTGTACCCTCACCACTGGTATATTGCAGCTAGCTGGAGGGGTGGCTTACCTATGCCAGGGCAGTGGTTTGTAGGCATGGCACACAGGGATGTGTGCCATGTTGACTCTTCACTTTGTTCTGCACCAAAACACGCAGCCTTCAACTTCAGCGTGTGTGTGTATAGCTACAGGGCCTCTAAGGGTGGCACAATAAGTGCTGCAGCCCTTAGGGGCCTTCCCTGGTCACACTGCCCTTGGTACCTATGGTACCTTTTACTTACATGTAGCCAGTGAGTTGACAATTGGGTTTTGCAACAGTGCAGTTAAGGGAAAGAACATAGGCCCTGGGTACCTGGTTGGAAGGAACCCAGGGCACACTCAGTCTAAGTACATCAACATTAGGCAAAAAGTGGGGGCAACCATTCAAAAAGGGCACTTTCCTACAATAAGCATAGAACCTGAGTGAAGTCTAGCATCTGGACAAGGAGTGTATTAGCACTGGAGTCTGCTTTGACTAGAATTGTGTTTTGGCTCAATGTTGACATTAAAAAGAACACCTTAGCTGTCTTAAGCAGGGAGCAGGAAGCTGCTGTTTTGGACTGCTAAAGCACATTACGATGAGTATGGCAATGAAGTCTTCCCATATGAAGTCTTTTGGTGTAGGAGGTTGGAAACCAGTAGCAGGAGTACCCTCTCTTGCACACTTTTTCTGCACTTTGTGCTTGACCTCCTCCCTTTTACTTGGAAGCCGTGTTCATTTGGGCATGTCCTTGCAACATGTGCGCTCCTTGTGAAGAAGGTAAAAGATTATGTAAGGGTCATTCGCTGCCTTCTTTCTCCCGTCGGATGTGGTTCTACACATTGAATTAAGGTGTTTTTCCTGGAAAGAGTTACAGAAGATCTCTAGAATGTAGGAAAAAATATATATTTTCCCATACACCGAAGACGTTGAGTAAAAGCTTAAAAATAGAAAGTTGAGAGAAGTCCCTCACAAAGCGTTGTTTTATGGTCTTAAGTGTTCAGAAATAACAAGCACATAAGCCACAAAAGAACAGACTCTGAGTGAACTGCCAGTACAAGGCATGCTGCGATTAGGAAGATGCTGGATTCTTAAAGGAGCACTATACTATTTTTAATCACCTTGACATTTCTGCCTATTATGCCGTGTTTGCCATTAATTTCTTCAGGTTTTAAAGCTTCGGCATTAGTGCTATCCTGTGTAGTGTTTATTTATGTGAGGCTCCTGTCTTCTGAAAAACTCAGTATTTTATAATGTCATATGTACACTTAGGATTGTATTTGTATACAATTACACTGGTCCGATATTCCCGCATGCAGGTGACAATCATTCTAACATGACTTCATTAAAGGTATCTAAGATGCAAACTTTGAATGTAAGTAACTGTCGCTTCTTCCTATTTTGTCACCTGGAGATGGCGCCAGGAGCACTGTCTTCAATGGCAGAAACACCATCACAGTCCAGGTTTCGTAAGGCAGCCTTATTCCAAAGACACCCCCTCCCCCTCACACACATGAACTGCATTTTATGTCTCCATAAAACTGGGCATGATCCCAATAATTGTATTTGCAGCACATTTGGTTGTTTAACCTCCGTCACAAGGAGGGTCCCCTTATGCCTTGAAGCCTGTTTACCCTGGCCAGGGATCAGTGAGGGGTGTTACAATTCTTTCTTCTGCAAGGACAAGGAAACACAAACTTGAAATTAAAAGGGGTGGGAACACACTGCTTCATATGCCAGCATTCAGTTTTCCCCAATGCATCATGGTAAATGCGATGCATGATAACACTTACTTCAGTAGTAGTCTTTAATTTTTCACCCCTGTTGGTGCAGCCTATGTTGTGTATCTTTAGACACGTGTTCCTTGATTCATTCCTTCATCCAAAAACAACAGGTCATGATGCATTAGGGCAAATTGAGTGCTGGGATGTGAGGCAGTGTGTTCTCACCTTCCTCCTGTTACAAATTAGAATGTGTGTGTACTAAGAAATGGCTGGTAGGCTTCCCATAGGAGACTCTGATCATCCCCACCAAATAACTGTGCCTGCTACTCAGATGCAGACACTTGATTGATTCTGAGGGTACTTCGTTTTAGAGAATCAAAAGCATTGAGACAGTCTGTTAATTTGGAGTGGTTTCCCTTCTCCTCAGATCCAGTTTCTATGTTGACTAAGGCCTCATCTATAGGGGATTTGCACATGTTTACTGC
This sequence comes from Triturus cristatus, assembly GCF_964204655.1. Taxonomy (NCBI): domain Eukaryota; kingdom Metazoa; phylum Chordata; class Amphibia; order Caudata; family Salamandridae; genus Triturus; species Triturus cristatus. The sequence continues at coordinate 129,727,977 of NC_140580.1, forward strand.
AACCTCAATAATTAAAAGAAACCAACCATTTCAGTCAGCAATGGCTAAGAGCGTCCAGTGGATGGTTAAATCTGTCCTGTTGATGCAGTCTATCCTGTTGACCACTTTTTGTCAGTGATCACTTAGACTACCCCTTCACGACAGCTCTTAACGTAGCTGTACCTCAAAGCCTTATGTCAGCAACTGTTCTATTGTTGTCAATTGTTTCATCAATTAAAATCACTCCGAAGTCCCCACCACAAATCTTAGATGCCTCTTCATCAATATAGTGTAGGTGAATTAAGTGGTCTGCCTAGTAAGATGGTGATGGCAACGTTCCTGTATATTTCAACAGCACACAATCTGACTAGTTCCTAAGCATGACCTCATGACTTGACCTGATGGTCAATATAAATTCCCAAACCCTTTCCCATATGGCAGTCCACGCTCCATAATAAGCCACTAAGCCACCCACATAGGGTGCAAGTAACCATGGAATTATTGGACTTCATTAAGCAGCTAATGCTTGATTTTTATAGCAGTCTATCTATTTCACCGCAATCGACTTTACTGCTTCTGAGGTCTCCTTAAGCTATTCCTTCTCAGCCAATTCAGCCTAGATCAGTACTTCTTGTGGCCCAGTCTACATTGCCTTTTTTAATTGCACTCACTGAAAATCAGCTAAAGCAGCTATTACCAATACCTGATGCACAAGAAATTAGGTAGGACACAGCCTCTAATGACTAATTAGAGCCGACATCAGGAGGATGATCCTGGAGGGAAATACGATGTGCATCAGTACCCTGAGTAGATGACGTCCTAGCTGAAGATCCCGGTCTAGAACCTGCACCTTTTGACACTCTGCCAGATGACCTAAATCACTCTCATAGCTTGGTTAACAAAGTTTCTCTTCCAGGGGATCCTCATCAATAGTCATAAGCACATGAATATTCCCGCCCATGCGCAGGACCCCGGAAACCTATATAAACATATATGTGGAAACCATACATGTAGCTCTATACATATATCCATATATATATATATAACACACAATGCAGCCCTCCATATACCACAACACTGAGCAATGTTGTAAGAATTTCCCTTGCTTATAATCATAATCCTGCAAAGAGGAATGAAAAAAAAACATTACCAGCACATAGGCTGCATTGCAGAAACATCAGTGTAGAAAGCTGAAAAACTAACCAACAGAAACACACAGAATAAACTGGCACTGTGCCTTTAAGGCAGCCATGACCCCTAGCTTCCCATCATGCCTCAGGGGTGACAGTTAGGTCAGTTGTTTTTTTCGGCTCCTTCTGTCAGGACCCTGGTAACTTCAGCTCTCACTTTTTTCTGATTTCTGTCAGAAATAACTTCAAATTTTTTGTCAAAATCGTTTTACTTCAACGTCTTTTTGTAGTTGAAGTACTTCTTTTCTATTTTTAAGAGAGTTAAGCATTATTTTCCAATCACAAATGCCCTCTCTTTTTGACTCTTGCCGTTCCTGTGGCAAGAAGAAGGCTAAGACAGACTCCCACCCTGTCTGTATTCTCTGCCTTCCTTCTGTTCATGCTCCCAAGACCTGTCAGCATTGCCAGTTGCTGTCCAAAAGACCTCTGAAGGACAGCCAGCCTCTATGGGCTGGCTGAGAAGGGCAAAGCACCTTCAAGAGGCAGGTCTCCGATAAAGAAGAGGAAAGAGAGAGCCACCACTCCATCTAGAAGTAAGGTTCCAGTCTGCTCTTCATCGGCGTCAGGCTCGGCGCCACAAATACCTTCATCGGCAACGAAAACGTCGACGAGAAGACCATCGACGGCGGGCTCGCCATCGAGAGAACACCGATCGTTGTCGAAGACCAAAGGTATGTCGGATCCTCCGCCGCCGCCTGGCGACAATCGGCGTCGAGGAGTCGCTCTCCGTTGGTGCGGGCTCGCCCAACGTCGAGAAATAGATCGTCGCCGTCAAGTCTGCGTTCAACGTCGAGACATGCTCCACCATCGCAAGGTCACCGGCGATTGGCGTCGATGTGGGCGTCTCCGTTAACCAGGCGGCGGTCAACGTCGAGACACGCCTCGTCACCAGAGGCAAGGCACTCAATGCCTCTGTTGTCGTCCAAGCAACGCTCAACGTCGAGAGCTTGATCTTCGCCGACGAAGAAGAAAGATTAGTCATCGAGACCCAGAGTGAAATACACCAGGTGTCGTTCGACGTGGAGACGGCGGTCTCCATCGACGACGAGAAGTGCCCCGATCTCAACTCCACTGACTTCCAGTAGATGTTCAGCATCAAGAGAGAGATCTGACAGGCATCAAGAAACGATGTCGAGAAGGATTTCTCCGTCGATCCGTACTTGGGGTATCCTGCACGCTCAACGTCGAGGGCGAAGTCTGTTGGCTCCAGGTGTTCAACGTCACATCATGCAACGTCGAAGCACACGGAGAGATCGACGTCGAGGAGAAGATCACGCTCTAGGGATTCACCAGTGATGGTGATGCAGAGCCGATTGATGTCGAAGCACTCTCCATCGACGTCACATCGTTCATCAAGACTCTGATCACGCTCCAGAAATCGCAGAGAGTCCTCTCATTCTTTTAGGAGCTCACCCCAGACGATTGCGATGTCACGCAGCTCTTCTGCTCACTCGCCTGAGCCTCCAAGATCACCTCCAAGAGGCTCTCCAAGGAGACAGCGATCTCCTTCAATCCACCTTTCACCCAGATGGCTCCAACCTCTCCATCATTGGCAGAAAAAACCCTCTGATCATGCCCAGCGGCCTACGGACTATTCCAGTCCACTGCACAGATCCCTGTTACAACGTCTCGTGCAGGAAGTGGACAGGTCCCCCACTACTCGGACCAGAGAACACAGATCTCCTGAGCGCAGGTCGACTCAGGGTCATCACAAGAGACTGCGAACACCATCTTGGTCCTCGTCTTCGACACACTCCTCCAAAAGTGACTACTCGCCTACCCTTACTGATAGTCCACCTTCTAGGGTGTCACCCATCGATGATGTGAATACCTTTCACGATGTTCTCTCCAGAGGAGCGCAAAAGCTGGGCATAGCCATGTCAGCTCCTCACACCACCACCTCCATCATTTTCGAGACTCCATCAGAGATCTGCGACGAGGCCATTGCTTCCTTTGGTTTCTGGTATCATTGAGCCGGTAATGGACATCTTCCTCACTCCATCATCGGCTAAAGCAGCTCCGGCTCGGATCCTGAAAAAATATAAACCTGCTACATCAGATCCTCTTTTTCTGAAATCTGATCCACCACCGGATTCTGTCATTATCGCAGCAACAAAGAAGACACCCGCAGTGACTTCTTCCTCCTCAGCTCCTCCAGATAAAGAAAGTAGAGCGCAGGATTCTTGGGGTAGGAAGGCCTGCGGCTCTGCAGCGTCTTCTCTTCAGGTGTCTAACGCTGCGGCTCTGCTGGGCCGTTATGACAGGTCCCTATGGGATTCGCTGGAGCGTTTTAAAGACAAACTTCCAAAGGAGGATCAACAGGACTTCTCCGAGATTCTCCAGGAAGGGGCGCTGGTGGCCAACCAGGTAATCAGCACTGCAGCGGATGGGGTGTCTTTGGCGGCTTACTCGTATGCACATGGCATATGTGCACGGAGATCTTCCTGGTTGCACCTGACAGCGTTTAAACCGGTAGAGCAGGAACGCATTTTGAATCTTCCGTTTTCTGGAAAATCCCTATTTGGATCACACACCGATGAGGAAATGGCCAGAATGAAAGCCGAGTTAGACACGTTAAAGGCTGTGGGCCTGGAGAAGAAAAAGAAGTTTAAACGACGCTACAGGCCCTACAATCGTAAAAATTACTGATAAAGGGTTCAAACCCCTCAATGCTCGCAAAACAAGCAGAACAAGTCCGAGTTTCACGGCCGTCGTTCCTCGAGAGGAAGAGGAGGACACCAACAACAGTCCTCTTCCGCAGCAAAAGCTCAAGGGGAGCAATGATTTTCTGCTTCCTCTAGCACCGTTGCACACTCCAGTGGGAGGAAGTATCTTAAACTACATACAAGAGTGGCGCAACATCACCAAAGACCAGTGGGTGCTGAATATACTGAACAATGGGTACGCACTACATTTTTGCGTGTCCCCAAGAGACATTCCTCCGGTAAAGTCACGTCATCTACACCTAGATCTGCTGCGTCAGGAAGTGTCGACCCTTTCTCAAGAAACTAGCCATAGAAGAGGTCCCTCCTGCACAGAGAGGAAAGGGAGTTTACTCCAGATACTTCCTTGTTCCGAAAAAAGGCCAACGGAACAAATTCAGACCTATTCTAGATCTACGTTCTCTGAACAAGTTCATCAGAAAAGAAAAGTTTTGAATGTTGGCGCTCCATCAAACATTTCCACATCTGAGGAAAGGAGATTGGATGTGTTCAGTGGATCTCCAAGATGCGTACTTTCACATTCCAATTACACAGTGGCATCGCAAGGTCCTGCGGTTCATTGTGGGCAAGAAGCCTTACCAGTTCAAGGTATTACCCTTCGGCCTAAAATATGCCTGAGGGTATTCACAAAATGCATGGCAGTAGTAGCGGCAGCATTACATTGCCACGGCCTGCTCGTGTATCCATACCTGGATGACTGGCTGTTGAAGGGATCATCCCCCCACATGGTGCAGGAGCACCTCCACATTTGCCTGGATCTCCTTCAACGCTTAGGTCTTCATGTGAACGTGGAAAAATCAGTTCTTCAACTTACTCAATCACTTCACTATCTGGGCGCCACCCTGGTCTCCAACCTCGGAAAAGTGTTTCCTTCGGAGGAGAGATTGTTATCAATGAGAAACAAATGCAACATCATCCTTCAAGTACATCAACCATCAGTAAGGCAAGTAGCTACTCTGCTGGGGTCGATGGCCTCTTGCATTTTTCTCATACCCAACTCCAGATTGAGAATGAGACTGTTGCAGCAGGACCTGTAGGACAAATGGAAGCAATCCTCGGGTCATTGAAACGACCGAATTCTTCTCTCTCAAACAGCAAAGAAGTCCATTCTCTGGTGGCTGCAGCCAAAGAATCTTCTGGTGCGAGTCCCATTCCATCAACCTCTGTCAAAACAATCTCTGATCACGGATGCATCTGTTCAGGGATGGGGAGCACATCTGGGTCAACTACAAACTCAGGGCAGATGGACCAGCAAAGACCAGACCTAACATATCAACATGCTAGAACTACGGGTGGTTCATTTACCCCTCAAGGCATTCCAGCCGTCGATTCAGTCCGAATCGATCCAGATACAAACGGACAATACAACCACCATATATTACTTGAACAAACCAGGTGGAACACGCTCTCGCCCTCTGTCTGTAGAATCCCAGGTGATTTGGCACTGGCTGTTGGTCAGGAACCTCTCGATCACGGCAGTGCAACTGCCAGGAGAACAGAACGTGTGAACAGAGGCCCTCAGTCGACACTTCGAAGAACAAGAAGACTGGGTGCTCAACAACGAAGTGGTGGCAGACATTTTTCATCAATGGGGTCATCCATCCATCGACCTCTTTGCAGACGATCGAAACAGAAAATGCCACGCCTTCGCGTCCAGATTTTACCGACCAGGAACGAGGGGGAATGCTCTTTTGATAGACTGGTCCAGGACGTTTGCATACGCTTTTCCGCCCCTCCCTCTCATTCCGAAGGTGGTAACCAAGCTAATCCGATCCAGGATGACGATAATCCTCATAGCACAGGATTGGCCTCGCCAATGGTGGTATCCAGACCTGTTGCAACTCTCGTTCTGTCCGCATCGGAGACTCCCGTGCAGGCAGGACCTTCTGACCAAAATGGGAGGGAAGATTCTGCACCCCAGCCTTCCCTCGCTGTGCTTGGCAGCATGGCTTCTGAAATCCTGCAGTACGGACATTTGAACCTCCCTCAGGACTGCATGGACATTTTGAGGGAGTCAAAGAAGACCATCCACAAGAGCCTCTTACTCTTTTAAATGGAAAAGGTTTTACTTGTGGTGTATTCGTAATGGTTGGAGTCTAATTAGCGTGCAAGAAGAGGTAATCTTGCCGTATCTGATCTACTTGGCCAAATCTGGTTTGAAATGCACGTCCATAAAAGTGCAGTTGGCTGCCATCACGGCATATAGAAAATCACCTAACCAGCCTTCTTTCTTTCAACTTCAGATGGTCAAGGACTTCCTACAGGGGTTGAAGGTTTATCCTCCTGTCCGACCTCCTTCTCCGCCTTGGGAGTTGAATCTAGTTTTGTCAAAATTGATGGGTCCTCCCTTCAAACCCATTCATAAGGCCACATTACAACACATTACATGGAAGGTAGCTTGTCTGGTGGCTATTACATCAGCACGTAGAGTGAGTGAAATCCAAGCACTCTCTTCTAAGGAACCGTATACGGTTTTCCATCATAATAGGGTGGTTATGAGAACTCACCCTTCCTTCCCACCCAAAGCAGTGTCTGACTTCCAAATAAATTAGACAATTTCTTTCCCCTCTTTCTTTCCAAATCATGCTACACCTGTAGAAACGTCTCTTCATTCATTAGACCTCAAGAGGGTTCTCAAGTTCTATTTGGAGGGAACAAAATCCATTAGAAAGGCTGATCAATTGTTTGTAAATTACGGCTCTGTTAGTACAGGCTTTCCAGTCTCCAAAAGATCCATTTCAAGATGGATAGTGTCTTGTATTAAGTTGGCCTACCAAATAGCGAGCAAGCCTCTGTTAGCCTCCCCTAAAGCTCACTCTACTAGGGGCAAGGCTGCTACAGTAGCATTCTTACACAATGTACCGATGGCCGAGATTTGCAAGGCTGCAACTTGGAAATCGGTCCATATGTTTACCAGGCATTACTTTCTGGATTCTGACTCCAGAGCGGATACCCAAGTAGACCAGGCCTCCTTGAGGAATCTGTTCCAATGCTAGCTTGATTAGAGTCTTTATAATGGTCTATTCTTACTATGTATCTTTATTGTACTCTGGTTACTTGCCCGCAGGTTGAGGGGATGGGCTTGCTATTCTATTCATGTGCTTATGACTATTGATGAGGATCCCCTGGAAGAGAAGGATAAGTTACTTACCTGTAATCCTAGTTCTCTTCCAGGGGTATCCTCATCAAAGTCATAAGCAACCCACCCGCCTCCCCGGGCAAGTGATGAAGATACAGTTAATCTCTTTGTGCCATGGCCTTCGGGTCTCCACAAAGAAAAACTGACTTTACTGTCACCCCGAGGCATGATGGGAAGCTAGGGGTCATGGCTGCCTTAAAGGCACGGTGCCATTTTGTTCTGTGTGTTTCTGTGGGTTAGCTTTTCAGCTTTCTACACTTATGTTTCTGCAATGCAGTCTATGTGCTGGCAATGGTTTTTTTCATTCCTCATTGCAGGAATATGATTTCTGCTGTGCATTAAAGCAGTTTTCAAATGCGTTTCTTTCTCCCTGCTTTATTGAAATGGTATTTATGTGCAAGGGAAATTCTTACAACATTGTTCAGCATTGTGGTATATGGAAGACTGCATTGTGTGTTTATTGTAATATATATATATAGATATAGAGCTACATATATGGTTTCCACATATGTTTTTATATGTTTCCGGGGTCCCGCTCATGGGCGGGACTATTCATGTGCTTATGACTTTGATGAGGATATCCCTGGAAGAGAACTAGGATTACAGGTAAGTAACTTATCCATCTCAAATTTACTTTTCTTATAGCATCCATAAAGAAGACCTCCATTCTTTTAATTTCAACTTTTTAAGTTAAAACGATCCATAAAGTCTATTTCTGTTCCATACTATCTTTGGGGAGGAAGGATTGTGTATGCAAAACCCAGAAGTAGGATCCTCCTCTATCGCTCTACTAGTGAAGCATAAGGCTGCTTAATCTGAAAGAAACACGTTAGTTAGATTCCTCACCTTAGAATATCCCCAGGCGTCAGACTGGATTCGGAAGATTTTTCGTCAGCAATATTCCTTGCGCGTCGCTAGGCTTCGTCTGCGGCTCCGCGTCCGTCGTCGGCGTCGTGCGCCGGAATGACGTCGTCGGAGTACTTAGACGCCGCCCTCGCGTGCTGACGTCAGTTCTTCTTTTTTCCGCGCCAGTAAGCGCAGATCCGGGAGAGCTACCCCTTTAGTCAATTTTTGACTAACTTTTTTGACTCTTTTTGGTCACTTCTTGACTCTGGTGCCGGTAGGATGCCTGGTTTCAAGGCCTGCGACGACTGTCACCGACTGATGTCGGTGACCGATCATCACCGCCGGTGCCTGTACTGCTTGGGCCTCGACCACGACGCGGCGTCGTGCTCCGATTGTATGGCCCTGACCTCGAGAGCTTCTCGAGCTTCGCCACTCGGCTCCGCGTCGCTCTCGATCCCGGTCCAGGAGGAGGTCCAAGGATCGGTCGCGGAGCCGCACTCGACATCGTCACTCGTCTGGCTCGAAGTCTTCTGGTAAGTCGAGGCACTCCAAGAAGCGACACCGCTCTTCGGACTCCCCTTGCCGGTCACGCGACTCGGCCGAGGTTCCGGGTGGTTCCACCCCCGCGGCTCCGCAGGAGCCGCGCAAGTCCCCATACCCGACGGTCCCTGGGACTGACGCGACGCCGGCGGAGGTCAGTGCCTTCCTCTCGGCCATGAGGAGCCTGGCCCCGCCGTCGACGCCCGCTGGCGCGCCTTCGGGCCCCGCGGACTCGACTGGTCGACCTCGCATGCCGGCGGCTCCGGCCCCGGCGCCGTTGGAGGCTCCGGCCCCGACGCCGCAGGTCCCCGAGGGACCCGAGCCTGGGCCCCCGTTGACGCCGGTCGACCTCGTTACGCCTCCTCCGCCGGCGCCGACACCGATACCACCCCCGACGCCGGCTCCGGTCAACGTCGATCCCCGGTTCAGCCCCTGACGTTGCGGCGCCACCCAACGCCGCATCCGACGCCGCTAGAGACACATATTGTCGACCGGCTCCGATCATTCCTCCTGTTTACCAGGAATCGGATGATGGGGGCGACTGGGAGGGGTCTGATGACCCTATGGCCCTTCAGAGCCAACTTGCACAGGACTGGGCAGATGAACTGGGGGAGGCCAGTGGGTTGGATACCTCACCGGACACTGGATTCATCTCTCCCCCGACTGTGGCTTCGGAGGAGGGTGCAGCTTTTTCTGTGGTGCTGCGCAAGGCGGCCGAAGCCCTCGGGCTTGAGCTGCCTGCTGCCTGCTGTGGCTGTGAGGACTAACATCCTCACTGAGGTGCTTCAGTCTGCCGCATGCTCCACTGAGCCTCTGCTGCCATTCAATGAGGCCCTCACTGACGTTCTGCAGGGCACCTGGTCCAAGCCCTCCACAGTCCCTCCTGTGGATAGGAACGTTGCCAGGCGCCACCGCCCTGCTCCGGGCGACCCCAGTTTTCTGTCCCAACACCCCACCCCCGAGAGTCTGGTTATCCAGGCCTCTACCTCCCAATCCTCCTTCCCGTCTGCTCCTCCGGACCGAGATTCCAAGAGACTGGAACAGTTTGGTAAGAAGCTGTTCTCTTCGCTCAGTTTGGGCCTGCGGTCTTTGAACACCGCCTGTCTCTTGGACCGTTATTCCCACTCTCTGTGGGATGCGGTGGAGGACGTGCTGCCACTGTGCCCGGAGGAGGCCCGGGCGCGGCTTTCCTCGGCCCTGGCTGATGGGAGAGATGCAGCGCGCCATGCAATCCGGTGTGGACTCGACACTACGGACTCGCTGGGTAGGGCGATTTCTACCACGGTGGCGCTTCGACGTCACGCCTGGCTGCGGTCCACGTCTTTTTCAGGGGATGTCCAGAGCACCCTCATGGACATGCCTTTTGATGGCGCTCGCCTTTTTGGTGACAAAGCGGACAGTGCGCTGGCTCGCTTCAAGGACTCCCGGGCTACGGCCACGTCCTTGGGCCTCTCGGCCCCGTGGCCACAAACTTCTGCTTTTCGCTCCTTTCGTGGCCAAGGAAGGGGCTCCTCCTCACGTCCGCCTAGCCACCGGCCGCAGAACCAGCCTGCACGCGGTCGCCGACGTGGTTTCCGCCGAGGCGTTACCGGAGGACGACGCGGTCAGTCCACATCCACACCGGCAGCATCCGCCTCAAAGCCTTCCTAGTCCGAGCTTTCAGGCCCATTCCATGCCAGTGGGCGGCAGAGTTCGCCATCAACTGCTCCACTGGCGTTCCATCACGTCGGACAGGTGGGTGCTGCAAATCGTCCGAAGGGGCTACTCCCTCCCCTTCGAGACGACCCCTCCAGCCATGCCACCGCAGCACCACCGTATCTCGGGGGATCATTTGAATCTTCTCCACGAGGAAGTTTCGGCCCTCTTGGCCAAGGGTGCCGTCGAGCGCGTTCCGAGCCCAGAAGTAGGTCGTGGTTGTTATTCCCACTACTTTCTGGTTCCCAAGAAGAGCAAAGGGGGCCTACGCCCTATCTTGGACCTCCGGAACGTCAATGCCTTCCTCCGGAAGGAACGGTACCAAATGTTGACTTTGGCTCAGGTTCTAGCTGCCCTAGACCCTGGAGACTGGATGGTAGCGTTGGACTTGCAGGACGCATATTTCCACATCCCCGTCCTGCCGGCCCACCGGCGTTACCTGTGGTTCACGGTGGGTCAGGAGCACTTTCAGTTCACCGTGCTCCCCTTCGGCCTTACCAGTGCCCCTCGGGTGTTCACGAAAGTGATGGCGGTGGTCGCAGCTCATCTGCGCAGATCAGGGGTTCCAGTATTCCCCTATCTCGACGACTGGTTGTTGAAGGCGGGCTCGCCCCAGGCAGTCGTCTCCCACCTCCAGACTACGGCGGATCTCCTGCATTTGCTGGGGTTTTCCATCAACGTGCCGAAGTCACACCTGAGCCCCTCTCAGAAGCTCCTCTTCATCGGAGCGGTTCTAGATTTGGCGCAGTTCCGGGTCCATCCCCCGGAGCAGCGGGTCCGAGATATACAGGCCCTGATTCACATCTTTCGGCCTCTATCCTGGGTTTCGGTCAGGCTAGTGTTGCGGCTTCTGGGGCTGATGGCCTCCTGCATCCTACTAGTGCATCACGCCAGGCGGCGCATGCGGGCTCTGCAGTGGGACCTGAAGTTTCAGTGGGCCCAGCATCACGGCAACCTGTCCGACCATGTCTTGATCTCGGAGGGCGCTGCACAGCAGTTGCAGTGGTGGCTCACGGACCGCGATTGGGTCACGGGCAAGACACTCTCCCTACCCCTACCGTAGCATGTCATAGTGACGGATGCGTCCCTCCTGGGATGGGGTGGCCATATGGGAGAGGCGGAGATCAGAGGCCTCTGGTCTCCGGCGGAGTCTCGCCTCCACATCAACTTGTTGGAGCTGAGAGCGATCCGTCTTGCACTGAAAGCCTTCCTTCCCTCTGTCCGGGGAAGTGTCGTGCAGGTGTTCATGGACAACACCACCGCCATGTGGTATTGCAATAAACAGGGCGGGGTGGGGTCGTGGACCCTTTGTCAGGAGGCTCTGCGCCTCTGGACATGGCTGGAACACCAGGGCATCACCCTGGTGGTTCAACATCTGGCGGGCTCTCTGAACGCCAGAGCGGACCAACTCAGCCGCCGGTGCATGATGGATCACGAATGACGTCTGAACTCCGAGGTGGCGCAAGGTCTCTTTCAGCAGTGGGGAGAGCCTTGGTTAGATCTATTCGCCACCGACGAGAACGCGCAATGTCAGCAGTTCTGCGCGTGGAATTTCCAAGGCGGCACTCGCTCGGCGACGCTTTTCGTCGCGAGTGGAGTTGCGGTCTGTTGTACGCCTTTCAGCTTATACCACTTCTGCCCAGAGTGCTGAAGAAGATCAAGCGCGACCGGGCCCAAGTCATCTTGGTGGCTCCGGATTGGGCACGAAGGTACTGGTATCCCGAGCTACTCAGTATGTTGACCGATCCTCCGATACGTCTGCCCCTTCGGGAGGATCTTCTGTCGCAGCAGCAGGGGACGGTCCTCCACCCGAACCTGTCCAGCCTCCACCTCCATGCGTGGAGATTGAGCGGCGGCAGTTGATGCCATTTGACTTGCCTCCTGAAGTCTGTGATATCATTCTGGCAGCCAGGCGTCCCTCCACAAAGACGGTATACGCCTGCCGGTGGAACAAATTTGTGGCATGGTGCACAGCAAAGGCTGTGGATCCCCTTTCCGCCCCTCTGTCTGAGGTTCTCCTCTTTCTTCTTTCTTTGGCCCGGCAGGGCTCTGCCCTGGGCACCTTGAAAGGTTATCTTGCTGCTCTCTCTTCCTTCTTACGGCTTCCAGATCAGCCCTCTCTTTTCAAGTCCCCTGTAGTGTCACGCTTTCTTAAAGGCATTACTCACACGTTCCCTCCTGTCCCTTTCGTAATGCCTCAGTGGGACTTGAATCTTGTCTTGACATTCCTGATGTGCGCTCCCTTTGAGCCTCTTCACAATTGTCCTCTTCGTCTTTTAACTCTTAAGACTGCTTTCCTGGTAGCCATCACCTCGGCTAGACGGGTGAGTGAGCTCCAGGCTCTATCGTCCAAGCCTCCTTTTCTATCTGTTCACCCGGACACGGTTGTCCTTCGGCCTCGCCCTTCCTTTCTACCGAAAGTGGTGACCCCCTTTCATGTTGGGCAATCTGTCACCTTGCCCACCTTCTTTCCGCCTCCGCATCCTTCCAAAGAGGAAGAGCGGCTCCACCGTCTGGACCCAAAACGTGCACTCTCCTTTTATTTGGACCGCACTAAACAGTTCCGAGTGGACGACCAGCTTTTCGTTGGCTACGTGGGTGCAAAGAAGGGAAAAGCTGTACACAAACGGACTATCTCCCGGTGGGTCGTTTTGTGTATAAAAATCTGTTATTCCTTGGCAAAAAAGGAACCGCCTGTTGGGCTGCGCGCCCATTCAACTCGGGCCACAGCGGCTACTACTGCTTTGGGACGGGGAGTCCCTTTGCAGGACATCTGTCAGGCGGCAACGTGGGCTTCGCTGCACACGTTTGCCAGGCACTATTGCCTAGACAGCCAAGTCCGGAGGGATGGCTTCTTTGGCTGTTCTGTCCTCCAGGACTTTCTGGTGTGATCTTGGTTCGCAGACCCACCACCAGGGTTGGTATTGCTTGGGTATCTATTCTAAGGTGAGGAATCTAACTAACGTGTTTCTTTCAGATGAACAAGTTACTTACCTTCGGTAACGATGTATCTGTAAGAAACATTAGTTAGTTAGATTCCTCACCGACCCACCCATCCTCCCCGTTCTGCGAACTGACATCTAGGGTTCAGGCTATCCCTTTCAGGGCCCTAGAATTTTTTGGCACCAGTGTCGGTCTCTTGCATGGCTCTGCGTTCCTGGCGCGGAAGGCTATGTACAAGAACTGACGTCAGCGCGCGAGGGCGGCGTCTAAGTACTCCGACGACGTCATTCCGGCACACGACGCCGACGACGGACGCGGAGCCGCAGACGACACCTAGCGACGCGCAAGGGGTATTGCTGACGAAAAATCTTCCGGATCCAGTCTGACGCCTGGGGATATTCTAAGGTGAGGAATCTAACTAACTAATGTTTCTTACAGATACATCGTTACCGAAGGTAAGTAACTTGTTCTTCAGCACCTGCATGCTTTCCGAATCAAATTAAGATGGATTTGGTAATGTCTGTTATGGCTCAAGGACCTTCCTGCAATTTAGCAACACTGTAGTTCCAGCAGACAGTAAAGGCAGATGCCTTTAGGGAAGAGAAACTATGTTTTCGCAGCAATATCTGTTAGGATAGCTAACAAGAGTGCTCAATTGCCAGGAAACAATAGGCCGTTGTGGCTCAACATTATTCCCCCTTTGGAAATGCTGCCAGATGATTGTCAGGAGCAGGCCAAATATATTCTCAAAGTGGAAGAGTATACATTTTGATATCTCATACTGATATTTACCACATAGTCACAGGGCCTGCTCAACATAAGTATGGCTGGCTCCGAAGTGCATTCTTCTTTCTGGAGTCCAGTTGAGCGCTAGAAATGCCTTTTGAGGTCTAACATGTATTTGGAAAGCATGTGGATGATGCAGGCAATCAAAACATACAGATGCTGACATCATCTGATCGTTGGAGAGGTGATACTTAATGATAGATGCAAATTTGCTGATTGAAATCATTTGTTGGTATGCAGGACCAAAGAGAGTTGTTGATCAGAAACCCAAGAGGTTTTAGAGTCCTCAAGAATCATGGTAAGAAACGGTGCTCTTTTAGTATAGCAATTAAGATTGGGTTGATTATTTTGTTTTTCTGTTTTGTTTTTCTGCAAACTTGGTTTCAAACAGCTGTAATCTGGTTACGTAGGTTCTCTATGCCTCTCTGAGTGATATCTGGTATGGAAGAAAGGTTTAAGTTGCAAATTATCTGCATATTTGTGTTAAATGCCCACATTTTCTAGAAACCAGCCTAGTAGTTACATGTACAGTTAGAAAAGCACTGGAGATAGTACGGAGCCTTGTGGGACGTTCTGTTGGGTTATTATAGTTGCCTAATTTAACTAAATGGCAACATCTAGTAAGTAACAATCTGAACTAATTCTGTCGCAGGAGTATGGCTTGACTAAGAAATGCATGAATCCTTGCATGGTGTTGACGAGTAGACATTTGGAACTAGTTATAGGGAAGCTTGGTGGAATCCACTTATCTAGAAGCCATCTTAGTGTCCGGGGCTAACCTATTCCTAGAGTTTATTAGAAGAAAGTAATACATCTTTAGTAACAGTGTTAACTCTGCTTAGTACTGTGTTCCCACTTAAAGTTCTTTTATTGCTTGCCCGCCTCCTCTTATATCATCATGGATCGTTTAAAGCGTTCTTGACTGGAAAAGTCTGGGAACTGAAGGGTGGCACCATTTATTTTCCTGTGTGATATGTGAATGTCTATGCACATTGTGTCTAGTTTTAAGCATACCAAATTCAAACCTGTTTCGTTTGCAAGTGTCTGGCTGGCTGGAAATGGCCTTTTAGAGAACGACTGCAGGAAATTTAAAAGGGAATTGATGCATTAATTGACCTTAAACTTATTAGATTGACCTTCTTTCCTAGATTGCTTAAACTCCGAGCTTCCTTCCTCCTCACCTGTCCATGAGTTCTATTTTTATAGTGTTGTAATGTCATCTGGACAAAGAAAGGGCTTTCTCACCAACTTTCGTGGAATGTGATTTAATGTTATGTATATTTGTAAAGCATACTATCACCCTGGAAGGTATACTAGCACTAAGTAGGTATGTGTGCCTAGCCCCGCATCTGGTTGGTTTATTGAAGAGCCAGGTCTTCAGCTTCTTGCGGAATTCAAGGAGAGAGTAGGAGGCTCTGATGGGGAGAGGAAGGTCTTCAGGTAGGTGGGGTCTGAGTTGTGGAGGGCCTTGAATGTGACTTTGTGTCCATATAAAGCAAATAAATCTTGGCAACAAGTGACGAGCAACATCAGTAGCCGTGGTTCCATAATTCATCTGAAATGGATATGACCTGTTTTGAGTTTATAGGAATACTAAATAAATAGACCACCAGGGCTATAAAGAGTATAAAATGTATCAGGAGAGGCAGGAGGACTTAAGAATGCTAAGGAAGTCAGACGCGATGGCTTCATATGGAGGCAGGGGCGGCTGGTGACATTTGAAAGTGATGAGGCGTAAAATTATTGTCGTACTGCACCGTGAGCGAGCGCGGCGAGCGAGCTGGAACAACCTACAGGGGGTTTGGGGGGATTCTCCCTCCGCGAAAATTTTGAAAAAAGAGTTGACAAATGGTGCATTTTCAAGCAAATTTGAGAAAGCAGGAAGGTTAATAAAGCAATTGTGAAAGTGCAGTTATTACATTAATAAAGAGATGTCATATAACCTAGGTAGTTGCTTATTCAGTATAACCACAGAGCTTCATAACACACTTCAAGATACAATGCATTGCTGCTGACGATTTTAGCTTTCCCAGACCAAGTAACTAGTTATGCGACGGTTGTATTTATGTACCAGATGTTGTGAACACTGAAACCAATGTAATTACCAGACTCTTCCACTGACATGCACCCCTTCAACTTAATCCTCAATCCCCTCTAAGTATTCACAATACTTGAAGGGTTAATCCACATGCAGTAGAAATCTAGGCACAACTTGTATCGTCTATTGCTGACTAAAGCACTACAATTAGTCACCAAGCGAAGCACTATAGCGAGTGTCACGGAGTGAAGCACAACAGCATTTGAGTGAATTATGGCAGTGTCATTGAGTGAAGTGCTGGAGTGTCTGTCACTGAGAAAAGTGCAAGAATACGTATCGGAGGAGTATATACTGAATTTTCTTTAGTGTGTCCCTGATTGCCAAAGTGTCTGTCTCGGTTTGGAGGGCTGTAGTATTTGTTTCTGGCCGGGCACCCCCCTCAGTGAGATGGGATGGAAAAGCCTAATAGGTGACAAGTCTGAAGGTGAGAAGAGCCCACTCTGTAACACAGGGGTGCATTTATCATCTTGTAATACAGGCCTGTTAGCAGGGGAAAGCACATATAAAACAATTGGAAGTAATAGGCCCCCTTGCCGGACTCAAGTCGTAATCTTGCCCCAGAGGTACAATTAAAGTGAGATGAAATGTGGGCCGTTAATATCTGTGAGTTGAGCAACTAGGCTGCATTTCTAGACACCCACGATTTTGGGAATGTTCTATATTCACCAGGCACCCAGCTTCTATCCAAATATCTCCTTCCTGCACCGAGGCGCGTTTATGTGACCCTGAAGCTTTAAAACAAATTACTATTATTTATTCTTTTATTAGTATGATTAGTATTTTTGCATGTTGATGATTCTTTAGAGCAGTCTATTGATAGAATGTAGTGGCCTTTCAGAGGCGTACTTTCCGTTAGTAAGCTGAAATGCAAAAGCACTTGCTTGAACCACTTTGCTTTCAATAATGAGATAACATAATTGTGTTTGCTGCACATTAGCTCCACCTCGCTTTGGCTAACTGATGAAGCTGCGTCAGTAATTGATTTTCTGATGCTGCACGCGCAGGCACACCGTGAGCGGAGTTCACGAAAGGCAATACTGGATTTCACCGCACGCACGCACCGTCATTAAAAAGGCGCATGTTTTAATTATGTTTATTTAGGGCTGCGAGTGAAGCCAGTCCTGCCGGTGCTGGCCCTTTGATTTATGGCTGGTGGCATTCCCAGTACTGGCAGAATTTTCATGTGGAAAGAGTGTTATTTAGGACTTGACTGAATAAGAAACCCTTTGGTTATTAAGAGTGTGAGTTGCTTTGTGTCATAACTTGCAGAATAGAGAAAAAAGGAGAGGGACCCCTTAAAGCTCTCAAGGGAAATGAGGTACTTATAACCAAAATAAAAGGAATTCCCTTGACCCAACAATTCCAATTTCCATATATAATAGCTAACAATACAATAAAATATTGAATACTATATCCAATACATATATTACAAAAACATTTTATTGAAAGAAATGTGTCCGTATTATTCCAAAACAATTAAAATCACATATAATATCACAATAATCCACAATAAAAAAGTATTATTTAAAAAATAAAAATTAAAAAGACATACAGTACATGTTAATCAGGAGGGAATTGATTAACAACAAATTACAATTATGACCAGCATAATAGAGACAAACACATATGAAAGACACAGCTTTTGTTCTTTACAGATGCACATCACATTGGACTCAAAAACACAGCTCGTAATACATTGATTCAAACAGTATTTGACCCGACTGTGTTAGTCCTTGGATTGTGCCTTCCAACAGCGTCGACGCGTTTCGATGGTTTCAAATTAATCATACCATCTTTGTCAAGACACAATAATTCTGTCTCTCTCTTATGACAATCCTATTTCCTTTTTCCTCAATTTATAATAAAAATCAATGCGTGCTCATGGCTCTGATTTATCACTTTAAAGCAGAATCTCTGTAACAATTCGTGGGTTCGATGTCCTTGTTTTTATAAGGTACTCTGCCCCTCATGGATCTTTTTCCGTTTTTGAAGGTACTTCCCGTATTAGATTTCTGGGAGTTGTT
The DNA here is from genome assembly GCF_964204655.1 of Triturus cristatus. Lineage (NCBI taxonomy): Eukaryota > Metazoa > Chordata > Amphibia > Caudata > Salamandridae > Triturus > Triturus cristatus. Next base: position 129,745,940 of record NC_140580.1, read on the forward strand.
TATAAATGTCACTGCACCGCGAGGCTTTTATTCCTCTTCTTTAGCGTGCAGCTATAGTTCAACGGTGTTTCCTGAAATACGAGTGTCGGGTTCAATGTTGTATAATTCCTTTTATTTTGGTCATAACTTGCAGACACAGGGCAGGACAAAGCACCGCTTTCGAATACGTGAGTATCAATAATAAACAATGCTGAGTTATCATTTGGTGGCTTTTGGAAACGCACTGTTGTTTCCCTTGTGTTTGTGCGCGCGCGTGTTTGGGGAGGGGGTGATAACGGTTCTGTTTGCCAGATGTTGACCTGCTTCTACAAATGCGACCACCAACATACCAACGAAACAGAAGGTGTGTACAACTTGAATACATGTAATGCTAAACAAGCCACAGAACTGGGCCTGTTACTCGCGATATACTGTCACATTTCCGGGGTGTCCCTGACGAGTATGTATGAGGCAAATTACATGTTATAATAGCTGCCAGTTGAGGTTATGCACGTGTGTCACAGACCAGAACAGCAATAAATGGCTGCGGTTTGAACGGTTGCTGTTGGCATTTGGCTGCAAACTACATGTCGCAGGTTCGAATCCCGAGAAAGGTCACGCATTTTATCAGTGCAGATAAAATGAGTATCACCAAGCTGGACATCTTTCACCAGGTCCAATAGACTGGAGCGCTAACTGATAGTCCTAGTATGTTAGTATCCACTGCTACCTCGGGCAGCAGTTCCCAGGAAGGACCTTAGGTGCCAAATTAATTTTCAATACGGTTATCTAGTATTTGTTGATTTCTTTTCTCCTTTCCTCCACTGCATATTACAGGACAGATTTTACAACATAAATATCGCTTCCTTTACTATTTTGGGGAAAGTTGCACTTCCCCCAAATATCCAAGGACTGAACTAGGAATATTGTATTAGTTTTCTCTGCATCGCAGCCACTTTGCTGTACTGACGGCGCTAACCAACTGACCGCCGCAGCAGTAGTTCTCAGCCACGGCCCATATAGGGCGTGTTACCGGGGTGGTGACGCGGTGCAGAGGAGGGGCAATAAAACAAATTTTGTTGCGCGCGCTGCATCGCCAAATGCGATGCAGCGCGCGCAACGAAATTCGTTTTATTTATTTATTTCGTAACTTACCTGCAATCGGCCGTATGCCGCATTTTGCAACCCCCCACCCTGCCCCTCCTCTGCCCCACGTCACCGCCCCGGTAACACGCCCTATACGAGCCGTGGCTGGTAGTTCTATTCTGACCGCCGAGGCCGCGGACTTACCCCCATTGTATTAGGATGCATGCTGTCTGAACAGCTGACCACAGCGGTCGAAGTGTTCTCGGCATGGGCCATGGCGGTCGGAGTAGTCACCTCATGGGTCGCAGCGGTTGGGACTCCAAGGCCATCAGGGCTGTGGTACTGACGCCAAGCAAATTACGATCAAACTTTTGTACTGGCGGTCCCTTGTTGGAGGTTTCACGACAGCACTAGACTGCTGCAGTACTGCTACCACGAAACACCACAACAGTGTCCATTGGATGCTGGAAAAAACTACACAGTGGATGTCCATTCCCAAAGTGGACACAACTACATTTCAAAGTATAAAACACCCCCCATCCCTGACTATGAACCTTTGCCATTGCTCTGCAACACACTGATATATACTACATTGTTTGTGAGAGAAGGCAGCCCATACCACACTATCACACACACTCCACACACGTTTATTGTACTTTTTTCTTTGTCATTACTTGGTTTATTTCTATTTTCCGTTATCTTCACTTTCACACACTGAATTGATTTACCATGTCACCTGCTAAAAGTCCACGGGGCATATTAACAAGCGGCAGCGATAATTATTGCTAGCTGCGCCTAGCGCAAGTTTCCCTATCGTCAGCTATCGCTGGAATTCTTCGCCAAGCTAGCGCTGTATTTCCAACGCTTAGCCCATTGGCGATGAAAATTCCAGCGATAGCAGGAAAATGTCCCAACATCGCTGGAAAACAAGCGATGTTCCCTTCTAAACAGCGATGACCTTGCTGATACAACCCTGTGGTCGTAACCCCACATTCCACCTCCCATGTAAAGTATGCTAACACTGGATTTTAACAGACGTTAAAATCCAGCGTTAATGGCCGGTTAGCGCGATTTTGTTTATTGCTACGCCGGCCGGGGCATTGTTTTTAATATCGTGTAGCTGCCTTCGCAATATTTCCCCATGTTGTCTGTTGAGGCACGCCTACTTTGCATCTCATTAATGATGCGATGCAAAGCGGGTGCTAAATCACGGAAACACGCGCTAGTGTGCCCTTGCTAATATTGCGATAAAATTATCGCCGCTTTTTGGCCGAAAACGGACGCTAAAGCTGCGATAACTTTATTGCGGCCCCTTGATAATATGCCCCACGTTTTTCTGACACCGAGTTGTCAGTGATGGGGGATGAAATCATTAGAGTAGAGCCACTATTGGTTAGAGCCCAAGTCCAACAAACTTATATCGCTAGGAAGACTGAAATGTGGGACAGGAAAGTCAACAGAGTGATTGCTGGAGGTACCTCCCTGCACACAAATGAGGAAATCAGGAAGACGTGGCACGGCTTGAGGACAAGGGTGAAGATCCTTGCCTCCAGGCACCCCCTCGCGGCCCAGAAGACTGGCGGTAGTCCTCCTGGCCCACTACTAGAACTTATACCCTGGGAGGAGAAGGTGCACGCCATCCTGCATTCTGACCGCTTGACCAGAATAAGTGGGGGAATTGGAGACTGGTAAGTAACACCTCACCAGCTGTCACAACATATCAATGCTCTATTTACACACATCACAGCTCCTGCTATAGTGTTGTCCATCTGCTTTTTCAATATGGAGGGGTCAAATTCTCAGAGACGTGTGAAAGTCATTTACAATCAGTAGCTCTGCACATAATATCACATATAATATAGAGCGTAGAGGTGCACCACATCAATAATAACAGAAAGGAAAGGAGGAAAAGATACTCCCTAGTCAAACAAGTAAGCTTTGTACAATTGTTGTCTTTATTTTCTTTTCCTAAAAAATGTCAAGAGTGTAAGACGGCAACAGCCAATGCATTTCATCCATAGCAATGGACTTCTTCAGGGCTGTAATACAAAAATTAAAAACAACATACACGAACACAAATCGTGGTACTACCCGTGCCTTCTAACGCAATACAAAATGAATAGAAGAGACCTAAAAAACATATAGATTTAAAAATAAAATTTTTACCAAATTCATACATACACAATGATACAATCTAATAACAACTAACAAATATAATATCACATGTACGATATGGAAGAGATAAGAAGATCAGGGCACTCGAGAAAACTGCACCAATCAAGAAAATGTGATACAGTATTATAAATAAGCAAAGATGTGGTGCAAGAAGCCAGGGACTTGACCTTCATGCGCCCCTAATATTTGGTGTCACCCAAAAAATGCGCAAGACAGAAGTGGCTCAGCACGCAACTTAAATACAGATATAACGGACAAAATTATTCGTCACAATCAATAAACAAACAGATGTGTAATGTATCCCCAAAGATTCACGATAAACTTCGAAGTCTTGAAGATGAGTTTCTCTTTATTTGGTAGTTCAGATTTTTCATTTAAAATTACAGCATACAATTCATAGCCAGTTCATAGCCGACGCGTTTCGTCCCAACGGGACTTCTTCAAGGCTATAAAGATACATATATAAGACATACATTATTATATACAATTAAAATTATCATAATAAAAGAGAGAGAAAAAAGGACGAAAAAATGCTGTTATCACTTCAAGATCTGAGGTATTGTCTTAACACATTTCTTATGCCCAATATGACCTGTGAATCTATGCAGACTGGGGGATACAACCAAATATGGAATGGAATTACAAAACATTTTGTGACCATTTTTGAAGCAATACATTTGAGCAGTATTAAAGCAATATTTTTGAAGCAATTTTTGAAGCAATTTTTTGAAGCAATTTTTTGAGGTTCTGACAGGATAACCCTAATCTTTTTTAGCACAACAAGCAAAGTATATTTATGTCCATTTTTGACCTACTAGTTCTTATATATGTTTGTTTTAATTTGATTCGAATTAATCAATGGATGTTATAGACCGATTATAAGCCAAAGTTCTATTGGTAAAATGTACCTCAGTTAATACTGTGCGGTAATAACCAACAAAAGAGTAAACCTATTATTTATTCAATTTTTTACAATTTTTACATACCTCGCGAACAGTAATTTTAATAAAATCCACACAAGTTAAAGTTTTCCATTTTCTCTTTTTCTGTAATTTATGTAGTCAGATGTCTAAAATCTACGAAGAACAGAGATTTGCGTCAAATTGTTAGTCAAAATTACAAACAATTCACAAAAAGTTATTGTCTTGGCTGAAAAGCCATATTGATAGGTGTACTTATATCAAAGTCCAAACAATAAAATCTTATTCTAACAATATCAATAAGACTTCTTAACAAGATAAACTTATAAATTAATCAGTCAGCACCATTTACTCAGAACGTGAACTTTATACACATGTGGTACAAGAAACATACCTCAATATTGGCCTAGACCCAGTGTTAGTATGATGTGAAAGTGTAGGAAGAAAAGGTACGATGGCCTTGATCCTATCGAAAAAGAGGAGTTCGTATTAGAGATCATTAAATTGTTATTTTTAAATTTTAGTATATTAATCTTACTGTTCAAAGCGGTAATAAATTTATGTTAAGCACTATAACATGTCAGATGTATCAATTTAAAAAAAGTGTTTAATTAATTGAGGCTGACACTCCAAAAGCCATGTTAAATATTGGAAAAAACCCATGCTATGCAAATGGTCATATTTATATTCCAAAGAAAAATACAAGCAATATTATCTTTTTACTTTTGCGCAATATACTCTGCTCTACGAACTTTATCATCAACAAGTTGAAATATATCTATTGTTTGAACAAACATTATTGTGTGCGTGAAGGATATTTAGTGCATTATCCTACACTGTTAGTTAAAAACACATTAAAATTGCAAAGTTTAACATATCTAATGTGTAACCCACTAGCGCTCTCAAATTGGTCAACTTGAGTGAACGAAACGCACATTTAGTGGAGACATTCCTAATATAACCTTGTACCAAAAGGATGTGGCTAGTCAAGCTTATCTTGTCTGGTCTTAGTAAAATGTGAAGTAGCCGTTAAGGATTCTAACCCGCGCTCGTGCATGAAAACCGGCGCCGTGTATGTAATTTAACTATGATGCATCCAATAGCTAGATAGTCCCAAGAAACGGCAGTGTCATAATTGCCAATTTATAAAAGTGTGAAAATAAAACAGAAAACCGTAAGGTTTTGAAACTTACGTGCGATATGGTCAAAACCACCGGGTCCGTGCTCCGTGTATGCCAAAAGGTCGAGATTGACCAGGAACACCGGGCCTCTATATATATGCATAATTAACTATCCACACCTGTGATTAATGAACCAAATTACGAGACAGATGCGGTAACCATATAATTAAAAGGAACACCTACGCGAACGTTTCGGCCATCTTGGAACAGTCAGAGATCCCAATAGTCTATAGATATATGTAAGGATTTTGAACAATATCTTAAATACATATATGAAAATCGAGATGATGATTTGTATTATTATTCAGCAAAAAAGCACAAACTCCAGATGGAGCTTCAAGTAATTGGCCAATGTCACATTTATCAAACACTATCCCTGAAAAGGTTGTCCGCCATTTTGTAGTGGCGAGCCATCGTCATTTACACAAGGAACCGAAAGAGAAAAAAAAAAAAAAGGGGTTGTTGGCGCTGTGTACAATCTAACATATATATTAAAAGTGGAATCTAGGTATTCATTTTTAGGTTTAGGTTCAAAAAGTAATAAATCCGGTGCGAAACATAAGCGTTAGACATATCGAGAATTTTTTTTTTTTTTTTTTTTTTTACCGTAGTTGCAAAAAACTTGTCGGCCATATTGTAATGGTAATTTGTTAAACCTTCACGTTTGTAACTATGGACGTGGAAGGTCTCTACACATGCATACAGATGTCATGTGGTCTAAGGGCCTTGCAGTTCTACTTGAACAAACGGAATGCAAAACATCTGCACCATACACACATGCTACTACAAATGTCTGAACTTATCCTCACACACAATGCATTCATGCATGGTGAGGATTGGTTCCTCCAAAAACAAGGCACTGCCATGGGCTCCAGGTTTGCTCCATCTTATGCTAATCTCTTCATGGGATTGTATGAGGTGGAGCATGCCTGGGGCTCAGGGGCAAGCAAATGGATAGACAACATTCTCTTCTTTTGTAGATACATTGACGATATCTTCCTCATATGGAAAGGAAGCGAGGAGGAGCTCATAGATTATCATCACTATTTGAATAATAATGCGTTCAATGTAAATTTAACAATCAAGATCTCCAAACAAGAGATAGATTTTCTAGATCTAAGACTGTATGCCAAAGACGACACAATACACAGTGATATCTTTAGAAAGTCGACTGCCTGCAATAGTGTCCTTCACGCCAGGAGTTGTCATCCGAAAGCAACTATCTCAGCTATTCCCTTTGGTGAAATGGTGAGGGCTCGCCGCAATTGCAGCGAGGATCACACATTCCTGACGCAAATACAAAAGATCAAGAAAAACTTTGTACAAAGAGGTTACGACAAGGACTGTTTACAGAGAGCAGAGGATAAGATTGTAAAAAAAGACAGAAAATCCACTCTCTCTAAGGCCAAAAGCAAGAAAGCTCATGCTGATCATTCTGATTTGGCATTTATAACAGAATACAACTCATTGAGTGGACAAATATTTAATATACTTAGAAAAAATTGGCATATATTGACGTCAAACACCTCAACGGCCAATTTAGTCCCTACCAAACCTAAAGTAATCTACAGGAGAGGAAGAACTATAAAAAGTGTTGTCTGCCCTAGCTATATAAAACCTTTGAAAGCCTGCCAACAGACTTGGCTGCCTGTCAAACCTTGTGGCTTTTTCACTTGTGGCAACTGCAATGTTTGTAACTTGGGAGCTAACAAGACTGTCAGCTTCCAGTATAGCAACTCAAAGAAATTTGAAATTAAGTCCTTCATCAACTGCAATACCACACACACAGTCTATCTTCTTAAATGTGCATGTGGAAAAGGATATGTCGGAAGCAGTATTCGCAGTCTCAAGACAAGAATACAGGAACATGTCAGGGCTATAAAAAATCGAGATGACAAATATCCTGTTTCTGTTCACATACATGAAACCCATCCGGAGAATATCATGATCACCTTCCATGCGATAGATCATGTTGCCAAAAATGAAAGGGGTGGCGACAGGACAGTGCACTTAAGACAAACTGAGGCACGCTGGATTTGTCGCTTACGTACGGTCATATTTGGTCTTAATACCAACAATGAATTTCATCATTTTTTGTAGCAGTATCTGACGACCTGATGTATGCATTTGATTATAACTCTAATATTAAGCTGAATCATTATGCTTCATAGATATATCAATCTTTTGTCATACACCATGACGCGAATATATATTTTTTCTCGAAATTTCTCTTGATTCTTTCAGCCCCAGACGTCACTAGACTTTGACCAACCTTTTGGGATCTTACTCTCATGTGATTTTGATTATGTAAACAACACTGTTCATATATTAATTAATAATATTATTAAGTCGAGACACTGTCATTATGATGCATATGACAATTTATGCTGTGCAAGGAGACAGGCCAAATAGGAATCATGGACAGTAGCCCTCCGACTATAGTCGACCTCAGTAGATATATTTCATAAATTTTTAATAAATTACAAATCACAACAATTCTGCTCATTCCATTGAATAATATTACACACTATCATTGATCGCCATGTGTGTACAACCTAAGTTTATCACTAGATTTATCGTTCATTTCTTCACTTTATGACTCATGTTCTCGTAATATATCACACCTTCCTCACCAACCACTATAATATGGCGGTTAGGTCGGCGCATCTTTAAGCTTAGAATACAGACAGATATGTACAAGAGATCTTCTCTATCCCTACCTGACTATTCAGATCGATAAAAAAGGTTTCCTTTTTTCGTTTTAACAAATTACCATTACAATATGGCCGACAAGTTTTTTGCAACTACGGTAAAAAAAAAAAAATTCTCGATATGTCTAACGCTTATGTTTCGCACCGGATTTATTACTTTTGAACCTAAACCTAAAAATGAATACCTAGATTCCACTTTTAATATATATGTTAGATTGTACACAGCGCCAACAACCCCTTTTTTTTCTCTTTCGGTTCCTTGTGTAAATGACGATGGCTCGCCACTACAAAATGGCGGACAACCTTTTCAGGGATAGTGTTTGATAAATGTGACATTGGCCAATTACTTGAAGCTCCATCTGGAGTTTGTGCTTTTTTGCTGAATAATAATACAAATCATCATCTCGATTTTCATATATGTATTTAAGATATTGTTCAAAATCCTTACATATATCTATAGACTATTGGGATCTCTGACTGTTCCAAGATGGCCGAAACGTTCGCGTAGGTGTTCCTTTTAATTATATGGTTACCGCATCTGTCTCGTAATTTGGTTCATTAATCACAGGTGTGGATAGTTAATTATGCATATATATAGAGGCCCGGTGTTCCTGGTCAATCTCGACCTTTTGGCATACACGGAGCACGGACCCGGTGGTTTTGACCATATCGCACGTAAGTTTCAAAACCTTACGGTTTTCTGTTTTATTTTCACACTTTTATAAATTGGCAATTATGACACTGCCGTTTCTTGGGACTATCTAGCTATTGGATGCATCATAGTTAAATTACATACACGGCGCCGGTTTTCATGCACGAGCGCGGGTTAGAATCCTTAACGGCTATTTCACATTTTACTAAGACCAGACAAGATAAGCTTGACTAGCCACATCCTTTTGGTACAAGGTTATATTAGGAATGTCTCCACTAAATGTGCGTTTCGTTCACTCAAGTTGACCAATTTGAGAGCGCTAGTGGGTTACACATTAGATATGTTAAACTTTGCAATTGTAATGTGTTTTTAACTAACAGTGTAGGATAATGCACTAAATATCCTTCACGCACACAATAATGTTTGTTCAAACAATAGATATATTTCAACTTGTTGATGATAAAGTTCGTAGAGCAGAGTATATTGCGCAAAAGTAAAAAGATAATATTGCTTGTATTTTTCTTTGGAATATAAATATGACCATTTGCATAGCATGGGTTTTTTCCAATATTTAACATGGCTTTTGGAGTGTCAGCCTCAATTAATTAAACACTTTTTTTAAATTGATACATCTGACATGTTATAGTGCTTAACATAAATTTATTACCGCTTTGAACAGTAAGATTAATATACTAAAATTTAAAAATAACAATTTAATGATCTCTAATACGAACTCCTCTTTTTCGATAGGATCAAGGCCATCGTACCTTTTCTTCCTACACTTTCACATCATACTAACACTGGGTCTAGGCCAATATTGAGGTATGTTTCTTTTACCACATGTGTATAAAGTTCACGTTCTGAGTAAATGGTGCTGACTGATTAATTTATAAGTTTATCTTGTTAAGAAGTCTTATTGATATTGTTAGAATAAGATTTTATTGTTTGGACTTTGATATAAGTACACCTATCAATATGGCTTTTCAGCCAAGACAATAACTTTTTGTGAATTGTTTGTAATTTTGACTAACAATTTGACGCAAATCTCTGTTCTTCGTAGATTTTAGACATCTGACTACATAAATTACAGAAAAAGAGAAAATGGAAAACTTTAACTTGTGTGGATTTTATTAAAATTACTGTTCGCGAGGTATGTAAAAATTGTAAAAAATTGAATAAATAATAGGTTTACTCTTTTGTTGGTTATTACCGCACAGTATTAACTGAGGTACATTTTACCAATAGAACTTTGGCTTATAATCGGTCTATAACATCCATTGATTAATTCGAATCAAATTAAAACAAACATATATAAGAACTAGTAGGTCAAAAATGGACATAAATATACTTTGCTTGTTGTGCTAAAAAAGATTAGGGTTATCCTGTCAGAACCTCAAAAAATTGCTTCAAAAAATTGCTTCAAAAATTGCTTCAAAAATATTGCTTTAATACTGCTCAAATGTATTGCTTCAAAAATGGTCACAAAATGTTTTGTAATTCCATTCCATATTTGATTGTATCCCCCAGTCTGCATAGATTCACAGGTCATATTGGGCATAAGAAATGTGTTAAGACAATACCTCAGATCTTGAAGTGATAACAGCATTTTTTCGTCCTTTTTTCTCTCTCTTTTATTATGATAATTTTAATTGCATATAATAATGTATGTCTTATATATGTATCTTTATAGCCTTGAAGAAGTCCCGTTGGGACGAAACGCGTCGGCTATGAACTGGCTATGAATTGTATGCTGTAATTTTAAATGAAAAATCTGAACTACCAAATAAAGAGAAACTCATCTTCAAGACTTCGAAGTTTATCGTGAATCTTTGGGGATACATTACACATCTGTTTGTTTATTGATTGTGACGAATAATTTTGTCCGTTATATCTGTATTTAAGTTGCGTGCTGAGCCACTTCTGTCTTGATAATATCACATGTATCTATCTCCATTGCATCCCACATGTGAGAATCATGTCTGTGAGTGCATTACCATCATATCATCCCCCCCGGACCCATAATATGTGTACATTTCTAATAGTATGGACCAGCACAACTACATTTTGCAAACCTGTATGTAACACAAGCCAGTTTTGCTAGTATTGGGATGTCAAAAAAGAAACTACTACAACTACCATGAGGCCCTGTTGCTTAAATACCTAACAAGATGTACTAGTGCCGTATGCCCAAACTCACTTGTCAGCTATGTCTCAACCGATGTTCAACTGACACACAGGTAGCCATTGGTCAACTATGGGGTATGACAGAATGAAATGACTACATCTGCCATGAGGCCCTTTTGCTTGAATACTTATCAAGATGTAATAGTGCCATTTGCCCATACTCACTTGTCAGCCTTGTTTCAGCTGATGTTCACCTCACATGCAGGTAGCCATTGGTCAAGTGTGGGGTACGAAAGACACAAATGACTTCATGACTACATCTACCATGAGGCCCTACTTTTGACTCTGAACAAGAGGCACCAGTGTTGTTTGCCTATACTCACTTGTCAGCCATGTTTCAACTAAAGTTCACCGCACATGCAGGTAGCCATTGGTTCAAGTGTGGGGTATGAGAGATTGAATTGGCTACATCTCCCATGAGGCCCTGTACTTCTAATTCTGAACAAGAGGCACCATCGTTGTTTTCCCCGTACTCACTTGTCTGCCATTTCTCAACAGATCCCCAGGTCATATGGACTGAGCACTGTACACACAATGATCTGCTCAGCCTGAACTTCCCCAGGTCTCCATTAATGAAAAGAATGAGGCCATGAGTGACATCATATCAAGTGTGAACATGAAATATCAGTAACACATTAAGGTAACCCAGCTGATATGAATTGCCTGGTGGCCCATTGAATCTGCACAGCACACATGATTACCAATGCTAAAGTTATGTGCATGCCTGTATTGTACACAACTAGGACTTGGAATGTACAAATACACGTGTTACTTCTACACTGTGTTGGGTTCAAGTCATTTGGAGATGGCATGTCCATCCCTCATTTCAACATGAAGCAGATCAGTACAACAAATGATTAGGCCAATACTTCTTCATGTAATGGATGTCTCCCAATGTCTTGAAAACGAGTCTAACACAATGGTGAGAGGTCACAATGTTAACCTCCATCCCTTTTGTCCTTTCCAGGCCTGAACTCACTGTGCTCCAAGTGATGTGGATGTATACACCACACTTACAATAATAACAATCTACACTTTGAATGAACAGGCCCATCTGGCACAACATCCAGCCAGAGTCAGGACCCTGTCCAGACTCCACCTCCACCCCTGGATCAAGCCTTTAGTGAGGCAGAATCTCCTGGACACATGGGCATGGAGGACACACCTGGCCCATCTGATGAGCCTGGACAGACAGCAACAGTGAGTCTCACTATGTCCACAACCAAACCTCCCTCCCCAGCTACAACATCTCTGCTGACCTCTGCCCCAACAACCAGTGGTCCTAGCATGGCCAGCAACATCTCCTGCCCGCCACTCCTGCCTCCAGAGGTGAAGATTGACAACACACTCACTGAGGACGGAGGAGCCAGTGGGAGGGGGCAGGCTGACCCAAGGACACAGGCCACTGGGGGCAGGGGTGGTGGGATGGTAACTGAGGGCCTACAAAGTGAGGCCACTGTTGCCACTGATGCCCAGGCCAACCTCGCCCGAGTCCTGGGTGCCTATGAGGACTACCAAGGAGAGATGGGCGAGGTATTTGAGGAATTACGGGAGATGAAACAGCTGAAGAGGTCCATTGACCAGAGGCTGGACAGCCACAACTACAACATGGGCCAGCACACTGGGGTGCTAAAGGACATTAACACCTCACTCTGCAGGGCTTTTCCTCCAGCACCTACTCCCTCATGTGGCCCAACTACAAATGGGACGTCTACATCTGCTGCAGTAACTGGAAGGGAGGCCTGGCATACGAAGACTCCTCAGACACCCCTGACCTTGTAGCAGCAGATCCCCTTCCTCCACTCCTCCCCCATCATGGGCCAAGACATCCAAAGATAAGTCCAGGAAGTTCGAGTGGCAAGGCCCCCACCACCGCCAGGGATAAACATCGCTCCTGATGTCCTACTGTGTGTGCAACAAGTTCACTTTGTTGACTATTCCTGTACACTTTCCTATATCTGATGGGAGGAATATGTTGGACTTTGGACTTCAGACACTGTGACTCCTACAACAATGGTTTCACCCACCAACACTGATCACTATACTCCTGTGTTGTTACTATTTGTCAGTTTTTTGTGTTATTTCACATTGCGCACTGGAATAAATTCACTTCTCACAAAATCATTAGCTCCTGTAGTATCATTTACATTGAGCAAGTTATGAAGTTATCCCCATGTGAATTACCAGTAGAAGCTACTTGTGTAAGCATTAACATGTGGAATATCAACAATGTGCAACTGAGTAATTGCAACCATGTCACCTCAACACAGACATACAAGTGTATAGTCTAAAGACAACTTTATTCCATAGTTCCAACCTTAGTCTGGCACAACGTCAAAAACAGAGAAAAATAATCCGTCACTGAAATGATCTGTTTCAGTGACCATAAATGTCGTGTCCATCCAGACCTCAACAACATGGTTGGAGGGGATACATCTTACAATGACAAATAGTCTAGGCAAATGAAAACAGGTTCAGATCAGCAGCTGGAGCCGTATTGATTACCTCGCAAGAGGAATCCCACATCATCGAAAAAAAGAAACAAAAACATGGGAGTGCAAGAGATTTTGAGCGCAAGTTCATTCCAATGCAGTGTTGCTGCATCTGGTGGAATGTCACAAACAAATGCCAGTGGTGTGTCACAGGCACTGTGGCATACAGTGATGAGACACATCAACAGCTACATCCAGTCCATACACATTGAGAACTTAGCCAACGTGAAGGGAGACTAGAATGATTTGGCCCAACAACAGCAGTGCTGGAGCACACGATGACACCCATTTGTCGATAGGAATAACACATGACAGGGAACAAGTCCAATGCAATTATTGCAACTTCCTCACTGTGCAAACTGGCTTGGTACCAGAGGTGTACACCCAAAGTATGCACCAGACATTTCCAGGAGCAATCAATGTCCCCTTTGTACTTTGAAACAGCATCATATGCCTGCTGATGTCACAACTTTGAAATGTCCAAATGAGGATGACATGGTAAACATACCAATACAAAGAGATTAGCAAGGAAGCCAATTCATATAACACCAATCACAGTCCACTTCTGGAGTGAATGTCACCTACACAAAGCAACATCAACCACATGTGCATGTGTCAAGACTTTTCTCCACAAACAACTGTGTACAGTTTCCCACATCTGCACATACCTAACATGTGCCCATGAACATTCGCCTCACAACATCTCAACAAGAGTCGCTGTAACAGGCAAAGTCATGACATCTCACAGCAAACTTACAATCATGCGAAGAAGTTGATGATAAGCTCTTGACGCATGTCAACTCCTTCCTCTTCCCCTCTATCATAATCATTTGGCATCTCAGGATCCTCACCCAGGGCTCCTGCTGATCTCCATCCTCTACGATGAGAGAGATGTTCCATCGCAGTGCAAGAGTGTGGAGCATGCAGCTGGCGACAATGATCTGACACACCTTTCTGGGTGAGTAGAGGGGAGCTCCCAGAGTCCTCCCTCTGCCAGGGTACCTTTGTGTGGAAGTGTACAGACATATGGATATTGATCACAGTGTCCACACTATTTACCAAGACACACCCTAAAGTCATGTGACCACACATCAGCATATGGTAGCAGTACACAGCAATTCTCATCATGATTGTAAAAGATACAATAGCATAAATATCAAAATTTGGGACGAGAACAGTGGAAGAGATGTCGGACAATGATCTGGAGGAGAGATTTCCTCCATTGACCGCTGTTGTACGAGAGGCGAATTCAACCAGAAGACGGCCTAAAGTAAGACATTGATTGCCCTGAGAAAAACAGGAGTTACCCGCATCGATCGGATCCAATGCCATTACTGACATTTCCACCTAACATCCCCAATCTGAACTCCAGATGTGTCAGTAACAGCACTGTGCACATCATACAAAGTTACAATGTATGTTGAACATGTCATGTTGTGGAGTCAGCATTGCACACATCATTATCGCACTGCTGGTGGACAGTGTACCACTGTAATCACATGTTCATCCACACTGATGATTGTGGATTGTTATTGGCAAAGAAATGGTGTCAAACATCAGGCAACATGTTCCAATATATTTGTACTGGTGAAGACGCACTTAGGAGATCGTTTCCTATGTGGATGTCAACACTGACATGGCGGATGACTGACCTCACTAATGGGACATGCTGAATTGACAACCGGAGGCGGACTCAAAACGCGCAGTAGGTTGATTCATCCATGGCGGAAACAGCCATAGGCTAACATTAGAAATGATGACGTCTGTGGTCCAATGGCTGTGGCTGACTACACAGAAGACCGCAGATGTGGCGTACAAGTATGTTCCTTTTTGAAAAACTATTCACTTGCCTATAGGCACTGCTGCTTACACCACCTCTTCAACCTCAGCTGCTGTTTACCATCTCTGGGAGCTGTCATGGCATGCTGTAAAGGGAGCAGGGCTCTGCCTTCACTCCAGAGGAGCTGGAGACCCTGGTGAACGAGGTCTTTCCCCAGTATTGCCAGCTTTATGGCTCACCGGGAGAGCAGGTGAGTACTGCTAATATAGTCTTCATCCTGCAACAATAACGTGTATATCTTACCATAGACCACAATGTGGCTCAGTGTCCCAGACTGACATCAGAGTCTTGTAAGTCAGATAGTGTGTGCCCTACATAGGTCAATCATGTAATGGCTCATCTGGCACTGCACTTTGTGGACTTCACATCATCATATTGATGTGCAATCAGTCCTAAATCCTACACAGGTTGCATGCACACATCTATGCATGTATTAATAATGTGTTGACTTGATGAATTTGGTATTCAGTTCATGGCAGATGTGCTAACAAATGTATAGGCCTTACACCATAACTTGTGTATGTATCCTGTAAGTACCATGTGAGGATAATGTGAGATATGTGGCTCTGGTCCTCCTGGATCTGTCTGCGGCTTTTGACACGGTAGATCATAACATCCTTTTAGACCGTGTCAATAATGCCGGGATCCAGGGGCGGGCTCTGGATTGGATTTCCTCTTTTCTTAGCGATAGATCTCAATCAGTTCGTCTTGCCAATTTCTCGTCTAAAAAGAGGACACTCGCCTGTGGAGTCCCTCAGGGCTCCTCCCTTTCCCCGCTTTTGTTTAATCTTTATTTACTCCCATTAATCTCCTCTCTTCGGGACAGGGAAGTCGTAACTTACAACTATGTGGACGACCTTCAGCTGATCTTTAATATTAATACCCTCCCCTCTTCGTTAAACCACTTTCAGGATACTATGACATTCATCAGCGAATGGATGAATAGAAATCAGCTGAAACTTAACCCTGATAAAACAGAGTTAATTCTCACGGGTGGCCCTGCTAACCCATGGAACTCAAACTTTTGGCCTCACCACTTGGGTAGCCCCCCCTCTCCTGTTAGCTCCGCTAAGAGCCTTGGAATACTAATCAGCAACGATCTTTCAATGAAGGCCCAGATCAGCTCTGTGGTCTCAGCCGGCTTCTTCCAACTGCGCCGAATCAAAAAGATTAGTAGATTCCTATCTCAAGAAGCCTTAACCTTGGTAATTCTAGCTTTGGTCATTTCCCGACTGGACTTTTCCAACTGCCTTTACGTAGGCATCCCAGCTTTTCAGCTCAGACCCCTCCAACTTGTCCAGAATCAGGCGGCCAGGTTGATCTTCCATCAGCCTAGATGGCATCGCATCCAGCCTCTCTTGAAGGAACTCCACTGGCTACCCGTGGCCAAACGAGGTCTTTTTAAATTGGGGTGCACCATTTTTTAAATCTCTGTATGGAAGCTCACCAGCTTTCATCTCATCCAAAATAATACGCTATGTTCCCAACCGGCTTCTTCGGTCCCTTCATCACAACCTGCTAGTCATCCCCACCTTCAAGTGTAAAAAAACTCGCGGCGCTCGTTTTGGAGTACTGGCACCACAGTTCTGGAATTCACTCCCGTTGGAGATAAAAACTGCCCCCACCTATGCCTTATTTAGGAAACTTTTGAAGACTCTGCTCTTCTCCCAGGCTTATGCCAACTAGCTCCTGTTTCTCTGCCGCCTCATGTTTCTCCCAGCGCCAAGGAACCGTTTTGGTGAACGTGCGCTTTATAAAAGCTTTGTAACATAACATAACATAACATGTGTACATTTCCACATATCTCTCAACACACATGAGTCAATCAATCAATCAATCAATCAATCAATGGCTTGTAAAGCGCAACTACTCACCCGTAAGGGTCTCAAGGCACCGGCGAATGGGGGGGAGCTGCTGGCCCGTCGATGGTACCGTGGTTCAGTCGAAAAGACAGGTCTTGTGGTCTTTCCTGAATTGATGCAGTGACGGCAATTGCCTGAGGTAGACAGGCAAGGTGTTCCAGGTCTTTACTGCGAGTTAGGAGAGGATATTCCTCTGACTGTGTCTTGCAGATATTTGGGACGGTAGCCAGGGCCAGTTGGGCGGAGGTCTCTGATGGGTGCGTGGAATGCGAGGCGGTGGTTGAGTTACGCAGGTCCCGCGTCATGGAGGGCTTTGTAGACATGTGTGAGGAGCTTGAAAGTGATTCTTTTGTTGACTGGGAGCCAGTGGAGGTCTCTTAGGTGGTTGGAGATGTGGCTGCGGTGGGGGATGTTGACGATGAGTCTGGCGGACGCATTCTGGATGTTCTGCAGTTTCTTGAGGAGTTCAGGGGTGATGCCGGCGTAGAATGCATTACCATAGTCAATTTTGCTGCTGATGAGAGCATGGGTGACCGTCTTAACACCCTCGGCCCGTGCAGGTAAGGGTGGGGCAGGTGGGGGGAAATTTCAACAGACGACAACAAGGGAAAATTATTTATTTATTTAATTTTCCCTCATGGTTGTCTGTCGAATCCCCCCAACCTCGCCCTACCGCTCTTACCTGCACAGGCCACTCCTGCGTCTTACTGTACTTGGTGGAGATCCATTTGAAGACCTTTCAGATCAGGCATAGCGTGTGGAAGCAGGATGATGAGACGGCATTGATCTGGTGGCTCATGGTGAGCAAGGAGTCAAGGATGATGCCGAGGCTCCACATGTGGTCTGTGGGTGGGGGGAGGTTCCAAGTGCAGCGGGCCACCAGGAGTCATCCCAGGTGGTGGGGGTGGAGTCGATGATGAGGATTTCGGTCTTCTCTGAGTTGAGCTTGAGGCAGCTGTTCTTCATCCAGGCGGCGACCGCCTTCATCCTGTCGTGAAAGTTGTTCTTGGCGAGTATGGGTTTATTGGTGAGGGAGTGAATCAACTGGGTGTTGGCAGCATAGGAAATAATGTTGAGTCCATGGTTCTTGACGATGGCTGCAAGCCGGCCATGCAGATGTTGAAAGACCTGGGGCTCAGTTCGCAACCCTAAGGAACTCCACAGCTGATCTCTGTGAGTTCCAAGAGGAATGATGGTAGTCTGACTCTCTGTGTTCAGTGGTGAGGAAGGAGCTGATCCATTCCAGGGCTTTGTCATGGATGTCAGCGTCATGGAGTCTTGTGCATAGGGTGCAGTGAGAGACAGTATCCAAGGCGGCAGCATGTCCAGGAGGATGAGGGCTGCAGTTTCACCTTGGTTGAAGAGGGCAAAGATGTCGCCTGTGGTGGCGAGGAGGGCGGTCTCTGTGCTGTCGTTGCTTCGGAAGCCGGATTGGGAGAGGTCCAGGATGTGGTTCGAAGAACTCGGAAAGTTGGGCATAGATGGTCTTCTTAATGGCCTTGGCTGGGAAGGACAGACAAAAGATGGGTTTGAAGTTCTTAAGGTCCGTTGAGTCAGCAGAGGGTTTCTTTAGCAAGGAGTTGATCTCTGTGTGTTTCCAGTTTCCGGGAAGGTGGCGGAGTTGATGGAGCAATTGACGGTGCGACAGAGTTCGGGGCGATGGTCGTGCCTGCTCCGTTGAAGAGGTGATGCGGGCAGGACTCCGAGGGTGCTTCGGACTGTATGCTCTTTATGATCTTGAGGGTGTCACCTGCGGTAAAGTGGGTCAAACTGAGTGGGGTCTGGCGTTGTAGGGTGTGGTGGTTGCAGGTGGGGTGGAATGTCTTGAGTATTGAAGCTTTTGGAGCTGTCCTATAACTCCTTGATCTTGTGGTGGAAGTGGGTGATGAGGTTTTTGGGGAGGTCTTGGGAGGGGGGATGTGTGCTGGGTCTGGCAAATTCTTTGACCACAGCAAAAAGTTCCTTGCTGTTGAGTGCGTTGGTGTTGATACTTTCTTGTAGAGCTGCTTTCTTCAATGTTCTGATGAGGTGGTGTTGTGTGGTGACAGCGATCTTGAAGGCTAAGTGGTCTTCCGGGATCTTGCTGCTCCTCCAGATCTTCTCGAGCCGTCTACAGGTGCATCTGGACTCATGAAGGGCGGGAGAGAACCAGCTGGCTTTCTTGGAGTGTCGCTTGCTGGAGGCTTCCTTCAGGGGAGCCAAAGTGTTGACGCAGTCGGAGATCCATCGGTGGAGGTTGCGTGCTGTGGTATTGCCGTCTGTGAATGTGGAGGGGTTTTGTTGATGGAGGTGGTGAGCTGTTCTTCGGAAACCTTGTTGCAGCTTCTACTAGGGTAGCGGTGGGCGTGGTGGTGTATGGTGGTTTTGGAGAAGGCAAAGTGGACGCAGTGGTGGTCGTTCCACTGGAGCATGATGGTGTGGCTGAAGAAGATGTTGTTGCTGGCAGAGAAGATGAAGTCAGGCGTGTGTACTGCTGAGTAAGGGTGGGTGTAATGTGCGTAAGGGACCTACGCGGAGAGGCACGGAGATGAAACCAATCTCCGCACTCTCCGCATAGTTCCCTTACGCACATCCCGCCTCCCGCCTGCCTCCCGCCCGTCTCCCGCCCGCAGTCTTAAATACATTACAAAAGCAATTGTTAAGTAACCTTACCTTATCGGCGGCGGCCCCGGGCTTCGATCCTTCTCCAGCGCGTCTTCCTCTGGGAACTACGCAGGCGCCCGCGCATGCGCATTTGTGAGGAAGAAGCTAGCGAGGAATCAGGAAGATGGAGCCCCAGGACGCGGCAGCTCAGGTAAGTAATTTTCTTTATTTTTAACTTTCTAAGTAATTTTAAAATGAGGGCGGGAGGGAGGCGGGTGGCGGGCAACTCTGCTCCGCCGTGGCGTGTGCGTAGTGTGCCTGCTACGCCTACTTTGCGAAGCGCGAAGTAGGCAGCACTACGCACACTCCACGAGCGGAGCGGAGCACTGCGCCCACCCTTAGACAAAAAGTCACAGACTCCGATGAAGGCGAGCGGCATCATCAAGTGCATCCGGAATAGTAATTACCTTAAGTGTTGCACGACAGGCGCGTTACTTCCTGGGTTGTCGGTGTTGGAATGGGATGATTAACCAAAGTGCCTCCTATATGAGGACAGAAAATCGAGGGAAAGCGAAAGAAGAAGGGAAAAAGAAAGACTAATGAGGACAGAGTGAGGCTCGCGGAAAACCTGATAGATCCGTTGATCTGTCTGTGCTTCTGACAGTACTGAGTGTCATTACATACCGTTTAAATCTTGGCATGTAGGTTGTCATGGCACCCAGGATGCTTGAAGATCCTGAGGAAAGACTGAATAATGTGAACAATGGGTCCCGATTGGGTAGACCCATGCGATATGGGTGTACATATAAGAAAGTGGTCTCAGCGCTTAATGAAGGAAAAAAAGGTGGAAGTGGTACTTGTCGGGCCTAATTTAGCACCATGACTCCATCGCAAATACAGATCTGCGCGTAACAAGCACATTCAATGGCAGGTGGTAGACAGACATACCGTTTGTGGGTGATAAAATTGTAATTGGAGATCAAAGTGTACACAGCAGGAAACATGGGCAGGTGGGTGACAGTGATACTGCTCATTTGTTATAGTACATGAATAAAGCTACTTAGGTTGACTATATGGACTACAGCTAGTTAAGCCTAACTTGCTGTGTTATGAGAAAAATAAATTGGTTGCCATGAGTGGTGGAAAAGTCCCGCCGACTCGGTACACCATGGTACACATGCATGCCTTGGCTGATAAAGCCTTGAGTGCAGGGGCCTGAACACCGTGAAGAAATGGAGTAAAGAGAATGTGACATCAGTGAGGGCCATGGGCACGGACATAGCCCCTCTGAAAGAAGGGAGACCGGAAAACTTAAGGTCCGTGTCATGGACTGGTACCTCATCGGTAAGGGCATGTGACGTGGCACAAATGAGGCTTTGATCAATAAATTAGTTGCCTCCCCTGTGGTAGATACAAGGTGCAGAGCCTCAGTCAGTGAGCTTAAATCAGAAAATAATGAAACTCGTGGTCGGTGTTGTGTACTTTGATGACCGACTCTAATCTGCAGATCCATTTGGCTTCCGCCGGATGCAGTGTCAGTTCTCCATCCCCCCTTGGTTGTTGGGTGGGATGTGGTCGATACCACAGAAACTGAACATGACCTCACCTGTATGTGTAGTGCGATAATGTTCAGTCATAGGATACCTGTCATCTCCATTGAAGAGAGCCCGGCGGTGTTCTTGTATTCTTGTTTTCAAGTTGTGCACTGTGCTGCACACATGTATCATACTGCACGGGCATTCTAAAATGTAAATTACATACTGCGTGTTGCAATTTATGAAATGCTTGATTCTGTGTACAGATTTGGTGTGAAAACAGAATTATTTTTTCTTGTTCTGGCCCAAACAGCAAATGTTGCAATTAGTACAAGTGTAAAAACCCTGAGGTGTGGGTGGCAACCAAGTGCTGGTGGTTGTTTTCTGGGTATGATGTAGCTGAGACATAGGGATCTCCTCAGAGTACGTACCCTCCTGTATACCAGAAATGGATTGTCATTGATGAAGGGGCGCACTGTGGAAATTTCTAACAGTAGGTGCCAATGTTTCCTAAAGGCCCTGAAGATACTATCAATATGTGCTGTGTAATTAGTGAAAAATGCTACAATTTCTCTAGGCTGTTCCTTGGCGTGACGTTTACATGTCTTCCTGGATGTGTTGTACCTTAGTGTGTCAGACCTAGATAGACTCAATGCCCTCTGTTCTGCTTTGTCCAGGATTATTCCCCTTAAATCCAATCTCTTCACTATAGATGCGTCGTGCCCGTACCATTTCTCCATAAGGGATGTTCGAAATGACTGAACGGGCATGGGCACTGGCTGCGTGGAGTATGCTGTTGCAAGCTGTGGATTTCCTGTACAGTGTGCTATGGACCAGTCCTTCCATGACAAAGAATTGGATGTCTAGGAACTCTATGCGTTCTTTGTTATGTAGCATAGTGAGCTGAATATTAAAGGGGTTGCTGTTGAGATATGTCAGATACTCATTTATCTGTGTTTCCGAGCCGGACCAGAGACAAATAGTTTTGTTTATGTACCTCCCCCAATAAACGATGTACTTAGTCCAGGGGGAGGCACATTTGCCCCAGGCATGCTCCCTCTCATACCAGCCCATGAAGACGCTGGCATAAGAAGGAGCGAACCTGAAACCCATGGCAGTCCCCTGCAGTTGGTGGTATCACTGTTCGTTGTGTTTAAAGAAGTTATTAGTGAAGATAAGATCAATCATGTCCATGATCATGTTGTTGAATAAGTAGTGGTCTGCCCCCTCTGTATCTAGGTAGTGGCGAACTGCCAACATACCAAAGTTTTTCTGTATGCAGGTGTAGAGTACTACTACATCCAAAGTCCCAAACCTTAACTCATCAGACCAGACGAATCCCTCAAATTTCACCAAAATGTCTTTAGTATCTTTCAAGTAGGCTGGTAGGTTGGCGACATGTTTCTGTAGGGATAGGTCTACAAATTCTGGCAGTCTTTCCGTGGGGGAACCCACCCTGGAAATGATGGGTCTCCCTGGTGGGAACTTGCCTCCCTTGTTGGGCATGGTATAAATGCACGGGAGGCGTGAATTGTCAACATGTAGGTACCTAAGCTCGGCCTCTGTCAATAAACATTCATCCCTCCATTCAGAGAGTCTTTTGTTAATGGTGACTTGTAGTGAATCGATGGGGTTGTGGTTGATTGATTCATAACATTGGTGGGCTTTTAATTGTCGGGATATCTCCCCCATGTAATCCTGTGTGTTCATCACCACCACATTCCCACCTTTATCCGCCTCCCTTATAACAATGTTGGTGTCATTTTGTAATCTCTGTAAAGCATCCCTTTCCATCCTAGAAAAGTTAAGAGTGGTGTGGTGTATGTTTGCTAGTACATTCCAACTTTCTTAATTCCTGTGTGATTTCTCAATGTTGGGATGATAGTCACTGTGCGGGACACATTTAGACTTACATCTAAGACCAGTATCCTGATTACAATTCTCGCTAATATCCAGATCATTCAGGATAGTGCGCATATCAGTCATTTCATCATTCTCAATAGACAATAGTGCCTGGACCTCTCTTATCTCCCCAATTGTTCTGTGCACTGATGATCTATTCAAAACATTTAATACAGGTTTAGCAGTCTGCTGTGAAAAAATTCCTTTAATTTGAGCACACGCAGGAATTTGTACAAATAAATGTGAACATCCACAAGGTCCCCAAATTGTGTGGGACAAAAGCCAAGCCCCTTCTTCTGAACATTTTGTTCATGTTCGTCTAATTCTCTGCCTGATAAGTTTATAATCTGTAGGTCTGATTGTGTCATAGGCATTTCAGTTAGAGTAGTGGTGCCCCCCGTGGTGGGAACCCCTATCTGTTCAGGAATGGTGAGGGCAGCTAGTTTTTTTGAGGACGAAGGAGCATGGAATTACTGTCTGCGTTTCCTCCCTGGCCTCCCACCTCTCCTTGTCTTTTTGTACTCTTTTTTGGCTGACTGTCCCCTATGTGTAATCTTTCCCAGTCCTTTTGGAAATTGGTGGCTCCTTCGCCTAAAGGATCTCTGGTTGGGCTGAACTTGAGGTGATACTCTCACTGGATGCCAGTGAGCTGCTGCTGGCCGATTTGTTTTCCAGACTATCTTCTCTGCCCCTTTTTCTGTCCTAGATGATATTGGGATTGTCATATTTTTTGGCAAAATATAGATCCTGCCATTTCTATAGTCACGGTCATCCCTCTTGATTTTACGCATCTTTTTATCTATGACCTTATTTAAGACGGCATAATTTTTCTCTACCAAATCCTGACACTCCATAGCCTCTATTTGTTTTTCTAGTTCGTCTATTTCTGCCTGTAATTTCTGTCCCTTCTCATTGGCATGTTTGACCAAGATTTTCATCATCGTGAATGATGCCCCTTCCAAATGGTGTTCCGATTCTCCCAAGAGGTCCCCACATAAGTCCCCAATCTTTGGAAAAATTAGGATTTGAAGCCCTCTTGGGATTTATTTGTTGTCCATGTACTGCTGGAGGGTTATGCCATCCTACCAGCAGGCAAGTTCTTGTTAATTTACCCTTTCCAATTTTATGAAACTAGAACGTAGTCCAGTGTTGCGTTGTTCGTTCGGTGGTGCGGCAGCCGCGGCACTGAATCCTTTTCCAAATAGGTCCTGAGCAAGTTCTTCTCTTCTGTTGATAAGTTTTGGCATGTCTTTGGGATACACAGGTGAGTTTTGACTGGTCCAATGGATCCATGATAAGCGGCAAACAACGGCGGACCGTATTTGCCGCACCTCACTGCTATATTCCTTTTCTAATTATCCAGAAGTAATGAGATCTGGTGTGCACATACAACTCCTGCACCTGCCGTTGTTGGGTGCCATCTGCCAAGCAGAATAGAAACTGTACGAGTGTGGAGAGGTGCACTAAAAAAGTGTATTTTCCAATGAGTAAGACTGACCAGTTCCTTTATGTAAGGCAATCCTTTATTTTGTCAGACAACATGAGCTCCAGCAAACGCATTTCGTTCATTGAAGAATGAACTTCATCAGGGCTGTAAATTGCAATACATAAATAACGTAAACAACCACATACATAGAAATATATTTTTTACATAGAAATTTTTGACACAGTGTTACACAGTGATACAAAAAAATGAAAAACAAAAAAAAGGTATACACAGAAGAACAACGAGTCTATAGACAAAAACCACATAGCAATGGACCGAGTTGAACACATAATATGTGATAGCCTCTATTGGACCACACAAGCTTTGTAATATGCTCGCTGACAACCTGACATTCCCTATATGGTGCCCTATTGTAGGCCACTGGATGTTGTGCTTGATGTTATATGATATACTGAGACCACGGTGGTGGCTTCTACTGTCTTGGAATGATTTATGGTAAAAGATGCTTCAGAATAAGACGAAAGGTAATGGCTGTTGCTGTACATTGGTGAAACTACAACTATATGTGACAAGGACAACTAAGGTGCATTCAGAGATCCCTAATTGACTTATGGAAAGGGCAAAAGTCTGGTGAAAGCAGGTGAAAGAGGGTGTGGGGATAAGGGGGAATGGTAGGGTGACCTGTTCCAGGAGTGCAAGATATCTTAATCCAGGAGCGGTCTACTCACTATAGAAGTCAAACTAGGAATGTTAATGTGTATTTAAAAAGTGTAAAGGAAAACTATGATAACTGGGAGCAATTTGGTGCCTATTTGTTGGTGGAAGGTTGTTTTGAGTTGGGTAGTGATCAACGTATTTGTCAATATTGTTACAACAAATTAGAAGAGAACAAAATGCCAGCTAGAGCTGTACATAGCAACCTAGAGTTGGTAGCTATTCCTCCGGAACTGGTAGATTCAAATATGTATGAGTCTATTCCTATTCAATCTGTACGCCCTTTTTAGGGTATAGTTCATATGGAATCTAAAACAGGTAAGCTGCCTCCAACAGATTTACACAGAGGTTTAAAAGAAAGAGCTGTGTATTTACCATTAGAGTTTAAGAAAAATATTGAAACTGTTGGTGTAGAGAGAGAGGAAAGTGAACCTCTAGCTATTCTAGTTAATGGTGTACCAACAAAGAGTCGGAAAATATGGCAAGAGTTAATAGATGTCACCAAACTTCAAAAGGCTACATTATATCTTGTACAAAACAATATTTATTATAAAAATCTATATGTGGAAGAACAAGAAATATCTTTAGAAGATGAAAGAGAAATTTCAACTGGCCAAATAGAAAGAAGAAGTGATAGGAAACACTATTCAATTATTCAAAATGAAGAAAGCGAAGGGATGAGAAAATTATTTTGGAAGCTCGTTGTTTTCCACAGCTCTTCCCCACTGGAAAAGGTGGACAATATGATGAACAAACCATGCAGATTCCAGCTTTAGAATATCGTACAACAAGATTGTACTTAGAAGATCCAAGATTTTGACAGTGTATTCCATATTTATTTCATCTTCTGTTTGAAAGTGACTTGTCTGGACTTTCATATGCAGTGAACCACATATTAAAAACAGGAGTTCATCTTACACATCTTTCCGCAAAGGAATTTTTGGACAAAGTTCAACAAAGAGACAATCTTTTAGAATCTCAGTTAATTAATTTGATGGAGTGTCAACGTGGTACCTGTGCTGAATACACATGGGATGATTTACTTGAATTTCTATGACAAGCTAACTCAAATGTAAAAAACATTGAATTGAAGACTGCTGGAGAACTGTGTTCCTTGGATCCTGTAATTGTGTGCAGATATTTTAATCATAGGTTTCAAGCTATGATGTCTTTTACCTGCAATAAAAATAATCTACCTCTTGGAGAAGTAATTGATTTCTTTTGGATGTGCTCCTCATATATACATGTTATATGGATAAAGGATGCACCTAAATTTGGAACTGATACTGATGAAAGAGTTTTGTCTTTCATTGAAGAATATGTTACCTGTGCCAATCCCAAAAGAATTTCACGTTCCGCGGAGAACGCGGAATTGCCCAAAATTCTGCATTACGCGGCTTCGCAGACTTTTTTACTTGTTCACATTCTCAAAATGCGTGTTCGCAAGATATTTCCCCCAAGCACGCAAACAGCGATCGCAAAGAGGAAAAAAGCATCGCGAACAAGCAATTCTGCCGGTTCGCGGAGATTTTTTACTGTTTTGCGAAGCTTTGCGTAGCGTGACTACGCAAATTTCACCCACCCCTAATCTATACCATTAGGCACTATTCCCACACTCCTGCAATCACTCATGCACTATGCATGCATCTCTCTAATCACCTAGCCTGTATTCATACAGTTATAAGATCACCCAGACACTACCTATGTACTTTTCCAATCACCCAGGTACTATCTGAACACTCATGCAATCAGCGAGACATTATCTGTACACTCTTCCAATCACTCAAGTAGTGCCTATACACTTCTCCAATACCCTAAACATTATCCCTGCACTGATGCAATCACCTAGAAACTACCCTTGCACTCTTTCAATCATCCAGGCAGTATCTATACAATGCTCTATTCATTCAGGCAGTACACATAGACTTATAAAATCACCCAAGCTCTATTTATACAGTCCTCCAATCACCCATGTACTGCTCCTGTACTCCTCCAATCACCCAGCCAGAACCCTTCAAGTTTTAAAATCACTCAGGCACTACCTATGCACTTCTCCAATCACCCAGGTCCTATCCCTACACTCTTGCAATCAGCAAGACATTGCCCCTACACTCATGCAATTACCAAGGTATTAACTATGCATTCCTGTAATCCCCCAGACATTACGCCTGCAATCATGCAATCACTTAGGTATAAGCCATGCACTCCTGCAATGCTACAGACATTACCCCTGCACTCATGTAATCACTTAGGCATTACATATACACTCTTCCAATAACCCTGCGATTACCCATGGACTCCTTCAATCACCCAGACATTACCCCTGCATTCATGCAATCACCCAGGCATTACCCATGCACTCCAACAATCACTCAGACAATGCCCATGCTCTCATAATGCACTCAGGCACTTCTGCTACACTCATGCTATCATCTAAGCACTACCCATGCAGTCTTCCAATCATTCAGGCACTACTCCTGCACTCATGCAATCACCCTGGTATTACTCATGCACTCTTCCAATCACCCAGGAACTACCTGTGCAGTCCTACATGCACCCAGGCAAAACCAATGCACTCTTCCATGCACCCTGGCATCACCCATGCACTCCTTCAATCACGCAGACATTACCCCTGTACTCCTGATGCAATCACACAGGCATTACCCATGCATCCCTCCAATCATCCAGCCAGTACTCATGCACTTAAAAAACTCACCCAGACACTACTTACACACTTTTGCAATCACCCAAACACTACCAGTCCTGTCATGCAATGACACAGACATTACATTTGCACTCATGAAATCAGTCACACATTTCTCATGCACCCCTTCAATTAACTTCACATTACCCATGCACTCATACAATCACTTGGGCATTACCTATCCACCATTTCAATGACCCAGACATTACCCCTGCACTCATGCAATCACACAGGCACTACCCATGCACTCCTTCAATCACTCAGGGACCAGCTCTGCAGTCATCCAATCACCCAGGTACTACCTATGTACTCATGGAATTACCCAGCCACTACCCTTGCACTCTTTCAGTCATCCAGGCACTATCCATGCACTCCTCCAATCGGCCAGCCACTACCCATCCACTCAAAAATCACTGAAGCAATACCTATGCACTCGTCTAATCACTCAGACACTACCGATGCACTCCTCCATTTACCCAGACATTACCCCTCCATTCATGCAATCACCCATGCATTATCCAGGCACTCCTTCAATCTCTGAGTCAGTGCCCATGCAGTCTTCCAATCATCCAGGTACTACCTATGCACTCATGCAATGACCCAGGCACTACCTATGCACTCATGCAGTAGCCGAAGCACTACCCATGCACTCCTCCAATCACCCCGGCACTACCCACACAATCCTTCAATCACTCAGGCAGTGCCCATGCAGTCATACATGCACTCAGGCACTTCTGAAACACTCATGCAATCATTCAATCATCCAGGCACTACTCCTGCACTCATGCAATCACCCTAGTACTACTCATGCACTCTTCCAATCACCCAGGAACTACCCATGCAGTCCTACACACACCCAGGCACTACCAATGCACTCTTCCATGCACCCAGGCATTACCCATGCACTCCTTCAATCACCCAGACATTACCCCTGCACTCATGCAATCACACAGGCTCTACCCATGCACTCCTTCAATCACTCAGGCACTACCCCTACAGTCATGCAATCACCCAGGTACTACTAATGCACTCATGGAATAACCCAGGCATTACCCTTGCACTTCTTCAGTCATCCCGGCACTATCATTGTACTCCTCCAATTGACCAGCCACTACCCATGCACTTATAAAATCACTGAAGCACTATCTATGCACTCATCTTATCACTCAGACACCACCCATGCACTCCTCCATTCACCCAGACATTACCCCTCCATTCATGCAATCACCCACGCATTACCCATGCACTTCTCCAATGTCCCAGGCAGTGCCCATGCAGTCTTCCAATCATCCAGGCACTATCTATGCACTCATGCAATCACCCAGGCACTACCCCTGCCTTCGTGCAATCACCCAGGCATTACCCATGCACTCCTACAGTCACTCAAGCAGTGCCCATGAAGTCATACATGTGCTCTGGCACTTCTGCTACATTCATGCAATCATCCAAGCACTACCCATGCAGTCTTCCAATCACCCTAGTACTACTCATGCACTCCTCCAATCACCCAGGAGCTGAACGGAGCGCCCCAATAGTTTTGAAAATTTCGCGAGGATTCGTCAACCGGCGCCAAAGTTATTCAAAATAGAATTTTGAGATTTCCTATGGAAACTAGGTTGTAACTATAACTATCTACTGGCGACCGCCAGAAGATAATATATATATATATATATATATATATATATATATATATATATATATATATATATATGAGAAAAGGAGGTTGCCGTTGTATTGAGTCGCACTCCAACTCGGTACGCTGTTCATGCAGGCGGCCCCTGCGCGGACACACATCACCCCGTTCTTTCCTCGCCGACGCGTTTCGGGCTATTGCGCCCTTCATCATTGGGCGTGGTTAAGGCAAAGCCATGACAAGCAGGACCAACAGTTACATCCCCTTTATTTGAATCAACATGGCGTACAGGTGAGTATCACGCACTGGTTTCTGGGACTGGTAGTCATTATATTACCCAGGTGGGTTGCTGCCACAGAATTGTCCATTAAAAAGTTCTTAGAAGCTCAAATATGTCCTATCACAGCTCCCGCCTGTTTTACCAAACAGCTCCAAGTTGCTCCGTGTTACACCATGCCCCAATAAGCAGGAACGGACTCACATGGGGTCTTGTGATGGTGCGGCTCGTGGCCCAGGCAGGACCACTTTAAATGAGAAAAGGAGGTTGCCGTTGTATTGAGTCGCACTCCAACTCGGTACGCTGTTCATGCAGGCGGCCCCTGCGCGGACACACATCACCCCGTTCTTTCCTCGCCGACGCGTTTCGGGCTATTGCGCCCTTCATCATTGGGCGTGGTTAAGGCAAAGCCATGACAAGCAGGACCAACAGTTACATCCCCTTTATTTGAATCAACATGGCGTACAGGTGAGTATCACGCACTGGTTTCTGGGACTGGTAGTCATTATATTACCCAGGTGGGTTGCTGCCACAGAATTGTCCATTAAAAAGTTCTTAGAAGCTCAAATATGTCCTATCACAGCTCCCGCCTGTTTTACCAAACAGCTCCAAGTTGCTCCGTGTTACACCATGCCCCAATAAGCAGGAACGGACTCACATGGGGTCTTGTGATGGTGCGGCTCGTGGCCTAGGCAGGACCACTTTAAATGAGAAAAGGAGGTTGCCGTTGTATTGAGTCGCACTCCAACTCGGTACGCTGTTCATGCAGGCGGCCCCTGCGCGGACACACATCACCCCGTTCTTTCCTCGCCGACGCGTTTCGGGCTATTGCGCCCTTCATCATTGGGCGTGGTTAAGGCAAAGCCATGACAAGCAGGACCAACAGTTACATCCCCTTTATTTGAATCAACATGGCGTACAGGTGAGTATCACGCACTGGTTTCTGGGACTGGTAGTCATTATATTACCCAGGTGGGTTGCTGCCACAGAATTGTCCATTAAAAAGTTCTTAGAAGCTCAAATATGTCCTATCACAGCTCCCGCCTGTTTTACCAAACAGCTCCAAGTTGCTCCGTGTTACACCATGCCCCAATAAGCAGGAACGGACTCACATGGGGTCTTGTGATGGTGCGGCTCGTGGCCCAGGCAGGACCACTTTAAATGAGAAAAGGAGGTTGCCGTTGTATTGAGTCGCACTCCAACTCGGTACGCTGTTCATGCAGGCGGCCCCTGCGCGGACACACATCACCCCGTTCTTTCCTCGCCGACGCGTTTCGGGCTATTGCGCCCTTCATCATTGGGCGTGGTTAAGGCAAAGCCATGACAAGCAGGACCAACAGTTACATCCCCTTTATTTGAATCAACATGGCGTACAGGTGAGTATCACGCACTGGTTTCTGGGACTGGTAGTCATTATATTACCCAGGTGGGTTGCTGCCACAGAATTGTCCATTAAAAAGTTCTTAGAAGCTCAAATATGTCCTATCACAGCTCCCGCCTGTTTTACCAAACAGCTCCAAGTTGCTCCGTGTTACACCATGCCCCAATAAGCAGGAACGGACTCACATGGGGTCTTGTGATGGTGCGGCTCGTGGCCCAGGCAGGACCACTTTAAATGAGAAAAGGAGGTTGCCGTTGTATTGAGTCGCACTCCAACTCGGTACGCTGTTCATGCAGGCGGCCCCTGCGCGGACACACATCACCCCGTTCTTTCCTCGCCGACGCGTTTCGGGCTATTGCGCCCTTCATCATTGGGCGTGGTTAAGGCAAAGCCATGACAAGCAGGACCAACAGTTACATCCCCTTTATTTGAATCAACATGGCGTACAGGTGAGTATCACGCACTGGTTTCTGGGACTGGTAGTCATTATATTACCCAGGTGGGTTGCTGCCACAGAATTGTCCATTAAAAAGTTCTTAGAAGCTCAAATATGTCCTATCACAGCTCCCGCCTGTTTTACCAAACAGCTCCAAGTTGCTCCGTGTTACACCATGCCCCAATAAGCAGGAACGGACTCACATGGGGTCTTGTGATGGTGCGGCTCGTGGCCCAGGCAGGACCACTTTAAATGAGAAAAGGAGGTTGCCGTTGTATTGAGTCGCACTCCAACTCGGTACGCTGTTCATGCAGGCGGCCCCTGCGCGGACACACATCACCCCGTTCTTTCCTCGCCGACGCGTTTCGGGCTATTGCGCCCTTCATCATTGGGCGTGGTTAAGGCAAAGCCATGACAAGCAGGACCAACAGTTACATCCCCTTTATTTGAATCAACATGGCGTACAGGTGAGTATCACGCACTGGTTTCTGGGACTGGTAGTCATTATATTACCCAGGTGGGTTGCTGCCACAGAATTGTCCATTAAAAAGTTCTTAGAAGCTCAAATATGTCCTATCACAGCTCCCGCCTGTTTTACCAAACAGCTCCAAGTTGCTCCGTGTTACACCATGCCCCAATAAGCAGGAACGGACTCACATGGGGTCTTGTGATGGTGCGGCTCGTGGCCCAGGCAGGACCACTTTAAATGAGAAAAGGAGGTTCCCGTTGTATTGAGTCGCACTCCAACTCGGTACGCTGTTCATGCAGGCGGCCCCTGCGCGGACACACATCACCCCGTTCTTTCCTCGCCGACGCGTTTCGGGCTATTGCGCCCTTCATCATTGGGCGTGGTTAAGGCAAAGCCATGACAAGCAGGACCAACAGTTACATCCCCTTTATTTGAATCAACATGGCGTACAGGTGAGTATCACGCACTGGTTTCTGGGACTGGTAGTCATTATATTACCCAGGTGGGTTGCTGCCACAGAATTGTCCATTAAAAAGTTCTTAGAAGCTCAAATATGTCCTATCACAGCTCCCGCCTGTTTTACCAAACAGCTCCAAGTTGCTCCGTGTTACACCATGCCCCAATAAGCAGGAACGGACTCACATGGGGTCTTGTGATGGTGCGGCTCGTGGCCCAGGCAGGACCACTTTAAATGAGAAAAGGAGGTTGCCGTTGTATTGAGTCGCACTCCAACTCGGTACGCTGTTCATGCAGGCGGCCCCTGCGCGGACACACATCACCCCGTTCTTTCCTCGCCGACGCGTTTCGAGGAAAGAACGGGGTGATGTGTGTCCGCGCAGGGGCCGCCTGCATGAACAGCGTACCGAGTTGGAGTGCGACTCAATACAACGGCAACCTCCTTTTCTCATTTAAAGTGGTCCTGCCTGGGCCACGAGCCGCACCATCACAAGACCCCATGTGAGTCCGTTCCTGCTTATTGGGGCATGGTGTAACACGGAGCAACTTGGAGCTGTTTGGTAAAACAGGCGGGAGCTGTGATAGGACATATTTGAGCTTCTAAGAACTTTTTAATGGACAATTCTGTGGCAGCAACCCACCTGGGTAATATAATGACTACCAGTCCCAGAAACCAGTGCGTGATACTCACCTGTACGCCATGTTGATTCAAATAAAGGGGATGTAACTGTTGGTCCTGCTTGTCATGGCTTTGCCTTAACCACGCCCAATGATGAAGGGCGCAATAGCCCGAAACGCGTCGGCGAGGAAAGAACGGGGTGATGTGTGTCCGCGCAGGGGCCGCCTGCATGAACAGCGTACCGAGTTGGAGTGCGACTCAATACAACGGCAACCTCCTTTTCTCATTTAAAGTGGTCCTGCCTGGGCCACGAGCCGCACCATCACAAGACCCCATGTGAGTCCGTTCCTGCTTATTGGGGCATGGTGTAACACGGAGCAACTTGGAGCTGTTTGGTAAAACAGGCGGGAGCTGTGATAGGACATATTTGAGCTTCTAAGAACTTTTTAATGGACAATTCTGTGGCAGCAACCCACCTGGGTAATATAATGACTACCAGTCCCAGAAACCAGTGCGTGATACTCACCTGTACGCCATGTTGATTCAAATAAAGGGGATGTAACTGTTGGTCCTGCTTGTCATGGCTTTGCCTTAACCACGCCCAATGATGAAGGGCGCAATAGCCCGAAACGCGTCGGCGAGGAAAGAACGGGGTGATGTGTGTCCGCGCAGGGGCCGCCTGCATGAACAGCGTACCGAGTTGGAGTGCGACTCAATACAACGGCAACCTCCTTTTCTCATTTAAAGTGGTCCTGCCTGGGCCACGAGCCGCACCATCACAAGACCCCATGTGAGTCCGTTCCTGCTTATTGGGGCATGGTGTAACACGGAGCAACTTGGAGCTGTTTGGTAAAACAGGCGGGAGCTGTGATAGGACATATTTGAGCTTCTAAGAACTTTTTAATGGACAATTCTGTGGCAGCAACCCACCTGGGTAATATAATGACTACCAGTCCCAGAAACCAGTGCGTGATACTCACCTGTACGCCATGTTGATTCAAATAAAGGGGATGTAACTGTTGGTCCTGCTTGTCATGGCTTTGCCTTAACCACGCCCAATGATGAAGGGCGCAATAGCCCGAAACGCGTCGGCGAGGAAAGAACGGGGTGATGTGTGTCCGCGCAGGGGCCGCCTGCATGAACAGCGTACCGAGTTGGAGTGCGACTCAATACAACGGCAACCTCCTTTTCTCATATATATATATATATATATATATTCACTGAAAAAACCATAGGTTTCACACATGTTATAGTTAGCGGAAATTTTACTGATAAAAAACCAATGAAATTCCCCCGTTATAGTTAGTGCAGGCAACTATAACTCACGCGACCGCAATCCTCTGCTGATGCTAATACTGTATTTAGACACTTATTTGCCCATGTCTTCTTCCATACATTTTTAGCTATACATATATTACAAATATTTTTTTTTCATAAAGACACATATGTCATCAGCAGAAGATTGCGGTCGCGTGAGTTATAGTTGCCTGCACTAACTATAACGGGGGAATTTCATTGGTTTTTTATCAGTAAAATTTCCGCTAACTATAACATGTGTGAAACCTATGGTTTTTTCAGTGAATTTGCAAGGTTTTTTAAATGCTAATTCCTAACTATAACGTGTGTGAAACCTATGGTTTTTTCAGTGAATTTGTACGGTTTTTTAAATGCTAAGTTACTTTACGCCATTCGTGGCGTGCGCGCCCACTTAACGCAGTTCATTCCGTGCGCGCACGGTGCGCTTCGCACACCGTGCGCGCACAGTGAGCACGCGGTGCGCTTCGCGCACCGCGCGCCCACTTTACGCAGTTAGTGCCGTGCACGCACGGTGGGCACGCGGTGCGATGACAAAGCAAGAAAGCACGTCAACAAATCTGTTTCTGCTTTCCTCCGTGACTATGGTATGGGTGCCATTTACCACAACAACTTGCGTTATGACATGCAAGACATTTATAGAGGAGATGGTGTGCACTTCAATGATGAAGGGAACAGAGTCTTCCTCTTGAACCTTAGACTCTGCATCGGTACTTACTTGTAGGTACCACTAAAAAATCATTTCATAAACACAACGGCTCTTTTTAGAGCCCCCTAATATCTAAACACTTAAATCTGATTTTCATTTTTTTTTTTTTTTTTTCCTACCGTACGCTTACCGTAAGCTTACCGTACGCGTACCCCGTGATTTTTTTTAAAATCAATAAATGTTTTCTTTGTACTTTTCTGTCCTTCTTTGACCCCCTTACAAATGTTAGGGGGTCTGTAACTCTCCTCATTGCCCCCTTTCCTTGTTTTCACTCTTTTTTTTCAGAGTGAAATACACAAAATGGCGGCCGCCGCTTCCTGGTTTCGGCCGATTCGAATGTTTACTAAGATCTAAGAGCCAATCAGAATCGCGCTCGCGCACGCCACCGTACGCTTACCGTAAGCGTACGGTAAGCGTACCGTAAGCGGGCTCAGATATATATATTGATTTAAAGGCTATTTTCTCAGAATCTACTGAACAGATTTACACCAAACCTACAAAAGGCACTTCCTTGACCTAGGGACTACCTCTCTGCCAAATTTTGAGTAATTCTGTTCAGCCGTTCGGGCTGTAGCTCGTTCTAAAGGTCCTATGGAAAAATGCATGGGAAAAACGCGTTTTGGGACCCCCCTTTTATCTCAGCCCCCGCTTGACGGATCCCCCCGAGACTTTCAGGGTAGGAGCGGAGCGTAGCGCCCCACCTATTTTGAGAAATTCGCGAGGATTCGTCGACCGGCGCCAAAGTTATTCAAAATAGAATGTTGAGGTTTTCCTATGGAAACGTGGTCCTAACTATAACTACCTACTGGCGACCGCCAGTAGGTAATATATATACATATATATTTGCAGACGATGGCCACTATATACTGATGAACACTTTTCAGTTCGGGTGCCTCCTTATGTGCAAGTGGCTGCACAGAAATATCTTGCCATCAGGGACGCTTAAAAGAACATCAGGAGCACTCAGTGGGTTGAAACTGAATCCATGTATTCTGTTTTTGGCAGATGTGTTTTGGTGACCATTCGCCATTCTCAATGCCTTCCCACAAAGAGTTTAGTGTGTGCCAGTTTTTAAACAAGAAGACATGCTCCCATTGGTCATTTATTTGTAGTCCCAAATGGCTTCCAAAATAAATAACACCTAATTTACAAAATGTATAAATAATGCAATAATTAATTTCCAATTAATAAATGATGATTATGTAATTATTTTATTAACTTGCCACCCTACACCCCTACAAACTGAGGAACCCCCACCTAAAATATACTAAAATAAATAAGTATAACTCAATTTACATAATTATCAATCAATTAAAAAATTAATTGTACATCAACAATATTTTTTGTATTATTACTTAATTAACTTTCCACTATATATCCCTACGAACCTAGCAACCACAACTAAAACATAACTGAATTCATAAGTATTACAGAAGATACATAATTCATTATCACCTAATTAACTTTCCACACCATACCCCTACAAACATAGCAACCCTCACCTAAATTATAGGCAAATTAAATCAGTATTACATAATATACATAATTAATATCAAGCACAGACTTCCTTAGAAATTATTCATTATTTAGTTAATAATTATTTACTACTTAATTAACTTCCCACCCTATCCACCTATAAACCCAACAACCCGCTATGACACTACAAATTACTATTAGCAATCAAATTCAAAAGTGTAAGTCACTTAAAATTACAAACTATATTAAAAACATGATTAACAATTATACAAACAATAGTGACAAAATTATTATATGAACACATTAAAATAATTAGAAAATGATATTCTTTACTATATTATTGAAACAATATAACAATGCTATTTTTAACAACAATATTACTTGGATTTTCTTTTTTCTTGAGAACGATATTTCTGCATCACAATATTTTTGTATTTATACTTATTTTCCGATATTTCTGTCTCCCAATATTTACAACTCAATATTTTGTCCAAATACCGCCCTTTCACAAAGAGCACATCAACACACAAAGTAGCTCCCTTTCGTGCCAGGGAACACTATGGCACTGTATGCTTTTTTGAGACCAAAACATTCTTACATTGACGAGGGCACAGCAACTTCTCTAACAATAAAGTTTTTCAAAAAGCATGACCAAACAAAGCAAAAATTGCCAAAAGGCTTGCAGCCAAGGCCAGACCTATTGGCTTTGCCAATGCTTGTTGGATATATGCCTCCATTTTGTAATTAAGTTATTAGTAAATTGTATTTGTGTTGCACCACAAAAGAATCTGGAAGTGCTTTCTTGCTGTCATTTGTCAATATCAATGTTTTACCAAGATTTGATCATTTTTGTAAACATTATCAATAACATGTAATGAACTGATGACACATGAGCAGTAGCATAATTGAGAGTGGCTTAAGGTGCAGAAAATTATGATAAAAAGATGTTTACCTATGAAAACTGGAGAGCCATGATACATAAACAGTTCTCTTTCTTTAGGCTATTGTATGATATGCATCTATGGTAACGAATACCTTTACACCAATACTGATTCAATATCCCCAAGTCTCATGGAGTTTCGAAGCACACACTAGGATTCCATACATGGGAAGCGGTTCAAGCACATTAGTAAAGATTTCCTGGTTAGCCTGAAGGTGGAATTTAGCAGTTTTTAATACACACCTGCTATGATGCCTCAAGGAACCCCATTAACTAGTAAGGTGCGACAAGGAGCATTGGGTGCTTCGTAATAGAGACATAAATATGAAAATGAGCGATTTCCAAGCACAATTAGTCTGAACTTTACCTTCCAAGCCTTTTTTGGCCCACAAAACAATTTTAGTGTGCTCATTTTCCTATAATTGCAAGAAGCACTGGAACTTCTTTTTATCTCAAGTAGCCACCCATGCACTCCTCCATTCACCCAGACATTACCCCTCCATTCATGCAATCACCCACGCATTACCAATGCACTTCTCCAATGTCTCAGGCAGTGCCCATGCAGTCTTCCAATCATCCAGGCACTATCTATGCACGCATGCAATCACCCAGGCACTACCCCTGCATTCATGCAAGCAATCACCCAGGCATTACCCATGCACTCCTACAGTCACTCAAGCAGTGCCCATGAAGTCATACATGTGCTCTGGCACTTCTGCTACACTCATGCAATCATCCAAGCACTACCCATGCAGTCTTCCAATCACCCTAGTACTACTCATGCACTCCTCCAATCACCCAGGAACTACTCATGCAGTCCTACATGCACCCATGCACTACCAATGCACTCTTCCATGCACCCAGGCATTACCCATGCAATCCTTCAATCACTCAGACATTACCATTACCATTGTACAAGTGTGTGAATGGATGATTTTCTAGGTGCGTAACTGACTCTATAAGTGAGTCATTAAATGTATCTTACAGACTAGTGACTAAACTGTGTGAATGTCTGTATGTGTCTGTGTGTTGGTGTATAAGTGGCTGCATGGTTTTTTGAATAGCTATATGAGTGTCTATATGGGTTATTGATTGGTTGTCTGAGTATCTGTATGGGTGCCTGAGTGTTTGTGTGGGTAGGGTGTGTGTGACTCTGTGACTAGATGTGTGAGTGGGTGATTCAGTGGGTGCATGTTTTTAAGAGTGCATCTGTGATGGACTGTATGGTTGGGTGAGTGTATGTATAGGTGTGTTAGTGATTGAATATATATCTCAGTTGTACATGTGTCAGTAACTACATATGTGAAACGCAGTGTATATGTGTGTAAGAGTATATAACTATCTATATGTGAGAGTGTGTGATTTTGGGAGTGGCTGTATGCGCCATAGTGCAAGGATATCTGTGTCATGTGCTGTTTGTTTTTCTGCAGGAAGACACAGAATTTGTTAGTATTTTTATGAGTAAGTGAACTTGAGTGTTTTTAACTGTATAGGTGAGTAAATTTTACTGTGATTAATTATTTGCATGACTGACTAGATGTGTCAGTACCTCAATGGATGATTGCCGGTGTGTGAGTGTCTATATAGGTGTATAAATGCACGGAGTGAATGTAAGTATGAGTGACTGTACAGGTGAGTGAGTGGAGATGTATGTAGACCTAAAAGTCAATGAGTGGGTGAGTAGTTATTGGTATTGGAGTATCTATGGTTGTCAAAATGGCCGTCTGAAATTTTGAGTCGGTGTATCAAAGGTTAGATTAGGGTGTGAGAAGATGCACTAATTTATCACATGGATGACGTCATCAGTGATGTCATCAGTGATGTCATTTGAGCTGTCATCAGTGATGTCACTGACCATGTCATGAGTGATGTAATATGTGACGTCATCAGCAGAGCATTGCGGGGGCGCGAGTTATAGTTAGCTGAACTAACTATAACAGGGGAATTTCTAGGGTTTTGTACGAGGGAAATGTCCAGCTAACTATAACGCCCCTGAAACCTATGGTTTTTTCAGTGAATTTCTAAGGTTTTTTAAATGCCAATTCCTAACTATAACGCCCCTGAAACCTTTTGTTTTTTCAGTGAATTTCAAAGTTTTTTTAAATGCCAATTCCTAACTATAACGTGCATGAAACCTATGTTTTTTTCAGTGAATTTCAAAGGTTTTTTAAATGCTAATTCCTAGCTATATCAGGCCTGAAACTTATGTTTTTTTTCAGTGAATTTCAAAGGTTTTTTAAATGCTAATTCCAATCTATAACTTATCTCTGAAGATATCATGTTTAATGATTTTGATGTGATTTCTATATTTTTCAAATTCAGTGTGTCATTTCATTTATTACATTTTTGTTAAAATACTTTTTTATCACCATTTTTAAATGTATTTTTTCAATTAATTCTTTTAAAAATTAAAAAATATTATTTGAACTTAATGGGATTTTCAAACATATTTTTTTATATTTTTCAAAATCTTTTTTTAACTATATGTGCAAAACTTTATTTTATATATTTTTTTTCCATGTTTTTGGATCCGCGAACCCACCGCGAGAGGATCCGTGCATCCAACGCGATAGGAAGCGCGCACCATGCGCGCATTTCACCGTTTTTTTTTAAAAAAGGGGGGCCCCATGGGGTCCTTCTGGGATCACCTAAGCACCTCTAGAGGGTCAGAGTATTTCCACTCTGCCCCCTTTATGTGTTTTACACACTTATTCCCCTTGCTTCTTCAGCCTCGCTTCTACCGAGGCAGAAAATGGCCGCCAACAGTTCCTGGTTTCGAATGTAGAGAGACACTCGACAGCCAATTAGCATTCAGCGCGTGATCGGGAGGGTGCGCGCTCGGTTCGGGGAGGGTGCGTTTACGGTGCGGGTACGGTCCGCGGATCCTCCGCGGCCATAGATATCACTAACTTTTTTACCTTAATTTTCTCAGGAACTACTGAACAGATTCACACCATATATGCAAAAGGCATGAGTCCAAACTGAGGACTACCTCTTTGCCAAATTTGGTGTCATTCCGTTCAGCGGTTCGGGCTGTAGCTGCGACAACAGATCCTATGGGAAATTGCATGGAGAAAACGTGTTTTGGGACCCCCCTTTTTTCTTGGCCCCCGCTTGACGGATCACCACGAAACTTTCAGGGTAGGAGCGGAGCTGGCCAAAAGTTTGGAAAATTTCGCGAGGATTCGTCAACCGGCGCCAACGTTATTCTAAATAGAATGTGGCGGATTTCCTATGGAAAATAGGTCCTAACTATAACTATCTACTGGCGACCAGCAGTAGATAATATATATATATATATATATATATATATATATATATCTATATCACCAGAACCCCTCCCGAAACAAAAGGGAAGAAGCCCACGGGGAAATTTCTCTTAAACACTTTATTGGACCTCTTGCTGGGCATAATGCATTTCAGCTGTAAATAGCCTTCCTCAGATGCCGCTAGAGTCCGGACACTGGCACACCAACGTTTAAATTAGTCCTCTTGCACTCCAATTGGTGCAAACACTGTTCTCCCAGGTCACGTGATCGCACATCAATTTGCAGCCTGGTACTGACTACAATTCCCACAGTTCACTTTGGAAAGATGCTGCGCGGAGAACCTGTGATGGAATCCTCGTCTCTATGGACTGGTGCTGTGTGGGACGCGACGTGATGTGCCAAAATAACGGGTGTCTGGTCAGGTAAGTGTCCTTATGGCTTTCTTGAGTCCCCGCATAACATTTCAGCCCCAAATGCAAGCGTCAGTCGGGCCAAGAGATGAAAATCAGTAAAGCCAACTCCTCGTCAATGACGATCTGCACCTGGCAGCAGCCTTTACATTGCTTGCTTCGTGAGGTGGGCCGGAGCTCATCCAATAACTTGGCGAAAAGAACAGCTGCAGA
The DNA here is from genome assembly GCF_964204655.1 of Triturus cristatus. Classification (NCBI taxonomy): domain Eukaryota; kingdom Metazoa; phylum Chordata; class Amphibia; order Caudata; family Salamandridae; genus Triturus; species Triturus cristatus. The sequence goes on from NC_140580.1 coordinate 129,787,509, forward strand.
TTCCAGTAAAGCTCCAGCCTGCTTGTGAAACGAGGCCCCTTAACACGCCTCTGGATGGCGTGAAAATATCACCAGAACCCCTCCTGAAACAAAAGGGAAGAAGCCCACGGGGAAATTTCTCTTGAAAGCACTTTATTGGACCTCTTGCTGGGCATAATGCATTTCGGCTGTAAATAGCCTTCCTCAGATGCCGCTAGAGTCCGGACACTGGCACACCAACGTTTAAATTAGTCCTCTTGTACTCCGATTGGTGCAAACACTGTTCTCCCGGCAATAGATAATATATATATATATATATATATATATATATATATATATATATATATATTCACTGAAAAAACCATAGGTTTCACACACGTTATAGTTAGGAATTAGCATTTAAAAAACCTTAGAAATTCAGTGAAAAAACCATAGGTTTCACACACGTTATAGTTAGGAATTAGCATTTAAAAAACCTTAGAAATTCAGTGAAAAAACCATAGGTTTCACACATGTTATAGTTAGCTGGACATTTTACTCGTAAAAAACCAATGAAATTTCCCCGTTATAGTTAGTTCAGCTAACTATAACTCGCGCGCCCGCAATGCACTGCTGATGACGTCACATATTACATCACTCATGACATGGTCAGTGACATCACTCATGACATCACTGATGACATCTCAAATGACATCACTGATGACATCACTGATGACATCATCCAGTGATTGTGTGTTTTTGTGAAAATTATATATTTTTTTTATTTATGTATAACTCAAGGTTGATGGAAGAATAAATGGGTATATAAGTGTCTAAATGGATGATTTGTTTTTGAAAAATTGATTGTGTAACTGACTGATTAAGTGTATCTTAGTGAATACATGGCTTTGTGAGTAATGTTTAAATGTGTATATATCTGTATCAGTCTCTCACTTTGTGTATAAGTGGCTGCATGGGTTGGTGAGTAGCTACATGGGTGCCTATTTAGGTTATTAGTTGTTTTTTTGAGTATCAGTCTGAGTGTCTGCATGGTTCGGTGGGGGGTATTACGTAGTGCATCGGTGCATGAATGAGTGACTCACTGTTTGTATGTGTTGAACACAGCATGTGTGCAGGACTGTATGGGTGGATGAGTGTGTGTATGGGTGTGTTAGTGAGTGAATGACTGTCTCAATAGTGTCTTTATGAGTAACTACATATGTTTTAAACTAGTATATGTGACTATTGGTGTATATATGTGAGTATATGTGAGAGTGAGAGATTGAAAGAGTTCCTGTATGAATAAGTATGTGTTTCTATAAGTGATTGTTTAAAAGACTAAGTATGTGTAAGTTTCCGTAGAAGTAAGTATGGTGGTGTGTGTATAACTATATATGCAAGTAAATGTATGTTTGATTCTTTATTAGCATGAGTGACTATGTGTGTGAGTAACTCTATGGATGTGTGGCATTGTGTAACAGGATGTATAGGTGTATGAGTACATATGATGAGTGAGTATATGTATGAGTGACTGTATTGGTCTATTGGTGAATGAGTGGATGTGTATGTGGATCTTAGAATTCCTGAAGAGGTTGTTGTAACTGGTATTGGTATGTCCATTGTTTTGAAAATTTTAGTCTCTATTTTTGAATGTGTGTATCAAAGGTTATATTAGGGTGAGAGGAGGTCTGCCACTCTATCACAAGGATGATGTCATCAGTGATGTCATCAGTGATGTCATTTGAGATGTCATCAGTGATGTCATGAGTGATGTCACTGACCATGTCATGAGTGATGTAATATGTGACGTCATCAGCAGTGCATTGCGGGCGCGCGAGTTATAGTTAGCTGAACTAACTATAACGGGGAAATTTCATTGGTTTTTTACGAGTAAAATGTCCAGCTAACTATAACATGTGTGAAACCTATGGTTTTTTCACTGAATTTCTAAGGTTTTTTAAATGCTAATTCCTAACTATAACGTGTGTGAAACCTATGGTTTTTTCACTGAATTTCTAAGGTTTTTTAAATGCTAATTCCTAACTATAACGTGTGTGAAACCTATGGTTTTTTCAGTGAATTTCTAAGGTTTTTTAAATGCTAATTCCTAACTATAACGTGTGTGAAACCCATGGTTTTTTCAGTGAATTTGCAAGGTTTTTTAAATGCTAATTCCTAACTATAACGTGTTTGAAACCCATGGTTTTTTCAGTGAATTTGCAAGGTTTTTTAAATGCTTTTTTTTTTTTTTATTCTTCATTTTTTTCAAACATATTTTTAATTTAATTTATTTATCTTTTATAAAGACTATGCTTTTTTTAAAAAATTTATTAATATTTTTTTTATATATAATTTTTAAAATAAACAAGTAAAATGTAATTCTATTTTTTTTTTTTTTTTTTTTTTTATTACGCGTACCGTAAGCTTACGGTAAGCGTACGGTTTACGCAACGTCCGTAATCTATCCACGCTGGTTGCGTAGAGTAACGCACTTTGCGTAGCCGCGCGTGGGACGCGTGCGCGCTTACGCAACACGCGCACGTTACGCGGTAGTGCCGGGGAGTGACTGTTATGCGCATGTGCGGAAGCGTGTGTCTTTTTTACGCGCACGCGTACTTTTTGCCGTAAGCGCACCGTAAGCGTACCGTAAGCGTACGGTAGGTCATGTGATCATGAAACACAACTTTTGATTGGTTGAAACTACTTTCAGTTCTAGAACTCTCCTACACCACACCCATTCCCCTCATTTCTGCTTGTGATCCCTTAGGAGAAGGAGCTGGTTTGTCTTTGGGATACGATGGCAGAACAGCAGAGCCCTTCTGAGAGTGAGGCTAGCACCAGCAGCACTGTCTTGAGGCAGAGAGCGAGGAAAGTAAAGCCTTCTTATGTTTGGGATTATTTTACTTTTCCAGAAGGCCAGCAAAAGGTGAATGCACCCTTAGTTACTTGCATTCTGTGTAAGCGTGTACTTTCTAGAGGTAATCCTGACAGGAAGTATTCCTTTGGGAATCACACCATGATGAGGCACCTCAAAGAAGTACACAGAAGGACACATGGTCATCTTTTTGGAGGTAACTCTTCAGAAAGACGAGCCAGTACATCCACAGCAGCTCAGCCTGGACCATCATCTGCAGGGCTGACTCCTTCTTCTGCAGGTCAGGTGAGCCCTTCATCTGTGGGGGGAGAATCTCCTTTTGCTGGCCCTCTGGAAATTAATCCTCGGTTTGCGAGGGTTGAAGTACGGTGCGCCACTTGTCACGATCTAATTACTTATAGGGAGACTAGTGTTTCCCTGGTGAACAGTAAAATAGATCAGCACACTTGTCGTACTGTCTAATATTCCCAATCTTTCTTTCCTCTGTCCCTGCATGAACACAACGGTTCTTTTAAGAGCCAACCTTATCTTTCATCTTTTTTTTACATGTTTTTAAAAACTTTTTTTATTTTTTTTTTTTACCGTACGCGTACGGTACGCGTAATTTTTTTTTTTTTTTTTAAAAAAAACACTAAAAATAATTTATCACATTACAAGGTCTTTGAGAGACTACAATTATTACTATTGACTTACCATACTCACTCAAAGAAAAATTTATTCATTTGTTTTTTTAAAAAATAGTTTTTAAAATGGTTGTAGTTTACGAAAATTTTCTATATCGATCTGGAAAAAAAGAAAAAAGTATTAATATTTTTATAACAATTTATAATACAGTACACATTTACATTTTTTACCAAAAAATAATTTTTGCCTTATTTTTGCTGTTTTCAGAATATATTGCATTTCACTATAAATTGTGAAAGCAATTGCATTCATCATTTTACAGCGGGCAAAAAAAATTAACAATCTCAAAGATTGTATTAAAAAAGCCCAGAATCTCTTCTCATTTAAACTTATCATTACAGAAATGCATATTATTCTAAAAAAATGTCATCTAAAAACAATACTTTTTTCTTTAAAATACCGTCTGATATTTTTGTTTCAGAAGTACATTCACAATAATATATCTCAAATAACTCCAAAATACATCTGATTTTATTTCCTTTAGGCCAAATAGTATTTTTTATTCTTTCCCTGGAATAAATTTCCAAGGGAAAACCATTAAAATTCTAAAGTTTAATCTGTCCAGATCTCACCGATTCTCTGTAACATTTTGGTTCACGAAAATTTTTTGAATAATTTATTTAGTCCACAATAGAATTGCTTACTTTTCCACATGGCCAAATAGTAATTTTTTAAATCATTTTTGAAAAAATTTCCAATGGCAGTCCAATAACATTCCAAAATTTAAAATGTGCAGAAGTTACCGATAATCTCTAAATTATTGGTTTTTCAAAATTGCATTAAAAATTTAAAAAGTCCACATTACAATTGGTTATCTTTCCTTTAGGCCAAATGATAATTTTAAAAATATTTTTTCTACAAAATTGCAATGGTAATCCAGTAAAATGGTAAAATTATTTTGTCCAGATCTTGCCAAGTCTCTCTAAAATTTAGGTTTCAGGAAGATTAGATAGGAATTTGCTAAATCAAAAGGCAAACGTTGTTTGAAAATCAATTGGGAATCATTACACAGTGTCCATCCTTTTTCACATTTTAGATAAACTGTGTAATGTCCAGAAGTAACAGTAGGTCCATCATGGAAAATTATTGCAACAGTTACAAAAGTTTTTCCTGAAATTGATAATTGCTGTCCTGTAAACTTCTTTATTAAAGTATCCAATTTTGATCCATCAGCTCTACATCGTTGCATCATTAAAATTACATACTGTCCGTATTCCCTTAAAATTAATGTTGATAACATGTCAGAATTACACTCACCACATTTCATGCTATGATTAGCATCTTTAACTAAGTTTGCAAAAGTGACTGTTTTACTCTCTGGCAATGTCAAATAAATAAACCTTTCATTATCAACAATAGAACCACTTATATTATAACAATTATCACAACTATGTTCCCATTTATAAGAGAGACCAAAAAAAATGTCAATGGGAACTCCTTCTTCTTCCACTACCTGAAGAAAATACATCAAAAATTCGTGAGCATCTTGCTGTTCATTTTGAGAAAACTGTGTTCGTCCTGAACATACATCTAAAAGTTTTCTAATATCAGTAGCACTTTCTATTTGAGTTTTATCTTTACTCAGCTTTTGAAAAAGGAGACTGAGCTCTGAACAGAATCTTTTTCCCTGATTTATTATTATCTGCTCTTGCAAACTTTCCAGATAAAAAGCAACATTCAGCACTACATTTGCGTAGCAGTTGACACCAGAGCTATTTTCAAAATGACATCCTACAACCTGTTCTTCATTTTCCTTATTCTTTCTGCTTGCAATTACATCACTCCTCTTTTTTTTCCTCCTCTCTACATCTTCATTACAGATATTCTCATTTCTCCTTTTACGAGAAACTACACGTTTCTCCAACACAGGATACTGACCTAAATGAGGAGCATAGCTTCTTCTTAATCTATTATACTCCTTTACACAGTTTGTATCAGCACTAACTTTTGAGTCATCGAAGTCTATCATGAATAAACCTGATAATGTTTTGACTCGTGACAAAGCAACATATGCCATACCTTCTTTGAACACACTAGATCCAATGTTCACAAATGCACAATCTACAGTCAATCCTTGAGACTTGTGAATAGTTACAGCATATGCTAGTGAAAACGGAAACTGCTTCCTACGTACATATAAGTCTTTCACAAGCATGAAACGAACTGAACAACGACAAATGTCTTTAACTTCCTCTATCTGATCAAATTTTATTTTTAACCATTCAATTCCATCTTTTTTCTGATAATTAATAAAACCCACAACTCTTCCCATCGCTCCATTTACTAAGCCTTTTTCAACATCCAAATTTCTCCTTAAAAACACTCTACAGTTCATGCAAACATATAGATTTTTTTCTAATCCTGCTGTTTTGGAGATGTTCTTCTCTAGTGAGTCCAATTTATTTTTCAGTTTGCCTGTTACTGTGACAGTAATTCTTCCATCCTCAATTTTGTCCACTGCTTCCAATTTCCTGATCTCTTCCTTTTCCAATTTCAAAAGCTCCTCATTAAATATTGAGCATTCACGTAGAGTTGGCATTAAGCAGATGACACTTTTGTTTTCTGCAATATTCTTGTATATTTTCTCTGCAACTATTTCTTCCTTTGGAAATAAGTTATGTAACAGCCGACTCTGTAATGCTTTTTTCCCAACTTCTGTGAGTAGTCCAATCCTGATATCTTTCAGAATACTTCCATATTCTTCATCGTTTGCTTGCCTCATATTAGTTGTAAGTTCCTTGTACTCAAAGAAGGACCAAATATTTGTATTTCCAATGCTTCCCAATGACTTCTTCGTGTCTTCATGTGTCACAGTATTAAACACTGGTTGTCCTTTAACCGGAGTAAGTTGCAAAAGATCCCCAAAAACTATGACGTGTTTTCCACCAAATAACACGTCATAGTCTGTCTTCAAAATTTGCTGCATTCTTAAATGCACAAAGGCAAGCATTAAGTTTGATACCATGCTCACCTCATCAATAATGAGAACTTGCATCTTCTTCAATACTCTTGAAACTTCCAAGCATGCTTCTCCAGTTAGCTTGTTGAATTGTATTTTGTTCTCATGCTCCACTGGTAACATTAGCAAACGATGTAAGGTGATTCCTTTTATGTTATATGCTGCTAACCCAGTTGGAGCAGTAACCACACAAGACAAAGTAGAATCTGTTTTTTGCTTTAGGTAGCTTCTGATGACTTTAATTAGGAAACTTTTTCCAGTGCCAGCTTGTCCGCTTACATACATCCTGATTGGATGAAATGATGTGCATGAGCACTCTTTTTTTTCATGTAGAAATCCGTGATCAATTTTGTTTTTGATCTCTTCATAAATTTGTTGCTGCTCTTGATTCAGTTGTCTTTCCAAATTTTCTAAGTCTATAAATTCTTCTTGAGCTTGATTCATAGCCGTTTCCACTTCATTCATGGCTATTGATGCTTCATTTTCAACGATTGGTTGTCCTAGGGGATCTTGACTGTATGTTCCTGAACTTTGGCTGTCCTGAGAACTGTCTCTAGCTATTTCTGCTGCAATTGTAGTTTCCTGTTCAATTTCTTCATTTAACATTTGCAGATAAGTTGAGAATGTACTGCATTGTATGCTGTCTTTGCAAGCATTAAAAGAATCTTCATAGCTCTGGAATTCTCCCAGTAGTTCATCCTCTGAACGCCATGGTTTAAACAACTGTAAAAGAGCCAAGTAGTAAAATTCTTTCTTGTCGGTAGTGTCGCAACTCAGCTTCCGGTGATTTATCAAACTTCCTTTGGTTTGCTTCACCAAACATCCTTCTTCACCAACGACTTTATATTTTCCATTATTGATGTCTTCTGCAGCTTTCCGTGAATAAATGTAGTTCTGCAGCACTTCATAGAGACACATGTTCTCCAGATGATGACTTCTCTTGGGATAATATGTGTCCAACATGTTTGTTTTCAATATATCTGTACTTTCAGGTTCGAACTGTGCCAAATATTCAATTTCTCCAACAGATTTCAGTACCCGATTTCTCATTGCTGCAAGGCCTAAACTTGCCCAAATTATTCTTCTTGACTTCGAGTAGAGACTTGCAGAAGATAATCTATCTGAACATTCGTAGGATCCAATTTCTCGATGCGATAACATCTTCAAACTGAAACTGTACAGCTTCTTACTGACAGTCTTCTCGTGAGAAATCTCTTCCCACATTTCCTTCAATTCTGTTTTTTCTGATTTCGTAATGTAAGACGTTACATATCGAGCAACAGCAATGGAATTGTCAGCAACATACTGTATATCCATGTTAGCGTTCCACATGGATAAAATGACTGGGTTGTAGTCATTTATATTTTTTGATTCTTCTTTTCTTTTAAGGTTGTAGGTATTCTTAGGTGATTTTCTTGTGATAGTATGTCTCACAGCTGACATAAAACTGTTGACTCTTCCATTTGTAAGAACAGGTCTAGGAAATCCAAATCGACATTTAGTGTAGTATTTTTCTTTGCTCTTGTATTTCCGTCGACAGTATTTTCCACACCGATGACTTTGGAAACGTAGAACTTGCTCCTTTAACTTGTACTCTTCTGTGCTTTTAGGTATAGCACATGTTGCATATTCTTCAATGTAAGATAACACTGCTTCATCAGTATCTGTTCCAAACTTTGGGGCATCCTTGATCCACAGCAGCATATGAATATGAGGAGCACCTCTTGCCTGGTACTCTTTTCTCCAAAAGAAATCCACTACTTCTCCAAGGGGTGGATTTTTTTTATTGCAGATGAAGGACATCATAGCCTCAAATCTATGATTGAAATATCTGCAAACATTAACCGGATCCAATGAGCACAGTTCTCCTGCTGTCTTGTATTCGATGTTTTCAATGTTTGAATTGGCCTCTCGTAGAAAATCCAGTAAATCATCCCAAGCGTACTCGGCGCAGCTTAGGGTAAGGAACCATGTTGGTGTTCCTAAATTGCGTAACATGCATTTTAGTTCACCATGGCGTCGGTACCAATATTCATTTGTCCCACGCTGACAAGCCATCAGATTGATCAGTTGTGTTTCCAAATGATCATCTCGGTGCTGCACTTTCTCCATAAAATCCTTAGCAGACACATTTTGTAAATGTACTCCACTTTTTAAAATGTGATTTACTGCATAAGACAGTGCAGACAAGTCGCTTTCAAATAAAAGATGGAACAAATAAGGGATACTTTGTCGAAATCTGGGATCTTCAGCATATAGTCTTGTAGTCCGATACTCAGAAGCTGGAATCTGTTCCGGACGTTCATCGTATCGTCCTCCTTTTCCTTTAGGAAACAGCTGGGGAAAACATCGAGCTTCCAAGCTCTCCTCCCATACACTCACGGGATTTCCTTTTGCTTTCTTCATCTGAAAGAGATCAATATTGTCTCCCATAACTTCTTTCGAATGGAGAGGATGTATGCTAAAATGTTCATAAATTTCTTCTTCCTTTGACTTGTCCACTTTTTCAATTTGTCCACTTGGTGTTTCTGTATCTCCTTGTAAATCTTCTTCTTCTTCTTCTTCTACTATATAAATTGATTCATACCATTTGTTATTTTTTTTCAAATACAAATTTGCTCTTTGTACTTTCCGCACATCTACCAGCTCCTGCCAAATCTTCTTATTCTTTGTAGGTACACCATTAACCAGAATAATTAATGGTTCAGTTTCCAAAGTATCCGCATCAATAGTTTCCATATTTTTTTTCAAATCCAAGGGCAAATACACCACTCTACCTTTTAAACCTCTCAGTAAATCTGAAGGAGGTAATTTACCAGTTTTGGGCTCCATACGTACTATGGTCTGGAACGGATGAACACATTGAATGAGTATAGACTCATATGTATTTAATTCAGAAAGTTCAGCAGGAATAGCATCCAATTCTAAATTATTATGTACAGCTCTGGTCGGCATTCTATTTTCCTCTAACTTGTTGTAGCAGTATTTACAAATACGCTGATCTTCACCCAATTCAAAACAATTTTCAAGAAATATATATGTTGCAAAATCCATCCACTTATAATTATCTTCATTTTCACTCTTTCTGTAGAGATCAACATTCCTAGTTTGTTTTCTATAATGAGTTCTGCGGCAACAAATACAAGTAACATTTGGTCTTTCATTAGAGACTATTGCAAATTTTGTTATGTGATCATTAAATGTCTTACTTACACAAGGTTCTACATTCTCTTCCACTTCTGCCTCATTTACTGTGTCCTTCTCTGCACTGTTTTGTTCAGGACCAAAGTAACAAAACTGAATTTCATCAACAACCTTCTCTACATCTGATACCGTTCCTCGGAACAGAGCCCTATTCAATTCATTTAACTTTATTGCTGGACTTTTGGCAAAATACAACCGTCTCACAAACTTTCTCATTTCAGTATGATGAACAGCCAGCATCCTAAAATGATGGAAAACACTATTGCACACTTTTCTAGATAGACAAGCAAGAGAATGACCCTGCAAACCAGTATTCTCTCTCACTCTGCATGGATCCAGACTTTGAAGCACCTTAATCTTTTGTTTTACACTTTTTTTACTATATTCTCTTAGAAACTCTCGAAATCTGTCAATAGATTCCTGACGCACAGTGCAAATACTACTACAATTCCAAGTGTACACTGGGGCTTTAGGACGTCTCCCCATTGCCTCATCTGCCATCACTTGTACCTCATCTCTTGGAACCATTATCTCCTTCTCCATTATGCAACCATTTTTTACTTCGTATGAACGACCTCTGGTGTCAACTGCATGCAGCAAACTATTACTTTGAAAATAGCTCTCTTCATTAAAAAAAGGTTCACTACTTGAGCTATGCATCCACTTTCCTAAAAACACTTTACAAAAATTTGTTCTGTTCACTACTCTTTTGCTTTTGCTTTGTGATTTCAGTACATTAACCATTTTATCTAATGTACGCATCCTATTCAAAATTAATATGAATAGTTTCCTTTTTAATTCTAATGCTTTTGCTGCAATGGCTTCAATTTCTTTTTTTCTCTTGTAATATTTAGCCTTTTGCTTATATTTCTTTATATCCTTTATCAAATTGGACATAACTCTTCTCTGAAACATTTTTCTACGTATCTCTTTAAATGCTGTTTTTCTGTTTATGTTAAACTTTTCAATTGCAGAAGGTATATTTGCATTAACTAAATCCTCAATTTTTTGCTGTTCTGTAGGTTTTTTTACATTTTTCCGACAACAGACATTTTGTACATTTTTCTTTGTTTTGAATAATTTGTTTATAAATTGTTTTTTTTGCTTACCAGAAGATTTTTTCTTTTTCCCTACATCAGCATCTTCTACTAACTTTGGTCCTCCAGTTGTCTTCAAATATAGTTTTTTTTTTAGCGTTTTTTGAACTCGAGATTTTGTAGGCATCTTAAATTTTGTTCACTGTTCTTCAGCAATACCTGCAACAAAAATAAAAAAAAAATCCTTTATTGTATTTAAATATATTACTACATTTCTTTTCACAATAGTCACAAAACGAAATTTCTTTGCCAATTTGAATGCACACAAACTCCTCATTTTTTTTGGGCAAGTGAAAATCTGTATAACAAACTGTCACATTATGAAACCAAGCTGTTTTTTTTTCAGACCACCACCGTGTGTATTCTCTGTGACTGCCTACACTCCAGCAGGGGCAACCAGCCTTAGTGATGCTGAATGTATTTGCATTACAGACTTAAACCTGAAAACCCCACTCGCTTCTAATTACTGTGCATGACTATACATGGCAAGCACATGGGTGTGTGCTAAACCTCTGCTTCTTCCCCCAAAAATTCGCTCCTCTTTTCCATCTACTGCAACTGTGAAATCACCAGAGCAAGACGCAATACATTTCTGCCTATAATTCTTCTATGCACACAGAGTCATGTTTTCACATTAGTGCCAAAACGAAATTTCTTTGCCAATTTGAAAGCACACTTACTGCTCTTTTTTTTTCGGGCCAAGTGAAAATCTCTTTTTACACTTTGAAATTACTTTTACAGACTGACACATTCTGAAACCTTTTTTTTTAAATTTATTTAAATGCACATGTCCAAGCTGTTTTTTTTTCAGACCACCACCGTGTGTATTCTCTGTGACTGCCTACACTCCAGCAGGGGCAACCAGCCTTAGTGATGCTGAATGTATTTGCATTACAGACTTAAACCTGAAAACCCCACTCGCTTCTAATTACTGTGCATGACTATACATGGCAAGCACATGGGTGTGTGCTAAACCTCTGCTTCTTCCCCCAAAAATTCGCTCCTCTTTTCCATCTACTGCAACTGTGAAATCACCAGAGCAAGACGCAATACATTTCTGCCTATAATTCTTCTATGCACACAGAGTCATGTTTTCACATTAGTGCCAAAACGAAATTTCTTTGCCAATTTGAAAGCACACTTACTGCTCTTTTTTTTTCGGGGGCAAGTGTATATCTCTTTTTTCAATTTGAAATCACTTTTACAGACTGACACATTCTGAAACCTTTTTTTTAAATTTATTTAAATGCACATGTCCAAGCAGTTTTTTTTTCAGACCACCACCGTGTGTATTCTCTGTGACTGCCTACACTCCAGCAGGGGCAAACAGCCTTAGTGATGCTGAATGTATTTGCATTACAGACTTAAACCTGAAAACCCCACTCGCTTCTAATTACTGTGCATGACTATACATGGCAAGCACATGGGTGTGTGCTAAACCTCTGCTTCTTCCCCCAAAAATTCGCTCCTCTTTTCCATCTACTGCAACTGTGAAATCACCAGAGCAAGACGCAATACATTTCTGCCTATAATTCTTCTATGCACACAGAGTCATGTTTTCACATTAGTGCCAAAACGAAATTTCTTTGCCAATTTGAAAGCACACTTACTGCTCTTTTTTTTTTCGGGCCAAGTGAAAATCTCTTTTTACACTTTGAAATCACTTTTACAGACTGACACATTCTGAAACCTTTTTTTTTAAATTTATTTAAATGCACATGTCCAAGCTGTTTTTTTTTCAGACCACCACCGTGTGTATTCTCTGTGACTGCCTACACTCCAGCAGGGGCAACCAGCCTTAGTGATGCTGAATGTATTTGCATTACAGACTTAAACCTGAAAACCCCACTCGCTTCTAATTACTGTGCATGACTATACATGGCAAGCACATGGGTGTGTGCTAAACCTCTGCTTCTTCCCCCAAAAATTCGCTCCTCTTTTCCATCTACTGCAACTGTGAAATCACCAGAGCAAGACGCAATACATTTCTGCCTATAATTCTTCTATGCACACAGAGTCATGTTTTCACATTAGTGCCAAAACGAAATTTCTTTGCCAATTTGAAAGCACACTTACTGCTCTTTTTTTTTCGGGCCAAGTGAAAATCTCTTTTTACACTTTGAAATCACTTTTACAGACTGACACATTCTGAAACCTTTTTTTTTAAATTTATTTAAATGCACATGTCCAAGCTGTTTTTTTTTCAGACCACCACCGTGTGTATTCTCTGTGACTGCCTACACTCCAGCAGGGGCAACCAGCCTTAGTGATGCTGAATGTATTTGCATTACAGACTTAAACCTGAAAACCCCACTCGCTTCTAATTACTGTGCATGACTATACATGGCAAGCACATGGGTGTGTGCTAAACCTCTGCTTCTTCCCCCAAAAATTCGCACCTCTTTTCCATCTACTGCAACTGTGAAATCACCAGAGCAAGACGCAATACATTTCTGCCTATAATTCCTCTATGCACACAGAGTCATGTTTTCACATTAGTGCCAAAACGAAATTTCTTTGCCAATTTGAAAGCACACTTACTGCTCTTTTTTTTTCGGGCCAAGTGAAAATCTCTTTTTACACTTTGAAATCACTTTTACAGACTGACACATTCTGAAACCTTTTTTTTTAAATTTATTTAAATGCACATGTCCAAGCAGTTTTTTTTTCAGACCACCACCGTGTGTATTCTCTGTGACTGCCTACACTCCAGCAGGGGCAAACAGCCTTAGTGATGCTGAATGTATTTGCATTACAGACTTAAACCTGAAAACCCCACTCGCTTCTAATTACTGTGCATGACTATACATGGCAAGCACATGGGTGTGTGCTAAACCTCTGCTTCTTCCCCCAAAAATTCGCACCTCTTTTCCATCTACTGCAACTGTGAAATCACCAGAGCAAGACGCAATACATTTCTGCCTATAATTCCTCTATGCACACAGAGTCATGTTTTCACATTAGTGCCAAAACGACATTTCTTTGCCAATTTGAAAGCACACTTACTGCTCTTTTTTTTTCGGGCCAAGTGAAAATCTCTTTTTACACTTTGAAATCACTTTTACAGACTAACACATTCTGAAACCTTTTTTTTTAAATTTATTTAAATGCACATGTCCAAGCTGTTTTTTTTTCAGACCACCACCGTGTGTATTCTCTGTGACTGCCTACACTCCAGCAGGGGCAACCAGCCTTAGTGATGCTGAATGTATTTGCATTACAGACTTAAACCTGAAAACCCCACTCGCTTCTAATTACTGTGCATGACTATACATGGCAAGCACATGGGTGTGTGCTAAACCTCTGCTTCTTCCCCCAAAAATTCGCTCCTCTTTTCCATCTACTGCAACTGTGAAATCACCAGAGCAAGACGCAATACATTTCTGCCTATAATTCTTCTATGCACACAGAGTCATGTTTTCACATTAGTGCCAAAACGAAATTTCTTTGCCAATTTGAAAGCACACTTACTGCTCTTTTTTTTTCGGGCCAAGTGAAAATCTCTTTTTACACTTTGAAATCACTTTTACAGACTGACACATTCTGAAACCTTTTTTTTTAAATTTATTTAAATGCACATGTCCAAGCTGTTTTTTTTTCAGACCACCACCGTGTGTATTCTCTGTGACTGCCTACACTCCAGCAGGGGCAACCAGCCTTAGTGATGCTGAATGTATTTGCATTACAGACTTAAACCTGAAAACCCCACTCGCTTCTAATTACTGTGCATGACTATACATGGCAAGCACATGGGTGTGTGCTAAACCTCTGCTTCTTCCCCCAAAAATTCGCTCCTCTTTTCCATCTACTGCAACTGTGAAATCACCAGAGCAAGACGCAATACATTTCTGCCTATAATTCTTCTATGCACACAGAGTCATGTTTTCACATTAGTGCCAAAACGAAATTTCTTTGCCAATTTGAAAGCACACTTACTGCTCTTTTTTTTTTCGGGCCAAGTGAAAATCTCTTTTTACACTTTGAAATCACTTTTACAGACTGACACATTCTGAAACCTTTTTTTTTAAATTTATTTAAATGCACATGTCCAAGCTGTTTTTTTTTCAGACCACCACCGTGTGTATTCTCTGTGACTGCCTACACTCCAGCAGGGGCAACCAGCCTTAGTGATGCTGAATGTATTTGCATTACAGACTTAAACCTGAAAACCCCACTCGCTTCTAATTACTGTGCATGACTATACATGGCAAGCACATGGGTGTGTGCTAAACCTCTGCTTCTTCCCCCAAAAATTCGCTCCTCTTTTCCATCTACTGCAACTGTGAAATCACCAGAGCAAGACGCAATACATTTCTGCCTATAATTCTTCTATGCACACAGAGTCATGTTTTCACATTAGTGCCAAAACGAAATTTCTTTGCCAATTTGAAAGCACACTTACTGCTCTTTTTTTTTCGGGCCAAGTGAAAATCTCTTTTTACACTTTGAAATCACTTTTACAGACTGACACATTCTGAAACCTTTTTTTTAAAATTTATTTAAATGCACATGTCCAAGCTGTTTTTTTTTCAGACCACCACCGTGTGTATTCTCTGTGACTGCCTACACTCCAGCAGGGGCAACCAGCCTTAGTGATGCTGAATGTATTTGCATTACAGACTTAAACCTGAAAACCCCACTCGCTTCTAATTACTGTGCATGACTATACATGGCAAGCACATGGGTGTGTGCTAAACCTCTGCTTCTTCCCCCAAAAATTCGCACCTCTTTTCCATCTACTGCAACTGTGAAATCAGCAGAGCAAGACGCAATACATTTCTGCCTATAATTCCTCTATGCACACAGAGTCATGTTTTCACATTAGTGCCAAAACGAAATTTCTTTGCCAATTTGAAAGCACACTTACTGCTCTTTTTTTTTCGGGCCAAGTGAAAATCTCTTTTTACACTTTGAAATCACTTTTACAGACTGACACATTCTGAAACCTTTTTTTTTAAATTTATTTAAATGCACATGTCCAAGCAGTTTTTTTTTCAGACCACCACCGTGTGTATTCTCTGTGACTGCCTACACTCCAGCAGGGGCAAACAGCCTTAGTGATGCTGAATGTATTTGCATTACAGACTTAAACCTGAAAACCCCACTCGCTTCTAATTACTGTGCATGACTATACATGGCAAGCACATGGGTGTGTGCTAAACCTCTGCTTCTTCCCCCAAAAATTCGCACCTCTTTTCCATCTACTGCAACTGTGAAATCACCAGAGCAAGACGCAATACATTTCTGCCTATAATTCCTCTATGCACACAGAGTCATGTTTTCACATTAGTGCCAAAACGAAATTTCTTTGCCAATTTGAAAGCACACTTACTGCTCTTTTTTTTTCGGGCCAAGTGAAAATCTCTTTTTACACTTTGAAATCACTTTTACAGACTGACACATTCTGAAACCTTTTTTTTTAAATTTATTTAAATGCACATGTCCAAGCTGTTTTTTTTTCAGACCACCACCGTGTGTATTCTCTGTGACTGCCTACACTCCAGCAGGGGCAACCAGCCTTAGTGATGCTGAATGTATTTGCATTACAGACTTAAACCTGAAAACCCCACTCGCTTCTAATTACTGTGCATGACTATACATGGCAAGCACATGGGTGTGTGCTAAACCTCTGCTTCTTCCCCCAAAAATTCGCTCCTCTTTTCCATCTACTGCAACTGTGAAATCACCAGAGCAAGACGCAATACATTTCTGCCTATAATTCTTCTATGCACACAGAGTCATGTTTTCACATTAGTGCCAAAACGAAATTTCTTTGCCAATTTGAAAGCACACTTACTGCTCTTTTTTTTTCGGGCCAAGTGAAAATCTCTTTTTACACTTTGAAATCACTTTTACAGACTGACACATTCTGAAACCTTTTTTTTTAAATTTATTTAAATGCACATGTCCAAGCTGTTTTTTTTTCAGACCACCACCGTGTGTATTCTCTGTGACTGCCTACACTCCAGCAGGGGCAACCAGCCTTAGTGATGCTGAATGTATTTGCATTACAGACTTAAACCTGAAAACCCCACTCGCTTCTAATTACTGTGCATGACTATACATGGCAAGCACATGGGTGTGTGCTAAACCTCTGCTTCTTCCCCCAAAAATTCGCTCCTCTTTTCCATCTACTGCAACTGTGAAATCACCAGAGCAAGACGCAATACATTTCTGCCTATAATTCTTCTATGCACACAGAGTCATGTTTTCACATTAGTGCCAAAACGAAATTTCTTTGCCAATTTGAAAGCACACTTACTGCTCTTTTTTTTTCGGGCCAAGTGAAAATCTCTTTTTACACTTTGAAATCACTTTTACAGACTGACACATTCTGAAACCTTTTTTTTAAATTTATTTAAATGCACATGTCCAAGCTGTTTTTTTTTCAGACCACCACCGTGTGTATTCTCTGTGACTGCCTACACTCCAGCAAGGGCAACCAGCCTTAGTGATGCTGAATGTATTTGCATTACAGACTTAAACCTGAAAACCCCACTCGCTTCTAATTACTGTGCATGACTATACATGGCAAGCACATGGGTGTGTGCTAAACCTCTGCTTCTTCCCCCAAAAATTCGCTCCTCTTTTCCATCTACTGCAACTGTGAAATCACCAGAGCAAGACGCAATACATTTCTGCCTATAATTCTTCTATGCACACAGAGTCATGTTTTCACATTAGTGCCAAAACGAAATTTCTTTGCCAATTTGAAAGCACACTTACTGCTCTTTTTTTTTCGGGGGCAAGTGTATATCTCTTTTTTCAATTTGAAATCACTTTTACAGACTGACACATTATGTAACTACAACAAAAACAATTCCCATTTCTATTATTCATTTCTTAAGTTACCACATACATCCCCTCTCAAACTGTAAACTCACCTTTTAATTTAGTTAGTTGTGAAAGAAATGTGGCACTCAAACAGCAGATTATCAGAGCCAGGATCTCTGTTGTGTTCACCTCTCTCCTCTCAGCAGAACCAGATAATGGCAAACTTTCCCTCTATTTTTCCACACATATACATGTAAGTTTCAAATCTCAGTGCTTCCCCCTTTTTTTCAAATGTAATGACACATTTCTATTGGTTGAAAACGAACCCTTTTCCAAAAGTACCCTGCCCCCAACTTGACTTCTGCCTAGTACCCTTCCCCCAACTTGACTTCTGCCTGCTACCATAGCAACAGCTCATGGAACACTGCTGTGTGCAGTTAGGTCAGAAGTTCGACACACAATGTTTCAATTCCACAGAGCAAGAGTGCTTGACTTTTCAAACCTAACAGCAAATCCATAGTACTGTTCTTTGGTTACACATTTTTTTGTACCAATACAAAACATGCTTCTATTAATTTTCACATACAGCCTAGTTTTTATTCTAGAATGGTATGAAACAGCCAATCAGTTCTTTTTGTTTTGAAAAAAATATGTATGCCTCCATTTCCAAACTGTCTTTCTTTTCATATTGCCATTCTACTGAAAGACACCTCCTGAGTGCATCCAGTTCTCCTTTGAAGATGTTCACAGTGTGGATTGTAGGGCACAGCTATGTCTTCTGGAGTGAAAAGTTTGCAGAGAAAACAGATATGGTGAGAGACCTTGCTTTGCCAAATGTAGACATTAAATGGATTGGTCAGAGAGGGTTAAAGTGGCACCAATTGATGCCATTGGTGAAATCCTTCATGCAAAACCAACACCCTGACCTCATAATAGTGCACTGTGGTGGAAATGACCTAGGCACTTTGACTGGGGTAGGTCTGGAAATGCTTATGAAGGACACCTTTGCACAACTGTTTTCACTTTTCCCTAAAACTGCCTTTGTGTTTTCCAACATATGCCAAAGGCAAAAATGGAACTGGTCCTATCATTTCTGTCCGCAGATTGACAAAGCAAGAAAGCACGTCAACAAATCTGTTTCTGCTTTCCTCCGTGACTATGGTATGGGTGCCATTTACCACAACAACTTGCGTTACAACATGCAAGACATTTATAGAGGAGATGGTGTGCACTTCAATGATGAAGGGAACAGAGTCTTCCTCTTGAACCTTAGACTCTGCATCGGTACTTACTTGTAGGTACCACTAAAAAAATGACTCCATAAACACAACAGCTCTTTTTAGAGCTCCCTAATTTCTAAACTCTTAAATCTGATTTTCATTTATTTATTTATTTATTTTTTTTACCGTACGCTTACCGTAAGCGTACCCCGTGATTTTTTTTAAAATCAATTAATGTTTTTTTTGTACTTTTCTGTCCTTCTTTGACCCCCTTACAAATGTTAGGGGGTCTGTAACTCTCCTCATTGCCCCCTTTTCTTCTTTTCACTCTTTTTTTTTTCAGAGTGAAACAGAAAATGGCGGCCGCCGCTTCCTGGTTTCGGCCGATTCGAATGTTTACTAAGATCTAAGAGCCAATCAGAATCGCGCTCGCGCACGCCACCGTACGCTTACCGTAAGCGTACGGTAAGCGTACCGTAAGCGGGCTCAGATATATATATTGATTTAAAGGCTATTTTCTCAGAATCTACTGAACAGATTTACACCAAACCTACAAAAGGCACTTCCTTGACCTAGGGACTACCTCTCTGCCAAATTTTGAGTAATTCTGTTCAGCCGTTCGGGCTGTAGCTCGTTCTAAAGGTCCTATGGAAAAATGCATGGGAAAAACGCGTTTTGGGACCCCCCTTTTATCTCAGCCCCCGCTTGACGGATCCCCCCGAGACTTTCAGGGTAGGAGCGGAGCGTAGCGCCCCACCTATTTTGAGAAATTCGCGAGGATTCGTCGACCGGCGCCAAAGTTATTCAAAATAGAATGTTGAGGTTTTCCTATGGAAACGTGGTCCTAACTATAACTACCTACTGGCGACCGCCAGTAGGTAATATATATATATATATATATATATATATATATAATCAAAACGAGATGCCCCCTGCGAGGACGCACTCAAGGACAGACGAATCCTGTCATTTGTGGCAGCATTCTTTATTTTCAGCAAACCGGCATTTCAATGTCCAATTGATTAAAAGCCCAACGCGTTTCGAAGCCACTGCTTCTTGTTCACGGGCAACGTGCGTGCGTCTATGCAGAAAGGGTGAGAGTTCGAGTCTCTTAAGTAATTACTTGAATTTCCCTCAGGTGGGTTCGCCCTCAGTGGGGCAGATTCAACACAGAATTCTGGGACTCGTAGTTCTCTCACCAGCCAATTATTACCTCTAGTAGGTTCCGACATAGACACACAATGTATGCACACTTGATATACTCCAGTGAGTTCAGACAGGGAATCCGGTTTCAGTTTTTGCAATTCTGTCCTTCTGCAACTCGATCACAGAAATCTGTACGAAGCAGCCCATTTCATCCATGGCGGTGCAGTCCTCCCGGCCGGGACAGGCCGGAATATATAATCAAAACGAGATGCCCCCTGCTAGGACGCACTCAAGGACAGACGAATCCTGTCATTTGTGGCAGCATTCTTTATTTTCAGCAAACCGGCATTTCAATGTCCAATTGATTAAAAGCCCAACGCGTTTCGAAGCCACTGCTTCTTGTTCACGGGCAACGTGCGTGCGTCTATGCAGAAAGGGTGAGAGTTCGAGTCTCTTAAGTAATTACTTGAATTTCCCTCAGGTGGGTTCGCCCTCAGTGGGGCAGATTCAACACAGAATTCTGGGACTCGTAGTTCTCTCACCAGCCAATTATTACCTCTAGTAGGTTCCGACATAGACACACAATGTATGCACACTTGATATACTCCATTGAGTTCAGACAGGGAATCTGGTTTCAGTTTTTGCAATTCTGTCCTTCTGCAACTCGATCACAGAAATCTGTACGAAGCAGCCCATTTCATCTATGGCGGTGCAGTCCTCCCGGCCGGGACAGGCCGGAATATATAATCAAAACGAGATGCCCCCTGCGAGGACGCACTCAAGGACAGACGAATCCTGTCATTTGTGGCAGCATTCTTTATTTATATATATATATATTCACTGAAAAAAACATAGGTTTCAGGGGTGTTATAGTTAGCTGGACTTTTCACTTGTACAAAACCATTGAAATTCCCCCGTTATAGTTAGTTCAGCTAACTATAACTCGCGCGCCCGCAATGCACTGCTGATGACGTCACATATTACATCACTCATGACATGGTCAGTGACATCACTCATGACATCACTGATGACATCTCAAATGACATCACTGATGACATCACTCATGACATCATCCAGTGAATGTGTGTTTTTCTGAAAATTAAATATGTTTTATATATGTATATCTCAAGGTCGATGGAAGAATAAATGGGTATATAAGTGTCTAAATGGATGATTTGTTTTTGAAAAATTGATTGTGTAACTGACTGATTAAGTGTATCATAGTGAATACATGGCTTAGTGAGTAATGTTTAAATATGTAAATATCTGTATCAGTCTCTCACTTTGTGTATAAGTGGCTGCATGGGTTGGTGAGTAGCTACACGGGTGTCTATATAGGTTATTAGTTGGTTTTTTGAGTATCAGTCTGAGTGTCTGCATGGTTCGGTGGGGGTATTACGTAGTGCATAGGTGCATGAATGAGTGACTCACTGTTTGTATGTGTTGAACACAGCATGTGTGCAGGACTGTATGGGTGGATGAGTGTGTGTATGGGTGTGTTAGTGAGTGAATGACTGTCTCAATAGTGTCTTTATGAGTAACTACATATGTTTTAAACTAGTATATGTGACTATTGGTGTATATATGTGAGTATATGTGAGAGTGAGAGATTGAAAGAGTTCCTGTATGAATAAGTATGTGTTTCTATAAGTGATTGTTTAAAAGACTAAGTATGTGTAAGTTTCCGTAGAAGTAAGTGTGGTGGTGTGTGTATAACTGTATATGCAAGTAAATGTATGTTTGATTCTTTATTAGCATGAGTGACTATGTGTGTGAGTAACTCTATGGATGAGTGGCATTGTGTAACAGGATGTATAGGTGTATGAGTACATATGATGAGTGAGTACATGTATGAGTGACTATATAGGACTGTTGGTGAATGAGTGGATGTGTATGTGGATCTTAAAATTACTGAAGAGGTTGTTGTAACTGGTATTGGTATGTCCATTGTTTTGAAAATTTTAGTCTCTATTTTTGAATGTGTGTATCAAAGGTTATATTAGGGTGAGAGGAGGTCTGCCACTCTATCACAAGGATGATGTCATCAGTGATGTCATTTGAGATGTCATCAGTGATGTCATGAGTGATGTCACTGACCATGTCATGAGTGATGTAATATGTGACGTCATCAGCAGTGCATTGCGGACGCGCGAGTTATAGTTAGCTGAACTAACTATAACGGGGGAATTTCAATGGTTTTGTACAAGTGAAAAGTCCAGCTAACTATAACACCCCTGAAACCTATGGTTTTTTCAGTGAATTTCTGAGGTTTTTTAAATGCTAATTCCTAACTATAACGTGCCTGAAACCTATGGTTTTTTCTGTGAATTTCAAAGGTTTTTTAAATGCTAATTTCTAACTATGCCTACAGAGATAGGACATGTGAAGAAAGAAGAAAAAATGCACAGAAAGAAACAAAAGAAGTGCAGAAAGAAGCAACAGAAGTCCTCAAATACGAAGATAAGTGCAGGAAGAAGGATAACGTGCAGAAAGAACAAAAAGAAGAGCAGAAAGAAGCCTTGTTGCAAAATCATCCTGTACCCTCAACTTTTTCAGACGGATACTGGTGGTAACTGAGTCTGACTAACCAGTCCTAGAGCCAGTGCTATGTTAAAAGACACTTGGAAGACAGTGAAAACACCTACATACACTAGGGAACATTATGCGTTGGGGTCCCCCTGTGATTAGCATGACCTCCTCTGTAAGCCCCTAGTATATAATGGGGCATGGGGATTAAAACTACCTCTTAAAACAGGCCACAGGGCGTTTTTGCACACGTTAACTCAGGCCCCGTCCCCTCCCTTCACCACTGTGTAAACACGCCCTGTGTCCGTTTTTAGTTGGGAGATTAAGTTCATTTGAATCCTGAGGGTCCCTAGGGTCCAACTAGCCCACTAGGTACCTCCAGTAAGTGCCACAGAGCTGCGTTGCAGAGAGGTGTCAAAAGTGGCACGGCCTGGACCACCTCTCTGCAATGCAGCTCAGTGGCGCTTACTGGAAGCACTTGGTGGGCTAGTTAGCCCCCAGGGGCCCTCGGTATTGAAGGGAAATTATATCCCCAATTTAAAACGTGCCATAGTTCGTGTTTGCACACGTCACCTCAGGCCACGTCCCCTCCCTTCACCACTGTGTAAATGCGCCCTGTGGCTGTTCTAAGTTGAGAGATTAAGTCCCCTTGAATCCTAAGGGTCCCTAGGGTCAAACTAGACCACTAGGTACCTCCAGTAAGCGCCACAGAGCTGCGTTGCAGAGAGGTGTAAAAAGGGGCTTGGCCTCAGAACACCTGTCTGCAGCGCAGCTCCCTGGCGCATACTGGAGATGCCTGTTGGGGGCGCGTTTGCAGAGTGCTGCACGAAGGGGGCATGGCCTCCGGCACGATGCCAGTCTTTTTAAGAAGGGGGGCTGTGTGGTTCCCCTTCTTATTCTAATTTATTGGCCCTGATGACCCCATCCCCCGGGGCCTGTCTCCTAATTATATTTTTTTGACCCCAATCCCCAGGGCCGGCCACTGTTTTTTATTATTTTTAAAATATATATATTTATAGACACACCTAAGACATGCTGGACAAACCGTACGTACCTATCACCATGACGATTTGCGTGATATTCATTAAAAGGCGACTATGCATGCAATGAATCCACGTGGAATGTATTTACACCACTAGTGAAGCTCTGACATGTCTGATGCCCTACCGTGCCTAATCCCGGTAGACACCCTTGTCGTTTATTTATACAAACATGGGTAGCTATTGACGGGCACATTTAATACACATGCACACCAAGCCATTCAAAGGGGATTCGACAAAAATTCGACCAAAACTATGCAAGAAACCCCCCTCACGGTTAATAAAACACACATCCACTGCCGGATGTGTAATACTTTTTATTTTACTCTCTGGAAAGGGGACGAACATCACTTGAGAGTCACAGCGCGCTCCTGACAGAGCCCAATGCTGTGTTACACCCACCATTGCCTGCCGAGTGCCACACACCTCTGTGTTGTATTCCACTAGCTAGTGCATATGCTATGACACTCTCTAGCCCATGAGCACTGTAACACCACCCCGTGAATATGTCATGCCACACTTGTCTTCGCACGGGTTATATTGCCCCATCTAACGTGCCTTCCTCGATGCCTATGTTATAACGCACAGTGCTATGCCATACATATTACAATCTGGGATCCATATCTTTGTCACAGTGCATATGCAACGTTACACTCCCCAGCACATATTTTATATTACAACTTTAGAGACTAGTTAGGTTACACAACACTGCCCTGTGCATATTACACTCCAAGGCGCATATCGCATAGCACGCGCTAGTGCCTGTGCTATCTCACGCTCTCCAATGAATCTGTCATTGCGCACAATGTATTGCATATTATATTTCACGCCCGGTTCATCTTATATCACACTTTTTGGTGCATAGTTTATACTAGACACTATATCTAGTTTTCATTTTCAATCGTGCTCTCAGGACTATGTTCTATATAACACTGTGTTCACCTACCCTTTTCACGGGCATTACATTTTGCGATAGGGGGTGGAGGGTCAGGGGGTGTTTCTGCCAAGTGAGCCCGGAGTCAAAGTCACAAACGTCCTCTTCTTCCTGAATAAAAGTGAGATTATGCTGCATACTTGTTCATATTTTAAGTAGTTCGCACAGACACAATGTTTTAAAAACAATAAAGTTCCTAATACCCGCCTTCTCTGAACAGTTAGCTTGCTGCCCCATCCCCCTCCTCCCTATCCTCTGTTGTGTGAATCCATGGACTAGCCTCCTCCCTCCTGCCATGCATGGTCTGATGTGCTGCCACTGCCCTCAATTTAGTATGATGTACCAGTCCACTCCTCCTGCCCTCCATTGCCCAATTCTATGCCCCATCATTGACCTCCTGCTTAAACTCTGTGCTTAGCTTGCTGACCCTATTCTCCTTCCCCCTGCCCTCCGATGTCTTTGTGCATGCCCCTGCTCCATCCTTTTTGCCCACCATGTCCCATGGACCTGCCACTCCTATCTACTCTGAGTGTTCTGTTGAGCTGCCACTCCCCTCCCATCTGCCTAGCATTGTCAGATGACTGTAACCTGTCCCTGCCACCTCCACCCTGCCTGTCCACATGCCATGCCCCTATCCTCTTCCTTCAGTCCTACATGGTCCATTGTACTGCCACACCCTTCTGCCCTCCCTGGTCTGTTGTGCTGCAACTGCTCCTCCTGCCTGCCCCGTGTGGTCTGTTGTGAGGCCCCTTCCCCTGAACTTTCTTGTCTGTGCACAGGTCCTGACCCTCCCTTCTATCCTCCATCGTCCTTTGTGCATGCCCCTGCACCCTCCTTCTTGCCCATCATAGCCATTGTGCTGCCACTAACCCTCCCACTTGCCATGCATGGTCTTCTGTGCTGCCATGGCCCCTCCTACCTTCCCTGTGTGGTCAGTTAGCTGCCCCTGACCCCCTCCCACCTTCCCTCCATGGTCTGTGTGTATGCCATCACAGTCTCACTGTTGCTCTTCATGGTGTGTCTTGCTTCTAGTGCCCATCATGCCTGACCTCCATGGCTATCTTGCTGCTCCTGCCCTGCCCCCTTGCCCCCAGCCCTCTGTTTACATGTGCAGACCCCTACTCCCTCCCTCCTGGCTTGTCTGTTCCATTGTAATGCCCCTGATCCGTCCCTCCTGCCCTTTATGGTCTGTTATGCTGCAGCTTTCTCTCCTGTCTGTCCATTATGGTCAGCTAGCTACCATTGCCTCTTGCCCCTCTGTTCTCTGTTGTCCATGTGCATGATCCTGTCCCCTCCCTCTTGCTTTCTATGGATTGTTGTGCTGCACTCCCGTCCTGCATGCCCTGTGTGGTGTATTGTGCTGCTGCAAACCCTGATGCCTGCCCTGCAGGGTCAGTTTGGTGCACCTCTCCATGTCCCTCCTGTCCTCTGTTATCCAAATCCATGTCCCTATCCCATTTCCTTCCATGATCCAATGTACCATACTTGCGAACTTTTTGAACTTGGTAAGAGGGAGATTTTGAAAAAAAACTGTGGTATTGATTTTCCCCTTTGAGTTACATTGAAAAAGAGGAGATTGTAGACAGGAGACAGATCAAATAAAGCCCATTTGAGCTTAAAAATATTGGACGTTTCCTGGCATGTATGGTTGTACTACCATTGCCTCTTCCTTCTGCCCACAATGGTCTATTACATTGCCACAGCCTCTCTTGCAAGTCCTGTATTGTTGGTTTGTTGCCCCTGCCCCCCTTTCCACTGCCCTCCATAGTCTGTTGTGCTTCCACGGCCCTTCCTTCCTGCTCAGTGTGGTTAAATTGTTGCCTTTGCACCCTCCTACCTGCCTTCAATTTTCAGAGACCGTGTCCCTGGCCTCTGCCTCTCAACAGTATCCTAATGAACAACTAGATTGCTAACATTCTATATTTATTACAAAAGTGTGGAACGCCTGACATCATCTTGATGTAATCAAAACTGTAATACCTAGAGCATTTCCTTTAGAAATTACAAATATGAGAGGGTGTTATTGGCATCAAAATTATGGTTAGTGCTCTAAAAGACTAAAATAAGGACATATTTTCTGAGTTTTCAAATAGCGACAAAGCACTTTTAAATTATTTGTTATCTTTATGTTTTTTTATCCAGTTGACCACTTGATTAAATGTTGCACTTAGGGGAGAGGATGTGGTGTTACTTCCAGAACTGCAGACTTTGCAACTGGGGAACCAGGTTGAAGTTTCTGCTTCAGCTCGACATTCTGTGATTCTGGTCAAATCACTTAGTCTCCCCATGTCTACAACCAAAATGAATTTGTTCTTGTGAGATGTAACCAATGCTCATGTAAAGCACTCCAATACCTGACAAGTCTGCAATATATAACACTGCAAAAACACAAAATAATAAGTGTTTTGCACACTTCTGTCATTGGGCTATATTTGGGCTACATCTGGGTGATTTTGGGCTACATTTGGGCTCTTTTGTCTCCGGTGGCCATCTTGGGAGATTTATTTGTTATGAAGTTTCCTAATTTCCTCATGTACTGCAGTCTTCTCAGTAGGAAATGCTTTCAGTTTTTTACTTTGATTCCATCATGAAGGTATTCAGATATGTCACATATTTGCCATAAATTCTGAATGTTAGCACTCTAGTTGCTCATTAGATCACTGTAGTAAAACTACTGTTCACCATGGAAGTCTGCTCCTGGTTTTAAAAGTGCATGTTTCAGTCTGCATGTCAGAATTTTTTCATGAAATAGAAGAGGATTTGAGAAGTCACTCAAAATGTGCCCTCATTTTCTTTCTTCAGCATTAATCATAATTTCTATGGCAAAATGAACCCCCTCATTGTGTTCCTTTTTGAATTAAATGTTTTAATTGTTACCAGTTTATTCCAATCAAGATGGCTTCAGATGTGCCATACTTTTGTCATAATGAAGACAGTAAGCGCTCTAGTTGTTTTTAAGAACATTCTGGGACATTCTATCATTGGGCTATACTTGGGCTACATCTGGGTGATATTTGGGCTCTTTTGTCTCTGGTGGCCATCTTGGGAGACTTATTTGTTATGAAGTTTCCTAATTTCCTCATTTACTGCAGTCTCCTCAGTAGGAAATACTTTCAGTTTTTTACTTTGATTCCATCAAGAAGGCATTCATATGTGTCAGACATTTGCCATAAATTCAGAATGTTAGCACTCTTTTTGCTCATTAGATCACTGTAGTAAAGCTACTGCTCACCAGGGAAAACTGCTGATGGTATTGAAAGTGCATGTTTCAGTCTGCATGTCAGAATGTTTTAATGAAATAGAAGAGGATTTGAGAAGTCACTCAAAATGTGCCCTAATTTTTCTTTCTGCAGCACTAATCATACTTTTTATGGAAAAATGAACCCCCTCATTTTGTTCCTTTTTAAATTAAATGTTTTAAGAGTTACCACTTTAATCCAAGCAAGATGGCTTCAGGTGTGCCATACGTTTATCATAAGTAGGACTGTTAGCGCTCTAGTAGTTCTTTGGAACACTCTGGGAAGCTGCAGTAGAACACAAAGGAATCAACTGACAGTCTCTGCCCTTGTTGGATGTACATGTTTTACTGAGAATGTCAGACTTCATTCTCACATGACTGAGCAAGATAATGTGAATTTACAGAAAATAAGCTCTCAGTTTAGCTTATAGATCACCTTCCAAACCTCTGTGGTAAAAGCATGAGAAAATATTTTTCTCTCAATCATGATATCCCAGCAGAAGGCTTTTTCACATGGTGAAATCACCTTAGAACATACCACAATTCCTAAAATGAGTATGGTACCATCAACAAATGATTTATAATGTAACTAAAGTCTTAAAACCTTCTATTAACTGCAATGCTTTTTAATGAGGTGCTATCATGTATATTGGTCCCAAGATGGCTACCAACACTTCTTGGATGAAGTGCTGACAGCCAATCAGATCTCAGGATGAGATGTGTGGTTAGGCTCCGCCCACATATATATATGCTTTTAAATGCTATTTTCTCAGGAAATACTGAACAGATTTACACCAGACCTGCAAAAGGCACTTCCTTGACCCTATGGCTACTTCTCTGCCAAATTTCAAGTAATTCTGTTCAGCCGTTCGGGCTATAGCTGTGTCTAAAGGTCCTATAGAAAAATGCATGGGGAAAACGCGTTTTGGGACCCCCCTTTTTTCTCGGCCCCTGCTTGACGAATCACCCCGAGACTTTCAGGGTAGGAGCTGAACGGAGCACCCCATTAGTTTTGAAAATTTCGCGAGGATTCGTCAACCGGCGCCAAAGTTATTCAAAACAGAATTTTGAGATTTCCTATGGAAACTAGGTTGTAACTATAACTATCTACTGGCGACCGCCAGAAGATAATATATATATATATATATATATATATATATATATATATATATATATATATATATATATATATATATATATATATATATATATATATATTTGCACACGATGGCCACTATATACCGATGAGCACTTTTCAGTTCGGGTGCCTCCTTATGTGCAAGTGGCTGCACAGAAATATCTTGCCATCAGGGACGCTCAAAAGAACATCAGGAGCACTCAGTGGGTTGAAACTGAATCCATGTATTCTGTTTTTGGCAGATGTGTTTTGATGACCATTCGCCATTCTCAATGCCTTCCCACAAAGAGTTTAGTGAGTGCCAGTTTTTAAACAAGAAGACATGCTCCCATTGGTCATTTATTTGTAGTCCCAAATGGCTTCCAAAATAAATAACACCTAATTTACAAAATTTATAAATAATGCAATAATTAATTTCCAATTAAAAATGATGATTATGTAATTATTTTATTAACTTGCCACCCTACACCCCTACAAACTGAGGAACCCCCACCTAAAATATACAAAAATAAATAAGTATAACTCAATTTACATAATTATCAATCAATTAAAAAATTAATTGTACATCAATAATATTTTTTTTATTATTACTTAATTAACTTTCCACTATATATCCCTACGAACCTAGCAACCGCAACTAAAACATAACTGAATTCATAAGTATTACAGAAGATACATAATTAATTATCACCTAATTAACTTTCCACACCATACCCCTACAAACATAGCAACCCTCACCTAAATTATAGGCAAATTAAATCAGTATTACATAATATACATAATTAATATCAAGCACAGACTTCCTTAGAAATTATTCATTATTTAGTTAATAATTATTTACTACTTAATTAACTTTCCACCCTATCCACCTATTAACCCGACAACCCGCTATGACACTACAAATTACTATTAGCAATCAAATTCAAAATTGTAAGTCACTTAAAATTACAAACTATATTAAAAACATGATTAACAATTATACAAACAATAGTAACAAAATTATTATATGAGCACATTAAAATAATTAGAAAATGATATTCTTTACTATATTATTGAAACGATATAACAATGCTAGTTTTAACAACAATATTACTTGGATTTTCTTTTTTCTTGAGAACGATATTTCTGCATCACAATATTTTTGTATTTATACTTATTTTCCGATATTTCTGTCTCCCAATATTTACAACTCAATATTTTGTCCAAATACCGCCCTTTCACAAAGAGCACATCAACACACAAAGTAGCTCCCTTTTGTGCCAGGGAACTCTATGGCACTGTATGCTTTTTTGAGACCAAAACATTCTTACATTGACGAGGGCACAGCAACTTCTCAAACAATAAAGTTTTTCAAAAAGCATGACCAAACAAAGCAAAAATTGCCAAAAGGCTTGCAGCCAAGGCCAGACCTATTGGCTTTGCCAATGCTTGTTGTAAATATGCCTCCATTTTGTAATTAAGTTATTAGTAAATTGTATTTGTGTTGCACCACAAAAGAATCTGGAAGTGCTTTCTTGCTGTCATTTGTCAATATCAATGTTTTACCAAGATTTGATCATTTTTGTAAACATTATCAATAACATGTAATGAACTGATGACACATGAGCAGTAGCATAATTGAGAGTGGCTTAAGGTGCAGAAAACTATGATAAAAAGATGTTTACCTATGAAAACTGGAGAGCCATGATACATAAACAGTTCTCTTTCATTAGGCTATTGTATGACATGCATCTATGGTAACGAATACCTTTACACCAATACTGATTCAATATCCCCAAGTCTCATGGAGTTTCGAGGCACACACTAGGATTCCATACATGGGAAGCGGTTCAAGCACATTAGTAAAGATTTCTTGGTTAGCCTGAAGGTGGAATTTAGCAGTTTTTAATACACACCTGCTATGATGCCTCAAGGAACCCCATTAACTAGTAAGGTGCGACAAGGAGCATTGGGTGCTTGGTAATAGAGACACAAATATGAAAATGAGCGAAACCAGTTACCGGCCAGTTCTAACATTCCCTGACTCAGCTGAGGGACTACCGGTCTAGATTAATCACATTTACAGTGTGTTGTATTCAGCGCTCGCTGTCAATCCTTCAGCCCCGTGCCTTTGTAATCCTTAAGTGTCAATAGGAAGAGAAAAAAAAACAAAAAAAACACAATTGTTGAAGGATGAACACAGCTTGGTAGTGGCCATAGGAGAAAATCTAAACAGACCCTTCAGAAATTATGCCTTCGGTATATGTGTGCATTTTCACAACAAATGCAACAAGCATTTGCAAAAAAGCACGTCGAGTTGTGTTTAAATACTAACCTGATCCACGCCGAAGAATGCAGCTGCCACCCTGCGCGCCGTTGCTCGCTCCAGAGAGCAAAAAGCCATGGGAGTGAACATTAAAAAAGAGGTGGGACATGCACCCGCCTTTAGCCATTTCCTTGCTTTCATCATTGAAAGACACACGCAAAAGCCAATCCTATGTGTGGAAGGAGTCAGACCCACACAGAGTATACACAAGAAGCCTCACAGAGCAGCCCATGTGCGCTGCTAGGCTCGACCTAAAAAGGATATACTCATCAATTGCAGTTAATAATAAAAGCGGATCACGCTAATGGCATATAAGCCTGGGCGGAGCCTGCGGAATTTCACTGCAGAATTCAGTCAAGTTACCAAAAAATTTCTCCAAATTCCCACAGAGTTCCGCGAGCGGGTGGAGTATTGCTCAGCCACGCTTAAACTATTCCAGACCCTGCCCTACACCCTAATGGAGTGGAAACCTCTCCTCTGATCCAGACCCTAACCTATGCCTCAGGCTTGACCCGCACCCTGCTCCAACCCTTCATTCTGGCGCTTGCCCTTCAGACTGCTTTGAGAATTTGCCACAGTGACCTTAAGTCACACTGTAATTACAGTCTCTACTGTAGAAGCAATCAACCATATGATCATATAATATAAAGCACAGGTCATGTAATGCAGCAATAGATGAACCGATGCAATAAATCCCATAAGAACTTCTGTCATTTCCCAACAGTGCTAAATGCGATCACCCTCCTTGTGAAGTTCATGAACTGATCACGGTTCCGACAGCCAAGGCCGGACTGGCCCTAGCAGGCACCGGGCGATTCCTCGGTGGGCCACCAGGGTGGGGCCAATTTTAGGACCCTGGGATGCCGTTTTTGTTACCGGGGGCAGGTATTATAGGGCCCCTGTGACAAAATTGGCCCAAACCGACCCTAGCAAAAAGCCTGTCTGCACCCCCTTCTCCCCCCCAGGGGGGATGGCCGAGCAGTGTGCCAGGGCTGGTTTCGGATCCATGTCCGGCCCTGCCGACAGCCAACCCTGTGGCAAACAAGATACCTCAAAGAGTACAGGCAGAACTCAAACTAAGAACAGCCCCTGGCACTACCTTCGTTCAGGGTGCACGTGATGAGTTGGAATAGGGTTCTCAGGCACTTAAAGAAACCGTGCTTGCATCACTTGGAGCAGCCGCTTATGGTTGCAGGGATCAGCAGGATCACCTCTCTCCCAAAGCAAAAGCCTTGGAATAGCCGCCAGAATGATTAGCAAACGTCTATTCCACTTTGAGGCAATGCAGAACTCCCAGGCTGCAGGTTGTGATGGAGTATGAAACAGCGCACCTTCCCTGAAGGTTGTTCTCCCTTTAAAATAAAGTGTATTTAATGGGGTGGCAGCTTGCCATTTTATTTCCTTCTAAAATTCACCTTCCTCTACGTCTCCCCCTTCACCCTCTTTCGCTATATATACAGCATGTCTGCTGGCTATATATTATGTGACATCCCGTGGATGTGTTTCCTGGTCGGTGCATAGAAGATGGCAGTTCTGAAGAATCAGAGGAGAACTGGGCGGAGAGGAGGAGTTTGCTTTTCTGAGGATTGCTGACTGTCTAAATTCTGACTTTTCCAATGCGAAATACGGGCACCAGTCTGAGACCGAGTGCAGAGGCAGCGGTAATCCGAGTGCAGAGGTGAGCACATGACCAGTGACGACACATCCACAGATTCTTTTGTTACAGGAATGAATTCACATGAGTCCTGAACCACCCAATAGTAGGGTACTTCTGAATTAGAAGTTTCCTTTTCAGGTGAGAGCCCTAGGCTTCATAAATGTTTATGGAGTGCATGTATAGAGAGGCAGGGATATACATACAGGTCTGACGAAGGCCCCAGATCTGGATGGGCTCTTGTGAGGTCTGAAATAGGTTGGCAAAAATCTGGGGCAATTGAGACCCTAATGCACAATTCAACACAGTACTTGTTTTTTTCACATTCACACTACCCTACAAATCAAAAGGAGTTCTTTTGGGTTATATGGCAAGGCATTTTTAGCATTCTCACCTTCCTGAAACCCTGCTTTATCCAGACAAATACTTCATATAATAACTCCCAAGTTTGGTAGAGTCCACCCAGGTGGTATCACCCAACCAGGGTGTGGATAGGTGGCGATGATGAAGCATACCACTATTCAGGCATCTAATCCAAACCTTTGGATGTCTTGCACTTCTGCGTTAAAGTGTTTTTATCTTGTTCTTTTGTTCCTTTTTGCCTAGTTGCCCTATTGTGTATGGAATATTTTCTGGAAGAATGCAACTGGGATTTTCTCTCACTCTCCCTTTGTTAAACCACACATTTTATCGCTGGTGGAAGCATTGAGAATATTAGTAATGCTGGTAGCCCAGAGCTCAATGTTAGCCTTAAATCGGTTCATGGGGACCCCATGTGGCCCAGGAGCCTTATGAATAGGGCTAGCCACTATAGCTTGTGTAACTTCAGAGAGCTCAAAGTCAATATTCAGGGAGGATTGAGGAGCTACTTCATCGGGTGACTCCCTGGATTCAGAGGAGTATGTGTAAATATGTTTAAAGTGAGCCACCCCTGTTGTGTGGTCATGGCAGAGACTGAAATGGCTGCCTAGCTGCGGAGTTCCGGGGCTCACGATCCGGATATTAGCATGACTTGCTGCAGAAATTGCACATGAACGCATACATTGGCCTGGGGGTCATGTAGCTTGGTGGGCGCTACTGACGGATGCCTTCCTTGTAGTCTCCAGGCCTTGGGGAATTGGCCACCTCTGCAGAGGGCCCGGCACAGCCGGAGGCCCTGTGACAACAGGGGCCACAGGTGAACCTGAGGCCAAAACTATCGGGTCTCACCGGGTGGCGGGTGCGGGCGGGCCCCCCTCCCCTCCTCTGCCAAAGACGCCTCTCTAATATCTGTGCTAGCTGAAAATCTGCTCATCCAGCTAGATTTAATTTAAGAACTCCCAGTCTATATTTGGTTTAATCTACCTTGGTGGTATCATCCTACGAGGGTGTGGCTATACACTGATGATGAAGCATGTCACGATAAGTACTCCAATATCTTTGGAAATCCAGGAGGTTTTAGGAGGAACCTCCTCTCTTTGAACATGGTCTGATCCCCTTGTCCCCCTAATTCATTTGAACATTACAGTTGTTTTTGTGTATGATATTGACTTTGGGAAAATGCAACTGGTCGCTCTCTACATTGTGTCAAAAATAATTGCTGTGCAGTGCCAGAACCCTCCAATGATGGGTAGAGGTAATCTGAAACAGCGTAATCGCCTTTTCGAACAATCCGAAACCCCGCGTCATGAAGGATCTCAATCTGACTCTGATGAACCCCCAAACAAGACAGCGAGTTCTGAAGGCACGATGGATGCGATGGCCATAATGATGGGGATTAGAGCCGGATTCTGCCCCATTGATGAGGTTGGCCAGTAATTCGTTGGCATAGCCAAGGTCCAATTTAAAGATAAGCTCATTAAATAAATCCCCCACTTTAGAGTGATTAAAATGGGTACTATTATCTACTTCATTAGACAAACCACACATTCTGTCATCAATATGATTGCATAAGGCACAATTGAAGTCTCCCATCAACAGAATCATAGTATCTTTAGCTTTCCTATTGCATATATCTTTAGCGACCTCCATAATGTTCTTTACCACTGATCCTAGACCATCTTGCGAAGCATTATTATATAAATTGATCAATATAATGCGATGGGTTGCATTTAATATTAATTCTACTAAAATTAGGGAAGCTAGAATAGATTATAGAGGGGCAATGAAAAAAAGAAAACAATCCTTGCGAAGTGAAGCCTGGGACTCTTTACACAGTGCGGCCCAGCAGAAAGATAATATTGCATTCTGGAAGGTCTTGAGGACTCCCTTATTATCCACCAGTAATGGCCCTTCTGTTGAAATAGCAATTGCTGAAGAAACTTGGATTAGCCATTTCTCTAAGGTGTATAATGAGCAGGGAAACCCCTGGTGGCCACCTGATGAATGTATCATAATTAATAATGATCGGGTTGATTTGGAAATCACCTTGGAAGAGGTGAATAGGGCCTTGGCCCATAGTCTGGGTGGTAAAGCCCCTGGACCCGATGGGGTCCCTGTCGACATGTTTAAATTCAATGTTACTTTGTGGGGGCCTATTTTAACCCAGGTTATTAACACCAGCATAAAGTCCATCCTCGCCCAGACTTGCGCGCAATCCATAATAATTCCAATTTTCAAAAAGGGTGATCGACAAGATCCAGGGTGTTATTGACCAACCTCCCTCCTGGATTCCATGGTCAAAGTGATTGGGAGGGTCATCCTGGAGCGCCTCCTAGACTGGGCAGAGGATAGTCAGATAATATCAGACTTGCAGTATGGATTTCGTGCTGGCCTTGGCACAATTGAACAGAGTCTAAACTTGTTAATCTTGGTTGGCAAGTATACCAGAGCAAAAAAATGAAGTTTGTTTTTGGCCTTTGTGGACCTTACCACGGCCTTTGATTCAGTTAGACATAACAGGCTGTGGGAGGTTCTCGGGACGGTAGAGGTTGACCCACAAATTATCATGTTCTTAAGGCGGTTGTATAGCAGAGCTATTGCAAGTGTCCGATATGGCCTGAAGGGTGAATGCATGCAAGCTTTTCCCATCAGGAGGGGGGTCAGACAAGGCTGCGCCCTGGCACCTTTTCTTTTTAATCTTTCTATAAACGGACTAGAAGAAGCTGTACTCCTGCAGGGCAAAGACTTTCCCCAAGTAGGTGGCCAGCCTATTAACTCACTCTTTTATGCGGATGATGCCGTATTCATGGCACATACTCAAAATGGCCTCCAGAGAGTCCTGGATAGTTTTAGTGTATTTATGAAGGACCTAGGTCTTAAAACTAACATAGCGAAGACTTATGTCATGAGATGTAGACAAGGGACCCAGAAGACCCGAGAAATGCATACAGATGGGAAGAAGTTATCAACAAAAAATGTTTCCTACTTAGGTATACTTTTTAATCAGAATGACTCATGGGTTGCTACCCTATCTGCTAAAAAATTGGCATTTTCTAGATCCACTTCAGCTCTAGTAACTTTTGCCAAAATACTAGGTAGGAAACCACCCCCAGAACTGCTACAAATATATAAAGCAAAATGTATTACCATGGCAACTTATGGGTGTGGGGTTTTGCAGATGCTACCCCGCTACAAATATTTGAAAATACTTTTTTAAGGCATATTCTTTCTGTACCCCTCAGAAGTTCCTCATTTATCTGCCATGAAGAGTTGGGTCTTCATTACATAGCTTGTCTTGTAAAATTAGAGCCAATACTCTTGTGGCATAGAGTTTGGTGTAAGGATCAGACAAAGCTAAATAGGGAGATCCTAAAAGATACTTTGAGGCTAGAGAGGGCCTCATTGATTCTTTGGATTAAATTTGTCCATGACTTTATGAATGACCTGGGTCACACAGAATTTTTTTTTAAATCCTACATCTATGATGGAGATTCCCAGAAGGATTTTAAAAAAAGAGGGCCTTTAGTTATTGGAAACAATTAGAATGGTAGGGGAAACTTAAAAAGAAAATACTGTGAGGCGACATCAGCTGATACGTACAACCTTGGGGATGGAGCCTTAACTATCATTCATACCTGGAACCTTTGATAGATTCCTTTTAACTAGGCTCAGACTGGGAAATATACATAGACTAGTGTCTTTGCCGAAAGTGAATGACTGGTCGCGCGATATATTATCGTGGCCTTGTGATAAAATTTCTGATCAGTCTACTATGCATTTTTTCCTGTTTTGCAAATTTTACTCAAAGTCAAGGAAAGTCTGGATTATTCCACTTAAAAAAAATCTAGGGCTTAGGCAGTGCCGTCAAGACATGTTTTTACTCCAGCTATTGGAAAATTAGCACATAGCATGGAGACTAGCAAAGTTTTTAAAAGAAGTGCTTCAAATTAAGAAAAGTATTACAATGGAGTTGTAATTGTCGCACCATGTTTTAACTGAAAATGAATTGTGTTTTTATCGACATATTGCTGTCAATATTATGAAATGTATTGTTTTTTATAATAATGATTATGTGCTTTTATGTCTGTCTTAAAAAACAGACGAATAAAGCTTTCTTTGATTGATTGATTGCCCCATTGATGCTCACTTCGACGCTCTCACTAACCACCTGAACTGTTTGGATGAACATTTGGAGTGCCAGCACACCAGACTGCATTGAGCTGAGAAACGTATCTCCAGCCAAAAAGATGACCTGGCTCTTATGACAAAGCATGTTGAAAAGCTGGAGCGTATCCTCAAAATTGTAGCCATGACGAACGAGGACTTAGAGGCATGCTCCTGTAGAAATAACATTCGTATTCTTGGCATCGCGGAAATGACTAACATGGGCCGCACCAATGTATTTGTGGAATCTCTGCTTGTTGAACTCTTTGACTGCACCAGCTTCTTCTCAATGTTTTCTGTGGAACGTGCGCACAGATCCCTCGACCCTCACCCACCTGTAGGAACCTCACCAAGGCCTTTGCTTGCCCGGCTTTTGAACTATAAAGACAAAGACACTGTGCTCGGTTTGACACATGAGAAAGGCCCCATACAATATCATAGGTCTATACTCTCATTCTTCCCGACTTCACTCCCATGGTACAAGAAGCCTGGAGCAGGTTCTCAAATGTCAGGAACACACTATGCAGGATGGGCCTCAAATACACTATGCCCTACCCAGCACAACTCCGTGTCGAGGTCAATGGGAAGCGATGTATCTTTGAAATCTGGCTGATGTGGTGCCCTTCTGCAAACCTTATAACGTGAGCCCTCCAGGCTCCCAACCTAACAGCCATCAACGTACACCTTCTCCACATTCTGCTGCATCCGCCCCTGCTGATTGATCTCACTGTAGCCCATTGTATACCACTAGTGTGCCCCTCTTTGATGCTGCCGGTCCTGGACCTGCTGGGACATATAACGGTTCATTAACAACGTCCCCTATACCAACACCTTTCCCTCCTTATGTGTGATACAGCTACTTCTACAACTAATATACAGTTCTGGACTGCGTCCTCCGAGGCATTGCCTCCTTCCAACGATGTACACCAACCTGTTACACCTGGGATTGTTTCGTTTTGAGTGTTTCTGTATTAGGGATTCGCTGGATAGTTTCATGTCTAGTGTGGGTGAGGGGTAGGGATCGAGTTATTATGATTTGTTGTAGTACGGTTTGTTTATCATTGCAACTCAAATACCTAATGGACTACACATCACTATGGTTCACACTATCATACCTAACACTAATACATGATGCCTCTTGACACTTAAAGGGGGTAGACATTCCCTTTATCTCCTGGAATATCCAGGGTCTCAACAACCCGTGCAAGGGCAAACAAATTCTTACATACTTATCACGACAGAGCATTAAGATAGCCTTTCTTCAAGAGACCCATCTACTATCCCATGACTCTAAGCCATTTGCACGCAG
Organism: Triturus cristatus; assembly: GCF_964204655.1. Taxonomy (NCBI): domain Eukaryota; kingdom Metazoa; phylum Chordata; class Amphibia; order Caudata; family Salamandridae; genus Triturus; species Triturus cristatus. The sequence goes on from NC_140580.1 coordinate 129,826,094, forward strand.
GTGGGGTAGTCATCGATATTTTTCTAGATACAGTATCTATTCCAGGGGGGTTTGTATTCTCATCCATAGGAAAGTCTCTTTTACTTTTCACTCCTGCCAGGAAGACCCGGATGGCCGCTGTATACTGCTGTCCGGCTCACTAGCGGGCATAAATACCCTGCTGGTCAACATCTACGCCCCAAATATTGACTCCCCTGAATTCTTTCAAACCATGTGCACCCTAGTGGGCGAATGGAAGCTGGAATAGTATTTATGGGTGACAATTTTAATCTGGTTCTCAATCCTATCGCAGACTTCACCAGAACACTCCAGGGGTACAAGTCGAATGCTAAGTCGACCCTACATCAAATCATCAATACTTACAACCTTACAGATGTCTCATGCATGCGTCACCCCACCACTAAAGATTACACATTTTATTCCTACCCTAACGGAGAAGAAACACGATTGACTATTGGCTTGTATCTGCCAATGTCTCAGGCCATCCCGAACCATTGTTCTCTTCTACAATGTCTAAGGGTGGGCGTAATTAGCTTGTATCTGCCAATGTCTAAGGGTGGGTGTAATAAGCGGAGTACTACTACGCGGAATTCCGCAACTTCGCTCCTTACGTCAGACTCCCAATTAATAAAACAGAAACCTCATATACTTTTGGTAAAATAACAAGTATCTCTGCTTTACATGCTTAAATGCATTTAGTCATTTCACAAAAGTGAAAATGAAAATTTAGCAAGCAGTGAGAGAGGTGATGATTTTGGGATCCTCCCTAACCTAGGGGGAGAACCAAGCAGATGCTTAGAAAACAAAGACCGCATCTTGCTAAACGATTCGGTGGTGGTCCCATCCTCTTAGGACCACCCCAAGCACAGTTATGGGCAAAAATACAATCCCAACCAAAGGCCCTGCAAAGCATTATGGGACGAGATTAGCAGTGGGCAGTGAATTTTATAGTATCCAATATCAAAATAATTCTACAAAGAGCTGCGATTCAACTAGTCGTTACTAGGTGCCCCTCACAAGTCAAATGCAAAAGCATTGAAATTATTACATCAAGCTGCAGTTCCATTAGTCGTTACTAGGTGTCCCTCATGAGTCAAATGCAATAGGATTTGACTTGAGGGAAACCTAGCAACGATCTTCTCTGTGCTGATTTACCCAACGACCCCTGCAGGGGTGGCATTACTCAATGACGAAAAGGCATTCAACTCTTTAGAGTGGACATTCCTAAGGGAGACATTAGAAAAACTCGGCTTTCCACCTGCTTTCATTTCCTCGATTATTCTCCTTTACACCAATTCGATGGTGTGTTTAGGAGCGAATGGGTCCCTCGTCACCCCTTCACCGTCACCAGAAGTACTTGACCGGGCTGTCCCCTTTTCCCTCTCCCTTTTATAATCACAATGGATTTTCTGATTTGCCACCTACAGGAACAATATATGCACTGCGGACTTCAGCGCTTACATGACTCACTCCTAGCACCACTATATGCTGATGATATTATTTGTCCGGCACCCTGCTGAGAACCGCCCCTGCTTATTCAGGGGATAGTGTGCTTTAACAGCCTCTTGGACTTACACTGGGGCAAATCTGAACTTTTCCCTCTGACCACTGGTACGAGCCCTATAGCTGTTGAATGACATCTGACCTGGACTACCGACTCCACCAAATAGCATGGTATTCATCAGCACTTAAAAAAAGACCAAATAATAGAACTTAATTATGGCACAGTTATTGACAGACATGCAAGTAGACTACTGGATAGGCCTACCACTCTCTATGGCCGGATGAGTGGCAATAATCAAAATGATGATCTTTCCTTGTTTTTTATATTTGTTTTTAAATATCCCTATCCCACGTACCCAACACTTCTTTATCACGCTGCACAGTCTCCTGATATGATTGGTTTGGACCAGACGCCGACCTTGAGTCCAATGCCACACTTTGACTCTTCCTTATGAACATGGCGGACTAGGTGTCCGAAACCCCTATCTTTATTACTTGACTGCACAGTGTCAGTTCTCTTATCTCTGGTATCATCCAGATACTCACATTCCATATCTCAAACCCAAGCAGGACCAGATGGGATGGCGGTCTCTTTCTTTTCTGTTGCCACGGGGCATCCCCTCTCGACCCAACTGACATCCAGACTCTATCTACCACCTGTTGGGCCTGGAGGAGACTCCATTGCTCCCTGGGAAGTGGTATCCTGTATTCCCTGCCATTCCCCCTAGCTGATAACCCATGACTTCCCCTCACGCAGAAAAAACATTTTTAAAAAAACCATCTCCTGCCATGCCCTTCATACCATCGGCGATGTCTTCCCTGATGGACATGTTATCACGCAAGCTGATGACACTCATTTCCAGCAAGCTACTTACATGGGCCACTTTATATTACTAAGACTACACAACACCCTCTGATCCCACATGCACACATACCCCCGCTCTCTGAATGAGTTTCCCCCTCACTCTCATAATCTCAAATGACAACAGCAGCCATTTGATTTCCAGGTTATGGAGTGCCTGTCTATCTCTGAAGCCGGGCCCTATTAAGCATGTGCAAGAGACTTGGAGTGCAGATCTCGGGTACACTATATATGACAAAGGTCTGGATCTATTGCTGCTCTCAAACGAAATTGGAATCCATCAATCCTCAGCACAAACTCTTGCATTTTAAGTTTCTATACAAGGCATACATCTCCTCCACAGAAATCGCTAAATTTAATTCCACACACCCCTCCAATTGTCCCAAATGCTTGGCCCAGGATGCTGATTTTGCACATCTCACCTGGTCAAGTCCCGCCATCAGAGGTAATTGGACTGCTATTATCTGCCTGCTTTCCACGATGACAGACACCACGCTGCAGGCTTACCCTGCAACATCTCCCTAAATCCATTCGCAGATTCATTTCCATAGCGTTTTTACTGGCTAAACAGGAAATCGCCTTACACAGGGGCAGCCTGCAATCCCCCACGGACAAGGCCTGACTATGTCCAATTGTGACAACATTTCCAATAACTATGCACAACTACAGCCCCCTACGTCTAGGCCTAGGGATATTTGGTAGCCCCTTCGCACATATCTTCATTCATTGGAGTCAAGCAATTCAGAGTAAGACTTCCATTTTATGTCAGGACTAGAGGTAATGATATTGTGGTTAAGGCGGTTGTGCGATAGTTTAATGCACTGTATTGTGTATGACGTTTATCGCACTGTAATGCTTTTATTTACACTGCACTAGCGTTTGAGTGCGATCCTATCGCAGTTCTTGTGTTTTCTATTTCAGGACTGTGTTAAACATTCTTAGCGTCTCTGCTGCACGTACGCCTCTATTTCCTTTTATTTTCTCTTTCAGGATTGTGTGAAAAATTCCTAGCGGCTCTGCTGCATGTACGTGTCTATTTCTTCCTCAGGATGTGCTTTTCTGACCGGGAAGCGTTTCTGCTCCAACGTGGTTTCTTCTGCCTGGTTCTTGGCTCGACACATCTCTGAGAGGATTGCATGGCACGCCGTAGTTTCCCAGAGCTGTTTGGCCTGAGAGAGACGGCTGCATTGATCGTGCCGCTGCCCCTCTTTATCAGCCAATCAGGTGGTTTCTGACAACTACGCTCTAATGACTAATCCAGACACAGTAAATAAACAAGCAGCAGAGTAGGTATCTTGTGTCCAAAGCCCTCCTCTGGGTCTGTATTTTTTGGCGCTCTGCACCTAGTGGGGATTTACCCAGGCTACATAATTCCTTAAAAATTGACCAGGCTTTTCTCCCCAGGGCAGTGTCTCATAAATCAGTGAGTCTCTCACACAATTTTAGGCTGACACCCAGCCCTTACTAAGCAACCTAGAACAGGCTGCCCAGTTTGCCACCCAGACCCATAGATCATTCCTATGCGATTTCGGCCTGATCATGGAAATGGACAATGAGGAGGACTCCCAAGGGGGGTAGACCACCCAGGCAGACCTCCCTTGGAACGATGAATTTTACGATGCAGTAGATGCATCTATATACAGAGCTGTGGGGGAGGCCATGATTCCTCTGGAGGACAGACTGTCCAGAAAAATTGACCAGGCTTTGGTGCGACTGACAGACCTGCCCACAGCGCCTGCTCTCCAGACTTAGCCGTCAGAAATTACCCCGCCACCCGAACCTGCCCTGCCCCCGCCCAAGCATGCCCGGGACATGGGGGTTGATTTAAATGTGTTTGACAGGCTAAAACAGGCCTTTCTAGCTACCCAGCCAACCTTGCCATTGACAGAAAACCCAGTGACCCCAGACAATGCTACCCCTCTAGATGACGCAGGTGACGTCGACGCTGAACCAGGACTATCTAGACCATGGCTTCCCTTCAGACCATCCCAGGACACTACTGACATGTTGGACCCCAAAGACGTTATTCACCACCCCTCCTCGGAATGAACCCCTGCGGACAAGGTCTCCAACTATGTGGCGTTGCATATGCGCTAACCTGTGGGAAAAGAAGCCTGTAACTGCTTGAGAGGGGAATGTCCTAGGCCCTCTCTTAAGGGTAAAGTGGCCCTTATGCCAGAGATCGATACAAGGATTGCCACCTTCTTACAAAAATTCATAAAAGACCCGGAGAAGGGAATCGACAGGTCCTGGCGGGCATGCCAGGACAAGCTCCTGTACACTTTAGGCCCCCTCACAAAAATTTTGGACATTGGCCAAGGAGGCCAAACAACAGGTTCCCTAATCTCCCTAGAGTCACTTTTAGGTTGGGCACAAAGGGCCATCGTATTTTTGGGTAACGCCAATTGTGCCCTTTCCACAGAGCTTCGTCGCTCCCTCCTCATGAAGGTAGACCCCAAGTTACGGGATCTTGCTGATTCAGAGGCAGGGACGGTGGCTTAAGCGGGACTCTTTGGTGAGCCTTTTGTCAAGGAGCTGGGAAAGTTTGTTAATACTTTCACCGCCATTGACAAGGCACAGTCATCAATCAGGAAAGTCTTTCTCCGGGTTTTCTGCGACGTCTGTCGAGGTCTGGGTTTTGTGGTGAATGAGACAAAATCAGTCCTGACTCCCTCCCAGACTCTTACCTTTCGTCCGGTCTTGGACGAGAAACTCAGTTCAGTCTTCTGTCCTCTTAAAGATGACAATATCTCGGCAGTCCGATATATCAATCATCTAGGGGGCACGAGATCCAAAGCTCTCTCAGGTTTGGCTGCCAGCCTTTGGCAGTACTGCCTGGATCATCGGGTGTCGGTCACGGCGGATTATCTTCCCGGTTGGTAGAACCTGGTAGAAGACTTCCAATCCTGCAACTTCAGAGATTCCAGCCTCTGGAAGCTCGTTCCGGAGGTCTTTCAGACCTTGAACGACCATTGGGGCCCTTTTTCAATGGACCTCTTTGCTTTGAGATTGGAAAATAAACATCCACAGTTTTTCAGCTGGAGGCCGGATCTGTTTGCAGTTGCCACGGATGCCTTTCTCCAAGACAGGAGTCTGGAGCAGGGATATGCATTTTCGCCATTTGCAATGATCACGAGGGCGATGGCCCAGGTCAGGAGGCAATGTGCGGAGATGGTAATGATCACTCCCCTGTAGATTTCCAAAGTTTGGTATTCAGTTCCTCTGGAACTTTCGTGGGAATCTCCAATCCTACTCCCCCGGTTTCCAATTCTCCTCCTGAGTCCCGACTTAGCTCCCCATCCTCTGATTCTGGGAAACTGGTTGTGGCTCATGGCATGGCGGATTACAGGAGACAATGGGAGATCCCAGGCCTTCCGGAAAATCTGAAGTGTTCATGTCCAAGGCTTGGGCGGACAGTCCAGTCAAGCGGTACAGGTCCGCTTGGGGTAGATGATCCCCATTGGTGTATGCAACAGGGTCTTAATCTCATGGGGGCAGGATTAGTCTATATTCAACATTTTCTGGCCCACTTACAGGTCGATAAATACCTTTCAATCAGCCATTTCACATACTGCTTAACAATTCAGCGGTTGGAAAACATCCTCTCATTTTCAGGCTCCTGAGAGGCATTAAATTGTCTCTTCCTCCAGAACCCCGGTACTCAGCCCTTTGGGATGTGAATCAGGTTCTCAACATGCTCCTTTCCTGGCAACCTAAATGTTTTCTTTCGCGAAAGGAGTTGTTGGCTAAGCTAGCCATGCTGCTCTGCCTCATATCCTGCAGCCGCCTCTCAGACGTGAGAGCATTGGATATCACAGGCAGGATGTTTACCCCTAATGGGGTGACTTTCACCCTTCATAGACGGACAAAGTGCCACACAAGAGTTATCAGTTATCTGGAATTCCCGGACTCTCAGAAGCTGTGTGTGGTCCGCTGCTTGAAAGCATGTGAGGAAATGACTGAGGAATTCCGTACCTCGGGAGAGCGGCAGCTCCTTATTGCATTACGCAAGCCTTTTAAGGCTGTGTCTTCCCCCACAATAGCAGATGGGTTAGATGGATTATGCAAGAGGCAGGAATTAGCCTTAAAGATTTTGGCGTAGGTGCCCGTTTGGTGGACATCCTCAACACGGCTGACTGGTCCTCCGACTCCACGTTTAAAAGGTTCTACTGCAAGCTTGTGCTGGATATGGCTCACCTTGTGGTGAGCAAGCTTTAATCTAGCATAATCTCTGCCTCTAGTCCTGACATAGAATGAAAAATGTCCTAGCTATTGTAATGGAAAGTTTCAATTCTATTAAGGACTCGGAGGCGAGGATTATCCCGCCCTAGGGATTTCAGATGAAGATTGCCCTCCCCATATGAGAGTAAGTAGAACAGTTTAAACACTTCATTGTTTGGAACAATAGTGTCACTGATTTTCTCCACAAGCTTTGTCGGTTCCTTGCCTGATAAATGATAATGTTTCCTGTTTTTTTGTAGGATCTGAGGCAAACAAACAAGTCTTATGAATGTGAGCTATCGGATGACTTCACGCTTCGAAAGAGGATGGAAAGCCAGTGAGGACAGAATATGTTGGACTGGAATGCCCCTGATTGGAGGATCCAGGACTGTTACTGATTGGACAGTTTTTTCTTTCTACTTTTTTCCCAAGGTTTCATGGGAAATGAGGTTGTTATATGTTATATTGGCTGCTGTAAATAAAACGGAAGAGAGAAAGCATAATCCTTGCGTCCGAGTCCATAATAGTATTGAAACTTTCCATTACGATAGCTAGGAAATTTTTCATCCTACATATATTATATGCCACATAACAGTGAACATCTTCCCTCGGTTTCATTTAATGCACTGTATTACTAGGGGTGGGCGGACAACTCCGTTCCACCCACGGAATGTGTGGAGATTTGCCCCTTCAGCCTTCTGCGATATAGGCGGAGAAACAAGGCAAATCTCTGCACACTCGGGCGTAACGGAAGTTGGCCTCCCGCCCGCCGCCCGCCTCCCGCCCGCAGTATTAAATAACTTTAAAAAGAAAATTTCAAATAACCTTACCTTATAGGCGGCGTCCCCGGACTTCCATCCGTATCCATCGCGTCTTCTTCTGGGAACTACGCATGCGTGGGAACCCGCGCATGCGCATTCCTCGCCATGAGGGAACCATCATTGGTTCCACCAAGCTGCACAGCCACATGACTGCCTGAATCCAATGAATTAAATTCATATAATTTTTCCATTTTCAGGAAATGGGTTCCATGTCATGTTTTATTGTAACAAACCCAATGCATTTCGGGAATAGATTCCCTTCATCAGGAGCATCTAAAAAATACAAGCAAATATATCGTTTTTATGTTCATTTCTATCAACAAAGCTTTTCTCTGAAATTTAAACAGCACGTGAAGATGATGTTACTAATAGGCCATAAATAAAGCACTTCAAATTAATCTGACAAATGTGCAGAAAGTTAGCACCGAAACATACATCCAATCCTTTCTGGATCCACATTATTCCCATTTATTCAGCATAATAAACTAACTCCCTAGTTTAAAGTAAGTCTACCCCTTATCAATAGAAAAAGTGACACCACTTGTTTAAAAAAAGCGAGTAATGCTGTAAATTTCTACGTGCTTACCATGACAAGCTGAGCTACAGATTCAGTTTTCATTGAAATGAGATAAGCGTGCCTCGGTACGTTAGAAAACAGGAATATGAAGCCACAGTTTTTAAATTTGTGAAGTGGGCTTAGTATAGAACCCTGTGGTAATCCCTGGTGCAATGCACACTTTTGTGAGGAAAAGGGGGGAGCCAGGACCTGAAAAGATCTCTCTGACAAGAAAGATGTAATCCAGGCCAAGGCCGAGTCCCTAACCCCAATGTCCTGTAGGCGTCTCAGAAGTATTTTGTGCGATACAGTGTCAAATGCGGCACTTAAATCCAATAGGATCAAGGCCGCGGAGTCACCTGCATCTAGATGACTTTCAGATACCACCAACAGCGCGGATTCAGTGCTATGCCGAGGGCGGAAGCCATGTTGAGTGGGGTCAAATAAAGCGTGTTGCTCGACAAAGCCTGCCAGGATAGAGTTCACGTGTGCCTCCGTCACTTTGGCCAAAAAAGGCAGTTGCGAGATGGGACGTTAATTACTTGGGTCGGATGCGGCTAAGGAGGGTTTTTTCAAAAGGGGGATAACTTTGGCATGCTTCCAAGCTCGAGGGACTTATGCCGTGAGTAGTGACCGATTGACCACTTCAAGGCATTGTTCGGAGATAGAAGGACACAAAAGACGAAAACAGGTGGGAGTCACTGGGTCCGCCGGAGAGCCTGACTTGATTTTGGAGCTAAAAGACGCAAACTCCAGAGCCGTGATGGGAGGAAATACCCCCAAGCTATGGTCATTCAAAATCTCACCCTCAGAAGGGTCCAACTCTTCAGACAGGGAAAAAATTTGTGGAAGTCCCTGGTAGATCAGTTCCACTTTATTAATAAAATATGTGGCTAACGCACTACACTGGTTATTAGAGGTGATTGGAGAACCCTCATTACCACCGGAATTCTTCATATTGCCCAATAAGGAAAAGATTGTCTTAGTAGGGTTGGAGCTCACCATAATTTTATTGGCCACGAAGTCGGCCCGCGCTCTGCGGATCTCTTTATGGTAAGACTTAAGGGCTGTTTCATATTCAAGTTTAGCAGTCATATCATATGAGCACCTCCAAGCGCGCTCCAACTTTTTACAGCCCTTTTTGGCCAAAGAAAGGGCATCGTTGAACCATGGGTTAGATGGCCCACGCCCGATCTTACCCCATTTTGCAGGGATATGGGTGTCCAGGCCCGCCGTCAGCCAGTCCTGATAACACTGGTTTGCTTTGTGAGCGCATGCGGGTAGTTGCGGTTGGTGGCTAGATAGCCAGGCAGAAAGAATCTCAGGATTGAGCTTATGCCAGGCACACTTTAAGATCTTCATGGGGCGACTGGAGTCAACTTTGATCGGAAATTGTAGGGAGAAGGTGACCAAAAAATGGTCTGTCCAGACTTGAGGGACGGGGGAGCGCATAATGATTTGGGGGAGGTTAGAAATGACTGGATCCAAAACATGGCCGGCTATGTGGGTAGCTTCAAGCACACACTGCTTTAATTGAAAGGCTTCCAGATCAGCCAAGAAACTACCAATCTCCACCTGTTCAGTGCTTTCAAGGTGGAGATTGAGATCACCCAAAATGGTGAAATTGGCAGTCTTGCTAGCAAGATGCCCCACTTTATCAAGAAGATCCTTTTTAAAACTGGTCGCTGACCCGGGGGGCCTGTAAATCAAAAGACCGGCTAAAGAGATATTATGAGTTAGCCCAATTTTAAACGATGCACATTCGCAACCTACTATGGATTCACTCTCTAAATTGGCTTTATATAATTCTTTAACTATCATTGCCACCCCACCACCTCTTCCCAATTCTCTATTGACATATTTCAGTGTGTAGCCAGGCGGGAGAGCCAGCCATGGTATTGCAATGGCGTCCTGGAGAAGCCAGGTTTCCGTGAGAAAGAGAGTGTCAGGAGATTCATCAGTTAGAAGGTCAAGGATCTCAGCGTGATGTTTTATCAGCGAGCGGCAGTTGAGGCTAAGGAATTTAAATTGCTTAAACCCAGAAGGGCATGGAGTCTGTTGTGCTGGAGATAATTCAAATGGACAGGACTTGCAGTGAAAGGATAGCTCAAGGGGGCACCATGGGGATGATAGGCAGGAAGTGCACGCCAGGGCCAAGAGATCTTCTCGTGAATACATGATAGGGTCAGACCTACCACCACCCATAACCCCTGCGCCCCGCGCCGTCCCGGCACGGACGGGCGCAGATGGGATTGCCTTTGGCGCGCCTTCGGCGCTGCAGCGGAGCGCCCGCTGCGCGCGCCCACTGCGCGCGTCCGCTGCGCGGTCGCGGCTGTGAGTTCATTTATGTGCGAATGGGAGGGTCCGGCCAGGCAGCTGTACCGCCGACTTCCCCCCTATCCAAGATGGCGGAACTATTCCAGCCGTCTCGGGGAAGTCAGCACAGGAGCCCGGTCTCTCCCACCACCAAGAACCAACCAGGCAGACAACAGGTAAAATTACACAGAGGGGATGGCTAAGGACCCTGGATTTTGTTTAAAACCAATAACACAATAAAAGTGGGGTTAACCCTGGCAAATTAAAACATGTGCAGAATGTGCAAGATCGCAAATAGTAAAAATAGTAAAATGACACGCAATCGCCAATACCGGATTAGCGCTTCGCTTCGCTTGCTCCCGGGTCAAGCCTAGGAGCTCACTGCTAGCGCGGTCGCGGCTGTGAGTTCATTTATGTGCGAATGGGAGGGTCCGGCCAGGCAGCTGTACCGCCGACTTCCCCCCTATCCAAGATGGCGGAACTATTCCAGCCGTCTCGGGGAAGTCAGCACAGGAGCCCGGTCTCTCCCACCACCAAGAACCAACCAGGCAGACAACAGGTAAAATTACACAGAGGGGATTGCTAAGGACCCTGGATTTTGTTTAAACAATACAGATGTTGAATAAAGTGTGAAATCATGGTGGTGTGACAGTACCACCTCCCCTGTCCACCAATCACTTTGCAAGTTAGAGTGTAAATGCAACATTTTGAGGGATGGACATGTCAATTTAGAATATTTATTTAGGAGACTTTTAGAGGCGGGGTCTGGATGTTGTTGGAGGGAGAGGAGTGGGGAGATGCGTTGCTGTCCGTCAGTTTCCTGAGAGGCCTAGCTGTTTCTATCCTGTCCTGTATCTGTTCAGATATTCTGCATTTTCCTGATTGTCTGTTGGGAATATCCGTCATCCCTTGAGTCCAGGGGGTAGTCTTCCTTTTTTCCCTACAGACCGTTAGGTTCGTATTTAGCTTAGGGGTCCTTTAAAATCTCAGCATTAATGTATTTTTCCCTGAACCGTTTGTCTCTCCGCTTATCCACACCATCAACAATGAATAGTTATCTATTTGTTTAGATGAACCTATTGTCTCTTCATCTATCTTTCTGTTAGGTACTATATTTGTTTGGCATAATGTTATGGTTTCTCCTAGAACTGATCAACATAGGAGTTCTATTTCCATGGTTGTGTCTCGTGTGAGACAGTTACCTGGAGAAGAACTGACAAGCTGGCAGCTGGAGTTGGTGGCTCTACTAATTGAGTAATAAAAGACTTTATGACTTACCAGTGAGTGTCTCTCAACACTGGCGACGAGCGACGCTTGCTGGGGACAAGTTTGCCACCAACTTTCCCTCTTTATTGTGGACCCACAGATTCGTTTTCTTCTCCACTGCGAGGGATATCGAGTGTACAAGAGAATAAGTGTCTTCCTGCTTTACTGAGGATTTCTCTTTCCTGCTCCTGTTTTTCTTGACTTTCTACGAGTTTCGAGCTGAAATTGGACAATTTATCACTGTTTTATCCATTTCCAACAGCTCTCATTGCTCGCGACGTCTTCTCGTGCACTCGCTGATGTGCACAGCCTCACCAGCGCTCTCTGAAGTCATCACGCGACACGCACGTAACGCAACATGCGTGCTGCCATCTTGGTTTAATGGTTCCCATACCAAGGACATTGCGCGCCGTTACGGGGCCCCGATTAAGCATTTTTAATTAGAATCGGGCACCGCACGGTTCGCGGACATGTACGGAGCATGTAAGGAATATACTCTAATGGATTTTCAGGTACTGTTTCTGTTTTTTGGCAATTGATGTTGCATCGCCCATCACAGAGTATTAAGCTTGGTAGACTCTGATTGAACCTGAATGATACTCCCCTTGGTCCTGTGTTACTCATTTTGCCTCACATTTACAGCGCTCAACTACTGATTTTCATCTGCATTTGTGAACGCTTTAATTCACCCTTACAGCATAGTTATTTTATCTTTAGCTAATTATTCCTTTCATTGCATTTTAATTGGTTTCAAGCAATATTGAATATAGTGTCACTACCACTATGGCAGCTACCACAATGAACCGGCCTCCTCCATTCCTTTGTGAAAAGGGTGAACCACTTTTGCCACGGAAAAGGTGGAAACTGTTATTTGATTCATACTTGGTAGCTATAGGTGGTGAAATATTGTCAGCTCACAGGAAGCAAGCAATTCTTCTTCATAATCTCGGTATTGAAAGGCGCAACATATATGAAAGTATTGATGTAATTCCTGTTGGTGAAGGTGATGGCAAACCTTCTGATGTCTTCGAGATGTCCATAATGACGCTGGAAATGTATTTTGGACCACGCATCAATGTTGTCTTAGAGAGGCACACATTTTTTATGTGAATCCAAGAACCCAATGAGAAAGGTGGGAACTATATAGCTTCTCTAAAGACACTGGCACACACTTGTGAGTTTGGTGATCTTACGGATTCATTGATATGCGATCAACTAGTCAGGTGCACTAACAGTCCTAGAGTGCAATAAAAACTTTTGTCTAGAAATCCATCTCTTAAAGATGCCTTAGCCATTGTAGAAGGGATGGAAAATACCTCTGGCTGGGTTAAAGAGATGAAAGCCCATAAGACTATAACAGAGAATGCTCCAACTCCCAGTAGCATTCATGAGTGGACCCAAAAGGATATAGCTCAAGACTCTGTTGACAGTGTCTCCAAGAGTACGCATTGGAATTTAAGCCAAACCTTCCACAGATTTTTCAAGAATGAAGTGCTACAGATGTGGTAGTGCCAATCACTCCTCCAACTACCCTAACTGTTATGCTAAAAACACAACCTGCCACAAGTGTGGCATCAAAGGTCACTACACCAGAGTATGCAAGTCTGGTGGCAGAGTGCGCACTATAGAGAATGTTGAGAACTGTGACACCTCGAGAACTGTTCTGCTGAGTGTACAAGGTGATAGTATGGTTGACGCTGATCTCATCAGCATGCCGGAGTGTGAGGTGATGATTGGTGACAAGTTATTTGTGGTTTTAGCAGACTCTGGTTCTCCTTTTACTATGCTTGGAAATTAACTGTGGGACTAGACTTTATTAATATGCTTGATGGGGCAAGAGTTTTCAGTGTGTTAGACTTATCCTCTGCTTACCACCAGGTACTCCTGCATCCAGAATCCAAACATTTAACATCTTTTGTCACACCACTGGGGGCTTTCCGTTTTGTCAGAATGCCATTCGGATTAGCCTCTGTGGCTGCCTGCTTTCAACGCATCATGAAGATGCTCCTAGGTGATGTTTCCAACGTCATGTTCTTCCAGGACGACATTTTGGTCTATGGGAAAGATGATTTGGAGCATGACACAATTTTGAGAACTGTCTTACAAAGACTAGCTGAGAAAGGTTTGACTGTGAATAGACTGAAATGTAAACTAGGTGTGTCTTCTGTCACTTATTTGGGGCATGTTATCTCAGGGGAAGGTATTCGTCCAAAATTGGATTTGACTAAGAGTACTGTGGATGCTCCTGCCCCAACTGATAAAGAGCAGGTCAGGTCTTTTCTTGGTCTAGCAGAGTTTTACGCTAAGTTCGTTCAAGGTTTTGCTTCCACTGTTGTACCCATCAGGGCTCTTCTGAGGAAAGGAACACATTGTGTCTGGCCACCAGAGTGTGTTCTGGCTTTTGATTCTATTAAGCAAGCAATTGGTAAGATGCCTACACTGGGTCATTTTGATTCTAAAAAGAAAACTTTTCTAACCACTGACCCTAGCTTGTGTGGCCTTGGGGCGGTGCTTTCCCAAATCGATGGAGGTGAAGAAAAGGTGTTTGTATTCACCTCAAGAGCGTTGAAGAAACCTGAGCAGCAGTATTCGTGCATTGAAAGTGAGGCTTTGGCTATTGTTTGGGCAATAAAACATTTTAAGTTTCACCTTTTGGGGATTCCCTTTTTTTTTAGGTCTGATCATTGTCCTTTAGTTCAGATTTTCTCATGTACAGAGAGTGAGAGACTCACCCCTAGACTTAAGCGTTGGAGCGAGGGGTTCAAGTGCAGTATCTCCCGGGGTCTGCCAATAAAGCAGCAGATTGCCTATTGAGACTCCCCATTGACTGTTCTGGTGATACTTTGGACTATGATTCTGTAAAGGTTTGTTGGGTCAAAGAGTCTGCCATTCAAGAACAAGAATGGGAACCGGCTTTATTGGAAGATGTGTTGCTTCCCGTTGTAATGGATTTTGTTGTTAAAGGGTGGCTGGACAGCAAGAGATTTGATTCTGACTTATTACCTTTCTGGTCCATCAGAAATAAAATCACTTTGTGCCAAGGGCAACTCATGCGTGGTGAGAGTGATACCCCCCATTGCCTTGAGACCTAAACTGGTGAATCTTGCTCATGAAGGACATTTAGGGAGAAATCTCAAAATCTCGTCTCCGAGAAAGGTATTGGTGGCCTAGAATGGATAGCCATGTTGAGGAAGTGGTTAAGGAGTGTTGTCAGTGTGCCTCAAGTGATAAATCCCAAGCCACTAGTACTGCTCCCTTGTCACCAGTGGAAGTTTCACGTGAGCCCTGGGTCAAGCTTGGTCTGGACCTTATGGGTCCATTTGAGCTTTTAGGTCCTTCAGAGTTGTTTGTAATTCTCTTGATGGATTACTCTTCTGGGTGGGTATCCACCAAATGTGTGAGCTCTATCAACACCAGGGTTGTTATTGACTTCCTTAAAGATAAATTTGTGAATGAAAGCATACCCAGATTCCTCATCACAGATAATGGGGTGTAATTCATCTCGCAGGAGATGCAGGACTTTTTGAGGGACTTTGGCATCACTCATCAAAAAACCTCGCTATATACACCACAAGCCAATGGACTTGCGGAGCGCATGAACAGAGTGGTGAAGGTGTGTGTGCAGAGAGCTATTGATAGGAAGGTTCCTTTCAAGGGTGTTATGAGGGATACTTGGTGGGCCCATTACACTGCTCTCAATGCAGTGTTACAAAGATCTCCCTTTCAGATGCTGAGAGGAAGAGTTGCCCTATCAAAGCTCAATCCTGGGTGGTTGCCTCTAATTGAAGGTCCGGTTCTGGATAAGGAGGAGATGGGTGCAAAGTTAAGTTTTATCAAGGAAGGTGCAAAGAGAGGTTTGACTTTAAAAACTCAACTAAAGCATGGAATGTGGGTGATTGGGTACTTATAAAAGACCACAGTGGCACAGAAAGGGTATCAAAGAGTTTATGGGCCCTTTTGTTATTACTTCTGTTTATAAGAATGTGGTCACTGTTCATAATGGAACCAAATGGAGCATGTCTCGCCTGGTGAGATTTCGGGGTGACAAGTCTTCATTTTCAGACAAAATTCCTGGTCCAATTTTGCAAAGGAGTGTCTCTCCTCCGAGTTTACATTCACAAGGTTTATCTTCAAGGTCCCGTTGTCCTCCTAAACGTTATGAAGACTATGAACTGTATTGATCTCATTGTAATATCTTGATGACTATGAAATGTATTGATTTCTCTGTTGTGCTTTCTTTTCACTTTGTTTTCTTCCGTGCATCATTTTTTTTTTTTACACTTTCTTTGATTTTCTCTTCTTCCTTGTTCTCTTTTCTTTCTTTCTCTTGTATTTTCAGTAAGGGGGATGTGTTATGGTTTCTCCTAGAACTGATCAACATAGCAGTTCTATCTCCATGGTTGCGTCTCGTGTGAGACAGTTACCTGGAGAAGAACTGACAAGCTGGCAGCTGGAGTTGGTGGCTCTACTAATTGAGTAATCAAAAAGGGGAAGAGCATCGCGCTGCAGGGACTCATTCTCCCAGGAGTCCCTGCACGGCCCCCGACACCTGGCCTGCGCACCCTGTGAGCCCCCCCCCCGGACCGGCACCTTGTTAAAAGGTCCAGCCTCTCCTGACACCTGTGGGATACTCTCTTTGTTTGGACTCTTACCGGAGGACGCCGCTTGCTGTTTCCTTTGCCCTGTGGTCTTGGGCTTGCTGCTGCGGACCTGTGCCTGCTGCCATTTCGACATCTCGCCGCACTCGCTTCGCGGGTGCCGCTTCGTGCAGCTGGTGGTGACGCTGCGAGGCGGCTGGCCGAATCAAAAAGGGGAGGAGCATCGCGCTGCAGGGACTCATTCTCCCAGGAGTCCCTGCACTGCCCCTGACACCTGGCCTGCGCACCCTGTGAGCCCCGCCCCCGGACCGGCACCTTGTTAAAAGGTCCAGCCTCTCCTGACACCTGTGGGATACTCTCTTTGTTTGGACTCTTACCGGAGGACGCCGCTTGCTGTTTCCTTTGCCCTGTGGTCTTGGGCTTGCTGCTGCGGACCTGTGCCTGCTGCCATTTCGACATCTCGCCGCACCCGCTTCGCGGGTGCCGCTTCGTGCAGCTGGTGGTGACGCTGCGAGGCAGCTGGCCGAATCAAAAAGGGGAGGAGCATCGCGCTGCAGGGACTCATTCTCCCAGGAGTCCCTGCACGGCCCCTGACAAATGGCCTGCGCACCCTGTGAGCCCCGCCCCCAGACCGCCATATCCTATATTTATTTGGACCTACTCCACGCTTCGCGGGACGCGTGCGGGACGCGCCGGGAGAAGCCCGGGACAAGGGCGGGACCGTCTGTGGCCGTCAGGGGCCAGAGGAGGCCGGGCAGGGCCATCCCCCTAAGTCGCCCAGGCCAGGAACAGGGACGTGGCCCTTCCTATCAGGTGACGTTTGCTCGCCCCTGTGAGACGCACTTAGGTTACCCCTTTACCCCTCCAGGTAGCGCGTTGATGTAATTTCGGCCCAGTTGACCATCCCTAAATGCCGATGGCAACTCGCTCGAATAAATTGCGAAGAGGGGGGGGTGACTGTGTGAGCGGCACCATGGATCAATTTATAGCGCGTGCCTTTTCTATTGTAGAGAAGGAGATTGTCCGGACGGAGCGTAAACTCTCTCGGGAATCTCTTACCAACAAACGCTCATCCCTGGGCAACCTGGCACTAGCTCCATCTCCCGTCCATGTTCCCGTTTCCCTGATTGTTGACCCTTCACCTCATGATGAGCAACGAGTTAATAGAATTAGGGCAAGCCTGGATCGGCTATCTCTAATTGCTCATGGTGGTGCTAATTTAACTGATCCAGATAGCCCTCCAACACTTCAGCTACCCTGTCCCGTAGCCACAACTTCTCCTGTGTCTCAGGCCCCTAATATTCCCTCCCCTCAGCCTGATTGCCAAGTACAGGTAGAGGGGGGAGCTGCCCCACTCAAAAGAAAACGTGTTGCCAGCCCTCGTAGGGGGAATTTGATCAAACCCCACAATAAGCTAAGGAAGAAAAATCTTCACAAGGGGGTTGTATTGGGGAAGAGCTCAGGGGTGGGGTCAGATCCCTTAAAAAACCAGCAGGCAGTAGCAGGGGCGGATAATCTCCCTCAACAGTCGATTATAGGATTAAATCTGGCCTCACACTTAGGTGCGCCCTCGGAGAGCCTCTTGCTCCCTAAGTTTGAGTGTTTAGTGAAATCACTGATACTTCCGGTCATAGAGAAGTTAAGGAAACTGTCAGAGCGGGTGGATGCCTTTGAACAGACTGTCCTCGACAACTTTTTTTCGGTAAAATCTTTGATTAAATTCAACTCCAAAATTAGAGAGGATGGGCAATCCTCTCACTTGTTACCCGGGCCCCCTGCAAGGAGTCCGGGTCCAACACCGGTTATAGCGGGGAAAACACAGGTTGTAACCAGGGAAAGCATGTTGTGTAAACCCACTTTACACCCGGGGGGGGAGGTACCAGGGACCCCAACTATGGTTAATAAAATACAGCCCAAAACCATTGGTAACCTAAAAAAACCCACTAAATCTGCTATGAAGATCACAGATCATTCAAAAATGGGTGCAGTAGCCTTGGCCAAGAACACCAATACTTCTTGTAGTGCTACTGTTGGTGGCCCCTGTCTAGCACCCTCAACCTCTTCTACCACCCCAGTATCTAAAGTGCAGGAAAAAGGGAAGAAGGGGACTTTAACTGCACCATATCCTAGCCTTCCCCCTGGTTGTCAACCATTTGTGGTGGTCCTTACTGGGGTCCCCCCATTAAATCCAGGTAGTCAAGAGTCGTATACTGAGCTTCTGGCTCAGAGAAAATAGACCTCTACCTGGCGACATTGATGGTCAGGTTATTCATGTGAGACGGGTTGGTTGGGTGGGCAACAGGCCAAAGAACCAAAATGGAGATTGCATCCTAGTTAACTTTAGAGATCCGAGAGCAGCTAGGGTTATTTGTAGCCAGGAGTCTGACCGCGCCATAACTGCCATTAGTACTTGCGATCTTGGCTACTTTTATCGGCCGCCACCATCGTACTGGCCGGGTAGGCAGATAACCAGGGAGGGCAGGGGCAGTTGGTACCCCCGTTATGATACTCTCGATCCCAGTCTCATGTCTCGGAACGTCGGCTCTTGCCCATACTTATCGTGGCAGGACGGCTGACGTGATGATCCTGGAGCGGCTAATCCGGGTTCTCCGGGGGCCGCTGGGACTACATACAGTGACTTGAGCGTATCAGTATGCATTGAGCCTCTTTGTGTTAGTGACCTTTCCTCACCTCCATCCTTGGCCCCTTTGCATAGCTGCCAGAATGGGATCGCTCCTATTGGATCCAGCACTGATGCAAACGGAATTGAGTCGGCAACATTTGATGTTGGAAGTAACCTCATTTCCCCTAGGCCGACCCATAACCCCCCCCTACTTCATGTAGTGCAAGCCCCCAGCATTGAGAACCTTAAGGTGATCAGCTGGAACGTGGCGGGCATAAGCCGTAATTTAGAGCGGACTGATTGGAACTCTTTCATTGAGTCCTTTGATATTTGTGCATTCCAGGAGACTTGGTCTGTAGAACCCCGGCACAAAGTGGGCTATATGACCTTTTGTGTTGCCGCAAGTATATCCTCTGCGGGAAGGGGGCGCCCGTCAGGTGGGCTACTCATCTGGGTGAGACTTTTCTCTGGTTTGCACGTGAGGCAGCACAAGACTAATTCCCCTGATTTAATGAGACTGTCTGTGAGGGGCTCTCGCAGTGGCAGCCCTCTGGAGATCTTTAACATCTACACTAGAGGTCCAAAAGGAGGTTTGCCTTCCCCGACCCTAGTGGCCTTGGAGGACGGGCTCAGGGAGCGCAACCCGAACTCATACACTCTAGTCATGGGGGATTTTAACTGCACGTATGAGCCACTTGCAAGGGACGATATCCTAAACACCCTAGGCGAGGACACCCGAAGAGGTATTCCGCCCCTCAATATAAGCCCAATTAAGAGATGGTCTCAACGTGCAATACAACTGAATGCACTCACACTGGAGTTTGGCCTAAGGGCGACCAATGGGAGATCAATTTCTGATCAGAAAGGGGCACATACATACAATAGGGTTGGACATACATCTAGGATAGATTACATCCTCTTAGATTTTCGTCTTTGGTCCCATTTGGTAGACATGGAGGTTGTTGCATCTACGGATAGCGACCACAACCCGCTTTCCTTGAGCCTAACCCCCTTATGGTGCAAGAACATCAGCCGTGTAACCCCTCCTGTCATAAGGTTGACTGGAGAAGTCTGCCCTTCGAATTGCGGGAGGCGGTTAAAATGGGACAAGTTTGTCCTCGATGAGGAGAAGGTCACGGGCATAAGGGTAATCATGTCAAACATCATACCAAGGCTATCAGCCACTACACTGAATGCTGTTGAGGTTTCCTCCCTATTTAGTAGTACCACTAGATCAATAGGGGATCTTTTTGCCATCCCCATGCGAGCGGATGGCGATCGGAGGGTGCCGCGTCCAAAGGGGAATCCTGGCTGGTACTCCGCCCCCTGTCGGAAAGCAAAGCGAGAATTAATTATGGCAGTGAAGAAAGGGGATAGAGGGTTGGTGGCGGCTGCGCGGAAGAAGTACAGGTCAGCTCAACAGGTCGCTAAGAGAGACTGGGAGGACAAGTTCTGGAGTGACCTGAAATCCGCAAGTGCAGAGAAAAATCCTAGGGGTTTTTGGAACCTAATTAGAGCTAAACACAGGCCCATAGACTCGCTCATCACTTGTAACATTCCTGAGGAGTCCTGGTTTGAGCAATTTTCTTCCCTCTACACTGTAAACATGGAGGATGAATTAGACCCTTTTTTCCCACCCATTTCTGGTTGTCACGATCCAGGGGTGGATGCCCTTTTTACAGCTAGAGAGGTTGAACACTCTATCAAATCCCTTGTCTCGTTAAAAGCTGCAGGGCCGGATGGTTTGCCTGGGGACCTGTTCCGCCTTAATCCGGGAGAGTGGGGGGGTCTTATTGCTTCCTTGCTTAATGCATCTAGGCAAGGAGCTCCACTCCCAGAGTCGTGGATGGGTGCAGAGGTCGTCCCGATCTTTAAGAAAGGGTCTCGAGATGACCCATCTAACTATCGCCCCATAAGCTTGATAGACTCGTCCCAAAAAGTGGCAGGGAAAGTAATTCTGAGTAGGGTTCTCCAATGGGCAGAAGAGAATAAAATACTGTCTGACTTCCAAGCAGGCTTCAGGGCTGGTACCGGGACCATCGAACAGTCATTTCGACTGTTGATGATTTACTGGAAGGTGGTAGTGATAGGCAAAGGCAGTCTGTATTTGGCATTTATTGACCTGCGGACTGCCTTTGACCTAGTACCCCGGGAGCGCCTGTGGCGGGTCTTGGCAAAACTAGGCATGCCCTCGTACCTACTGTGTCTAATAATAAAACTCCATGAGAACAACTTTGCGCAGGTGAGGTGGGGAACCCAGGGACAAAGGACTGCTCGCATTAAAGTTAGCAGAGGTGTGCGTCAGGGGTGCGTTCTCGCTCCCACCCTCTTTTCACTTTACATAAATGGAGTCGTGGATCATCTCCTTAAAATCCCAGCTGATACACCATCCTTGGCAGGGAGGAAGATCCCAACCCTACTTTTTGCCGATGATACCCTGCTAATTTCCAAGACCCCGGTTGGCTTACAGAGTCTCTTGGATGGTTTTGATCAATTCTGCGAGTTAACAGGTTTAAGGATCAATACTGACAAAACCAAGTTCCTTGTTTTGAACCCTCCCAAAAAACTTGGACGGCCCCCAGTGCTTAACTTGGCTCCTTTGGAAAGGGTCAAGGAATTTGATTACCTGGGCATACGCCTCCTTGATACCATGAAGTGGGACAGTCACCTCCACAAAATGACCTTAAGCCACAAAAGGGTGGTGGGGGCTCTTCTGAAGGAGCAGAAGGCATCCTCTATGAAACCTATCGCCCCGGTGCTCGACATTTATGCTGCTAGAGCTGTTAGTGCGGCACTCTATGGAGCAGAGCTATGGGGCGCTCAGAATATGAGCCAGTTGGTGTGCTCAGAGAATAACTTTCTGAGGGACTTGATGTCCCTTCCTAAGAGTACTCCCACTCTCCCCCTTTTGTTGGACATGGGGTGTCGTCCAATCCAGGACCAGGCTAGGCTGCGTCCTCTTTTGCTGTGGGCTCGCCTATGGAGGGTCCCGGAACTGGCCAGTTATGCCGAGGGGCTAAAGGAGATTTTAGGCTTGTCTGGATGGGCAAAAATAAGGTGGTTAAGGGACGTGAAAAGCTTGCTGACTGATCTTCGTCTTGAGGGGGCTTGGCATTCTCGGTCTGCCCCTCCCAAATCCGTCTTGAAGAACTTGTACTGGTCTTGGGTAACAAGTAAAAGAAATACCGATCTTAGCCTGTGCCATGCCTCCAGGGATTTTTTGCTTGTAAAGGATGTGGCAGTTGGGGAACTTTACTTGGACCTCATTACAATTCCCAGGGATAGAGCTCTGTTTTTTAAGTTCAGAATTGGTGTGTTGCCGGTGAGATCATGGACCGCCCGGTGGAAACCTCCGGCCCAAACTATACCTTATTGTCCTTTTTGCTCACTGAAGATAGAATCGATCCCCCATTTTCTGTTTGTATGCCCTGCCTACAAAGCGCCCCGCTCCAGGTGGCTAAAGCCACTGTGCAGGGAGTTGGGTACTCGACAATGCAGCGTGGCCCTCCGAATTTTGAGTTCAGATACTCGGCCGCTGTATGTTTGTGGCTTAGCCAAATACTTAAGCTGGGCGTGGCTTATTAGGACAAAATGGCTTTTACTAATTGTTTAATTATGGTCTTTGTGACTTGACCTTTTTTAGCCACTTATTGTTCATGTTTTTATAGATTTTAATTAACTCTGTTGTGTTTTTATTTCTGTAATACTTTTAAAGATATTTTTATATCGAAATAAAGCCACTTTGACTTGACTTGAGTAATAAAAGACTTTATGACTTATCAGTGAGTGTCTTTTCAACACATAATCATTTTGCTGAACCCTTATGTCTCTTAATTTATCCATTCCTTCATTGCATATTGTCATTGCGAAATGAGTCTGTTATCGATGTAAATTGATCTATAACCATGAGATTCGGTGTTTATAAAATTGTGACCTAAAACATATGAGCATTTGCTTTAAATTTGAGATGAAACTCACTTATTAACCTTACCAAGAGTCTGTAATGTATTAAACCAATGTTTGGTAAGTTAGTCTTTTATTATTACCATCAACTATTCAACTAATTGATCCATTAGTTACAAATTAGTTAGCCAGCGGATGGTTAGATGACATAAACGAATGTTCGAAACAAATTGACCAGCGACGCAATCAGGGATTTTTGGGTTGAATGTGTATGGGCCATTGAAGTGATTTGTTGTGTATTGATCCCTGATCGATTATTGGTATTGGCGCCGGATAAATGTCAATGTAGGAGATTTGTAAAGTGCTCTGTTACCATACAGTGTCCTGGCACTAGCTTGCTGACCGGTACAGAAGGCCAATGTAAGATCAAAAAATCAAGAGGGATGGTCTGGCTCAGCCCCACCTCTTCTGGGCAATGACAGGCGCAGTATGGACCCGCCCATGGCCTGGGCTTTGCCCGGGTGTGGCCTGCACAGCAGGGCTTCTGAACGCCCTTTATAATGCTTACAACAGTGTCAGCAGGTGAAAACAATGAACTGGATGGCCTCCAAGCCCCACAAGATCTTGGGACATGAAGTCCATCGCAGCACCACTCCTGCACCTCTAAACGTGCTTTTAAGCACTTACGGCAGTGTCAGCAGATGCTGGTCATACTGTCAGCTTCTACTCACGTTTCTGCTGGAACACCATGCAAAGGATGAAAAGGTCCCCAACTTCCCTGGATCACCAAGAGCACCCAACAGAGTCAAAGTACCAGCAGTAACCCAAAGAAGAAAAGAAAAAACAAGGAAGAAAAAGGATCCCACGATGCACCCCACTCAAGGACAGGACCAGTCAGCCAGGAGAAATATCTGTCAATAAAAGGACAGAAAACGGTAAGTACACAAGGAACCACTAGTTCTATTGTCTGCAGTATTTTTAGGCGCTTAAATCTAGACTACCTGAATGATTCCCTTCTTCCGTTAATTCTGGTATCTGGTGTGAGCAATGGGGTGTTCTGGGCAGTGACAGGATAAAAGTATAGTGTGAACACAATAGGTCAGAGGAGTGGTCAAGTGAAGGAAAAAATAGGGTTAACCACAACCTAACCCACCTATAAATAAATGATGACTTAAAGTTATATGAATCTTAACCTTAGAAACATCTTGAAAAGCACAATATGCTCTATAGAAAACTGTAAACAGTCCACCTTGCTTCAGGCAGACCTACTGGGAATTTCCTTACTATCAGGAATACTCAGCACTAAACAAAACTTGAAAAATCAGATCTCCACAGACGCAGATTTTGCATTAATTACAATGGCAGTAGTAGTAAGTGTCAAGTCAGCGCAGAAAGAACTTTTACAGTAGAACTTAATCACCTCCGTGTTATCTTTTGGTAATCTATTCACAGGAGGTTGCAATGTTTCGCAGCGGGCTGGAAGTAGCTTGCTGACGTTGAGACAAACACAGGAAGACAACCTGGAGCACAAAGAAGGGAAACCAGAGACCAGGAGATGACGGCTCATCAGGGAGGAAAGCTGGATGAAAGACGACCAACGCTGGATCGATGGGACTTGACCCGGAAATGTCAGGATCGGACCCGGAAGAGGAATTCCAAACCCAAAGCTGGAATGCAAAGCGTCCTTACTTGGGATTAGCAGGCTTTTAAATCCGCTTGCCGCCACCTGCGCATGCGTGTATAGCGAGAACGGCATTTCACTAGCTTGCCGATCACGCGTGTGCCCAGCAACCATGACCCATACCACCCTATTTAGGATTGGGCCCCCAAGGGAAGTTGGCACAAACAGAAGACCAATCAGAGAGGTTTTAGGTGAAATTTTATTTGAGTTACAGGAGAGCCCAAGAATGATCCAACAGATCATCAGAGATAAGGTGCACCCAATCCAGCTCCAACTCCCACTTGACATATAAATGTTGTTCCATATTCCAGACCATATTCCAGACCCAAAATTCCCTCATTATTATTCATTCCAAATTTCCTACAGGATGACATCACACTAGCTCATCACACACCTTTCCTCTCACAGAAAAAAACAAATCATAACAAACAAGATAACAAGCTCCTACACCTGTAAAATAAAATATTACGATAATACATATTATTTCAGTTTTCTAGGGAGTTCCATCTAGCAAACACCACTAAGAAGAGGTAAGCAATCATTAATTTATTTTAAAAGTTTTATTAAGCACGGACAAAATACATATGGGTATCAGAGCACTGTACAAAGGAGCGGAAAGTGGAAGGAGGAAAAAGCATGAATACGACATCATAAAGTGACATGTGAGGTACCAGAAAAGTGACAAAGTCATAAGGAGAACTGAGCTTTCTCGGAGTCAAACGTCGTTTACGGGACCTGAACCTCAAGTATGCGATGCTTTTTCCAGCTAAGTTGCGGGTGGAGGTGGATGGCCGCACGCACTTTTTTGATCGTCCCGAGGCAGCCGGGGACTGGTTGGACTCCTTGCCCGGGGATCGGGGCCGGGGGGGTGGGGGGGGCGCGGTTGGAGGGGAGGGCTCGCCGGATCAGGACTGAGGGACTAATAGTAGGCCTCGCTCTGGACAACATTGTCGTCATTTTTGACTGTTCGTTAAGTCTCCCTCCTGTGGAGGTGGTACGGGGTCTCTTGGGGGCTCTCCCTCCTCCTCTGGGGGACTAGTTAGTTTAATCATTCATGGGGCGACAGGCACACTGCACTTTGGGGGGGCTGTTTGGGCTCATGCAGGGGTGCAGGGAGGGGGGAGTTCTGTTGGGATGGGTGGCTTGGGGTGGGGTGTTGTTTGTTTTTACCGCAAGGCGAACCCTTTATTGTATTGGTATTTTTAAGGTGCTCTCGGGGGGACGAATGATGGCTTCTGTATGTGATGGGGGGTAGGGACCTGACTTTATTGTCCTGGAACGTTAACGGACTGGGGGATAGGATTAAGCGAGGTGTGGTCCTGCAGTATTTGAAACGACTTTCGCCAGATGTGGTCTTTCTGCAGGAGACACACCTTATTGGTAATTCCTTTTGTGCCATGAATCGGCGTGGCTATCGCTTGGTGGCCCACTCGGGCTTCACGTCGGGCTCGCGGGGGGTGGGCATCATGGTGAAGAACTCGCTCCCGTTGGAAATAGACGAGGTGCGCCATGATGAGAGGGGACGCTACACTGTCTTAGTGGGGAGAATGGAGGGTAAAGTAGTTGTCTTTGTCTCAGTGTACGTCCCACCGGGGTTACAGTCTACGACTTTTGCAGACCTAGGGCGCCTCCTCCTTGACCTTCCGGGGGGGCTTCTGGTGGTTGGGGGGGACTTCAATGCGGTGGTTTCTGGGACCGTGGATCGTCACCCCCCTAGGGACCTCCCCCGGGCGCAGGCGTGGCTGTCCGGCTTCTTAGATACACTGGGATTGGTGGACTGCTGGCGTTTAAAAAATCCCACGCAGCTGCAGTACACTTTCCACTCGGGTGCCCATGGTAGCCTCTCACGGCTTGATTATGTCCTTGTCCCTGCGGCCTATGTTGGGAGGGTAGGAGAGGTGCGCCATTTGGCGCGGGGTATTTCAGATCACTCCCCGCTCCTGTTGCAAATTGATGTCTTCCCGAGGGGGGAGGGCAGAGTAGCTCCAATCAATGCCTGGTACCTGCGCGACCCCACCATTCGCGCTGATTTGATTAAATCCTTGCAGCGGTATTTCGATGAGAATGTGGGGTCCGTCCCTTCGGCTATCTCCCTGTGGGAAGCCTTCAAAACAGTTCTTAGAGGGGAGGCCCTCTCCTTTATTTCCCATGCCCGGAGGCGCGAGCAGGAGGAGGTGACCCGGGTGGAGGCCGAAATCGCTGAATTGGAGGGTGATCTAGAGGGTGGGGTGACGGATGCTGCACTACATGTCCTACAACTTAAGCAGGCGGCCTACAGGGCCCTCGTCACGGAGGCGGCCAGGGGCCTCTATAGAGAGCAACAGGGGCGACTGTATGATGTGGGTGATAAGGCTGGTAAATTGCTTGCATGGTTGCATAAAAAGGAGAGAGCGAGTCGTGTGGTCCCGCTGATTGAGAGGACGGATGGTGTGCGTGTCACCGAGCCAGAAGACATTGTCTCTTGCTTCGCGGATTATTTCCGCGAGGTGTATTCCCCGGTTTCTCCCTGCTCGGAGGAGGATTCCCATGCCCTGCTTAGGGATATCGCGCTGCCCTCCCTTTCGGTGGAGGACAGGGTGTCGTTAGATGCCGCTCCTACCTCCGACGAAATTGCCCTCGCCATACGCTCGGTCGCATCCGGCAAGGCCATGGGCCCGAACGGCATCCCTATCGAGCTGTATAAGCTGCGACCGGATGTACTGGCACCCCACCTCCGTGCGATGTTCCTGGCGGCCCACTCGCTGGGCTCCCTCCCGCCGGACCAACGTCTGGCTACAATTGTGGTGATCCACAAGGAAGGGAGACCTCGAGACCGGGTTACATCCTACCGGCCTATCTCGCTCTTGAATGCGGAGCCCAAAATCCTCGCCAAGGTGCTAGCCAACCGGCTGGTCGGCGTGGTGGGCGATCTGGTCCACCAAGACCAGTCCGGCTTTATTCCCCATCGCAACACGGCCCTTAACCTGCGGCGCTTGCACGGGGTGCTCGCGCGTGTCCCGTTTGTGCGGGAGCCGGCCATATTGGCGTCCTTAGACGCCACCAAGGCGTTTGACACGCTCGAGTGGCCATACATCTGGGCTATGTTGGCGAAGTTTGGATTTGGCCCGGGGTTCATTAGCTGGGTCAAATTGTTGTATTCGGGCCCATTGGCGCAGGTGGTGGTGAATGGAAGAGTATCGGTCCCATTCGAGCTGGGACGGGGCACGCGACAGGGCTGTCCCTTGTCGCCGCTCCTGTTCGCGCTGGCCTTGGAACCCCTGGCGGAGTGGCTGCGGTGGCACCCTTCCATCCGTGGTCTCCGTTGGACCCCCGAGTATGAGGACCGCGTGTCCCTATACGCTGACGATATCCTTTTGTACCTAGCCTCCCCGCGTAAATCACTGATTGTCCTGGTTGATGTTTTGCGCTCATTCGGCCGCAACTCAGGCCTTGTCATCAACTGGGCTAAATCATGTGTGTATGTGCTTTCCGGGGAGGCTCCCGTCCTCCCGCGGGGCTGTCCGATTCAGATTGCCTCACAGGGGTTTCGGTACCTGGGGGTTTACATTACTCTGGACCCGGAGGCCCGCTACGAGCGGAATTTGCTTCCCCCCCTCCAGCGCTTGAAGGAGGACGTCGCGCGCTGGCGGCGCCTGCCGCTTTCGCCGCTTGGCCGGGCGGCATTGTTTAAGATGATGTCGTTGCCACGCTTCCTGCACGCTCTCCAGAACACTATGGGTTTAGTCCCGGCGCGCTACTTCCGTGAGGTGGAGAGTCTACAGCGCCGCCTGTTCTGGGACGGGAGGCCGCGTATTGCCCTGGCGAAGTTGACGCTCCCATGGTACGACGGGGGGATTGCCCTCCCGGATATTAAACGGTATTACTGGGCCTCCCAGCTAGCTGCAATTAATCATGGCCTTTACGGGCCCGCCTTAAACCCGGCATTTGAAATGGACAAGATGCTCCTGCCTGGTGGCGACTATAATCGAGCGCTCTACTCTGGCGCGCCCGGCTCCCGCCTGACGGGACCTACGCGTGTCATGGTACGAGTATGGCACGCGGCTAACGCAGCTATGGGGTGGAAGGACCGTTTGACCCGGGCATCACCGTTGTACGCGTCTGAGAGATTGGGCTCCCTGTGGACCTCGAAGGGCTTCGAGAAGTGGGACACGATCGGCATCAGTAAAGTGGGGGACCTCTGGACGAGAGGGGGATTTAAAACATTCGAGGCGCTGCAGACGGAGTTTCAGCTGCAGGGCAGTGAATACTTTCGGTACTTGCAGGTCCGTCACGCACTGGGCTCAGTCTTCCCGGACGTCGCCTCCATCCCGGAGTCTTCCCCCCTGGAGGATAGAGTGCTGGATGGCCACGTTCCGGACAGCACGATCTCCCTTATTTACAAAAAATTGATTAATGACCGCTCGGGCCTGCTGACTGGCCTCCGCGAGGCTTGGGTTGCCGACG
This sequence comes from Triturus cristatus, assembly GCF_964204655.1. NCBI lineage: Eukaryota > Metazoa > Chordata > Amphibia > Caudata > Salamandridae > Triturus > Triturus cristatus. The sequence continues at coordinate 129,854,887 of NC_140580.1, forward strand.
GGCTGGAGTTGGACGACGAAGACTGGATTTCCGCGGTGGCCTCTCCGAAGGAGGTGGCCATACCGGCTCGCCTTCGCTTCGTCCAGCTTAAGATACTCCATCGGGTTTACATGACGGGGCCAAGGCTGCTGCGTATGGGCTATGCTGAGGATGGGTTGTGCAAGCGTGGGTGTGGTGCTTTGGCGACTTTTTTGCATATTTTGTGGGAATGCCCGAAGGTGGAGCGATTCTGGCGTGGTGTGCATGAGGTCCTGCGAGTGGTTACGCATGTCGAGCTGCTGCCTGAAGCGAGGAGATGCCTGCTGAATGTGTGGGAACCAACTGACTACTCGGTTCCGCAGACGCGATGGGTGACTCTGGGATATATGATAGCTAAGCGTGACATTGCTCAACTGTGGGGATCCCAGAGGCCCCCGGCGGTGTCGGCCTGGAAAGAACACATGGATTGGTGCATGTTCAGAGAAAAGGTGGTGTATGTGGCGAGGGGTAAGCCTGGGGCATGGGTGAAAGTATGGGGCCCTTGGAACGCCTACCGCGGGGGTATCTGCGCGCCACCACTGCTGCCTGCGGCCTCACCAGCCCCGTCCCCTTAGTTGACTCCTTTCCCTAGCCCTGACCACGGAATTCCCCCAGTCCTCGATTTGTTCCCCTTCCCCTCTTTAGACTCCTGTGGATGGCTGGGGTCCCCCATTCGGGGAGCACGTGCTGTTACTTTCGATTGCAGGTTGCCTTGCGGGTGTGGTTTTTGTGTTGTTTGTATAAAATGAAACCGTATTCGTGGGGTCAGAGTAATGTGGCCCACGACGCTTGTACCTCCTATTTTGCTCCTTTGCAACGCCAAGTGTTTTTGTACGTATGTCATATGCTCCTGTCATTCTAGCGGCCGGCCGAAAGGTTGTAGGCCCATACTTGTATATTCTTGAGATTGCAATAAACGGTTTCAAAAAAAAAAAAAAAAAAAAGTCATAAGGAGAAGGTGGAAAAACAGATTTTCAACATTGAACCGAGGTAACAACCCATCTTGTGGGACATGTAAAGTTCCAGAAGAGCAACAAACCTCATAGGGCAAAATTAGAACTTTTGAACAAAAGTATGAACGAGTGTCAACAGAAAATAGAAGTAAGTAAAAATGGCTATGGGACTATTGCTGTAGATAGTCATTCAGGAGTAACCATTTGACATCTTTTTGAATGAGGCGGTAGAGTGGTATAATCTGATCTCGGGAGGAAAAGCGTTCCATATTCTTGGTACAAGACCAGAGAAAGCACAATTGCATGTTCTTTTCTTTTTGAATTTGGGAAGGTTCAACAGTAGGGGATTAGAGCTTCTTAGGTTCTGATTTGAACCCGATAGTTCAAGTTTTTTTGCCAGGTAAACGGTGTGATGTGATCTTGCATATTCAGGTATTTGTCCAGAGTTATTCCTAAAGATCTCACAGAGTCAACAACATGAGGGGTGCAGTTGAGCGCTGTAAGTTGTTTGAGCGAGTCTTGAGTGGGTGCAGTGTGATTGTGGGGGCAATCAGGAGGAATTCTGTTTTGAGAGTATTTAGCAAAAGATGATTATGAGTTAACCATCGTTGAGTTTTTAGCAGAGCACAGTTTAGAGTTTTTATGTCATCTGGTGAAGAGATTTTCAAATACAATTGAGTGTCATCAGCATACATATGGTATTGGATGTTGGGAATTTCGGAGAGTGGTTCCATGAAAAAGTTGAAAAGCGTGGGCATGAGGGCAAGGGAGTGGTTAACTTTGATTCTTTGCGATCTGTTTCATAGGAATGAGGCAAACTAATTTAAAACAGGGCCTAGTAGCCCCACTCTTTTTGCCGAAGAGCAATCACGTTTTCATGTTTGACCATGTCAAATGCTGAGGACAAATTAAGAAGGATCAGTAAATATTGTACATTCTGGTCAAGAGATTTTGAGGTGTCATCACGATGTGAGTTAGAGCTGTTTCAGTACTGTGACCCGCTCTGAAACCTAACTGGTAAAGGTCAAGGGGCTGAAACTTCTTGATGTGATTGCAGAGCTGGGTGCGAATGGCTTTCTTGAGCAATTTGGCTAAAGTCATGATATTAGTAATTGGACAGAAATTGTTAGGATCAGCTAAGACTGCATTTGGCTTTTTTGGGATGGGAATGACTTGACCCATCTTGAGGCAATCAGGAATCCTACCCTGCACAAGAGATTCATGAATAATCAGGGACCAGAGTGGAAGAATGGCCGGTTTGAGTTCTTTGAAAAACTTGGCGGTAGAGGATCGATAGAGTGATTGGAAGGTTTTCAAAAAGCCATATATTGGAGCAGCTTCGCATCGACTGGAAGTAGAAAGGAATTCCATGATGCATTGTTTTTAGAAGGGTAAACTGTGGGATAGGAAGTAGGGCTCTTGCTACCGTTGTCCCAGATGAAGGTGAGAGGGAGGTCAGAAGCAGTAAATTTGGTGAGGCGCGTTGCAGGTCAAGTTAAATTTTTCTTGCTTTTCAGTGAAGTGTGCTGAGAAGTCCTTCCCACTGGGGCAAGAGTTCTTGGGTGCAGAGAGTTGATTGGTAGAAGGGTTAGCTTGTTGTTTGATGATTTCAAATAGTTTTTTGCGGCTGCCTGTGGCACTGTCAAGCTATGCCCTGAAGTGATCAGTTTTGGCACTACGGATATGTTTGTTACATGAGCTTCTAGTCATCCTTAACTGTTTGAGGCTTGTAATGGAGGGTGAGTTTCTCCATACGTTCCTCATTTAGGGAGCCATTGAACCAGGGTTTGGACTGTTTGATTGGAATCCTTCTGAATTGCTTTTGTGCAATTGTGTCAAATATATTTGTCATGGTGTGGATGTAATGATCCGTAAGGTCATCCAGGTTAGTCATGTTTGGAAGTGGCGGAGAAGATTCTTGCTAATGGATGTTAGATCTTTAATGTTGATGTCTCTCAGATTTCGAACCAGCTGTTTGGTTTTGAGCGGTTGACTGTGTCTGACCAGATTCTTTTCCAGGATGTGAAGAGAGATTTGGTAATGATATGACCAGTCACAGGGATATGTCACAAGTTGTATGATGTTATCTTTAGCTATGTTAAGATTAAGGGTGGAGCCCTTGTTTTGGATGGATCCCTTGCAGGCCTGGGTGAAGTTGAGGTCAGAGAGAAAAGCCTTGAAGGAGCACAATAAGGGATCATTTGTGTCATTCCAGTTTAGGTTAAAATCCCCTAGGAAGATATGGTTGGGGCGTTGGTCAGAGCATGAAGTAATGGACTCCATAATTTGATCGATGAAGAGCAGATTTTCACCTGGGGGATGATATATTGTGTGGAGCAAACGCAATATTGCCAATGTTCCAGATTTCAATGGCTAGGTGTTCACACAAGGACATCATAGCAGTTTGAGCCTATTTCAACGTGAGGAAAGAGCAATAGATGCAAGCAATGCCACCCCTTACTTTAACAGGTCTATCGAGTCTGATAATGTCATATTTAGGAGGTACTAAGATGTCAAGAATTGGGGAGGAGGTGTGTTTAAGCCAGGTTTCCTTTAGGATCAGGAGGTCCAATTCTTGCATGAGGATGAGGTCAGAGTTATCCGCTGCATGCTTCACTGCTGACCTGCAGTTGAGAAGCATCGATTTGATGTGCAAGTTGGCTGCTACCACTTCTAGGTGGCAACCAGTAGTAGGTTCTTCTTATTAGCAGATCTCAGATCACTTGGTTCTCTAAACGGATCAGAGGAAATAGTTTGGATGTTGAGTGGTGAGTGTTAGGAGACACTACAAGAGCTGTTGTAAGATAGAAGAAGGGAAAGTGTCATCATCAGACGTATGGTGCATAGACCTGTGGGGCATGGAGTGGTGATTTGGAAGAGACCGAGTTCTCCGGAGTAGGCTGTGCGGACTATTAGATGAAGAAATTTCCCTCCTGCGGTGTTTATCCCTTGCTGGAAGGCTATATTGATTGGTATCAAGGGTAGGATAGAGTTTCCAAAACTTCTCCATCTTCAAAGAGAAATGTAAGGTTATCCGTAACAATTTAGAGATCCTGCTTGAGGTCGGCCAGCTTATCCTCAATGTAGGGCAAGCTATCACTACCAGTGGCCGGTCTCGAGGTAGATAGTGGATGGGACCCCTTAGGGAGAGGGCTGTTGGACGGCCAAATATTTTCCTCACAGGTGCGAAGGAAGGTATTGAGGGAGGGGACGGGATCCAGCTTGAGGTCACTCATATTATCCTCAATGGGGGATGATAGTTGCGCTCTATAAGTACTCCAATCAATCAATCAATCATTGGCACTGTGGACGGCAGGACTAGGGGTAACTAGTTGGAGGGACAACCCTTGAGGAGGTTTGGTGGGGGGCAAAGTGGCTTTATCATTCCTTTGAAGTCACATATCAGACTATTGGTGTTTTCCCCTTCAAAGTTACTAACATTGTCCTGGGGAATACCTAAATCTAGAAAAACATTCCTCTCTTCCACAGGGTCACCAAGCTCACACTGTTCATACTCTCCCTTGAAAACTGAGACTCTGTTCAAATTCAACATTAAACAGTCATGCTTACCACCCTTCTAAATGCCTCTTTCACCAAAATAGATTTAGACAACCATGCACGAAGTTCTCCTTCATTAATAGGAAACCTAATCTAAACTAAGTCTCCTATCTCTTTCTTTGAGTCAACCTGTACTTTGGGCATCCCAACATTCCCTTTCAATGGTCAAGGTACCAATAAAGTAATGGTTTTTGCCTTCTCAAGAGCTCAAATGGTGCAAGTGAAGTTACAAAGTTAGGGGAGGTCCTCTAAGAGAGCGATGTCACGTGCAAAACCTTAAAATAATTGCTCCCTCAACTAATTGCCGACTGCACTGATTGCTTAGTGACACAGGTAAAGCATTTCACATGTGTCGCCATGTGGTACATTGCTGTTTCCAGGGTACTGTACATTGCATCTATCTAAAAAATTGAAAAAGTGAACACTAGTGAACTGGTGCCCATTGTCAGCTGGTATGCCTTTTGACTTCCTTCTCTGCAAAAAGTACATTTCGGTAAATCTATCATTGTGTACAGAGTTAATTCTCAACAACCTTCACCTCACTCCACTTAGAGAAGTAGTAAATCTATACCAAAGCAGATACACTATTTCTTGCTGGCACACTGAAAGGACACACAGTGTTCAACTCCAGTTTCCTCCATGATCTTTCAGGTAGGTTTACGGGCATGGGATACAGTGCACAAGCCTTGTAAGAATTGTCACTGCATCCTCACAGATTACATTGCTTTACCCATCATCTGTCAACCTCCGAATGAATCTTGAGCTACCAAAATGACTCCCATAATTTCCTCTTGGTGCATGATAGTCCAAGGTGGCTCACATTGGTGTCCTGCATTGCCCATCTTAATGATAACATTCCTCATACGCATAGGTGGCACAATTGTGACACCCTCATGAGCCCACCATTCTCTCACGCAAGCTCACCTTGGATTTTTAAAAATCATCATGGAATGTCTTTCTCTCAGGTCACTCCACACTGAAAACCTGTTTAATTTTATTTTTGATAATATTCAACCCCATTGCCTGATTCCACTCCTCTTCAGTAGTGACATTGCTTAAAGAGCCCCTACAATAAACTCATGTGTCATTCATGGTGAACGCCACTTCAACACTACTCGCCTCCAAAAGTAGTCATGAGATGCAGTTAGCTTGCTGATTTCGTTTCCCAGAAACATACTCAATTCAAAACTGAAATGCTTGAAGTTTCGTTGCCAACTTCGCAAGTTTGGCTGTGAGAACCCTACCACTTCTGACAGAAGGCAGTTTGTGGTATATTTGGAGAACAAACTTTGACCCCCACAAAACATTTGAAAGTCCTAAGCTGCTCAGAAACATACCAAGAGTTCTTGCTTGATAACGAATAGTGTTTCTCCACACTGCGAAACGTTCTAGACCCATATGCCACAATCCATTCCGTCTGTGACTCATGTTGTTGAAAACCTGCTCCAATTCAATTAATGCTGGTGTCAACTGCAACAATACATCATTTTCCAACAATAAAAGGTTTCAATCAAGAACTTGTTGCAACACGTCCTGTTGAAGCTACTTAAAGGCACTCGTTTGCCCACTTCCCACTAAAATTTGACATCGTTTTAACAATGCTCTCAAAGTTTCCACTTTAGCAGAGTAATCAGCCACGAATTTAGCATAGAACTTGGTACCCCGGAAGGGATAACCGCTGATCTTTAGATGCAGGATCAAGAGCATCCAGAATTGATCTGGCATGGCTTACATTTGGCTGTATAACATCCTTGGAAATTGGGTGTCCACATTACACCAAAAGGCACATTTCTCAAGTTTCCATATGAAACCCTTGTTGCAACTTAAAAGCTGGTAAATCTTTATACAATAATAGAAAATGGATATGACAACAAAACCGCACATGAACATGAATGTGCACTTTGCAAACGTTAATAGAGTGACAATGATTTTGATCTTTAATTGCTACCATTGTATTGTGCCATAGATATTGAAAAGCTGGTGCAATTCTTATATGCTTTGATCTACATGAATTAAACTTGCTGTATAAAAGCTTTATTCTAATAGAGTCTTAGATTTCCTAAAATGAAAAATCTTAAATGTTTGACAAGAATATTTCACATGCAGGTACTTTGAAATTTGTGGCAGTCGACCATATTTAGAACTGAATATTTCTATGCCACAGTTTTTGACAACTTCTAGAGGCTAATTGCATATTAATTTATTAATTAAGAAGTTATTGTCTTTAAAGGCATTAAGTGACTTTTCCCTTAGGCTTGCAACTTTACTTCATGGGCAGGTGAGAAAAGAATTTGCTTTGTTCCTCACTCATGTAACTTTCTTGTACTTTCATATGACAGCAAGAGTTTTGAATGACTCTTTGGGGACCAACCTGTGTTTTCGGAATGGTTTTCGATTCTCACGACATCCCTTGGTAAAATATGCCAAAGTATCTACTTTTGCACCTTGTGAGCGGATGATGGTCACATGTATCCCATACTACGGTGGGTGGGGTAACAATTGATGTAATCTACAGACTTGATAGATTATATCAATGATTTCTCCTGCAAAGGAGGAGTCAGAGTTGGGAGTCGTCATCGACAGCCAGAGTCAGAGTTTACCCCAGCCCAGAGCTCTCTGATTAGGAACCTTTTCTTTCTCCATTTGTCTGGCTGCTTTCCTATGCCTACGGACTCCTTTCTGGTGAACTTTGACCACACTATGTGCCTAAGCTGAGGAAACTCTTCCTGAACTGTTCCCCTGCCCTTACTGGTGGCAGGTACAACCTTCTCTAGCGAACTTTCCACAGACTTTTTGGCTGAACTGTAGATTCACATTTTTCCCTGTAATTATATTTTCTGTCTGTACTCTGCTATATGTATGGTTTTAGACAACATTCTGGAACTGCTTATTGAGACTCATGACACATTTGCCTAAAATGCTGATTATTGCATTGAATTCTAAATCTGTTTAATACAATAATGAATTCAACCTAAATGTGTTACTTAGATGTGGCAGTAGGAATTGCTCGTTTTTTGTGTTCTGTCAAACAGAGTTTTAATGATTCATTCTAGTAGGGGGGTAATGGAATTGTCAGACAGGCTTAAAATCAATTTTACATTGTAACTGTTTATTTGTTTTAGAATGTTTTGCGGACAATTGTCCAAATAACCTATTTTGCTACCTACCTAAATTGTCTGAGTCTTCTTTAAATTGTATTTTAATGTTTATTCCACAGAAACTGTGCATACAATAATTGGGATTCTAATGCATAGTGGAGATAGTCATAGATTATTTTTAGGACATCAGATTCTTCTGTTATTGTTCTGTATAGCAATGGCAGAACGGTTGGTTTGTATAATCTTGGCTTGATTGAACTTCTCCAGGAGGTTCGGACTTACCTTTGCTATCCTATATATTCACAGCAGGGTTTTTAGGGTAGTATATTTAAATTTGATTTCCAATTTGTGAGTTGGTTACCAATTATTGGTCCTTATTGGGTAACCAACAATGGACACCCTGATTCCTCACCTCTCAATGCAATAAGCAAGGTCCATCGGAGGATCAGAAGCCTCTATGGGTGTGATTTGATACAGATAAATATAATTGGGCCCAGGTAAAACGCTTCAACGCCCTTATCTGACAAGGCTTGAATAACTTTCTCCAGGGTTACTTCATGTTACTTAAAATCCCTACCAAAAACTAAATATTGGCATTCTGGAATGTGCCAGCGACATCCACCCCTTCCAGTTTCAAATGCATGATGTGCTGGAAAGCGGATGCATCAATAACATGCCTGAAAGGTACGTTCATACTGAAAGGTGTGTCACAAAACCAGTTTGATATTTTTTCTTCTACTCAAGAACAATCTGATGGTACACACTCGCTGGGACTAAAGTGGAAAACACAGCTACACCTGCCAGGTAGGGCAACATCTCATGAATATTTGGAAGTGAATGGCGGTCAATTCAGATGGCATCATTCAAGCTGCATAGGTCAAAACACAGATGAAGTTCACCAGAACTTTTACCCTCAGAGACCATCCAATGAGTTGACACTAACAGCTCTACGATATCCTTGGCACAGTAGTAATTTAATATTTTTTTTAATTTTCTTTGTAAGACAAAGGGGAGTTCCTCAATCTATGTCTGATTGGATTAACTCCATCAATCATGATATTATGATACACAAAACTGAGTATCTCTCTAAGGGGCATATTTATAAGCCCCTATTGCCACTACAACACCACTTTTTCAGACGTTGTGGTGGAGATAGGGGCTTTACGCCTTGTGAATAGGGCTCCCTTTCACGCTATACTTAGCGTGAAAAGGGTGGGCAATGGGTGTTGCGGTGGACTTTCCACTGCAACACCCATTCAATTTTGACACTGCCCCATATTTACAAGGGCAGCGTAAATATTGGGCAATGCCAAAATTAAGACCAGGAAAAACCTGGTCTTATGTTTCATTTCTCTCGTTTTTGCTGTTTCTATGTGTGCTGCATTGTGCAGCACACCTAGAAACAGCAAAAGGTCATTGATTGTTTATGTGCAGAAAGGTGATCCTTACTACACATAATCAATAAAAAACGTACGTTTTGCAACTTCTATGTGTGCTGCATTAACCAGCACACACACAAGTTTCAAAATGCCATTTCAGATTGAAGAACAATCTTCCCGTGAAACGCAGGCACCCTTGCACTATGGCGCAAGGGTGTCTGTATTGGTGCTAGGCTGCTAAAATTAGCAACTACATGGGGCAAACGCAGGGCTGCACCTTATCGTTGTAAATATGGCACAGCCCTGCATTTTGCAAGTGGTGGAGCCCAGCGTTAAGCCAAGGTGGTTAACGCCGCCCTCTGCCACTTCATAGTAAATATGCCCCTAAGTTGTTATTAAAGACACTGCTAAATCTCTCCCTCAAACTCTCCACATAAATATCCTTTTCAGTGCCCTCTCCTTAAGTGACTGATTTTGCAATGTAAATGGAAGGATTCGCTGTATGGTCCAATCTAATCCCAATCTTCTCTTCTTGTAGCCACCTACAATGGTATCTGGTTTATTTAACACAAACTCATAGCATGGATTTTTTCACACTTAAAATTAATGCCTGCCCAAAAGCACCCCATAATGTGTGCCCTGTATACCCATCTGGGTGAATATCAGTAAGTAACAATTTCCTATTCCACAAACTCTATGCAAGAGCAGCACTCAAGATGGTGTTTCATGCAATCGATTACGCCATAATTTGAACTTCCTTGCCCTTAATTATTTTATGACATCTGCATAAACCTTTGCAATTCTTTCTGACACTCACACTTATGACTACATTGGTATCAACACTAGGGTTCTCTATCCCCTTCTAATCTGACACAGTTTTAGTTCTGTCTCCCCCAACTCCCAATGGCAAATTTCTTTACTTTTTACACTAATTGCAGAACTTGTCCATCACTGGGCAACTTTTGGAATTCCTCAAAAGAGCGACATGTTTAATACAACCTGACATAATGTGTTTCAGGATATGGGTTGGTATTTATTATTTAGAATGCAAAAATTGAAAAATTAAAAGGTTTCCAGAGTGACTGGGTAATACACTATGGAAAATGATAAGAACACTGCAGAGGCACTATAATGCCCAGTGGAAGCTCACAAGTTTACTAGTAAAGGAAAAGAGCTGACGTGCCTGGTGTGTGTGCTGCAATAAAATGTTACATTTAAAATGAGGAGGTGTCTAATGCTCAGCACCCAGTTTTCTGGATGGTTTTTGTACAAAAAATGATTATGAAGGGAACATGGCCAGCACTCTCAAACCCTTAAAGGCATGAAGTACACTTTTCCTGAAGATTTCAATGAGAATGAAATGCACAGAGAAGTTGTTCAGGAATTTCGTTAAGTTGTTTGTTTTCATAGTGGATCCATTCTTCAAAAGAAGGTCCTAGTGTTTCATATTAGTTAGAACCTTGGTACTCATAGTACGGCCTGGCAGTCCTTCCTTGGTTGCCCGCAGACCTGGTAATGTACCCATGGCCCACCAGAAAGAGAGAGGGAGAGAGAGAGAGTGGAAAGAGACAGACAGTGGAGACAGAGTGGAGAGAGAGAGAGTGGCGAGAGAGTGGAAACAGAGTAGAGGGAGAGACTGACTGACTATGAGAGACTGAGATACTGACTGACTGAGAAACTGACTGACAGAGAGAGACTGACAGAGAGAGATTGACCAAGAGACTTACTGACTAGGAGAGAGAGAGAGAGAGAGAGAGAGAGAGAGAGAGAGAGAGAGAGAGAGAGAGAGAGAGAGACTGACTGACTGAGAGAAAGAGAGCGAGACTCACTGACTGACTGAGGGAAAGAGAGACTGACTGACAGAGAGAGACTGACTGATAGAGAGAGAGACTGACTGACAGAGAGAGAGAGACTGACTGACAGAGAGAGAGAGAGAGAGAGACTGACTGACAGAGAGAGAGAGAGAGAGAGACTGACTGAGACTGACTAAGAGAGAGACTGACTGACTGAGAGAGAGATACTGACTGACAGAGAGAGAGAGAGACACAGAGAGAGAGAGTGACAGGGAGAGAGACTAACTGACATAGAGCAAGAGAGACTGACTGAGCGAGAGACTGACAGAGCGAGAGAGACTGACAGAGAGAGAGACTGACTGACTGAGAGAGAGACTGACTAAGAGAGACTGACAGCGAGAGACTGACTGACCGACAAAGCGAGAGAGTCTGACAGAGAGAGACTGACAGAGTGAGAGAGACTGACTGATAGAGAGAGACTGACTGAGCGAGAGAGTGATTGACTGACTGACTGACAGAGAGAGACTGGCTGACTGACAGACTGACTGACTGACAGAGAGAGACTGGCTAACAGAGAGAGACTAACTGACAGAGAGAGAGACTGACTGACAGAGAGAGAGAGAGAGAGAGACTGACTGAGAGAGAGAGAGGCAGAGAGAGAGTGACAGGCAGATAGACTGACTGACTGAGAGAGAGACTAAGAGAGAGACTGACAGAGAGAGAGACTGACAGAGAGAAAGACTGACAGAGAGAGTGAGAGACTGACTGACTGAGAGAGAGAGACTGACTGACAGATAGAGAGAGAGAGAGAAAGACTGACTGACTGACTGAGAGACTGACTGAGAAAGACTGACTAATTCAGAGAGAGACTGACTGACTGAGAGAGACTGACTGACAGAGAGAGAAAATACTGACTGACTAAGAGAGAGAGAGAAAGACTGACTGAGACTGGCTGAGAGAGACTGACTGACAGAGAGAGAGACCGACTGACTGACTGACAGAGACTGACTAACAGAGACTGACTTACAAAGAGAGAGACTGACTGACTCACAGAGAGAGACTGATTGAGAGAGAGAGAGAGAGAGAGAGAGAGAGAGAGAGAGAGAAAGAGAAAGAGAGAGAGACTGTGATGGAATTGGGGTCAAAGTGTGTATGAAGCTATGCAGTGACTCCTAAGATTGCTATTGTCTGCTAATAAAAATGTATATTCAAACTGTGCTCTTTGTAGTTACATTTGCTTTTGAAATACAGCATTGTCGTATTGTCTAATGTTTTGAAATGAGTTTGATTTGTTTTTACTCTAGCCCTGTCCCCCCACTGACCCTCCCCCACTGACCCCAACCCTACTGGTGTAGCACTCGGCCACAAACCACACTGTAATTTTGCCCCCGACAGAAAGTTTGAGAGTACCCATGAGGTAGAACATCTAGATGACATTAGCATGGAGGGTGTTGATTATATATATTTTTTAAACTAGGATTGTTATGTGCCCGGGTTAGGCCCAAGTAACGGAGCTACCCATTGTTCTTACATTGTCCTAATTTTGCACAATAACATTTCTGCCGTGACCTTTTGCACATATTCGTGTGCGTGACAATGTTGGATTAGTTTCTGTGAAACTACTTTGTTTACATATCTAGCTCCGCATAACATTATTGTGATGCCTCGAACATCATGTACAAGGACTCTTGACGCACTATGTACAAATGTTGTTCTATCTTAATCCAAGGGGTGACAGGGCTATCTACATATGCATAACATCACTAATCTATACGTAGATCACAACAATACTTTCTATTATAAATAATGAGCATCCCAAAAGATTAGTAGAGGATTCACTTTAGCTGACACCGAGGGTCCCTGCGACTTTACCACGCAGCGGTCTGACATCTCCGGGAGGTGGTGTCCAGTTTGTGACCAAGACAGTCTCCTACATTCTTTCCCGCCAGTTAATACGGACGGGATCGCTCCTTGGGGGGATTCTTGGCTTCACGCCTATACACACTGTAGGTACACTCAGAGTAGGAATTGCATAGTAGGAGTACACCTGATTTCTTCCTTGTTTATATGCCTGCATATATACACTGTTTTAGCACCATGGTAGAGCTTTATCTACTATTTACTCTTTTGGTGCTTGTAATCACTTTCATCTGCTTCTGTCTACTGATTGTCGCAGCACATGTAATCTATACATGAATAACATTGGTTCAATAAATATATTGAAAATGTTCCACTGTGTATTCTCTGCATATTTCTCTGAGCACAAGTAAGCATGAGTGACACAACGAAAGGTTCGGATCTGTTTTCACGAACCCTGAGAGGTCAGGGTTGTCATGTTCAGTGTTTCCCAGAAACCATTTGTTCCCTGGTTAGGTTAGGATGGCTTTTGATGGCACTGTGATCTAGCTGCCCAGAATCAGTGTAGGCACCTAACATAAATTTCATGTTGTCCAACCAACGCGCTGATCCTACGGATTAGTAGGAACTACATGATAGGATGGTGTTTATGTGTTCAAGTAGTTATGTTTACTTTCCTTGTGTTCTGATTTGCTGAAGCAATGATGCTTTTGTCCACACCACAGGAATTTCAATGATTTTTTCAGATTTGTTATGTAGAAATTGAGTATAAGAACCCCTGAATTTTGGGGATGAGCCAGAGATGCCCTTTACATATTGAACTGTTTTACACTGCTAATTGGTATCTGGGAGGTGCTTTGGCATGCAATTCAATGTTTGGGAGAACTGTTTCATGTAAAATTTTAAGGTGTTGAAATTTTGGGGTGTCTTAAGGTTAGGGGTATGGTTTTGCTCCACCAATTGCAGCAGAAGATAGTATGGAAGTGGAAGGCCTGCTATATATCCGTGCTAGATTCACAGCAGGTCACAGGTTAAAATCCTTCATGGTCAATTATGCAAGCAATTGCTAGGTGACAAAAACAACTATTATCAGCGAGTTGGTGTGTTCGCATAAAACTATTCATTATATTACTGTCCAAAGTTGCGGCATACCATTCAGGTATTACAAAAAGAAAGTTAATATCACCAATGAAAAGAAAGCACTGAGCAACACGTTGACAGATCTCTACTCTTGAAGCATATTTAATGCAATAGCAACACCTGTAAGTGACCCAGAACTAGTGTATAAACCTAGCACATATCAACAGATCACAAATTAAATGGCAAAAATGTTTTATTTCCATATTTTTTTGATACACAGCTGCAGTCTGATTTCCCTTTATTTTAGCATGCAGTTAACGTCTGCAGAATGTTCTCTCTCACAGTCTCGCTGCCACAGAATTTTGATCTAGGAGCAAAAGAAAAGGTACATTTAGGCAAACAAATATATCATATAATTGTCCCATGAAACATGCTGGAAAATGATCAACACTGGCCTTCAAGACATATTCAGGTCATATGGATTTGACTATGCCCCAAACACACTGACATCCAATTGAAACTTGTCTCATGTAACATGAACCAGATATCTAGATGCTTTATACTGATGAGTGTTTAACTCTAACTATATCTACACATGTTTTGTAGAAAGTGGTCAACATTTGAATTGCAGCAGGGCAATGCTGCAAGTTGTAGCCGAGTAGGGCTTCACAAGGCCAAATACCCTCTCCGCGAAATCCAGCTGAAATTGGTTTACGGCTACAAAAAAGCTTTGCGCAACCACACTGAATCTTCCTCCCACTGGCAACGCACAATCATCAGATTGACTAAGCAGGTTTGCCCCGGTTCTCTGGGTGGCGTTGGAGCCAAAACATTTCAAAGTCCCAGGTTTCTCAGGGTGTTTGGAGAAGTACACTGTGACACAGTCAAGAGTCCCAGTACACCAGGAACAGCACTTGGAGGTCAAGACTCACTCCAGCAGAAGCCACCAGCAGGATCCAGGGCAGTTCCAGTAGGAACTGGTTAGCAGGGCTCTTCAGGAAATGGGGTTCTAGCAGCTTGCTCCAGTAGCTTAACAGGAGGTCAGCCAACTGACTCTTGGAGTCCACTTCATTGCTCTGGGCACAAGTGGGAGCAGGCCCAGCATTTCAGGTCTCCTCACAGGTCTCAACAACAGGTGCAGTCCTTCTTTTATCTTCCGCAAATCCCTTAGTGTTCTGAAGCAGGTGTCCAGGGGCGCCACATTTATACCTGGGAGTAGCATATGGGTGGGGGGTGGCTCCTGGATACTTCTTAACCAATACAGAAAACGTTCTAGGGGTAATCCTACCCTGGGTTGCTGCATTTCCTGGGTGACTTACCGCAATAAATCTCAACAGTGACCATCGCTGCCTAAATCTAAAATGGTGAAACACTTCTCCCCTTGTGCAGAGCTTATTGCCCAGACCAGAGGTGTAGCCAGGGAAACTAGAAACCTCTCATCTGTGGTCACTTCAAGCCAGTTCTGGGGCAGTTGTCAACAGCCGCGGCCACTGCAGTTGAGAGCGGTTGGGTGGTGGGGCCAAGTGAGGGGGGATTTCGAGAGACAACCACAAGGGAAAATTATTTATTTATTTAATTTTCCCTCGTGGTCATCTCTCGAAATCCCCCCTCACCTGGCCTCACCGCTCTTACCTGCAGCGGCCGCGGCTGGTCATCAACCTCAATGCTTATGACCTCACAAAAATATATTACTCATAAAACTATTCATTATATTACTGTCCAAAGTTGAGGCATACCATTCAGGTATTATAAAAAGAAAGTTAATATCACCAATGAAAAGAAAGCACTGAGCAACACGTTGACAGATCTCTACTCTTGAAGCATATTTAATGCAATAGCAACACCTTTCAGTGCCCCAGAACTAGTGTATAAACCTAGCACATATTAACAGATCATTGACATCATTAATAACATCGGTGATGAGATATGAAATAACATAATTGGTGAACATTGGGATTGGTGGGGGTGAGTTTCAGTTACTTCAGTTAGCTACAACTGGTGAATTTCAATGGTATTTAGAATTAAAAATGCTATGTTGTAACTGAAATAACATAATTGATGACAACACGGTGATTGGTCGGGGTGTGAGTTATAGTTACTTCACTTAACTATAACTGGTGAATTTCAGGTTTTTTTTAGAGGTTAAAATGATACGTTTTAACTGACATTTTTGCCTTACTATAACATGTTATGTTATGTTATGTTGGGTTTTATTAAGCGCTCAGCTACTCAGCAGAGTGTCCCGGCGCTGACAGACCCGTGAACCAAAATAGCTACAACCAGGGGGGAGATTTAAAGGCTAAACAGCCATGTTTTAAGCGTCTTTCTAAAAGTCGTCAAGTTGTCGCTCTTTCTTAAGGCCAGTGGGAGGGCATTCCAGGCCCGAGGTGCAAGGTATTTAAAAGAACGCCCTCCGATCCGGGCACGCCTGAAAGCCGGGACCGAAGTGAGTGACAATGAGGCAGAACGCAAGGCTCTGGCAGGCCGATGAAAACCGATCCTCTTCCTCAAATAGAGGGGACCGGAGCAATCAAGAGTCTTGAATGCAAAAGTAAGTGCCTTAAATTCAATGCGCTTCTGAATAGGGAGCCAGTGCAAAGCTTGCAACAGTCCTGAAGCATGGGAACGGTGGCTAAGGCCAAAAATAGCCCGAGCTGCCGAGTTCTGCACAACCTGTAGCCGTGAGAGAAGGATCTTCGGAAGACCCAGATACAGGACATTGGCGTAGTCCAGCCTAGAGCCTATCATAACCTGTACCGTGATCCTCCTATGGCCGATGGAGAGGACAGGAAGAAATTTCCTTAACATTTTTAAAATGCCAAAGCATTGGCCAACTAGGCTCATAATCTGTGGTTTCAGAGTGAGACCATTGTCCATCTTCACCCCAAGGTTTTTAACCACTGAGGCCACGTCAGAAGGGGGGGACATATCAGCGGGCCACCAAGACCTCCAACAGGGATCCAGAGGGCAGCCAAAAAAGAGAACCTCAGATTTATCTGAGTTGCATTTGAGCTGATTACATTGGAACCATGTAAAGACCGCATCCAGACAACTCTTGATGCGATCTCCATTGAAATCCGTGTCCTTGCCACATGTGAAAAGGAGCTGGGTGTCATCGGCATAAGAAACAATCTGGGCTCCAAAAGACTCGACCAGCGCAGCCAGCGGGGACATATAGATATTAAAAAGGGTCGGGCTTAATATGGAGCCTTGAGGAACACCCACACCCAGAGGCGGCACTGTCGCAGAAAAGGGAGGAGCCCAGACTGTCTGTTGGCGATCGGTCAGAAAGGACTTGAACCATTTGAACACCGTTCCTCCCACACCTATCTCTGCAAGACGTGCCAATAGGTGATCATGCGGAATGGTGTCAAACGCCGCCGAAAGATCGAGCATCACCAGCAGTGCCTTACCCCCAGAGTCCTGAGCTTCCTTGATGGCCTCAAACACCTCTAACAGCGCTGTCTCCGTGCTCATATTCGCACGAAAGCCGGATTGAGTGTGGTGCAGAAGGCCATGAGACTCCACAAAATGAGAGAGGATAGACTGAAAATGCTTTTCCACCACTTTGGCCAGTGCCGGGAGCAGAGAGATAGGTCGGTAATTAGCATGGATGGCACGGTCAAGAGAAGGTTTCTTCAAAAGAGGAATGACCATTGCCTGTTTCCAGGCAGACGGCACAATCCCTGTTGACAATGAACAGTTTAAAATAGGGTTGACCATCGGGTTAATGGCGTGAGCTATTTTGGCAAGACACTTCGCAGGGCAAGGGTCAAGGGGAGAGCCCGATCTAGTTTTAACAAGAAGTTCCAAAGAGTCTTGCAGTGTGATTGGAGGAAAACTCATCAGACTGGGCTTTTTCGAGTCCAGTGTAGTGGTCTTAATTTCGGGACAAAGCGCTCCCACCTTCATAAAAGCAGGAAAAGTTGCCTGGATGCTCTTGATTTTATTGGCACAGAAACTAGCCAATTGCAGAACCCACGGTTCCGAAAAAGAGCACCTAGGCGTGATAGCCGCTGGTGAAGAGAATTCCTTCACAATTGCAAAGATTTCTTTGCTGGCATTAGCGGCCTCATCAATCCGTTGAGCAAAGTAGGCTTTTTTAGCCCGATAAATTTCCTTATGATAAGCCTTGGTACAACTTCTGTAGGCCTCCTTCATAGTATCCAGGTAATTTGTTCGCCAAGCTCTTTCGGCTTTTTTACAGAGCCTCCTGCTAGAGTTGAGCGACTGCGAAAACCATGGGGCCGATGTTCGTGAGGGTTTTTTATACGAATGCCTCGGTGGGACTAAATCCTCCAAGCACTGTGTAAGCCACTCTTGAAAGCGGGCAAGATCTAGTTCCAGGACCCCGGAAAGAGAGCAGGGATGAGTTAGCCGATATTGCTCCATCATTTCCACGGTGACTAAATGGAAAGGACGCGACAGCCGGGCAAGGCACCCCACACCTCTACTAGTCGCCATGGTTTGGGACTGAGTATTAAAAGTCACCAAAAGGTGGTCAGACCATAACACCGGAAGGGGGGGGGGGTACAACTGTCACCGAAGAAGATGAAAAAATCTGATCCAATATGTGACCTTTATTATGAGTAGGGCACGTTACGTAGGGTAAGAGGCCCAGAGGCGTAGTAATATCTAAGATTTTTATGGTGTCTGGGGCATTTATATTATCAAAATGGACGTTATAATCGCCCAAAAGAATGAAATGCTTAAATTGAATGCTCATGATCGAAATCACTGCATTCAGCTCCTCGTTAAAAGAACCAACGGGACCATGGGGCCTATAGACCAACAAGCCCGCGCAAGATTGGCCGGGAGAAAGTGTAAGACAGAACGCCAGTGCTACCACCCCACTAATATCCTCGGTTGGTATGATGGAACACTCGTAACGTCTGTCAATCACCAATGCCACTCCTCCCCCTCTGCCTGATTTCCGATCTTTTCTCAGTATGAAATAGTTTGCGGGCATGGCGTTTGCAATATCAGGACCGGATGCTTCGCCAAGCCACCTTTCCGTGAGAAATAAGCAGGCGGGTTTAAAATCGGAGAGAAAGTCGAACAGGTCCAGAGCATGTTTACTCATTGAACGAGTGTTCAGAAGGGCACAGCTGAAGAAGCGATCAGCGGCAGCCCGCTCGGTAGGTATAGTTGTATATAGGCTAGGCTTAACGCCATCCGTTTCCGTCAGCCCGTTCATCAACGACCAACCACAAACCGTGAAAAGATGTTGAGTCTCACTTGCCGGATCATGGACACTGCAGCTGCTGTTGCATGTTTGTCTAAGGGTACGAAGCAGAAGAGTGGAGTACTGAGTGATTTTCTCATGACAATGATTCTGTACGTTACCGCCACCGGGACGCTGACGGGCGCAGACGGGCTTTCCTTTGGCGCTCCTTCGGCGCGCAGTCGGCGCGCCCGCTGCACACGTCCGCTGCGCGTCCGCCAATGACACATATTATATAGGAGGGAAGGCGGTGGCGGGGGGCGTGGCCTCTGTGAAGGGGGCGTGGCCTCGGCGCTCGCCCGAATGGCGTCCCGAGGTGGGACTAGAGGGCTTGCGGCCGCTACAGCGAAAAACCAGCTGCGCGGGATGCAAGATTCAGCAGGTAGGCAGATACAGCATAAAATATATACAGTTTTTAAAATAATATAGCACAAAGCACTCCCGGCTTCCGCGTCAGGAGGTTCAAGGGTCTAACAAGCGCTGACAACTGAATCCTTTTTATCGCGGCGGCGGGGGGCGTGGCCTCTGTCAAGGGGCGTGGCCTCGGCGCTCGCCGGAATGGCGTCCCGAGGTGGGACTAGAGGGCTTGCGGCCGCTACAGCGAAAGACCAGCTGCGCGGGATGCAAGATTCAGCAGGTAGGCAGATACAGCATAAAATATATACAGTTTTTAAAATAATATAGCACAAAGCACTCCCGGCTTCCGCCTCAGGAGGTTCAAGGGTCTAACAAGCGCTGACAACAGAATCCTTTTTATCGCGGCGGCGGGGGGCGTGGCCTCTGTCAAGGGGCATGGCCTCGGCGCTCGCCGGAATGGCGTCCCGAGGTGGGACTAGAGGGCTTGCGGCCGCTACAGCGAAAGACCAGCTGCGCGGGATGCAAGATTCAGCAGGTAGGCAGATACAGCATAAAATATATACAGTTTTTAAAATAATATAGTACAAAGCACTCCCGGCTTCCGCCTCAGGAGGTTCAAGGGTCAAACATCACTTTAACCTTTGTTTTTTCAGTGAACTTCTGAACTTTTTATAATGTAAATTAATTAATTATTGTATACCATTACCATACCTAACTATACCAACACTGAAACCTTTGTTTTTTCAGTGAATATATATATCCTCTGGTGACATTTATAAACTAGGAGCTCTTAGGCAATGTTGGACTATATTACGCATGTTACTCTTTACACATTGTTTATTTTACACAATGTATTAAGTCATTTTACCACTCTTTAGAAAGATTTGAGCATTTGATTGTCAAGCATTTAGAATTCATAATTTCTCTGAAACTACAGATATGTCTGTCAATTATTCGAGAAATGCTTGTTTTGAGATAATGTGCAAATATTTAAAATGTGTTTTATGCAACAATGAGTATTATTATAAGTCAAATTTTAAATGCAAAGTACATTGTAACGAATTTAACCACATACATTTTAAATGTGTTCTTTTTCAGCACTTATAGAGAGAAAGAAAATAAAGTGTAAAGTGAGACAGTGTAACTTTTTGCTGACAGGGTCTATGTTTATATTGTTGTTTTCAAACTCTTGAGGGGATTCATTGGTAGATGCTTGCATCCAGGATGGGCCTCACTGTCTTTGTGAAACCGTGTTTTTTAGCAACAGGGTGGGCATTAGGTGAAAATGTCAGTTAAAACATAGTTTTTAAATGAACAAAACCACTGAAATTCACCTGCTGTAGTTGTCGCAAGGACCTTAAGTAACTATAGATCACGCTGGTCTGCCCACACTTGGGCAGGCTTACTGACAGTCACACCACCAAGTTGTCGACCTACTGACTTTATCAAGGGGTAAACATATCAATATATATATTAAGCAGACATATCATCTTGCTCCAAAAATCATCCAAACTTTTTTCAAATAAAATGTATATCTCAATAATTCACACAATGCAATGTTTAATAATAGTGATTATTGTAAAAATGTTTCCTAAAGTTTTCATAAACAAGAAATCAACATATCTATGAGTCTTTCTTTTAACATTGTGTTTTGTGATTGCATTTTGTGGGTTGGAAAATGTTAAAATAAAGACTCAAACCTTAAAAAATAAAAAGTAAACCAGCATGTCTCTCAGTCTTTCTTTTAACATTTTTAAGCCCAAAACATGCAATCAGAAAAACAACCACAGGAGGGCCTTGCACTCCAGCTGAAGAACATAGAGACCAAGCTCAGAATAATTTAAAGAAATGTGCTAATTTCTCCTGGGTTCATGGATTTAATGACGCAAAAAAATAAAAAATATTTTTTAATGGTCATGGGGGGCTGCTGCATTCCCTGGCGTACCTCATAACATTAAAATAAAAAATGCTGGTGCTGCACTTGCCTAAGGGTACTACCAGAAGGAAAATATGCTATTTTAAAATGCCCTAGGGCATTATGGGGTAGTCCTTCCTTGGAAAAGCAAATAATAAATAAGCCCCTCCGGCAGCTGATTTATTATTCATTGTTTTACATTTATTTTGGGTGTCCCAGTATCTACCTGGGACACCCAGATCCTTTTTTTGGGTGGTGGCCATGGGAGAAGCCCCAGGGCCCCCTAGGCCCCACCTGCTCCCCAGCCAACACCCGCCATGGGTGACGGTGGAAGCGAGGCAATTTGTTTTATTACACAATATTGGGCAGGGGACCCAAGCTCTCTGAGCCTTCAGGGTACGAAGGACCCCAGGGCAGGTTTATTTGATTAAAAGGATGAGGTGTCCAGCCCCTTTCCCACGCCTTTATGGACCCGCAGACCCCATGACCTCGGGGCTTTTTGTATTTTAAGAGAAAGGGGCGTGCACCACTCTCCCCAAGCTTCTACGGGCTGTGGGGACCCCATCCTCCATGGCCTTTTTTATTGTGAGGGGAGGGAGGTGGTTAGACCCCTCCTCGAGGAGAAAGTGGCCCCAGTTACCCCATTGCTCAGGGCCAAAGCAAATATTTAAAGAAGAGGGTGCGGATGGACCCCCTCCTTGAGCCAATAGTGGCCCCGGGGATCCATTCTCTTGGGCCTTACCTGGGTGCCCTAATTCGCACCTGGGGCACCCACAAGACAAATAGGCCCGAATTATGATGTCGGTCGGACGAGAGTCCGACCGACATCGTAGCGCAAACAGGACCACCTGGCAAGGAGTTGGCAGTCCCATTTCCACTATTATGATGCAGCTGCCTTCATGGTGCTTGGAAAGTGTATATTTTCTATAGAGGCTTTTGCTGCAGGTTGCAGCACCAGCCTCAATAGAAAATATACACATTTAAAACATCCATGCACCGTGTGGCAGGCAACATGCGGTGCCTGCCACATCGTGCACGGATGTTTAGGGGGACACATATCCCTTAGCGCAGGACACGGGGGGAAGAGGACCCTGCTAGGGGCCCCCAAAGTCACTTTCCACCTGCCTTTTCATGGCAGGAGAACTGCCACGAAAGGGCAGGCGGAAAGCGACATCGTAATCCCGATGACAGAGCCAAGGCTGGCTCCGCTGTCATTTTGGGATCACTATTCTGCCAGGCACCCCGACTGGCTCCGTGAGCCTGTCGGAAGCGGAGCGAAACTTCCCTTTCCTATAGAAACTAGGTCCTAACTACACCCACCGACTGATGACTGCTAATATATTTTTATATATAGATAGATAGATAGATAGATAGATAGATAGATAGATAGATAGATAGATAGATAGATAGATAGATAGATAGATAGATAGATAGATAGATAGATAGATATATGCACTGTAAAAACCAAAGGCTACAGGGACGTTATAGTGAGGGGTAGATTTCACTCATACAAAACCAGAGTTATTCGGCACTTATAGTTACTTGAGCTAACTATAACTTATGTCCCCACAACGCACTGCTTTTGACTTCACATATTACATCACTCATGACATGGTCAGTGACATCACTCATGACATCACATATAATATCTCGAATGACATCACTGATGACACCATTCAATGAGTGTAACTATTTTGTAAGAGTTTATGAGTGTTAAACATATATTCTAAGGTACTACAAAACTTAAAGTTGTATACTAGGTGTACTACTGAGTGATACTACATTTAATATATATCATGTGAGTTGCTGTGTGACTGTATGTATCCTTGTGCATATCGGTGTGTGAGTGGCTGCATGGGTGTATAAGTGGCTGTGTAAGCAACTGCGTGGGTGAGTGAGCTGCTGTGTGTGGCTATATTTGTGAGTGAGTGGGTGTGTCAGTGGATGTATAGGTGGATGAGTGACAGTGTTATTTGCTCTATCAGTAAGCGGGGCAATTTGTTTTATTACACAATATTGGGCAGGGGACCCAAGCTCTCTGAGCCTTCAGGGTACGAAGGACCCCAGGGCAGGATTATTTGATTAAAAGGATGAGGTGTCCAGCCCCTTTCCCACGCCTTTATGGACCCGCAGACCCCATGACCTCGGGGCTTTTTGTATTTTAAGAGAAGGGGGCGTTCACCACTCTCCCCAAGCTACTACGGGCTGTGGGGACCCCATCCTCCATGGCCTTTTTTATTGTGAGGGGAGGGAGGTGGTTAGACCCCTCCTCGAGGAGAAAGTGGCCCCAGTTACCCCATTGCTCAGGGCCAAAGCAAATATTTAAAGAAGAGGGTGCGGATGGACCCCCTCCTTGAGCCAATAGTGGCCCCGGGGATCCATTCTCTTGGGCCTTACCTGGGTGCCCTAATTCGCACCTGGGGCACCCACAAGACAAATAGGCCCGAATTATGATGTCGGTCGGACGAGAGTCCGACCGACATCGTAGCGGAAACAGGACCACCTGGCAAGGAGTTGGCAGTCCCATTTCCACTATTATGATGCAGCTGCCTTCATGGTGCTTGGAAAGTGTATATTTTCTATAGAGGCTTTTGCTGCAGGTTGCAGCACCAGCCTCAATAGAAAATATACACATTTAAAACATCCATGCACCGTGTGGCAGGCAACATGCGGTGCCTGCCACATCGTGCACGGATGTTTAGGGGGACACATATCCCTTAGCGCAGGACACGGGGGGAAGAGGACCCTGCTAGGGGCCCCCAAAGTCACTTTCCACCTGCCTTTTCATGGCAGGAGAACTGCCACGAAAGGGCAGGCGGAAAGCGACATCGTAATCCCGATGACAGAGCCAAGGCTGGCTCCGCTGTCATTTTGGGATCACTATTCTGCCAGGCACCCCGACTGGCTCCGTGAGCCTGTCGGAGGCGGAGCGAAACTTCCCATTCCTATAGAAACTAGGTCCTAACTACACTCACTCATACAAAACCAGAGTTATTCGGCACTTATAGTTACTTGAGCTAACTATAACTTATGTCCCCACAACGCACTGCTTTTGACTTCACATATTACATCACTCATGACATGGTCAGTGACATCACTCATGACATCACATATAATATCTCGAATGACATCACTGATGACACCATTCAATGAGTGTAACTATTTTGTAAGAGTTTATTAGTGTTAAACATATATTCTAAGGTACTACAAAACTTAAAGTTGTATACTAGGTGTACTACTGAGTGATACTACATTTAATATATATCATGTGAGTTGCTGTGTGACTGTATGTATCCTTGTGCATATCGGTGTGTGAGTGGCTGCATGGGTGTATAAGTGGCTGTGTAAGCAGCTGTGTGGGTGAGTGAGATGCTGTGTGTGGCTATATTTGTGAGTGAGTGGGTGTGTCAGTGGATGTATAGGTGGATGAGTGACAGTGTTATTTGCTCTATCAGTAAGTGGGTGGCTGTATGAGTGAGTGAGTGGCTGATTGAGTAGCTGTTTTGTTACATGACTTTGCGTGTGAGTAATTGCAATGAAAAGTGAGTGTGTGTGTGAATGCCTGTATGGGTGAGTTCCAGAATGTGTGAGTGCTTGTTGGATATGTGAAGGGGTATGTAAGTGATTGTGTGAGTGAGTGCCTGTGGGCTTCTATGGGTGAGTGAGTGGCTGTGTTGAGAGGATTATTGGGTGAGTGAGTGGGTGGGTGACTTTGCATTAAAATAGATGGGTGTGTGAGGACCTGTATGGGTGAGTGTGTGTTTTTTTCAGTGAATTTCTAAGGTTTTTTCAAAACTAATTCCTAACTAGAACATCCCTTTAAACTTTGTTTTATTCAGAGAATTTCTATGTTTTTTTAGCTAGTAATCAGGTTTGCAGAGTGGTGAAGAAAGTGGGTTGGGCCTCTGACCAGCTTTCAAGAATCCTGTTGTGTAGGACTTTGAGGAGGTACCAGGAGGGCTTCTTAGCAATCCCGCTGTGTGGGACTTACTGGCAGGGTGGTTGGCCCTCAAGGACGTCTTTGAGGGCCAACTACCCTTTCTTTTGCCTCCAGTAAGTCCCACACAGTGGGTTATTGTTAGATCTGGGGGTCTCTAGTTGGCAGGGGTAGGTAACACTGTCCAAACAGGGACCCTTGCTTCTAGTCAGGGTAAGGGGGATACACTCTTTAGATAACCCCTGCTCACCCCCTTGGTAGCTTGGCACGAGCAGACAGGCTTATCAAAGGCGATGTGTAAAGTATTTGTACCAACACTCACAGTAACACAGTGAAAACACCACAAATGGACTCCACACCAGTGTAGATAAATAAAGTACTTTTATATAAACTACACAAGACCAAAACGACAAAAAATCCAACATACACAGTTCAAGAATATGGTTTCAAAAGAGTTATTAGCTTAGTGACAAAATAATGCACATTAGCGTCGATTTTAGCCAACAGTACCCGGTGTTTCAACAAAAGTTCCTAGCGGTGCTCAGGCGTCAAAAAACAAGCAACAGCGTCAGTCCTGAGACCCTGGGGAGGCGATGCGACAACCCCGCTGCATGCAGCGGGCGTGTGCGACGAATCCGGTCTGTATGGGGAGTGAGGCGATACTTGTATGGATTCCAAGGCGTAGCTTCTCCGGTAGAAATTTACTCGCTGAGGCACGATGCGACGATCTTCGATGGCTCTGCGACGATGTTCGCAGCGACGAAATGCGGCCCGCTAACGAGCGGTGCGACGATCTCACTCAGCGGCGGCAGGCTCTGCGACGATACTTGCAGCGACGGGAATCTTCACGCTCCGGGGGCGATGCGCTCCGAAGATGAACGTGGCGTTGATGTTGCAGCGGCGACAGACGCGGCGACGATCTTCGCGGCGACGGCGACAGCTCTACTCAGGCCCTTGGAGATTCCTTCAAGCCAGGGGACACAGCACACAGCAAAGTCCTTCCCCTCTCCTTGGCAGCAAAGCAACTGCAGGTCAGCCTTACAGCAGGTCAGTCCTTCTTCTTCAGTCTTCCAGCTTTCTCCTTGGCAGAGGTTCCTTCTTGATTCCAGGATGATCTAATTTTCTGTAGTCTGGGTCCCAATACTTATACCCCAAAATTCTTTGTCCTCTGAAGGCAGAGGGGTCTTGGCCTAGTCAGAACCAGTTCTGGCCAGTCCTGGAGCACTCTGTTTACTTGGTTTCTTCTTTCCTTTGAGAGAGAGGGGCAGGGTCGTCAGCCGCCCAGCAGGGGGTGGAGCCAGCATTGTGGAAGGTAGGCACAGCCCTATTCAGACCCAGGTGCTACTCCTCCCACCCATCTACAGGGGAATTTCCCTATTCAGCCCTGGGCTGACTCATTCAGCCTCTGGGAGCCACCCCTGTCCCTGTCACTCACAAACCAGACAGCCAATTCACAAACAGGCCAAGGCACACAGAAAGGGCAGGAAAGCAAACAGCCACTTTCTAAAAGTGCTGTTTTCACACACAGGATTTAAAAGTCATCTTTCCTAAAAGATGTGTTATTAAATTCTGAGTTCAGGGATACCAGACTTTAATTTTCCATCTTGCTCCTATGGGAAGATATGCAGGTAAACATTATACTCAGCATTCCCCATTATATCCTATGGGCAAGATAGCCTTTTAATAGTGAAAAACGAAAATGGCTGTAATTCACTACCAGAGCATGTCACCTACACCAATACATGCTCTACCTTTCACATACACTACACCCTGCCCAGGGGGGTACCTAGGGCCTTCGATAGGGGTGTCCAATGTGTACAGAAAGGGAAGGGTTAGGCCTGGCCAGTGTGGACACTGGTCAGGTCAGCATGGCAGTTCGCAACTGCACCCAGGCACTGCGGTGGCAGGACTGTGACACCATTTTAGGGTTACTCCTGTGGGTGGCACAATCAGTGCTGCAGGCCCACTAGTAGCATTTGAATCACCAGCCCTGGCACACTCAGTGCACACTACTAGGGGCTAACAGGTGAAACAAATATACCAATCATGTATAACCAATCAATATAACAATTTACCTAGGGAGCACTTGCACTTTGACACTGATCAGCAGTGGCAAAGTGCCCAAAGCATCTAAACCAGCAAAAACGAAATCCAGCACAGCGTCAAAAAATACAGGAGGTAGAGGCAAAAAGTCAGGGGAAACCACGCCAAAGATGCCAGGTCTAACAGTTACTGAGAGGTGTTCGGTGGCCATGCAACCTTTCTCCACCACTCCGCAAATGTGCCTCCTGGTGCACTACTATTTGGGGGATGAAGTTCCTTTTGCTCTTGAGGGTCCTTGGGGAGCAAACTACCCCTCCTGCCACCTCCAGGAAGATCCACACAGCTGGATTGCTGAGTGGTTGTCAGAGGTCATACCCCCTTACTCAACCACTCTACAAACGTGCCTCCTGACGCACTTCTGGTTGGGGTAAATAGTCCACTTTAGTACTGAGGCCTTCAGGACTAAAGTGGGATTCATTCCCCAACCAGAAGCGTGCCAGGAGGCGCGTTTGCAGAGTCAAAGAGAATGGGGGCATGGCCTTCAAGTCCTCTCAGCAATGCCGCTCTCTGGGGCTTACTGGAGGTAACAAGAGGGCGTGTTGGCCCCCAAAGACCATCAGCATTCAAGGGGATTTGATTCCCCAACCCCCACTGTGCCAGTAAGCGCGTTTGCAGAGAGGTGGTTAAGAGGACATGGCCTCCAGTGACTTGCCGGTGTATTTTCTTTAAATTAAATAATTGTTTTTAATGAAGGGGGTCTGCGTAGTTCCCTTTCCTTTGGACGATTTCGCCCTTGGGGACTGAATCCCCAGGGCCTAGCCTTCACATAAAAAAAAGAAAAAATAACAATAAAGGAAGGGGGGTCATGTGACCCTCCTTCTCTGTGCCAATTTTGGCCCAGGGACCCCATCCCCTGGGGCCTGCTCCTTATTTGTTTTCTAAATGGGAGGGGGGGGGGCCGCACGGTCCCCTTCCCGAGGCCAATTTCGGCCCAGGACACCATCCTCTGGGGCTAGGCCTTAATTAATATTTTTTCAAATAACGAGGGGGGCGCGCTGCCCCCCTCCCCAGGCCTATTTCCACCCAGGGAGCCCATCCCCTGGGACCAGGCCTTTAACTTTTTTTTTATGGGGATGGGGGCCAACGCACCCCACTCCATGGGCCGATATTACCCCCGGGACCCCATCCCCTGAGGCATGGCCAGGTCATTGGGGACCGCGGGGAGAGCTACAAGGCCCCTGCTGTCCCTTCTGACTTCTTGCCTCCTGCCAGAGCTGGCATTGCTTTTGGACAGAGGAAGCTGCACATCTGCAGCTGCCTCTGTCCAAAAGTAATTCTGTTCTGCTTCATGGAAGCGAGAGCATTTTCAATGCTATCTTTTCCATGAAGCGGACCAAATTTTACTATGGCTTGGCGGGAGTGGTACTCCCCCTAAGCCATAGCTAAATGCAATGTCCCAGGTGTGGGCCCCCCGGGACATTACTGAAGCTGGCCCTGGAGGGTGGCGGTCCCCATGGCCATGTTTGGCTCCACGAGGGGGGCCGTGCATCCCCCTCCAACAACAAAAATGAAGCCCTGGGAGGTTGGGGTTCCCTGGGGCTGCGTGGGCCACGTGGGCCTCATGGCCCCCGTATATAGTTTACTGTACAGTTGCCCCAGGGAAGTGGTGTTCTACGAGGTTGCAGTGGGGGTCTGGAGCCCCCCCACATATTATTATGAAAAATAGCCCAGTGAAGGTGGCGGTCCCCGGGGCTGCAGGGGGCCGCATGGCCCCCACCGCATTTCATTGAATTAGCACCGGGGAGGTAGCGGTCCCCTGGGCTGCGTGGGGGGACTGGAGCCCCCATGAATTATTTATTAGCGTACCTCGGAGAGGGGGTGGTCCCCAGGGCTGAGGGGGCCCGGTGCTCCCCCACATTTCAGTCAATTTGCCCTGTGGAGGTGGCATTCCCCAGGACTGCGCAGGGGGCTGGTGCCCCTTCACACATTTATATTTAACATAGCCCGGGGAGGTGGTGGTCCCCAGGGATGCAGGGGGCCTCATGGGGCCCCCAACATTAGATTTAATTGCCCCAGGACTTGACCCACCGGGGGGCCTAATTAAATGAAGCACGGCAACCAGTGCTTTGGTTTCTTTAAATTTTGGGTGGGATTCGCAGATCCAACGTGACTCCTGCCAAAGGACTTCATCGTCCAAGCAGCAGTGCTCAAGAAGCCGCGTTTGCAGCGTGGTGTAAACAGGGGCATGGCCTAGAAACACCCCTCTGCAACGCAGCTCTGTGGCGCTTACTGGAGGTACCTGGTGGGCTACTTGGCCACCAGGGACCTTCAGGATTCAAGGGGATTTAATAGGGATGACATCATCCATGTGAAAATCTGATGCACCTCCTCACACACTAATATAACCTTTGATACACCCACTGTAAAATACAGACTACCATTTTCGAAACCATCGAAACACCAAAACCAATTACTACATACGCACTTACTGATTCCTATGTCTACACACACATCTATTCATTCACCCATACAATCACTCATACATGCAGTCACTCATCAATACAACACTATCATAAGCACTCATATACCTATATAAACACTCACACACCACCACTCATCCAGAGTTACACACACACCTAGTCAGTCATGCAAAGAATCAATCACACTTCCATTTACTGACCTATACAGTTATACACACACCACAGCACTTATTCAAACAGAAACAAATGCATACTTACTCTCTTATACAATCACTGATACAAGTACACACTCATCCATACAGCCACTCTCACAATCACTGACTGTCATGTATAGTCATTTATATACTCCAACTCACACATACACTGCCTTTTACATATGCAGTTACTTGGACATGAACCACTGATGTGGAAATTTGGCAGAGATCACTGTTAGCATTGAGCTGAAGCCATATTGTTTCCTGCAGCCATCTTGACTGACCATGTGTTCGCCATGTGTTCCTTCCTTCTTCGCTGTTGCCTGCCCTTGTGCTTTACTCAAGAACTGGCTATACTTAGCCCCTGCTACTCTGCACATGCTCAGAAGAGCCTGTAGCTGCCCATGCATCTGCTCTAGTCTGTTACTGTCAGGCTGTTGTAACTGAAGTCAGCAACTCATTGCCCCTCCTTTTTTGTTGACTGTGCATTCTTTGTACGACCATCTATGTATGTAATTCTTCCTATGTGTACTTGTACCGCCTCCTTTTGAGCTCCTGTGTGGATATAAAAGACCCACAGTTCTTCTACTCCTTGTGCTACTTCATACACTGCCGAAGTGTGTTGTGTGAATGTAGTTCCACCTCATGAGGTTTAATAAAGTGTTTTCTTGATATTTCAGCTTCCGTGCCAATCTCTACTTATTGGTCTGAGGACTTGTGCGCAGAAGGGCGAACCCCTAGCACCGGTAGGCCTTGCTGAGGTCTACTTTTACACTGAGACATCCATTCACTCACCAACACACCCATACACACAGTCACCCACCCATACAGCTGTTTCCACATGCACTCTTGAACCCATACACCCAATGAATTAACCTCTCAAACATCTATGCACAGAGTCACACACCTCCCACCCACCCACACACACACCCAGGCACCCATACAAATACTCAGGCAACCAATCGATAACCCATATAGACACTCATGTAGCTAATGACCAACCCATGCAGCAGCTTATACAACAACAGACAGACTGATACAGACATTCACACAGTTTAGTCACTAACCCATGCACTCAGTAAGACACATGTAATCACTCACTTAAACAGTCAGTCACACACCTACTAAATCCTCCATCCAGACACTTATACACCCACTCATTCTTCAATACACCTTGGCATATATATAATACATATTTAAACTTTAAAGAAACACACAGTCACTGGATGATGTCATCAGTGATGTCATTTGAGATGTCATCAGTTATTTCATCAGTAAAGTCACTGACCATGTCATGAATGATGTAATATGTGATGTCATCAGCAGTGCATTGCGGGGGCACGAGTTATAATTAGCTGAAATAACTATAACGGCGGAATTTCTATGGTTTTGTACGAGTGAAATGTCCAACTTACTATAACGTCCCTTAAACCTTTGGTTTTTTCAGTGAATTTCTAAGGTTTTTTAAATGCTAATTTCTAACTATAACGTGCCTGAAACCTATGTTTTTTTCAGTGAATATATATATATGTATATATATATATGACTTTATGCCTGAATGCTAATTACATTCTATTCAATACTCTTTTGACATCAAATATACATTTGCGTGTAATACTCTAACTCATGACTAACTACAAGGTATGAATATAACTACTTTCTAAGGTTTTTGGCTGGGGTTTAGTGTCCAGTACACATGGCCTAAACTGGATGATTATGACATACTTTCAGCAAACCAGAATAATTGCAGCCTTTACTAACATTTGCATAATTTCATCATATGAGTAGTCAAAGTGACACAGCACAGTCTTTGACTCTGTGATAACATTAAAGAACATGGTATATCGTCTGGCCTTTGACTTCTCATTTCAATCACATCACAAGCACAGGGGTAGATAAAACATTAAGCAAATAACGTAAAAATAAAAATAAACTACTGTTTCAACCCAACATGTTCTCTAAAAAGAGGCTCTTGTCATCAGACACTCTGTCACATAATGTATAGCCATGATTTACTTGATTCCTAGCGGATGGACTTGTGCAGAAAAGTGCATGCATCTTAGTTTTGTTGCGTATTCAAGACTTTGAAAAGGTAGGTCTGGGAACTGAAAGCCTCAGGAGTGCAGCACATCTATAAGTGACATCAGCATTGCCAATACCAACATATATTTAGTGAGGGATAATACATTAGATTCCAGAACTCTGTTACTATTTGCAGTGCTTAATTTGAGCCTGTGATTCCCGGTGCGCGGCACCAGCACTTAATTGGTTCCTGGTGCTCAGCACCGGCACTTAACTGTCATCACACACTTATGACACTCTGCCACATCGTGGCACAACTCATCTAATTTAGAGATGAGCAGAACATAGGTTGTTAATGAATACAAAATACATTAAAAATACAAATTCCTGCCTCCCTAGCCATTAATTTAGCTCTGGGGACTCGAAATAATCTGAACTGTCTCACTTGAAGGTGAAAGAGCTGGTTAGCAGTTGTTTTAGTAACATCATTGGCAGCGATGACGGGCAATAGGTGTGCAAGCTGTAGTGGCCTCCAGGACAGAGCTCCAGTACTTACTATATTACAAATTAACCACTGACTATTTGCCAGAAATGTGATAACATGAATTCAATATTGTAGAGTGCATAATCTTAGCGGGTTCTTTTTAAGGTCAAGCCTACCCAGACAACACAAGCTGTGTGGTAACAAAAGACCTATGGTCAGCTGACCAAGATCGTAAGGGGCGCTTAAAGCCTAGTTTATCACTGGTTGGCTTTATTTTCACTCTCATTTCCTTGCATCTTATACAACGGCTTGCCTTGTCCATCTTGTACTTGTTCCCCCCGAGGCATACCCTCTTTACTTGTATCCATCCACTGCTCACCTGTGGAGAACTATTTTTTTTTCTTCTTGCTTCAGCACTCCACAAGAGTTCATGTGTTTTTCCAGCTATCTCCCTTATGTTCTTCTTTTGCACCTCCTGCACCATGTTGCCCTCTCTCACCTATCTGCTTTTCTTCCCCGCACTTCTCTCTAATGCTTCTTTTTGCTTAAGCACTCCAGAGCGCATGTGTTTTCCACCAGTCTCCCATGTGTTTCACTCCCCACTTCTACTCAGTGTTTCTCTTGCTCAGTCTTATGCTTCTTCCCCTAACCCACACTCCATGTTGCCCTCTCTTGCCTATGTGCTTGTGTGGTGTTCTCTAATTGCGCTTCTTCCTCACAGCCTCCATGTACTGCTTTTCCCTTCCTCTCCCAAATGCCCCACCTGCACCTATTGTCCTTTTTTTATCTGCCACTTTTGCATTGACATTTTGTTTTATTTACTGACCCAAATGGCATCCGCCATCTTGAAATGATAAACGCAAAATTAAAGGAAATAGCGCCCATGCTATTCTGCTGGCATGCATATGCATTGTCACATAACCACCACTGCGCCTTTTAAAAAAATATATTTTGGCAATGCTACCAGCATTCCAACACTGTATAGTGAGACGGTGTGTTATGGATAACTATATAGCAGGTAGATGTCAGAGCCTACTGGCAAAGCCAATAGGTCCCATTGCTTTGACAATTCTTGTACAAATTACTGACCTGACTAACTAGTGACTTATGGACATCTATAACTCAGAACAGCTTCAGTTGTGTTGGCTGTCAAATGTTGCATGTTACTATATCAAGTCAGAAAAATTGACCTACAATCACCAACATCTGCATCGTCACTGTATTTATTTATCCATAGTCTTATGTAACGCGAACCAGAACCAAGAAGGTAACAAAGCGTTTTACATGTATCAGCGTAATTACACAGCAAAAGGAGTCGGAAGTGTCAAAGTTAGAGCTGCTGAACTATATGAATGGGCATTGTCATGATGTTGCAGGGAATGAACATAGTTAGCAACAGGATATGCCAATGTAGCGGGAGATATCGCTACAATGGGATCATCGGAGGGGAGAGCCTTGAGTAACTATAGTTCCACGAGGGGGCATAATGCAAGGCAATAGTACGCAGTCCAGTATGGTAAGACTCCAATTACTATTCTAACTTACATCTATGGTTACCTTGCTTACCTTGGTTTGGTCGATGCAGTGAATGCAATATTAGTGTTACGTGATTTAATGCTACATATTAGGGATTCACCGTTGCCAATCCAACGCCTTTTTACTCGTATATCGATATCGATATTAACAAGCGTGTATACATACATTTTCCCATCTTTTCCATACTGCAATACTGCTGTTTGTCCGCCCAGTTTCGGAAACAGTGGATTTATGACGTTGTTGTTCCAGAGAAATTTAACATGGGTGAGGGTGCCGACATCAACCTCAACGTCGATGAAAGCAGTGTACGTGCTTCCAGCTTTCATTGTACCCCTGCGCAAACAGAAAAGTCAATTGAGTAGACGAAAGCAAGTGCCTGCACATTTCCCATCACTAAAGAAAATGTTATTGCTTTATTAGGCTCAGCATTTCAACAACGCTCAAACATACTGATTGTTTGAACCTGAAACCTCTGATATGTTGTGGAGGATTCTCCACTGGTCCCCTCCTTTAAATTAAGCAGTTAGACTATCACTCGTCTTTAATCCCAGGTAAATATCTTGTTTTCAATAGTTTACCAAATTAAATGTTTTCATTAGTTTACCAATCATGTAAGCATGCGGTTCAATGCAGTTAGCAATAGTTTGTGAAAGAATCACCCCCTATCTTACAACTGAGCTTCTCGTTGTAGTTTTTTTTATCATATGACCTTTTATCTAGAGCCCCGTCTGCTCTTGAATATGTTCTTTTGCAATCGATATAGCCCTGGGGCATTTACATTTTGTCGTCATATATTACTACTCACCCCTCCAGGTAAATCCAAATTGAGATGGACCATACACCAAGTTGATAGAATATTAAGTTTCATTCACCAAATCCTGCATCAGCAACTTTAAGAATCCCTAAATGTGCCTTTTAATTGGCGATATCTCCTTGGACTGTGGGGTTTATTTTGACACATTTGGCTATATGATTATTTTGAGTCCTTGCATCTCTGATCTCAGATTTTTTAACCAGGCCTTGTTCCAACTTGCTCTCTCTGATCGTTCATTATAGTTTTAGATTTGTGGTTATATAACTGGGCATAGTATTTTTGGTTAGGCACACCAGTGAGGGGTACACTTCCTCACCCTAATGCCATAATGCTGAATTACACCATTTGGAATCTTAAAGATAATTGAATTAGATATCCCCTAGATCAGATCTCTCTTTTTAGAAATGAATTCAATATGCTACAGCTCCTCAAGCTTTCTCCACCTAGAAAAGTTAGCTGGATTCAGGGAGCAGTTGGCCTTACTAGTTATGTCTTTCATATGTCGCCCATCGACTTATCCACTGTCTTTGGGGGTATTAACTGCCTCGAACAGTCTACTAACCTCTCCAAACAGGCTTCCTCCTTTTCATCTATAAGTACCACTGTAAGGTGATAACATTAATTAAAGAGATAAGCCAATGACTGACCCTACAGTTGCCCCATTTGTCTCATACCTTTCCTAGGGTTATATTCATTTAATATCACTTTGTGTCATCATTCGCACTAGCAGTTTGAAATTCAGAGATGCTGCCTTCTCCACTTATACTGCTTCTATGGGGAGAACCCCATAGAAGCCAAAGAACTGACTTTAATAAAAGATGACCAAGTCAAAAAATCATCATTCATCTAAGACCAGAGTCACACATAACTACGGTGCTTGCCAATCTAAGGATCCTTTTCCAGATACTTGACAAACAGACAACACTGGTTTTATTCTCTAAGTTTCTGAATTTTTCTGTTATTAATATAGTTAACGTATTTTATGGTTTTTAAACCAGAGATCTTTCATATTGAGGCATTTCAAATGTTTATTTTATGGCAATTGTTTATATGTTAATACTGTACCACTACGAACGAAGGGAGTAATATATAACTTTGGGTATTATTTGAATAAGCAATAGGACATTTGTTTTTGAAGAAATAAAAGCCTAGAATAAATAACCTAATTTAGAGGACACTGCTTCATGACGAATACTGTAACTTAACATATATGCAGACATGTGAAATATCCAAGAGCAACATGTTGCAATAGCTGATATCAAGTGCATGTCTTCATTATCACAACAAAAAAATGTGCTATCAAAAATCTCATAATCAACATTTACATAATAACTAGGTACTTCAAAGATAAGTGATTAATCACAGTGCCTAAGTAATTCAAACCAATCTTTTTCTTCCTAAATTGATGCTCCAACAAGCAACGTGCCACAGTTTAGATTGGGTTAGTATTGTGATTGGGTGCAAGACATCAGAAAAACTATCATTCTTAGGGTAGGTTGCCCAATATGCCAAATACGGTCCAAAACATAAAATATTTCCGTGTTGTTTCCATGTATGCAAATAAGAAATCATTTAGCACTTTACTTTGTATTAGGATGTTCATGACATTAAACCGGGACTAAGAAGGCATATTAGGAGTAATTAATGGACTCTACAAACTAGTGTCGTCCTGCCGACAGGAAGACCAGAAGGCCGGGGAAATGCTGACGGCCGGCTGATTGCACCGTAACCACACCCCCTTCCTTCTTCACAGCCGATGCAGGGCCAGAACGGATGTCAGACGCGGATCCCAGAGGCTCGAATGCAGAATGATGATCGTTGAGGGCTCACGGAGGGAGGATGTCTTCTCGACTTTCAGCGTGGGAGCATGGATGTGGCGGCCTTTCCACATCAGAGTCACTGTGGCAGGGAGGAAATGCAGGGCAGTCCTCGGCTATGTACTGGAGAAGAGGAAATAAGACTGATTTGGCAATCTTTTGGTTTTTGCAGCGCTGAAGGCTCCTAAAAACCCACGAAAATCGGCGGGAGCGGGAGCCGGCAAACTGTTTAGACACGAGGTTGAGCAGAGAAGCTGCTTTGAGAGGTGGGGGTCTTCTGTGTGCACTTACATCCATGGACACATTTCCCGCATTTGTCCAGCTGTTTGTCGTCCTGAGCTGGCTACAGGCTTCCAGGCTGTTCTTGGGGTCTCTTTGGCTGCTTCCTCCTGCACCACCAGTTGGGCTTCTGGGTGCTGTAGTTCTTCTGGTTTCTGCCCCTGCCTTGGTGTGCTTGCATCCACGGCCACATTTTCCAGCGGCGTGTTGTCCTGGGCTGGCTCCCGGGCTGGCTCACAGGCTAACAAACCTACAGGCTTACAGGCTGCTCTTGGTGTCTCTTTGGTTGCTTCCTCTTGTACCGTCACCTGGACTTCTAGGAGCTGTAGTTTTTCAGGCTTCTGCTCCGGCTTTTGGACTTTCTTGATTCCTCGCTGCCTTGATCCATAGGTTTCTCGCAAAGAGGGGGTAAGTGCATGAATCATCCTTATCTACCAGTGCATGGGAGCCCACCTACGATGCTTGGTTGAGGGTCACTGGGGGTCTTCGGCAGCTACTCTTTGACTGATCAGAGAAGTAATTTGTGCCACAACCACACTATGTAAAATCTTACAAAAGAAGCTAAAAGCGCAACAACAGTCCACACGGATTCCCCAAGCCTAGGCCAGAGAGTGAGAAAAAGGGTTGGCCAAGCCGCTGCCCGTGCAAATCGCGCGGCGGCCCTCAGGAAGGATCTCAACGTAAACACTGAAACCACTGAAATGGCAAGCTTAGAGGCCACCAAGCAAGTTGATAAAGGGGGACCCCCTGCAGATTTGGACTCGAGTATCAGCCCTTGTTCTATTGTTGGGACTTCCATGCTATCAGACTCAAACAAAGTTAAGACACCAACGCTACCTGGCTTAGCTGGAGCATCCAAGGATTTTAAAAAATATCCTCTGTTTTTCAAGGTTGCGCACGTGTTGCCATTGGGGGAGCAGGCAGCGACAGGGAATGAGCCCCACTAATTAACAATTCTATAGACAACTCTATAGACAACCCCACAGCTCTGGACACAGGCGGGAGTCTGAAAGGTTCTTTAGACTGTAGTCAATCTTTCCCGCCTTCTTTTGCTCTTCAGGGGCCGCTCTCGGGGGGGGGCGGAGTCCTTACCCTCATCGGATCTACCTACTCCTATGATCCGTACTTTGTCCATCTCAGTTGAGCCTGCATCTTATTCTGGAGGAAATTCTTGTTCTCATCTCTCTGCTCCTGCTCGACTTGTCCGGTCTGCCTCGGCAGAATCCATGCTTTCTACGCAGCTTGCACAGCCCGAAGTCACGTCGAA
The DNA here is from genome assembly GCF_964204655.1 of Triturus cristatus. Taxonomy (NCBI): domain Eukaryota; kingdom Metazoa; phylum Chordata; class Amphibia; order Caudata; family Salamandridae; genus Triturus; species Triturus cristatus. The sequence continues at coordinate 129,892,992 of NC_140580.1, forward strand.
GTATCTCAAGACAACCTCACACAGGAAAACAGATCCTTTTCCATGCAATGGGACGCCAAGAGCCTCCTTAATCTGATCTTGGATGAGATACGAGAGCTGAAAGTCTCTCAATCTGCTGAGATAGCCGCAATACATCTCAATCTATCCAAAATCGAGGAATGCATGGCCCAGGTACCAGCACGGATTCTTGAAGCCGAAACGAGAATTTCGTAGTTGGAGGACCAAGTCTTAACTATGAATAGCAAAGTCGCTTCCTTTCAAAACTAGAAAGCAACATTGGAACATAAAATTGAGGAATTAGAAAATCATTCCCGGTGCTCAAATCTCCGGATCCTCGGTATTCCGGAAGGCCTTGAGGGGCAGCAGACCTTACAGTGGGGCGACTCATTTATCAAAAAAACTGTCCTCCCAGAGTTTAATGGCGATCTCACTCTCATGCGAGCACACAGGGTACCGGCCCATCTTCCTCCTAATTCTAAATTCCCATGAACTATGCTGGTTAACTTTGGAGATTATAGGGTTAAGGAACAAATTCTAACCAAGGTAATTAAACAGCGTCAGTTCACCTCAACAGAAGTTCCACTGTGCTGCATCTTTCATGACATGTCGGCCTCGGCAGCCAAAAGGCGGAAGGAATTCGTAAAAATGTTACATCTATTTAAGGAACAGGGAGCCCAGGCCATAATTGCTCAATAGAGCAAGCTTAAAGTGCTAGTCAAAGCAAAGTTCCACGTATTTTGTGATGTTTCGGAAGCACAGGAACTATTGCAACAAATCTCTATGAGAAATTCCTAAGTGCCTACACTTTTTTTTGTCTTAAGATATGATATTATGTCAATATTAGGTTTTTCAAGTTACTCTCAAATGTTTCCTATATGTTTGGCTTCAGCTTGTCTGGATATTTATTTGGGGATTTGCTTGTCTCCGCATATTTTTCAGAGGCAGTTTTGACCTCCATTGTCTTTTTATTGGTTTTGTTTGTCTAGTGGTATAGGTAAAGGTGGTGTCCTTTATTTTCTTATCTTTAAAGCTTTTGGGGGGGGTTTTTTCGGGATGGGGAAGCGGGACAGATTCCTTGGCCAGCAGGGTCTTCAAAGTTCTGGTAATAACTGCAACAAATTTGCACTTTACTATCCTGCAGATGTTGTTGGGTTGGTATGGCTCAATGTAATTCAACATTGGAGGGCAGTCTTTTTGACTAGAGGTTATTTTTTTTATCTACATCCGATCCCTTGACTCTGCTGCCATGCTGTTCCGTTTCCCTGTGTGGCTGTAAGGTAGCTATCTACAGACACTTGTGATAGGCTAAACAGGCTGGATAGCTCTTTTCTATTTGCCTGTTCTCTGATTTGCTTAGTGTCTTTCGTTTTGTTTTGTTTCTAGGAAGGGGGGGGTCGTGAGGCCGGGGGCATCAGGCACCAAGTCATAGTACCAGTTAAGGGGAAGGGGTGGAGCATGCCAGATGTGAGCAGAGACGGCGTTCTGTTCATACTGGCTGCTAGGGGTGGGTGGGGTCACAAGGGTGGGAAAGGGAGCATAGATGGAAAACAAAGTCAACTTTTTCAAATCCATACACATATACATCCATTTTATGTCAATAGACTCATATTCAGTCAGTTCGCAAATGGGGTCATTCTCCATTATTTTTTCCATAGCTTGGCAGTATATTGTCTTTCAATGCTGTTAAGGCGGTTGAATATCATCTCTATTATCAATGGTTAGAAAGGAGATTTTGAAAGTGGCTTCCTTCAACGTTAATGGCCTTAATAACAAAAAGAAAATGAGGGCAATTGAGGTGTGGATTAATCCAGCGGTTATTTTATTACAAGAAACCCATATACCGGCAGCAAAATTACCTGACTTCTCTATGTTTAGGTCCTGGGCAGCCTATAGAGGGTTTTCCTCATCTTCAGCATCCCATTGGGGCACGGCGATATTTCTGAATAAAAGACTTCAGGCGGAAGTGGTCAATTCTGCAAATGACCAGAACGGACGATGTTGCTGGGTCACCTGTAAAGTATGGCATAGACTTATAACTTTTTCCAGCATATATGCCCCAGTCGAGGATAATCCAACGCCGTATGATGAATTTTTTCAGTCATTAATTCTAGTACCCAGCAAATTGATCCTAGGGGGGGGATTATCATTTTTTAATGAATCCTAAAAATCGATTCCTCTGCCCAAAAAACTGCTGAAACCTAAAACTTTAAAAATTATACAAAACTATGGCGCGACTCTAGACATATTGGATCCTTGGAGGGTGGCCTTTACAACTAAGCTCGCCTATACTTGTTTGTCAGGCAGATTTCATACCACATCACGCATTGATTTCTTTCTTATTTCCAGGAGACTCAGTTTCAGCCAGCAGAGATTCCTTCAAAATGGATTCTCAGACCATGCGATGCTGATTCTCGAGTTACAGTTAGGGGATTATATTAGGACCCCTAAAAGATGGATTTTAAATAGACAATATCTATCAGAAGAGAATTGGGTGCTTTTTATTGAAACCGAGATTAGGGAATTCCTTGTATGAAATCATGAATCTGCACCTTTAAACGTGATTTGGGACTCACGCAAGGCCTTCATTCGGGGACTGGCCATTTGAAAAGACGCTGAAATTCTTAAGAAAGCCAAGGAAGAAAAGCGATCTCTAGAGCAGACAGTACAAATGTCTCTCGACGCTTTTCTTAGTAGCCCCACAGTCTTCAACCAGCGGCAGCTTAATCAGGCTAAACGTGACCTTAGTGAAAGATACTATCTTAAGGGCGAATCCTTCTACCAGCATCATAGACAAAAAATCTATGAAGAAAGCAATTATACTGGTAGGTTTCTTGCCTGGCAGGCAAGGGAGCAGGCTGCCACTAATTAGATATATGCATTAAAATGCCCTTCAACTGCCTCCCGTACTGATGACCCAGTAAAAAGAGGCGATATAATGTTACAACATTATAGGTCTATATATGGCCAACAACAGATTGTTGATATTACATCGCTGAGAGGTTTCCTTCAGAGAAATGAATTACCGGTACTCTCGGATATTGAGAAAATTGCCATGGCAAGGACTTTCACAAAAGATGAGCTGGAAGGGGTCATAACAAATCTTCAGAGCGGAAAAGCCTGCGGCCCGGATGGCCTCCCAGCAGAATTTTAAAAAGTTTTTGGTGGTGCCATTTTGGATTTCTTTTATTGTTAGCTAATTCGATTGTTTAAGGTGGGGTGATACCAGAGTTATTCAGATATGGGAACATAGCCAGCTTTTTGAAAAAGTGAAAAGAGAGTGAAGACCCAAATTCTTACCTCCCCATCACATTATTGAATTCTGACTATAAAATAATGACCAAACTTTTAGCTAATCGTTTTAATCAAAACGCTTTGCATTAGATTCTCCCTGACCAAAATGGTTTTATAGCTGGCAGGCAGTTGGGCACAAATACGCACTATTTAACAGAAGCATTAGACTATTTCGAGACCCATAGGATGCCGGCACTAGTCCTCCTTTTAGATGCCGAAAAAGCATTTGATCTAGTCGTCCCTATTTTTTATTCTGCCAAATTTTGGCATACCTCATAGAATTACTGGGTTGGTTCAGAATTTATAATTTAACGCTGAAGCCAACGTAATTATTAACACCTCGGAGGCTGGCCAGGTCAAGGTTAAACGGGCGACTAGACAAGGGTGCCCTCTGTCGCCAGGATTATTCGCCTTTTTTATCGAGCCATTAGCGATTGCAATCAGGAACTGTATTGAAATCTGCCCTCCACTTCCAACTATGACGAAATTGAAATTAGACGCCGATGATATCATGCTTATTATAAAGCCTGTGAAGGAGGTCCAAGCAGAAACTTTTAAGATCTTTGAGGAATTTGAGGCATTAGGTGGATATAAAATTAATTTAAGACAAACTGAAATTATACAGTGTGGCAGAGCGTCCATGGATTTACACCCCGATATTCTTTCCTGCTTAAATACTAAACCTAAGAGGTATCTGGGTGTTTAATTTTCTGAGCAAATAACTGATCTATATGACCTGAACTTTGCCCCACTTTTACGAAAAGTTCAGGACATATTCCTTCGATGGAGCTCTCTTCCATTAACCATTTTGGGTAGGGTTGCATTGATTAAAATGTCTGTCCTTCCACTATTCAACTTCCTCTTCTCAGCGATCCCTTGTATTTTAATAAGCTCCTTTTTTACCAAAATAGAGTCTATGTTTACAACCTTCTTTTGGCCAAAAAAGGCCCGCAAATTGCACTTAGCACTTTATATGAAGAGCAGGAACATGGAGGATTAGCTCTACCGAATCTGAGGGATTATTACTTTGCATATTTTGCACAATATATATCCAGATTTAAGCCGCAATGACAATCAAATCTTTTTATTAACTATTTTATGAATTTAATTTGCAAGGAAATCAGATCCACTCCCCATTAACAATTTTTAAATCACCCAAATTGGTATGATACAAGTGTTTACAGTGGTTTTTTCAAAAGCGGCAGGCTCTCTATAGAAGATATTCCATCCCCGCAATCAATTCCTCAACCCCGTTATCCGGCCCTATCTTATTATCTGGGATCAGAGAATCTTCAGTAGTAACACAAAAATGGACCAATGCTGGATTCTGGAAAATCTCAGATTTTTTGAGGAATGATAGATGGTTGAGCATAGCTGAAATGTCTCACTTAATCGTCAATGACTTCCTTCTTCTTGGGTCATATAATATCTTTAGTAAATTCCTCAGAAAACTTGATTTGGCTCAGATATGTGAACAGAAAAACGTAGTATATGAATTATTAAGTGATACTGCATTTAAGAAACCTGGGGAATAGAAAAAGTGTTTAGCCTCAACCAAGGGTATCGATCTGGAGCAGAAGGCCATTACAAAATGGGCTAAGCATGAGGGGTTGGAAATTTCAGCATGTATGTGATCCACTGTTAACAATCTTAATTTTAGTGCATTAAGGGGAGCAAATTGGCGAAGGATGTTGTTTTTTAGTAAATGGCAACTTTATAGAACTCCTCTTTTTTTTATCTAAAATTTATACCAACCAATCAGCGCAATGCTTCCGCTGCTTTAACCAACCTTCAGCCAATTGGGCACACATTATACTACAATGCCCCATGATTCAGAGGTTCTGGAAGGATATTTTCTTTCATTTGGAACGTGAATGCAGTATTTCAATAGGATTGAACACTTGGCTAATAATACTTGGCTTTGATCCAGACCTTCTTCTTCCAGATAAGCTTGTTTAATTATTAAACATTGCAATGGCTGTAGCTAGATCACTTCTGCTTCAAAGATGGCGATCAGATCTTATACCATCTGTCCATGAATGGGTCCGAAAAATGAAACTAGTTAAGAAAAGCGAACAAGCCTATGCTTTACGAAATGGGGGACTTAAGAAGTTTGAGAGAATCTGGGCAGCCTATTTTGATTAAGATCTCTAAATTCAATGTCTTTTTTAGGAGGTACCTCCATTATCCTTGATATTTAGGTTTGGTAACACTAGGATCTTGAATTATTATGTAAACATTTGACAGGTTTTCTCTGAGTCAGTTACATCATTGAATACAGGATGATTTATTATGCTCTACATACTCACTGATTTTTATTTATATGTTAAGATACTCAAGGTTCAATCCATTGTTAAGTTCTTATTTATGATTGGAAGTGGATACTGTGTTCTTTGTCCTTCGTATAATGGCTTAAATGTTTATGCTGCTTATTTTTCTGGATTTTAAGATTTATTCCCTCTTGGTAAATTTGTGCTATTTATTAACTCTGTGTTAATATCATCACATTTAATTAATTATTATGGATGTATTTATGGATTCTAAAATGTTTGTTATATGTATTTCAATTAAAAAAAAAACGACTCTACAAACTAGTTTAACTTTACATAACATAGAACTTACTTAAGCTGAAAAAAAACTGCTATGTGCCACTTATTCTCTGAAACATCCCTGCTCCATTAAGATGCCAATAAGAAACCCCATGCCTTACTATACCCCGCTATCTTAAATCATGACTCTAAAATGGTTGTGCCTTTTACCTTGTCTGCAATAAATAACAACTATTCACCCAAAACATCCATGCACAACATCAATCCAACAAGAGGGAAGCCACAACCCAATGCCTATTAGATTGTGTGACTCTTTAGGAATGGGAAAAGGAAGGGTGGTTCAAGAAATTTTAGCAACCAACATGAAATGACATGTTGGTTCTTTGCAACACTATAGAGAACAGTGGTCCCAGCATACAGTTCATTTAAAGCAAAACATTAAAGAGACACAATTAAACGAACAGCTCAAAAACGTTCGAATGCCATTTAATCACACCGAATATGTTAAGATGTTTCAAATGGAGTCAGCAATTTTAAGCAACAATTTGTAAAAGTAGAACACGTGCCCAAAGAGAGGGATGGGGGGGTGAGTGAATTAGTGCGGAATTTAGAAGGAAGTGAACACAGTGATAAATATACTAAATTACACTCAAATTGAGCGGCATACTTGAATCTCTGCCGTATTTAATACACAGATTAAATCATAATCACAATATCCACAATTCTGAATAATGCCATATAAAGCCGATCCCAGTGCATCATGTACTGTTGACGATATTGGCCAAAGATGTTAAGTCGACGTTTCGACCCCTTGATTGTTGTAGGTGTTGGATGCAACTTTACGAAGTGGGGTCTTCATCAGGACTGGGATAAACACAAAGGGAGCGTGGGCACCATGTCTGTCGGAGGACAGGCCTCTAAGATGTCCGAAGGTCGTCAGAGAGAGAGGGATTCAAACTCCTCGGCGGTAACAAACAGTCATAGAGAGTGGTGGACACCATAGGCCGCAATTCTTTGGGGTTGTGTCTTGAACTTCAATGAACAGCAATGCCTGGAAATAAATCCAGGTGATTTGGATGGTCGAACTGCTGAGAACTAAACACTGCTAGTTCACCATCAGTGAATAAATCCTGAGTCTCTGCTTCTGCTGCACAAGCGAATTGTGGATATTGTGATTATGATTTAATCTGTGTATTAAATACGGCAGAGATTCAAGTATGCCGCTCAATTTGAGTGTAATTTAGTATATTTATCACTGTGTTCACTTCCTTCCAAATTCCGCACTAATTCACTCACCCCCCCATCCCTCTCTTTGGGCACGTGTTGCTTAAAATTGCTGACTCCATTTGAAACATCTTAACATATTCGGTGTGATTAAATGGCATTCGAACTTTTTTGAGCTGTTCGTTTAATTGTGTCTCTTTAATGTTTTGCTTTAAATGAACTGTATGCTGGGACCACTTTTCTCTATACTGTTCTCTACCCAGGTCCCAGTGACTTCATATGGGTTGACCCTTTATGTTTACTGGTTCTTTGCAACACGGCACGTACAAGGTCCACTAGTGGAGCTACTTTAGTAGTGGGCAACTGGAGGTAACAGTGAGGCTGCCTAAAACTGCTGTGTCATAAAGGCAGCCTAGAGAAAAGGTCAATTTTCCATATTACAGAGATGCTTTTCCTGGCATGAAATAGCCACGTTCCTCCCTAAACAATACCCTTTTCCAAGTAATAAATACACAAAATAATTGCAACAGAAATATTGCAATTTGTCATCTGTATCTTTTTTCAGGGCAAAATGTCATAGCATCTGTACGGACTGCAAAGTAAACCCAGTGGTGGTAGGGGAGTCATACTTAACTAGCATACATGTGATATATTAAACATGCAAGGAATCAAATATCATGTTGCATTATTTACCATTTACAATAATGGGTGAGTCAAGTAAAAATATTAGAAGACTAAAACTACAATATGATCTGAACATGCTTTGGGATGTTTTTCATCCCCTTGTCAAGAATACTCGTGCTTTGCGCTATTTACTACAGAAAGTGCTTCGAAGTGTGTTCACTTATTTTTCAGCAGTCTATAAAAACTGGTTCATTTCGTTCACACTGCAAAACAAAAAAAACGTACTTGAAAATTTGGTACTGCTGGGTGTTCCCCTTATTCCCATACAGAGCCACTTTGAAATACCCGACAACACTCGAGCTGCCAGTGACTGTGACAGACACTTTGTACCGATAGCCTGAAAATCAAAGGACATTGTCAGAGTAAAGAAGTCAGAAATAGTGCAGCAGCTCATATGTTCTATAATGTGTTCTATATTATGTCATTTGGAAATGCATTAATATGATTGGTCTTGTCAATTGGCAAATTGATTTCATGGCACAATATGTAAGAATTATTAGAGAGGGTATTGGTTCTGTTCAATTTTTGCCAGATAAAATTACCAATTACTTTAAATGATGTATTTAAGTAGAAAATTTAGGGTCACTCCATCAAGTCATGGGATTTGCAGCCTACTAAACTTGATTTAGTGGGTTAATTTGAAGGTCCATATGATGGAAGAGACTAATTTATCTATTAAAATAAAAAGTAGATGCGAGTTCAAGCCTATGAGAAACCAAGTGCATCCTAGTCACTGAAGACAAATCGTGCACTTCTATTTGAGAGAAATCCTTATAAGGATACTGGAAAAGAGGATGATGTAACCTCCTCTAAGAAGGAAAATGCAAGAGTTTGAATGAAATAATAACATGTGAATCGACAGTGGGAAAAGCCCATGGAAACGTATGAGAAATAAAGAACAACTGAAAAGAGAGGGATTAAAGGTATATGTGAGTCAATGGAGAGGAAAATCATTTGTTAATTTATAGGGGAAATCCTCTTTTTATCATTTTACCATCCCACCCCTTTCACATTCTCTCGTTAAACCTCTATAGAAGCATTGCAGCCACCAAGTGCCAGAATTCTGTAAATTGAGTCACTTTTACATCTGTTCTTTCAAATACATGCTTACATTACTTACTAGTAATCACATTACTCTAAGTCCATCTCACGCACATTTGCCTTGAATTGTAATTAATTAGAGCGAGAGGGAGGAGGAGGTAATGGACATTGGGCCCGATTCAGAAATGTAAAGTTAGACGAAAGTCTATCTTTACGACTTTCGGTATTCACAAAGGGCATTTACGAAAAGTAAATGCCCAATGCCCTTTGTGAATACCGAAAGTCGTAAAGTTAGACTTTCGTCTAACTTTACCTTTGTTAATTGTGCCCACTATTTGCAGCACCTTGTTTTCAATGATTGCTTTATTGATTGGTGAGAAGTTGAGTTATTGAACAATTGTGTATTTTTTTTTTTTTTTTTTAATAAGGTGAGTTTGGTCTTTCAAACAACTTCTTTATTTTATAAAACAAAGTGAAAACAGAATGGGTACAATAATAGTGCTTGGCGTACTATTAATTTAAAACAGCAGATGTCATATAGGACAGTCACAACTGAACAGGATTGGGCTTTCAATGGAACAATTGATCATCTTATAAATGTGAAGCTGGGCGAGGCAGGCTGCGCACGGAAGAAGAGAACCTGAGATGCAAAAAAAGAAGAAGCTAGACTCAGAACTTGGCACTTTTACAGACTTTAGTTAATCACCAGACAGTCGCTAGTCACCCAGTTTCTTACTACAGCCTTTCAGATTACACAGTGCTCCTCTATCAGGACCAGAGAAGGGACTAGTTGGAAATGCACATGGCATTGTTGGAGAATAAGTACCTTAGGTCAATAGCTGCTGTGGTGAGGGAAGCTGGCGTCTTATGGGGTGGTCAAAACTGACACACCAGAAAGAGTTGGTGGGACGGTGTTAAGTGGCTCTGATAATTGAATAAACATATTAGATGGTGACAAACAAGCACAAAAGTTCTGAAGCACTTAAATGAACAGTGTTTTTTAGAGGACATGTGAAAAGCAGTGAATGAAGGGTAAAATAATGGTGCAGCCAATAGGTGTGGCACGAAGCAGCAGCAATAATCAGCAGTGTTTAGGAAACGGGATGATGATTTTGGGCTACCTTTGGGAAATAAAAGAAAGGCTGTTGGAACCAATGTAAAAGGACATGTGAGATTCTTTTCAAAGTTCTTCCACTCGAAATTCTATTAATTGGCAAGAATAAACAGTGGTGGGACAGGCCTTTCGTGACCGTCAGCCTGGTTGAAGCTCTAACACTCATAGCCAAAATAAAATGACCGGGAGTCATCCTTGACCACTTTCCCTTCCATAAAGTACATATTAACACTGTTGAAGTTCCTGTTTCTGCCTTTGGCGTCTCCTAAGAAAGCCCTATTGTATCCCACCAAAGAGGCCCAGACCACTGTGCTAGCCTATGCACTGGCCGAGTTTCAGGAGTCCAAAACCTATGAGTAAGGATGAGGTTTCACCTCCGGAGAGTTACTCATGTATGTCTCAGATGCCCGGAGGAGCCTGTACTGGAAACCTCAGAGCAGAGAATTAACTTCAAATCTCTATGCCTGATTCATAAAGCTTTATGTACGTTGAAGCAAGCTGGCATGGCCAACTACCCATGCCCTCACATTTTCACTTGATGCCTATGTTACAAGAATCATTTACTATTAGGTATATACCAGATATGCACTTCAGTACTTACAGGACCCAGAAAAAAGCCTTCAAGAGATATTGACGATACTGAAGACTGTGAGTAAGTGTATGGGCTCAAATACCTACGAGTGCCGATAAAGCATGACTATGAAAAGCTGACGACAGGCAACCTTGGTAGAGTGATGACTGTTGTTAAACAGACAATACCATTTTGGCGCAAGCTACCGCTCTCAACACTGGCTGGTTAGCGATTGACGAAATAATAGTTCTCCATTGGGACTACAAATGATAATACAGAAAAGTTACTTCAAAGAACTAAATGCCCTACCATCAAAAATGTCAAGGGGAATCTAAGCAAAAAGAATTGCAATAGGGAAAATCCAGAGGGTCGGATAAAGGTGGTGCCCACTTTGATGTCTATTATTTAGCAGCTATGATACAACGACCGAAAATATGGCTTTGAGAGAACAAGGTTCGAGGAAAAAAGGCATACAAGTTAGTCTGACTAATAATACATCACAGGAGGCAATTCCAGGGTACATGAAACTAACATATTTCCACTCAAGATTATTAAGCACAGAGAGAAACTGTTTTAAAAGACACCAGAAGCGACTGAATAACATGGTGTCTACCCAACAGAGTTCAACACAATATTCACTGATGGTGCCTCCAGAGATTCTGTTAAGTGACGTAAAATGACGATTAGCATTTGTGTAATTATGCATAACTTTTCTTGCTTTGCCAAATATTTCTGTAATTACACTAAAGCAAATTGTGCCAATTTCACACCCCCCTAATTGTGACAAACTAACAGCGGATTGCTGGGAATGCACGCAAATAGTACAGTACTGGAAAATAATAATATGCCCTACTCCTCGAAATAACAGAAAGAAGCTTGGGGGACACTTCAGCAAAAAGCCCTCTAGGAGATATACAGTAGCCCAAAAGAGCAAAAGCCACAAATAAGTTTACAGATCTGGTTCTTCAAATTTTCAAACACAGAATAATCTTGAACTAGAAAGTAAGTGAGGTACAATCCATCAAATTATGCCCACCAGGATCTGAAAAGAATGGCCACCACAGAAAGAACCCTCATCATACAGCAACAATTGAAAGGAGGCAGAGTTACACATAATGACTGGGACACCATCCTGAAAACTCTGGTTGCGAAAACAGAAAAGCAAACCCTTGGCCCCCTTGATCCTCCTATCACTGATACACAACCAACACAACACAAGGAAAGGATACAACTGAGGTCATAGAAATTGATCCACAGGCAAAGTAGGATCGCACATGTGAAATAGGGGGAACCCTTCATGGGAAGACCCACTAGGGATAACTGGAATGCTGGAGAATTTAGATCTAAATCCACATATCGATAGGATGTCACCCATCCAATGACACAGTGAAAGATTCGTATAGATGTGCAAAACCAGAACGGAAAGTTGTTGAGTTTCAGGTTGTTTACATTTTATTATATTAATGTTAATAATAAAACTGCTCATGATGTTGTCAGGAGAGCCCTATGTGAATGTAAATGGGAAGTACTGATGTAAATATTCAGGAAATCAATTTCCCAAATATAAAACCAATAAAAAGCAATTCATAAAAACTATACAGCACATCAAAAGGGAGGTAACGCGTGGCCAACCGTTTGGAGAACTTAGTCCTAAACTTTGGAACAAATTCTTTCTGTAGATTTGGAATCTTGATAATTATCTAACATTTAGGAATGCCCCTAAAACTATTTTATTGTGTTGATAGGGGTTAGGAATTATCTGGTCGTCTCTTTAGATTTTTTTACCTGTGTTTCAGGACCATGAAGCCCCCCCCCCCCCCCCCCCAAACACACTCTGCCTCAAGAGTCTAATGGCAGATGTGTTCTTCTTCACTAGCTCTATGATCCACCAGTAGACATGTTACAGAAGATGGCATTTGAATGCTGTGTATGAAATTGTCACCCGCAAATAATGTTAGCTGTAGAAGACTGATCAACAATATTTCCTCCCTACACCCTTTGTGTATGGGGGGACCAGCCTAGCACTAGATACCAGCGCCAATGCTGCAATTTGGGTTTAGTTGTAGCTAGACGCAATATCTGTCAACAGAGGTCACCTGCAATACCACACCTGGAGCAACGAACTTGGGATGTGGATTGGTGTATGGGGGCTGAATGATTTGTGTATGAGGGAAGAGTCTGCCTGCGTAGGTTCGAAAAGGTATGGGGCCTGTGACAGCATTAGTACTTTCGACCTGATACTTCATTGGACTACAACATTGGAACTCGAAAAAAATCACTGGAATCTTCAGATTTGGTTACAGAAAAACACAATAGCTGAAAGTTGTTTTGCGATTGCGAGAATAGGTAAACCATAAAGTCTTCTTGTGGTTCAAGGGTGTGTCTTTCATCAGGTCCTGCTGTATGAGCAAAACAGGAGGGGAAGCACATGACCAGGTCACCAGAAGAGGGGCATAAGGTGTTGAGCATGAATCAGCTCCTATGCCCGTGAGAAGAGCACTGCATCTCAAATGTCGCAGAAGTATGCACCAGTGAAGACTTTGGTCAGACAAAACAGGAGGAGAAAACTGACGAAATCCGATGGAAAGCAAACATAAGGGGAAAAAACAGAAGACACCACGTAGACTAGGACACAGATTCAGACAAAACCAGCAAAGAGATATAGCTGTAACACGGAATTAAAAGTAAAATAAACTTTTTCAAAACGAAATAATGCATAAGAAACTAAGGCAAAGGCAACACATGCAGATGAAAATGAGACAGAGAAGCAGAATCTAAATGGACTGTTTTAAATTGAGAAAAGTGTCACTTACGCGAAAAGTCTTTGACATCGCCTGTGTTTAGATAAAACCTTTGGCTCGATTGTGTAACACCACCGAAATTGTCAGCATAGTGCCCCATTCTTGGGCAACCGCCAGAGGGGCATGGGAAGCCACTACCCTACGAGAGAATGAAGGAGCCTGTTAAAAAATAGGCTGTGCATTTTCTACCTCTAGTTGCTCTTTAGATCTGGCCGGCATCATGTAATAAAAAAAAAATCAATACTAAAAAATACGTACATATATACATATTTGCACTGAGGGACTTTGGGTCATCAATCCTAATTCATTTGTCTGTTCACCTATCATTCCCATTGTGCTTCCATTCATCAGATCAGATAATAGGTCAGGGGGTCAGCCCACTTTAGTAACTGGCTCTCTGGCACTGTAAGTGATGGAATTTTTACTAATCGAATGTGCACACCCACTTCAAAAGAAGTGCACTTCAGTGACAGGGTATGTGGGACGACACTTTTCTTTGTCAAGAGCAACAAAATAGCAACTACTCTTCAAACAATGCGGCCAGGGTTTAGGCACAACCAAAACACAAACGCTCCCCTTTGATTCCACGTATCTTTGTTCCTAAATGTTTACTTTAAGACATTGACACAATGACACAAATTCTCAAGACCATATGCCCTACAGACCCTTGGAAGAGAGCTGTTAAATGTCAGTGTCTTCAAAGGGAAGGCATTTGCCATCGCCACGCATGATCTGTAAACATCAGCACAGGGTATCTCAGTAAGAGGGTGCAATTGCTCCTCTCCCTAAAATACAGGCTTCTCTCTCACACAAGAAAACAAACATTGAGAAGCATAAAAATAAGGACTTGTGACACAAATGTGCAGTCTCTAATTCTCTGATTTGGCCTCAGGTTGCAACACGGTTACAATATATTATTTTGTGCTTGTGGTCCAGTGAGCTGCCCCTCTGTCTGCTCCCTATCCTGATGCAGCGAGGTCACAACTACTTGTGAGCATTCCATGGCCACTGAAGCAGATGTTGCATCCTATATATGAAAGTGCTGATGAAGTATATGGTTCAATAATAAAGACTTACCGAATTAAAGGAGTCATAGCTGGAGGTGGGGAAGCCAACAAAGCCATCTTTGCTTAAGATGCTGTCCGAATAGTACTTGTAGCTCCGCAGATGGTTGCAAGCCACAAAGTCGCGCGTCCCTGGAAAATGAGGCAGCAGGGCTTTAAATACAACATATCATTCAGATTTAGGGCCTGATTTAGATTTCGGTGGATGGGTTCCTCTGTCACACCGGTGACGGATATCCCATCTTCCAAAATATAAGTCCCATAGGATAAAATGTGATATATATTTTCACGGACAGAACATCCATCACCATTGTGACGGAGTAACCCGTCCGCTCGATCTGAATCAGGCCATTAATATCTAGCAACTCACATTTTGCCATTATGTAGGCAAAACCTCACTTGACCAGGGTAGAAAGTGTGTCAGGGTGGACATTTTTAAGAGAAATACTATTTTGGGTACAAGGCGATGCTATAATGTTGCAACAAACTCTGTCAGGTAGAAGCTACCTACACTGTACCTGTCCTATGGATTTAAGCCTAGCCAGAGACAGCTTTAGCTGTCTTGAAAGTCTGATACGATCCATACAGAGAAGGACAATAGGTTTTCCCCACTCAGATAGTGGTTGTTGTGTCATTCAGTCTAGATCAGCAAGCATTCAACATCCCTGCTTGACTGTAATTATAGCTTATGATCAGAACTCTAGTTTTTATGGTATTTATGTTTTTGAAATTTCCGTCTGCATTTATTCATATTTAGTTTTTGCTAATTTTATCTGTATTTATCCACATTTATTTTGGGGTTTGTGAAAAAATGATCCTGAAACTGGTATATTTCCACATCTGCTTACCTGATACATGCATACTCTTAATTGAATGCCAGACAGGTTCCAATGATATGAACATTTACAGATGATAAATCAATATTCTTATATGCAAACTTATACATTTTAGTATCTACTTTGTACATATCTGCTCTTGTTTAAGCCTCATTAGTAAAATGTCTTTCTTTTATTACACACATACCTGTTAATCCGCACAGCTATTGACCTGGTAGTCATAAATGATGGCATTTAGATTAACTCAAAAACAACCCAATTTTCATTTATATCCACGTTTAAAAATAAAGACAGGAAAAGAATGTATTTCTGTCAGCATTCATCTGTAAAAATCAGTAAATATGGAAAACAGAGAGCCTTATTTATCACATATGGAGTTTTTGTCATTTTAGTGTGACAGTAGATGTGCAAGTCCATGTGGAGAGGGGTAGATTTCCTTTTATTCTTGCTCTGTTTTTCTGAAGTTCAGCAGGGAAGTTACTATCATCAGAGTATTTGATGTGAGTGGTGAGAGTTTTTTTAATATTAATAAGTTCACCTGTGTAGGCCTTGCAGGCCACGAGGTATGGTACTTGGTATTTAAAAGTGGGCCGCATAGACAATTAATATTAACATATTCCCACAGTACAAGGCCTGAAAAGCTTTTTTCACTGTGGCTGGTCTAGGTGTTTTATGTAAAAAAACAGAGTGATGATTAAAATACTGATACTGTATTTCGGAAAGAGGACGAACTTGAAAAATAATTAAACAACTGTAAGTAATTGCCTCTTTTTGCATGGACATCCAATTGTTTGGACTGAGGCTGCTGGTGTTTTTTTCCTCTGTGTGCAGGGACTCTGTTAACCAGGCCCAAGTGCATGTGCTGAAACTGGCTAAACTCTGATTTGGCATATTTAACTTACTAATGAGTCCCTAGTATATGGTTCAAAGTGAACACACGGCCTGTAAGTTAAATGTCACTAGTGGACGGCAGCACATATTTTACCACCACTAAAGCCAAACTGCAGGCCTGCAACGAGTAACCTGGATGTGCAGATTTAAACTGCAAATTCAACTTGTTATAACCCCTTTTGACAGGCCTGAACCATCTTCCTAAATATTCTCAACCTCTAAGTAGGCTTTAAATGCCTATAAGGCAGGGTGCAGGATATTTTAAAGTAGGGCACTTGGAGCTGGACTCTCTTTTGCCATTGACCAGACAGGCAACAATCCCAGTGGAAGTGGAAGTGCACCCAGAAATGGTTTTGAGTGACCATTTCCCTGGCCACACCTCTAGGGTGCACACAGGAGCTCTGCACAAGGGAAGAAAGGTTCTGCCATGTTGAATTTAGGAAGAGAGGGACACTGTGGGCTTGTTTCCAGTTGGGCATGTATGACCTGCTGCAAAAGTGGGTGGGGTTACCCCTGGGAACTTTTTACCTATTGGTCAGGAAGGGGCCAGGAGTTACCCCCACTCACAGGCTAGTGCCAGGCATACACGTAGCACCCCTTCAGAACACTTCTGGACCTGTAAGAACACAGAAAAAGGACTGCGCCTCCTTTTGAGCCTGTGTGGAGAACCCTAAGGGCTGAACCTACCTACCCCCTCTTGTACCAAGGACTAAAATGTGGACACCATGGTTCATTTGTCTGGCCTCCTGTTCAGATACAGGGATACACAACCCACTTCCTGAAAAAGCCCAGCGGCGAAGTTCCAACTGGACCTGCCCTGGACCCTACTTTTATTTGAGTGACTCCTGATCCTCAAATGTTGTTTCTGAGGTCTTTGAACCCTTGGCTGGTGTCAAAGTGCATTCCTCCTGCCCAAACCTAAAACCTAAGACTTCAAAGCTTTTTCAAGACTTTTTGCCTGAAGAACCAACAAAAGACAGGGACCAACCTGCCAATCAGATCTTAAGAGCCTGACAAGCAATACATGATCAACATATTCCTGGGAGCATACTGCAGACTTTCCCACTTTCGTCGATGGCTTCACAGAAACCTCGTCCTTTACCAACCCATAATCTATGATCCAGTCTTCAGATCCAGCCTGCAGCCTTGCCCCACTGAGGATTGTACCTTCTCAGAACATTTCTAAGCATGAAGATAACTTTTCAACTGGGATGACCCTGATCCTTGTATCCAACCAGCTTTCCTTCAAGGTCAGCTTTAAAACTTACATCTACCTAGGTCTAGTGTGACCACTGGCCTGTGGTGGGCGCTTTGCATTTTTTAAAATATTTTTATTTAAAACTTTGAAAATTCATATCGCAGGTACCCCTTGTTTGATATTTGTTGTTTTGGTGCCATTTAGTTAATCAAAATACCCTCTATATCAAAAAAGTGAAGTGGGATTTTTAAAGTGTTGTCAACCTTTTAACTGTTTTGGTACTTCTAAATGCTTTGCACATTTTCATTTATTAAGTTAAGCCTGTCTGCTCAGTGACCATAGTGACTAGAGATTGAGCTCAGGTTCAAATTACTGAAACCTTTACTAGATCTAACAAGGACCGTGACATTATTACTTATGATGGACTGACATCCACCCCAACTAATAATCCACTTTCTCACAACAACTGGGAGGAGAAGGAATCGCCCAGTTGTTGTCTTACAAAAGACCCTGACGCTCACTCCGAGCGCTAAGTTCAGGACACTGCACACTTTTCACCTGCTAACCAGTGGTAAAGACACTGCTGCTGTGGCACCACAAGCTCAAGGCAGAGTTTCAGGAGCAGTGCAAGACCTGCCGGTGCAGTGCGAGCAGCGCACAGCGAGAGGAGCCGCTGCGGAGGAGCCGTGAGCTGAGCCGTGCGGCAGCGGGCAGTTGGAAATCCGCTGCGGCCGGAGGTTGCCTGAGACCCCTGAGATTCCTCCTGCATTCCTCCACGCGGACCCCGCCGCAAGACCCCTGCAGCAATTTCTTGCAGTGGCTCTGACACCGGCTCTGACACCAGCCGGGCACTTACGAGGTGAAGACGGGACACCAGTTGATCATCAGCCGACCTGAGGAGGCCTGAGCCTGAGGAGCTGTGGAGCGGTGGAGGAGGCACAACTGCAGTAAGGCGGTTGAGTAGGCAGGGGTGGGGTATTGAGGAATGGTTCTCACAACCTTGCCTTGCCTGACCTCTCTGCGTCTACCGCGCCCACCGCTGGGGAGGTCCTCCTCAGCTCCCGGCACTTTCCATGCACCTGATGTCGTCCCTCCTGCCACCTTGCTACCTCGCTGCTCTGCTGCTTTCCCCTTCGCCTCATAGTAAGCATAGTAAGCTGGGGTGGAGGAGTGGGAGAGCGAGCATGGCCCCTCATCCCCTGCCACCCGTCCTCGTCCTCCACCCGTCCTTACCTGCCAGGTCCAGCTTGGTTTGTTGGTGGAACTTGCAGGTGTACAGCTTGGGCAGCTTGGGCACCAGATCTATTCTGACCTGCTGGATGCCATCAGATACCACCAGACCAACCACCAAATCCTGGAAAACTGGAAACTAGGAAACTAGAAACTAAGAGCTGTTTTGTTATCGCCTGTCTGCCCGCCAGTCCGTCTGCCATCCTGCCTGAGTCAGTGCTTGCAAGTCAATCAGCAGCTGAGTAGCAGTAGCAGAAGCAGAAGCAGAAAGAGCAGAAAGAACATCAAAACAGCAAGAGCTACTGGAGGTATGTCAAACAGCGCATAAGCATAAGCAGCAGATAAACCGTCAACAGTAGGAAAGACAATCAAAACCCTACTTTGAAGAAACAAGACCAAATTGAACTGAACTGAATTGTTCAACTGCCCTCCCATGAGCACCTGATAGATCTGTCCTTGGAAGGCCTCCCTTACAACGCAACGCAGCACAACCCAAAGCAAAGGGGCAAGCGCGAAAAAGTAGGGCAGAAAGGAGGGCACCTTCTGAGGACCTAGAGCATTCTAAACATGAGGTCGGGCAGAAAAAGGGGGCAGCCCGAGGTCGCTGTGCGTAAAGTCAAACAAAAAGGAAAAACAAAACCAAGTACAACAATTTTGGCTACGGAGGAAGTAGAGGAAGCAGAGGCCCCCAGCAACCCAGCAAAGAACTCCGGAAGTTGGCGATCTCACCTATACCAACCAAAAATCTCTTCAAAATTCAAATATCTAAAGGACCCAGCATCATCCATATTTTCCTCCAGTGGCGAAATCCAGAACCTTCAAGATCCACTCCTCCCCCTATCCCCCCCACAATCACCATCCACACTAGTCACGGTACAAGCCACTGTGGGAACTCTAGTGGTCCAACCTGTGGTCCCCCCACCATCAGAAAAAACTTGTAAACACAAAACTAACAGCTCACCTGTCTTTCAAGAGGGGGAGGTGGAATGGCGTGCTGAGGAGCACGCCACTTGTAATCCTTGTCCATCCCCGACCTAATCAGCAATGCCATAACTGGCTCAACCAACCTCAAAAGGGGAAGGAAGTACAAAACTTACAAGAGTCTACAACAAAGAACGTTAAGGCCACAAACCCAGGACAGGAGGACTCAAGTGGACATAAACTGAACTATTCTCCAGAACCTGATTACCACTCCAATGTCTCGCCTCAAATAGACCCCACAAATCCCCTCACGACCCGCAATTACATCGAGAAGCCATCAAATCGGGCCAATTGTTCTTAGGAGAGGAAACAGGGGGTGGCCACGACATTCCCAAAGAGTCCTCTGAAATCTTATCGGATTCCCGGTTTCCAGGGGAGGTGGGCAGGATCTCTTCTCCTACCTGGGATCACAGGAGTGGGCGGACCTAATAGCATCCTACGCATTGGACACTCCTGAAAAACAGCTTCCGTCTTTAGCCAGTATCATTATAAATCATGATGCGAAACAAGGAAATGATCAAGAAATAGTGACTAACAACTCAATCTCACGTAAAAACTCTCCAACTCCTACTTTGACCTCTGGTTCACCAATTCAAACTGGGAAACAGGCATCGAACACATGGGACATCTTATTAAATACAATGCAACGAACCGTTGACGTACTACATTACCAGTCAGATAAAATGGACCTGCAGTTGTGACTATTAGATACTCTGGCCCTCTTTGTGGGGGGAATACATGAGAAACTAGGTCAACTAAACCTTTTAATCAGCAGAGCCCAGCAGGAAGCAGAATTGAACTGCAGCTGTGGTCCTATTATTGACAAATTATCGTCACTCCCCTCAATTGTTTCCACTCTCATAAAAGGCCTTCCATAGGGCCCAACTCAAGAGAAATCAAAGGCAAATTCAAATGAAGTAGTGCCCAATGAGCTACCTAATAGGGATCCTGTTGTCCAAAAAAATCCTGGCAACAACCTTCTGATCTGTCATGAGGGCAGCCCGCCTACCTGGACCCCTCCATTACCCAAGGAGCAAACACCAATGCAGAATGCTAAACGACGCCGTCAACTTAGGAGAAAAGGTCAAAATAAAATACCATCTCCGAGCCTCACAAAAGTTTATCCTCTATTTACAACAAAAACACTACAGCAGCAAACGCAAGAACAAACAACTACAGTCCACGTCCCCGAAGTTGAAGGAAGGTCCAATCAGCCAAAGGAAACCTACTCTATGGAAAATATGAAAAACATGAATGTGATACAAGTGGAAACACCACCATTGGGGGCAGCCCGGTCTTCACCCAGTGGTCAAAATCAAACTGACACCCAAGGAAATAGAATAACTAAAGCCAAACCGAAACAGGACGACAGCATTAATAGCCAAACGTCACAACCAATTGAGGCAAGGGAGCCCCCTCTTACCCACGGTCCAAACCAGGAGTTGAACTCAACCCCAACTTTACATTTACCACTTCCACTCGGTGCCAATCCTAATACACCAACACTGCAAATCGAGCAGTCAGCTCACATGATCAGTCAGGACTGAGCTAAGGCATCAGGAGAAGTAAATCAAATAAACGATAATACAAGTAGAGCCTGTAATGAAGTGCAGAGAGCCCCTTACGAACCAAGGACTACTACAATTGGGCACTTGTGTCTTTCCATAAATTTAGATCGTGGCTTAGAAGGCTCCACAGGCCCTAGGCACCAAGAGCCCCTAATTCCTGATATCTCCATTGTACCTATTCACTTGGTGCCAAACTTTGCAAAAAATTCTCTAACTAACCAGGCTAGGAACTCTGCCATTACTATCTTCCCCCCAGAACATTCTCCAACTACTAGGCACAATACCAACATTGAAAAGTATACATTCTGCTGATCTTCTCTCAATAGAATTCGTTAAGCTGGACAAAACACAAGGAATGGAATCCACCAAAGCCACCTGGAGGACCATCCAAATCATCCAAATCGCAAATAAAGTCCTGGAAGAACAGGAAACCTTTAAAACCTGGTGGATTCAATCCACTATGTTTTATAATACTGGATACCCGTTCCCTTTACTTTACATAGCAAGAGAAGGAATAACCCGCAAAAGCTACAAAACTTTGTCTGTACTTAGGGGGCCCGAGGATGATCACCACAAAAAGAACATACACCGAACATACAAACAAGCACAGTAGTCAACAACGAAGCT
Organism: Triturus cristatus; assembly: GCF_964204655.1. Taxonomy (NCBI): domain Eukaryota; kingdom Metazoa; phylum Chordata; class Amphibia; order Caudata; family Salamandridae; genus Triturus; species Triturus cristatus. The sequence goes on from NC_140580.1 coordinate 129,914,662, forward strand.
GCCCCTGTTCACCTTCGGATCACTAGAACCATTAACTCATCTGGTCAACCACAGTGACAGAGAAACTCAACGAGGCATGGTGGAAATTCAGGTATATTACCTCTGAGGATATGCTCATGGAACATCAACGGGCAAAACAACAAGGCCGCAGACGTTGAATTCCTTGGTTATTTAAAAACTTTCGACATCATCCTATTGCAGGAAACTTTGCAAGAGGAGCCTCTCCAAGTAGAGGGATATACTGGTTTCCACAATCCCGCCCTAAGGAAAAGTGATTACGGTCGTCTATCAGGCGACCTGGCTACTTATATCAAAATACCACAAAAATTCATAGTGCACAGAAATTACCACCTCTACTCCCAACTGTAAACACCACAAAGGTTCAATTAAATCTTAGTGGAAAAAAGGAGGAGGCACTGCTAATTAATACATACCTAAATCCGAAAAAGAAAAAACAGGATTCAAAAACATTGATTGAAGACCTTTATCAACTGATGAGTACACAAACTACTCCAAACTTCATTTTGAAAGGTGATTTCAATCAACACTTATTAGGTACCACCCCAAATGAAGACATCCAAGCGCAGTCTTTTTATTGGAATATTCCAACGCAATTGCATGGCGACCAAGGAAAAACAACTAAGGGCGTCTCAGAGCTGCTAGAAAACCTGGAGAACATCGGCCTAAGGGTGCTAAATGGCAGATTTGTGAATGACTCCCCACCGGCCGCCTCATTTCACTCAGGCCATGTAACCTCCACAATTTACTACACCCTAGTGTCTCTCTCATTCTTCCAACATATAATAGGCTATTGCCTAGGAGACAAAGGGGACAGTGACCATCGGCCTCAGGAAATCTCAATTTGTGGACTACCGGATAAATCAATCCCAAATTCAGTCAGAATGCATGCATGCCACACAATAAACCTTAAAAGAATCAAGTCATCTATAGCAAATTCCAGAGAAGTGCTCCTGGCAGCAAAACAACAACTAAATGAGCTGAAACACCTCATGGGAAACCACATCCATATATGGGAAACCTTCACAGCCACGTTTTCAAATTCCTACTCATCTGTAGTTCAACACTTCCTGCCTAACGACCCAACAGTCACAGGGAAGGCCACGAGCGCACAAAGGGCGACCTTGAAAAGCCTTAAAAAAGCTATAAACAAATCACTAAGGATATTGAGGTTACGGCCGGGGGACAAGGACTGATACCAACAGCTCTGCAAGAGCAAGGCCGAACTTAGGAAACTTAAATGGGACATAAGGAAATCACAAGAAAACGAACTCTGGGCTAAACTCCATCATGATTCCAAAGGAAATAACAGTGCACGTTTCTGGGCAACGGTAAATAACTTCCTATAACAGAATACAACTGGACATCCTTTTTAGAACGTCATTTCAATCAACAGGTATTTGGATTAAAATCAGTAAGGATGAACAGCCTGAATCTCACTTTCAAACTGTGATGACTGACGAGGTCGAGGAAATGAAGATTGACGCGGTCATTATCAGGGAACAAATATGCAAAGGGAGGAAGGATGGTGCACCCAGGCCAAATGGGATTCCGACAGCTCTTTTTAAGCAAGACCTAGAATACTGGTCAGAAACCCAAGCTCGTATCTTCAGCTCAGCTAGGCAAACTGGGTGTTTGCCCGCATCATGGAAGGGCTCCATCATATCACCAATCTATAAACCGGGGGACAAAACCCTACGAAGAAACTACCATTTAATTGCACTACTGGACGTAGAGGCAAACTATTTTGCAGGGAACCTACTTATTGAGCTACAAGAATGGGCAACAGAGCAAAATATAATTCCCCCTAGCCAAACAGGGTTCTGTAGAAAGACTGGAACAACAACCAACCTTTTAGCAATGTCATTACTTATCGATAAAGCAATTTTAACCAAACAAACTCTCAATTTCTGCTTTGTGGATTTTAAGGCGGCGTTTGACAATGTCAACCGAGCTAACCTCTGGAAGAAACTGGCTCACTGGGGGGGGTTCCTCCGTCCCTTCTGAATCTTCTAACAGAATTACATTCCAACACATGAATACAGGTCAAGCTCGGCAATGGCTCCCATCTGTCGAGGCGTATACAAACAACTAAAGGCCTTAAGCAGGGGTGCATTCTCGCACCCTTTCTCTTTAACCTTTATACAGCAGACCTGACAACAGCCTTTACTGCTTGTAATGCACATGCCCCTTGAATAGGAGGAAAAACTATTTCCAGCATGTCTTATGCGGACGATGGCTTTCTAACTAGCCACACTCAAGTAGGTTTACAACGGCTACTCAACAAACTACATGGTTACGCTGATGAGAACTATCTAGAAGTTAACATCGACAAAACTAAAACTCTGACAATAAATGGAAAAAAACGGTCCCATTCTTGGTCACTTGGATAAACTGCAACTACCAACTGCGATGTGTATAAGTACCTAGGTGTCATGATTGACAAGGGGGGCAAATTTGCAAACCAGCTTAATGCCATCTAGAGGAAAGGAATGGCGATCACGACAACGCTAAGGCAACTCAAAACAAAATTGACAGGACCAACATTCGCCCCACTTCTCCGTGTTGCGCAAGTAAAAATTCCTTTATCAGTTACATATGGCAGCGAGGTACTGAGAGGCAGGGACGCTTCATTGCTGGATATCACCATGGCAAAAGCATACAGAGTAATGCTAAACCCCCCTCCTTACATCTCCCCAGTACAGATACGGCTCAAGCTTGGTCTAACGAAGCAACTCCTCGCAAGGCAGGGCTCGTACATCAAGTGCTGGCATAAAATTAAGATCTCCACTAGGAACACATTGAACCACCAGCTCTGGCTGGAACTGTGCAGCACATCTAGCTAGCCGGCTAAAGCCTACTTGGTGGAATCACTGGCCATATCGGGACTAGCCGACCTATGGGCCATCCCAACAATGCACTTGCACTTTAAGCACATCGTAAATAAGGTTATCAAGAAACTTTCTACCACAGAAGACCAAGCCGCTTTTGCACACAGGAGCCATGCATGGATGACTCTGTGCAGCTACAAATCATTTGGGTCACAGGCATACTTTGAACTGGGGTACTCCAGGAAGTCTAAAGAAGCCTTTCTAAAACACAGGTTAGGAATCCTGCCAGCCATACCTCATCTTCCACCATGGCTGAGAAAGAACTACGGGAGCTCATGCCGGCTATGCAGAGTTGGAAATGAGGACATTGAACATATAATATGCTCTTGCATTAAGGTAAATGAGGAAAGGGTTGGCCTGCTAAAAACTAATTTTAATGAACGAGGTATACATACCCGGAGACAAGCAGTACTTGCATGCTTCAACACAAGGGATCCACAACTAAATGGGAAGCTTGTTAAGTTCCTGCCTCTAGTAGCATCCAAGCAAAGGACTCTCGGTACTGCAACCAGCGTATAGACCCCAGAGTCAAATCCTGCTTGAAATGTTTGTTGCGCCACATGTATTCCATTGAGGCACTTGATAGGGAAAGAACAGGATGGCAAGACAATTCTTGTGGATCCCCTGTCTGGTTGCTGAAGGACACTGCTTTTATCCTACCATACTTCTGTCACTGTATGTGAAGTGCCTGCTTCAAACTGGATTTTAGTGTTAGATTTGTGAGGACACTGGGAGTACTATAGTACACTTTCCACATAAACACCAATCCATCAGAACCCAAGTTAAGTTAATTGAAGATTTTCGCCATCTTCGAAATTCACTAACACATGGCATATTTGACCTATTTGCTGATGGACAGACAGGTGCTGCTGCAAAACTGGGTAAGATCACCCCTGCAAACATTTACAGCATAGGTTCTGGAGGGGTCAGGAGTCAAACCCACTTGCCAGCTAGCGCTAGGCATAAATGTGGCATCGCTAGGCACTCTTTACAGAATACTTTCTGGGCCTGCAGAAGATGAGAAGAAAATTGGGCCTGCTGTGTTTTATCTGACAGGAGCCCTAGAGGGCTTGACCTCTTCCCTCTTGTACCCAGGACAAAAAAGTGCATCCCAAGGATCCAGTGGCTGACCTCCTGTGTGGCTACAGGTAGACAACAAGTTTCAAGATGAGTCTTCCTAGAAGTCCCCAGCTGACAAATTGCAACTGAACTCAGACTCGGCCCTGCTGCTGTCCTCTGCCTGATACCTCTGTGAGTCTCTAAGTGCCTCCCCTGAGGCGCTAGGGGCCTTAGAAGTGTGATCCAGTGATTTGGTTGGGACTTAAAAGACTAAATCAGAAGGTACATTCTTTTACCAGGATGAACCAGATTGGTGCATCCAACCCATGCTGCATTGCAGTTGCCCTTAAATTGTTCCTACATTTTGGTCTACCACGACCAATAACTATCATTGGTGTTTCTGATTTTAGGTGCTATTTCTACTTAAAATTTAAAAATTCATATCTCTGTTTCCCCTTATTGGATTTTTGTCATTTTTGTGTCAAATTCCTAATATATTTTACTCTACTTTTCTAGTTCGGTTTGGAATTCTAATAGTTTTGCATTTTGACTTTATTACTGCTTTGGTACTACATAAATTGATACACATTGCCCTAAGTTAAGCCTGTCAGTTCTGTGCCATAGCTACCAGGTGACCGAACTCTGATAGTGACTTTGAAGGTTCACCCTGACGAACGTTGTGATCATTCCTTGAGGTGGAGAGCCACACACCCCAAATAAAAATCCAGTCTGTTTCATGTGAGGGATGACTGTGAGACAATCTTTGTTGCTGTGCCACTAATACGACCAAAGTCTATGCACTCCTCAAGACACACAATATCATTGAAAAGATCAAAGTTTGAAGACATAAGTAAATCCAGGAATCACTGAAAATGGCCTTGTGTTTTTAATTTTTCTGACAAAAATGGCAATAGAAAAAATCAAAATGTGTTACTACTTCAAAGGCGCTTGGTTCATCTCAGGATTGGGATGTAGCTGGTATAATTTGAATCCATCAACTGTGTGTTTCATTGACTTCACAATCAACAACTTGTACCCAAAGCTGTGTTATGGGATTAGCTTCTCGGTCTGTTGGGCTACGTATGTATGGCAATTGCTGGGGCAATGCTTTTTATCTTGACTAATGGATTTCAATGCCTGGCCAAAGCCTTTTGGATTCAGAGCTGATGCAAATATTTGACTAAAAGTATGTTTTGCTAAGGTTTTTAAAATGTAAGTAGTTTGATTCAACCATTAGGTGAGCGTTAAGGCCATTTTATATTTTGGGCCCCTATCATACCATTGAACAGTCCCAACCCTTGCAAACTATTGTTTCTGCATCAGGTGAGCATTTGCTAATTGCAGAGCCAGATTTCGCAGCCGTCTAATGAATGCCAGAACAGGATGGCGTCAAAAGTGGGAAGCATTAAATGACTGTAATGTCACCAGTTGGAAAGTAAGCTGTAAAGCGCTAAATACCTTGCTGCAGTGACCTTTCAGTGTTTCAAATGCTCAGTTAGAACATAGTATTATTATTTTTTTAAAGGGTAGTAATTGGCATTTAATCTAAATAGGGGACTGTAGAGAAACATGGATTGATTTTTTTTATCAATACATTTGAATTGATATGTGGATTCATTGAAATTTTTCTGTTTCGATACCTTTGAATTAATATGTGGCAGGGGTTTACGGGACCCCATAATCCACAACAGGAGAGCCTAGGCTAGAGAATAATTTATAACCCCAAAGGTAGGGGGAACAGAGATATAAAAACAACCCTCCCAAAGTGTAGCGTGAGAAGCATTGACTATTGGCTGGCAGCAAGACACAAGGAAATGATTTTCAAATTTGCACTGTTCTGTCATTGATCAATGACTGTATTCAATTATGTTTACGTGTTGATCTTTAAGACTATTGTCTTGCTATGTTTCTTTGAAATGCTTCTTTGAGTGATATGAAAATGAGTGCATTTCTGCATCAGAGAACACAAATTGTTTTATGTGGTGTCTGTGTGGTCCACAAGTGTTGATTTTGTTTCTAATCTCTCTACCCAAATCTTAACAAATGTTTCCTTCCAGGAGACAAATCTGTTTATCTTTCAGGGTTTAAAATTGTGAGTGAAGGACACAATTAGCACTGGCAATTCTAAAGCAACAATGGAGGTGGTAAGGCCTCGCATGATGAAAAAGACAAAAGAATTGTTTAAACAAGTGTCATTAGAGAAGAATTTTTAATTACCAGCAGATAGCCCTGCAGCTCAGGTTGAAAAAGATACAATTTGTTTAGAATATGCAACACCTTTTTGCTCGCTAGTATGGATGTGGAAAGGGAATGAAGGGCGGTGGCCTAGATTTGGTTCTCTTAAGACAGATGATATTGAAAGCTTGACAGAAAGTATACACTTAAAGGGTGACCCATCATGGGATTCACACTATGTAAAAGATTGTTTACAGCAGTGGCTATCAACTACAAGAAATAAAGCTCTCCTTTCAAAAAAGAAAGGCACGGGAATACCCCCACTGAATACAGAGACTGCTCTGCAATAGTAATGGTACACAGTGAGTGCAAGAAGCCTAATAAAAAGGAACTAGAACTAGCAAAAGATTGGCCCACATTTTATAGCCAGTGTTTATTGGAATTAAGTAACTAAGTGCAAACAGAACAGCATTTGTTGTCACTATGGCAAAAGTGTGGGTTTTCAACAATTGAAGGAGACCGGGCTAAAGCAATACCAAATTCCACTACTTCTAGAAGGGCTGCCGCTCTGCTATGTATTTGGATGCACCGCCAAGTAAATATTGACCTAAATAAGTTAAAGAAACTGTTTATCGCCTCAAAGCCTTTTTGTCAAATTGGGAGAAGGAGCAGACAGTGAGCAAATAACTAGTAGTACATTGACTGAGGAGGAGACTTTGTTGTTTACTGAGGAAGAAAAGAAAAGACAGAGTAGATGTAAATAGTGAATTTAATTCATGGGTCTCAGATAGAGCCAGCAATGAGAACAGCCACCCAACATTGGGACAAAGCATCCAGTCTGCAGGGCCTGTTCCTCCTGCACCTCAATTGTCAGCCCCTCCTCCAGCAACTTCAATTTTCCCATCACTTTCAGGCCCCTAAATACAGTGTGAAAGAAATAACACAAGTCATCAAGCACTGGCTTCACAACTAAGCTCATCACATGTCCCTTATTTCCACATATCCCTGGAAGGTGATTTAACTAGGGTATCCGACATGCCAACTAGCCCCAGAGAAGGCAGTTTTAGAACACCAGTCCTGAATGGGCACTTATCCTTAGGAGGGGACATGCCACATGCTTTTGAATCCCTAGCCCAAACTTCCACTTTTGGTCTGATGGAAGATTTAGGGCTGAGTGCAAAAGAGAGAAATGATGAGGAGGAACGCAAGCAGTTGACACACCTGAGGAAAGAGGCAGATGAGTTCCAAGAAGAAGTGAACACTGATAGGGAGGAAATACAACGCTCCATTAATAAGTACAGGATAAGCTAGAGAGGAGGGAACGGCTGATACATACACGGTCACGCGCACGGACCCTAAAGGGAAAGGGTGAGAACTCATATACTGATGAGATACTATTGAACACTAATATAACTGCACCAAAAATAGTGTTAGGGTCGCAGCCATGCTAAAGCCATGGACCCCCGTACAGGCAACTCAAATGACCCACTCACTGCCAGTGTATAATATTATGAGTGGCTTCAGAAAATATGTATTGCCTATACGCCCCTCCCTCGAGATGTAGAAATGTTATTAAAAATAAGATATGGGAGCAGATGGTCTTTAGTAAAAAGTACGTTCCAAATTCCACAGGAAAGAGATTGGACCATACTGACTAATAATATGGATGTCACAGAAAACAGATTGATTAATTGGTTAGAGTCTATCAGGGACACAATTAATGGCCTAGCAGTTAAACATGGTGATTTTTCTCAAGTCACTTTCACGTTGCAGAATCCATGTGAGTTAGTGGCTGATTACATCTTGAGGCATGGGATAACAGTGCAGGGGTTCCGCATAAAACAGATGCCTGTAAGGTTTTAGCTACTCAAACACTTATGAATGGATTGCTAGCTTCTGTGGCCCACAGTTGTAAACTGCGCCACCCTGATTGGTCCACTAAAGGATACCACAAGTTGTGCATGCTTCTCATAACCATCTAAAGAGATGGTATTTTTATGGTAAGGAAGGACATCGCTAAAAATGACAAAGGAATGATGTTGCAGCAAGTACAAAGAGAGGAGGAGCCAGAGGGAATGTACTATCAGGGGGCACAGAATAGACAGGATAATGGACAAGGATACCAGAGAAGAGACAAGAGTAGGGATCAGTGTTATATTTGCCGGAGGTATGGGCACTGGGGACGCAATTGTAAAAAGGATAGAGGTAGAAAGGACTGGAATGAGAGAAGTGACCAGTATAACAGAAATGATAGAATCAACAGGAATGAAAGGTTTGACAGAAATGAGATCCAGCCATCAGCACCACCCATCCCCAGAGACCTGAAGCGGACCCAGCACTCCCTGAGGAATCCTTTCCAGAAGCAAACAACATAGGACCACGTGGCGAGGAGAGAGATGGGACAAAAGGCAGAAAACAGAGCCCAGTACTTTATGATGAAGGTATCAGACACACCTGAGGAGAATCCCATGTTTAAAATTAAGGTAGGAGGTAAAGAGATCGATTTCCTAATAGACAGTGGTGCAACCCTATCGGCAGTAAGAAACAAGCTGGGTCCTAGTAGTGGTGAAACAGTCACTACTATAGCAGTAAATGGAATGATGATGCATGAAGAATTTTCAGAACCCCTACCAGTTGCTGTTGATGACTTCACACTAACCCATCAGTTTCTATTGTCAGAAGATGCACCCATCATTTTGCTGGGGATAGACCTCCTCTGTAAATTGCATGCAACATATTTTTCACAAAATGGGATTTACTTGCAAGTACCTGAGGACAGGTTAGAATTGGCTAATACAGCACTTACTGCTTGCAAATTAAGTGAAGACTCTGTTATGTGCACCCCCGTCTTGTCTCTCCCTCTCTCCAACACATTACCAATGGACTCCATTACATGGAGATTTTTATGAGAACATGTTTCAAGAACTGTTTAAATACAGCCCTGACATTGAGAGTGAATTGGTCACTCATTTAGTACAGTTGACATTAGTACCTGGGCCCATACACTGTACTGCAACATTCTTCACAGGAGCAATGCCTGAATGGTACGCCTACAGGGCAGACACACATTTGTACTAGACAATGGAGTTGCTCAAGCACACATTATATGTTGGAAAAGAAGGGTGTGCAGTGAGCATTGAACTAGGACCACAGGAAATGAGGCTATTTCAAGTGCCAGGTTCTGAACCACATGTATCCATGTCTGTAGCACCAGGTTACTACCCTAAGGATTTGGGCCCAATGGTCAAACGCCTTCAGGACATACTTAGAACTAAGGATTTTACATTTCCTTTAGGAATTGTGCCTGTATTAGGAGATGGTGAAGGGTGATGTTGGACGTTGTGTATGAACAGAAATGACAGGACTGCAATTTTTGACAAGCTTGAAGGGAATATGGCTTTACAGCTGACTAAAAATAAATTTCTAGAGCAAGTGACCTCAGAGGTTTGAGCAAAACACAAAAATGAGGCAGGATTCTTGAAAACATGCCCTCCCCATAGAGTGACACTTGAAGAAAATGCCGACCTACCTTATGTCTGAAAGTACAGACTGTCACCTCAGGCAGAGGAGGGAATAAAACCTGTGATTGAATCTCTCTTGCAACAGGGTATCATTAAAAAGACCTCCAGACCCTGTAATAGTCCCATCCTTCCCTTGCCCGAGGGCAATACGGGGCAGTATAGGTTCATACAAGAGTTACGACAGATAAACAACATTGTGGTTCCCTTAGCACCTGTTGTGCCTGACACCAATACTATATTATCTTCTATACGTGTAGAGGCAGAGTACTTTTCAGTCACTGATCTCTCCTCTGCTTTTTCAGTATTAGAGTCCATCCAGAGAGCGAGTACCTTTTTGCATTCACAGTGAAAGATACTCAAAATACTTTCAGAAGACTAGCTCTTAGCTACACTTAGAGTCCCACGGTCTATGCACAGGCAGTGAAGAGAGACCAGGACAGCCTGCACCTGGAAGGTGGTAGCATCAGCTTGCCAATACGCTGATGATCTCCTTGTGGCATCTCCGTCACTTGAGGCCTGTGAAAAAGACACTGTAGTGCTGCTGAATAACCTCCAGGAGAGAGGATACAAAGCTTCATTGTCAAAATTCCAGTGCTGCCAAAAAGGGGTGACTTACCTGGGTTATGTGGTATCCAAAGGTACAAGCCGCATATCACCTGACAGGATAAAAATGATTCAGGGCATGCAGCCTCCGTCCACCAAGAAAGGAATGCTGTAATTCCTGGGGATGATGAACTACTGCTGCCAGTGGATCCGTGAGAACAGATCCTATGATGCCATCCTGCGACAATGTACACTACAAGATGATCCCAACAACATTGTATGGACTAATGAACTTGCAGACTGTTTCAAGAAACTGAAAGAGACTTTGTGCACTGCGCCAGCCCTGGGGCTGCCTGATTACAAACTGCCCTTCCATCTCTATGTGTCAGAGCAAAATAGTATTGCAAATGACACAGCAGCATGGCTCAGGAAAAAGACTTGTGGCATACTATTCCGTGACTTTGCCTGCAGCAGTAACTGGGCATTCAGCTTGTTTGAGAGCAGTGGCATCAGCAGCTGTGATAGTAGAGAGGACGGCTCCCATTGTGTTGGACTACCCTTGTATTGTTTATGTGCCACATTTGGTACAGTTGTTGTCATCTGCAGCAACACAACATTTTTCGGCGGCCAGGCAAACAGGTTATGAGGTCACTCTGTTGTCCAACACCAATATCACTATTAAAAGATGCCCACCTGTTAATTTGCCAACATTATTACCTCCAATAGGTGATTCATATGAGACCCCTGAGCATGACTGCGTTGAAGTTGTAGAGACATACACCACTCCCAGACCAGATTTACAGCAACACCATTAGAAAAAACTGACTATGAGTGGTACACTGATGGTTCCTCAAGCAGACTAACAGACACTGATTACAGAGCAGGGTATGCTATAACAACAGTAGACACCATAGTTGAAAGTGCAGCCCTCCCGCTGGCACATCTGCCCAGCAAGCCAAGCTGTATGCTGTAACAAGAGCATGCATCCTAGCTGAGGGGAAACATGTTAACATTTACTCTGATTCACGTTATGCCTTTGGAGTTGTTCACGATTTTGACCAGCTGTGGCAGTAGAGTGGTTTCATAACAGCAGCAGGACACCCCATTCAAAATAGCCCCTTGGTAAAGAATTTGCTACAGGCAATACTACTACCCAACAGAATAGCAGTGGTAAAATGTGACGCACATACAGGGGCTAATACTGACACAGCAACAAAAGAGAGCATGTTACAGCCTGTACAGATGGTGCCTTTAATTGCATAAAGTATTCCGAAAAATACAGCTGATTCAGAGACAATTGTTGCTAGCTGATGTGAAAGAAGCACAATGGTCTTCACCACTGGAGGAAGACAGAGCGTGGATTGATGCTGGATGTGAGCCGAATGATGAGGGATTGTGGGTCCACTAGGACGGGAGGCCTGTGGCCCCAAGCAGTATGTTCCTGCCCCTTACAAGGCTTGCTCATGGACCCACTCATATGGCTCAAGGAGGCATGAATGCTTTGATTAGACAAGAATGGTTTGCAGCAGGGATAACAGCTTTCACTTCACAATTCTGCTCCCAATGTCTTGTCTGTGCCGAACATGCTAAAGGTCCGTCTCCTGCTACCCTTGATCACTTGCCAGTACCGGAGGGCCCATTTACCAACATTCAAATAGACTTCGCTTATATGCTCCCAGTGAATGGATTCAAATATTTGCTGGTATGTGTGGATCAATTTTTAAAATGGGTGGAGGCGTTTGCCACAAGAAAGAATGATGCAGCAACTGTTGTACGATGCTTGATGAAAGATATCATACCCCGGTTTGGGGTTAGCTAGAGTACAAACAGTGACAAAGGGGATGAATTTGTGGCTGCAGTTGTGCACAAGATGTGTGACTGTTTGGGAATAGAGTGGAAACTGCATGCTCCTTACTACCCACAAAGTTCAGGCCAGGTGGAGAGAATGAACTCTACAATAAAACATAAATTAGCCATAACAACTGATGCAACAGGCCGGAAATGGCCAGATGTGCTGCCTTTAGTGCTGCATGCATCTAGAACAACTCTCTTGTCCCCCCATGAGGTATTGATGGGGCGGCCCATGTCAGTGGGGTTGAGGTTGCCTCTCACCGAATCCTAAGCAGCACTGCTGTGGACGGATGAGTAGATTTCTGACTATGTTGTACAGTTGTCGGTGGTCTTGAGGCATCACCATCTCCAGCTGAAGGAAGCTCTGCCCCATCCTTCCTCAAAACAATCACACCCTTTTAAACCTGGAGACATGGTGAAAAAAATAAAAGATGTTTCTCTTAGTTCTAGGTGGACTGGACCCCACGTTGTGCTCCTGATTACCCGAATATCACTAAAGGTGCAGGGACGTCCCGAGTGGCTGCACGGAACACAATGCAGGGCTGCACCAACAACGCCTGAGGCAGAGGTACCTATAACAGATGAGCACCGGCCACCCGTGGAGCAGCGTGAAACACCGGACAACGGGGAGACAGACCAGACCTTTCCTAGCAACAACACTGAGGGTGCATCATCAAGTGTTCCAGGAACGGTGACACCAACTGATGCTGTTGAGTGAAGCACACAACGCTGTGTATAAAAAGGTGATGGTCTGCACCTTCCAAAAATAGGCTGAAGAGGACAACGCAGGGCAGGTCCAGGAAACCGCCCGGCAAAAGATGACTACGGACCAGAAGGAGAAGCAGATGACAGCGCACCACAAGAACTTTCATTATTGACACTTACAGAAAGTACCCTGGGACTGATACAGAAAGACACTGCCTACCAATATTTTTAAATCCTGAAAGTGATATTTACCACGGTCAAGAAAATGCATTACATTGTGCTAACACTATTTTTGAGTACCTTAATTATGTGTGTGCTATCTGTATTGCAATAACCTGCTGACCATCCCCTCATTGCAGTGAGAAAGTCGGCTAGGCTTTAGGTCTTCACAATTGCTGGATTTGTAGAGAATTATCCAGACACCCCAGCGACCCAAATGGCCTATATGAAACACCTGTGCCTATACAAAATTATGCACAAGGAATAGGATGCCTCATATCCAACGTAACCTGGGATTGTGGAGAAGGAAGGATTGGATGGTACCCACGTTGTACCATACTGCCAAATATTCAAGCCCAATACCAAGTGTCACCTACAGTAGAATACAAAGACAAGGAAAAAGCTTTTCCTGTATGTTTAAAGCATCATGTTTCAGGATGTAACCCAGCTTCCCGATACTTAGGACATTTAAAAAGTAGCCAGTGTCCTAACATATTAGAATTTGATAATACCACAGGTAATTGGAACATAAAAGACAGACAGTTAGTAATTAGGATCTGGACAGCTAATGTACGAGGAAAACAGGTAAACTACACTTTGCATTACTGGGACATCACTGTAGATGGAGAGACTATTAATAACACCTGATGGTCTTCTATATGATCCATTTATTGAGCAAAAGAATAAGCATGCTAGGGCACCAAATGTGATTTCTAAAATATTAGAATATCCCTTATGGTCAGCTTTCTGCTCATACACGGCACCATGGGCAAATGTTACTCTTATAAATTCTTCATGGATTGATTACAAATGGTGTGATCCATTCCAAAACACTTTTCCTGAAGAGGTGGGCCTTCCTCTCAGTAAATATCACACATTGGACACACAGTTACAGGGCGGAATGTATTTTATTTGTGGCACTAAAGCACACAAGATGCTTTCCCGGAACTGGGAAGGCATGTGTGCTATTTCTTACCTTACACCAAACATTTCAGTCGTGCCTTACATTGCAGTCCATGAGCCACTAAATTTGGGGAGTTTTGCTCATAGATATAAAAGAGATATACATGCACCTATTCTGGAAGCTAGACAAGGTCTATTCTTTGAACTAATGCGTATACTTATTCCTGGATATGGGGTATATGATTTAGAATTGGCCCTTGTTAATATGTCTGCTGAGCTAGCTGTAGCATTCAATGCCACAAGAGATGCACTTCAACAGTTGCAGATGGAAATTAATTCAGTAGCTGCCATGACTATCCCTCCTGACACTACAATGAGGATTGCGTGTTTTATTAAATTCCTCTTGCTGTTATTTTTTAAACAAAAGTGGAAACATAGCAAGGGATGTTGCACAATTTAAGAATGCAGCTCAAATATTCAGTGGAGCAGAGAAAAATACAGATTCTGATGATTTCTCCTGGCTATGGTCATGGCTACGAACAGGATGGTTAAAGCACTTAGTTCTAGCACTAATGGGTATCTTTTTAACCATAGCGATATTTTTGTGTTGTCTTCAGTGTTGTTGCTCCATGGGACAGCAATTGTGTAGTAAAACCATCCATTCAATTTCTGCAGTTAAAACTCTAACTCCTACAGAGCAGGAGCTAGCTTGCAGATATCTCCAAATACAACATGATGTAGAGAAAGCATACAAAGAAACATTTGAATTAATGGCTATAGATATATATTATAAATGCATTGTGTACTAGTATATAATTTTATCTATGTCGGAAATGAATACATCTTAGATGTGTCTACGCCAATATATGCATGTTATTTAAACACTGTGTAATGCCATTCAAAGATATGTACTTTATAGATACTTTATATTACTACTATATATAGCGCCAGGACACCTACTTGGTAATCGTGCGCTATACAAATCACAATAACATAACATATATATATATATATATATATATATATATATATTTTCATATTTATCTTACAATAGTATTTGATACTGCTATCAAAAAAGAGGGATATTGTGTGGAAAAATATATATCTATATGTTTGCATAAGCCAAATAAGTGAATCAATCCCAAATTCTCCCCCACACTATCTCAGACCCACTGAGCTAACTATGTCTGTCTCTGACCAAACTGCTTGCCCTGTGCACCTAAAATCACCCCTCCTTTACACATCTATTCCAGCCTGACCCAAGGACCGTTATTGTCCTCTCTGACACGTCCTGCGTTAACAGCTGTCAAAAGCCACTGATTCTTGCAGGTTTCGCTTAAACTTGCTTTCTGTTCCCTTGTGTCCTTATTTTGATCTATGCCTTGTGCTTGCATGACAATTCTATTTGTATATATAACTGTATTTGGCCTTGTCCAAGTGTAAGGATTTTACTGATGACAGCACTTTCTGCCCTATATATGCTCCCCTGAATGTCTATCTGGGGCAGAAGAAGCATGTTCCAAGACGTGACACTGGGATGTGCGTCTGCCTTCTGCCTTAGCATGCCAATAAAAGAAGAAAGGTGCAAATACATTTCCTGTGTTTTGTGGCTGCTGGTGTCTGTGTTTGCTTTGCATCACTTTGAGGAGGGTTGGAAGATTTATTACCCAACATTGTAGATTAAATTTAAAAGCTCATGTATTGTCCACAGCGCCTGCTGTGAGAAAGGATATTCCCATCTCATTACCTGCCGTTTTTATTTCCAGTTTACATAATATGTCTTGCAGCTTATTAGGATATTTCTCCAGGATGCACAATGAATTGTGCAAGGTTGTTTGGGCATGAGGTTTTATGATTATGTTCACTTATCTAACATGATGTTACTAAGACTCATGCCCTTAAATGAGTGGCGATACTCTTGCACTGACACACGCTCACACAGCTTACCTTGCCAAATGCCATCCAGGTCAATAATCGTAGAGATAATGTTTTTATTACACCCCGGCATCTGCACTCCTCCATTTGGAAAGAAATCAAGATGGCCGACTAAATGGCTCATACCTAAACCTGAAATACCAGAAGCAGCGGTTAACAAAGAACTGAAGCGCACAGTGTTTATATCCAGATCTTCACTCCATGTTGTGCCATAACGTACCTAGATTGGGAATCATGGGGCCCGCGTCAGTGTGGATGACATCAACAAGAGCGGCATCTGAGGGATCCAGCCTGACCTCTATGGGCGTGCCTTGGAAATAGGGCTCAGCTGGGTCCAAGCCTGAATGAAACAGAAGCTGTTTGAAACACATAGGTGGCACCAATTCCTGAAAACCCTCAAGTACGAATACTGACACTCAATGCCCTTCACAATCGTGGTTTACCATCACCACAAAATCCAATAAATCGCTGTCTGAATCATTTACCAGACCCTTTAATTCTCGAGCACCTTTCGAGTTCTCTTCTCCTTTCATTGGTTATCACGTCTACATCACTCCAACAACAATCACACTGCCTGCAGCCACCTACAAAGTCCACCACTCTGCTGCCCAATCATACATATTTTCCCTATCGCCCCACTCTTACGTAGTTCGTGTAGTACACTTCAAGTAATACTTCTGTTGGTTATCACAGCTCACACTCCTGGCATGGGCGCAAATAAGATTATTACATCAAGCACTTCTGCCAAGTGCCATACATCAAGTGTTGATGTAGCACAAATAGAACGGATGCCCGCATCACCGCATGTACTTTGATCAGTCATGCTTATCACTTTCAGATGACAGCACAGTCCGTGCTGTTTTGCAAGTAACACGGTGGATAAGGGCGCCAAGCCGCCAACTGATGCTGATAACGATCTCCCTGGAGCTTTTTTCTTGGGTCATACTGCTGCCTTCACATTGCTGCCTGGAGGTTTATCTCTGTCGCGGGTGCTGCTCCCAGTATGGCCAGCAGGGTGCCTGTTGGGTCACGTTGCCTTTAAGGTTTCTTTCGCAGGCTTGGGCCCGCAGTATAGTGAGTCACTGACACCCAAGCACATTACAACGAGCATAGCTCATTTTATGTAAGAATAACAGTTTATTTCCCGTCCTGCTTTGCAATGCTGGTATAATAAAGTGCCTGTTTTGCTAATTACGACCCGCTCCTTAGTGAAGCCTGTGGTCAGGCTCAGCAGTGGGAGGGGCGTGCATTTTTATTTATTTATTTATATTTAGTGCATTTTTATAAAGCGTGGACATTACCCGAAGGTGTCAGAGCGCTGTACAATAGAGCTAGTTACGTTACAAGAGAAAAGTGGTACAAAATAGAACATTACAATGTAAAACAGGAGACTAAAAATGACGGGTACACAAACACAAAATCCAACCCAGCACGCAGGGGTGAGGAATGTACAGGAAAAAATACAAATTTACAATGAAGAGCGAACTTCCAAGAGGGGCCTGAGAATGAAAGTATTAGTTCTGAAAATGTCTTTGGAAGAGAAGAGATTTGAGATCAGCTTTGAAGATCCGGGTGGAGGAGGTGGCACGGAGCAATGGGTGGAGTGAGTTCCAGATTCTCACCGCATTGCCTGAGAAGGATTGCGCCATCGATCTTTCCCTTTTGAAGACGGGGGGCTCAAGCAGAAGCTTTTCCGCATTGCGAGAGGGTCGAGAGCCTCCGGACAATTTCAATTTATTTGCCAGGTAACGAGGGGAGGACGTGTGCAAGGCTTTGTGTGTGCATGCGTGTATGTGCATATGGTGCACGAGTAACACATGCGGTGTGTCAATCCTTTGCTGTGTCTTCCTGCTACGACGAATGTCTGGTCCTTTGCACTATTGGGCCACAGACAGAACAATCGGTTTGTACCTCATGACCACTGGTATCTCAGTTTCCTATCTGGACAACAGAAGTAGCTCCCTATTCATCTCCTGAGTTCCCATGGAGTGTGTAAGTTCCTGCAGTATATTGATATGTGCATGTCAATGAATATGTCTTCCCCTGACAGGGTTACTAACGCGTGGAGAAAGGAAGTCTTTTGGTTCCATTAGGGAGATGTATTATAAAGTGTAAGTGGGGAGCAGCAATTACCATAGGGTGTCAGGCTTTATGTATGGGGACATCACAGAGCGTCTCACATACATGCCCACATTTCAGAACAGGAAAGTGGCAGATTCTGAAAAAGAAATGGGGGGTAATATATTTCCCCTAGTTACTTCTATTACAGCAGATGCAAATCAGGCGAGAGACAGCAATCGGGAGCCTCCCACCTGAATCGAGTCTATTCTTCCCGCATCAGTGATCACACTCACAGTACCTGAGCTGAAACCACGTTAATGCTTTTTAGGTCGAGGACCGCCGGTCTGCCGAAGGCAGAACCGTAAGTCGGAGATTTAATGACTTGGAGAAGAGGGGCTTGAACCCGCCCCTCTTCTCCCCTGTTCTCCATTGGCTGGCCTCTTGAATGCTGGCCAGCCATTGGAGAAGAGGTCCGTCACTCCGAACAGGCCCCGTCCTTTTCGGATTCGGGGGCGTGTTTTTTTCAAGAAGTCTAATTATCTCCTCCAGCCAACGGCAGGAGGAGAACACGCCCCTGAATCCGAAAGCTCCGCTGCCTTTCTCCGAGGCATTTCTGCTTCGCCTCGGAGAAAGGCAGTGGTGTGCTTGTTTTCACAGCGCCGCGAAGCTACCAAATGGGCCAAACGCGCTGGCGGCTTCTCGCCGCATGGAGCCCAGAGCGCGCGAGTGTTTATTTCAACTACCCGGGAGGTTGCCACGATCAGAGATAAGGTGCGTGTGGGGGTGGGTGGGTATAGCAAAGGGGCGTTAAAATGAGGTACTGAAGTCCCCTGCTCGGTTTATATTTTTGTAGGTATGGTGAGGTTTACACAATGCCCGGATGAGAAGTGAGCGCATTGTCGTATGTGTAAAGTCTGTCCCCGCACTTCAAGACGGGAGGGGTTGCTGTCCACACCCAGCCCGAGAAACACTGGACCGACCAGAGTATATCAGCTCGTAGCGCACAGAGGCGGTTTGTTCAGCCCGAAGCGCTAGAGAAGTAAAGCCACTCTTTTGCCGGCACTCTTTCTTTAATGTTTGTTTTCTTTTAACTGGGAACCCAAAACTGCATGGTTTGTTTTCTTCAATAAAATCCAAACGAAAACGACTGGGAATCGTTGCCTTCTCTGCCCACTTCCGCCATATTATTTGTTAGAAGGCATTAACACTTCATATCTGCACTGTAAGAAGGAAAAAGGTTTGAAGAGTGAACCTGCAACGAAAATATATGCCGTGGTGTTCGTTTGTTGTGTTGTTTGGGGGAGGGGGGATTTTTAGTGGATAGAAGGGATGTAAACGTTTTCACATCAAAGCAGTATGTGCCACACTCCCTGGCGAACATTTCACCGGATATATCACCACTTTATATACGTGAAGGCATATGAGGTACGAACTACTATGGAAACATTTCCAGTTGTTTTTGAAACTGGCAATTTGTTCTATATGTAACAACGGGACTGTCACCTCACCATGCATCACCTTCCTCCTGCGCGTCGCTTGCCGAGATCCCCCCCAAACAACAATACTTAATTTGTTTTCTTTAAATAGCGCCTCTCTGATAAATACGAGCGTGGCATTATTGCCTTACCGCTGCGCCATGTTTTTTTTTAGTCATCATATTTTGGGAACAAAATAATTAGTTTAAAAACAGAAAGTGGAGGACTCTTATTTTTTATGTTCGGATGCCACCTGTCACCTTCAATGGTGTGAGTGAAAAAAGACTGTCTGCTGAAGACCTGTTTCTCTCATGGATGTTCGGCAATCAAAGACACATTTTATCCTGTTTGCGGCTGACGGTGCTGGTATAATTTTATGATCTGCATTTGCATTTACACCCTCGTTGTTTCGGTGTTTTGTACTGCACACAGTGTGCTTGCACATGGCTCTCTGCGCTCTGCCTTCACCAGCGTAAACCGCTCTGGCCACGTGGACCGCGCTATATAAAATCCAAAATAAATAAGCCACGGAGAGCAGTGCTTAGTTGTGGGGGAGGGGGTGTTTCCTATAGGACAGGTTCTGAGAACACACTAACAAGGTCTCTTACGCACACGAACAAGAGCTACACCAGATGCTAATATCATTTGCACCCCTTTTCACACTTGCTCCTACGAGGGCAAGGTGTAAAAAACACACACCAGTGAACCCGCTTAGAAATCGAGTCGTTTTCTGTAAGAATATAGATTTGTGTTAAATGAACAATATTTGGGAGGTAAGGTTATGTGACTGGGCATTTAGTTTGGGGTAAATATAGACAGACCCAGGTGTTGAGAGCGCATGAAATCCTTTTTTTGGTTTGGTGTAAACATATTGTGGGGAAAAGTACACTGAAAAAGTCGTGTCAAAAATGCAGTATACTGAAAAATTAGAAAAATAAAAAAGGTGCTGCTACAGCAAAATCGAAAAATATTGTGGCTTACAAGGCAAAGGTTAGCTTACTAGGAGCAAGGGGGCTTCCTGCTAAAGTAGAGAGGAGATTTAAAGTGAGGTGGGAAGGTGGCGGGAGACTAGAGGATGTGGCATGAGGGTCAGAGCTGCCGACTTTGGAGCTGAGGAATTCGAG
This sequence comes from Triturus cristatus, assembly GCF_964204655.1. Lineage (NCBI taxonomy): Eukaryota > Metazoa > Chordata > Amphibia > Caudata > Salamandridae > Triturus > Triturus cristatus. The sequence goes on from NC_140580.1 coordinate 129,935,142, forward strand.
TCTCAGTGCAAGCTCACTATCCTGTGATTCTGGGCAAATCACTTAATCTCCCCGTGCCGACCAAAAATCAATGCATCCTTATGTAATGTGTCTGGTGCTCATGTGAAGGCTCGAACACCTTCAGGCCGAGTTGTGATATATAAACCCGCAACAAAAGGATTTCGATTTTTCAGGGAGTGGTAGCTTTAAGGAGTAGTTAGGAGCTTTTATTCTTTGGGAAAGGCAGCTTTGAGGGGTGGTAGGGGTAGGGGTAGTAAGGGTTTGTTAAGTTCAATGCGCTGAGATCCAATGAGTTTTAGCTGGATGTTTATGTGTAGCGCAGAACAGATCCTACCTTTGTATGCCAGGCAGGTCGCAGGCAGTCAGCCCCCCCTTACATTCTGGATTCGGAATTCCTCATGAAAGCAAAGCACCCATGGCATACCGGAAAATAAACACCATACCAGCTAACAAGAGAAAGCGAAAGTGAGGTTTACACAGTATGCCCGCATGAGAAGGGAGCGCATTGTTGTATGTAAAGTCTGTCCCCGCACTTCAAGACGGGAGGGGTCGCTGTCCACACCCAGCCCGAGAAACACTGGACCGACCAGAGTATATCAGCTCGTAGCGCACAGAGGCGGTTTGTTCAGCCCGAAGCGCTAGAGAAGTAAAGCCACTCTTTTGCCGGCACTCTTTCTTTAATGTTTGTTTTCTTTTAACTGGGAACCCAAAACTGCATGGTTTGTTTTCTTCAATAAAAACCTAACGAAAACGACTGGGAATCGTTGCCTTCGCTGCCCACTTCCGCCATATTATTTGTTAGAAGGCATTAACCCTTCATATCTGCACTGTAAGAAGGAAAAAGGGTTGAAGAGCCGAACCTGCAACGAAAATATATGCCGTGGTGTTCGTTTGTTGTGTTGTTTGGGGGAGGGGGGATTCTTAGTGGATAGAAGGGATGTAAACGTTTTCGCATCAAAGCAGTATGTGCCACACTCCCTGGCGAACATTTCACCGGATATATCACCACTTTATATACGTGAAGGCATATGAGGTACGAACTACTATGGAAACATTTCCAGTTGTTTTTGAAACTGGCAGTTTGTTCTATATGTAACGACGGGACTGTCACCTCACCATGAATCACCTTCCTCCTGCGCGTCGTTTGCCGAGATCCCTCCAAAACAACAATACTTTGTTTTCTTTAAATAGCGCCTCTCTGAAAGTTTGACATTTCTCAGCGTCATAAATACGAGTGTGGCATTATTGCCTTACCGCTGCGCCATGTTTTTTTTTTAGTCATCAGATTTTTTGGGAACAAAATAATTAGTTTAAAAACAGAAAGTGGAGGACTCTTATTTTTAATGTTGGGGTGCCACCTGTCACCTTCAATGGTGTGAGTGAAAAAAGACTGTCTGCTGAAGACCTGTTTCTCTCAAGGATGTTCGGCAATCAAAGATACATTTTGTCCTGTTTGCGGCTCACCGAGCGAGGCAACTGACGGTGCAGGTATAATTTTATGATCTGCATTTGCATTTACACCCTCGTTGTTTCTGTGTTTTGTACTGCACACAGTGTGCTTGCACGTGGCTCTCTGCGCTCTGCCTTCGCCAGCGTAAACCGCTCTGGCCACGTGGCCCGCGCTATATAAAATCCAAAATAAATAAGCCACGGAGAGCAGTGCTTGGGTGTGGGGGAGGGGATGTTTCCTATAGGACAGGTTCTGAGAACACACTAACAAGGTCTCTTAGGCACACGAACAAGAGCTGCACCATATTCTAATAACATTTGCACCCCTTTTCACACTTGCTCCTACGAGGGCAATGTGTAACAAGCATTTACAATGCAATGGTCTCGGCATTGGTAAAGTTAGAGCTATTGGCATTGCTCATGACATTATTTTTGTTTATGTTTTTGTTTTTAAAACATTTAAAGAAACGGCATTGTCATGAGCAATGCCAATAACAATGCCGAGACCGTTGCATTGTAAATGCTTGTTCTGGGATGTACAGGGAAAATATTCAGCTAGCTGTTCTGTGTCACTAAAAATGTCACACGCATGATACTGAAATGTCACACATACAATATCTGCATCTATATCAATGTCACACATAGGGAACCGGAAAACTTGGCAGCCATGTACTTCCTGTTCCGATGATGCCCCAAATGGGAGACACAGGGTGATTATGAATAGGTCATCCCGTTTTCTGTTTTGGTGGTTAACTACAGACGGAAACCAGTTGACTTTCTTTCTGCATATTTATAAGACGGTAAAACTACTGAAGAAAGTTAAAACAAGAAAGCCCCATTTCTGTGTGGCAGGAAACAGATATTAGCTAAATGAATTACAACCTTTGCACCACGATCACGCCGTTTCACATGCTGCTATTAGTCAGCTGACGAGGGCATTTAAAAAAAAATGTAAGCATTCCTTCTGTGTTGGTCTGTGTTTTTAACTGAAGGGGAGTGTTGTCATTGCGGGGATCAGTGGAGTTGGGAATTGAATCTGTACAGTTTTGCACTGCACTTTACAGCGATTGTACAACTAGAGATGGTAGGCGTTCTAGTTGTTTTCGTGGGCTATCCTCCATAAATGAAGAGCGTAACCCTTTCAAACAAAATAAGGTGACTTAAACCTCGAAACAACCGTGACCGCTGCAGGTGCGCCCTAAATTTTCTTGCCTCCATGCAATTGACCTCAATGTGCCGGAATTGCTATGTAAAGCTTGCTCTTTACACCCCCAACTCCACCCTAAAAATACCAGCCCTGAGAAAGAGCAGGTAGGGTGGCGTTTGTTCTTGATTAACTGTAGATCCTTAGCAGGTCATAAATTGTACCTATTTCCACTCATCAAGGACAATCAGCCGGATGTATAATTCCTTACAGAAACTTGGTTGCTTGAGGGTTCCCCACCTGATATAGTTCAAGCTTTGCCCGCAAGCTACCTTATTTGTAGGAGGATCGTAAAGATAAAGGGAGATTAAGGGGGGGGGGGGGTCGCTATAGTCTATAGAGCAACTACTCCTCTCACTGTCCCTCATTGTGATTGATTTTGCCCAGCCCAACCTTCTCCTTCTCTGGAGTTTTACCCCAGTCCATCTGCCCACTTCTTCCAGGCACGCCCCGACATGGTTGAAAATTCATCAGTGAACAAAGACAACTACACCCTATTGGGAGATTTTAACACTCATCTTGATGACACCAAGCGTTGTGCCTCTAAGAACTTACTTCAAGACCTTTCCTCTTTACAGCTCACACAAATGGTAATGGACCTAACCCATGAGAAAGGGTATACTCTCGATCTTATTTTTAGTAATATATTAAATCTGCAGGTATATGAACCTCTGCCAGTAACTTGGTCAGATCTTTATCCAATACCTATCATCTTGTGTTCCTCCCTGCCAAACACCAAGCCCTCCACCATAGGCCATGCAGCAGGACCACTGCTGGTCTAAATGAAACTTTTAGGAAAGGAAAGCTGCTCTCAGCAAGTCTAGGATTGAACTAGGCAACCACACTCCCATGGCCACCTTTAGATTCTCTGATTGGATCAATAATTCTCTGAACCAGGTCATCCCGCTGACATGGTACCAATGTGTTCAACTAGGCAGAAAATCCGCATGGTCCAATTCCCACTTGCTGTCTCTAAAGAGGGAATGTAAACGATTGGAGAGAAAATGGAGCTAGTCTTATGATGAGTTGAGTGTTCAAGAATATCGGAATGCAACCAGGAACTATCATTCCGAAATCAGAACCTCTCAAGCCTCCTACTATACTGCCAACATTTATAAGACTTCCAACTCACCTAAAGAAATTTTTAATTTCTAAAATCCCTTACTGAGCCCAGAACAGACAGCTCTTTATGAGAATCGTCAGTGCACGCAGTAACGATCTGTCCAACTTCTTCCTAAAAAAGATTACAGACATCCCTTCATCCTTTCCCGATAGGGAGAAGGTGTTGTGGAAATCTGAAATAATTTCTGTTAGCATAAGCTGAAGCCATCTTGGTTGTGGCATCCATTTTGTTGGCTTTGTAATTCTCCCATCCTCTGCTGCTCGTCTTTTTCCCTGCCTGTGCTGTCTATTTTAGTTGACTTCCTGACTCAGCTAAAAGCAATGTGCATGCTAAGAGTTTGTAGCTGCCAGAACACCTGGTCTCAGACTCAACTGTCAATCATTTACTGCTGCCATAAGCACTCCTGCTCCCACTCCCACTTTGCTGACTAAGTGATATCCCATCTGCCCATGTTTGTCGGTAACTATTCCTGTGTAGGCCTGTATCTTCTAATTGTATCCACATGCTTACCAGTGCAGAAAAAGCTGTCTATAAGGCCTGTGTTCTGTGACTTCAATGTACTACCTCAGGCAGCACTTGAGAGTGCTGTGTGGACGTAGTCCCACTCATGAGTGAATAATAAACTTTTTATTTGAATTCTAGCTTCAGTGCCAATCTCTATTTTGTTGGTCTATGGACCCGTTGACAGAGAAGGGTGACTCCTGCACCTGTGTGCACATTAAAAAGCACATTTCCACAGTGTTAGACCCTTTGTCAAGGAGGAAATCCTGAAGGAGCCCTGAACAAGGCCTGTCCACCTTCCTTGCCACCATGACAAGCCATCTTTCAGTACTATCTAGCATGGTTAAGTCAGGCTCACCATTGGAACCCGGCACCCCTCCACATTTTGGAACAAGGGCCTGAGAACATCTTTCCAGCACTACAGGACTTATTTTAACTTGTCTTTAACCAGTGGGATGGTTCCCCCTCAATGAAAACTTGCAGTGGTGAAGCCACTGCTAAAAACGTCCAGATTGGACCCATTAAGTCTGGGTAACTAAAGGCCTATCTCCTTGCTGCCGGAAGTGTCTAAACTTTTGGGAGAAGCATGTAAACCAATATATTCCTTCCTTTTTGGAATTAAACAAAATTCGCCATCCTACCCAAATGGGGTTCAGACCACAACACAGTACTGAAACTGCACATTCAGCGGTGGTGGAGGAACTCAGACTGCTCCTGGACCAACGAGGCTCTGCAGCAGTCATTCTTTTGGATCTGAGTGCCGCTTTTGACACTGTAGACCATGCAGTACTCACCCAGAGAATTGCAGACGTGGGTATAAAAGATAGAGCGCTAACATATCTAATGTCTTTTCTCATTGGGAAGCCTTTCCAAGGGCTTGATCAGACATGCTACTCAGACATTTTACCTCTGAAATGTAGGGTGCCCCTTTCAAACTTTAAATGCGTCCCCTTGCTAAGATCGTATGTGCCTTTGGTTTGTCAAAAGTCAGACGACACCAAAATTGTAATGTCTGTCTCTCCAGAACATTGTTCAAACTCTCAACAACTTGCACCCTGTTTAAAGGAAGTGGCCAACTGAATGGAAAGGTGTTGCCTCAAACGTAACTGGGACAAGACCAAAATAATGCTGCTGGATAATAACACTGATAATCAGGCACTGATACCCTGGCCGGACTGTCTAGGGACTTCACCCAGCCCTTTAAGTCCCATAAGGAGCCTGGGTGTATGGCTAGACGACACTCTCACCATGGAATCTCAAGACCAAGAACTTCTCAGCGAGCTGCTATTGCATTCATAGAATGTTTAGGGAAAGTGCTAGATCTACTTCCTTTCCAGAAGGCTCATTATAAAGGCTGTGATAATCTCATGTCTAGACTACGGGAGTTCTCTGTCTTTTGAATCCCCTCGCTACGTAATAAAAAAGCTACAGTTCATACAAAATGCAGCAGCTCTCCTTCTTTTAGACATCTCCAGGCATCAATCAGTAAAAAGGGCACTGGTAGACCTTCTCTGGCTCCGAAAGAATAGCGGTTGCAATTCAAAGCCCTGTGTATTGATCATAGGGCTACTGCAACAAAAGCCTCCAGCTGTTACACTTTCTAGTTGCACCCTACTTTCCTGAAAGGGCTTTGAGGTTAGCTAACGCACATCTCATGACAGTACCAAAAATCCACAGAGCAATTTGGGGAGGCCACTCATTTGAATATCTGGCCCCCAAGTTATGGAACTCTTTGCCGTGCAAATATATAGTTTTCCTGAGCACCTTAGAATCAATAGTGTCCAGTAGTCCAATTATATCCACAGAACACAGTTGTTATTCTTTGTCTTTTATTGAGTCCCAAAACAATTCTTCACATAGAAGTAGCCAACACGTGTTTAATAGCCCTGGGCCGAGCTGGAGTAGTGCCTCTACGCGTAGCTCCACGGAGTTTGGAAAAATCTCCATAGAGCTACGAGTGTCTCCGCTCCCTTCCCACTCACTAATGCTTTAAAAAAGTATAACTAAGGCACTTACCTGTTTTTCTGCCACCTCCCGTGCCTCGCCGCTCTCCTTCCTGCTTCTCTCGCATCCTCGACGTCCTTCTTAAAAAAAAAACACGAAGTTGAAAGGCTTGCGCGTGCACATGCGCACCTGCAAGACGTACAACGTAGTGTTTTTTTTTAAGAAGGACGTCGAGAACACGAGAGGAGCAGAAAGGAGAGCGGCGAGGAATGGGAGACATGCAGGTAAGTGCCTTATTTATACCTTTTGAAAGCATTTGGGATGGGGGAGGGAGCGGCTAACTCTGCCACGGTGGCGGAGTTTTGCCTACCTCCACGTTCGCCACAGAGCGCGGAGTAAGCAAATCTCCACAAACTCCGCTGGCAGGGCAGAGTAACCCACCCAGGGTTAGTGTTTAATCGTTATGGCATTTGCCACTCACTTCCTCACTTCCTCAGAGCCTCACGCAACACATTAAATAATCTAGTATCTCTCTCAACAGTAACCAGAAAAACATTCAGAAATATCCTCTAGAATTCCAGAGATTGGCAATTAAACACTGCCAAAAACGCTGTTGGACTGATAGGTGTGGGTGCCCTCTACTTTTCGCCTGATTGAACACTCTGAGACTACTTCCCTAAAAACAATTTTATCTAAGATTGGATGTCTTGGGACTCGGAGTACTTCAAGGTAAGTCTCTATAATATTCACATTTATGCTTCACCACTTTCAAAGACAGCAGCTGCCATTGTCTGGGTATTAAAGGAAAAAAACACATACACAGTGTATAATTTAGCTATTAGATCTAGTTGGTAACTGTTACAGGTGACTATTCTGAACCAAACTACGTAGAAAACGTGTCATCTCCAAAATGTACATACTCAAAAACATGCCACCATAGAAATGCTATATTTAACTGATGCTCAGTTCCATTTGAAAAGCAGTTTGGTTGAAGTTAGGTGTCTCTGAACTGTACGAGGTCTGTTTTCCAGGTAATACTTAGAGTAATGCCCCATAGACTGTTGCTTTAAGCACAACTTGTGCCAAAAGATTCGGAGGTTGTTTGTAAATTATTACATCCTTCTCTTGGTTCTTTTTACGCACTAGACTATTGTCAACTCAACTTGGTGGGTGCATTTACGAATAGTATTTGGTTCCAGCTGTTCGAATACTACTCATGCTGGCAACATGGCATAGCCATTCAGTGAGGTTGAATGTCTCCTTTCTGTGGAAGGGCTTTACCATGAGCAATAGAGAGTGTCAGTGTATTTGCTGTGCTCTGTACCTTCACGGCGCTTTTTCTCCACTATACTATACCAATTGTATTCCTTCTTTCACAGAGCGTTGCCTTACGCCCTGAGTTGTTACCAGGAGCGGCAGGCGCAGTCCCGATTCAATACGGGTAAGATTTTGTATATAGCTGTCCGATGTAGCCGTGACATGTGGGCTATAGACTTGTGTGTAGTTCACTGCCTGGTTGACAATTCTTTTCATGTGTGTTTTTGCTTTTTGTCATTCGATACAGGTACTTACCTTCTTGACCGGTAGGATTTTAAAGTTTAGAATCAACTCTGAGGCACAAGGTTGGTCGTATCGTTCCACTTGACTTATTTTGACACTTTTTTCATGTTAGTGTTTTAAGCACTAGTTCATAGTTGCAGTAGTTTTCTGTTTGGTCCTGAAGAAAGCCATGATCACTATTTCCTGATCCTCATTGGCTGAAACATGTAGACCTTTTTCTGGTTTATTGTTAGCGCGTTCGTAAATTTGCTCAGATCGCGCTATTATTCTGCTTTTAATATTGTCACTGGGAAATTTCCATTAAATAGTTTTCTTTTCCAGTAGTCATTTTCACATCACTTCGGTTTACACTGCACAACATGGTCTCACCTAACTTAGGCTATCTTCATCGATCTTTAGGAGATCCATTTCCATTAGCGTAGATTAAAAACATCCGCGAGCTCCTCCCGTAGATTCAGCTTGGGAGTAGTAGCTCCTTAACCATACTAGGTTTGGTTAAGAGGAGATCCCACATGATGAAGCATGCCACCACGGTGGGTGATGGGATTACGTCCTCTGTTTGAGGACTCTTTTGGCCAGGTAGTAGTTTAAGTATCATCCAGGTTCTATATTCTCCACTATATGGTCTTTGTTTTTTCTTTGTTTTTTTCTTACCCCTGGACTTCTGAGTTTATACATTACAAGTAGGGGGACTCGTCCAGGCTGGTTGTGTGTTTCCCTCAGACTCCATCGTTTAACTGGTTGTTATAAAAGTCTCTGAACTGTAAGCACGGTTGGAAATAGTATCCTATTATGTTCATTGAATGCAAAGTTTGACATACACACGAACAAATTCGTCATGATTTTCTTCTAAAGGTGGATTAATGACACACCAGCATTAGACTTTTATCCAAAGTTAAAACAAAAGCAGCTGCCCTTGGTTGTCTGTTACCAAACAGAAGCCTGGAATCCTTTGTCTGAGCAGAACACACACATTGCCTCCTTGTCCGTCTTTATTGTCGCAGTCCTTACACTTTAATGTCCTGACCCCACCACACTGTTTTTATCATAAAAGAAAAAAGCTGTAATTTGTATACAAAGCAAACAGGTTTGGGGCCTTTGAAGAGGTGGATTGACTTTCGACTCGATCTGATCCCACTCCTAGACAGGAGTTAGGGGGGACCAATAGAGAGCCTAATCCGAAAATCACTGGGTTGCCATCCATAAATATTGCTGGTGTGACTGAAGATGCATCAGGGGAGTCCCATCATGAATCTTACCAGGGACCCCAAGGCTCCGTTGGTGCTACCTTAGATGTATTCAACAATCAAGCCCCTATCACTTCTGAACTTATAATCACATCTATGGCCAGGAATAGATCCCTAGCGGAAGTGGGAGTACCAGACCCCGAGATCGAGCCAGAGATCACACAAACCCCAAACCCCTCTGGTCCTACTGTACATGATGCCACCTCGAATTTGGGCTTCAAATTGAGGGTGCTGACGTGGAACATTGCCGGTATCAACAACAAACTCCAAAATCCTGAATGGATACAATTTGTACAAAACCATGATGTGTGTATGTTCCAGGAGACCTGGGCTAGAGAGGACACTGTCATGAGGGGCTTTGCAACTTTTAATGTGCTAGCAACTATGGGAGGTAGAGGTAGACCATTGGAAGGGTTAGGCACGTGGGTTGCTACACATCTGAACTGTACTGAACAGCTGAACACCTCATCGGATGATATCCAGTGTACCATCCTCACTTTCAATGCTAGGATTAAAATTGCATTTATTAACATCTATTCCCGCCCGGTAACCTTTGCACAGGAATCCCAGGCCATAGACATGCTTACCACATTCATCGAGCTAGTTCCCCCGAATACTAGGATGGTGATAGGAGGTGATTTTAATTGTCAATTTGAGCCTCTAGTCCTTCCTTCTGACTCTTCATTCACTGCCGAGGATTCCCTTTGGTTAATCCCTGAACCGTGAATTCCTCCGGTAAGAGCTTGAACCCCCTTGGTATCACAGATCAATGCAGTAACACTAACTCATGCACTGAGGGTATGCAACGGTCGTACTAAGTTAGAACAACCAGGAAAACCTACTTTTAATAGACCGGGGCAATCATCTTTATTGGACTATATTCTAGTGGAAGCAAGCATATGGCATTGGGTAGTCGACTTTGTTGTCTGGCCAAGACACAACAGCGACCATAATGCTTTGGTACTCGACCTTGAGCTTCCGGAACTTCATAGTTCCCCAATCACTCGCCCCTCCTCTGGTACCAACTTATCTTTAGACAATAACAGAAGGAGAATTAGGTGGGAAACCCTGAAGCAGTCACCAGGCAAGGCTGCTGCCCTGTATTCCCTAATTATTCCACCTTTATTGGCAATGGAGAAGGCTGCCCAGACCCTTAATTCTCCTAATACAATAGCTCAACTTATGGTTATCCATGTGGATTTGACCACTAGCCTGACCAACATCTCTAATCCCCTGATGCCCTCTAAAGGCAAGAGGACCCCTAAATCCACTTGGTTTAACAATTCCTGCCGAATGGCAAAGGGTGCCCTCATTGACGACATAAAATCCAAAGATAGATCTCTGATAAAAACTAGGAGGGCCTTATATATTGATAGTTTAAAGTTAGCCAAAAAGGATTGGGAGTCTGAAAGATGGGATGCGATCAAACAGGCTCTCACTAATAGAGATATGAGGGCATTTTAGACCATGGTTCATACAGTTAGTTTCTCAGCGAACTCACCTATTGAGCCGACCATCGAGTTTTTAGAACTGACACTCAGCCCCCGATTGTTTTTGCTGTGTCCTGTTTCCTTAACTCTATGTGGCATAGGCGCCGCAGGTTTTTAAACTCGCCCCGCACATGCTAAATGTCCCTTTTCTATTTCCTACTGTTTTGATCTTATTAATTCATGAAATCATTGTTTTAACCTCTTTTTAAATTTTAACTGCTATGAAATTTGATCAATCCACTGTATTTGGCTATATTCTGTAATGTTTAGTGATGTTTTTATTGCCCAAACTCAGTGATGTATGTATTTTATCTTTTGCTTTTATGGTCTATAATGATCGAAATAAAGCTTGGAAATGGAATGGAATGGCATACAAAGCCCCAACTTCGTTCTGCCCAATCTCGGAAGTAAAAGCATCGCTCATTTCCCAGCATGAGGCCTGATGTAATGGTCCATTTCCGGATAGATATCTGCCATTAACTCCCTTGCTGAACATGTAGAATAACTCTTAGCAGTCTAGCAGGCCCAGTATTTCCCCAGTCTGGGACTGTCTCTGATTACCAGATATTTTATGGCTGAGGTCTTGTGTATTCTTGGGGACTTCATGGCTTCATTGCTATAGAAAGTGGCGAAAAAGGAAGCACTTATGTTCCTAGCTTGGATGGTGTGCTGACATTTCATCATGTAAGCTAGAAAGTCCTGTACTGAGCACAGTGAGGGAGGGGCTAACGCTCTCCAGAGCCGGAAGGGGTTAGCAGTTTCAATGTTCGCAAGTGTATGGGCATCAAAGTTGTTAGAGAACCTGAAGTTTCCTCAATTTCAGATCTCTCTTCTCTTCTCAAAAGTTTATTTTCTAAAAGAACAGTGATTCACACTCCTGTTCTCTTCTTGATCTGTGTTTGTTCCTGCGTTTATTTCAAAGAACCCATTCGATACTCGGGATTCTGTTGATTTAAACTATTTGATTACAAGCCAATATAGTTCCAGTTTTTGAGGTCAAAAATTGGTTTATTTTAGTTAGCTCCTCTCTAAAATTGCCTTTGCTTCCATATAAGCCAATGGGGAAAATACATTCTCCTACTTTATTATACAACATCTCCCACTTCCCAGTCTGAAAACATTGGCATGTATGGATTTGACTCCTATTTCTATGTTGATGACAACCATGGACAAACGTGCTCCTCCCTCACCCCACAGCCTGTTGTGTTTCCTTTTATTAGGACAGCTACAGGATTTCCAATTTAGAAGGAAGTGGGACCACGCATTTCTGTAATTAATTCAAACAAAAAATGTGTTTTTGTTTCTCACCATTTCATGGGGCAAGCAGTGTTTTTAAATCCTGCTCTACTCACGGCCCCACTTCTTTTTTCATGTGCTATGCCTGGGGAGACATATGCAGCACCCCACAGGTGGGCCACTCAGGGACTGGTTCTAGGGTTCCACAAACTATTGGAGTACGCACATGCGCATGTCCCTTCTAGGTAGGCTATGGACTGTTTTTTTAGTAGCCAAGTATCGTTGAAAATAAGACTTCATTGCTAGGCAGCCAGTATAAATAGGAAGTATCAGCTGGGGCACTTTCTGTAAAGATAGAGTAGTCTCATGGCATGAGAAGTACACAGAAGCTCCGTGATGTGGAGGAATTGGAGGAGGGTGATATCCCCAAGATTTCCAGGGCAGATCTAAGCAAATGAGAAAAGAGGCTCTGCATGCAGAAGTGAGGGAACCTAATACCAAAAGACAGAAATTTGAGCTGGATGATGACGAGGACAGTTCGCCTCAAAGGAAATATATTCAAGGCAAAGCTTTGCAGAGCATGTTAATCCAAATCCGAGATGCATTGAGATTTGAGCAAAAGACCCAGGATAAAGAAGGGTTTTATACGCAGTACATTGGTGCTACTCTTGATGACTTACAAGCTGCATGAGGTAATCACAGATATTATTTTTAAGTAGTGGACGGATATTGACAAGCAATGAATTACAAGTTTTAAAACAAATAATAAAAAGGACCTCATTGAGCAATTCCAAGAAAAAATCCCACATGTGGTCAATTCAATTTTGTGATCAATGGCATTTTCCTCATTCTTATCATTAGAGGAAGATACATTTTCATACATAGTAAACCAAAAGGTTGAGTATGCTCTGAAACGGCCATATGCAGCTGCTAATTTTGGTATATGGCGCATATGCCACCCAAGTACTGGTGAACGTCTTCCGGAGATTATATAATTGTATTCAGGAAAATGGGGCCACTATTTCTATTCTGGCTCAGGTGGAACTACTATCTCAGTTGTAGTCAGATGTGGCATTTGATAATCTGTGGGTGTCCTGCTGCTCAGTAGGACTGGCGGTGACAGGGTTAAGTGCTCTACGTATGCAGCCTTAGAAGCGAGATGGTGTTCAAAAGTCTCTGGTGCAAAAGTTGCTATTCACTTGGCTTAAACTCGTTGGGTTTGAACCTAATGATCTAATCCAAAGGTTAGCAGACGAGAAGAAAGTCCTAAAGCCTTTCAAGCTTTTTACAGGAAAAAAGTCCTATTTTCAAGAGCAAAACGTCCAGACACAACAGGACAATAAACGCCCCTTTTGTGGCCTCGACGGTGATCGGGGAAAGCGTTTGGAAACAAATCCCACCACAAATCCAGCACGTCAACATCAAGGAAATGACTATATGGAGGTGGATGTGAGACTGAAATTCTTTCTTGCTCAAAGGGCACAAATAGTGACAGACCAGTGGGTACTTTCAATAATTCAAGAGGGACATCGAATCCTTTTCAAACAATCTCCTCCAAGAGCCCAATTCAGACTAACTCCATGATCAGGAAAGATGTCAAACAGAGAAGATAGTTGTCAGCAGTAAAGAAAATTCTCAAAAAGAGTGGTAAATCCGGTACAGCATCAACAAGAAAGAGGAGGGTTTTATTTGATCCTTTTCCTGGTATGTAAAGGTCGTAGATCATTCTGTCCAATTTTGAACTTTAAGGCATTAAACAAGTTCATACTGGTAGAATCCTTTCGAACAGTGTATTTACAGGCTATAGTTCTGTTGTTGCACAAACATAACTACATGGTGATGTTAGACTAACTGGATGTCTGTTTGTCAAATCATGTTGGAAGTCAACCATTTCTCAAGTTTGCAGTGGAGAACAGGCCCCTCCAGTTCCAGGTACTGCCATTCGGGTTGTCCACATCACTGAGGAACTTTGGGGGGGGGGGGGGGGGCGTGTTGTTGCCACAGACCAACCATGCCAGTCAAATCTTCAGCTTCTACAGTCTCTCCCATGTGCATCTGCCAGATTTTGGTTGAAAATACAGGCACTGATGGCTGCTAAAATAGCTGTAGTGCCATGCACACATTTCAATCTGAAAGCACTTGTGAATTGCCTACTAAGTTGTTGGGTTCGATCTTCGAGCAACCACTAGGAGCAGATTCCAATAACTCCATAGGTTACACAGGAGCTGAATAGGTAGTTATACAGGGAACATCAAATGGAGGGGGTTCCCTTTCAGTATCCTTCGCCACTACAGTTAACGACGGATGCCAGTCTGTGGAGGTGCGGTGAAACACTTGCGGGATTGAAGTGCAAGAGACCATGGACCAGGAAGGACAGATTGCATTAGTCTAATTGGAGGGAACTTGCTGCAGTAGATAAAGTGGTACACAGTTTTCAGGCCCACTAGCAGGGGAGCAATATGGTAGTTCGTATGGACAATCAAGTAGCAACATGTTATCTCAACCCACAAGGGGAACAAAGAGCACGCAACTGAAAAGGTGCTTCAGAAAATTCAGGAGAGACTGTCTAAATAATTTTGATTCCACTCCTTTGGCCAAGACATCCTTGTTTTTCTCATTGATGAGCCTTTCCAGGGAAAGACTCTTTCATCTTCCAGAAGATCCATCTCCTCTTTAGTTGCCGATATTCTCTGAGTCAGATGCAACTTCTCAGGCTAACGGCTGGAAGTTTGAGAGGCTGACTTTGGAGGACCTTCAGTGCTCAAAACAGGTGGCTGATGACATTGGGTTTTCATGGAAACAGTTGTGTCCTCATACAAGAATCACCAGGCCCGATTCACAGAACTAACTTAAGACAAAATCCTAAACTTACTACCATTTTGGTATTCACAGATGGCACTTACTCATTTTGGTATTCACAGAAGGCACTTACTCATGAGTAAGTGCCTTCTATGAATACCAAAATGAGTAAGTGCAGAAAAAAAGTAGCTGGTTTGATGATGAATGTGAAAAATCTCTAAAAAACCTTCACACAGCTTTGAAGTGCAATCCCCGTAACCCACCTTTAATTAAGTCCTTGCGCCAAGTTTATAAGACAGCAAGGACCACTAGATTGAAAACCCTAAAGGAATAATGGTGGGAAAATCTGCAGAAGGCCGCTATATTAAAAAGCCCACAGATGTTTTGGTCACTGATTAACGCACCGTTCTTTTTGAAAGATCAGCAGCCATTGTCTACAGACACTCATGTTGATTAGGCGGAATGGGTGACCTACTTTGAAGGCTTATTGCTGATGAGACCTTATCCAACCAGACTTGCCCCGAAAGTTTAGGAGTGGCAGGGGGTGCTCTTAGTTTCAGACTAGAAGAAGTGAAGTATGCTTTAAATCAGTGTAAACGGGCAGTGTAAACGGGCAAAAGCACCAGGACGGGACGGAGTACCCATTGATCTGTTTCTGGAGAACCAAGATCTGTGGGCCCCGCTTTTAACAAATGTTTTTAATAAAATTGCCCAAACATCTGCCCCTCCATCGTGGAATACAACAGTAATTGTCCCTATTTCTAAGAAGCGAGATAGGTCAACTCCGAAGAACTATAGACCTATCTCACTGATAGATTCCACTGCTAAGTTAATGGGTCGTCTCCTTTTAAATAGGTTGGAGGATTGAGCCCTGGATAAGAATATTAGAATCCCTTGTCAGTTTGGTTTCAGAAGAGGGAAAGGCACAGTGGATCAGTGCCTGAATTTGAGCCTAATTATAGCGAAATATACTGTAGCTAAAAAAGGTCACCTCTATTTGGCCTTTATGGATCTGTCCGCAGCCTTTGACTGTGTGGCACAGTCTAGGCTGTGGCAGATCATGGGTGCAATGGGGATTCACCTGAATATTATTAACATCATCCGCGACTTATATTCAGGTGCTTCTGCCTGTGCCCGATATGGAAGGGGTGTACCAGATTGTACCAGACATTTTAAAATTATGAGAGGTGTTAGGCAGGGGTGCGTTCTTACCCCCTTCCTATTCGCACTTTACACCAATAATGTAGAAGCTGCTCTGATGGAATCCACTCCAGATGTCCCTTATATAAACTCCAAACCGATACCAATACTGCTTTATGCGGATGACGCTGTGCTTTTAGGACGTACTAGTAATGCACTGCGTCACTTAGTGTTGGATTATACGCAATACATGAACTCTCTGGATATGAAAGTTAACTTTTCCAAGTCCCTTATCCTTGTTGCTTGTCCAAAACTGCGGAAACAACCCCAAATTATTACTGAACGGTGAAAATTGGGAGTCGTTGACTCTTTTAATTATTTAGGGATCATGTTTGATAGACAAATTAACTGGCAAAACATGATTGTAAATAGAGCGATCCAGATGGAAAAGAATATTGGGGCTTTAATTAAGTTTATTAAAAAAACAGTCTAAAACCTTTAGCTGTAAAAAAAACAGTGTATGAAGCAAAGACAGTGTCTTCTGCCACTTATGGAGCAGCCGTCTGGGGAGTCAGAGAATGTACAAAACTCCAATTAAATTGAAGATAATTTTTTTAAAGGCTACTTTCATTGCCGAAGTCTTGCGCCAATTTTAAATGCCATATGGAAATGGCAGCCCCCTTACATTTCTGATAAAATATCTCTGGCGCCAATACTATTGTAGCATTCAATATGGCGAAAGGAGACTCTTACACTGACAAGAGATATCATAAATGATGTCTTGAAATTAGATGGGGTAAGCAATATAACCTGGTTACGATACGTTTAATTTACTTTAAAAGCTAATGGGCTACATCATCTTTTCTTAGACCCTATGAGTTGTTGTTCTATTTCTAAGAACGATCTGAAAGCCCAGCTATTATTTAATATGCAGACTGGAAGGGAGACTTTAAATGTCAAGCTGTCAACAGTTAAAACATATTTAACAGCACCGAGAATCTCACAAATGGAGAAAAAAAATCCATGTACCTAACTTTTTTTACTAACTTACAGCACAGGTATATCCTGGTGAGATTCCGTCTAAACTATATCCCTCTAATTTTGGGTAGTCCTGGTAATGTTTATGTTGCTGCCGATCTCCCATTTTGTACTTGTGATAACCAGTCAATACAGAATGATATGCATTTTTTGTTTTTTTGTAGACACTATCGGAATGAAAGGAAAAGGCTTATTATCCCCATTATGTGTATAATGAACTTTAAACAATGTTGTGTGGCCTTTTATTATTTGCAGTTATTGTCTGACCCCTTTACTTGTTTATCTGTGGCATCCTTCCTTTTAACTGCTCTAAAAAAGAGACGGTCAATTTGCGGATCTAATTAACTGTAATATGAATTTAATCTAGCTTGAATTTTAATTATAAATCTGTAATTTGTATCACTAATGTATTTTAAAACCTATTGTATTGTAATGATATGAAATGTTTTATTTTTGTATCTTTTTATATATGTAGTATACTTTTATGCCTTCATCATGTCGGCGAAATAAAGTTATTCTGACTGACTGACTGAGTAAGTGCCTTCTGTGAATACCAAAATGAGTAAGTGCCTTCTGTGAATACCAAAATGGTAGTAAATTTAGGATTATGTCTTAAGTTAGTTCTGTGAATCGGGCTCACCGGGTTTTTTCTTTTTCTAGACACTTTCTAAGTAAAACATTGAACCTGATAACAGTAGACCCTTATCAAATCCTAGACTTCTTGAGAGAAGGGGTCCTAAAAATCCTGCTCCTCCCACCTTGACAGTGCAATGGGCTGTGATTAAAGCATTCAGTGGGATTTCCGGTGAATTGTATGAAAATAACACCATTGGCTGCAAGGTTGCTAAAGAGATTTAGAATGAGGGAACCACTTTTGTATAGCTTCTCTCACGTGGGATTTGTCCATTGTTGCCAGGTAGTTACAAAAGGGGCCCTTTGAAGGTCTGGAATCTGCAACTATGATCTGGTATCGGCAAAAACTGTTTTTTTTATAGTGATAGCAATCACATCTGCTAGAATGCTTAGGGAATTTGAGGGCATATTATCAAGCACGGCGTTAAAATTATCGCCGCTTTAGCGGCAGAAAACTGCTGCTAAAGGGGCGATAACGGGCTTGATAATATGCCGCAGAGAATTCCAATAGAAGCCCATGTTGACACCAGAACATGGGCTTCTATGGGAATTCTCACGGGCATATTATCAAGCCCATTATCGCCGCTTTAGCGGCAGTTTTCTGCCGCTAAAGCGGCGATAATTTTAACGCCGTTTCTTGATAATATGCCCCTAAGTGCCCTCGTGACCTCATCGCTATTTAAAGATTTTGACAGACAAGGTGATCTAAAAACCAAACCCTACGTTTGTCCCTAAAGTAGCAAAGTTTAATTTACAACATGAAATAGCTCTTCCTGTTTTGTAATCTGAGGAACAATCACATTCTCCATCTAATTGGATTTCAGACGAGCATTAGAGTAGAGTTTCTTACTTTTTGCCTCTGTCATTGCGAAGTGTAATAAGGGGTAAAGATTGACCCTTCTGCGTTAGGCAGATGGGTGCGGCAAGAGACCTGTCAAGCTTGTAAGTCACTTGGAGAGACTCCTCCAGCACAAGTCCAAGGTTGCTCCACTAGTCCCGTCGCACTAGCTTGAGAAACCCAGAGATATCCCATCACCCCCTGCTTCAGAAAGGCAGGTTGGGCTAGGTCGATAGCAGTCAAATGTCAAGTTACTGAGTCTCTCTACTCCCTACCATAAGCACCTGATTGATAAGAAATCTCCGAGGGACTTTATATGGCAGTCTGCTACAAAGTACCATTTCCAATAAAATGGCTAAAATGTATTTAAAAAAAAAAAAAAAAAGCTTGCAGCCAGAGTTTTGACAACATTGCATGTCTTTTCTTTTATTTAAAAAAAAAAACATGCCCGGTATTAAATACACCTTGGTAGTGACATATGATGTTACACAAATCACGGAAAGGTAGCATTTTATAGCTCAGTTTAGTTAACAGGCATAACAGAGTGTAAGGCAGCATAACAAAAGGTCACATATGATATCCGCTGAAACATATTCACTATGTAATACTGTCTAATGTTGTAAAGCATCTTGTCGCACCATGTTCATGTTCTAAAATAAACAAATAAAGCAAATTCTAAGATGAAGTAGCATACTGAACTACCATCTAACACAGCAGATCCTGGTGTTAAAAAATGATGCCAGAGGTGTGCGAGGATGGATAGGAAAGTGAGGACATGGTGTGGTGATATAAAGCTGAGTGACTGCTAGAGAAATGCATATTTTTTAAAGAAGAAATATTTTCTACTGAATACTACCATACATATTTTCTGTACATACCGGTTATCCGGCTCACGCCAGCTCTTCTTTTCCCAGCCTCCCCAGCTGCATGTGATCCAAGACTATGGCCGATGATATGCACCTTGGAAGGTGAGTACCCCAAATTGTTCTGTTGGTAAACACAGAAATGTTTTTACAGAAAGATTACGGCAACACATCTAGTTAGAAACGTCTAGCATACAGGATTATTCTTTGGTATTATTTCTTTGTGACTTTTCCAGCAATACAACAATATAGCACACACAAAAATAACTACTGAGGGGAAAAGGGAAGATTAACGAGGGGAAATAAGAGGGAACACTTTGGAAAGCATTACACATTTTACAAATGTAAGTGCAAAATTGTTTTAACTGGATAACACATCTATATATATCTTCTGACAATCATATAACCATAAAATACTAGTCAAAATAAAATAATAAGTATCTAATCCCTCGTCCTAGGCTCTTTCATACATGGACGAATGATTCAAGTTCAATATCCAGTTTTCTACTTTAGGCAATTGTCGGTCCTTCCTAATATGAAAAATGGTCCTAGTAGCCCAGATTAGTGGTTGCATCGAAAACTACTTCTGATTGCAAGAAAGGCTTTTCTTAGAGATTGAAGAGTGTCAGTTTAACACACTATTTAATCTCTGAGTCCAGTGTTAGATTTATCCTTTCAAACATCTCAGACTTAATCCCACTAACGCTTCTGCATCCCACATAAGGTTTGAAGGACTGGCAACTGAACACCTGCAGGCTTTACATTTGCTAGATGTCAGATCAAGATCATGCATCTGAGTTAGACTCCAGTACTGTGTGACCATCAGTCTTGCCATTTGAGGCAACCCTGAGGGTTCCCCTACCTCTTAATGGGACAAGGAACTGTGAAGATGGTAGGCAGGGCATCTGTTAATTTTTGTTACATGACCTGCATCCACCAACCTTTTTAGAAAAAAAATTATTTATGATTTTGAAGAGACAGCCGAAAATATACAAAATTGGAACATATAAATAATCGTCTGCATCCATGAGACACACATCGGACATGGTGATGTTAAACAAGCAATGTGACAGCGAATGATACAAAGGCATAGAACATAATAGGACATTACATCAATCGATATGTCGTCAGGCGCAAAAACATAAAATAACATCTGTAGAGATCAGCGCAGGTCTCCCCACCCTTATACATTTGGATCAAAACTACTGGGGGAAGGCTTGAATCCAAGGCACCGCACATGTCCATCACAAGCGCCTTGCTATTTGTGTGGCTATATTGGAATTCTATTGGGCAACCGCCGAAGGATCAGCAGATGGAAGTGCTAATGCATCAGTGTCTGGGGGGGGGGGGAGTCTCTCATCCTAAGCCAGTTTGTGAAAGGCTCCCAAATATCTTTACGGCGAGACGCCATAGGCATGAGGTCCCAATAGTTTGCTAATTGTTCTTGTGAGTAAGCGACATCTTTGATCCACGTCTTAATGCATGGACAGCTGGGAGCACCCCAGTGTATTGCTAAACGGCGCCGTGCAAGGATCAGCAACATTACAGTCAGATGGCGAACCGCAGGCAGGGACTGCTCCACATAACCCAACAACATCCCTAGTGGGGAAGGTTCAAGGGGCTGGCCCGTAACAGCATGGATTATATCACACACCTCCCCCCAGTATCGGGAAACCGCGGGACAGTCCCATGCTATGTGTAGAAATGCGGCTCCCTCTCGTCTGCACTTCCAACAGGCAGAGTCAGTTCTCAGTTTCAATTTAAATAACTGTAGAGGGGTACGATAGTAATGATGTAGGAATTTAAAGTGTATGAGCTGTAATTTATAGTTGGGGGACAAATGCTTCATCTGTGAGCAACAAAATGCCCATTGATCGTCCGTGGGCTGGTCCAAGAGCTCTGCTTTCCACTGCGCCAGCGCCCTTGGCTTCGCCCACGGAGTATGCGCCTGCGTATGGACATAGAGCCTAGTAACTAATTTTTTAGGGCACGGTGTGACCAAAAGGTGTTCTAGTAGGTGCAGAGAATCGGGAGGGGTTGGAAAAGTGGGATGCAGTGGTTAACAGGCGGCCCTGAGTTGGTGATATGGCAGCCATTCCAGAACCGGAGTCCTCTCCCCAACCTGACCAACCGGCTGCTCCAAAAAAGAGCCATTTGGATAGAGGTCCCCCTGTGTCTTAATGCCCATTTTATGTGCCCTATCAATGGCACCCTTATCATGCAGAAAGGGGAAATGAGGGTGAAATGCAAGTGGTGTAGAGGGTGCATATAGTAGCGAGGTTTGCATACGTTTCCGCAGACCATCCCATGGCCTTCGCACCGTTTCAACGGTATTAATCTCATTGGAAGTCCTACGGAAAGGTTGATATACGGCCATGTGCAAAGGAGTAGGATCTGCTATATCTTTCTCAGTGGCAGCGTGGGGTTGGAAAGGGACAGGGTAGATCCAATAATGTAAAAATTGGGCTTGTGCACTCAAAGCATATGATTCAAAGTCTGGAGTGCCCAGACCTCCCTTGGACAGTGGGCGTGTCAACAAGTTCCAACTAATTCTGGGTTGACCCCCGGCCCAGACCATTGAAATTGCTGCAGAGCGCCCAGGATTTAAAAAAATTGTGAGTGAGTGGAATGGGTATATTGACAAATAGATATAATAATTTAGGGAGGATAATCATCTTCAAAATGGCAATCCTACCGGCCATTGATATGGGTAATGCTGTCCAAAATGTAATTTTATCTTCAAACCAGGTATGCAGTCTTCCAAAATGTAAGCGCCAGATGAGCTGTAGGTCTCTGCTGAGCCAAATACCCAAATACTTGACAGCATCCTCCGCCCATACCAACTGAAAGTCCAATGAGGTATTAAGCGGGGCATCAGTGAGGGGCAATATGGAAGATTTAGTCCAGTTTATATTAACACCAGATAGGCCCCCAAAAAGGAGCACCTCCCGTAGAACTGGGTTTAGATTATCATCCAGTCGTCGAACGTATAATGTAATGTCATCTGCATACATGGAAATTGTGAGGTTGCGATCAGTAAAAACCAGGCCTCGGGTAGAGTGGTGTTGGCGAATCCTGGCAGCCAGTGGATCCATAGCTACCGCAAATAGGAGTGGCGATAAGAGGCAGCCCTGCCAGGTACCACGGGATATAGGGAAGGCATCCGATATCAGACTGTTGGCCTGGAGGCGGGCGGTGGGGTTGGTATAAAGCAATTTGACCAATTTGATCAAATTAGGACTAAACCCTAATCGGGAAAGTAGTGCGAACAAGAAAGGCCATTCCAAAGAATCAAACGCCTTAGTGGCATCCAAAAAGACTGCTACAGTGGGAAGTTTGGGATCAATTTGGTGAAGTATGGAGAAAAATGTATGTCGACCGTCCCAGTATAAAACCGGATTGATCCGGACGAGCAATGAGGGGCATCAGCGGCTGTAATATGTTAGCTATTAATTTAGCTAGGATTTTGGCATCCACGTTTTTAAGGGATTGGGGCTTGTAAGAGTCACAGTATGTTGCTGGCTTATCAGGTTTTAACAGGGTAATGATTACGGGCTCCCTCATAGTTGGAGGAAGCTCCCCTACTTCGAGAAATTCCTGATAGACGTCCAAAAGCCGGGGTGCAATTGTGTCTACATATGTTTTATAGAACAATGTTGTCAGCCCATCAAGCCCAGGGGCCTTCCCAGTTGGGAGGCTTCTAATCACTTGCGTAATATCCTCTACGTTGAAGGGGACGTCAAGATATTCTCTATGCATAGGGCTCAGCCAAAGGAGTTCCAGGGAATCAAAATAGTCACCCAGATCAGGAGCGACATGTCGCTGTGTGGCAGTGTAGAGGGAAGAGTAAAATTTGGTTAGATGCTCATATGTGGCCACCTGACCTCGAACCGGAGGGGAATCACCATTGTTGAGTTCCACAATAAAAGTGGGCGCTGTGTTTTTTTATAGTAAATTTGCAAGGGTTTTCCCGGGTCAATCACCCTCCCCATAGCCCCGTGCCCATGCATCCCAACCAAGGAATCTGGTCTCTCTCTCTGCCTCTTCCTCAAATTCAGATATAGTGCTGCATATGGAAGCCAGCACTATAGGGTCGTTTGTAGTGAAGTATTGCGTTTCCAGAGCTTTGATAGCTTGCTCGAGGTTAGTAAGTGTCATGTGCATATGGAACAGAGGACGCCCAATTGCTTGGAGATACAAGCACCCCTTATTACAACTTTAAAGGCCTCCCACAGCACAGAAGGGGAATCCACAGAGCCCTCATTGATAGCAAAGTAGTTCTGAATTTCTAGATTGATTTCCTCTTTGAACACGGTATCTAGAAAAGCATGAGGGAGAAGCCGCCAACTAAACGCATGTGGTAATGTGCTGAGGATTTTCCACTGCAGCAGCACAGGAGCGTGGTCGGAGAGTGTGCGTGGTAGGTGCACCACTTCCGTAGCCCAAGACATTACATCCGCCGAAACCAACCAATAGTCCAGTCTGGACCAGGCCTGATGGTAGGGGGTGATACATGTGCCCTCTCGAATGATTGAGTGGAAGTTACGCCAAGCATCCAACATCCCATGCTCAAGAAGTATGTTATTTAATTGTTGCGTTGTCATATTATGTGGGTTGCAGGGGGCGCCCTCCCTGTCCAGAATATTATCCAAGACTGCATTAAAATCCCCACCCCAGATCACTGTGTCACTTCCCATTGTCATTATTTTCGGCCAAACGTTAAGAAAAAAATTGTGGGTCATCAGTATTGGGGCCATAGATGGCCACTAGGGTAACCTGTGTTGACATTAGGCGGCCATTGACCAGTGCTTAATTTGTAAAATATGAAGTCCAGGTGCTCAAATGTTTGTCGGAGGCCTCACCTACTTTCCCCCGTCTCACCCACTTCCTCCACTGGCTCCCACAATTAATCATACGTATGTAAATCAGAATATAGGACATGTTACATAAGCCAGGCCCAGAGGACTACAAGGTGTTGGAGTGGCATGTCACCCATATGGGTAGGCAGTATAGTTTAAGGCAGCTTGGTCTGGAGAAGCACAACCTCTGAATTGAAAATGGAACACCATAATTGGGGGTTCTCTTTAATAATAAAAATGTATTTCTACCAAAATTAACCCTTTTTGTAACATTAATCTATGCTCTAACCTATACTTTGCACTGTGCATGCAGTTCTTTGACAACAGTTAATAATTCACTGTTCTAAATTAGGATTTTTAACATATAAACTGTGACCAAAGGATGTCTCTTAGAAAAGCAGTAATCCAGGGACCTATTTAGATTATGTGAACTTTTGATCTGCATGGTACACATTCTTTACAGCAGGCATATTAACCCTCTGCGCTACCTACTAATGAGCCAAAACCTCAACTAGACACAACTGCCATCGTTCTCCATGAAGAACATTAATCACGGAGTTATCTTGACATCTTTATTGTTGCTTGGAAATTGCTGGAGGCAAGGATCTCAAACACTGCGCTCCCTGAAGCCAGCACCTAGTTTGGTATTACCCTGGAGCCGGCCAAGAAACCAATTAAATCCTGGGGTCACAGTGTTACCTCACCGTGGCACAGAGAGTGTGCAACACTGCCTGTAAACCCAAATCACCTCTACAGCAGGCACTGCGTGTGTAGATAGTGTTGTGTGAGGACTTCGACAAGGACAAACGGCAGAAATAAAATGAAAACATGCCCACGGCAGCGGTTGGCACTCGAGCAGCGTTTTGCTGAAACCAGCAGCATTCACAAGGGCTCGCTCCAGAGAATCGTTCGGCTGCTGGCACAACAGGTATTTCAACTTGCATCATGGATGAAAAAAAGTAAACACAGAGTGAATACTGCATGGGGTGTGTGCCAGCAAACAAATACAGCTAAGGGGTATGCGCGTTGTGTCGTGCTCTCACTAGGGAGATGACATAGTGCCAATATCGGCAACAGTTATCACAACACACATAAGTACATAAATAAAACACACGACACTGAATGTAAGTGGAGAAATATTGCTGCAGGTTTATTAGCATAAGCAATATGCAAACATGGTGGGTTATCTTACGGGCGATCCCAGGGCAGGCCAGCCCCTATGCCGCCTGCCCGTCTGATAAGCCTAGAGTCACCATGGCAACGCCAATTGGTGTATACCTAATGTTGGGAGGGTCCCCCCCTCCCACCTGTGGACCACCAGTCCACTTGCTACACACGCCCCCCCGTGATGGGTGGGCGGAGCATACATGGCAGCCCCCGGTTGCTCAGACCCACAACCGCCTGTCGGATAGCGGGGCGCCGTCGGTCTTCCAGTGGACACGCTAAACATCCCTGGGTATCCTGGCTTAGCACCACACGGTGCTGCTGCATGCTATACCCCTTGGTATGTGCAGACCCTGGATCGCCCTGTAACTCCTCCTGCAACACAAAGTGAGAATTGTTAGAAAACCTGGCCCCCCCTTTGTCCCTCCGGACGCCGGGTAAGCGGATGGGCGGGCAAGGCGAACGAGCGGACAAGAGGGCGAGGAGGGGGCGGAGACAGAATATGTACCCCCCTGGCTCCTCCCCGCCGGAAGCAGCTATCTGCTGGGGTCTCCCTTGGTCTATCCCAGGGACACGACCTCCCACCCCTGTGCCTTCCTGTGGCACTAAGGCGGCCGCCCTCAAAGGGGCGGGCCGCTGCGCAACTCCCCCCCGGGCAGCCTTACATAGTGCCAATATCGGCAACAGTTATCACAACACACATAAGTACATAAATAAAACACACGACACTGAATGTAAGTGGAGAAATATTGCTGCAGGTTTATTAGCATAAGCAATATGCAAACATGGTGGGTTATCTTACGGGCGATCCCAGGGCAGGCCAGCCCCTATGCCGCCTGCCCGTCTGATAAGCCTAGAGTCACCATGGCAACGCCAATTGGTGTATACCTAATGTTGGGAGGGTCCCGCCCTCCCACCTGTGGACCACCAGTCCACTTGCTACACACGCCCCCCCGTGATGGGTGGGCGGAGCATACATGGCAGCCCCCGGTTGCTCAGACCCACAACCGCCTGTCGGATAGCGGGGCGCCGTCGGTCTTCCAGTGGACACGCTAAACATCCCTGGGTATCCTGGCTTAGCACCACACGGTGCTGCTGCATGCTATACCCCTTGGTATGTGCAGACCCTGGATCGCCCTGTAACTCCTCCACAGCCTTGGGAGTGGCCACCGTCACTACCAGGGCCCCCCCACCAAGGTAGCCTATTTCCTTACAACCTGCTGCAGCCAAAGCTTCCCCTCGGTCCACAGGAAAGGATCCATGCCTAAACTAGAGAGGTGCACCCCATCTCCCTCCAAACACCCTGTGGACTCGGCGTGTATAAGACCATGCCTGATGAAGCCAGAAACCACTTATTGCCGGGCTTCTCCCAGGTCCAGCCAAAACAAGTCTTAACCAATACCCTGCCAGAGGCCATCATGCCCCAACACGACATGTGCCCCCATCCATTCTAAACTCCCCATGGATTTATGACTGAATATACCTGCCTAAAGATAGGCGACGGTCCAATGATACATTTGCCTGGCTGAAGAACAAGACCTATTCCAAGCTACTCCCGCCAGGAAGTGCCCATGCGAGTGTAGTTAAGAGTTGACAAGCCCGCTCTACCTCCTCTTACCTCACATGGCTGAATCTAGCACTAGCCGGAGTACAACCATCACCTTCCGACAGCCATCACCCTAAGTGAAGCCTTGCCCTCCCAGACTTCTGCTCGCATACCAGGGAGCAGACAGGACAGCGTGACCCAGGGGGGAACCAGAGCGTAAATACCTCTCTGTTGAATACTGGGAATGCCCGTAGTTCTCCTGCTACTTAGTAGCCCAAAATGTTTCCCAGGAGTTTCCCCCAATCCTATGGACCAACGCCCTTGTTGGAAGGCCACTTCCACAAACTGCATAGCTGCCAGCCAGTGCTGGAGGGCGGAAGAAGTTGCCCTCTACCGTTACTCCCATCAATGGTACCTGTTTCGTCTAACTCAAGGACGGGCTGCTAAGTGGGCTTACCAGGCTCCGCCCTTGAAATAGTGGTCAGACCCAAGCCCATCGAAGTTCTGCTGCTTCACCTGCCCGTTAACCGAATAACTGGAGCAACTGAAACACTTATCGCCGTGTACATGTCCACCTGGACAGGTGCACGGGTACCTGTCCAAGCAACCAAACGCAACCAGACAGAATAATATCACTGATCTAGTCTGAGATATGTATGCGCTACCTGAGGGATCTATCTCATGATTCGCCTATCTGTCAGACACCAATCACTCATCCTGTGCTTTGTGTGATCTTGGCCCACATTGGTGTGAGCAGATCCCTGTGAAGTATTTCTTGGCTTGTAGGCCAATAATGCACAAGTGGTAGGTGAAAGATGAAACCATACTTGCCGACCCCAGGCCAAAACTGACAACCATTTTACCATCTGTCAACAGTAGAACATGCCTCAATAAGACATTGATAAGGGCCACCTGCATACCTCCTGGTGGCCAAAGGCCTTGTTGGCCAAGCAGCGAAATCTTCGCTCAAAGCAAAATACGAAAAAGACTTCTCGCGGCGCCCGCCACCCATGCGCCGGACAGGACACCGAGGATTCACCGAAAAACCCCAGATTACCACAAGCCAAACCATTGTCAGTCGATACTTTTATTTCCATAAGGTAACTAGGCCACAATTAAAGCGACGTAACAAGCCAAACGAGGGCCCGCCGCCTACATCCCTAGCTGCCAAGGTTTCATATTGCTATGTATGACATTTTCATAATGACCGTGCCCCTGTGGGTGACATTCCAAGACTATAAATGACACTAAAGTAGGAGGGAAATCCGTCAATGATACGGCGCATGTCCAACCTACCCATGCACATTTACTGAAACATGTTAGGGCGGCGGGACCTGTGATGCTGACTGCCGGTATAGTTCAAATTGTCTCGCTGGCTCCAGAAGTCAACCCCATCATGGGAAAGAACTCTCCCTCAGTCTGTGCCCCTAACTGTATTTGCATTGAGTGGTCCTATAATGAAATTAATCAAATTGTGTGCTTGTGTGAGGCGTCTGCGAAGCATGGCTCATGTCGTGGCTGCTCAAACACGTGACGTAACCTGTGCTGACCTCGACACTGTGGGACTGTTGTTCAATGGACATGCTCATCTATGGCCTAATATTGGTCAAACAGTGCAGCACACGACAACGGAAATAAATTCCACTGTATCACACCACACTTACTTTAGGCAGTGCATAATTTTAAAATAACTGTCAGGCCAGGGCACCCGTCAAGAACCACTCCAGCTTCCTTCACCTATTCCCAGTGCCAACGCTGCCAAGTACCTGTGTGTAAGTGCGACTATTCGAGGTCTTCAGAAACCCCCAATTAATACAAACATCATGGGCAGTGGTCAGCCCGGTAGCCACTGGACCAGTATGTGGTACCTTCAGTGAGCTAGAGCTATCATCTATCTTCAGCAACGAACCGTGACCTGCAGCGCAGAGTGGTTGAGGTTCTGCTCAGTTACTCTTTGTCAACTGTGGAAGTCTGACCTGATGAATTATGAAATTAGTGAACTCAGCTTGGAGCAAGGCATTACGACAGAATTGGGACCTCTGTGGAAGGGAAGGGGACGTGAGACCAAACATTTGCTCTAACACTAATGCATCCCGCCTATCAACTGCACACCACATAATGCACCTACCGTCTGTGCGTTATTAAATATAGCAGTAAAGCAGAGGTACGTGTGGCTACTGTACCCAAGGCTGTAATGTGCCCGTAAATAAGAAACCATCAACGTGATTAATGGCCCAAACCATGTCCCGGGGACCAGTTCCCGAACCTGACCTCCCTCACCATTTCTGCAAAACTTCTCAGACATCCCCCACAGACTGCTGCAGATAGAACAATTATACTGCTGTATGACCAGTAGGCAAAGATTGGGTGCTATGCAATAGCCGCATCAGCCAAACCTACACAGATGATCTGGGTTCAAAAACACATTGAACAAAGCAGCCAAAGTTTAGACTGCTATGTGTGACCGTTCCCTAAGTCAGTGTAATTCGTGAGAATGCACCTATGAGTGACACTTTATCGCGAGCGTAATCCAAACAAGACGACGGCGAAAAAATTCTCAGCACTTGCATCAGTTTGAGAAACAAAACCCCTAGAGGATCGCACCCCTGCCGCAAGGCACCCGAAGCAGGAGGGCCCTTGGTGCGAAAAGTTTGCTGTTTGAAAGGGCAGACTGACTGTGGTATGTGATCAGCCGCATGGCACGACATTCCTTTTAGATACCATTTTAATCACACCTTTAATGAAGCTGCAACTGTAACTGGAAAATTATCCTCACAAGAGACACAAACTCCATCTCTCAATTGTGCCAGTATCGCAGCACATCTTAAAGCTCAGAATTGGGCCAACTATCCCTACGCATTATCAATACTCATCTCCTTAAACCGAATGAAAGCCGATTCTGTGTGAGACCCAGGGCATTTTCCCTTGCAGTTAGAGGCGGACACTCGTTCCCACACATACAGCAAAGTACCTCGGCTGAAATTATTTCCTCAAATCACTCTGCCTCCCAGGCCCGCGCGGGGCCGGGCACCGGCCCGCCGAGATTATTGCAGCGTTACTTAGACTATAAAGAAGAGTTAGAAATTTTGCCAATTTATGACACTTTGACAGCTTTTGCGGAACTCAAACCCTTGTCCTGTGTGGCCCGTTCCAACCACCGGTACAAGACTTACCATTGAGCAATAGCTCCTGGTAAAGCGCGAAGCCATATACCTTTGCTAGTGTTGCCAGCAAGCGCCACACTCGATTCCCCATAAATGCACCTCACGTGCGGGGCGGCCATTACTGCGAACAAGCACATCCGTTAAAGGATAAAAGTAACGGGTGGCAATTGGATCTGGTCATGCAACATAACTACCCGATTATAGGTCACAAAATTAGTTGCTTGCCAAATTCTGTCCCTAAGGGACCCCAACCTTAAGGAAGGGTACCGCACATCTGGTGGTGCGGCACCTGGGGGAGGTAATGAAAGCATGAGAAATGAGTGGCTAGGGGAGGACGGCGCGCGCGAGGAATGGGCGGCAGGTCTACTGAAGGTGACTGGAGGATGTACGAATATTGTATGTCTCCCACTACGTCGTGCCGTCCCAACTGGCAATAAGTTCAAGAACTGCATCAACCAGGAGCTCTGCCCATGTGACTGCGCCCATACTTCGAGACCCGGGCATGAAGGACTGTGACCGCCCCAATCTCCTTGCCCTAACACCGGCCCAGCTGTGTCCAAAAGACCTCACAATTCAGCGCGTAAAGGCTTAACTCGTATAAAACTCTGTCAGGGCTGACACTAGGCGGCCCCTTATCTTGCGCCATACATACTCCCGCCGTGCTGCCTTTATTAAAGCACTCTACTAGCTAAACATAGTGACGTTACACTCCCAGCATGCCCTACAGGGGGATAGCTACACCTAGGATGGTAGTGTCCAATGCTAGAGTGAAATGTGCAAAGATTAAGAAACGCTTAAGATATCCGTCCAGTACCGAGCGAGACCCACCGGTCTGCCGGACACCTGGCACGATCCAAGAGAGAAGCGAGAGGTTAAAAGTTTTTTTTTTTTTTTTTTTTTATATCCGATAATGGAAAGCAGCCGCCAGCTGGCGGTGTGCACCTAGTGCTGGCAAGTGCGGGCCCGGGGAGATAGAGTGATTTGCCCAGGGACACAGCGC
This sequence comes from Triturus cristatus, assembly GCF_964204655.1. Taxonomy (NCBI): domain Eukaryota; kingdom Metazoa; phylum Chordata; class Amphibia; order Caudata; family Salamandridae; genus Triturus; species Triturus cristatus. The sequence continues at coordinate 129,965,940 of NC_140580.1, forward strand.
GAATGCGAAGGTGTTGGAGCGCTGTACAAAAGCACCATACTTACATGCATATTCGTGCACTGGGTTAAAGTGATTTGCCCAGGGACACTGCACGACTCGAACCGAAGGTGTTGGAGCGCTGTACATAAGCACCGTCTGTACATGAATATCTGCTGCGGGGAGATAAGTGATTTGCCCTTGAGACACAGCGCGAACACGACCCGAAGATACTGGAGCGCAGTAAATGAGCACCAAATTCCGCACAAGTACGGGCGCAGGGAGAGAGTATACACCGCACGAACGCGACCCGAACTGAGTAGGAGCGCTGAGCCTGAGCGCCGTATTAAGTACAATTCGCGCACTGGGAGAAATTGAATCACCGCACGAACCCGCCCCGAAAGAAGTCGGAGCACTGTGCCTGAGCACCGTATAGACCTACCTTTTCGGGCACGGGGGGGGGGTAAAAGCGTGCCCCGGAGACCGGGCTGCGGGTGTGCTAATGCAGGGCATAAGCACGCGAGGCAATGAGTCAAAGGCGCGTCGCGTGGGGGAGCGTCCCGTGCCGAGGTAGCCCCCCACCCACTAGGCCCGCCTCCGGGGGAACAACTAATGAAATATTATGTGGGCCCACCAGAGAGTACTGACTGAAGGAGTATAAATAAATGCCCGCAAATGGCGGCGGTGGGGTCGAACCTACGGCTCCAGAGAGACTTGAGCCGAAACCAGCGCCTTGGACCGCATGGCCGCGATAACCCAATACTCGGCCCCGGGGACAAGCACCACAGCCACCGGCCGCGTCCCCGAGGCGCGTCCAACTCAAACCTGCCGAGCCGTAGTAGCCCCCCCTCACCCCCGCCGGTCACGTGCACATGAGGAACTCATGCCTGGAGGCCAAAAGGGGCACTACTAAGAGTGCCCCGGCGTGACTAGGAAGCAGAGCTATGGGCATCGACCGCCTGGCTAAAGTTATTTCACATCGATCGAATGCATAACATAAATGTACAAACAAAGATGGCATCTCCCTTACTGCCTAGGCGCTAACCACGAACCGCGGGACCCCTCCCACACAGCGTCAAATGTAGACAACTCCCGAACGAGTGGGAAATGCGTAAATTCCCCCCCTCACCCGGATGTGTACTCAACCCTGGAGCTGTGGAACACACCGCATAATTCGCTTCAGTGCCCCTTGACCCAGCACATACTGTGCTGACCCAGAAAGGAGGGGGCCCCTGACCCGGCCTCTCTAGCCCACAGTGGAATTAATAAAAGCGCGCATCATGCCTGCTGTGCATAAAAACATGGTTAGACGCCACGTAGTAAGTGACCGTGCCTTAAAGTCCGTATATTCAACCGTGAACTATAAACGTTCATCCTATAACAGCATACACACCGCTAACCATACATTAATAGAACATGGATTACTGTTGGATAAAGGTTAATTTTGGGAGGCGGGAGTTTGCATAGCGCGAGCTTGACCCGGATCGGGCAGCAAGCGCTTTCTTAGCACCAGTTACCTCTCATGCTTGTATGTACGCATAGTATTGTATGAAAGGGGGAGGTAGCATTCCCCGTCACAAGGATGGAAGAGGTCCTAGTGGCCTTTACAACACATATACGGACTTAAGTTATAACTTGCAAGTAACAAGGGGCGCCTCCTTTGAAAACAGTAACCTGCTGACCTAATTACATCAAATGCACTCTGTAATCTACTTGGCATACGTTCTTATCAGGGACATCGACCCTCTGCACTAACTTCACCTTAGTCGAAACCTCAACTTCACAAAATGCTGATCTCTCTCCCGAAGAAAATTAATCACGAGTTATCTTGACCCACATGTGAGACCTGGTAATCGCCGCGGAAAGCGACGCTGCCTCCGGTGCTTCAAAGGGCTAATGAACTCCCAAACCCGGCGCCCCCAAGTAGTTAGCACCACAGTCGCACCGTCCTAAATCCAGCCCTGCCGGGGCCGACAGTGACGGAGCGCTTTACATGCCACCGAATTCACATACACATTCAGACGCGAGGAAACTGAGGGATTTGCCCGCGATGGCGCGGGCGTGCCCAAGGCCACACCGCCTCTCCCTATAATGCCTACGCTGAGGCCCGAACCTGGATTCCCCAGATTGAAGCCGCCTGTCCTGCCCACTGGGACCCCCTTCCACACACCAGGAAACCGGACGTGTGTGCGACCTATCTTTTTTATCACAAGTCGGCAGCAAGAAATGCCCATTCCAATCATCGAGAAGACTCCGAGAGCTACCTGCACAAATCATGAGCTCTGGTGGCCTGCGATGCCCGACCGATCTGCTACACATGCGTGCCCCCACCCCCCGCCGTACGCGCAACCTCCCAGGCCGGGACTTGAGCCTGGCCCGGCACCCGAACCCCCCCCACCGCGTGGTATTCAGACCACGGGGCCCAATCGCCTGGTGCTGACCAGGGACAAGGCCGGGGCGGGGAGAGGGGGCAGAAGAACTCACCGCAACATGAGGCTCCAAGGCGCACGACGGTGGAGCTGCGACCGGCAAGGCGAACGCCCCTCCCCCGCAGCACTCACAACCTCTGGCCGGCGACTTGGGCCTGGCTTCGTGCCGCAACCCCCCCCCCCGCCCGTGGTATTCCGACCACAGGGCCCCGTCACCTGGTACTGCCCAGGGACCGGGCCGGGGCGGGGAGAGGAGGCAGGCAAACTCACCGCAAGCGAGGAGCTCCGAGGCTGCTGAGCACGCGACGACCGAGCTGCAAGGCGAACGAGCGGACAAGAGGGCGAGGAGGGGGCGGAGACAGAATATGTACCCCCCTGGCTCCTCCCCGCCGGAAGCAGCTATCTGCTGGGGTCTCCCTTGGTCTATCCCAGGGACACGACCTCCCACCCCTGTGCCTTCCTGTGGCACTAAGGCGGCCGCCCTCAAAGGGGCGGGCCGCTGCGCAACCCCCCCCCGGGCAGCCTTACATGTGCTCACTAGAATGTGAAGCATCACTCTACTGCCAGCCGGTGAAAAGTGCACACCGTACCCCACAACAGCAACCACACCACTGCACAAACGACCTGAGCCACGAGCACGAGGCTTGATGACGTCGAAAATAAACTTTCAACAGCAGCACTGGGGAGAGCAGGTATTATTAAAATACCAAAACCACGGTACATGCGAAAGAGATAAAAACGCACGGAAAACAGCAATTTATGCAAGACAACTATGGCAACGATTAGACAGAAAAGGGTTAAGGCCAAAGGACAAGGCCCTGCCCTCCTTCCAGCCTCCAGGCTCGGAGCGTTGCACACGGTGCCGGCGGCATGATTGCTCAGACTGTTTACCAAACACGGTGACTGTCACACCACGCTGAATAAAAAGCAACGTTGGTGTGGGTACTTACTGGCTTACTGGTGGCACTGCCTTTATTAGGCCTGCTGCTGCACGACACACTGCCTGCTGCAAAAACTAGAATACGTTGTGCTGAAGTGGCGGTGACTCGTGCAGTGCCTGGTGCAGGCGTTGGAATTTTGAAAAAAGGTTAAGCACGCGCACGCTACTGCCGCCCCTACCCCACAGAACCAAATCCTGTCCAATGAGTGGTCCGCCCACCGGCAACACTGAACTGAAGGCAACCACGGATATGGGTTTAGTATCGGTCAGCACAGCAGCACTCTTCACCAGTGACTTGGGAGACTGTGATAGAGTGTGAACTACACTGCAGTGAGTCAATCATATATAATGTGACATATCATGTGCAGTTGAGTCCTTCATCTGAGTTGGCAGTGGCCCTCAGGTGTAGACCCGGCCCTGAAAAAGCACCCAGCTAAGCACCGGCACAAATTAAGCACTGCCATTGACTATAACGTAGCGTCCCTCAGGGTCTACCAACGTACGTGATGTGGCCCAACCGAGTCCTCTTCTAATAAGTATGGAGACGCCTCTGGCATAATTGGAAAAGGTTGCAGAATGCACTTCCCCCCAGAGTCTGTGCGCCAATTTAGAATCCGCACTGCACCGTAAATGGGTTTCCTGCAATAGACATATGTCAATGTGGTGCCTACGCAGGTATGCATAGACCAGCCTCGCCTTCTTGAAGTCATTAAGTCCTCTCACGTTCATGTAAGGAACTTAGTTTCTGTCATAACAAACCGGCGAGTGGGAAACTGGATAGTATAGCTCCAAGAATGTGACTAATTATGAAAACCTGAAAAGAAAAGACATGTAGAAGTTTCAAGCGCAATAGCTCTATGTTATATGCAAGTAGTGCCTCACAGATGCATAAACCACAAACACCATGTTGATCGTATGACAACAATGCAAACGAATAATGGCTGTCTCCTGTTGCATTAGCTCCCTTGTACCACCCCCCTCCCACTACAACCTCCCAAACAGGTCGAGTACAGAAACCACCCTCCCACCCCGAATGTACCCCAAAACCCAACTTCGAATTCAAGCACATGGGAGATCTCCCTGTGGGGACAAGAAACAATGGCAAACACCTGCCTAGTGGCAGGGTGGCCAGGCTACAGTAACCTTAAACCGAAAGCCCTCCCAGCTAAGGGACTAGCAAGTAAGATGAACCAGAAGCATAACATTTAAAGTTAACATGGTGTACAATAAGGGTAAGCTCGTCGAAGTGCATGCATGGCAATACCACTGTCTCAAACTTAATGAGTTAGGCGATTGGAGCCAATTGTAGTAATTAGAATAGCTTACCAATAGCAGAGGGCATATATATAGACAAATATCAATCATTATCACTGAGGTGCGCTGATAAGGAGGAATTCTGTGAAGGGTCCCGAGGAGATTTACGTGGGCAGATGTGCTTTGAAAATTTCAAGGCCGACTTGGCGTCAGTGAAAAAATGTGCTTGCCCATCATGTATGATTTTCAGTTTTGCAGGATACAGCATAGCATACTGTAAGGAAGAAGACTGCAGAAGTTTTTCCGCTGGCATGAATTCCCTGCGTGCAGCCTGCACGGCAGGGGTGTAATCCGGAACAAAGGATAGCGTATCACCCTGATGCTTAATGGGGCTCCGGACCCTTGCCTCTCTCAGGATGCATCTCTGTCTGCGTAATTTAGAAGGCGCGCAATGATCGGGCGTGGCGGCGCACCTGGCACTGGTCTGGGGCCAAGGGAACGGTGGGCGCACTCAACAGTCATAACTTGAGATAGCACCGTGCCAAACAGCTTGCGCAGTAGATTATTAATAAAGGGTTCCATTTTTGAGATAGCTGTCGATTCTGGAAGGCCTAGAATTCGAAGGTTGTTCCTTTAAGAGCACGCCTCCAAGTCTTCATTTTTAGCCCTAATCACCTCAAGCACCTTCTCTATCTTGATGATCTGTGTTCTGGATTCAGTCTGGGCGTCTTGAGTGTCAGATAGTCGCTTTTCAAAAACATCCAGGCGGGTTTCATGAAAGTCTACCTTTTGCTTGACGGCATCTAGGCTGGACGTTAGGTTATCGATCTTACCATCAATTGTTTTTAGACTAGAATGTACTTCAAGTAAGATTGAGCGCAGATCCTCCTCTGAGCTATCCGCAGTTTCCGTTGGACCTTGAGCAGCACCTTTCTCTGTGGATGATTCCATTGTGCTCGTTTGGCGCTTGCTTTCAAATGGGATCTTTGGTTGTTTGGGGTCTGTCTTGCCCATTTTCCCGAAACAATGGTTTCTTTTTGCGCAGCTTCCCCCACAGACGTGTCTCACCACGCAGTTGCTTATGGCGTCACAGACAGCAAACTTCTGATGTTAACCTTGGCTTTGTAGGTGTATAACTAGTCCAGCAAAGGTCAGTGCGGTGGACTGGAACCCTCGAATTCCCTCTATTAAACTGATTGGGCAGCCACTAGCAAGGTGTAGTAGCCAATGACTTCAAGGCTATCGCATCGGTTGACAGGGGACCAGTGGCACAATGCTATCGAAGGCAAAGATCAGCTGATGTAGAATTGCGCAGGTGTACCACAGCACTGTCGCCGCCAGAAAGCCGGGGGGCCACCACTTATAGGATACAGTTCTGTGGGCAACAACGGACCAAGTGGCCGCCACACAAAAGGCAGAGTCAGAGTCACATACAATGCGGGAGGCTCACTGTGTCGAAGCACACAACCACTGCGTCAGTAGCTAACGTGGGGATTCCCAGGATACACAAAGAGGGCAACTCCGCCAACCAATGGTGTATGAAGCGGACGGTGGGTATGTGAAGAGATAGCCCTGCCCGAATCACAGAACGCAAGAAGGGTGATCCGGCAAGCCACCGCAGCCCGCAAGCCACCCCCGCAGTATTTACAAGGGGGGCCAGGTGAAGCCCGTGTCCCATCGCAGCCAACACCCGCCGCACACCAGCTGGCCCAAGGCAAAGCGACCGTCAGATGAAGGGAGCGAGTGGGGGCACAAATCCCAATCAAGGTGCAGCAGTCCCACGCCAGCGCGCCCCGGGCCCCCAGGCAAGAGAAGCCAGACGGGGCCCCGGTCGCACAACGCGAGTACGCCCAGTCCCAGGTCAGCTATTAGGCCCAGCCGCACTCACCTTGTCGTCACCGTATACCACTGAGATGGCACTGGCAATCGTCGCCAGCTCTGCACTCCAGCCCCACCGCAGGCAGCCGTTGATCACATTTCAGGGTCACGCCGCAGTCCCGCCAGGATGGCCAACGAGCCTCACCGCCTTCACTCCGGTGGGTATGTACGCCACAAGTTGCCGGTCACTCAGCTATCCTCAGGTCGATGCGCGGACTTGCCGCTCTCCTCCGCATCCTTCCACCAGCACCCGCCATTCGTCCTCAGACTCAGCAGCGATGATAGCACGCCGCGCCGGCCAGAACAGGCCTGAGCTGCACTGGAACATGGTGGCCATTTTCTGTCTCGGGTGTGGACTCGCCACTCTGCCTCAGATTACATCGGTTTGCCTCGGGAAAAAATTAATGGGCTCTCAGCCATTTAGTCCTGATAGGTTTTGCTTCTGACACTTGAAATTGCAGCCGTTGGGCGTCAGTCCCATCGGTGGTATTATCTGGATAGTAAGCCTGGCCTGCAGAACCCCTTCAACAGGCGGCCATCTTGCAGCGTGTCCTAGCCACGCCCCCCTGCATCCACCAACCTTCAATTGAGGCATTGCATTCCACTGTTTTACTTTATATGTGGCAGTGGCGGCTGGTGAGATTTTAAAGTGGTGGGCTGAAAATGTTGGGTGTCGAATGGCGCGCGAGCGAGCGCAGCGAGCGAGCCCGAACCACCTACGGAGGGTTCGGGGGGGTCCCCCCCCCCGAGAAAATTTTGAAAAATTAGCAGCCAAATGGTGGATTTTCAAGACTTTCGGAAGCCATTGTGCTTAACAGAAACAGGCCACTGCCTCCCATAAAACTATCATCAGTTCCAAGGCCTCATGAATAAACCATTCTAAATTGCAATAAACCACAATTAATTTTAACAATGTTGCATAAATAGGTTGGATCTGTCTACTGACCAAGTGGCTACTTGAGATAAAATTGCATTCAAGGTAGCCCATCAGAGTAAAATGCCTTCTCTTTCCATATAGAATTGAATCTCATATTGGTTAGTGTTCATTTTTTGGAACTCAATAGCATGCATAAAGGCACCATGTATAAACAAAAAACACATAAGCATACAGAGATAAAATATATACATGCATGCAACACATAAAATGTTTCCCCTACCTGTGCTTGTCTGTTTCCTATATGAATCATTTGTTCAAAGCCAAGTACACAGGAGGTGAATGAAATCTTCATATGATATAATTGGCTACAGATAGAAATATTCATTTGAAGAAAAAAATAATCCAATCTTATAGACTGTCAACCAAACTTTGAGCCGGCTAGCTTTACAGTTGAAAGACGAAACGTAAATATCCCTCACCCCAAAGCCAATTGTTCAAACAGTAATTTAGAATGCTTTATATAGATTTACATTTAAACAATCAAGCATGGTAAAATCCTTTCAAAAAAATTTATAAGGAGCAGGAAGATGACCAAAACCTTTGTGTAGAGAAGGTTTAATAGTACAAGAAGTATGTTTTATATACTTTAAATTTAAATACTTTGTACATCACTGCTAAAGTGTCTGGTGAACCAGTACTTAAAAAAACTTGTATATTTACATGAAATATGCATTGGTGCATGGAAGAAACATAACTTTCTCAAAGTTGTATGGGTTCACACATTTATATTATTTTACACCCATGAGGCCACCAACAAAATATTACTAGTAGATAACTCTATATGTTCCAACAAGAAAACAAACATGGTTATATCATTTATGAAAGTGAAATGTGAACACCCGGGTGTTAGAGGATGGAGTCACACAGTCCACCCACTGGAGGCCTCACCACTTGTGAGTCATGGCCCCTCCCACACTCAGCAATGGTAATAAATAGCATATTACACGATGCACATCCTCATATATATTTTATGTCATGCCAATGAAAGTAAAATGCTTCCAAATAAATTTCTAAGATGGATCCCAATAAACTCTCATGTAATACTACAGAACCAAGTTAAAATGTCATGTTCTTATCACACGAGTGTAACTGACTTGAGGAAACCCTGTTTAAAGGCTCCCAGATTTATTTCTAGAAGCACCTCACAGAAGAAAGCAGCCTGGACCACACTAGAACTAGTTCCTGTGATTCTCTCACTTCACAGGTTTAACCCCTTCTGCTCTGGATGTAGGTAAATATTCTTTGTAGTAAATACTACACTTCCAAAGGCAACATAACATAAGCTATACTCCACTAAAGGAAGCACGTCATCATTTCTAACCGCCACTGTGAGCTGTGACTTGATCGAAGATCTGTTTGAGGCTCTATCTGTCGTGGGTCATAGCCCCTCCCCACTCAACAATGGTCTTAAGTACACAAACAAACGTATGCATCCATATGCTGGGGAACTATAAAACATAAATCCCTTATGTTAACAGCCATACTGCCTAGGATGAGGCCCCTATGCCACTTTACACCTGTCTGCGAGAGCATTTTCGAGAAATAATTATATTTTATCCGCTGCCGCAACACCTTTAAGGCCCCGTTTTATAGATTTGTTAAAAGTGGGTTTTGCCTCATTCCAAGTCCAACATCATTGTTTAAAAATAAAAAAGAAATGGATTTGTGTCAGACGGATGTTCCCTCACTGGCCCTGCTCAAGGCTGCTCGGCAGAGATGGACGCACTGTTCTGCGAAGCACATGGGACATGTCTGGACGACTGTTTAAGATCAACCCTGGCTGTCCAGAGCGGGCTGAAAAGAAAAGTTCAATGACAAAGCAATATGTTGGCACGACCCCAATGGGGGATACCGTGATGAATTTACCATTGCCTTCAAAGCTGGGGTGTGGCCCAATGCGAGGAATCCAGCCACCCAAACCAGACCATAGTGGACACAGAGGTGAATCCCTAGGGACCAGGGATCCCAACTACAGAACACACTCCGCACCCGCGTACGGACAGAGGGGACCGTCCCCCTTGCACAAGTGTACGGAACACCCCAGGTTGTAGATCTGCATTGCACACTATATATATTGTGTTTCAGAATGTAGAGTACAACGTGAGTGTTCTATATATATATATATATATTCACCAAACATCCTCCGATTACAGGAGCCCCCGACCCTACAGGGCGGTCTCTTAGAACAATGGGCACGGAGCAGCCCATCAGTAACCAAAACGAAGAAACAGAGACCCAATACTGGAGACGTTTGCATTTATTCAGAGGCACAGCAGCACAAACCAGCTTCCTTCTCCTTACGCGTTTCGGTGCTAAATGCAGCCTTGCTCACAGGTGGAAGCGATATCAAATGCATGGTGCAAGCGTGCTTGCTTAAAACACTTAAGTCACATGACCAGTCTATTGAAAATACAATTCCCATAATGCAGGCAAAAGTCTCATTACAATCCAGGTAAGGAAATCCTTCTCTTTGTTTTCGCCTGCACAGAGTTAGTGTCGAAATAAAAAGCAACTGGCCAGGTGCATTTAAAGTAATTACAAAATGCTCAAATGTTAATTTAGTGTCCTGAAAAGTGCCCGTCTCCAGCACGATCGAAAAAGGAAGTGCTCCTTTCCGAATCCCTTCCTTAGCGCTCTCGGTGTTCGCTTCATTAGCATAACCTTTGTAGGTCCCGGGAGAGCCAATGGCACGCTAACTTAGCACAGTGTGAATATGCAGTTTGTGGTATAATATTTTCTAGTATCACCACTGCGTTCAGCTTAATAAATATAACAGTTAATGGGCCGCATTCCCAAAAGAACTAATGGACTATCGGCAGATTGTCTTTAAGAACAATATTTCTGTGTGTCAAAGTCTACTCAATCATCGCCAACTGCTTTCACAAATTCATTTTCTCTGGCAATTTCATATTCAGTCGATCACCTTCACTGCTCGTATCTCTATTTATTTTCAGACTTCCCCATACAGCATGTGTTGAAAGAACAACAATTATATTTTCCAAGCAAGTTCAATGGCCGTGATTGCTAATTTCAAACCGGCCATCTGTGTTATCGCGGATCATTCTTTATCTAATGCAGGCCTGTCACACAATGTCTGCCTGCTTCCTTGGAGTAATAAATACTCAACACCCAGTTGCTTAAAATTCTGTCTTGCTCCCGATGGAAAGTTGAAAACAAAAGTTTGCTCATTTTTTACCCTCCATCTTGTAGGCTGGCTTCTGAAATGGGATGTGCGTAATTAAATTCGCATTGCGTCGTGGTTTACATTTCGTTTACATTCTCTTCACTCATTGTTCTCTCGCTGAAGGATAAATACCCGTCGAGGACGTTCGTAGGACGGAGTGCAGCAAATGTCTGAAGTGAATTGCGCGCACTGCATTATCTGTTCTGGCGCGGCTGGCCTGTACTACTAACACTATTGCCACAGATAAGAAAGATTACATAATAAGCCAAACTATCTCCCCTTATTCCTCCGCTCCACCATCAGAGAGAGTAGACTAACACACGCAGGCCTATAAGTTAAAAACTGCCCGCCTGGGGGCCTTACCTGGTGAACTGCCCGAGTTCACAAGTCTACTCCGGACAGCAACCTGGCAGCCTGCAACCACATGGACTAGCTGCTGCTGCAGGGCACGACCGGTCCGCTTCCTTCAGGACAGACTGACTGAGGCTCCTCGACCCCGGCTTTCCGCTCCGCTCTAATGCAGTCTGTGACCGTCCGTCTGGATAAAATGGCTGCCACTCCTCCAACTGCCGACTCACGCGCGCGGGAAGCAGTCTGAGCCTGCGCAGACGGTCACTCGACTCCTTGGCTGCCCGCCTGCCACACCCTTTCCCAACTCGTCACAGCCACGCCCTGTGACGAGTTGGGAAGGGGTGGGGTGACACCATGGCAAGCTCTCCTCCACTCTCTGATTGACGTGGAGAGTTAGCGATCCCGGGCTTGTATTAAAAACGCCCGGGGCTAACTTAACCTCCACGCCATCAGGGGGTGGAGACTGGGCCTTGCAGCTAGGTCTTTGCCGAGCTGATGACATCACAGCCTTCAGGGCTGTGAGGTTGTCGGCCCGGAAAACACATAGCAGGCTCCTTTGGGCCCGGGAGCAGCAAAGCAATCACTCAGTCACGTGATGTGACGTAGTGTGAACAGCGGAGCTGGCACGGAGGTATTGGTGAGTGGGCAGACTACTGCAGACTCTGAGACCGTGCCCTGTGTTCTTCTGGATTTTTTTTTTATTAAATAAATGTGATCTCTATTCTTCTCTTGCAAATGAAAAAATGTACCTGGGGCGGAGCCCCGACGCCCTCAAAGAGAAACCGCCACTGATATGTGGAAAGGTATGCATCCCATTCTGATCTTTTCTCCCAAAAGACCAGTTCAACAGTAAGATATCTAGATGTATGGAAGAGTCCAGGTGTAACAATGACATTTCAGGATACCATCCCTGTAAAGTCCCTTAAAAAATATGTGCTTGCATCTTTTTTCTATTTTTTATCAATTCATATTGCTGAAATAATATTAGGAGGAGTTAACATTCACAATTCCCTATAGATCCAGAAAAGTGTGTTCGTTTATATTTCATAAGGTCTTAAAACCATTTCTAAGTCATTTCTATAAAACATTGTAAAAGTATATGTTCAAATATATACAAAACCTTGGGAAGATTATTCAAGTTGACTACATTTATTGTGCCCAAGAGTGTAATAGAAAATGGAGGCCACCTACATAAATCATCCCTAATCTTTTTAAGAATCAAATTTATATTATAACATACTGTTTTCTTTAGGCTTTTGATTGCTTCCCCTGCCAAATAAATGACCATGTAAATGACCCCTAAAAAAAGACTTTGAGATTGGCAAATCAATTGCTTTTGATTTGTTTAGTCGGAATCCTAATAATTTGATATCAGTGCCAAACCTTTCTAAAATATGAATCACAGAAGATTCTGGAACTGCCCATCATCTGCACATGCAAAGATTTTGTAAACTCGTTCCTCTCCTATTATCCCTGAACTAACTAATTTTCGCAATTTCAGCAAGTAGGGGTTCCAGGGATTAATCAAAGAGAAGAGAGTAGAGCTGGGGTCCCGCTTAAGTACCCTTCTGCAATAAAAACAAATCCTATGACACTATATCATCTGTTAACATTTTTGCCCTACAATTTGTATAGCTATTTTGAATTAAATTCAAACACATTACTGGGAAATTGAAATCTGCCACAGTAGCAAAAATAAAGCCAGTAAACTATATCAACGGCATACTCACCATCAAGGCCTATGGCTGTCATTAGACAGAACACTTCTCCATTTTCATCTCTGAGGTTCTAAAAGCCCTTTATGTCATAGTTGCCATGCCTGCTTTAGACGAAGCTAGTTTGAGTTCTATTGATGAGCTTGAGAAGGTAAAATCTTCTATTCCATTAAGCTTTACATAAATCTCAGTACCAGTATAGGTTCATAGATGGAGGAAATTGTTATAAGCTTTCCGAATTCGGCAATAGGTGTTTTTAACCATAGGTTCCAATGCTTTTGCACCAGATGTCACAATGCGATTGTGTATCTCACAGAGTTGTGAAATGAGAAATGCTGAGTTATTCTGAACCCCGTTTATCTGCGCAGTCATCTTTGTGGGTATCTGTTAAAGAGGCAGACTTTACAACCTTTGCTAAATAAGCACTGTCATAAAGGAAATAGTAAGATAGTCCTTGTATTGCCAAAGTTAGAATGAGGGTCTTTAGGCATAAACATGCCGGTCTAACATGAACAGTCTGTTTAAATGCATTGGACTGGGTAGAAATTCAGGGTAGTCACGGCTGGTTAGTGTACCCCTCACAAGAAAATGGTAAATTGAGGTTACTCATTAATGAGCTATGTAGTGGATACTACGCTAACACCCAAATCATTGTAGCTGTGCGGGCTGCATAGAGAGTCAACCCAACATTATTTCATAGCCTCTCAGACGTTAGGGCCTTGTTAACTACAAAAGCACTACTCTCAAAAGGTCATACAAATAGTTTGTCCTATCTAGAACCATGCAAACAGAGAGACATAGTGGGCCAGATTAGCTCAAATTCAATGCAACGCCGCAAAACAACTTGCTGCTCTGCTTCAAATGCAGAGGCAGGAATGTGCCATATTTCCTAACATATGGCACATTCCTGTTCTCTCTCTACACTGGTGCACTTGTGGCTGCCAAGTGCAAACACAGGCACCCTTGTGCCATGGTGCAATGGGGCCTGCATTACAGCCAGGATTATTTTTGTGCAGGAAGGGGCATAATGCAGCACATGTAGAAAGTGGAGATAACAAGAAGCAATTCACATATTTCTCCTTGTTACGCCTCTTTTGGGAAGGCGTACCATTTTGACTCTTTCCCATGTTTACTAGTCTTAGTAAATCTGGGAATGTTCCAAAAAGAATGGGTTGATTTGTGGGAACACCCACGCTCCACCTATTGATCCCAATGCAGAGGAACACAACGCAGTGACTTGCGCTGCCTTACGTTACTCCAGATTTACTAAGCCACACAGAGCCACGGAAGGTGGCTCTGTATGGCTTAGTAACCCTGACTTGAGAGCTTGCATTGCCTTGTGCCACCTTGCGTAACACAACGGTAGTACAAGCCCTTGATAAATCTGGGCTTGTATGAGCAGTAACCATGCCCAGAACTTGTCACTGCACTGCTCTTCTAACTTTCTACCAAAGAGGCATCTTTCCAAAATGTGAGTTCAAAATGAAGCTACCAGCCTCATATTCCCCTTTAAGATGAGTCCATGTGACATCCTCATGAATGAAATCCACTGCCACACTTTGACATTGGAAACCAAACCCTTGCAGAAGTTTTTAAAATGCAGATCTAGCAATCGCTACTTCGGCTCCATTGGAGTGAAATTGTGGAGTGCCCTAGCTGTTGTACTGGGGCTCACGTCACACTTCTTTTTCAAGTGCAAGCCTAAGAGTCATACTTTCAGAGATCATTATGAACATTTGATATAAGAAGGTGAAACATATGGTAATAAAAGCAAGAAAATGTGGCCTTATCCCCTGGTTAGGCAGAACAAGCCTGCTATATTTGGGGAGCGGTAGGCTCCTCCCAACCTCCTGAACCTGCAGTCCCTTCTCTAACCCACTCACTTCATCATCCATGACTTACAATTAATTCCCCCCCCCCCCCTCTCTTCCATTTCCCAAATGCAGCCCAATCTAAGCAGCCAATTGAGTTATGTAGTAGTTAGAAGCACACAGATATATGCATTAAGGCTCTGTAACTAATTAAATTATTATCTTAGGAAATGAAGCAGCAATTGCAAATGAGTGGCAGAATTCACATATTAGCTTAACAACAAGTGTAATATATCTACTATCAAGGGTTAAACTGTGAAGCAAAGCTGTGCCAAGGTTATTCCAACATTCCAAAATATTGCTCACTTCTACAGTTTAACCCAAAAGACAAATGCTTCTTGCTTCTAAAGTAATAAAATTACTATTCCATAACTCAGTGGTACTCAATTGGAGGGATGTTACTGGCCTTGGAAGGTTGAAAGGACATAGTACACTGTCAGCATGTGCACCTGGGCTCTGGAGGTTACGTATAAATGCAACTAGCACTCACCCCATTTCATCTAAAAGGGAACAGCCCAAAAATAGAACAGGGAGCAGAGTAGATCAAGTGATGTGAAGAGGAATAAAGCACAGCGTATGGGTGCTGAAGGGAAATGATGCCAGGATGGATAGAAATAATTGTGGCAGAGTTACAACGCGGTCGTGCCATGAACTGCCTAGAAGACCACAGTGAGTTAGAATAGGGCCTTGTTTCACAGCCATCCCAGCAAGCGTGGTTGTGGTAGAGAAGTGGGTGTTTACTACTGAGGGTGAATGCTGTTCAAGATACAAAGTTTATGACTCCCCCCAGAAATCGAAACAATGGTATGGTGAGTTACGAAGAGGGTATTACACAACTCAAATTTCCTATTTAATTGGCCGCCCGCGCATGCACATTTGTGAGGTCGTCGCGAGAGAAGGAAGAGGGAGCCCCGGGACGTCGCAGCTCAGGTAAGTTATTTTATTTACTTAAACATTGTTTTTTTAAAGTTTAACATTAGACTTAATGTATTTTAAAAGCGGGCAGGCGGGAGGGAGGCGGGTGGCGGGCAACTCGCTCCGCCATGGGTGTGCGTAGCTTGCATGCCCTACGCCTACTTCGCGGATCGCGAAGTAGGCAAAGCTACGCACACTCCGCGGCCGGAGCGTAGCACTGCGCCCATGGTTAGTGTCATGCAGCCAGAGATTAGGTAATGGAGGTGAGAGGTCGAATATAGAAGTAAAGAATATGTGCAGATCATTCAAAGTAAACCCTGCAGGGAAACCTATAAAAGGATATGATGGTTCCCCAGAAGTCTGTGTATGGAGAGATGAGAATTGGACTCTATATTGATCCCCTTAGTGTGAGAAGTTGGCCTGGTATATGCTGTCCACTAGTTAAAGTGGGCACCTTGTACCAGTCCAAACAACCCTTATTGATAGTTAGGTTAAAGACAACCTTTATAGAAAAGCTATCCTAGTGGTAGCTGTGGAGAGCAGCCATCAGGCTAAGTCTCGAAGGAATGTAAAGCAGCTTGTTTTACCAGATCAGAACCTCCTGAATGACCAAATGAAAGGAGAACCACACAAGTGTTATATAAAATATATGTATTTATTACTAAACACTCTCTACTAACCTCTTTATGAGATTAGAGCACAAGGCACACAATACTGAATCGATTGAACGACAGTAAATAGCACAATACACAGCAGGCTCCAGGGGGAGACCGAACCATATACTAAAAAAATGGTATAACAACAAAGACTCCACTAGACACATTGCCTAGAGCACGTAGAATCGCTGGGACCCCAAGGAACCACCCAAAGGAGTGACACAGGGGACCCATGGAGAACGGGTGCAGTGTGAGAACACAGACGCGAGCTCCGTACAACTCAATGGGAAAGTCACGGTTGGAAAATTACAGTTTAAGGACACTTCGGAGAGGACTTCAAGCAAATTCTTTGGAACATAGAAGGTTCTAAGGTCAGCACCCTTGTGAGTACTGAGGTACCCGTGTTACCTATCCCAGAGGAGCCGGGTGCATAGGGGTCAAGTGGTGTCGGAAACCCTCGTAGTTTTCAATGGCGTGATGCGAAGGAGTGCTGCTGCCGGGAAGATGAAAAGTGTCTGGTGGAATCCATGCCTGGATCCGAGGTGAGAAGAACCTGAATGCAGAGGGGACAGAGTCTGGGTCACTTCAGGTCGACCAGGGGCTTGGTAGACAAATGCCCACCGATTTCGGGTGCTTAGGGTGTGAAGATAGGATGCTTGACTCTGCAGCCACGGGGACCAGGAGACGCCGATGATGACCAAAGTCTGGAGGTGAGCTGTCCCATGAAGGATGTCGAGTGCTGGGGGTCAGTGTCCGGATTGAACACCAACAAGCCTTGGCAACGGCAACCCACGCGGGCAGGGGGAACAAGTTACGGTGAGGACCAGCAAGGTCCTGGAAACTCTCCAAGCTATGGTGAGTCAGGGCACATCTGGAGCAACCAGGGAAGCCCAAAGAAATTCAAAGTTACCTTCACAGGGAACCACAGGCTAACGGACCAGGGATCGCGAAGGGACCT
Organism: Triturus cristatus; assembly: GCF_964204655.1. Lineage (NCBI taxonomy): Eukaryota > Metazoa > Chordata > Amphibia > Caudata > Salamandridae > Triturus > Triturus cristatus. The sequence goes on from NC_140580.1 coordinate 129,983,004, forward strand.
CGAGCTGAATCACGAAATACCAGCCCACGAAACACTCGTGGAATGTTGGCTAGAAATCTTCAGTTGAAATACTGCTCAGGGTCAGGACTACAAGTAGTCCAAAGCACAGCCTCAGGGATCACCAAACAGCATATGCTGCTGCAAAAGTACACGGTGCACAAGTGTTCGGGTTACACGGTCCCCACGAGGGAAACTGGCCTCAGGATTGCTGAGAGGTCAGATCAACCTCAGGGATGCTCGGGAACCCACCTCCTGTGTTGCAGAAATCTTTGGATTCCTCAGGAGCTCGGGAGATGCAAACCGGTCAGATGCGTTAAAGTGCCTGCTGCTGCAGGGGAGTAACTCCTTTACTCCAAGGAAGATTCTTCTGTCGTCCAGCGAAGTGTAGACCGTCGAAGTACATGGTTTCTGCTTGCAGAGTTTAGTCCAGGTAAAATCTAAAGTCCTGTAGTCAGGGTTCCTACTTTATACCCAAAGAAGGGGTTGGACAAACTCTGGGGACCCACCTATGGGAACGTGTCTACACCCATGTCCTCTGTCCAGTTTCGTGCCATCTCATGACTCCTGAAACCGGTTTGAGCTGGACTACGCACAGGGACACCAAATGTGCCCCCAGTGCGGACTTTCTGGCACTCTCAGAGTGCACCCAACCAGCCCCAATACACTAAAGCCTCTCTGGGAGGTGGTCACACCTCCCTGTGACAGGAAATCTATTGTCAGGTCTTCCTCTGCTCGAGCGTGGCTCAGCAGCAGGAGGGCAGACTCGTGTCTGTGGCTGGCAGCATCCATTTTGTGATGCCCAGGTCGAGAAAGCTGGCTGCAGTAGCAGACCTGTGGTGTCATTTTGAATGGCCTCTCAAGGGTGGCACAATACATGCGTCAATCCCTGGGAGGCCTCTGGGGTATCTATGCCCTGGGTACATGGTGTACCATATACTAGGGACTTATAAGGGTACCCCAGGATCCAATCTGGAGTGTACCTAAAGTACATGCAATCAATTTAGAGGTGAAAGCAGATAGACTGACTGGGATCCTGCTATTCAGGACCCCAGTCTAAGTCGAAAACAGTGATACATCAGCAAAAAGTGGGGGTAACTATAAGAAGCAGATCCTACTCTCCTACACTTAGGACCGCTACTGGTGGGGTGTCAGAAAGGAGTGTGAGGCACTCTTGGAAACTGAGGAAGAGTGATTTGAGAGGTAGGATGAGAAGCATTCCATCTCTGTCGTACTGATGCCAGGAAAGGTTACAATTAACAGTGTGGGGTGAAAAGTATCATACAAGGCAGAAAGGTCAGAAAACACAACTGTAGAAGATAGGGGATGGTGGCATGCAGTTGAAAGAAAGTTTGATAAGTGTCTGAGAGCAGTGTCCATGAAGTGGGGTGTGCAGCCTGAGTGCTGAACTCTGGGTGTTCAAGACAGAAGGGGTAATTGGAGAGAGTGTAATAGTTAGAAGTAGATTAGCAGTCACCTGTTGGTGCTTTGAGCAGTAGTATGAGTAGCACCAACTTGAAGCCCTGCAGGTGTGCACTAGAGGGAGGGGAGCGACTGTATAATGTTGTGAGGCATGAGAGGATTCTAGAGCAGAGCAGAGGTTGCATGTTGGCTCTAGGATTGGAGGGAAGAGAGGCATCCCAGGAGAGCTTGGCAGATTTATGTATGTGGATAAGGTCAGAGGGGGCGAAGAAAATTCAATTTAGATGCATTCAGAGAGCTAGAGAGAGAAGTATCTAAGAGTATGCATGGGTCAATGAGAGTTGTTTTGAATGTGTTCATTATGAAGATACTTTTTGAGGGAAATGGGTAACAAAGGAAGAGAGTTTTGAGTTAATAGCATTTGATAGATGTTTAAAGTCTCTAGGAATATGAGAGGAGAGGGTGTTGGAAAAGCCTTCTTGATCACAGTGACATCTTCAATGGATCCAGGATAGTATTTAGAGCTTCGAGGAATGACCCAAAAGCTCTAAATGGATGGTATAGGACGTTAATGTCATTTTTAATAAAACCACAAAGAATGCTAGGGAATGGGGAGTAAGACTACTTTTCAGGTTTCCCTCTACAAAAACCTTCAGGTATCCAAGACAAACGGATAGATCAACTTACCCACAGAATCGTGGCATGCTTCATCATAGATGACCTACCCACACCATGGTAGGGATGATACCACCACAGCGGAATCAACCGCTTATAATCCAAGTTGATCATTGAATACTAAAAAGTCAAATATGCCAATTGGCATTTGCCAGTCAGTAGCCATGCTTTAGTCAAAAAGCAAATGCACTGAGATGCATTTAGCAGCCAGCCTCTCAGCGCCCAGAGGTCAAATTCACCAAAAATCATGATGAGCCCCGTAAGCCACTGGCTAGTGTCCATTTTATAAGCTATCCATTGACTGCACTTAAAGACATGACAATTTTTGGAAGGTTTCATGCTTTGGCAGGGGTTTTGACTAGTCCACTGTGATGATATTCCCTTGCTGTCTCTATGCCCCCTAACAATAATGTAGGTAGGATATGGTGTCACTTGTGTATTTGGCTTCACCAAAGCTTGTTGAATTCACAAACATTGGAAAAGCTTCATCTGGAATTGAAGTATTCCACAATCACTTCCGAAAGTATACGCTCATGCAAAATGGCCATCTTGTAATGGTTTTTCATAAAAAAGTCTTTACTAGATGGCCGTGAAGCATGCACACACATCCACAAAAGTCATCTTTTCATATTTTTTTCCCCAAAAGCATGAAAAAATTATTAAAAGATGAAGCTGTGCAACCATATACATGCTTAATGGCTATTTTCTAATTACTTTTTTAATGTTTATAAAAAACATCACCCGACCGCCAACATGCATCCGCACACAAGCAAAGTGGCCATGCATGCAACAGATCCGCTACTGCGGCGCTCGTGGATGAACAGGCAATAGTTCATTTTTATATCCATTAAGCCTTTTTATGGGCTGCTTGAAGATCTGTGAGATCTGTGAGATATAATATATTTACTCTGTTTGAATCAGAAACAGAGCTGTGAAGTATTTGGGAGATAGTGCTGTGAAGACTGAACTACTAAACTTTTTCCAAAACTCTTCTTTAGCATTAACTTTTTGTGGGTTGTTTGGTATCCTTTGGGAAATATTCAATAGTGATGAGGATCCTTGAGCCTGAAGCAGCAGTAGTGTGGTGCCGTGAAATTGAAGCAGTTTACTTGTACTTGTAAACTTTGTTCGACATTAACTCTGTGGAAGTTTCCACAGGGTTTCTGAATATCGGTAGACTCCCCTGTGGCCCTTATGTTGCACAGTAGTAGCTGGACTCTTTCCTTGGTTCAAACACTGGAAATAATTTAATGCATATTAAAATCAGTCTGTTACCCTACAAGGGCGGCTCCTCTGTTGGGACGGAGGAGTGTCGCCCAACTTAAAAGCCCCCAAAGATCAAAAATAAAATGGTAATTTATCACCCTTTCATTTTTCATGCCCTGTCCCGAACATAGCGTCAGGACGGGGGCGGGACTGCTGCTGAGTGACAGCAGCATGTCACTCAGCAGGGAAGAGGGAGGGCTGGCTGTGCACTGTTTAACGTGCTCATGTCTTTTTGGCCTGCCGTTTTGTGTCAGCCACACATGCAGACTTTAAACAGCTGTCTTAAGACAACTGAGTTAGAGCAAGCCAAAGCCAGAGTGCTGTGGAGCTTCGAGTGAGGCCGCTCCCACCTATCCTAGCACTGCTCTCATGCTGGTAAGAGCAGCGCCAGGATTGGCCAAGGGAGTTGCTGCACTCAGTTCCAGTGAAAGAGGAGGTCCGGACCATAGGATGTCGTGTTTTGTAAGGTAAGTGTTTTTTTTAATATATATGCTTTATGAGCATTTTTTAAATTATATTATTTGCTTGCGCACCCGCCCCCGTAGATGCCAGCCACCACTGTCAACAACCCAACAGCGCAGTAGCGTAACATAAGCCCCTGCAGTGCTGGGGGGGATAGCTCCAGGGGGCCCCCTCAGGAAAAATGCTAGGTGGTGGGCCAAGGTGGGGTGCCCCCTTCGTGTACTTTGCAGGGGGGGCTCAAGTTTCGTTATGCTGCTGCAACAGGGTCGGACTGCGACAGAAAACAGGCCCGGTCACCAAAATAAAAGTGGCTACTGTTAGTGCACTATCAAACTAAACAAAAAAATGGCCCATGTTTGCAGATCAGGGTCAGTTTTGAACTTGTAAATGGAAGCTGTGTGTGTATTGCAAGGTATGGAAAACTGCAAGGATTTGAGCTTGCTGCAGGCAATGCTTGTTTTAATGTCAAAAATACATAGGAAAACCGGCCCAGCATTCCATAAAACAGGGCCACACAAACACCCCAAAACAGGCCCACACACTGCCTTGTCAGACCAGGCCGTCGAGCACTGCCTGATTACCCTATCGGCCAGTCCGAACCAGCTCTCCAACACAATTTAAGCTCTCTTCAGGCACTTATTAAAATCAGCAGCGTTGAATGTTGCTATTCTTCTGACTATTTAATCTAGGATTTAACTCAGCACTTGTGCGTAACGTGGCACTTTATGTATCCACGCATCTAAAAAAAAAAAAGTAAGTATTTCCAAATTAAAACCGATCTGTTCAGGGAGAAATAATTGCAAGATGAATTCAATGTGCAACACTGCCACCTAGTGGTAGTTTACAAGTACTGTCAATAGTTCCTGGAAACACTGTGTGGACCATGTCCTAGCGTTTGGTTTAAAGTGACAACACACTTTTAAGTCGGATCTCTCATATTGTTTCAAAGAAAATTACTCTACTCAGAAAATCAAATCGTCACTTTGACACATTCTAACACTCTTGCTTTATTATTTTCACTCATATGATGTAAAAGATAAGCGTGTAATTAAAAAGTAATCCGTCATTTTATGGTTTGTCGTGAATTTTATCCTACCAACAATAAACTCGTATATCCGTAACTCGCAATACATACTTCAATTTACAATATTTTGCAGATTAATTGTAATTGCTTTATGTGGTAGTTTTTCAAATACTTATATTGACAAGTAGGTTAAGAGTAGGACACTGCCATTTAAACTGCCTCTTTGTGCTGAGGTGGAGATTCCATTATTTCGGAACTATAAACGGTACTCCTTGTGTAGACATTGAAAAGATTAACGAGGCTAAACGGTGATAGATGATACAGTATGTCTGACTGCCCGAGCTGTCATGATCAAACAAAGCAAAGCTCTGGAATGCCTAATGTGGGTCATCACGTGCAGTGCAGGACTGTGATCTGTTATTTTCTCTAAGCTGGGTGGCCCAATTGTGGGTATTGTGATCATGTTTGCTCTTCATGAATCACGAGTTGTATTGTCTTGAAGGGACTCCTTGGTGGCTGGAGGAGGTGCTGGGGTATTTGAAGCAGGGAGGAATTAAAAACATTTCACCTGTATATTTCTGTTGATAAAGAAAAAATGTATAAAAATGTAACTGCTTCGGAGTTTATTTGCATTCATCATTGTTGTAATCGTGAGGAGTAGAGTCCAAGCCCAACACATTATTGGAGCTAGGACTGCGACATTAGCTTGAAGCAAAGCCCAGAGTTTAGGATCTAGCCACTAATAAGAAGCAAAAAAATTTAACTCACAGGGGGAGATTCTCAAAAACTCCATTCAATGCAGCGCAGCACCCATCGAGGCTGCGCTGCGTTGCTTGACAGGGAGGGCGCAGGAGCACACCATATCTTCAAAACTATGACTCACTCTGCCCCTTTCCCTTGCGCTGGCTCTGATTGCTGGTGCCGTGCGCCACGCACACGCCTTAGCGACGTAGCACTAGTGTGTGTGTGTGAGAGTCTAGCATAGGTTTTGTACAGGAAGGGTACCCTTCCTGTACAAAATGCCATGCCTAGACAAGATGCAAAACTTTTCCCACTTTGTATGCGTGCTGCACAGTGAAGCACGCGTGCAAAGTCGAAACTAGGAAGGAGAATTGAAAGCATTTGTCTTTCCTTGCACCTACTTGAAAAGGGCGCAGTTTTCTCACGCGAAATCCAATCCACTTTATTTAGTAAATTGGGTTTAGCGTGAGAAACCTTCAGTGGATGCATGGGAACGCCAAGCTCCACACTTGGTACACCCCCATGGTGCTAAGTAATGGAAGGCACCGCTATGCACTGCTTTGCATTACTTTTCGTTATTTACAGCAATAAACAGGTTTAGCACTGGAAAGTAAATTAGAAAAAAAGGTTTTGTACCGACTTGCATCACTTTTGTTCTGCAAACACGGCGCACAATATTCGTAAATTCCCCTCAACTGTTCACATACCATTTTATGTATTGGTATCATCACCCTTCTAGCAGTTTAGTACCGATATAGTCAGAGCTATTTTCACCAATTTACTGGCGTGCTTTTTAACATATTTGTATTAAGGCTTTTATGAAATAAACATAATCGACATCCACAGTAGCATAGCATCCGAATAATTATCATCACAGTTACCACAGAGCCCAATCCCTCCGACCTGAATCACCTGCAATGAGACCTCCCATCAAGAACAACCCCTTCTCCTGTGTGTCACCGCTGCATCTAATCCCAGCAACTCTGACTGGGTGTGGAGGCCAGTCTGCCCCTAATAGCGGAGCATGTGGAGGGTTCAGGGCGATACATTTGGTCTCTACTAACCCAGACCTTAATGTTCTCTCCATACGCCCCATATACTGTCAAACGTCTTTGGGCAGCTCCTACTACTGTATACCGCTCTTTCTGCCTCCGTACATGTTTCCATGCCTGTGAGCCAATGGCATTTAGTTGGCAATTGCATGACTCATAGGTTACAAAACAGAAGATGAGCTTGTTACATGGGATCCCCAACAGAATGGATGGTGGCATTGTAGGGATGAAAACATCTAGAATTTTTTCTAATTCTCTAAGAATGATAGTCCAGTACCTAGCGATTGTTGGAGATTCCCACGACATAGAGTCTATAATGCCCAACTCCATCTTGAACAGTTTGATACTCCATTTTCTCTATTTTTGCAGAATCACTGACATGTCTGCCTTTGATGCAGATGTCGTCTGTCCTTATCTTTCCAAGTACCTGTGCAAGTGTCAAGGCACTCAGACAAAGACATCAATGAGAACACCTGATGCAACATCAGTCTGGGACAAATGCCTTGTTATCTCTAGTTCCAGGTCAGGCAAGAACAATAACATAAACAATGTAGTCTGAAGTGACATGTTTTTTTCATATTTGTTTATAGGAATGCATCTAAGACTAGCAACTTGATGCACATAGGATATGTCAGACGTTCCTAAGATTATGTAAGAAATTCAAATCTCTTATAAGATATAGTTTAAAAGGTTCTCCAATTGACCACTTGTCAGGCAAGGTCTTTTGCCCAGACTATCATGCAAGATGTGCCTGTGGAGGTCTGGACTGCCAGATTACCAGTATGCTGCTGCATCGTGCTTCATGCTTCATGCTGAAAGCTGATACCAAAAGGGGTCCAGGAGGAGAGGAGCTGATGCGACAGGTGTCGGTTGATTCTCCCTAAGAAACTCTACATGCAAGTTATGCTTCTCTATGATCTCCTAGAGTATTGCATAGAAGTAGGTTTTGGGGTGTTTGATTGACAGATTACATTTTAAATATGGTAGAAATGTTCATTTTATTCTTGTTGTTCGCAACATGCATTTGTGCTGCTTTAATAATATTGTGTGTGGTTATTTTAGATGTGCTAAGCAACAGGATAAGACTGTTGAAATAAACACTTTTTAGTAAAAGTTTTTTCTTAGTGTAGTCTCTGTGTGTGACGTAAAGAACAAAATTGACTTATCAAATTACCCCTGCGTTCCTGGATCCCTTTTTAGGTACTGGTAGTAACCTGAAAGCATGTGACACCACTTCAATTATGTACTAGGTGGGATTCTGCACGGCTAAAATAGCCTGTCTTTCACATTCAATTGTTGGTGCATTGAACTAAGTTCCCTGTGTCCCCCATGGTTGTGAAAACAAACAAACCTTGTAGAGCTAAGCCAGAGTCTTAGTTCACACAACAACCAAAGATTATGTAGAAATGTGCCCTCACCCACTTCACATTGCAAGCACTGTGGGCTCGGAGTGTTGGCTATTATGTGCAGACGGCTTCTATTATAGTAACTAAGATGCCGTATTTTCAGCTGGATTCATTTCAACTTGAAATTAATGGCTACCTCTCTGGGATGCATGAGGGCCACCTCCCAGTCCACATGATCCCTGGAGCCCAAATCTCTCTCCCAGGTCGCTCTAAGGGTTACTAGTGTGTCGGATGTATTATTTATTATAGTGTGATATACATGGGAGGTCACTTTACTAATCTTCTCTCCCCGTACCCTACTCTCCAAGGGAATGATGTTGGGAACCACAGCCCATTCTTTTTACTCAGCCTGCAAGGCATGATGTAGTTGAAGGTATCTGTATATTACGTTGGTTCAAGGTCATATTCTTCCTGCAGAGATTCAAAGGATTTCAACCCACCTGTGTCCAGTACCTCTCCTATCATGGAGATTCCTATGAGATCCCATCGGTGGAATCCAGACAGCTTCTCTTGCGTGATCTAGTGTAGCCTGGGTTGAGTGCAGCAGTAGCCGCTTACTCTTTATACTATGCAGAGAGTGTCTGTATGTGCGGCCCTCCATTTCCACCTGTTCCAGTCTCATGTCAGAGTCAAGTCTTGAGGTGAAACCCTAGGCGGTAATGTTTTACAGTTGCGTTGTCCACCAGTATGCTTAACATCTGGCAGCATGATGCCACCATTGTATGCTGATCAAATTAGGGACTGAAGGTCAATGCAGGGGTCCCCCATCCCATTGAAGGATACGTGTGATTTTGTCTATTCTGTTAAAATATGATTCAGGGATGGTGAACGAGGTATTTTGCAACACAAAAAGTAGTTTGTGGAGCTTAACCATTTGGAAAATTGCAGCCCTCCCCATCAAGGACAGTGGTAGCCATCTCTAATGCTCTGCGTCCACCTGATAGTCTCTTAGGACCACCTGAAGGTTTCTACCTAGGAACTGCAACTTGTCCAAAGTTTCCTCAATTCCCAGGTATAGAAACCCATCCCTCTTAATCTGTAGATTGCAGCAAGAGACAACCGGTTGGCCCACAATGCCAAAGGGAAACAGCATTGATTTCCCACAGTTTATCCAGCATACTGAATACTTCTCAGAAGCTTGGACCCCAGAGAGAGCAGTAGGAATGGACATCTTTGGCTCAGAAACATATAGAAGGATATCATATGTGCAGAGTGAGATTTGTTTCCATTTGTTCCATCACATCAGGAAACGGGGAAGAGAGTACCCAATTGACTCTAACATCTGCTGTCGACACCTCTTAGAGGAGTGCCACTCACAGAAATTGGTGCCAAATTCAAATGTGCGTAGCGTCTGATGAAGAATGCCTTGTCTGCATCTAATGGTATTATGACAAACCATTCCTGTTTTTGGCCTATCCCATCCAACCAGTTATGTAGTCTCCGTAGATTTTGTTGTATCTGTCATGAGCACACTCTTTGCGAGCGCACGTTTCCATAAGCAGAACACTTCACCAGTATTCCGCTTCATTGCACTAGACTACAATACCCTGGAGTCCACGCGCGTCACGTCCGACGTCGCGAGAGGACGCCATAAACAGGAAACAGATTCCCGAGACGTCGTCGGAAATTCTTAGTTCCTGGTGGTGCTCCAGCAGCGGTTCCCGTCCTTGTTTGTCTAGACTGGTAAGGGTTCCTTGCACCACTCGTTCTTCTTCCTTAGCCATCCTCCGTTGGTGAGCGGCTGCTGGTGCGGAGGCTGGCTCGTTGTTGGTAGTCAGCTGGCATTTTCGGCTGGCGGCGTGGGAGCACTGTGGATTTGCTCGGCCTGCATTGTCGGCCGGCGGGGGGTCTCATGAAGAGCGGTTCTCACGCGCTCTTACTTAAGGTCTATTCCTGGTCCTTCTGAGCTCACTCTCTAGGCGCTCCCCAGTGTGTCCCATACGCTTTGGTTGCTGCATTTCCTAGAGATGTCCGTGTAAGAAGCATTACACAAGAAATGTTTACAGATACTGTCGTATGGATGTACAAAAGGTTCATTTGATGATTCAAGTGTCACATAAGGGGATGTTACTTCTATGACTGAATGATTCTGGATTGCTTTGTTATGTATTTGGAAAATGCCCACAGACTTGTTATAAGTGTTGTTTCTGGCTCTATCTTTAACAGGGGTTGGTATGAGTGGTAGAGGTCTATGCTCTATCCCTGTGACATACGGTGGAGTCTAGATAAGGGTAGGTTCATGATACATGTTTACTGTGCTAGGTTGTTGAAGTTTGATATCCACAGGAAAATAGTGAGCTTATGAATATATGGTTATTTGTTCTTTATCTCAATTCTGCAGTGATAACACTGCAAGTCCGCCCACACAGAAGGCACCCCCCCTTCTGTCCCAGCAACAAACCCCAAGAGGGTTATTCCTTTTATTTACGGGTATAAGAGGTGTATTCACCCCTTCAGGGTCTGGATTATCTACCAGGATTTCGCATTATTTGTTATATGCGAAGGAAATGTTCTCAGTGTGTTGTTCTCTTTTCTCATTACAGATCTCCCTCCCCGCTGTTCCCTTCCTTTCCTTCCCCCACTTGATCCTTCCGATGACCTTTGCCATTATGGCTTGTCGGCTTGGTTAGATCAAGAGGTGGACCACTCCTTGCAACAAACCGATCCTGAGGACTGGCCAACTGTTACAGTATCACCCTCCTCGGCATAATGCCAGTTTGGTCTGTGTGCATTAACGTAGTAATTACACCTACCAGGGGGTAAGTCAATATTTTGGCCAACAACTTCGCCTCTATCTTGAGGAGAGAGATGAGTGGATAAACCGTACAGATATTTCTTAACTTGCCTGGTTTTGGTTACATCCCTATAGTGGCATGACAGGGATTCCCAGGGAGTGTCCCTTCGCTGTGCACCCCTTTAAACTTGTTTAGCATGTGGGGATCGATAAGAGTTGCTTGTACAGTTCAAGCAAGATGCCATTAACCTTGATGCTTTCCCATTTGAGGTGCCTGCAAAAGCTTCTGTGGCCTATCTAAGGAAAAGCTCTTTTGCCAGAGCTGCCCTATCCTCCCCGGAAGGTGTAATTAATTAAGAAAGCCAGCCCTATCCAGTGTGGCTGTTAATCAATGTCTCTCATGATAACCTTTCGAAATACCCTATAAACTCTGTTACTTAGCCTTGGCCTGTAATGAATGGCTGTCCATTGTCTGACTGAATTTCTCCGACCTATCTTGAGTCTTCCTCTCGCCCACTCAGCCAAGCCAATAGGCTTTCGGACTTGTCCCCAACTTCTTTTAGTCATTTTTGCTGCACAATGTAGTGATTTTTGGCAGCCTGGATAGTGGTGTTCCTATATTCTTCCCTCCGTAACTCTAGGAGTCTTAAACCTTCCTCTACGCCCATGGCCAGATAGAGGGCTTCACTATCAGTGATCTCCCTTTACAAGCCTTCGACCTTCTTAGCCCTACGCCTCATACCCTGGGCTACTAAGTTTTGTGCCCTGTCTCTGAGAACAGTTTTGTATGCCTCCCTAATGGAGGAGTCCACTGGAGTTAAGGATTGAACAAAATAGAGTTCTGAGTTCGCTTTCAGAACTTTCACTCCCTCAGCAGCCACAAAGTTCTAATCATTCAGTCTCCATACAGGAACATCCTTGTGCCCCGCCCTTTCAGACTCCAGGAAACATTTAAGGGGAAATGATCTGAAATACCCTGAGCCAGATATCCTGCCTCTTGTATTGCCATGGCTTCGTCATTAGGATCAAACACACAGTCCCGTCGTGAGAAGGTTTTATGGGCCACAGAGAAGGAGTTGTGCTTGTCTAGTGGGTGTCAGTCTCCAGATGCCTGTCATGCCCAAGCTGTGTGTGAACTGCACCAAGCCAGTAGTCACCTTTGTTGTTACACCATAGAGTGCAAATCTATCTATTCCCCTGTTTAGGATGTCATTAAAGTCACTTCCTATTATGCGTCTTGTAGAATTACATTCCAGTACTGTATGGGGTCTATTGCATCAAACACCTGTTGTTGAAGTCTGGGGGCATAAACATTGAGAATCAGTATTGATTGCTGGTCGAGGTGCCTTGGATTCCGCACATAGCAGCTGGTAGGGTCCTCCCATTTTCTAGTTAGCTGAAACAGAGACTTTTCTCTCATTAAGATCACTGCACCTCTAGATCCATGAAGGCAGGGATATTTAGGTAACACTGTGAAGTTGTCTGCAGTGCGATCCCAGGAGATGAGTCTCCTTTAGCAATACCAGGCCAGGTGCCTATCTGTGGAGGTACTGGGCTACTACCCCTCTCTTAATTCTATTGGCCAGGTCATTTACACTCCAGGAAGGATTCTCAGTGCAGTGGGTTTTATCTCCGGTTTTGCCATTGGGTCATCGTGAGTCTACTAGGGATACTAAGGAGTCGTCTATAGTCCTCTCTTTGGTACTGTGCATGATGTCAGGCATCTATATGGATGACTTTGTTGCAACAATCTGAAAAAAAATCCCCAACTGATCTTTCACACCCACATTTCCTATATGTGGGCTCAAAACTAACCACTACACAAACTTCCTAAAATGTCTGTCGCCCACCCATTTCCCACCCCTCTCCCTCTTTCAAGCTACACCCTCAACTTTCATCAGCTAATCTAAAATCCTATCAGTCAACAAAAAAAATTCAAACAACAAAGGGAAATAGCCCTTGGACCTCCTCCAAATTAAGCATGTGGACTGTTAATAAGTATTCCACCTTCCTCCTTCAGTACCAGCCACAGGATGGGGCCCCATCTCTACCTCAAAGTAGGGGCAGGTATGGTCTGCAGTTTGCCTGTCCCTGTCTCCTTAGCTTTCAATGCCCACGGGGCTTCTCACCCAGTTGTGTGGGTCCCTTAGGTCACCCTAGTCATCCTGTCGGCGATAGATCTCTGTTATTGTCCAGGTCAGCACCTGGGCAGCTGTTATTGGTCTCTAAAGATTCTGTAGAGCCTCCAGTACGTTCACATTCTTTGTGTGCAGGAGTTCTGCGTCTATCTGATCGAAGTCTACCCTCAGCATGGGGGCTGTCTCGGTTGCCTGGGGAGGCCGTGGCAGAATTTAATTCCATCTGAGTTCCCTTTTCTCAGTCCCCCATTCTCGCAACACGTTCGGTGTTCCGTAGAAGAATTATTTGGGCCTGTGGATCACTCCGAGTTTGGCGGGAAAGAGAAGCATATATATTAACCCTCATATTGTGAAGTTTCCTTTTGACTACCTCACATGATTTACGCTGGTGCTGGACCTGTCTAGTATAGTCAGCAAAAATCATTATGCTGGAGGAGTGGTAGAGCAGCTCTCCTTTCTTATGTGCCTTGAGTAGTATTGCATCTGTTTCAAAGGTTAAAGATACAGACAATCAGGCCATGAAGGCACTTCAGGGAGGGGCTTCGGTGACCGAGCTTGGTGCGGTCTTTCAAGCCCATACAATGGTGACAGCGCTCTGCTGGGCATCCACTACACAAGCCAGTCCTTCAGAACTTTTTCCAAAGAGGAGGACCCTGCACCCTCTGGGAATCCAACAAAGCAAATGTTGTCACATCAGCATCTATTCTTTGCATATGTTACCCTACCCTCCAGTGTTTTGGTGGTTGCAAGTAGCTTTGATACATCCATTTGAAGGGTCGCTAAGAGGTGAGACCCCACCTACAGCTTCCAGTCACAGAAGCATGGCATCCACCTCCCCAGTCTTGGTTTCCAGAGCCACTCAGGAAGCATGGATTTCCTGTAGGATAATGGCTGTATCAGTGATTTCCGCTGCATCTAGGGTGGAGGCACCACCTGGGCCAGTGCCCATTAGACCCATCAGAGGAGCTGTGTATTTATCTATCTTGGTCTGTATCGGGATGCTAGGGCCCTTGGTTTTCTCCATTGAGCAGTCAGGTGCTCTAGAATTCCCAGTGTAATACCACAGCCCTTGAGGGTCTGCCTGCTGTCCCCTCAGGAGGATAGGGACGATCCAGTGTGCCTCTTCTTGTGGTCACAGCGAGCCACAGAGCAGCTCAGATTTGTGTGGTGCAGTTAAGGTGCACTGAACCCCCCAGTCTGCAGCCCAGTCCACTTTTACCACCTAGAAGTCCTGGATGGTCAGAACAAGGAGCTGGTAATAGCTGGTAGTCTTTGGCCCACGCGGGAACCGTCAATATAGGCCTGTCTCCCTCCATCCATTCTCCTCCTCTGCATTCTAAGCATGTCCACTCAGCCTCTGAAGAAAGGTGTTATGCCGCAGTAGGGTCAAGAAAGGGGGGAAGGGGCACCCTCACCTCCCAATCCCAAGGGGAGGCTGCATAAGCCATCCATACTCATGCTGAGTGAGAGGCCTCCCAGTTGCCCGTCAGGTCGCGGTGCCAAGCCACTTTAGGACATAATGAGACCCCAAGTCTGACGCTTGCACCATTGATAGGCATCCAGACGGGCAGCACGAGCAGTAGGGATCTGGTCATCTTCAGGTCAAAGCAGCATTAAACTCTTTACCTGACTCCTGGTACATATTTTGTTTGTTACTCAATAAGGGAGATAGCCAAATCTCCTGATCCTGATCTTAGCCATTCTATGCACAGATGTACTGAGCTCTTGCAAATAAAAAGGAGAACTATGAATAAGAAAGTGGCAAGCTTATATCGCGAAAGAGTGACAGTTGAACTCCAAGCCACAGACCACTTAGATTCCAAGTTGGCATCTGGAAGAAGCTAGTCAGCAGCTAAAATTGAATGTTTTTTAATGTGTGACACAGCTCCATGGCAAGCAACTACTACAGTGAAGTCACTCATAGACCGATTATCTCTGGAATTAGATCAGGCACAGAGAGAATTTCAGAGTATTTAGATCTTTGTTTATCTCCTATGGTTTGTAAGCTACCTTCATATTGGAGAGAGTTGAAGGATCTACTTAGGAAACTATGTGACATTCCATAGGAAATAATCTATTTGCTACTAACCATCAATGTCAAATGCTTTTATATGATCACAGAGCATTCACATGGCCTTCAGGTAATTAAGTATTTTTCCCTTCCATATCAGCAAGTCATAGGCAACATGCTGACATGATTGTTGAATCCACGGAGTTCTGTCAGAAATGCTGGGTCAGTAATGAGAGGCAGGTTTGCGCCCTCTTACGCTAAACCTACAGCGCTAAATGGCACACTTCATTATCATTCGGAACATGTATGCAATCACAAAAACAGCAACTAGTTTGGTGAACTGCTACGCCTTAAGTTAAATTGTACCCATGAAGACGACAAATGTGATGAGAAGAAACAAGTGGTCTCGAAATTCCAGGCCCGAGGATGTCCATTACAAATATTGAAGAATACAGTACATAGGGCTGGTCAGATACCTAGTATTAAATTCCTGCCTGACAAACCAAAGTTTATGTCCCATGAAAAGAATGATGAATGAATGAGTTTCATTACTCTATTTTGAGTTGAAAATGAAAAGATTTACTCATTATTATGTAAACATTAGAACCTACTAAAGATTGACAAAGATCTGGCCTCTTTCCAGACAACCCAGGCATTATATTCAGGAGAGCTGCAACCAGTAAACGTATTTTAAGTCCTAGTACCCTTTAAAGCTATTGTCAGAAACCTGCCATGATTTGGTTACCAACAAATACAAAGGGATGTTTCAGGTGCAATGGATCATGATACTGTACATATGTCCCTGGCAACATTTTGAACGTTACTAATTATGACAGTAGCAGATCTTTGTAATCAAGAGTTTCATCAATTGTAACATGACCCACTGCAATTATTTGATGATATATACATGTTGTAACGAGGGGTGGGTGGAATGCTCAGTTCCGCCTGCGGAATTGGTGGAATTTTGGCAACTCCACGTTACTCTTTAACACAGAGTTCTGCCCAAATTCCGCCAATCGCCACCTGGCGCACTTTGTCTCTTGTGAGGCTCCAGAATATGCGAGCTGGCAAGTGAAAGCAAGATTCGGCATCTCCTAACGCGATTATCTAACGCACTCAGTCAGCGGTGTTTGTGAGCAGTCACAGTCAGGTGGTTGGCGCTTGGGTAGATTTGCAGCTGCTCGAGGAGATTTTCTACTGGAGCGGCAGCAAAATCAACTCGAATGGCCACGTGCTCTTGCTCAATGCATGGCTTCATTCAGGCTGATTTTTGGCGCTACTCACGCTACCAGTGCTAATTTGCAGCGCAAACTGCACAAGCTGCATATTTTCTGCCCGTTGGCGGGATTCTGCAAAATCTGGCTGAGTTTTTCTGTATTTCCATGGAGTGAGACTCAGTGAGTCCACCCACCTCTAGTGGTAACAATATGTTGTGTCTACTTAAGGGTGAAGGGTCGGCAAGCCGACAAATTAACAGAGTGAGAAGTGCCAGAGCTGAGCTAAGAGTGGGCTCTGTCCCTAAGAGCCGCACATGAGTTAAGCCATAAACATATTTTGCATGTAAATCATGCAAGAAAGATCATTTTCGAATATGACAATTTGTCTTAAAGATTCATCAAAGTTTATTTCTTTAACACACAGGAGAGTTTCATCTTAGTACATCAAGTTATCTGAAAAGTAATCATTAAATGTGAGAGCTTTCATAAATGAACTGAGAAACATTCCGGGCCCTGCACTCATGACATGCTAATAGTGAGCTAAGTAACAAGATAGAGGTCATGTATAACCTATATGTGGCCTAAATTCTTGTAATAGATGAGGTAACTTTATTTTCTACTAACTCAAACACTAGATTCGCTTTTGAGCAGTGCGCTTCTTGAATTCATGTATATGATGAGACTTTTATATGTGAAAATGAGCAAAAAAGAGTCTTGCCAAGGATCACACAGTTGGCTCACACCCTGACTGTGGAGTTTCCTTATGGTGAAGTACAGGGAAAAGTATTAGTACAAATATTGTTATGTGAAATGCTAATGTAAATTAATTGTATATATGTATTTTAAAATTAAAAATATGCCAGCACTATTAACTTAATGTTGAATTAAATATTTAGTTTAAATATATTAACTAGAATATATTTTCTTAAGTTTACATTAAAAAATAAATTCATTAATAAAGTAAAACATATACATCTGGCATTAATAATTATAAAAGTGATTAGAGAATTAATTAAAAGTTATTTAATTATATTTTAACAAAAATAATGTTTTATTACTTCATGCATTCAAAAAGATTGTTAGAAATGTATAATTAAATTATAAATGCTTTATTTGTATGTTTTTTGTCTAACATCAAATTATATTTGATATATTTTTGACTATCTAAAATCATTAAATGTAATTTAAAATGATTTCCTATTGGGTTTTATTTTAAGTCCCCCCTCCCTTTATTTTCCATGAGAGGGTGTTGCAATGGTTGGCCATGTGTGGTGCTGGACTTACTCCAGCTCTGAGGTGAAGTAATTTGCCGCTGATTGGGTCCCTTTTTGGCTGTAGTACCTTTAGAAGTTCAGTTTGTGGATAGCAATGGGTTTTCTCTTTTGTAGATGCGTGCCTATTACTCACTAAATCCCTCCCTACCCCTACGCAATCCCTTCTTACTCCTCCCTAAACCTCTCCCATTTAGTAGGAAGTATGTCTCATGTTCAAGCCACTCCCACTGGTCTCTGCTTCATTTAGTCCTAAGTAGTAAACCTACATGTGTGAGGATCTCCCCATGGATAAGATTGGAGGGGTAGAGATGGGGATTTACACTCGTAGGTTTTTTACCACACGACGTTAAGCAGCCAAGTAATTAGCTAATGGTGAATATAGTTATTGTTTATGTTTAGTATTTTGTCAAAAATATCGGGCCTCCTTTTGGCACTTTAGGGAACAGTAACACAGATTCTTATCATAGAGATTCCTAACATTTTTTAATCTTAAAGGACAAGATATTCTGATAATTATAGGATTTGAAGTTACTCTGAAGGATGATTTGGAGGTGGAGACTGTGAGCATATTGATGTTACGACTGACAGATATTAGGCTCTGTTGATTAGTCTTCGTGTCCCTCAGCATTTCATATGGTATGACTAAATGTATTGTTTGTTTTTTGGAGATAACTTCACTTTATACTCTTCAGTATCTTTTTGGTCATTATGATTAAGATACTCTTTGTGCCCATACAGCAATTTTACTACCTTCCCCCAACGCAGTGAAGGATCAGTTTATATAGGTAGAAGTTTATCTTGTGAGATTTAATTATCCTATATATTACTAAGGATGACAGACTTGGATAATCAGTGATGTTTGGTAAACCAACAATTACCCTGACGTGCTCCACGCCATATGTCATTATGTTCTCCGTTTGCTTATCAGATACTTTCATAGGGACCTGTCCAAGTGGATTTAATCAGACTGTGATTGTTCGCGCACAAATCATAGGTTACTAAATGCATTCAAATCACAACCTGAAGCAACAGCG
Organism: Triturus cristatus; assembly: GCF_964204655.1. Taxonomy (NCBI): domain Eukaryota; kingdom Metazoa; phylum Chordata; class Amphibia; order Caudata; family Salamandridae; genus Triturus; species Triturus cristatus. Next base: position 130,001,457 of record NC_140580.1, read on the forward strand.
ACATCCTTTTCACGTTCTTATGAACAACTTAAGAAATAATAAGAACTAAACTATGTTTGAATTCAGTCATGCTTGTATCACACAGATTACACAATGATGCACACCTGTACCACACTGAATAAAGTGATGTACTTATATTTGTAATGACAAGAATATCACTGTTGAGACCGATGTCAGACTATTTGCTGCTGTTGGTCTAACCTTATATATCCAGAAAGTATCACCAACCAAATGACTTACTGTTGCAAGTGGAGGTCAATCCCATGAGAGAGTCCCTTACTGTGGAAGACTAATGCTGCTCAACATCAATTGTGATGTCTATGGATATCCCACAGATATTCTGTCTGCCACGAAGCAAAACTTAAAATGAAATATAAATTCCTGCTGACTAAAGTGACATAAGTCAGGTAGGAATGTTTGTTTATGAACTCTACTAGGAATATCGAGAAACTTGCATGAATTAGTATTGTTTATTCGTCCCAGTATGAATTAGAGAGAAATGTATGTGGTTGTTGCCTTTAAAGGTTGTTGTGCAGCACATTCAAGGACTATTACCAATGCTGTTGCAACCATAAAGAAGCAGGGGGTCCTCACGAAATTCGTGTTGTTTGTAATTTTTTTTGTCTGAGACAAGGACCTACGACTCATGGGAGCAATAGAGACAATAACCCCTATGAACTGCTCAAACACATGCGATTTGTATAAACAATGACTAAAATGAGGCCAAATTACAACCTTTAGCGGGTGAATCCTGGAAAGGTGTGTTTGACTTTATATTTAGTAAGTGTGTGAATATGTATATGTAGGGATGATGCTTCTTATATGATAAGGGGTCACCTGAGTGAAGCGAGACAGCGAGACAGCGAGGACATAGCGCCGCATCCACCTGGGCCCACGACAGTAGCCTGCACACTCCTTGCCGCGAGCTTCCCCCGCCGCCTCCAACCACCCGAGGCCGCAGTGGGGGGAAACTACAGGCCCCAGCATCCCTCGCCGCCACGCCCACATCCGCCGGACAAGGCGCCCGGAGGCGCTACATAGGACGAGGCTCCTTCCGCGTCGCGGGACGCGCTCGGGCGGCGCCGGGCTGTGCCCGGGCAGAGGGCGGGCCGTCTGTGGCCGTCAGGGGCCAGAAGAGGCCGGGCTGGGCATACCCTCTGCGATCTGCACACAGATAAGAAACCGTGAGTAGTGGTGCTTGAAAATCGTGATAATGGGGAAAAAGAAGCCCTCAGGCATTAAACCAAATGGGATGGCAGGAGCAACCCTGGACTCATATTTAGTTAGAGCTGCCAACGTTTTAACGGAGGAAATAGAAAGAACGGAAAGGCGTCTGTCAATGGGGATAGGGAACAAGACATCAGCCGTCATTCACGAGAATCCTGATACCTCAGTGATAAACACATCACAGCAATCACCTGGCATTCCTAGGGATCTAGTAGACCAGCTAGAACATATGCCATCTCCACCATATATTACTGAACATGGTGAGTCTATTACCTCAACACCTACCCAAGTGCCCCCGGTAGTAGAGGTCTCCCCCTCCCCCCCCAACTCAAATCCAGACAAGACGTACGAGAGCAGGGGGTTTGGCTCCAGTGGGACGACCAAAGAAACTGCCTGTGGGTCGATCAGCTAAAACAGGTTCGGGTCATCTGCCCCAGGGGGAGGTTTTACCTAACAAACTTTGGGCAGCAATTAAGAGGAAACTGGATGTTATACTGGCCCCTATCAATAAAAGACTGACATCTATTGAGGATCGTTTTTCGTCATTGGAAGTGAAGCTCAATGCCATGTCTACAACTGTGCAACCGTCTATTCTGGAGTTGCCAGAATCAAGTATTCATGATCACACCCAGTGTTTGGTGCCAGTATCAACGAAGGAAGCCCCCTCGAATGTTGATCTTCTGCCTCCTTCAGTGGTGGCAGGCCCTTCTTCGCGTATCCTGATTCCGACACCAACTCTGCCTACCCAAACCTCACAGACCGACAACGCTTATCACAATACACCCCCTACTACGGATTCTACTAATACTATGAACCTTAATAAAACTTACTCAGGGAAAGGACTCCCATTTGTTAGAGAGGCTATCCCTCTGGCTCTTGTCCTTGCCAATGTTCCCCACTTAAGACCAGGCCAAGCAGAATCCACAACTGCATTAATGGACAAAGCCTTATATTGGCTTAGTAGGAATATGTATTTTGGAGGAATGGGTGGTCAACAACAACTGGCAAGAGAAATTATAATGGCCAGACGGGTTCCTTGGCTTGGATATAACACGAAAAAATTTGGGGGAGATTGTGTTGTCATTAATTTTGCTACTACGCATGTACTACCCAATGTTCTTGTTAACTTACTACCACCTCAGAAAAGGGACTCTGATATAATTCCTCTCACATTGGATTTTTTCATTGGTAATGCCGGGCCTTTGAGACGGAATATGATGTCATTATTATCAAACGCCCCAAATGTAGTTACAGGGAGGAGGGCACTTTTAAGTTTTTCTACTGATCTTAGGCTAGAAAATAGATATAATGCCTTGTCCAATTTAGAGGAATGCGATTGACATAGGGAAAGTGATATCCACCCTGTTCACGAGTTCCCTTATGAAAATAAGTTGATCGGAAACAAAACCCAGGCTGAAATCATTCCTTGTATCAGTACCCTAACTTCATCCTACACCCCTAAGAGTAACCATCAAACAGTGGTATCTGCTTGCAATAATCCACCTGAACAAATGACTGAGCCCGGTTATATTGTAAATAACCCTTTGACAAATGATAGGTGTAGCTCGCTACATAAAATCCCTAGTGGTGGTAGCAAAATATCTCTGGTATCATGGAATATTGCAGGCATTGCCCAGAAATTGTTGTCTCCTGAATGGGGCAACTTTATTGATAAATATGATATCTGCCTATTCCAGGAGTCCTGGGCTGTTGATCCTGTTTTTAGGGCCGGATATCTCAATTTTTACATTCCTGCAAAAAAAAATCCTAAAGGGCGCCCTGTAGGAGGCCTTGTGGCCTGGGTTCGCCAAAAACTAGATTATAATGTGGAATTGTTAAAATCCTCTGACATAGATATCCTAGCGTTTAAACTTAGTAGGGCTAATGAGAGTACCCTTGCTATTTTCAACGTGTATGCTAGGGGGTTGAGGGGAGGTCTCAGTTCAGAGACCATATCGTCCTTGGACTTACAGCTAGAAAACCTTCCCATTTATACCACCCCTATTGTAACAGGAGATTTCAACACTACATTCGAACCATTGGGTAATGAGGTACAAGAGCTATCATTAGAACAAGACCTTAGATGGGGAATCCCTAGGCTTGACCTACCGCCTGTTAAAAAATGGTCTAACGCTGCAATTCAGCTTAAGGCGTTGTGTTTGGAAAGAGGCCTTAGGGCTGCAAATGGGCGCACAAGATCTGATCTGAAAGGTGAAATCACTTTTGATAATGGGCGCTCCACCAGCCGTATCGATTATATACTGATTGATCTCAGGATATGGCATAGACTTGATGACATGAAGGTAATATGGCGGCTTGAAAGCGACCACAACCCTCTATGTATGGATTTTTGGGTCAATAATAGAGAGGGTGACGCGACCCATGTTGAGGGAACTGTTACCTCGGATGTAGTGATTACAAACGACAAACGCCGTGTAAAATGGAATAAACTAATTGAACATCCTGAGAAGTTGGAAGCTCTTAAAGCCGAAGTAATCAAGAGTACCACATACCTTATGTCAAGAATCTTGAGGGAAGATTTCCCACAAATTGTAATAGAAGCCCATACTAGCCTATTTGGTAACCTGAAATCCTACTTTCTAAGGGACGTGAAGCCAGGGAGACAGGTTCCGAAAATCAATGATGCTAGCTGGTTTGATACTTCATGTAGAATTGCTCGGCAAAGGCTTAGTGAAGCCCTAAGGTTAAGAGATCACATGGGGGTTAGGGTGGCAAGGGATCACTATAGGGAGGTGCAGAAAAAAGCCAAAAAAGATTGGGATCAACAATGGTGGCAGGATTTAAGAAATGCCTGTGCTGCGAAGGACTCGAGAACCTTTTGGAGCATTGTCAACTGGGATAGGGGAGGGCGTCCAGAGCCCCCACAGAATAATGTTCCCCAGGTAAAATGGATTGAATTCTTTGGTCCCCAGTAAGCTTGTAGCGCATCTAATGAACAGACCCCACTATCCCTCCCTGAAAAATTTTACTCTGGTCCAGTGTTTTTTATTAAGGATGTCGAGGCAGCACTAGACTGTGTGGCAAAGGGAAGAGCTCCAGGTATGGATGGAATCCCGGCCGATATATTTTTAAGTGACAAGCCAACCTGGTGCCAGTATATAGCCCTTCTTGCTAATGCAGTGGCTAATGGAGCTCCAGTACCCCCATCATGGAAAGGTGCTGAGATAATCCCTGTTTTCAAGAAAGGTGACAAATCCCTCCCCAGTAATTACAGGCCCATAAGTCTTATTGATTCAATTCAAAAGGTTATGGGCCGTTTAGTGCTAGGAAAAGTACAGACTTGGGTAGAGGATGCTAATATTTTGTCCCCATTTCAAGCGGGATTTCGTTCTTGTACCAGCACCATAGACCAAATTTTTCGGTTTATAACTATCTACTGGAGGAACGTGCTCCTGAACGAGGGGTCGTTATACGCTGTCTTTGTAGATCTCAAATCAGCGTTTGATTTGGTCCCTCGGAGGAAATTATGGGGTGTCCTCGGTGACATGGGGATGGCTCCAGAGTTATTAACACTTCTCGTCCGCTTACATGAGGGCAACTTTGCAAAAGTCAGATGGGGGGCACAGGGAGAGGTTACCGACTCTTTCCCTGTTGGGCGGGGCGTCCGACAGGGGTGTGTGTTGGCTCCTACCCTGTTTTCTTTGTATATTAACGGGGTAGTTGAGTATCTTTCAGCGGTCTCCACCGATGCTCCCCTTCTGGCTGGCAACCATGTCCCTGTCCTCATGTTTGCGGACGATACTTTGCTCATCTCCAGGACCCCGAGTGGCCTCCAGAAGGCCATTAATGCATTTGTGGATTTTTGTTCCCTAAGAGGGCTAGAAATAAACATCTCGAAAACCAAGTTTATGGCTTTTAATCAGCACAAATCGTTTAGAGGCAGTATTTTATTAAATAATGAGCCCCTAGAACAGGTGAGTGCGTTCACGTACCTTGGTATCTCCCTCCAAAAAGATTTGGGTTGGAAACACCACTTGGACATAACAGCTCTAAAACTACATCAACACATAGGGTGTCTGACCAAGAAATATAAATCCTCCTTTACCAAACCAGTCACACCTGCCCTAGAAATCTATAACGCCAAAGCAGTGAGCTCGGCCCTCTACGGAGCTGAGCTCTGGGGATTTAATAACTTAAAACAACTAGCAAGACTAGAAAATAAATTTCTACGTAACCTTGCAAGTGTCCCGCAAAGCACTCCCATGCTCCCGCTCTATCTAGATCTAGGGAGGAAGAACATTGTGGACACAGCAAAGCTACGGCCAATCCTTTATTGGAGGCGTCTTTGGGTCACCCCAGAACTTGTGCAGTACGCTATGGGTTTCAAGGATGTGATCTCGCGGGACTGTTTCCACAGAATAGGTTGGTTAAAGGAGGTCAGGTCCCTACTTATTAAATTGGATCTAGAGATACTCTGGAATAATCCTGAGACGGCAGTTTTTCCGACAAAGGTACAATTGAAACAGAAATATTGGGAAATGGTTTATACATCTATAGGTCACTCCAGTATTGCAACTAGCCTAACAGGTCGTTTTTTGGATTTTAAATCATGGCCTGTATGTGAGGCTTACTGGGATTTGATCGAGAGGCCCTTTGATCGAAAACTTTATTTTCAGTTTAGGGCAGGTAGTTTGCCTATAAAGTCCTTTACGTGTAAATGGGCCTCTAGAACTGATGACAAATGCCATTATTGTGTGACTATGGCAGAGACCATTCCCCATATTTTCTTTGTTTGTCCATTATATGCTGCCCCACGGAGGAGATGGTTGAGGCCGATTTGTAACCTGTTGGGTGTCCGGAGATGTGCCGTTGCGCTGAGAATTTTAGGGTCTGATTGTAGCCCTAGTACAGCTATAGCAATGGCCAAATTTCTGGGTTGGACCTGGGTTATTCGCACTCGCACTTTAAACAAAAATGTTGCTGCTATCCTATCATAAGATGTATCTTTTAAATAGGACATGTTTATGCTGCTGCCTCTTCTCCTTCTTTTTTAACTGTTCTTAAAGTTTTTAGATATCCGACAGTATATGGAATTTAATAGGTTTTTTTAATCTGTAATTGTAATGTATTATGTGTTATTTATATATGTGTTATGTGTTGTATGGTTGTGCTTTTATGACAAACTGTCAAAATAAAGCTATTTGAATTGAATTGATAAGAGTTATTGATAAAAACAAAAACAAATAGAAACTGTTCATGTATTGGAAAGTAACGTTTGGTGTATCTGGATGTATTAATACAGGTTGATAAGAATCCAGTTTCTCGCAGGTGAAGTCACTCTGGTTTACTAGATTTAAGCCAAGTGACTTCAATCCAACCACAGGCTGTAGCTGGATTCTGGTTCCTTGGCAGAGCAGGAAACATGATGCAGAGGACGGGCAGGCAGCCCATGTCTTTATGCAGAGGTCTAGATTTGACAGTGCCCATTGCCACACTCAGGTCTTTCCTCAGTCTGACCTACTAGAGGCCTGGTCCAAAAAAGCAGCGCACCAGTATCCTTTCTGCTCCATTGACATGTATGTGGTTTCAAAGCAGACATATGTGCGTTTGGCTTTACAAAGGTTTTTGGGTGAGAGCTGAAAGAGGCGAGCAGCTACGGGGGGGACAGGCTGAAAAATGGGAGGCAGCATCCCTCATTACCATTAATCCGAACCCTAATGCATTCCCTGCTACCTTAGAAGGTACCTACATATACAGACCCAACTCGAAGGTATCCAGGGTCTTATTTACAAGCAGCTTGCGCCACCGGTGCGTCTTGTTACGCGACGCACCGGTGGCGCAACCTTGCTGTATGATATTTGCAAGCACAAGTAAAGTCATCCTGCATAACTTTACATGTGCTTGTAAATATCTTCCCTTTTCATGCAACACTTTGCGTGTTAAGGGTTCCCACGCAACACCCATGTGCAATGATGCATTTCCAGATTTACGAGCAATAGTAAACCTGGAAATGAATCAGAATGCTACGTCACCCCTGGGGTGGCATAGCGAGGAGAAATGTTTTCACTTCTCCTTGTGTTTATCCTTTTTCAATGCGTGCTGCTTTCTACAGCATGCATTAGAAGAGGAAATCACCTCAATTTATTGTTTTTGTGCAGAAAGGTGCCCCTTCCAAGGTACCTGTGACAGCGCATGGCAGCAGTTTGTGCGGCAGGGCAGGGAAGAGCACAGATATGCGACTTATTGTTGTAAATATGTCACATCCCTGTGCTTCAAAAGTAACACAGTGCGGCACAGCAAAATGTCTTGCGGCACTGCGCTAAGTTAGTTTCTCGTAAAGAGGGCCCCCAATCTCTAAAGCACTCAAGTACTTAAAAGACACACTACTTACTATCAGGTTATATAAAGATGCCCTGGGGTGACTGACAGCACAGATATACACAGGGAGTAGTAAAGGCACTTTAGGTTAACACATAAACATAGATGTGAGTAACATCATGTTTCAAAAATCAAACCAGCATTTTTAAAGAACACATCAGTATTTTGTCTGTATTGGATCATTGTCACGTTTGCAACATACCCACCCATTATTGACTATGATTTCACTATCGCAGCTGCTGTGTCCTCTCAATAATACTGGAATTGTGTTAGTTACCAGCAGCTGCGGACATTTGTATCAAGGCTGAGACATTTTTATTGTACCTTCAAAACCGTGCACTTGAGGAACCCTTCCAACAGAGATGAAAATAATTATTTGTCCCTCTCATACTCTAGAAGAGCAAACCACTTGAATTTGTCAACAGACTTCTCAATACCCACTTTACGCAAACGCATTCCCATTTCAAGAAAGCATGAGTGTTCTAACCATCTGATTGCCAGTGATATAAATCGCTCTATATTTATGTACATTTTGTTATTCGTCCCACGTCATATAAATCAACCGTTTTGGTTACAGAGAGAACTCGAGAAGTTAGAACTCTCTGAGCTCGACTAGCACAGGACAGATGTATATAATAGGAAAGAGGCCATCCTTCCCTAATCTGCATAATTTACATTGTATAAGTATATTCTTTGACCCAACTTACTTACACAAAGTGTATAAACATTAATCAAGATATGTTTGAATCTAAAGTAATATCTCTGCATCTCTGGGTCTGTATATCATTGTGCGATTTAACTATAAGATTTCAAAGTATTTAGGGTTTCACAATCAAAATATCCAGTTTGATTATACATTTGATTATGTGTTTTGATTTATAGTTATATTTATGGTACTATCCTATCAAAGAACAGTAAAGAAATATATCACTTTTACAGCTGTGTCTGTTCATGGAATATATATTCTACTTCTCTATCCTTATCAGTTTATAATCACCCCATAGTAACCATAGGATCATTCCTGAAGCAGAACTCTCCTGGCACAAACAAGAGAGCAAGGAGGCCTTTTCTGCAAATGCTCTTGCTAAGACACTCTTAACTCAAAGTCTCAACAGATGATGGAAGTGTTGCCTGTCTAAGAATGAACAAACATCTAATCACATTACATGCGATGAGATTAGATGCATTATTTATTGATGCCTCATAAGCTGCAATCACATACAATATTATTGAAAAAACTTTGGGCACTGTAGGACTCTCGCAGGGACTCAGCAGACAGGCCTAAAAAATAACCATTCAAGATATTTAATCCAAGCTGGCTGTCGTGATTTTATGACTTATTATTAATAAGCTGGAAAGACTAGCTTAATGTTGATTTGAGAGTGATATCAAAGAAAGGGTAGTTCTTAAGAGCCTCCAGTTGCCCAAACTGGTGACAGGAAATGAGTCGACAACATCACTGATAAATTGATACTTGTATAGCGCACTACTCACCCACAAGGGTCTCAAGGCGCTTGTACGAATACCACTGTGGAACCCATCCTGGCTTTCCCTGTGAGGCGTCCACTCCTGGGCACCCCCAAGGTGGAGGCCAGGCATCCTTAGCGTTGTGGGGGCCGTTGTGGAGATTAAGCAAGCTATTGCCCAGAGTTGCAGAGTGGGACTCCATGATTGGAATGGCACCGAGGCGAGAATTATCAGGTCCGTGGAATTTTTGAGCCCAAGACCCGCCGAGGCAGGGAATTGAACCCTGGTCCCGAGCTAGACCTCTGCATCAGGGTCTGCCGCTCTAATCATTGAGCCACACTTCTCCACCTCTCTTCACTTCTGATGAAGCTGGACCACGCGTCCACATTCTACCTAGAGCACCCGGAACAGTTGCAGAAGGGGGCACTGAGAGTTCCAACAGTTTGTCATGAGCTAACAGATGACAATGAATGCCACATAATATTATGATGCTGGATTAATTTCATATATTCATTTATTTTCTTATTAAGCAAGTATTTTGTTCATATTCATCCCTTACACTGGAGTGCATACAACATCAATAACCAACCTTCATTCTGGTAAAGGTCCCGTATTGATGAGTGGCGGTCTGCCAGGGGTGCAGTCAACTGGCTTTCAATTTACAATTGGTGCTTGGAAACTCTTCGCCTCTCTTCGTGCATGACCTTACAGATGTATACTTTAACATATGGGTATTGGATGGAATGTTCACCATTTTTGAAGCATGATTGGTTTGGTTTTAGCAAGGATTACTTTAAGAATGCCCTGCAATGCTTTCAATGCTCCATATTTCTATAATCCATTTGTGGAGTGGAGGGTCTTGGATGAGCATGAATGAGACACAATGATAAATAATTAGCTTTTCTGAATGCCAGCGATGGTGTCTCAATTGACCAGTAAATGGCAGTTTAATAGATATGTTTTTCCGTTGACCTATTTTCCGAATGTAGTCCCTTATATCAAGTTTTGCTTGTTAACCCTTTCTTGTAAAATGAACATCATGTTTCTATTGTAACACCAAGTTTCTGATATAACGTCAAGCCATTTTCACGGTTATTTTTTTATAAGTCTTTGAATGTAACGTCTGACCATGTCCATGAATTTATCAGTAAGGACTAGGACTCACAGAAATCATCATCCTTGGTCTACACGAAGTTGTTGCGTTGTCTCAGAAACTATGCAAACAAAAAGTTATTTTTCAGGTGGCTGGGATTAAGTCTTTTGCACTTCAGGAGACCGTTACTCCCTCAGTCGGTTTATGATGTAAATTCATGTAGTATAATTGCCTCCTTCAGAATGGACAACTTTCAGGTCCAGAAAATTCATGTTTGACTTACTGAATTCAGTTTTAGACTTGAGATTGATTGTTGAATGACTTTATTCGATATAAAATATCATAAAAGTATTTACATTATAGTCATCCTGAAAAATCCATTATGATACAGCATAAACATTAAAAAGTAGTGATGGATAAAATATATACAATTAAAAGACCATAAAAACATTTCATGTTATAGCAGGGACAAATGCTTATATATCTCCAATAGCCACACTCTTATGAGATCTTAACAGTTTAGTGCGTATCGACCAGGCACACCCCAGAAATTTGGCTACCCCACACACCACCACCAGGGAAGAGACATCGGTTAAAAGGAAGCGAAGTGCCACCCTATAATTCCCAAAGCCCAAATTCCTGCAAATAGGGCTAAGCCACTTCCTCCTTGCCGCCCTATAAATAGGGCATGCAAAGAGGAAGTGGGGAATAGATTCACTAGGGGCAGAACACCCGGGGCAGTCAGCAGATATTGGAGTCCGGCAGTTCCAACCTGCTACCAGAGTGTTAAGTGGGAGAGTCCCAAACCTAAGCTTCATATAGAGCGATCTATCTCGGGGGCATTGTATATAGCCCAGATATTGCTCGGATTTGGCCACCAACTTATGTTCAAGAAACTGGTTAGTAAGAGTACCTCGGTTGGGATTTCTAGCTTCCTCTCCCTTCACCCAGACCCAGTATGCTTTTTTGATGATTTGCTTTGCCGGTGGGGTCTGATTGAGCCAAGCCTCCCCATAGCCAATGTCTGTCACCAACCGCTTTAAATTACAGATCCATTTGATCTTGTTGCCTGTGTTTAGCTTAATAATCTCGTCCAAGGCATCAGCATAGCTAGCCAGTTCAGGGGTGCGTCTCAGGCGGACCCAAAAAAGCAGTGGGCGAAGTCTTGCAATGTCCCTAATAGAGTGTTTACCCAAATCCATACGAAGTGGTAACAAGGGGGTGGAGGGAGGGAGAGAGACCAACCCTCTCAAAAAGTGGTTCTCTGATTTCTCCAAGTCGTATGTATTCTCAAACCCCCATAGCTCCGCCCCATATAATGCTGTAGGTAGGGCCTTCCCACCATAAATCTCAAGGGCCGCGACTATTGGTCTACTGAAGGAGAGCCGCTGTTTTCTTAATATAACGCCCGCCGCCCTCTTGTGGTTGAGAATCATTTTAGCTAAATGGTCATTCCATTTCATCGTCTTGGTGACCCTAATGCCCAGATAATCAAAGGAGTCTACGATATCTAATGGCGTGCCATTAAGTAAAATATAATTCTTAAAACGTTTGGAGGGGGATAGTGTCATTAATTTTGTTTTGGAGGTGTTGATTACTAAGCCCCGTGCATCACAAAACTGGCTAAACCTATCGAGTAGCTTTTGGAGACCACTTGGGCTTTTTGACATCAAAAGGGTGTCATCGGCGAAAAGGAGGGTGGGAGTTTTCTCCCCTGCCAGGGCTGGGGCATCTGATGGAACCTCTCTCAAATAGTCAACCACCCCGTTTATGTAGAGAGAAAACAGGGTTGGGGCCAGCACACAGCCCTGGCGAACTCCCCTGTCTACCGCCACCCTATCTGTCAGCTGGCCCTGATTGCTCCACCTGATTTTTGAATAATTCCCTTCATGGAGGCGCTTGATGATATCAAGGATCAAAGGTGGAAAGCCCAAATCGAACAGCACCGACCAGAGTTTGGAACGAGGGACCAGGTCAAACGCGGTCTTAAGGTCAATAAAGGCCAGGTATAGACTACCTTTCCCAATTGCAACCGCTTTCCAATAGATCGTAAAAACCGAAAGACCTGGTCCATCGTGCCCACCCCATGTCTAAAGCCCACCTGGAAGTGTGAAAACACATTAGCTTCATCCAACCAAGTCCTGACCCTCATAAGGAGGACCCTACCAACCATCTTCTGGATTACATCAATTAGGCTCATCGGCCTATAATTGGTAGGCTCCTCCCTGTTCCCCTTCTTGAATATGGCTACCACTTCGGCGCCTTTCCAGGCGTCCGGAACAGAATGACCTCTAGCAATTAGATTCAATATGGGCAGGATAAAATCAGCCCATCTTTTGGTTCATGGAGAAGAAGATCGCCCGGGATGCCATCAGGGCCTGCCGCCTTCCCATATATCAGCCCTGAGATGGCAGAAAGGACCTCACTAAGCTTAAAAAGATCTAGAGCACTAACAGAGACAGGCATCGCATCTAATGGGGGATCCTCAAAAAGTGAAAGGGACTTGTCGCTGATCGATTGTGAATGGCAGTTAGCCTCGCTGTACAGCCCAGTGAAATGTGTGTGCCACTGTTATGATGTGATATGGTTGGGGATCGGAGCCTCACCCATACGGCTACCCTTATCAATAAGCCCCCAAAACAGCGTGGCATCCCGCATAAGGGAAGCAGATCGAAGATCCTGCCAGTGTGCTTCCTCCCATATACGTTTAGCTAGCTCAATTGTCTTGGTGTACTCTTTCCTAGCATATCTGACAAGAGAAATATTGTTACTTTGGAGGGCTACAGTTAGCATACGTCTCTTCTCCCTACAATCCCTTGAGTACCACAAATTAGTGGACCCAGTAATTGGTTTGTAAATGCGGGACTCTGGTATGGTGAGGAGGAGACCCATTTTATCGATAGAATCTTGGTAATAATGCATGAGGGGAGAGTTCTGCACACCCATGAGGGGCTCTTGAAGTAGATCAAGCTCCAGAGACTTCTGCTCTACCAAGATTCTTATTTTGCACAGTATGTCCTCGTCGTGAGCGACCTTATGCCATTCAAGGCGTTGATTGCAATGAGAAGGGACTACCTCTTTTGTTAGCAGTTTTGTTACATTAACGGGTTTGGGAACTGACCATGAGTTGTTTAGAAGCATACAAAGCGGATTGTGGTCGCTATCCTGAGTTGGTAAAATTTCCATATCCACTAAGTCATGCCAGAGTCGTATGTCCAGCAGGATATAATCTATTCTAGACGGACAGCTAGATCTATTGTATGTATTGGCCCGCACCTATCGGAGCGTGTCCTGCCGTTTACGGCTCTGAGGTTATGCTCCAATGTAAGGGCACACAATTGTATAGCCCTTTGAGTCCACTTCTTAATTGGAGCCAAGCTGAGAGGGGGGATTGCAAATTTACTATCCTGATCACCAGTACCCAGAACATCCACAGTGCAGAGAGGTTCGTAAGTACAGTTAAAATCCCCGGCCACAATGATAGCTGAGTTGGGGTTAATTTTGGATAGCTCTCTTTCCAGTGTTACTATGGTTGAAGAGGATTGAGCCCCAGGAGACCCTCTAGCATAGACATTAAAAATGTCCAGATTAAAACTATTTTTAGGGCCTTTCACCGTCAGGTGTAAAATATCGTTTGATGGAGTTAAATGGGAGGATAATACCCAGTTTAAACAAACATTTAGCCAGATATGTAGTCCCCCCGCTGGTCTGCCTTTCCCTGTTCTTATAGCTGGAATAAAGTGGGTGGCAAACTCAGGCTTGTGGAGGGGCACCGTGCTCCAAGTCTCCTGGAACAAACAGATATCTTGGCCATCTATAAATGTGTTCCACTGAGGGAGCAACAGTTTTTTTGTAGCCCAGCAATGTTTCAGGAGAGGAAACGTAGTGACCCTTGAGTGTTATCCGCAATTCCAGTACCTCCTGCAGTTATATCGCTGTTATGGACAACCGGTGAACTCCCCCGAGCCTCTTGCCCTGCCCCCCCCAGATTTAAACAGGGGGCTATATCGTCTTTTTTCCCCCTCTTATTTTTAATATCGGGAGCTGATAGTGAAGTTTTATCCAGTCAATCTACTGTGCTTAAGCCTGACTCTATTTCTTCCCCATCTGGTGACCATAATGGAGAGTTGCGAAATTGAATTGCCGAAGTTCCTGGCGGAGAAGAGCGAAATTCAAGTGCCACCAGATTTTCAGCTATTTCAGCATTGAATAACTTGATCTCGATGCAGTCTGTCCACGAGCCTTCTTTTTTGATCCTAGTTACCTTTGCCAGATCCTCCCGTAATACTGACCTACAGCCCCTCACATATCTTATCCAGTGGATTACTTTATTATGGAGAGATTTGTGGCTTTCATTACTGTTGGGGCTCATAAGTTTTGGGACCTTGGTCATAAAGATTGTGGAAATGGAGCCCCTTGTAAGTATGTTGCCCTTATTGGGCCCAGAATAAGGCCGAACGGACTGCTCTTCCCTAATCATAGCAGTATGGTCACATTTGGCTCCCAGGAGGGGTCGGTCTAATATACCATCTCTACTGCCCTTGCTAGAACCCAAATCAGGGTGTAGTTTAGATTGGCTGTGGGGGATAGAGTTAGCATTCGGAAACCGAGCTTGGGACCCCTAACCTTTCACTAATCCTCACCCAGCCTCTTTAGAACTCTTTCCCACCGAATCCTGACATAGGCTATTTGGGGGGGGGGGGGGGGGGGAGGGCTGGGCCAGTAAGTCTATTCCCAAGCAGATCCACCTTCTCCCTCAACAAAGCCAATTCCCTTTCAAGGGATTCCACTCTCAGTCGCAGGGAGTCATTCTGGGGGCCACATATACTGCATGTCAGTGGACTGGCAGGGGGCTTAGCCATCCCTGCTTTACTAGGGGTGGAAGTTACACTAATCTCTGCACTGAGATCTAAAACGGCATACCTATTAGAACAGGGTAGTTGAGCAGACATACATTCACTAATAGCATTTGCAGAGACGCTTGAATCTGCATGTTTTGGTGGAGATAAAAGCCCAAGAATGCTCTCCACTGGACTATGTCCCTCATGAGTAGAAGATTTATTTGATGGTTTCTTGGTAAACATTGCTGGGATAACTCTCTTGTGTGGATGAGCCAGTGCTGACACATCCACAGGCTGATTTCCATCGATGACTAAAGTGGTATCAATACTGGTACCCAAGATCTCCTCACAGTCAGTCACAATGCCCTCGATCCTTGTTAGGACACAGTTACTAGCAGCGTGGGCAACTTTTTTGGCTTTCCTCCCTCTTTTACTTGTCAGTGGGCCCCCACCCTCAGTTAACTTCCTCTTCCCCATTATGATTGGGCCACAAAGACCGGAGATAAATGCACAGTCACAAAGTCACAGTAATCCGCAGGATCATTTGGGCTGTAATCTAAACCTGAATAAGCAGCAGTACTTACAGGCGTGCGCTCCTACTTCAGATAACAGAGAGCTTGCCCAGCCCGGCCTCTGAAGGGCAAGGACGGGCCCGCCGCGCTGCGGGGCACCAGCTCTTTAATGCTCCCCCGGCGCTGCCTACTGACATCAAAGGCAGGCGCCTGGGGTGAGCGTAGGGCTGCTGGGAAATGTAGTTCTCGCTGGCCGTTCCCCTCACGGCGGACCCGCTAATGGCGGGGAAGAAGACTGCTGGGCCCCTTGCTGGCCGTTCCCCTCATGGCAATGAGCAGGTAAGTTGATGGCAAGCTTTCAATCTGTAGCGCGTCTTGAGATCATTTCTCTAACAACTTACCTAGCGAAGACATGTTTTGAATCTCTCAATTGACCGAGTCGAAATAAAGAAAATGTCATCAATACATATTTTCCAGAGATCCATTTCGTCACTGTACGGATTGGGATCGCCAGTGAGGGTGACGGTAGCCCTCATAGCCACGACTTTCACTTGCACGAAAAACTGAACCTTCCAGATAAAGAAAATTGTATTGATGGCAACATCTGCACAGTCATCATCAGCTTACCCCCTTCTGATAATGTGCTCACTTTGCCCTTGAATTCTAGATATTTAATAAATTAACTAATTTTGCATGCAACATGAGCTTATTTTTTGGGGAAAATATGTTAATTTTATCATATGCAGCTTTTGTCAATCAGAAGTCATATACCTAATTAAATCTACTTACACAAAATGTTTTGATTGGTTCCACTATATGCTGATGGTTTCTCCTACAACTTGGAAATGGAACAGAGCAACACGATATATGATAATCGGTATGGAAATTCAAAGCACATTTTATGTACATTGGGTCTGTGAAACAGGTTCTGTATGTCATATAATGTTTCGATTCAAGAGGTGTTGTTTTGCCGCCTGGTGGGGGCAATGCAGTTAATAAAGGAGTCACATGAAAACGATATCAAATATCGTTGCTTACCGACAGAATGTCTATGAAGTACGCAATTTCCGCTCCAACTACACGGATGTTGTTTGAGGCCTGAGAATACAGAGTCCGGGATCCTCCCAGCCAGTCCACACAGATGCAGTTGACATCTTCCACTTGGAGCATCCGCTGTCATAAACAAGGGGTGGAGAAATGATAAGCCAGCAAGGTTTGGTGGAATGTTTTAGTGCTACATACACAATATAGAGTTCATAGTGGTGGTTATTACATTTATGTAGTGGTACCTGGCCCTAGCTTCATGTGCTGTCTCACTTAATGTGACCGTGGACAAGAAACCACTGTGGAGACCACTCGCCTGAGGAGTAATCAGCTGCATTCTTTAACTTAGTACTGGAAATGCATCAAAATCTTATGCCTCCCAAGGTGAGGCATAACAAGGAGAATTATGTTTATTTCTCCTCTTATTTTCCTCTTTCTCTATGCGCTGCATTCCGCAACACACATAGAAAGAGGAAAAAGCCTCTGTGGATTGTTTTTGTGCAGGAGGGTACCCCTTCCAGCACAAAAACAATCCTGCCTGCAACAATCCTTCCTGTAACCATGCTGCAAGAGTGCCTGCTTAGCACTAGACTACTGAAAGGGTGCAAGAGCAGGGGGAAGGGAGAGGAATGCACCGTGTTGGATAAATATGGAGCATTCCTGTCCTTTCCTTTGACACAGGGCATTGCAGCAAGGTAACTTGCAGTGCTTCCATCCTGGTAACTATGCCCTTTAGACACGCCAAAGCTTAACAAAAACCAACAAGACCTAGGGCCAAATGTACAACAGATTTTTGCGGTTGCAAAAAGGCATTTGGCCCGTTTGCGACTGCAAAAAACGAATGGACAATGTACTAACCCTATTTTGTGAGTCGCTAATCTATTACTGACTCGTAAAATAGGGTTAGCGACTCGCTATTAGGAAGGGGCGTGCCAAGGGCGTCACTTCCTAATAGCGAGTCCAAATGCCATGTATAAGTTTTGCGACCGCATTTGTGGCTGCCAAAAACTCGCAGTTTACCACCTACTTCAAGTACCCATTCCCCTTTGTGAATGGGTCGGCAAATATTTTTCAAGAGCAGGCATTGGTCCCAGGGAAAACGGGCTGCATTAAAAAAAAACTGCTTTATTGAGAAAGCAGTCCCAAACATGGTGGTCTGCTGACCCCAGCAGGCCACCATCGCTGGGAGTGCTAGCCATTCCTAATGGGGTCGCAAACTGAGACAGCTTCATTAATATTCATGAGGCATGCAATTTGCGACCCATTGGGAATCGCAAACAGTGTCTGAGACACTGTTGTACATTGAATTTGTGCGACTCGCAATTTGCGTACCAACACTTCTCAGTTTTGTACCCCAGAGTACCGAATCTTCTTCTTGGGCAAGGAGAGTCCCTGTAACCCTAGTAGTAGCAGGGCTCTGATGTATGGGTATGTACAGTGCAAAAGCTGCTGAAAATGAGCCTTTCAGATGGAGCATGTCTATGTGCTGCTCTGGCAGGCAACAGGTAGTGTATTCTAGAGATGGGTTACTACTGCAGTGTTACGTTCTAATTGGCATTGCAACAAGAATGATGATGTGGCAAGAGCTGTCAACAGTGAACCTGGGGAACCAGGTTTGAATTCCAGCTTCGACTCATCATCCTGTGATTCTGGGCAACTCGCGTAACCACCAGTGCTTAAAAAAGTGCAAAAATCAGGTCCTGCACAGATGGCATAGAGGCTGATGCCTGTCATGTCTCACAACATACACAAAATCCAAATGTACATGTTGAGAGTTGCATGTTCGGTGGCGTGGCTGAGTTAGGAGGTGGTGAGTTGAGGCACAGCATACATAAACGGGACCGCAGCCACAATTATTAAACAAAATGTATTAAAGGTTATCTCAAGTGCTGATGTGAGTGTTCTTGAATGTATGTATCTATCCCCGCAGTAGTGGCAGAGCTGGAAGAGATAAGCTGGCCCTTACTCCCTCTCACGCTCAAGTCCAGGAGCGGAGGGATTAGAATGTGGGTCTCATGGTAACACAGTTTACAGCTATCCAAAAGACTACATCCTCTCAGCAATGCTTCATATTAAACTTTTTGCTGTGCTATACGATGTTTTTATGGTTCAACAATTACATTCTCTGATAGATGGCAAGAAAATGTCGCTATTGTTAAACGCCTGGCTCACAGCCCCACCCCCAGATACCCCCCTGACTGCCCCTCATGGCCCGCCCAGTCTAATTAGTGAGTCCCAGCATTTCTTTTATCCCATTTAAAGCACTGTCAAGCCCAGATTTGATGGCTGACTGGGAGGGGACAGGCTGTGATTAATTTCAGCCAGTGGTTTCTGGTGCTCGGCACCAGCACTTTATTGTCAACACAGGCTCTTATAACGGCCTGCCACATGGGGGCGCTGTTTGTCTAATTTTGGTAGGAGCACACCAACAGTTGTTTAATAATTAAATATACATTAAAATTACTAATACCTGCCATGCAAAGCTATAAGAATAGCTTGGCGGCATATATTAGTCATGTTAATATATATTTAAAGTCTAAATTGTTGTTAGCTGTGATGGCATTGTCCTTGGCAATGCTAGTGCAGACAATGGGTGGTGCAATCTGCACCAGCCTCGTGGCAAGGGCCCCTTGCACATATTTATTTTTACAAATTAAGTACAGGGAGGGAGAAATACTGAGGAAGGCACAAGCGCCCTTACCTATAAGTGTTTGAATCAGTGGCCCTTGCCTGTAATGGTCATCTGTGTGTGCTTCCCCTCAGAGGCTCCACTGGTGTGATGCTTGTAGATCCAGTTCTCTATTCATTGCATAACTGTGCGATGATCCCAGCTGCCTTGTGTACTATGCCAGTTATCCACGCCCCAGATATCCGAGACAAGACTCTGGAATGGACCACATCCTTCCTCTCAGGCAGAACCCAGAGCGTCCGCCTCCCCCCTTTCCGATCCGAAGCCTCCGAGATCATCTGCGGCGTACCCCAGGGATCCTCCCTCAGCCCGACACTGTTCAACATCTACATGACCCTGCTTGCACACGTCGCCCGACAACACGACCTCAACATAATCATCTACACCGACGACACTCAACTGATCCTCTCCCTCACCAAGGACCCCATCAGCGCCAAAGCCAACCTCCACAAAGGATTGAAGGCCGTCACTGACTGGATGAAGATCAGCCGCCTGAAGCTGAACTCGGACAAGACGGAGGTCCTCATCCTTGGCTCCAACTCTTCAGCCTGGGACGACTCCTGGTGGCCGACGGCACTGGGGGCAGCCCTGACACCCACCGACCACGCACGCAACCTGGGAATTATCCTCGACTCAACGCACTCCATGACCAAGCAAATCAACGCCGTCTCCTCCTCCTGCTTCAACACCCTCCGCATGCTCCGCAAGATCTACAGATGGATCCCGTCAAATACAAGAAAGACAGTCACCCAGGCCTTCATCAGCAGCAGACTCGACTACGGAAACGCCCTTTGCGCGGGAGCCCCGACCAAGCTCATCAAACGACTACAACGCATCCAAAACACCTCGGCACAACCGATCCTTGACGTACCACGCCACAGCCACATCACCCCCCACCTGAGAAACCTGCACTTGCTCCCCATCAACAAGAAGATATCCTTCAAGCTCCTCATCCACGCACACAAGGCACTCCACAAGACCGGCCCTACCTACCTCAACAGACGTTTCTCCTTCTACATTCCCAACCGCCAGCTACGCTACGCCGACCTCTCACTAGCCACCGTCCCGCGCATCCGAAGAACTACCACCGGCGGGAGATTCTTCTCCCACCTCGCCGCCAAAACATGGAACACACTCCCACTGAGCCTACGACAGACCCAAGACCTGCTGACCTTCAGGAGAACACTCAAGACCTGGCTGCTCGATCAGTAGCGGCCCCCCCCCAGCGCCTTGAGACCCTCGCGGGTATGTAGTGCGCTTTACAAATAACTGATTGATTGATTGAGTTATTCAGTTTTGTTTGGTCATGTTTTTTTTCTGTAGCACTTACACTATCTGTCAGCTGTTTCAGGGCATCCACTTTTCTTTCCATCCCATTACCTTACAGTGGGCCCTCGAAAGGTAGTCCGATGTCACTTTGCTTCCAGGGTGGCACAAGTATGACTATGCAGCAGGCATCAGCTGAAGACCAGTTCATTAGGAGGAGCCCCACTGATTACATCAGGTAATGCTCCAGCCTTCATTGATGAGCGTCAGACTCCAGACTCCCACGGATAGAGGGTGCTGAAGCAGTTAAATGCTTTGGTGTACTTTTTTAACCTCTAATACTGATTTTTTTAATAGTTTTATATATTTTATTTTACCTTAAACTATCTTTTACTCTGAGCGTGAATAATTTACTAAACTAAAAACATTCTGCTTTATATTTCTTAACATTCTAAACTCTCAGACCGTGTTACGCATTTGTTAATTGTTCTCTTCATTTTTTTTTATCTTGCAGAAATCAAAACTTAACTCCTTTTTCTATATTAGGTACTCACTGCGCTTTGTATTCATGTGGTTTAATTGCATGGATTATTTTATGTGCAGCTGCAGCAGTAGGACATGGAGATCATCATCAAAACAGGCGGCTCCTCCGCTATGGCGGAGGAGCATCGCCCCACTGCTTTTAATCAGTGCGAAGAAGAAACATAAAATGATAATAATTTAGAGTTATTATCATTTTAATGCTTCATGTCCTGCTGGTTTGCCGGTGGGCAGGTCTGCTCTTGGAGCAGTTAATGAGTAGTTTGCCCACTTCTAAGTGCGCAATGACTGTTTGGTCGGCCCTCTCGGGCCACCCAAACCAGTCATGCACACTTTCCCGTTCTCCATGCAGGCTGCATTACAGCCTGTATGGAGACCATGTCCACCCCTATAGCCCCTGGTTGAGGTTTGTGTCATGGCACTCAGACCAATCACAACACTACATTTCAGCTTTGTGATTGGCTTCGGAGAGGGAGACTGGCTGCCTGCTTCCTGTTCCTGGAGTCGTAGACAGGAGAGCAGGAGCAGAGACGCGGGACCCGGCCTCAAGTTAAGTGTTCTTTTTTAATTCCCCCACCCGGCGTGACTCCCCCGCGACACATCTACCCTCACTACACATCTCCCCCTGTGACACCCCCCCCCCCCCATGACCACCGCACCCGCCCCCTCCAGACGCGCAAGCCATACCGGCCACCACAGCAAAACATTAGGGAATGTGTGTTGCTCAGTGCCGGTTCATACGGTGTGCAGGTGTGGGAAGGCAGCTCCTTCCTGTCGGTGCCCATCGAAAGGGCCTCTCCCCTCACGGCTCAGACATCACTGTCACTTCTGCGGCAATGGATACTCGGAGGGGAGATCTGCGGCAGGCATAGAGCGCCATCCTTGAAGGACGGTGGCCAGTGTATGGAAGCTTACGGGATAAGAGGGGTGTAAAATGTGGAGTTCTCCTTCTTGTACCAGAAAGATTCTATTTCGCTCAGGCTGCAGGCACGGTTTGCTTTATATGCAAAGCTGCATCACAAGAATGCTGTATTATGTGTGAGGAACAATTGAACAACTGAAGACCTGGCTCTTCTAGCAGCAGTAGCCCTTAGCACAGTATGTACAACTGGAAGCTCCAAGACACCTGAGGCTATTCGTGCGCTGTATAAATTTAATTAACATAACATAATAGGAAAATATTTTACAATCAGAAACCCTGGCTGTAAGATAGATTCCCCACACATATTGCTGTAACCTTGGAATGCAAGTTTGCATGTAATGAGAAATATTTGGTTGGTTATGGGGCTGTCCAACCAGTGGCCATATTATAAATTGTGCCTCAGGGGTGCAAAAGGCGTGTGCACCTGGTTTGGGCATGTCCCAGCACAATGGTGTTGCAGAAGGAGCCACAGATACTTTTGCATCCCCTTCTGCAATACTGATAGCACTGGTGCACATGTAGCGTCAGCCCTATTATGAGAGGGCATCCCTTTATTTGCATAGGGGTGTGGCTCCATGCAAATGAGGTAATCACTTTGTCTCAGCACCAGCGCCATATTATTGACGCAGGCGCAGACAAAAAACAGATCCTTAGGAGGGTCATTCACAGTGCACCACAAATAGGTGATGCACTGTCAGTGAGCCTCCTGAAGGAAACCCTGTGCAGGGGAAAAGGGATTCCCATGAATGCCCCAGAGATCTCCCCACAGGTACGTGCAGTCACTCGCTGCACCCAGCTGCAGGGGGATCCCTCTCTTTTTAAAATAAATGCAGTTGGCATTCCCCCCTGCACCGAGAAACACAGTGTGACTTTGAAGCAGCCACTCCATATTTCACTGAATGTGCTGCCCGCAGGGCAGCATCAATTAGTGGCTGCCTGAAGGCAGGTTATTAATTGTAAAAGGTCACACTGTCCCTGATTGCACCCGCTTAAAGGCGCGCCATGGCACCAACAGGGACAGTGCTCCCTTTCCACAATACAGCCCTAGGTGGGTTTGAGTTTTTGCAGGGTCACTGGTCACACATAACACTGTACCTTTAGTCACCCTTACTGAACTGTTATTGAGGATGGCTTGTTTTTTTTATATATATATATATATATATATATATATATATATATATATATATATATATATATATATATATATATATATATATATATATATATATATATATATATATATATATATATATATATATAACCCTTTCCAAGATGCTGGCTTTTCCAATGATTGTTGCCTGAAATTCCCATCCAAAAGGGAGCTACTCAATTTCCTCTATCATTTCCTTTTAACACCATGTATCAGGAGTTTCTAATAAAAAGATGGATGCATCACAATGCATTTGTTCCCTTATGTTTTTTCATGTTGATCACTCACTTGTTATCCTTTTTGTCTCTAATGTTTGCTTTACTTTTAATTTGTAGTTGGGTTCCTGCATGGACTTCTAGTTCTGGAAGATCTATCATGGGGTCTTTATTGACCCTGGTTCATTAGAGCTCTGGCGTCTTGCTTTCCAACACCTGCATTCATCAGCTCCAATGAAAGATTGTCAAGGAGGTTATTTATGCCCTTTCAACTTTTTACTTCTAACTCAGACTTAATGTGATACTTGACACCTTTCAATGGTGCATATTGGCACTGCGGCTATGGGCGGGGAGCTGTCTCAGATGAGCATGGCCAAGCTCACCAACACAGCAGACAACATTTGGCTTTATTCCCACCTAGGCCCCTTTCCATACACAAAAATCTAACACAGATCCGACACCTCAAGCAAGCAGACTGCCCAAGTCAGCAGAGCTGGGCTCCCTGATCCATCTGGCCAAATTCTAGCATCTCACAATGAGCGGGGAAGTAGTACGGCCATGTCTTCAATGCAGCATGCCTGTCTGGCCAGAGTGTGTAGGGAGGGCCTAGACTAGTGGATCCCGTGGCTTTAAGTGTATTGCCCTGGGCCTGCAGCAAGAGCTTGGTGGAGGCTCCACAGGC
The DNA here is from genome assembly GCF_964204655.1 of Triturus cristatus. Classification (NCBI taxonomy): domain Eukaryota; kingdom Metazoa; phylum Chordata; class Amphibia; order Caudata; family Salamandridae; genus Triturus; species Triturus cristatus. The sequence goes on from NC_140580.1 coordinate 130,025,444, forward strand.
ATGTGCTGGCTAAAAACCATCCTGCGGCCCCTAAAGCATGACAAATAGGTCTGAACATTCATTGGGCATATGAGTCACCAAAGTGGGTTGCCTTGGTGGCCCTTTGAGCTAAGGAGAGGCCTTGCCCATGGAGAAGCCCCCCAGGAAACATTTTCATGCTCATTGCAGCACATTACCTGGCACCCTGCAACACCTGTGGGGTGCAGCAGGTGAACTTCTGAAGGCCTACCCTGTGGGTGGATTGTGTAATAGTGGCCAATGTCCTTGAAGCCCATGTATCTAATGTGTGTGACAGACTCTCTGCATGGGAAACCCTGTGATGGTGATTCACCCCTCCTCTGTGGCCTACACTCAATGGGACACCGTGGCTGGCTCCCTCCTGCTCCTGGGTAAGGTGCTTTTGTGCTCCTGGTCAGGCTTGCCCTGTGCCATCTCTGGAAGGCAAAATGCGGGTGCTAGGCCGGGACTTCTCTCTCTTTCATCCGGATTTGAATAATGTTGTGAACTTAATCACAGAGGCCGGGGTGGGGAGACAAAAGATACTGTCACCACATTGAGAAACACATTTAATAACAGTCACCTTGAGGATATGGCAGAAGCCCCAGAGGAGCACACAAGCTGCAACAACCTTAGGACTGTTGGGATCCCGGAAGGGACTAAAGGTTCTCGACCTGAACTGTTTCTCTTCATCTGGCTTACAACCTGAATACCACCAAAAATATGTCACTGTATTTCATCATTGAACATGGCCATAAGGGACTGATCCTGAGGCCCCCATCCTGAACACTTCCCAGATAGTTGACAGTGTGACTTTATCGACCCTGATGCTACCCTCTGTATGCACCATCAAAAAGATGCGATCTTTAGAGACCCATGTGATGTTTTACCCTGGTGGTATGAGATTTGTCCAGCAACAACGATGATCCTTTCAGGTGCTAAAACAGAGTCTACATGTCATGCACTTAAGCAATATGCTATTATACCCAGCAAAACTAAAAGTAAACCTTAAATACCAGGCACAATTGTTTAGTGACCCTAGAGGCTATGTGGGACTGGTTGAAGGAAAGAAAGTCTACTGAGGCAGATGTTTCTGGGGGCCACCAATGTGGTCCCACCTGGAGGGTAGTCTAGTAGCCCAGTGCCCCGTGAGAGGCAGAATAGGAGGTGGTGTTGTCAATACTCGAGAGGCCTCTTACAGACCCGACCAGAAGGTAAGCATCTGATGGACTCTGTGCATAAGATGTGAGTGCAGGGCAATACAGCAGGCCTTCCCCTCACTGTTTTGTGTCTGTTTCAAGATTGTATTAAGGGTTATGTTAGGGTTCTACAGAACGGTTTCTGGCCTACAATGGAAACCCCGCAATCGGTTGGTAGGGCTCTACTCAAACAGCTAACAGTGTTACAGAGTTATACTAGTGGAATAATGTGAGGTATTCAAAATACAGTAACATAATAACACACCATTACAAAACATGACATTAGAATATAACTTAAGTATTTAACTCATATTGTTGTCGCACTTCTTTCTATCGTCATAGCTGCCAAGATTCACAGGTGCATGCGTGACTAGCAGCACTCATCCATATTTTATCTTTGCATTGTTGTAATTATAATCTTGTTTGTATAATGGGCTAAACAAGACTACAAGCCCCAGAATGCAAGTAAAACAAGCATTGGCAAAGCCAATATGTTTCGCCTATGCAAGAGCTATTGGCTTTGCCAATGTGTTTTAGCCATGTTGTACACCAGCTTGGCTGCTGGTCAGCATGGCTAAAAGTTAGTGGTGTAGAGGAGAGTGGCGTGGGGTGGAGTGTTATAGAGTGGAGTGGCACAGAATGGAGTTGAGTGTCATAGAGTATAGTGTCATAGAGTGGAGTGGCATAGAGAGTGGTGGAGTGGCGTAGAGTGGAGTGGAGGGTTGTGGAGCGGAATAGAGTAGAGAGGAGTGTCACACTGGAGTGTCGTAGAATAGAATGTTGTAGAGCTGAGTGTCGTACAATAGAGTGTCATAATGTGGAATAGTATAAAGTGTTTTGGAGTGGTGTGGAGTGGCGTGGAGTGGAGGGTTGTGGAGCAGAACAGAGTGGAGAGGAGTGGAGTTGAGTGGAGAGTCATAAAGTAGAGCAGAGTTCTTCAAATTGTGGGGCGCGCCCCCCTGGGGGAGCGCGACACCATCCTAGGGGGGGGCGCGCACTCCACTCTAATTTACCTTTGTTCCCTGTCGCAGGTCTTCTTAGAGAACTCCGGTATGGTTGGAGGGAGGAGGGAGGAGGGAGGAGGGAGGGGAAATCGACGGGGCACGAAGTGCCCATGCTTTTATTATGTTCGCCATCCGAGGTGGGGGTTAATTCATTCAGCTTCAGCTGCAGTGAGGAGGCAGGAAGTCTCCTCTGCTAAATCCAAAGGTAAACGAACAGACAGCCTTCACATTCCATATTATAGTAGAGGAGACTCCTAGCCTCGCACTGCAGCTGAAATGCCTGTCTGTTCCTTTGCTTTCAGTTTAAGCAGTGGAGACATCCTGCCTCTCACTGCAGCTGAAGCATTGCAGCTCTATGAATTAACCCCCTCCTGGGAGGGTTAGCGCTTCCCAGAAAGGAGACAAAGTTTCTTTTAAAACTGCACAGTCAGGTGCGCAAAATGCCAGCTAGCCATGCGTTCTTTTAAACAGACAGCAAATTTCTTGTCTATAAATAAAGAAGCATGTTCCCTTTTATCAGCCATAGATTATTCAGGCAGCCCTAGAACACAAGTAAAAGTTATTTCTATTTCTATTTGCTGTTCAAAGTATGCATGGACAAGTACTGACAAAACAGCTTTAGGTGACTGCTTATTTTTGTACCACCTGGGACATAAAAATAATGAGCTGGCAACCCTAATAACAAGAGCTGGAGTTTGTTGCAGGATCACCACATTATTTATTTCCTCCACCCTGATCCCTGGTTACTACCATATTAGCAATAGTTTAACACATTTGAAACCCTACGCTGCCGTCAATAACATTCTGAGTTACTTCAAGTGTCTGGGAATGCACCCTGCATTCAGACAACTCGCTTCTCATTCTCGAACTTCACTTTCACGCTCACCCTGCACTCACGCTGATCCCCATGCACTCACACCATTCACCCACTTACCCTGCACTCACAGTGATCACTCTGCACTCACAATGCACTTGCACTGTTCACCCTATACCCCACCCTGCAATCACACAAGCACACTACTCAACCTGCGCTCAAGTGACATTTCACTCATCTGTCGCCCTCACTGCTCAATCTGCAATCTCACTCAAATAAGCCCACCACTAACCATACATTCATTCGTCCCACTCTGCACTTATATCTGCAACCAAATTCATATGGTCACCTCGCTCACCCTGCAGTCACTCCTCTTACCCTACTCGCAAACTGTTGCATGGCTCACCGTGCACTCACATGAGCACTCCTGCCACCCACACAGCACAGAGGGTTAATGTGCCTGCTCCATAGAATGTGTACCATGTAGATCACAGAACTGAGTGTGAGTAAAAAATGAGTAGCGCTATAACAAAACAAAGAGAGATGAGGTGCATCGTTGGTGAGTAGTAATGAGGGAATTCATGGAGAAGTAGGGAATGTGGGAGGGGATACCAAAAAAGACTGTTGCACTGTGTGCAAAAAGTGCTTGGGCCAGCCCTGGCTGGGAGTGATAGCCCCCACCCAAAGTTCGGGTCTAGTTGCGCCCCTGTACACGAGTATGGGCATGTCGTCCTAAATTACAAAAGCACACATTTACATGCACTGCAATCCAGCCTTTCAGGGGGCCCCTTGATAGAGACAGCTCTGTTTGTGCCCTGATGGCCTGGAATAATTCCTAAACAGATTATGTAAATACCTTTTTGTTTCATTTCTTTTTAATGTGATTGATGTAAGGAGTCTATTACTATTTGCAGAGAAATGTGTTTGTTTCAAGCAACAACCATAAAAAAAGTTTATTTTGATCCAAGAGGGGTCCTCACATATGAGACATTGGAGGATATCACAGATATTATTCACTGTAAAATTAGTGGGCTGCTACTTTGTTACAACAGTGAAAACACACAACTGACTATCTATGAATATTAGATGTAAACGCTTTTAGAATTTCAACCATAGTGCCTGTGCACCGTTAGTAGCCTGGCTAAAGAGGGTATGGCAGAGCTGAATGTAAATCATTTAGACTCAAAGCTGTACTGAACAGGGGCCCCCAAAATAGTTTTGGCCCAGGGCACCCAAAATCCTTAACATGTCCCTGCCACCACAAAGTCTGTCAGACAACATTGCTCTGAAGTAAAATAGACAACATCATTCATTTATTATTAGTTCTATTTTTTTTAAACATAAGCCCGACGTGTCCTTAACTCCAACTGCTTCAGGCAAGCAACTTATCGTACTACTAAGGAATTCTCAATTAGGTGTTCGTTCAACGCCCTCTCTGTGGACTTTCAACTTTGTCTTCGGGTCCATAACAGGTTGGTGGGCAATTATCCCATTATAATGCTGCCTAAAACGGTTGTTAATGATTTTTAGAGAAGATTTGTTTCTCGTGTACCAGCTCTGAGCTAGGGAGTACTCGAAAAATCTGACAACACTGTCTCCCTTACAGTCCCTGTTTTGGCTGAAAATGTCTGCAGAATATTTAGCTTTGAGAGAAACTGCTATCAAAACTCTCTTGCCTTTTAGCTCTCCTATTTATGTGAGATTGGGTTCTCAGCACTTGCGGTATTAAAGACTAGGGGGCAGATTTACAAGTGCCCTGCGCCACCAGTACGTCACTTTTCGTGATGTACTGGTGGCGCAGGGAGCTCCTCCATATTTACAAGGACGGGAAAAGCCACCCTGCGTGACCTTTCCTCTCCTTGTAAATACGGCCCCTTCACATGCAGCACTTTGTGTTGAAGGGTTGGTCCATGGGAATTGCTGTGGGTGTTCCCACGCAACACCCATGGAACAAGACACATCTCCAGATTTACGAGGAATCGTAAATCTGGAAATGCGTCTGAATGCTACGCCACCCTAGAGGTGGCTTAGCGAGGCGCTAAGAGGAGAAATGTTTTCATTTCTGTTCGTTTTTCCCCTCTTTCAATGCGTGCTGCATTCTACAGAATGCATTGAAAGAGGGAAATGCCTGTAGTGATTGTTTATGTGCAGGAAGGTGCCCCTTCCTGCACAAAAACAATCTCCCCACGACGCAGGCATCCTTGCACCATGGTGCAAGGATGCCTATGCCAGCACATGGCTGCAGTTTGTGCGCCAGCGCAGGGTGAAGCACAGGGATGCGTCATATTCTTGTAAATATGTCGCATCCCTGTGCTTCAGAAGTGCCGCAACGTGGTGCAGCCAAAGGGCTTGCGGTGCCACGCTGCGGCACTTCCTTGTAAATCTGCCCCTGGATGTAGAGCACTACCAGAGGATGGCAGTAGCAAAAATCCATCCACAGATTGACCGTCTCTAAAAAACAGGCACACCTGTCATATTTATGTTGGTGGTGATATTATCAATCTATGTAATGTGTAAAACAAAGCATCCTAGTAAAAACAATTTGCGCACATTTTATTCTGAAAAGTGGTGTTTTGAGCTGTGTAATAACCCTCTGCTATTTCACCACACCCACTCACAAACCTGCAGTTCACTAAACACTCTTATTGTATTGAACTTTATTTGCTTGTTATGCCCGGAATTTGCGCGTGGCGGTCGATTCCAGAAATTTCTGTCAGGTGGTGGGGGGGGGAGGGGGCCCAACATCTAAAAAAATTCAGCTGGGGGGGCTCAACCTACAAAAGTTTGAAGACCTCTGGAGTAGAGTGTCATAGAGTAGACTGGAGTATTGTAGAGTAGAGGTGAGTGTTGAGGAGTAAGGTGCTGTGTCGAGGAGTAGAGTTTTGTAGAGTGTTTTAGAGTGGTGTAGAGTGGCATAGAGTGGAGTGGTGTGGAGTGCAGTAATGTAGAGTGAAGTGGCATCTAGTGGAGTGCCATAGAATGGAATGTGGTAGAGTGGAGTGGCATAGAGTGGCATGGCATATAGTGGAGTGGGTGAAAAGTGGAGTCGATTGGCTTAGAATAGAGTGGCGTAGAGTGGATTGTCATAGAGTGTTGTAGAGTAGGGAATGCATGGTGTGGCATGGCACTGCCATGACAGACAACACATTTTCAATTGACTTGACAATTGCATTTGCACAGCAATTTAGCTTTACTGTTAATATTATACAGTGCACAAACAATAATGTGTTGAAATGGCACCACCTAGTGCACTGATTTGTTTTGATCGTATTAAAATATTTGTTTCCATCTCTCTTCAGCATTACAAAGAAATGTTGTACATTTGTGCTTTCCTACCTCTGATATATTCTGAATTATTTGCACAGTTCATTTGCAGACATTTACATTTTGTTGTGTACTAGAAACAAGACTTTCCTTTCACACCTCCAGATTGTCAGATAAATCCTGTCACTTTGAAGTCAGAGAAAGAAAAGTAAACACCATACTCCCTCGGAAGACAGAGTCTGATATTTGACCACGGTCTTTGAATGGACAGCAAATGTGACAAGATAAGAAAAAAATAATAAGGGCCTGTTTACAGTAAGTGAGCACTTGTGGAAAAATACAGTAAACGGGTTATACTCCATGCAAGGGACTAACTCAAACTGGAAAGCCTAAAACAAATAAAGCCAGAAAATAGAATGCAAGCAACTGTGAGTTACGAAACTCAAGAAAGCTTTCAGAATGTACCCAAGAAGACTTAAGTGAACCAGACAGGTACGCTGTCTGGTAGGCTTCAACCTAAAAACCTATTCCAGAGCACCTAGTCACACAAGGACCTTGGAATCTTGCCTGGCCTCTCTATCTCTCTCTCTCTCTCTCTCTGCCTATTTCTCTTACTTCATTCTAATCGCTCACACATGTCTCTCTCTCATATCTAACATTCATCTTCTCACTAGTTGTAGTACCTTTCAAGTCTTCCACTACTGACGCAGGCCAAATAAAGCTTAAATATCCATCCGCTTCTTTCTACCCATTCTCCACCACTGAACAGTTAAACCAACGATCATTATAGTGACTGGGCCCTGATACACCCAGCACTTACCTTGCACATGTCTGACAGCCAGCTTTCCTCTCCTTTGTCTATGAAGCCATGAGTGATGAACCGTGTCTTCCTGCTGGTTCTGAAGTTCGAAGACGAGATTGACGCTGCATTCTTTGCCGATATTTGCTATAGTCAACACAAAACTGATTAGGATTGCGTTAAGGCTGATCAAGTAGAGTTTCTGTGAAAGACTGTTCCCTAAATAGTTAGAGAAAGTAACTGCAAACTACTGTCACTGCTTGGTGCCTTTGCGTTGCAAGAGGAACTGCAGCTTCTACAGATTCTCTTCCTTCACTTTTTTTGCAGTTTGATATATAGGGCAAACTCGATCAGAAAGATTCGGAGCGTTTTACATGAGAACTAGTTACATTACACACGATCACATTATATGTTTAGCCATGGTCAGATTAAGAGATGTGTCCAGAATCACACGGTGTGCAGCTGAGGACGAGGTTCTAAACTCATTCCCCAGTTCCAAAGTCCTTGGCTCAACACCGTTTGATTCTGGTCAAATCACTTAACCTTCCTGTGACTACAAATGTAGGTAGATGTTGCTCCTGGTGGGGTATTCTCATTTCATACTTATCCCTGGTTACTTAAAACTTTATGGGGCTGATTCACTAAAGCATTTATGAGCATGGGAAGTAGTAGGACAAGAGTGTTGGTTACATACTCTTACATGCCCTTGTGAATCGGGCCCAAAAGCCAAAACGTCCAAATCCACATTAGTAAAAGCACAAAGAAGGCACAGTTCTTTCTCTTTCTTCTAACTGCATATGAATATTTCTTGAGTATTCGCATTTTAGATGTTTTGGAGTCCGTTTTTAAAGGCATATAAGTAAGTGAAAGAGGTATTAGTTTACTTAGTCAAACATGCATTCGCGAATGAGCCCCAGACAGTGCACTGTGTTCCCTTACATGTTCTGACTCCTCAAACTTTATGGAATAATCTTCCATCACGATAACTTTCCCCTGGTATACGTCACAGGGCCTGGTGGTAGGACAGACAGTTGGCATCTTTTTTGATGTTACTTATAGGCCCCAACACTTCAAGTAACAAATAAACCACCCCAAAAAAAGAACAAGCATTGAAAATGCAATCGGACTCGGATTTTCCCAAGACCTATTGCATTTTAAATGGAAGTGCCGTTATGAAAGAAGGCACGAATGGGAGGAGGTGGGGGGGTGGTTGTGGTATAAGAAGTTAAGGACTGCACGAGGGAATGGGGAGAGACAGGGAAACAAAGCGGTTTTACAAGTAAAGGGGCTGATAGCCTTGGAAGAGCAAAAATTACGCCATGGCAGTCAGGAGGCGGGACTAAGAAGCCCAAAACCAATCAAAAAGCAGAATTTATTATTGCAGCCAATAAAATTTATGGCCAAAAAGTGGGCGGAGCTTCCCCCGCTATACTCTATACAGCATCTCTTGACAAGACAGCGCATGCGCTGCCTAGCCGAGACCTAAAAAAAGACTTACCTGAAAGCTATTTTGATTTTGCTGGGTGTAGAGGAGGAAGCGAGTGTTTATTTTCTCTGGCGACCATGGCAGCGCTCCAATAGGTCTCTCTACTGTCCCAGCCCATGGACTTTTATCAGAGAAGCACCCTAATCGATCATAACAGACCTCAGCACCTGCACAACAATGTAAAAGTAACAGAGGTATTGATTAGGCCTATCATTTTCACGAAGCTGTGCGACTCTCCAGCTACTGCTTTCATGCAGGTGCTTAATTTCAAGATAAACAAATCCTCCCTTCTAAAAAAAAGCTTACAATGGCTTTTGACAAGCGCAACAGAGCCCCTATCCGTCCTCTTAACTAGGGTGGGCAGAATTTTTAATTCCGCCTGAGGAATTGGAGGAATTTAGTCATTCTGCATTACTCTTGTAACACAGAGTTACTAATAGATTCCCCCGCTCCGCCCGCGAAATTAACCAGCACTGTTTGGTTTTTAAACAGGGCTGGACGAGGGAGCATTGAAAAACACTGCAGATTAAACTTTAATTTACATATAGAGGGACAGCTCTCTCTTCTGGCCCTGTTTAAAATGCACTACAGTGCATACCCCTCAGAATCCTCTTAGATACTCTGCAGTAACTAAAAACCAGTAATTAAATATGTAATGGCGCCGAGGGGTATGCACTTTAAGTACATTTAGCATTTTGCAGCGCTATTTCTTAGTACAAAATGCATCCTTGCATCCATTTTTGGATACGAGGGTGCATTTTGCACTAAGAAAATAGCATCAAATGCCCACTCTGCCCGCCATGCAATTCTGAGGAATTTTGATAGTAATTCCACGGAATTCAGCTGAATCAAATTCTGTCAATTCAACCCACCCCTGCACTTAACATCCTGTCATTTTCCCTGCTTTTACAAGCATTGCTAGGACTTTCACGTTTGCTGTTAATATTTTCAGTAACAGAGGGCAAGAGAATGACAGAACTGGCAAATGTGCTAGCAAATTGAAGATCTTCAAAAATAAGTCACCAAAGTTTTCAATGATTGGCACCGGCGTAGGGGCATAGTGAAAAGAAAAAGAGAGATTGAGAGATGAAATGGGGGATATGAAAAGAGAGAGAGAGACAATCTATGGAGAACAAAGGGGCAGCACCACCGGTAGAGTCAGATGACCTGTGGAGAATGGAGGCACAGGATGAGGACAGACTGTGTGAATGAAGGGAAGGGGAGGTGAGAAGGAAAGGAAAAAAAAATCTCCCATTAACAGAAAAGAAAGGCAGAGAGAGACAGCCGCTGGTGACCAACAGTGGAAGCCACCATAAACCAAGAGCGGTGGGGCGGGTGAAGGGAACGTGGGAGGAGGAGCTCGTGGGGGGCAGGGGGGTTGCGCAGGGAGGATGCTAGTAATAATATATATATTTTTTAAGAACTTACTAGAAGCAGCCGGCCGCCTCCCACGTCTTGCCACGCCTTCTGTCCTCTTCCTGGTCCCAGCAGTCCCGGGGACAGACTACCATCCAATCCCCGTGCTGCATAGCAGCATGGGGACTGGCCTGAGCGGGCTGGAAAGATGCTCCACTCAGACATGGGAGTTGGTGGGGTTTCTCCTGCCAGGCTGTTCAATGCAGCCGGGCTGGAGAAACCTAAGTGCGCATGTGTGTTTTGGCCGGCCTGACACGGCCAGCCAAACACATATGCGCACTTAGGGAGCGCACATAGCACCACTCCTCCCCCCTCACATGCCTCAGCCCCACCCCTCCCTACAGTGCTGGCAAATGAAAAAAAAGGATGCTAGAACATGGCTTTATTTTTCATTTGCTGGCTCTGAGCCAGGCAGTGGATTGACGCTCCTCCGCCACTGAGGAGGAGAAGTCGCGGCTGGTGGATGCGGGTATAGGGAAAGGAGACTTAGAAAGCATGTGAATGATGCTGGGAGGAGAAGCAGAGACCGTGGTGAAGTCAAGGGATTGCCTGATAAGGTGAGACAGAGGGCCTCTGCTGAATGGAGAACAGGGCGAGCAGAGAACAGAAGGAGCTGAGAAAAAGGAGGATAAGATGCAGTAATAACACTTTACTCGATGATTCTGCCTCAAGATTTCTAGGTTGGTGGAGGAATGAATGCTGCAGAGTGAGGCCACCTCTAGGTATCAGCGACACTGAAATTAGGGTGAAATTCCCACGTTTTTCTTTTAAGTGAAACAAATGTGGCCAAATTGTTGTTCTCACGAAGATGCTACTCTAAGCCGCTGAATACATGCCTTGTAAATAATTATTAACACAACAGGCAATAAAACAAAAACACATAGAGAGCCTCGTTAGCCACCTCCTACCGACTCATTTTGTGTAATTAGAATGATGCATGCTTAACGCCTCATTACATTTGATAATCCATGTGTTAATGCAGATGTTTTATGTTGCACTCAATTAAACAGCGGTCCATCAAAAAACCGTGTGACAAATTAATTTATTATTGTTCTAAAAATGTCGAAGAGATCATTAAAGATGAAAGGGGAATTCTGCATTACAAAATTATCAATTCAAGATTATTTTTTGTGTGATGCGATTGTTTTCCTCAATCTCAAGTTCAAGTTATACACCAAGTGTTCGAATGTGGCAAATGCAGAACAATTACACCAGATGACTAGTTTTAAGACCAATAAAAAGATAGGGTGGATGGGGGGCAGTCCAACCCGGGCGACATTCTTTTTGGGGGAAGCAGAGGTAAGTCGTGTCTGACGACTACCGCCATCGGCGCCAACACCCCCCTTTCCCCACCTCGCCGGGTCTTACCTGCTGCACTGGGCGGCAATATTAGGGGCAGATCCGGGTGACAGTAGCTCTAGATAGGTCACTGTTCCCCATAAAGCCTAGATTTAACGGTAGATGGGTTTTCAGGATCGCCGTCAGTAACACAACCTGGAGCCTTCTTTTCATAAAGAAGCCAGTGTAACTTGCCAATAGCAGGAGATATATAGCGTAAACCTTTCATACAACTTGTACTATAACAACAGTATAAAAATCAGGATTCATATCAAGCGCGAATGATTTTAATGCATGACCAAGAAAACATTCAAATGCTTTCGGCAGGGGCATCTGCAACTATGGTGCCATCATTGGCAACCTTCTTACTTGGACAGCCTATATCGGGGCACAGCCCAGCAGCAAACAGTTTCTCCCTGGCTGCCCAGCACCAGTGAAGCAGAAAGACTAGTGGTGTGAACAAGCCACCTGCATATGGTGCAGAGGACTGGTGTCTCATCTTTTGGGCCTGTACATATGGAGGGTGCATCTTTGTTTCATGCATTCCAGTCCCTGCTGTGCGAGGAACAGGGATTCTGAGTCAATTCGCAGTATGCTGTGATTGCACTGGCCCAGCAGCGGCCCCACATGGACGGTGCAGTCAAGAAGGGAGCATATAATGCTGCTCTGCAATGTGCATGGACATGTGACCTGCACTCGTGGCCTATCATGGGGCCCTACGTTGGTGAAAGTAGTATTCAGATGGACTGCACCAGAAAATGATAAGGACTAGTGGTATGTCCAAGCCTTCTACCCATAATGTGTGGTGCAGTTTGTCTGTGAGCACTATTCAGGCTTACGGTGCTGATGGGCGCCTTTGTTTAGTTCACTACCTCTGCTGCATGGAACAAGTATTCAGAGTCCGTGGTATTAGGCTGTGATCACACCTGTCTGGCAGTAGCTCCAAACAGACGATGCATTCATAGAAGCACACAATGGCAATCTTTACTGCACATTATGAGTGGCACATACTTCATAAAGGTAAAGGCTGGTGCAATTGGGCTGGACCTATACACTTTATAATGATAAACATTCACTGAATCTAACCAGAATCTAATAGGTATTTTTCTTTAACCCTCACTATATATGAGCTAGAATGTGTGGGAAGCAAAAGACACACTATTGATGGACGGAATGCAGAACAAATCAAAACATTCACCCCCAGTCGAGAGATCTGGGTTAAATCCATCATTCTTTTGCTCACCATGCCACCCCAGTTTAGACCTGGCCATGTGGGAAGCCTGGGCTGGTTAAAATAAGATAGTAAGTAAAGAAACTGGTTATTTTAAAATTCCATACAGTCATGGGCTGTCATGAAATCCTAACGAGGGGGCGCCTGGGGCACAGCCCTCTTTGCTAATGCCTTAACACGTCTCTGCCTTTCAGTGAATAATAACACCAAAAGTTGAGGCCAAAGGTTGTGTAGATTGGATTTCAGGGCCTGTATTACTAAAATGACCTGAGTACTGCTGATTTACAAAAGTGTCAATCGTGCATTCGATCAATCAATCAATCAAACAAACACCTTTTATTCGATTTTCAAATAAATGATACAGGTGTACATTGAAAAATCAATCCAATAAAACAAACAGTCTTATGATAAAAACTGTCAGGTCGACACCTAAGATATATATAAAAGAAATTACATTCATTAAATTCTTACAGACACAAAAAATCCTGCATATAAATCTAAAGAATACAGTACTAGCAAGATTCACGTAATACCCCAGATAAAAAATGGGAGACAAAAAAGCACAGTTTAGGAGTAGCAAAAAGTTGCAGATAGAGATAGGCTGTTCTTATTTCCTAAATCCCTGCAGTGCTAAAATGGGTCTTAGAAATTTGTGTTGCAGGGTAGAAAACCTAGGACACAATAAACCTATATGCATAGAGCTGCAAATAGAGGCGTGGTCACAGGTACAAGGAGGTAGGGTGGATTACAAGAACCAAGCACCCTTGGGGAATAGCAGCTGATGGAAGATGTTCAGTCTAAAACATTTTTAAAAACGTCAATGCTAAGGGAACTTATCCAGGGAAAGATAGGGCTCCATTCCTGGGAATGATTTGACAAGGACGTAGGTTCGGTATGACTGTTTAACTAAGGCAGAATGCCCCCTTTCGGCTGCCACTTTTTGCACAAAGGCCTGCTTCACCCAGGTTAGGTCCTTTTTTACAATACCCTGTGGGTCAAGGACCAGGTCTGGGAGGCCCAGTTCGAAAAAGACCTCAATTGATCAGATCCATGGGATCCGAGCAGACCTGTCCAGGGTCAAATAATCCTGGGGGACAAGTCAGTTCAGATGAAGATCCTCTTGTGTCAGACAGAGCACCAAAGGAGCAATAGATGAATGCGGATCAGATATGAGATAAAAGCCAGACCTAATTCCTCATGAACGATCTCAGCTGAGGTGCTCTGGCTGACAGACAGAAGATTTCTCAGAGATCTGTTTTCGTTTAACTGTATGGTGTCAATGTTAGTGTAGCCCCAGGTTTCACACCCAAAAGTGGCCATTGAGATGCACTTGGCCTTGTAGACCTTTAACTAAAGTGTGGGGGGCTTGTGCCCAATTCACCTGAAAAATCATGTACACCAGAAACGGCTCTTTGCAGGGTGTTCCTCTTTTTCCTTAACAACAGAACCAGCTAAAACCATCTAAAATCAGAGTTTAAGAGAAGACCTAGGTAAATGAAATTGTCCACCCTGGTTAATACTTGTCCCTTTGCACAAGGATTGCGAGATTTGTTTTTATTTGGACCAGTTATTATAAAAAAAGATTTTAAAAAATTGGTAGAATAGCCCAAATTCTTCATAAAAATGATAAAAGAATCTAAAAGACATTACAGGCTCTTGGCAGTGCAGGAAATTAAAACTGCATCAGCTCCATAAAAAAGGACTAAAATTAGCCTTCCTTCTTCCCACCCTAGGAATGTCTGCCTCAATGTTGGTTAAAACCCTCTCCAGCGAATTAATATTTATTATGAAAAAGAAGGGGGAAAGGATGCACTTCTGTCAAACTCCCCTCGTGATTTCAAATAGCTGGGTGCATTCACTATTTGAGCCGTACCTGGCCATCCCTTCAAGTCCATTATGGAGATCTCTTATGAAGGCGACCAAGGCTCGGATCACAGCTGAGACCAATGTTTCTCCTTATTGACTTTATCAAAGGCTGATCTGAGGTCCATAAATGCCAAACAGATTACCCCCCCTCCCCCTTCTCCTGAGTATATTTGGCAATCAGGAGATGGAGGTTGGGGTTCTTTTCAACCGCTCCCCTACCTGACCTGATCCCATATTGGACGTCAGAGAGAATAGACCTCTCATCCACCAATTAGGTCAGTCTCTCAAGAATGAACATTCCAATAATTAATGCGCTAAGCAGCACACATAGACGTTACAAAACACCATTTAAAGATTGTTTATGTGCAGGAAGGGACACCTTCCTGCACATAAACAATCTTCCCCTACAACACAGACACCCTTGCACTAAGACTGGAGCCCTTATCAACTAGTGAAATCTCTGATAGAATCTGAGGAGGAAAACTCATCGGGTCAGAAAATGCAGCGCTTGACGGCTTAGAGGAACTAATGGGTAGGGGCGATGGCTGAGCCTGGAGAAGGCCCTTAGGATTTTGCTCTAGAGCAATAGTTGAAACAGTGGGGACCCTGGGATCTGCATGGGAATGGATTAGCTGTTCCTCTACACTCGAGATTTCTTCAGATAATGCCCCCACTGTGTTAGAAAGAAATAAAAGGTTAGAAGTGCTTGTCCTAGGACCCTTGTCCTTCATGTTAGTTGACTCCTCCTACCTTTTTTCCCATTATGCTGAAATCAGGGGTCTATGAGTGGTGAACCAAGGGTGGAGCACACGTGTAGCCCTATGGCCCTTCACTGAGCACAACACACAATAAAAAGGGCACGGAATTCTAAATAATGCTGGGCGTAAGGGACTTTAATTACATTAAGTTTTCACCCCACCCAATGTTACACACAAAGTGACAGATCCAATTAATATCCAGAAAATTCCATGAATTAATATCAGTTCCACATGAAGCAGCCGATAAGGGGGATTTTATCTGAATAGTCAGTGCAATTCACCCCCAGATGGTAAAGCCAAGAGAAGGGGCCCAGCCTGCCCTCTTACAGTCACTGAACTGGCCTGCCATTGGACCGGGCACATCCCCTGCACGTCCCGCGTTGCGAGAGTGCAGTTTACCTCAAATGCCACATGTGAAGTCAGGCACAGATATGTTATAGGAGGGGGTTCTAGGACATAGAGTCCCCAGCGTCAGTGAAACACGACCGTGGCAGTTTTGCCCACCCAGTGCTGATGTCCTTGAAGCAGCGGGGCAACAATGATCTCGCTGCAGTGGCAGCAATAAACACATGCAGGCAGGCTGGCCTTAGTGAAGGTATTAAAATCATCCGGTGCGTCCCGCACTTGCAGACTGCAGTGCACCTTAAATGTCCCCGGTGAAGTCAGGCACATGTGTGTTGTTGGAGGGGGTTCTGGGATATGGAGTTGCCAGCAGGAAAGTCTGCGGTGGATTTCCCCACCCAGTGCTGATGTCCTTGAATTATCGGGGAACCGATGATCTCACTGGGGTGGCTGCAATAAATACACAAATGCAGGCTGGCCCTAATGAAGGTATTAAAATCAGCAGGCGTGTCGTGTATCACAAATCCGTTTGGTGCACATTTTGCATCTACACAATCATAAGGGGGCATTCTTTTGTTTGCCTGGAGGAATGGCCCCATGCAAATAAAGGAAGGACTTTGCTCCTGCACCCGTGATGTAGTACCACTGTGGGCAGTGAATATTCAAAAAAGGTTGAAAGTCATTTGCTCACTAGTTTCCATAGGACAAGCATTTTTTTACTTGCTTATAACTTTGATGCCATTTGACGTATCTTCATGAAATTGTCCCAAATAAGCGGCACAGTATGTCTAGTTATGCATGGTAATTTCCGGGATGATTTGTCAAACAGGGACAGAGAAAAAGGGGGTCAAAAAAGTTTGTTTCCCATGCAATTTCCCATTGGGATTTCAAACATGACTACAGCCTGAACTACTGGATGTAATTACACCAAATTTGGCAGAAAGGTAGCTGTTGGTCCAGAAAGAGCCTTTTTTGTAATTTGATTTATATCCGTTCGGTAGTTGCAGAGTTATTTCAGAAAAAAGAAACATAGATATCTGGGGAGTGGACCCTCCGCGGCTTACCCTTAGAGGAGCCGCAAAGTCACACGACACCAGCAACGCTGTGATTGGCTGACCACCACTTGGCCCGGATGTTGTGGCCACCATTTTAAGTATCGGGAACGGTCCCGTGGACTCAACATTTTTATGCAAAGGGATTTTAGGGGGAAATTTAGAGGTAACTTGTCTCCATGGATGCGTTAGAGGAGTGTCAGATTGACCTATGTTGGGTACAAAATTTAGTTACAATGTTTTTTTCCACTACTGGAATCCAAGGAACCCCGTGAGGCTCAGCCCAGGCCCCGTGTATATTTGTGATGGATCCTCGAATCTTGACACACTTTGAAAAAATAAAAACTGTCAGACACATTCAGACACTCACACAGGTACTCTCGCACACATACACAGACCCAACCAGGCAGTCACGCACCCACTGACAGACCTATGCAGGCATTCACACACCCACTCACAGAGCCATGCAGCCACCCTCAGACCCACTCACAGACCTAGATAGGCTCTCACACACCCACATATACATGTATGCAGGCATTAAAATACTCTCTCACAGACCCACTGAGACACTCTTACACCCAGGGACAGACCCATATAGACACCTACTCACAGACCCACTGAGAGACTCACACACACAATTACAGACCTACTCAGACACCCACACACAGACATTCACACACTCACTAAGATACCCACACAGACACTTTCACACCAACTCACAGTTGCACACAAACACTCAGACACCCACTCACAGACCTACTCAGACACTCACACACCCACTCAAACATGCTCACACCCACTCACAGATTGACTCACACACCCACTCACAGATCCACTCAGACCATCCAGTCTGTGGATTTGCAAAGGGGCGAAACTTGTAAACTGAGTAAATTTCTTGAAAAACAGATATACAGTGCCATATGTATACATACACATATGTTCACACTGATATCATTAATGAAAGTAGATGGATGTACATATTTAAAATATATTTTTTTAATTTTGGCAAATCGACAGTTCATGGATTCATAGCAATCTCGTGACCGGAACCAATAACCATAGAGTACTTGTAGTCCCGTCTAGGTTTACAGACCCGCGAAAGTACCACAGTGCCAAAATAAAAATTTAATTTCTTTTAAAAACCTTGTTTAATTACAGTTACAAAAACATTTATTTTTTAAATGACGTAGATATCTGACTATTACCTTTTAAAATGTATATAAAGTAGTTTTTTAAATGTCTACAGTTTAAAAAATATATTAACACTCAAAGTAAATTGTAGCATACTTAGTACTAAAAGAACTAGAATTTAGCTAAAAGGCTAAACTTTACATAGACATAATATTTCTAAAATAGAATTTGAAAAACCTTTGAAAGTCACTGAAGAAACCCAAAGATTACAAGGATGTTATAGTTCGGAAACAGGATTAAAAAAAACTTAGAAATTCACAGAAAAAAACAAAGGTTACATGGATGTTATATTCAGGCTAAGATTATACATGCAAAACAAACATAGAAATTCAGCAGTTATAGTTACCTGAGCTAACTATAATGTACGCCCCTGCAATGCACTACTAAGACCTCACATATTACATAACTCATGACATGATCAGTGACATCATTGATGACATCTCCACAGAACCACTCACACCTCTACCCACACACCCAAACAACCATTCATACACCCACTCACACACCCATAAACCACTCACACTCATCCATACAGCCACTCACACACCTACTCACTCACCCATAAACCACTCACACAGCCACTCACTTACCTATACACCTACTCACACAGCCACTCACCCACTCAATAATTATTTGACATTTTGGCGAATCCACAATTCGCAATTCATTGCCACCTCATGATTGGAATCAATAACCATAGAGTACTTGGGGTCCTGTCTATGCTTATGGACCCATGGAAGTGCCGGGGTACCAGAAAAAAACTACAAAAAACTACAAAATTTAATTAAACTTGCTCAATTACATTTACAAAAACATTATATATTTTACATTGAGTAGACATCTGATTTTTACCTTTTAAAATAAATATATGAAGTATATATATTTTTTAATGTCTGCAGTTAAAAAAAAGTTACTAAATTAACAAGCAACGTAAATTGTAGTATACTTAGTACTAAAAATAAACCGAGGAAATTAACTACAGAAACTAAACATTACAGAGGCATAAAACTTTAAAAATTGAATTTGAAATACCTTTGAAATTCCCTGAAAAAACAAAGGTTACACTAAAGGTTACAGGATCGTAAACTTAGGAAATAGAATTTTAAAAAACCTTAAAAATTTACTGTTAAAAAGGTTACAGGGACGTAATATTTAGGCTCAGATTATACACGCACAAAACCATAGAAATTCATCAGTTATAGCTAACTGAGCTAACTATAATGTACGCCCACGCAGTGCACTGCTTATGACATACTACATCACATATAACATGTTCAATGACATCACTGGTTGCATCACTGATGACATCTGATAGGCAAATGCATGGTTATATAGTTGAAACCACGTATTAGGATGCTGACAGTGGGTACAATTCTCGTTAAGCCATCCTGAGAGGGAAGCAACCCCTTTGGAATGCGCAAAAAATGTGAGAGTAAATCACAATGAAACTTGCTATAGGACATTAAAAGTTTATTTGTAATATTGAAATCTATTTGCCATAGCTCCCTACGAATAAGGTTATCAAAAGTTTAAAGTATCGACCTGGTTAGGCCCTAGTGTAGTAGGTAGCAGCATAGTGAAGGGCTGTTATTATATTTGCCCAAACCCTTTGATGTTGAATCAATAAGGATGTTTGTTTTAATTAAACTACTTGCACAATGAATGCAAACAGATGCATGATGTTTTACACTTGGGTTTACTCAAAGCTCACTGATGTCCTGGAGCTTCACAATGATATATGTAAATGTTCATGAGTATACGTATGAAAATAATGATTGATGATGCTAATGTTTCACTAAGTAGGGTGATAAATGAATTCGGTAGCAACAATTAATTAAAGGATACCATGTGATGCATGTGATTAATCTATTAAATGTTCATTTCTCCTATTGGATTTTCTCCACAGCAGTATCTCCTGGTCAAGCGCCAACTCAGCATAAAACGAATTGCGTTTTCTTAAACTTTATGGATTTTATCTATGATGGATATGAAATAAAAACACTGACATGGGAAGAAGACTTTGTGAAACACAGAAACACAGGAGTGATTAAAGAGTGGTAGTTTACCTAAACTGGTATTAGAACATTATTAATAACATTTTTGAACAAAGCATATTGAGCTTGAAAATTACCTATTGGGAAGAAACCACAAACTTTTTATTGAGGAGTGAGCTTGACTGCAAGGGAGTGCAGTAGGTACTTTGCAGCTAAAAGTTCCACAAAAACAAATACTTGATTGAGTCTCGAGTGCCCAGGCACTTGCCTATTCCATGCATCCCTTGAGAATCGATTAGAAAACTTAAATATGAAAGCTCATAAATGATAATAAACAACAATAAATTAAAAAGGTAGAGCCACTCATTAACCTTCCGTAAGTTCACTAGTCCATCCTTATCCCATGGACTCCTTCTCCCTATACTTGTTTACTCAGTTCACTATAATTGTTTACTCAGTTCACTGCAATCTGTCTCTCAACCCCCTTACCCACCATTTGTGCTTCCGCTAAGTCAACCAACTTGAGTACAAACACTGGAATGCTCACAGTTGGTCTCAGGGTTACACCCCCAATCAATTTTAAAGACCACTATTGCACCACACCTTCTTTATCTAGAGACTCTTCAACGCAGACACCTACAGGCACATGCACCAAGCACAAAACCGGTCGCAAACGGGCAGATTCTCAGAATCTGCCCCTTTGCGACCGGTAGTTTTGCATTTGGGATGCATCATCCCAAATGCACAAATCGCTATTTAAGGAATCTCAAAATAGCGATTCCTTAAATAGCAATAGCATTTAAGGAATCCCTAATTGAGATTCCTTAAATGCAATGCATTACAGTTTTAAAAATAGCGATTTCGCTATTAGCGTGAGCAAATTACCATGAAGCTGGACTTCATGGTAATTTGGGAAAACTTAGAAAAATGCACTTATTTGCTTTTTTCTAAGTTTCATGTTGCGCACACACATGCCCTTAGAGCATGTGTGTATGCAACATATGTGCAGAGTTAACATACATGGGTGCAATAGGGTGTCATTTTGACACCCTTGCACCATCGAAATTGCGGGAGCAATTTGCGAGTACCTACTGGTACTCGCAAATTGCTCCCGCAATCTCTAATTCATTCCTATGGGCCTGGAGGCCCATAGGAATGAATGGGAAGACATTCCTTAATTGCGACTCACAATTTGCTAGTCGCAATTAAGGAATTTGTGGGAATCGCTATTTCTTTAGCGATTCCTACATGCATAGGGTTTTGCTATTCCTTAATTGCGATTCCTTAATAATCGCAACTAAGGAATCGCAAAACCCTATGATGATGCATGTGCCTGTTACTACGCCCAACTGCTTCAAAAGTCACTTGAAAAAGTTACCATTGTCAAAATATCCCACCAGAGCAGCCACTTTCGGCCACTTTAACTATCCCTCCTATCTTCCAGCATAGTTTATGACCCCTATGCAATCAGTGTAAGTATATACATTATTTGTATATTTTTCACTCTTACTGTTTCTTGTTGAAAGCATCGCCCCTCCACAATTCCCATAATCATTTATGCAGCCACCCAAATTGCATATTTGTTCTTTCTGTCATGGCTTGTTTGTATGTAATATGCTTCTCTTTCAAGTGTTCTCACCATGAGGAAATACATACCTAAACCTGTAAGTCACAGTAGATGATGAAAAGGACTTTGAGCAGGTTGATTGGGTGTTTATGAGGCAGTCATACATATAATTTCAGGAAGTCCCAATTTTATTGCACCTGATCTTGCTGATTATTTAGTTCAATATCCAAGGTTTGGGTTCAATGTTTATCTGATGGAGATGCACTAGCTAGTGATGAGATCAATTCAAGGACAGCTCCTCTCATTTTTATGGCTCATACTTGTAGTTGAATGATTTGCTAGATGCACTTGCCTAAATGAAAGCATTTTGTTAAAATTAATCGCAAAATCTGAAATTTTCCATTTAACATGAGATGCAGTATAATTGTCAGATAGTAAAAATTATAAAGATTCAATGGCCAAACCTGAACTACAAATCTTGGGGTAAACCTAACAACTTTAATGACTATCTTTTCTTTAAGATTGCTAAATCAGTCTTGACCCTGTTGCAATGGGAACAGTCCAGCCCGAACTGCCAAGCCAGGCCCTCTCTGCACCAGAACACAAGCAGTCTAAGACCGGTTTCGGGGTGGAGCTTGGTTCCAGTGGCACATGGAGCAAGGGACCCACATCTGTGCGTTCTCCATTACCTTTTTGTGTGCTTGATATAATGCCCTAAGTGGCCAAGGCTATGCCAGGCCGTAGGCCCTTTGCACACTGTGCCACTGGAACCAAACTACATCAGGTAATAGTAGTAGGAAATTGTAATCACCTTCTTGTCATCTTGTGGGATGTGTGCAAGGACCATTTGTTTTCGCTTATTACTGACATGCTCCTCAAGGTTGATAAAGGATGATCATTTTATCAACCGTGAATGTTAAATTGGTAAACGTTTTTAACAAAAAATCTAGGGGGCACATGCATCAACCATTTTTGAGAGCGCAAACGGTGCGATTCGCAAAAATCGGCCGTTTGCGCCCGCAAAAAGGGCATTTGCGATGCATGAAGGGTCAAGGCACTCGCAATTTGAGAATTCGCAATTAATTGCGAGTTCTCAAATTGCGATTGCATTTAAGGACTCGCAAATTGAGATTCCTTAAATGCAATGCATTAAAGTGAAATAATTAGCGATTTCGCTGATAGGGGGCGCAGATTACCATGAAGTTGAACGTCATGGTAATTTGCAAAAACTTTGAAAAATGCACGAAAGTGCATTTTTCAAAGTGGTAGGTTACACACACACATGTCCTTTGGACATGTGTGGGCGCAACATTTGTACACAGATCGATTTCAGGGGTGCAACAGCGTGTCGTTTTGACACCCTTGAAATTGCATTCTCAATTTGCGTTTCTCTAATTGAGAATCGCAAATTGAGAACGTCATCCCATTCATTCCTATGGGCCTCTAGGCCCATAGGAATGAATGGAGAGGTATTCCCTAATTGCGACTCACAATTTGCGACTCGCAATTAAGAAATATTTAGAAATCGCTATTTTGTAAGCGATTTCTACATGCATAGGCTTTTGCTATTCCTTATTAGCGAATCCTTATTTTTCGCTAATAAGGAATCGCAAATGGCATTTTTGATGCATGTGCTAGTTAATTCCCACACTATAATGGAGATCAGCTGCACTGAGCTTTAGCACTGAGTGGCCACACAAGGTTCTGCTCAACTTACTCTGGTCCAAGTCAGTGACCTATTGACACAACCACCTCCTGGCTGTGCTGAACTTTTAGCAGCACTTTCTAAGAGATGGGGTCACCACAGAACCCTGTGGTGGGTCACACTTCATAGTAGAGAAGACGAATTAGAACAGGAAAGGTTACATAACAATTTACTGTTTATACATATTTCATGTCAGGGGGCTCCAGGGCAATGATGCAATTCTTATAAAGAGTATTTCCATTGTCTATTGAACCAGAGAAGCCAGACACTACTGCAGCCTCATTTCAATTTCCGAATGCATTCTTTTAAGGCTTGGACTTTCACGGGTAACGAGGCAGAACAGTCCAGACTTACTTTTGGAAGCTGGTGTCGGATAGGACATCAGATATAAATGACACCAACATTACACAGAATCAATATATTGTTCAATCACTGTTGTTTCTTATTTTGGAAAAGATTTGAGACTTTGTATTATCATTAAGTTCGAATGCATAGTAAAAAGAACCACTAATACATATAGCATCTATGTATTTATGCACTGGAAAATGCAGCACGCCGCCTGGGGTGCTCTCTGGCCTAGCTTATATTTTTAAGATAAGGGTCAACAGTGAGAACATCTCTAACGTAAGGATGTAACCAAAGCACAGTGCCTGGTCTGCACGGACAGTGCAGATTGCTCGGCACTTCATCAGCAGTCTTATTCAGTTTGTTACACTCTCCAGTTCAGTGAATGCTATTGGCGAGGCACAGGATATGACGTCTATCGTCGGTTGGGGATCCAAAGGCACCAGAGTGCAGAAGAGAGCCACAGCAGCAGCGGGTTGCTCCAGTGACCAAAACACAGTGGCCAGCAAGTGTGATCACATCAGCTGTTCGGCACCTCACAATGAGAAGAGGGGCATGCAGTCATGGAGGGGGAAGCACTCTGGGTGCAGTCAGTCGCAATCTTTTCTTTCTCACACACACGGACACATAAAGCAGTTGTAAAGGGTGCTGGAATCAATGAGGCGGGGTACTGGAATCAATAAGGGTGGACAAAGCAAACACAAGGAGATGATGGACGGAGCGCTGAAACTTTTCAGACACTCACCCCGAGTCACAGATCTGGGTTGAATCCATCATCCTTCTTTAGCTCAATTTGCCACCCCAGTTCAGACACAACTATATGCAAATCAGTCTTGACCCTGTGCCTCATGGGAGCAGACTAGCCCGAACTGCCAAACCATATCTTCCCTTGACTGGAAACAAGCCTCCTGGGACCGGTTTCTGGCTAACAGCCCTCATCAGCCAGGCTAGCTTGAATCCAGTGGCAAAGTGAGCAAGGGACCCACGTCTGGGTATACCCTGCCAACTTAGGGCAGACAAAGCAAACACATGGAGATGATGGACGGAGCGCTGAAACTTTTCAGACACTCACCCCCAGTCACAGATCTGGGTTGAATCCATCATCCTTCTTTAGCTCACTTCACCACCCCAGTTCAGACACAGCTATATGCAAATCAGTCTTGACCCTGTGCCTCATGGGAACAGTCCTGCCTGAACTCCCAAGCCATGTCTTCGCTGGACCGGAAACAAGCATCCTGGGACCGGTTCCAGGCTAACAGCCCTCATCAGCCAGGCTAGCATGAATCCAGTCGCAAAGTGAGCAAGCGACCCACATCTGGGCATACCCTGCCAACTTAGGGCGGACAAAGCAAATACAAGGAGATGATGGACGGAGTGCTAAAACTCTTCAGACACTCACCCCCAGTCACAGATCTGGGTTGAATCCATCATCGTTCATTAGCTTACTTTGCCACCCCAGTTCAGACACAGCTATATGCAAATCAGTCTTGACCCTGTCCCTCATGGGAACAGTCCAGCCCAAACTGCCAAGCCATGTCTTCCCTGGACCGTAAACTAGCATCCTGTGACCGGTTTTAGGCTAACAGCCCTCATCTGCCAGGCTAGCTTGAATCTAGTGGCAAAGTGAGCAAGGGACCCACGTCTGGGCATACTGGCCCGGGACAAGGTAAAAGCTCAGGAGAAATCAAATTGGAAACAATCAACGACACAGGTCCTGCTGACGTATATGGATGAGGTTCAAGTAGGAAAAAGCCCACACTGAGATGGGGAAAGGCCTACCTATAGGAAGGGGAGGCCACAGTTAGAGCAGTGATGTGCTCTGAAAGTTACTTGCTTGTACTCTTCTTTTGCTCACCTACGAGCTGGCAGACTCATTTGTTCTGGAGGAAGTGGAGGGTAGTTCGATAGAGCTCCTCACTCATGATACATGATTGGAGTCTGGCTGGTCACCAGCAACAGGTCTCTGGTCTTACCATCTCTTCGCAGGAAGAAGTCCTCAGAGCAGCAATGGCCTTTATTGGCCTGTAGTCTGGTCTAACTAAGGTAAGTTCTCAGTACACCATATCACCTTGCTTCCCTTTCTCTCAGAACTCATCATCAACTTTTCCTCTTTTTAGGCGTTGACTAATTCCTGTACTCCTTAGGAGGGCAGAGAGGGGCAAGAGGCAGCAAAGTTTGCTTCCCCTACTTTTGCTCTGTCCTAGTGTAAAGAGGTTTTTGCAGTAAAAGAAGGACAGGAATACTTGGTTTACGAGGTCAGCTGATATCAGAAAACAGTGTCATTTGGGCCCAATCCCATTGGTCAGTCAAATTTAAATTTGTGCAACTTTTCAGAGGGTCCCACCAATAAGCCGGATTCAGCAAGTTCCTGGCAGCAAGCCTGCCTGCAAGCGGCTAGAGTCATGCATGCAGATCCATACCTGTTCTGCATCGAGGCGAGTCTCAGGTGAATAGAGCAGGCAGTGCCATGCAATGAGGCTGGCGCTGAGAAGGACTCTTCTGCAAGTCACATGGCACTTCTTGCTGCAGTCAGGTGAATTTAACACTAGGGAACTTTTGCAACTGTGAATGGAGCGATAAAGGACATGATGATCTCAAGGGCATGGTCCAGCAATCAAAGTGTGGTGTAGCTGGCCCCTGGGGGCACCACATCATATGTTTCTCAGACTTTCCTGGTCTGTACCAAGCCTACAGAGAGCAGCAGTGAAGTGCAGGCAGGCTAGTTGGAGGTACTGGTCAGCACTCAGTGGTCATTTTGTGTAGACAGGTCAGTGAGTCCAACACTGCTGCGGGGGCAGGGACATAGCGCTGCATGTCAACTGGATATAGATTCATCTCAGTAGGTTAGTGACCTTCCATTTCAGTGGTTGTGCACTTTCAATAACTTTTAGAACTTTACATTGTTAAAAAGGTGCTCATTTCTGACATGTATCATTTTATATGGTCTTCGTTGCTTCGTTTTACTAGCAAGAAAGTGTCACTCGGAGGGTCACACATTTGGCTGTAGAATATCACTAATATGTACACCGAAACCATGAACATGTCACACATAGGCAACCTGAAAACTTGGCAGCTATGTCTTTTGGACTAAAAGGAAGGTATGCAGTAGTGTAGAAAAAATATTTTGACAGGAGTTGAACTTCTGCAGGGTTACTGCTCTCCCCGTAGTCTGGGTCCAAGAAGGATTCCATTGTGAAACTTGCTGCTTTACACTAGGGAGAGTAGGACAGTCTACTTGCCTGCAGGCGAAGGGCTGACCTGATCCCAGCAAGGTTTGCAAAAGGTCCAACTGACTATAGAATCTGTGTGGAGGACTCCTCAAAAGGCCAGGAATACCCAGGAGTCATAAGACCTCCACAACCCAGCAGGGCCGGACAGGCTACCAGCGTTTTTCTCTGGGGTGGCAGGTTGGAGTCCAGGTTCACTGCTGAGGGGCTGATTTTGTTACTGGGGAGCTGCCGGCGCTTCTAAATGAACAATGCAAAACCAATAGCTTTAAAGCGTGCTTTTTTAAACATGTCTTTGCATTTTTTATTAAGGAAAGCCGGTAGCTAGTCTGGTCCTGCTACCCAGCAAGCCCGAAGATAAATCCACCAGGGACCACATCATCTATGTCACAAAGTTGCTAATTTACCTGTCCAGTATGCATGTCTACTTGATTCCCAACCCACTGCTCAGCGTGCTCATATCAAGCCTTTTGCAGTTCAAGATGGACACGGATGATGTCTGTCTTCACACAATCTTCACACACCACCTTTCTGGTCTAGTTCAGCTAGCTGATGAGGACCATCCTGACTTTGGAACTCTATGAACCATCACATTCAAAGGTCTCTGGTTGTACATATATTGTAATTAAAGTTGTAGTTGAACCCCAACTCTCTCCAGTTTCAGTCAGCAATTGCTGAAGCCATTTGTTTCAGTGGGTGTCCCCGATTCGGTGAACCCACCCCTGCCACTAGAAAATTTCAGACGTGACTAGTAGGTTTTGAGAAAAGGGGCCTGGAAATATCTCCTGGCAACCTGTTGCATCGGTCTCATTTGAAGAGTTAAAAGCAATTGGTTCCTAAAATGGCATTTCACCTGAAGTGGATATCCTGAAACCAGAAAATTGATCCCTAGTCACCATTGACTTAAGCACCTGAACTCAAAATAACTCATACGTGCACCACTGACTCAGGATATACCTGGGGGTCAGGAATAATAAAAAACAGCCAGTCAACTGTCCACATTAAATAGGGTGGACGGTCGAATGGATTACCTCCAATGGCCTCTACTCCCTCGGGCTGTTGAAGGAAGGCTTGCGCCAACAGAGTAAAGTTTACTCCGTTGGCATAAACCTGGTTGTCTGCCCACTGCTAAGTCGGACAGGCGGATCAAGGGTTTGGCAGAGAAGATACTCCACCACCGATGTCACAGAATATCTTCTCTGTCAAACTCTAAATCAGCCTCTAAGTCTGAAAACACATTTTTGCCCCAGGTACATAAAAAATACTGTGTAGTAAAAGTCCTTTCTATAATCTAGAGACCAGTCAAGTTCTCCCCAGACTCAGACTGAATGGGGTCCACTATGCTAATATAGGCGATATAGCTTTAGTGATAGAAAATACGATCTTTCACTGAAGATCTAATTATTGTTTTCTGATGTTTATAAAGCACAGCCCTAGGCACATGTGCACCAGAGCACTTCATATAGAACACGACAGATAGATAAAAACAAGAGAGCAATAAGTAACGATGGAGTACAGGTGCCAGAAGTAGTTATAATGATGGTGCACAGGCTCCCTATGTTGCAGGACCGGGTGCGACTGTTTCTGCCCAGATCACGTATTGTAATCCCCAATAGTCTTAGTCCTACTCTATCTTGTCACAATCTTTACTTATGTGGTCGATCCACCACAAACACAGAGACACAATTGCTGAGAATGTTAGCCAAGTCCAACCAGCCAGGGTACCACAAAAGGGGCTACCATCCTATTTCTTACTTAAGAGGCATACAAACTACCAGGAGATCTTCAGAGAGACCAGAAACCATACAAGACACACAAACACAATCTATGTCCATTGACATCCAATAGACCAGTACAGCACAGGGGCAAAGAAGACGACAAAACACAAAAGACAAACCACCATCTTCACTCTCAAAATCCCCATGAATGGCAAATGAATGTCCCAATAATGAAATCAACTTCAAGTGTGACCGCTGCACCAGAGCTTCGATTCCGTGCCCAGCCAAGTGCGAATCCCAAATGATGCATCTGTCATTGCACCCCTGAATCTCCCGGAACCCAGTAACGGGTGTACTAAGTTGGGCAGAAGTGAGGAACGGATACCAGCATTGGCTTCTATTGAAACACTTTTCCCTACTGGAGATGGGAGAAAGCCAGAGGATTCTGGGAATGCTGGGCCCTTTCATGGCACTAAACACTGGACTGTGGGTCTTGCACTCACAACATTTGAAAGTGTAATTTTCCTCTCTCAGGTGTGGGATTCGCCTAAGTAATGACTGGGATGAGGAAGAAGTCGTAGATGTGATAGTAGCCATGCATATGTTGGCCACTTCCCATCATTCTACTAAGCAAGCTCATATGTTTTGATTTTCTTTCTAATTCATGCTTCTAAATACCTTCTGTAACTAAACTTGGCCACTGTACTTACGTCACTGAAATGCATTGTATCATTAAACTGTAGGCAAAATGTTGCTGAAATTATTATTATTGCCAAAGGGTTGCAAGAAATTAAGAGATCAACAAGCCTAAAGAAGCAGCTGCTACAACTCACCCTTCGCTGCTCCGAGCAGAAAAAGAGAAATGGTCCAGATTCGCAGCATCTAGTGAGAGAAAGAGATTAAGAGAAAAGATACCAAGGTGTGTGTTTCTCTGAGATTTGACATGTGTTGTAATATAATTCCGCAAACTTTCAAAACATTATGTGGCTTCAGTCCATAATGCCAGCCATTTCCAGTAGTCAGTCTGACAGACCATAAACCTTACTTGGTTGTTAGTTCCCACTGTTAACTAGATTTTAATTTTCTATCCTCTCTGGACAGGCAGACATGTTACGGATGCATGATTATGGTCCGTCCTAACATGTCCACGTGTTTTGCTCCATCAAAAATGAATGATTAATGTAATTTTACATATGACACGTCTGTTTCTTATTTTAAACTGTTTTACTATTAAGATTCAGTACAGTACAACTGTGCAAAAGCTACAAATTGTTGACACAATGTAATTTTACCGAAACAGGAAAAATTAGGATTTCACATCAGCAAAATAGCACTTTAAGATGACAAACCAAATAAAAATGTTGATTTATAACATAATTTGCTCTTTAATGAGCCACCATTAAGCCACCATCCTCTCTCCAGTACTCCTCGGCACAATAACAACCCTTCTCAGCAGGAGGCAATGGGTTCCTCTCCTGCTACTATCTATTCCGATTTGAACTATCGGATGACCACCACTCCTACCCTGGACCGAAGCCCCTCTCCCCTCACGCACCTCGCCAGTCAATGGCTCGAAGGTCGCTTCTACCGGAGGCTGAACAGTGAACAAGCACACTCGTCATCAGAGACACGCGGATTTCTCAAGGATGGAAAGGTGTTACAAGTATTTTGCAGAATGTTTAACATTTAGAAGCATCTTCATGGAGTGAAAACATATTTCAGGTACTTGTGCTAGAAATAATGTATTTTTGATAGGAATACTTGAAATAAGTGTCCGTGAAGTACCAACGTTCGATTAATAGTTGTCAGAATTGTGCAGCAAAAGAAAAGACAAATGTGTCAAGAAAGGATAAACTATGTTACAGAATTAAATGCAAATTAGGCAACATATTATGAGGACTATCTGCTGACATTGTAACACACATTGATATAAAGTGAACGCAATATTGTACCAAATTTACACCAAGCAGATCGTATTCAAAAAGTTCCAACAACTATTGATTTGTCTTGCATAGAAAAACAGGCAGGACCTTAAGAGACAAGTCATCAAATGTAGTCACTTTGAGCTTGCACAACAACTGTAGCGATCTCTTGACATATAGAAGCGGAAGGTAGAGACACTATACGTGGTTGAGACTGGCTGTAGATTGAATATTCACCTATCCTGAGACCGTACATTTCACTGTGTCAATTTCAGAGCTGCTGTGTGTCAGACGATGATAAAGCATGGGGCCTGATAACGCCTTATTCTTCCCAGTTGTCTGGTTCGGTCTGGTTTAGAACTGTAAATTCAGCTAGTCCGACCCCTCTGTCATCCGAGATATACACAAAACTCTATGCTACGATACAGCAGGGCCCTTGAAGAGATGGCACTGCCAGTCACTGTTTCAGAAAACAAATTCCAGAGCTGCACGCGTCCACCGATTACTGAAGCACACTCCGCAGATCTACATAAGGGGTGAGGATGGCGTCTAGAAGTGCTGTTGCATGTTCTGTGACACGGCGCAGGCGTGCTCTGTGACTGGGCAGGTGTCGACCTCAGCTGCTGTGCTGTCACCCTCTGAGTGAGTGTGAAAGTAATCTACAGCTGTGCTATGCTGTTGAAGATGCCTCGCGCCCCATCACTTTTGAGGCGCTAAGCCAGGAGAGCTCGGTATTATACTAATATGCAGTTCACCTGACCCGCCCTCAACATCTGTACATGTACTTTATTTGAAGATCGGCGCCGGATCGCCCGCACAGACAGACGTCGGACAATTGACAAGTCTGCGACGACTTGTTACTCTGGCGCGCAGTGATGCTGCGCCCAGAAACGCGCGCTTACCTTCGCTCCTTCCGCGTCCCGCCTGCTTCTGAGTGCTTGCAGCCTGGGCTGCTGTGCTTAAATAGAGGGCCCTGGGGAGGAGGCGGCTACAGAACAACTGGGTGCGTTTGCAGACCTTTGGTAAGAGGGTAAAGTGCTGTTTCCATCATTTCGAACGTATATGATGTTACTCAAACAAAACGTATATTACTGTGGTGCAGTGTCGATTATCAGACAAGAGATCCGCTGACATGAAGCACCCACTTACATTGTTTGCCGGGTGTGAAAGTGTCTCTGAGCACGCGAGATAGCACAGCATCAGATGGACGCGATATACAAACCAAGGAGTGGTTGTCAGACAGCAAAGAAATACAGTTCAGAAGAGTCGTCAGCAGTGAGCGTTTAACTCAAGGAGTTATCTTGCCAACTGAGGGGCATATTTACTAGGAGGTGGCAGAGCGCCGCGTTAGCCACCTTGGCTTATTGCCGCACTCTGCCACCTACAAAACGCAGGGCTGCAGCGTATTTGCCATACGGAGCAGCCCTGGTTTCCTCAAGCGCTGCGCTGGCGTTAATTTTAGCTGCCAAATGCCAACGCAGACACCCTTGCACCATAGTGCAAGGCTGCCTGCGTTGTAGGGGTCGATTGTTTATGTGCAGGAAGGTGGCCCTTTCTGCACATCAAAATCTAAAATGGCATTTTGAAACTTCTATGTGTGCTGCTTAATGCAGCACACATAGAAGTTGCAAAACTTTTTTTTTATTGATTATGTGCTGTAAGGGTCTCCTTCCTGCACGTAAACAAGCAATGTCCTTTTGTTGTGCAGCACACATAGAAACAGCAAAAACTAGGAGAAATGTAACATTTCTCCATGCCATTTCTCCTCGTTGCGCCTGTTTAAGACCAAGTTTTCCCTGGTCTTAATTCTGGCACGGCCCCATATTTACTCTGCCCTTTTCACGCTGAGTGATGCTTGAAAGGGTGCCTTATTTACAAGGCAGCGGTAAGCCACAGTAAGTGGCTTAATGCTGCATTAAAAATAAGGCGAAGCCCATATCAACACAGGAACGTCACTAAAAGTGACGTTCCTGTGGCGGTAGGGGCTTGTAAATATGCCCCTGAGTGTCATAACTGTTTACCGCTAAAATGTGCATGTAGACTCTTGGTGACAGGTCTCACGTCCGATGAAGTCACCTCCGCCTTTCATCCTTCTAAAGGTACAGAAAATCTGTTAATTACAATTCTATGAAAGGACATAACTGGAAGCCAGCAATATGCAAACACGTTATAACTGTCGATACACAGATGACATGAAGCATGTGAGGTGGTTAGCGTGGCACTTACACGTCAGGGTTAGTATGTCAAACCTTATTTTTGTATTTCGGTTGCTCCTCCTCTGTTTTCTCCTTTCTGCGTAATTTTTCTGTTTTAACAGGTTCCAGCTTTACAAAGTAAAGAGAGGGGGAGATGCGGCCTAATGGCCAGACTTGCCCACTTTGGAACTAGAGAACCAGGTTAAGGTGCGGGATGGGGGTCAACATCCTGTAATTCTGGACGAAACACTTAAGCTCCACGTACATACATACACATATATATTTAAACTTACCTTAGTAATGCGTGGTAATGGCATGCGAGGTAAAAGCATATGTGTGCTAAACAAATGGGAAGTAACAAATGTGTTTTAAAGGCATGCAATGTTTTTACTAGCGTTGTACCATCATACAACCTTATTGCCTACTCCATTGCTTTAAGAAACCTTAAACATTATTCAACACCTTTTATCGCATGAACTTTCTTTGTTTATTGCAATTTATACATTATGCTGTGTAATCGTGACATTGTAGACACTGAAGTTACAAATACCAGCTCCCCCCCCCCCCAAAAGTAAAATACTTCCAAGAATAACCCAAGAAAACTGGGGGCACCAGGGATCAAAACTAGCTTCAAATTAATGCACTCTGTTGAAAACCAACAGAAGTGGTACCTAAGGAAGGAATTCTGGTGGTAAACTATTGGTGAAGGAGATGCCAATAATTTAGGAGTAATGGGCAGTCTCAAAGGATTAAAATGGTATGTAAATAGCGAGTCTGGAGTTAAAACATCAACATCTAAAAATGGATTTCTCCCCAACATCCCTTCCCCCCTTCGTTAGCACACACCTCAGGCAGATTTAATGCTGTTGTCCTTTGATCAGCAGCTTGGCCAAAGGTTAGGTTCATCCACAGGATTTATCTTCATCTAATCACTTCCAATAACCTTCACTTCATATTGGCCTTAGTTATCTCCAGTGTAAATCACACACTCTATGGGTCATCTTCCAATGCTAGCAAAATGAAGCTGCCCAAATGATTTTACAACTAGGCTGTTCCAGTGCTTATTGCTCTTGCTGCCTGTCAATGAAAGTGAGATACTGGAAGGTTTTTTACTGATTCACAGAGCAGCGAATGCCCTTCGCTCAATTGTTGTGGATGATCACAACCTGGCACGAACAAAACACAACACAACACCTCCAGGCAGGCAGGGTATTATTACTTTTTATGCAATTCATATTTTGATTGAATAGTGTTAGAGAAAAACAGGCATGAAAAGCGACAGCACACAAACACTTAAGTGTTTTCCAATTAAAAGCAAACTGAAATGTGTATTCAAGAAACAGAGGAGATCAATTCAGACGCACTATCACCGAGCCCCCTTTGTTGGAGCACAATCAGGTGGGCAAATACTCAGTACTTACAGAAACACCCCAAAGTGCCAAAAACATCCAGTCATCACAGCATTTTGGAAGTGAATCTCGTGCATCGGGTTTCCACTCCTTTGATATCCAATATATTGTAGTGTATTGTGGCAATTATACCCCTGATGTAGTCGTGAAGAATTCCAAGTTCCTCAGGATCCAAGGTGGCCTTTTTAGAGCGCAGGGACTGCATTAGCTTTTAGTTGTAGATTGCTGTATCTGGGAGTTGGGTGAAGTTTGGAGTCATGCTCCACACATGGTGCGGTGATGTTGCTGCTCCTAATCATGAAGGTCCGAGACTATGATGAGAGTAGAAGTTTTGCGCACATGTACACATACATTTTTATGATTCATTATAACATGGTAGTTACAAAGGTGGGAATAGTCAAGTTTTTAGTGCTCTAAGACTTAAAGAT
Source organism: Triturus cristatus (assembly GCF_964204655.1). Classification (NCBI taxonomy): domain Eukaryota; kingdom Metazoa; phylum Chordata; class Amphibia; order Caudata; family Salamandridae; genus Triturus; species Triturus cristatus. The sequence goes on from NC_140580.1 coordinate 130,059,711, forward strand.
GGCTGCAAATGACTTTTTCTTGCTGGCAGGAAGTTCCATATTTTAGCCATTTTAACCGAGGAGCTTCCCCCAGTTCTGGATTTGTTGAAGGATGGAGCAGATACGAGATGGGCCAGTCTGTATCAAAGTCATCTGACTTGGTGGTAGGTACATTGTGCTGAGGTAAGCAAGACTCTGATCTGTGAATGCCACAATGAACAATGCATATAGCCTTGAAGGTGATACTTCTAGCTAAAGACAGGCAGTGTACAAGAGATGGATGACCTGATATTTAGATTGAGGATTTGTGTCACTGGTGCATTCTAGATTCTCTGTACCTTCCTAAACATATGGTCTGAAACTCCAAGATAGTCATCATTCTGGAGTGCTAAGGACGGAGTACTAGCCTGATGGTGGCTTGTATCTTTGTGGAAAATCCAAGGGAAGACAAGATTTGACAAAGGCATCTTATTTAGTGGGATCAGAGAGCAGTTGTAATTCTTCCTCATGCCAATGTTTTTCTCTGTGAATAATTGGAAAGGAGGTGAGTCGAGCTTTTTTGGCCAAATTATGGACATGTGGTAGGTGGTCCAGTTGCCGTAGGTTAGTATCACAGTTGTTTGATGTGTTTATTTAAAGGTAACACTGGTAGCTAGGAGATATTGATTTATTTCAGTAGAATCAACATTTACTGGGCTATTGTGTTTTAGAATAATGTGGGTGTCATTGTATAGTATCTGAGATAGACGTTGAAGAGGAGAGGGAGATAGTGGGCCTTAGCAGGATTCAGCTTTCTATTGCAAAAGAGTTGGAGGAGAAAATAAGTAAAGTGCAATACAGACTGAGGTACCTGTGAGTTAGAACATAGCCAATCCAATAGAGTATTGTGCAATAGATTCCTGTAAGAAACTGGGTTATTGGTTGAGGGAGGTGGAAGTCCCACTCAGGGAAAAACCACAGTCATCATCAGGGTGCAGCTCAAAACTCACTAAATTATCCTGTGCTTAATCCTCTCGTATCTTGGCACAAAGCAGTCAGGCTTAACTTAGAGGCAATTTGTAAAGTATTTATGCAGCACAGAAACAGCAATAAAGTCAAAACACAACCCAAGAAAAATCCCAAAGCAATTTAGAAAATTAGAGTAAATAAAAAAAAGATATCAGAACAACAAAAATCCATTTGGTATAACGGAAGATATTGAATCTGAAAGGTTTAAGGAAAAATGGCTCTGAGAAGCACAAAGAGCCAACTTGGTTTAACAGGTCACGACACAATGGAGCACGGTCAGGGCACAGGACCAAGTTTGGCATGCTGAGAGTTGTACCCTATGTCCTTGTGAAAGCTTTGCACAGTGTTACTTTGCCAGATTTTGTTTTGCTCAGTGTCAGTTCTGATGAAGCTCAGCTGAGCAGGGAGGTTTTCCAAGGTTTTGCGTCACTCAACATCAGTTTTGATGAAGCTTTCAGCTATGAAACGAGGCTTTGTGCGGCTTTACATCACTTGGTGATGGTTCTGATGGAGCTTTCAGCTGTGCTGCAAAGCCTTGCGGGGTTTTGTGTTGCTCGGCATCAGTTCCAATGCAGCTTCAGTTCAGCTCTGCAGGCCATTACATTGCTTTGCATAGTATTTGGTTGAACCTTGAGTTAGGCAAGAGGAACTCTCTCTGATGCCAGATAAGGATCCCGGATGTGGCGGGCGGCACCTCTTGGGGGATCAGGACTCAGTCCAGCAGAGGCCAGCTGCAGGGCTTAGACAGGTCCAGTTGTGGGTCTATTTGCAGCAGGTGAGCTGGACAGTTGTAGGGAGGTCTCTGGAGCGTGTTGTGTCCCTGTAGTTTAGACAGGAGGTAAGCCAACTGCCCCTTAGAGTCACTCTGGGTTAGGCTGAGATGAAGGTAATCAAGTACTGTCTTGCTTCTCAGACAACAAGGCAGTCCTCTGGCAGCAGGGCAGTCCTTCTTCTGTAATGTCCACAGGTCCAGGAGTGTTCTGATGAGTGGCTATGGAGGTACAATATTTATACCTGCTGCTTGCCTTTATGTGTGGGGAGGACTCCCTGTCCTACTCCCACATCTGATTCTGGAAAGTTCTTCCCGTCCCCTGTCAAGGCTCCAAACTGCCTGAGGGTGAGAAAAAGCAGGTCGACCTAGAGCCAGATTTGTTTGTTTGTGTGTGAGGCACTCCTTAAAACATGGTAACACTGGTGTATCCCCAATTGGTATATTTCATATCCTTATAAGTCCCTAGCAATTTGGTACTACATGTGTTCAGGGCCTGTAAATCAAATGCCACTAGTGGGACTGTAGCACTAATTGGCCACACACTTAAGTATCCATTTTAAACATGTCTCAGGCCTGCCCTGGCAGCTTGTGAGTGCAGTTTTAAACTGCCATTTTGACCAGGTGAAATTAACCTTTTTGCCAGGTCCAGTCCTTCCTTTATAATATACATAAGCTATCCAGAGGGTGGGCCCTGGTTAGCCCAGAGGGGAGGACGCAGTGTACTTTTAAGTTTTACATGTCCTGATAGTGAAAAAATCTTACATTTGCTTTTCACTATTGCAAGGCCTACCTCTCCCATGGGATAACATTGGAGTTACCTTATTACATTTAATAAGGGGTAACTTCAAGTGGGAACAGGTACACAGGTCATGTTTGGTGTTTTTGGAATCCTTGTGGAAACTCCTCCTTTATGGTGAAGGCGGATTTTCAATTACAATTTTGAAAATGTAATTTTTAGAAAGTTGGACTCAAGCTTGCACTACTTTTTTAGATATACAATTCTTTCAACAACTTTTTTACATATTTTTAACTAATAATACATCGAAGAATCTTTTAGATGATTGAATTCCTTTACTCAATGATAAACCAATTTATGAAACTTAATGACATGAATTATAGTGGGCACATTGCACCAGTCGAAACAATCCTTATTGATGATTAGGTTAAAGACAACCTTTATTGAAAGCTATCCTAGTGGCAGCTATGGAGAGCAGCCTTCAGGCTAAGTCTGGAAGGAATGTAAAGCAGCTTGGTTTACCTGATTATAACCTCTTGAATGACCAAATGAAAGGAGAACCACACACGGTATATATATAAAATATATGTATTTATTACTAAACACTCTCCACTAACCTCTTTATGAGATTAGAGAGCAAGGCACACAATATTACAGTTCTAAAACGACAGTAAATGGCACAATATACAATGGGCCCCAGGGGGAGACCGAAACACATATTAAGAAAGTGGTATAAGAACCACGACTTGACTAGACACAGTACCTAGAGCACGTAGAATCACTGGGACCCCAAGGAACCACCCAATGTAGTGACACAGGAGACTCACGGGGGAGGAGTGCAGTGTGAGAACACAGCCGCAAGCTCTGTACAATCCTATGGGAAAGTCGCGGATGGAATTTTACAGATTAAGGACACTTAGGAGAGGACTTGGAGCAAACCCTTTTAGTCTTAGAAGGTTCTAAGACCAACACCTATGTGAGCACCAGTACTTGTGTTACCTAACCCAGGGAAGCCGGGTGCATAGGTGTCAAATGGTGTAGGGAATCTTCGCTGTCTTCAATGGCGAGTTGCTGCTGCTGCCGTGGAGAGGAAAAGTGTCCGTGTGATCCAAGCCTTGATCGAAGATGAGACGAACCTGAAAGCAGAGAGGACAGAGTCTGGGTCACTTGCCACTGACCAGGGGCAGTCCGCAGGTGAGCTGTCCAACGAAGGATGTAGAGTGCTGGGGGGTCGGTGTCCATATTGGAGACCAACAATCCTTGGCAACGGCAACCCACGCGGTGAGAGTAAAACAGCTTCAGTGTGGACCAGCAAGGTCCTGTGAACTCCCCAAGCGATGGAGAATCAGGGCACATCTGGAGCAATCAGGAAAGCCCGTTGAAAGTTAAAGTACCCTTCTCAGAGACCAACAAGTTGACGGACAAGGGATCGCGAAGGGACCTCAAGAGGAATCACTAAATACCAGCCCACGGGACACCCGAGGAGTGTAGGCCAGAAATCTTTGGTGGAATCACTGCTCGGGGTCTGGACTACAAGTGGCCCAAAGCACAGAATCAGGGATCGCCAAAAAGCATATACTGCTGCAAATGTGCACGGTGTCCAGGGGTTCGGGTAGCATGGTCCCCATGAGGGCTTTGGATCTCAGGATTGCTGAGAGCATGGAACGGCCTCGGGGAAGCTTGGAAACCCACCTCCTGTGTTGCAAAGTCTTCGGAGTCCTTCAGGAGCTGCATAGTTGCAAACCAGACAGATGCGTCTTTGGTGCCTGCCTTGCAGGAGTAACTCCATTACTCCAAGGGAGATTCTTCGGTCATCAACATTGTGTAGATAGTTGAAGTTCTGGCATTCTGTAGCAGAGTTTCGTCCAGGTAAATCTAAAGTCCTGTAGCCAGGGCTTCCTACTTTATACCCAAGGAAGGGGTGGGACAAACTCTGGGAACCCACCTATATGAGGGTCAGGACAGAAGAGTGGCTACACCCATGTCCTTTGTACAGTTTCACACCAGAGCAGGGGTTGGCAGCCCCTGCAACCGGTTTGAGCTGGACTATGCACAGGGACACCAAATGTGCCCCCAGTGCAGGCATCAAAGCACTCTTGGAGTGCACCCACCCAGCCCCAATACACTAAAGCTTGTCTGGGTGGTGGTCACACCTCCCTGTGACAGGAAACCTATTGTCCAGCCTCCCCTGCCAGAGTTTAGTCCAGCAGCAGGAGGGCAGATTCGTGTCTGTGACTGGCAGCATCCATTTTGTGATGCCAGGGTTCTAAGAAGCTGGTACCGGGTGTACCGGTGATGTCATATTTCTCCCTCTAGTAGGGTGGAATCATACCACCCCGCCAGTTACTGGCGGGGAGGTATGATTCCAAGGTGTTTGACACCAAACACGGCGTGTTTCCATGCAGCCATTCCAAAGTTAGCATTTACCGCGAGGTTATAATGCACTTAAGAGTATATGGTCTGGCTGCATCACAAACAACCCCGGAATAAAGGTTCCGAAGGCTGCAGAGGGGCTCTGCTCATGCATGGGCACCCTCTCACATAAAACCCAGCACCCTGCCTTCAGGATTGATAAGGCCTGCCATAAGGGTGACTGATAGGTCTATATGTGCAGTGATATGGATAGATATAGTGAACCTATATCTAAGTAAGGGGCGCATACACCACCCTACACAGGCTGCTGTAGCAGACCTGTTGTGTCATTTTGAATGGTATCCAAGGGGTGGCATAATACATGCTGCAGCCCCTGAGGGGCCTCTGGGGTACCTATGCCGTAGGGACATAGTATACCAAAAACTAGGGACTTATAAGGGTACTCCAGAATCCAATCTGTGGTGTACCTAAAGTACATGCAAGCAATTTAGGGAGAAAGCAGATAGACTGGGGTCCTGATTAGCAGGATCCCAGTCAAACTAAGTCGAAAGCCAGCAAAACACCAGGCAAAAAGTGGGGGTAACCATGCAGTCAGATTCCACCTTCCTACACAACCCCTCCCCCAAATGAAAGGCGATAAGGCTAACCTTGGCCAGTTGAGCCTTTATGACTAAGTGGCCATATAACGAAGATCCTGCACTAGCATGGATAAACCCCTGTCTTATGGTCCAGTAGCTAGTCCCTACCCCTAAGGGTATGGGATGTTCTCCAAAAGTTGGGATTTCTACCTATAGGGTGTTTTGGCAAAGTAAAAGGCTGGTGGGGTGTCTGAGTAGAGAAGTGAGGCCCTAATAAAGTTGGCCTCAGCTTCCTCAGATCACTGGCCTCCATGGAGGCCTTTCTTCCCATGACTGAGTTGTATCTGGCCCTATGGGTCAACCTCTGGTTGCCTACAGCTGGGGGTTGGGTCCCTTTGGTTGGAACACTGGAGGGACATGGTAGGTTTAGAACCAGTTGGTCCCGGGTTTGCCTTTGCCCAACAGTGTCCATCTGGGGTAGGTCCCTATTCAATGTTAAGAGGCATCCCTCAGTGTGTAGAGGAATTTTCACCTGGCTAGAGCTACTAGACCGGGTGCCCCTAATCTGTTGATGGGGGGTTCCTCTGGGCAGTGGGCCTTTAGGGGTCCACTGACCTACCTGACCTCTGCAGCCCTAGGCTGATCAAGGCAGGGTAGAGAGGGGCAGGTTACCTGCTTCAGACTGGGTACCACCTTGGTAGGGTCCACTGCCATCAGGGGTGTTGCCAGGACAGGCCTGACCACCTCTGGGGCAGTTCCTTCACTAGGGGTAGAATCAGCTGCCTGAGGAGGCTGATCCTTACCTATAGTCTGGGGGGGGGGGGGAGAAGACTTTTCTTCAACCCTTGTGCTCTCTTGGGAAGGAGAGTGGGCCATTCTTTCAGGCTCCATTACTCCAAACTTTCCCTGAGAGTGGGCTGTGGCCCTCACAGCCCCACCAACTCTCTCAGGGAGGCCTAACATTCTTGAATGGGCCTGGTATTCAACTTCATCCCAGGCTGAAATTTCTAGATCATTACCCAACAGGCAATCTACAGGCAAGTTTGGGGACACTGCCACTTTCTTTGGGTCAGTGACCCCTCCCTAGCTGCGATTGACTATGGCCAAGGGATGATCTGTTCTGATACCATCAATGTTGGTCACCTGGTACTTGAACTCAGGTAAAAGCTGTTGAGGGGGGACTAACATCCCTCTCACCATGATGACACTAGCCCCTGTGTCCCTGAATGCCAACACCTTCTGACCATTGATTATTGGCTCCTGTCTGTACTTGCCCAAGGAATTGGGGCTGACAGTAAAAGTGGCAAATGCCATGCCACCATCACAGACTGTGGAGGCCTGTGAGGGGGACCTTTCTAAATTATGGTCCACCTCTGTTCCCCATGAGAATGCACCTAACGTTTTGGGTGCACTACTACCAACTGGGGGATTACTACTTGTAGTACCAGCAGGAGTGGTGGTATTGCTTGGAGGAACATTTTCCTTATTGCTAACCCTAGGGCAACTGGGATCAGTTTTCCAGTGGCCAGGCTTCTTACAGACATGGCAATAAGGGTTCTTTTCAGTGGAGGAAGGAGTTTGGGCCCCACCCCCAGAAGAGGACTATTGGGGCCCTGTAGTGGACTTATCTTTTGATTTATCCCCACCTTTCTCTTGGGTCTTGGAAGAATCTTTCTTCTGGTCACCACCCTGTGTCTTTGGCTTTACTCTGGTTCTGACCCATTTGTCTGCCTTCTTTCCCAATTCTTGGGGAGAGGTCAGATCAGAGTCCACCAGGTACTGGTGTAAAAACTGGGTTTGACAATTATTAAGGATCTGCTCCCTCATAATCAAATTGTACAATCCTAAAAAGGCATTCACCTTGCTGCCATGTAGACAACCTTCCAGAGCCTTAGTAGAACAAGCTACTAAGTCAACCCAGTCTTGAGTCTGTGCCTTTTGGGTATCTCTGAACTTAACCCTGTATTGTTCAGTGGGTAAGCCAAACCCCTCAATCAGAGCACTCTTCAAGACTTTGCAATTATCAGCATCCTCTTTTCTAACATAGAGGAGCTTGTCTATACCTTTGTCTGCAAAGGAGAGCCACAAGATTGCTGCCCACTGCTCCTGAGGGGCCCTCTGTACATTACAGGCCCTCTCCTGTGCAGGTATCCATTTGTGGATGTCATCCCCACTCTGGTAGGGAGGGACAATCTTTTCAGGTTCCTATGGTCATGAGTATGTTCTCTACCTCTAGGGACACTGTTGCTGCCACCATGGGGCTCTAGCCCCATCTTTTTAGAAGCTTTCTGAAGCTCCAGGGCTTCCCTATCTAAGGCCACTTGCTCTCTCTTGAGTCTGAGCTTAGCTCTCTCAAAGTCAAGCAGTTGGCACTTCCTCTCATAAGAGGACTCCCTTTTATGAGAAGAAGTCCTATGAGAAACAGAGCTCCCTACAAAAGTACCAGAATGAGTAGATCCCTGAGAAGGAGATCTGGACCTTCTGGGTACACTGTTAACCCTTCCAGGTGGGGTAAAGAGAGGGCCACTGAGGCCTTCTCCCTCACCTTCAGGAAGAATTGGATTGTCCAGGTTAGAATCATCTTGATCCTCCTGGTCAGCATCAGAGTCTAGGTCCTGGATGTTTTCACTTCCTAGCCTTTCACCTTCTGCTGCCCCACCCAACTTGCCTGCCTCATCAGACCCTGGGGTCTTTCTGGGGTCATCTAAAAGCAAAGCCTCTATGTGGTGTTAAGTCCTAGGGGTTTTCCCTGTCTTCAATTTTCTAGATGCACACATATTTCTTAATTCCTGAAATGAGAGATGGTCATACTTAGTTAGCAAGGAACCACTGGCTTCTGCTCTTGAAGACATACTAGTGATGTGAGTTGTTGCCCCTACCTAACCTAGTGGGAACTACTAAACTCTCTTGAGTTGCAGAAAGGGTGTGCTAAGCCCTTGACACAAAACTCTAAGTTCAGTAGAACTTACTGTATTCTAGACTTGATTTATATATACCTATGTACCTATATTGGTTTTCAGTTAGTCACTCAAAGAGATTATCTGGTAAAGCAATAGCAAGCTTGAATCCCACCGCTGCCCCCAATGTGAAAAGTTGGCCTGGTATACGCTGTCCACTAGTTATAGTGGGCACCTTGCACCAGTCCAAACAACCCCTATTGATGATTAGGTTAAGACAACCTTTATTGAAAGCTATCCTAGTGGCAGCTATGGAGAGCAGCCTTCAGGCTAAATCTCGAAGGAATGTAAAGCAGCTTGGTTTAACAGATTATGACCTCTTGAATGACCAAATGAAAGGAGAACCACACAAGGTATATATATATAAAATATATGTATTTCTTACTAAGCACTCTCTACTAACCTCTTTATGAGATTAGAGAGCAAGGCACACAATATTACAGTTCTAAGACAACAGTATATACCACAATATACAATGGGCCCCAGGGGGAGACCAAACCAAGTGGTATAAGAACCACGACTTGACTAGACACAGTGCCTAGAGCACGTAGAATCACTGGGACCCCAAGGAACCACCCAAGGTAGTGACACCGGGGACCCACGGGGACGCGTGCAGTGTGAGAACACAGCCACAAACTCCTTACAATCCTATGGGAAAGTCGCAGTTGGAATTTTACAGATTAAGGACACTTAGGAGAGGATTTGGAGCAAACCCTCTTAGACTTAGAAGGTTCTAAGGCCAGCACCCAGGTGAGCACCGGAGTACTTGTGTTACCTAACCCAGGGAAGCTTGATGCATAGGTGTCAAATGGTGTTGGGAATCTTCGCTGTCTTCAATGGTGAGTTGCTGCAAAGTGCTGCTGCCATGGAAAGGAAAAGTGTCCGGTATGATCCAAGCCTGGATCAAAGATGAGACGAACCTGAAAGCAGAAGGGACAGAGTCTGGGTCACTTGCCAGTGACCAGGGGCACGATAGATGAATGCCCGCCGATGTCGGGTGTTTCAGGTGCGATGAGGTGAAGCTTGACTCCACTGCCACGGGGACCAGGAGACGTCGACAACAACCACAGTCCACAAGCAAGCTGTCCCAAGAAGGTTGTCGAGTGCTGGGGGGTCGGTGTCCGGATTGGAGACCAACAAGCCTTGGCAACGGCAAACCACGCAGTGAGAGTAAAACGGCTTTGGTGTGGACCAGCAAGGTCCTGTGGACTCCCTATGCAATGGAGAGTCAAGGCACATCTGGAGCAACCAGGTAAGCCCATTGAAAGTTAAAGTACCCTTCTCAGGGACCCACAAGTCGAAGGACAAGGGATTGCAAAGAGACCTCAAGAGGAATCACTAAATACCAGCCCACGGTACACTCGAGGAGTGTAGGCCAGTAATCTTCAGTGGAATCACTGCTTGGGGTCTGGACTACAAGTAGCCTAAAGCACAGCCTCAGGGATTGTTAAAAAGCATATGCTGCTGTAAATGTGCACGGTGTCCAGGGGTTTGGGTTGCACGGTTCCCATGAGGGCTTTGCATCTCAGGATTGCTGAGAGCACGGATCGGCCTCGGGGAAGCTTGGAAACCCACTTACTGTGTTGCAAAGTCTTCGGAGTCCTTCGGACAGATGCGTCTTTGGAGCCTGCCTTGCAGGAGAATAACTCCTTTACTTCAAGGGAGATTCTTCGATCATCAAACGTCGTGTAGATAGTTGAAGTTCTGGGATTCTGTAGCAGAGTTTCATCCAGGTAAAACTAAAGTCTTGTAGCCAGGGGTTCCTACTTTATACCCAAGGAAGGGGTGGGAAAACTCTGGTGATCCACCTATGGGAGGGTCAGGACAGAGGGGTGGCTACACCCATGTCCTTTGTCCAGTTTCACGCCAGAGCAGGGGCTGGTAGCCCCTGCAACCGGTTTGAGCTGGACTATGCACAGGGACACCAAATGTGCCCCCAGTGCTGACATCAAAGCACTCTTGGAGTGCACCCACCCAGCCTCCATACACTAAAGCTTGTCTGGGAGGTGGTCACACCTCCCTGTGACAGGAAACCTATTGTCCAGCCTCCCCTGCTGCAGTTTTGTCCAGCAGCAGGAGGGCAGACTCGTGTCTGTGGCTGGCAGCATCCATTTTGTGATGCCAGGGTTCTTTGAAGCTGGTACCGGGTGTACCAGTGAAGTCATATTTCTCCCTCTAGTAGGGTAGAATCATACCTCCCCCACGAGGTATGATTCCAAGGTGTTTGACACCAAACACGACGTGTTTCCATGCAGCCAGTCCAAAGTTAGCATTTACAGCGAGGTTATAATGTACTTAAGAGTATATGGTTTGGCTGCATCACAAACAACCCCGGATTAAATGTTCCGAAGGCTGCAGAGGGGCTCTGCTCATGCATGGGCACCCTCTCACATAAAACCCAGCACCCTGCCTTCAGGATTGATAAGGCCTACCACAGGGGTGACTGATAGGTTTATATGTGCAGTGATATGGATAAATATAGTGAACCTATATCTAAGTAAGGGGTGCATACACCACCTTACACAGGCTGCTGTAGCACACCTGTTGTGTCATTATGAATGGTATCCCAGGGGTGGCAAAATAAATGCTGCAGCCCCTGAGAGGCCTCTGGGGTACCTATGCCCTAGGTACATAGTATACCATATACTAGGGACTTACAAGGGTACTCAAGAATCCAATCTGTCGTGCACCTAAAGTACCTGCAAGCAATTTAGGGAGAAAGCAGATAGACTGGGGTCCTGATTAGCAGGATCCCAGTCAAACTAAGTCGAAAACCAGCAAAACACCAGGCAAAAAGTGGGGGTAACCATGCAGTCAGATTCCACCTTCCTAAACAGGCCCCTCAGTAGGATTTAATTTACAGTCCCTGGGTACATGTTGTACCATATACCAGGGAGTTACCAGTAAATTAAATGTGCCAATCAGTTATATGCCTCTTTTACTATGATTTAGGATGAAATCACAAGCACTTTAGCACTGATTAGCCGTTGTGAAGTGCAAAGAGTCCGAAAGCTAACAAAAACTGTTTCAGCCAGATAGGCGGGATGAAGGTGAAAGGTTTGGAGGAATACCATGCCAAGTAAGTTAGGTCTAACAATTCCAATCTCTGGAGCAGAGTAGGGTAATGCAACTAAAGGCTGCAGAAATTTCAGATAGCAAGAGTGTTGCTATTCTATTTGAAGGCATGGGTAGTTTTGATGCCATCTCATGTTGTGATTAGAATAGATTCTGTGCTCCTTACTTGGTTCAATGTCACAGAACAGATCATTCTGTTCTGTGTTGGAAAATAATAAACTATACCCAACTCTTTTGCAGATTGGATGATAGTTGAGTGTTTGGGGTCAAAGTGTGTTCTTTAAATTGATTTTATGTATGGAGTTTTGTTTTCTACCAGTAATATGCCAGACTCCAACAAGTGGTTGATGATGGATAAAGACACAATGAAAGCTCAGCTGTATGTGAGGCTGTGCCAGGGAACTCTGGGTTCTGTCATGTCCTCTATGGTTAATCAGTAAAAGGAAGTCAATAGGGTAACTAAATGGGACACCCTCCATCCAGAATTTACCAACACGAATAAAGCCTGATCTAGCAATATACATTTGTTATATCCAAGCTGTAGTTCAGGATCCCTCACTACAGCCATGTACATTTTGCCCGTCATCTACGCAGCAATGAAAAAAAGTGGCAAGATCTCAATGTGGACACACAATGACAAAGAACAATAGGAAAACATTATGCTTTCTCTGTACTATTCACAGGTCCTGAGTATACTGTCGAAAATTGTGTACTTTGCTTCTTTTCTGTTTCCAATTTCCTTAATATCCAGGAATTGTGGCCCAAAATAACTTCAGAATACTGTCTCTCAAGTCCTTTTACTATTGTTTAATTCCTTGAGATAGATTTTGCCCTTCACATAGATAAATGTTCTTTCGAAATCATCGCTTTCGATGCCTTTTCACTGCTTAGTCCTTTTTCCCTTTCAGTTTGACTCTTCCAACATGGCGGCGCGTGGATACGGTCTAGTGCCCCATACGCCTACACAGCATGTATACCTGCACGCCCTCCCTTTTACCTCGTCACTCTACTAACCTTATCCGAGGACGCGACTGGATTTCGGTAAGCGCTCCTCTCACTATCCGTCACTGTTTCCCATGAGTTTGCTCGGGTTCTAATTCGTAGCTTCCTTTTTCAGTGCATTGTCACGGACTACTCACCGGAGCAACGTAACTTGGTTGGATTTCCAATTGCCCGGTTTCTCCCAATTCCAGGTACTTCTTCTCCCTCACGGCCCCCCTTTTTAGTCACCCAGCTCACGTCCAATTGCCTAACGTGGTTCCTTCCTTCCACAGTAACTTTTACGGTTATACCCGTATTTCCGAGCCTTCCGCCGGACCTCATCCTCATCCTTTGCGCTACGCGTGGCCTTACATCCCGGCACCTAACACGCTGTGCATCTGATCTCCTTACTACGGTAAGTGGGCCCTACGGCTCCATTGAGACTCCGCACCAGCACTCTATATTTAATTCGTAGGCACCAATTAATGCTTGTAATCCCCCGTCTCCACTCCACGCGGTCCGAATTACTCTTCACTTTTCCTATCATGATGACACCGTTCTTAGTATCGTTCCATTGGCACTATCTAATGCCTGCCTTGCCCGTTTCCTCACTCCTCACGCTCATAATCGCGGTTCCGTTCCTTTTATACACACAATCCCCCGCCTCACTCGTCGTTTATTTTTCAACCCATCACTACTGCCTACATACGCATACACCCATTACAGCATGTGCACTGCGCACTACTTGTGCATAATTACCGCAGCTGCCATATTAGAGCTCTAATTTTCTTCTCTCTCTCCCTCTCCTATTCACCACTGATTCTTTTTCTTACATCATCTCTCATTTCTCCCACAGGCAATTTCTTTCCATAATCAGGCTTGTACACATTACTGTCCTGATGATGATCCTTGTATCCTCTTAACAGGATCGAAACGTCGTCGACCTTAGTTTAAACAACGTGCACATCAATCCATTGCGTAAAAAAGTGCATTGTCTGTTTTGAAAAAGCTTAAAACACTGGATTTTGTAAATAAGCTCCTTTGTCTTGCCTGAAATGTCTGTTTGTTTTGTAAATGTCATTGTTCCCAGCGGATGCAGGACTGTGTCCCACATATAATTTGTTGTTGTATATTTGTCTTGTTTCATTGAAAAATTAAACTGGTTGTCCGGCTGGACATCCTTAATATAGTTCCGAGTCTGGACTATATTTATTCCCATTCCTCTTTAAATCATTTGAGGACCATTGTTTGTTTGTAATTAACGATTACCCAAGGTCCTCAATTACCTTTTGGGTTCCCTTGTTCTTTTTGTATATGTGAACGAGGGCAAGTATGTCTCAAATTTCAAATGCCATTGTAAGTAAAATAAACCATCGTTGAATGCAGGAGAGTCTAAAAGCACCTCGACATGTTTTTAAATGCCAGGTTGTTGCCAGGCAGTTTCACTGGGGTTTGTTCATACGCTGTGAGAAATCAGGACATCTCAGGGCCAATTGGTGATAAGAGAATTTCTAAATTCTTAAAATGTTTCCTCCTGCATTGGGTGCCAGGGAATGTGATTAGGAGAGGATTTCTTTTGACGATCAGTGAAGGTAACTGCTCTTCAGAAAAGAGAACAATAAATCTTCTATGGTAACCTACAAATCATAGGAAAGCTTGCATCGCTTTCTTAGTTGTGGGTCATTCGATAGTTCTCAGTGCCGCCAGTTTATCCACCTGTAGTTTAATTCTGCCCTTGCTGAAGGTGTACCCCAGATAGCAGACTCGACTGGTTGAGCAAACACGCTTGGTTGGGTTAGCTGCAAGAGGTGTTTAGCCAAAATGTCGAGTTTTAAATTTCGATCTACAATAATATCGTGTTTTTAATATCGTAGGTACAGAATATCGAAGTCAAGAATATCGAGGGACAGAATATCGATCCCAAGGTAAGTAATATCGAAGTTAATAATATCGAGGTAATTAATTTCGATGTAAGTAATATCGTAAGTAAAAATTTCGATGTCAATAATATCGATATTTATTTAGTGTAATGTAATTTAATATGTATTTTATTTGTATGTTAAAGATAATTGTAATGTATTTTAATACATTTAAAAATAAATGTTTAGAGATTAATAATTATTTTAAATTTAATTTAGCGTTTTAGTATCAGAGCGGGTTGTGGGTTTATAGGGGAATAGGGTGGGAAGTAATTTAATTATAATTAATGAATTAATATGTGTTGTTTAATTGGTATTTATGATTAATTAATTGCTATTAATTAATAATTGGTAATTAATTGATTAATTAATTGTTAATTAATTATTAATTGTAAAAATATTTTATTAATTGGTTAATTATATACATTATAATTAGTTTATTATTAATATTTATTTATTGTTAATTAATTAATTGTTAATTAGTAATTAATTGGTGATTTAATTTTATTAAGTGATTAATTGATAATTAAATTAATTATGTTTATTTTTATGTGTAGTGGGTTGTGGGTTTATAGGGGAATAGGGTGGGAAGTAATTTAATTATAATTAATGAATTAATATGTATTGTTTAATTGGTATTTATGATTAATTAATTGGTAATTAATTAATAATTGGTAATTAATGTGATTAATAGATTAATTAATTGTTAATTAATTATTAATTGTAAAATTATTTTATTTGGTTAATTATATACATTATTATTAGTTTATTAATAATATTTATTTATTGTTATAGTTAATTAATTAATTGTTAATTAGTAATTAATTGGTGATTTTATTTTATTAAGTTATTAATTCATAATTAAATTAATTATGTGAATTTTTATGTGTAGTGGGTTGTGGGTTTATAGGGGAATAGGGTGGGATGTAATTAAAATAAAATAAATAATGATATATTGTATTTATTTGTAATTAATATTAATTAATTGTTATTAGTTAGTTAAATATAGTAAATATAAATAATTTATTATTGTATTTTATTTGTTGTTATTGCTAATTAATGTATTGTTAATTAACAATTAATAGGGGAATATTTGTAATTTCGTAGTTAATATGTATTAATTAGTCAATTAATAACTATATTAATTATAAAGAATGTATTATTAATTGCAAATAAGAGAGAAATTGATATATAAATCTATTGTGTATTTTGTATGTGTATTGTGTTGTGTGTCAAAGGGGGAATAGTGTGGGATGTAATTTAAATTTATTTATTTAAATATTTATTTTACATAATTGGTATTTAATAATATTTTTTGTTTTAAAACATTGTTAACATGCACATTTTTTATAAGAAATTATTGAATTGGTTATAATGTTCATAGAATCACTATGCAATCTAGTGCTTTCACAACTGTTTTACTATCTGGAGTGGGAATAGTAATTTTTACCCCTACGCTATCCAGCGCTTTCCCTACTGTTGCACTCTCTGGAGTTGGAATAGTAATTTTTACCCCTACGCTATCTAGCGCTTTCCCTACTGTTGCACTCTTTGGAGTTGGAATAGTAATTTTTACCCCTACGCTATCCAACCTTTTCTCTACTGTTGCACTGTCTGGAGTGGGAATAGTAATTTTTACCCTTACGCTATCCAACACTTTCCCTACTATTGCACTCTCTGGAGTGGGAATAGTAAATTTTACCCTTACGCTATCCAACACTTTCCCTACTATTGCACTCTCTGGAGTTGGAATAGTAATTTTTACCCCTACGCTATCCAACGTTTTCCCTACTATTGCACTCTTTGGAGTTGGAATAGTTATTTGTACCCCTACGCTATCCAACGTTTTCTCTACTGTTGCACTGTCTGGAGTGGGAATAGTAATTTTTACCCTTACGCTATTCAACACTTTCCCTACTATTGCACTCTCTGGAGTGGGAATAGTAATTTTTACCATTACGCTATCCAACACTTTCCCTACTATTGCACTCTCTGGAGTTGGAATAGTAATTTTTACCCCTACGCTATCCAACGCTTTCCCTACTGTTGCACTCTTTGAGTTGGAATAGTAATTTTTACCCCTACGCTATCCAATGTTTTCCCTACTGTTGCACTCTCGGGAGTTGGAATAGTTATTTTTACCCCTACGCTATCCAACATTTTCCTTACTGTTGTTTTTGTTGAAGTTGGACTAGTAGTTTTATTGTGTCTGATATTAAATATGTTTTGCAATATTTTAGCTATTGTAATATATAATGAATAATAAAAATTATTCAAATTAAAATTATTGATTATTATTTGCTATATGTAATTATTTAATATTTATTAATGTTATTGTTTTATGTGTATAGATGTATTGGTAACTTAAATAAATATTTAATAATTTATATGTTACAGAAATTATTATTAAAAGTAATTATTAAGTAAGTGTATATATTATATATTATATATATATGTTTAATTAAAGTTTCATTTAATTATATATATTTATTATAAATTTTACATATTATAAAATATATTTAATTATTTTTCTTTGATTTATAAGTATTATTTGGTTTATTTTACATATATTTTTAAACTAAAAAAAACCCGATATTTTTGAATTACGATATTTTTGACATCGATATTAAATTATCGATATTTTTGTACTTACCATGTTGTAGATAGGATGTCGATATTCTTGACCACGATATTTTTGTTGCGATATTTTTGTAGGTCGAATTTTTGTCTTTCGAAATTATGTCATACAATCCTGCAAGATCTGCCTGCCTGACTACAGCGAGGATGAGAGTAAATGATGTTATTGTTCTTGCCAGGTGGAGTTGCAGACATGCATTGTGACTCCTGTCAACTCCCACAATCAGCTATCATATGAGTAGACCAAAATGATATACCGGTAAGGAACCAAGACAGATGGCTGCTGCAGCCTTTGTTGCACAAGTTGGGCGTTTGAGTGGCTCCTGTTGGGGGCTGTGCAGGTCCTGTGTGTAGTTCATGAACTTACTTTGTTGTGCACCACCATACATGATTTTAATTGAAGACATTACTGTTTTTTAAAAAAGGACTTTCGCCATATTGGTCTCCAGTATACATTATGTGCTCAGCACGTCCCTAATTCTAAACGTTGTCGATGCCTGATGCATACACCCCTTATACGAAGTACTCGAATGACCCCAACCCGTTTTTAAATCACATCGTTTCTTTTGGCATTTTGTGAGTGTTTTTGTTACACTGTGGCACATTTGGCTACCTTTAAAAGTTCGCAGTCCTGATTGGGGCAGCGGAAGCCAGTCTTGAGCCAGTAGCTTAAAACATCTTTTGCTGGAGGAAAGATTTTCTCTTGAAGGCAGTCACAAGCGTCACCCATGTCACTCGTCTGTTTGGAACCAGCTGGGGACATGGGTAAGAAGACGACTTGTCCTCATGGACATTACAAAGGCATGTTATACAGCCGCAAATGCAGAATTCAGAGCTCGGTGTCTTAGGCAATAATCCTGTTTTGGTGAAGGTCTCACGCTGAATTCATCTAACACAGGGGTCTCCAACAAGTAGCTCGGGAGCTACTGGTAGCTCACCAGTACCCTCAAAGTAGCTCTCAGAGGTGAAGTCAATCCCAGTATCTCATTCAGAGATTCTTTGCAGAGACTAAGCATATTGAAAAAGGCAGCACTTCTCATCTGAAGATCTTTAGCCAACCCGCCTACGGCAGGGACTCATATTAACAAGTAACTGAATCATACATTTTGATTAACCTTAATTAGCATATGTGCAGTTTAATAGTGTCATTAGTAGGCCTGGGTGCCAAATTTTCTTTTTCTTTGAAATAAGCATTGCATTGCTGCTTGTTGTGTTTCTGTTGAAGGCGCCAGAGTCACAGTGGGCCGATTTGGAAATGTTATACTTTGTCAGCTAACATTTTGAAGGTTGCAGAGTAGCAATGAATTGGTTTGAACAGTGACTTCAGCACCTGCACGGGATGGGAAACTGACAAGGTGAAAATTCCTTTGTGACTTATTATGAAGGTAACCAATGATGAAGGAAGTTGCCATTGTATTATCCATGAGTAGGGGGCCCACACCAAGAAAGACTGTGGCCTAACGGCTAGGGCGGTCGACCTCGGAGCTGGGGAACAGGGTTCACATTTTGTCAGGGACGCTCAACATTCTCTGATCTGGGCAGATCACCTAATCCTCCTGTGCCTAACAAAACAAAAAAATGAATGTGTCTACCTGTAACGTAACTGGTGCTCATGTAAAGCGCTCCGATTCCTTCGGGTCTAGTTCGCGCTATATAAAACTCCACAAAAAAAAAAAAGTAATGAGAGAACACTGAGTTTTGATTGGTTCTTGTCTGGTGGGAACCTGGAGAATGTATCATTTGGATGGAATGTTATCTGTTAACTGCGAGAAGCTTATTAGATGGATCATATGCCTCTGTCCACCTTTGCCGGTGAATGCCCTTTTCCTCATCGAGACTAATGCTCCTTATTTTTCTGCACATAGAGATACTCTCGAGAGCAAGGGCATTCCTTCTCATTGTAATCGGTACTTTTTTGTTCTTCCTTCTATGCAATATTTTCTGACACCTGCTGCTTCTGAATTTCCCCAACCTGCCAACAATCTCAATTTAGCATTAGGGAGTTTCCTTTAGGGAAGCTTAGCTGTGATTTGCATTTGTTGCCTTTTAATAATGCAGTATTCACATGACTAATTTAATTACTTGGATTATATTCATGTACACTGAATTCAGGTGAATTTCGATTCATATCCAATTGATTTGATTGTAACTTTACTAATTTGCTAATAAACCTTTATCGTTTGCAAACGTGTTCCTCTCTATGGCTACTGTGGGGCAAATTCTGCTTCACTACCATGTAATGCTAAAGAGTTCATGATTCCGGCCTCAATTTGTGAAAAAGGTCCATCCTATTAAACATAGCGGAGTTCCAAGTTGTAAAGTAGGTAGGTGTAATGTGAGAGCTTGACATCTGCACACCACCTTTTGCTAAATCGGATGCAAACGAGCATGGATTCTGCTTTCAGTATTTACATCTCCGCCTTCAACCTTCCAGAATGTAAAAAGCTCACTATATCCTACAACACTAGATTTAGGAAAAAGTGATAATCTATGTATTTATTGATTGTGTTTGCAGTGCGGCCGTTATAATGCGAATGTTCAATGTTATTTACCCACTTTTTTGCGCGGTCGATGTCATTGAGATGATGCAGTTATCTGTCCACTAGATGGCAGTGCAGTATTGTTTTACACGTAGACAAGCATTAAAGAAGATTCATGGAGCAATGGGCAGTTGTAGGAAAATACATTCTTCAATCCGTATATAAACAAACAAAGAATGTTTTTTTGCGAGAAATAATTCCTTTTAGGCTCATTTCTATTAAATGTAAAAGAAGGACTTTGAGGTATGTCACAGTAGTTTGGGAGGCTCAGCTCCATCTTTCACAAACATGACAGCAGTGCTGAAAGTTCTCCCTTTGGTAAGAGTAATACTTAACTTCTTCCAAGTGAATGTAGTTGAGGGACACAAACTGTTTGGAAATAAGTACATTTGTGATGAGGTCAAAAGTACCCTACTGTACAAAGAGCTAAAAAGGCTGAAGTGCGCCTGGTGTTTCCTGTAGTCCAGTTCAGAACTGACCAAGATGGACTTTGAAATAAATCAGTCGTAGCAAAAGTGTTCAAACCAGCCCCAAAATGGTCTGTGTAAGCAAGTAGGTCAGGCCCCCCACAATAGCGGTCTGTGTACGCTTCACCCACAAATATAAAATTGCACAAAAAAATGAGTTCTCACGGTGTCTGAAATTCCAGCATTTTCCCAAATGTATTGCCTAAAAAGGTCACTGTAATTACAGATGAGTTCCCGATGAGAACTGATGAAACGTTTAAAAACTTTTTATTCTACCAGAGTAGTAACCAAAAGCTAAAATTCCCCCAAAGCAGTCAATGGTTGATGCATTTGATTAAAAACAATCTAGATCCACAGCGGGCAAACATGTGTGCCATAAGCGATACCATTTCTAACTGATACAATGTGCCGCAATGAATAGATGCCCACACAAACTAAGACGGATAGAAAGGATTTGTCTTGGCTGAATGTTCACCAATGTTCTTGTGCTAGTAAAGAGTTCAGCAAAAGGTATGTGCTGCTAATATCAGGATGCTACTACGCCTGCCAACCTAGTAAGCAGAATAGGAAGGGGCGGGGGGGGGGGGGGCAACATTTTCCCAGCATGAAAACCACACTCTGCTACGCCACTTTGTACACTGCCATGTAAGCAGCACTGCTGTAACAGACAATACTTAGTGGAACAATGTAAACTGCCATGCTGACAGTAGAAACCACATTGTCCTGGTATATAAGACATACATGCCTGCCTGTATAAAACATTGGTAATAATAGAAGGATCCACATCCTCCAGGTATTCACAGTCCCATGGTTATCTTAGAATCCACATCGATCAGCAGGAATGTGGTGAATCGGGTTCATGCTAGAACCCAAAATGTCCCATTGCGTGACTAGCATGTTCACTTTAAGCTTCTGCTTTGACTCCACGCAAACCCTCCAGCTCCAAGCCCCATTTCAATCCTACCTTTCTCAATGCTCCTGTTCACGGGCTGTAATGACAAAATTAAGCCAACAAAATGTATAAAGCGATACTATTATCAAAGGTATTGTGTTGTGGCTTAAACTGTTATTATGCATCATTTCCCATGGTTACCTGTCCTCTGCGGCTCAGCCAGTATGGATGTGATGTGGTGGAATGCTGGAGTGCCTGGTGTGGTTGAGCGACTGTTAGTTGGAGTGCGTGGGCTGAGCAGCAAGAAGGCTGCTCCTGGTGTAGCTGAACTTCCTATCTACTACTTACCATCGAAATATCCTGTAACTAGGACTTAATAAACCATACTTATGTAACCTACTCTACGACTACATTTGGACCTCGATTGTTTTACAACATATTTGAAATCTACTTGGCATCAAGAACTCCTTTTGTCCCTCATCGGCTGGCAATACCAAATTGGTGCATGTCATAAAAACTCTTAACAAGTCTGTAGGGAAGGAGGGTTATAAGGGGTTGTAAGGCCTATACTGTACATGTGAATAGGTAATACTCCAAAATGCTGGCAGAAAGCATATATTGGAAGATCTACTGAGTGGAATAACCCATCATCCATCAGCACAGGAAGTGACATCCCTGCATGCTCACCAAAACAATCTTTTAAAAGAACAGGCCAAGAAAGAGGAATTAATTTCTCTTCACCCATCTGCACAGGAAGTGACATCAATGGTTTCCTCCCAACAGCACCCTGTGGTCCTCCTCCCTCTCAGGACCAACTTAATGGCGGCTGCAGTGCAGGTGAGCATCTGGGGCGCTGAAGGTGCACCAAAGGCAAGCCTGTCTGCGACTGTCCGTGATTGGGTCGCGCTCAGCACCTGGAAACCTGCTTCTCCTCAACCAACACTACATTACCACACTCCTACATGCTCTCAACCCCGGCCCCCGCTCACCACACTGCTGACACACACTGCACCACACAACATGGAAGGAATGTTCATATGTGCCTCCTGCAAGTTCTCCTGCTCTCTCCCACACCCTACACTCCTGCACGAACAACACCCATCATCCAACTCACTATTACAAACCAGCCACCCACTCACACAGACCAAACACCACCCACACAACATGCCACACTCGCAGGTATGCTCCTCAATACTTGCTTGTTCACCAAACACGGTATGGAGATATGGGACCTACAGCACAATCACACTCCAGACTGATCTTCACAGAAACATGGCTAAACGCAACCTCTGCACTGGACATGATTACAGCCATCCTTGTTGGCTACAAGCCCACCAGCACAAGCCCAGAAATGGATATCATATTTAAAGATGCCATCAGCTGCACCAGAGGGGCTAATTCGGGAGATAAGCGAGGACTCCCCCGTGACGTGGAGCTGCTGAGGAGCATATTGATTCAATCAGCACTCCATCTCTCGCAAAAGCCAGCACACACACTTTCAAGGATAGCAGTGAAGGGATCCTCAACCAGGATAGCAGGGCACAGGGAGTGGAAACCCTTGAAATAGGGTCACTCTGTTGTAACCAACCTGCTCATTGGTTGCCTGTTGGAATGTAGTAATAAAGAAAGGACTAGTATGGCAAAGACCATAAAAGAGAGACCAGTAATTCAACTGTGAGAATGATCACGTTTGTACTTCTAGAAGAATGAACTCATGTTTAAAACAGATTAAAATAAAAAATGAACTTATGTTTGAATTGTAAGTCCCATAGATATTTTGAAGAACCATAGATTTACAGAAAAAATACATATATGATTATACATATTGTCTCGGTTTAAAGCAGCGGCGTGTACAG